>NC_140032.1:71432628-72632628 GCF_963513975.1 Fringilla coelebs
CCCCCCTGTCTCTCTGTCTGTCCCCGCAGCCGCGGGGTTGGGGGTGCCGGATAATAAAGCCCCGAGGGCCGGAGCCGGCGCCCCCGTCTCGGTTGAAAAGGGTCGGGGCCCGCAGTGCGGGTCCCCCCTTGCAGATTCCAACACCGCCCCACACCGCCCGCCTTGGGCCGTCCCTGCATCACACCGGGGTCAGGGCGGGCCCTCCTCGGGAGGGGTCCCGGGCCGGGGGGGTCAGCGAGGGCGGGGGGTCCCGCAGGGGCCCCCTCGTTAGGAGGGGGTCCGGGGGCAGGGGGGTCAGGAAGGGAGGGCCCCCTCGATAGGAGGGGGCCCGGGGGGTGGGGGGTGGGGGGTGGGTAGGGCCCCCTCCGGAGGAGGGGGTCCCGGGGAGGGGCGGGGGGCGGGCCCCCTCCGGAGGAGGGGGTCCGGGGTGGGAGGGGTTGGGGGGGTTCTCCCCCCCCTTAGCCCCTCCCACCTCGGGCCCTCTCCTCCGGCGGGGACCCGCCCCTGGCCCCTCCCCAGGACCCCCTCCTCCGGACAGGGGCCCGGGGGGGAGGGGGGAGGGTGGGGTGGGTGGGAGGGGAAGCAGAGGGGGGCACGTCACTCTGGGTCACAATTTTTTGTCTATTATTTACGGCACAGAGTGACGTGCCCCCCTCTGCTTCCCCTCCCACCCACCCCACCCTCCCCCCTCCCCCCCGGGCCCCTGTCCGGAGGAGGGGGTCCTGGGGAGGGGCCCGGGGCGGGTCCCCGCCGGAGGAGAGGGCCCGAGGTGGGAGGGGCTAAGGGGGGAGAACCCCCCCCAACCCCTCCCACCCCGGACCCCCTCCTCCGGAGGGGGCCCGCCCCCCGCCCCTCCCCGGGACCCCCTCCTCCGGAGGGGGCCCTACCCACCCCCCACCCCCCACCACCCCCCCGGGCCCCCTCCTATCGAGGGGGCCCTCCCTTCCTGACCCCCCTGCCCCCGGACCCCCTCCTAACGAGGGGGCCCCTGCGGGACCCCCCGCCCTCGCTGACCCCCCCGGCCCGGGACCCCTCCCGAGGAGGGCCCGCCCTGACCCCGGTGTGATGCAGGGACGGCCCAAGGCGGGCGGTGTGGGGCGGTGTTGGAATCTGCAAGGGGGGACCCGCACTGCGGGCCCCGACCCTTTTCAACAGAGACGGGGGTGCCGGCTCCGGCCCTCGGGGCTTTATTATCCGGCACCCCCAACCCCGCGGCTGCGGGGACAGACAGAGAGACAGGAGAGAGAGAGAGACAGGGGAATAATGGAGAGAGAGAGATAGGGGGATAAGGGAGAGATAGGGTAGACAGGGGGATAAGGGAGAGAGATAGGGGGATAAGGAAAGGGGACAGGGCAGGACAGGGAAAAGGAGAAGGAATGAAAGGAAACAGGAAAGGGGAACGGAAAGGGAAATGAAAAAAGAGAAGGGAAAGGAAAGTGGAAAGGAAATGAAAGGAGAAGAAAAGGTAAAGAGAGGAGAGGAAGGAAAAGGAATGGAAAAGAGGAGAGGAAGGAAAAGGAATGGAAAAGAGGAGAGGAAGGAAAAGGAATGGAAAAGAGGAGAGGAAGGAAAAGGAATGGAGGAGGAGGGAGGAGGGAGGAGGGAGGAGAGGAGAGGAGAGGAGAGGAGAGGAGAGGAGAGGAGAGGAGAGGAGAGGAGAGGAGAGGAGAGGAGAGGAGAGGAGAGGAGAGGAGAGGAGAGGAGAGGAGAGGAGAGGAGAGGGAAAGAGAAAGAGAGGAGAGGAGAAAGGAAAATGGAAAGGAGGAGTGGAGGGTGGAGGGGCATAGAGGGGCAGGGAGAAGAGAGGAGGAGCGGGGTAAGGGGTAGGAGGAAGAGGAGGAGAAAAGAGGGACAGAGAGAACCTCACCTGGGCCCCTCCTGGGGAGCCCGCACCAGACGCATCCAACCCCTCCAGACGCTGGGGAGAAAATGGCGCCTGAGGCGCTTTCCGGAGCTTAAATAACCTCGGCCCCGCCCCGCGCGCCGTGGCCTCGCCCCGCTCACACCTGTGGCGGCCGCGTGCCGCGCACGCGCTCTGCCGTTACGAGCTGCGCACGCGCTCTGCCGGCCCGAGCTGCGCACGCGCTCTGCCGGCCCGAGCTGCGCACGCGCTCTGCTGGCCCGAGCTGCGCACGCGCTGTGTCCCTCCTCTCACACCTGTGCCGGCCCCGCCCCCATGACCCCGCCCCTATTTGGCCCCGCCCCCGCAGCGCTCTCTCGCGGCCACGCGGGGGCGCCGCGCTCGCACCGCGCTCCGTATCCGCCAGAGGGCGCCCTGCGGGGTCCCGGCTCCACGCGGCGGCTCCGGCTGCGCCCGCCCGCGGCCATCCCGGGCCCTATCCCGCTGCCGGGCCCGGTGTCGCCTCGATCCTCCCGACGGGGGACAGCCGGCACCGCCCGGGACCTCCCGGCACGTCCCTGCGGCGCTCTGTCTCCCACTCCGGCCGCCGTCGCGGCCCCGCCGCAGCTCCCCGTGCACGGTGCGGTCCCCACGGTAAGCCCCCGGTAGGGCCGGCCCCGCAGCCCCGGAGCGCGCTCCCGTCCGGGGCTCCCCGCTCCCTGGCCCCCCCGAGCCCACTGCGCCGCCGGGACAGAGCATCCCCGGGCTGTCCCTGCCTTCCCCGGGGCCGCAGCCCCGTGTGGAACCAGCAGGGCTGGATGGCCGTGAGCGGGAGGAGCCGCTCCGGGGTTCCACCTGGACCTTCCTCGGTCTCCCGCTGCTGTATTTTTCCCATGCCCATTGCCTGCTTCTTGAAATCGGTGAGACCTGTCAGAGCGCTGGGCTCATCTACGTACCCGGTACCCAGGGAGCTGCCCACTCCACCCGGTACTTGCTCCAAAGCTTCCAGCGGCACCAGAACTGGCCAGCTAGGAGCTGAGTGGCAAGGAGGCGGCTCTCCATGCCACCTGGTGAGCGGTACTGCCTTTGTGCAGGTTACAATCCCCAAATAAAACCATTTGGATTGGAAAAGACCCCTAAGATAGATCCTGGTCAGTTCCTGACCCTTCCTCCTTCCCTCGGTTTGGTGATTGAGGAGATAGATTGTCTTCAGTTCCCTCAGCGGTGCGATCCCAGGGGCTGCGCAGATCCCAAAGGAGCCGCAGCCCTGCCCTCCCCCGAGGTGCCTTCGGCTCGGAGCTGGGAGAGCCCCGGGGGCAGGCAGGGATCCAGTGGGGGGGGCCCAGTGGACCCAGACCTTCTGGCCACTCTGCACATCCAACCGCTCCCCCAGGTATCCCAAAATATACTGCAGTGGGTCAAACACTAGGAGCTTTTATCACCAAACTGATTCTGGGATCTCGAGTCAATCAGACAAGACTTGGCACATAATGAGGGAAAACAGACAGGAACATAAATGCATAAAGTTACTTTATTTTCAGTATACATTTATTTAATTTTGAAAAATATAAATGCTAAAATATCTCATCATCTTCATCTTTTGATTCCATAAAAGTCACAATAGAAAGCTTCATAAAACTGTAAAATACTATAATGTTATAAGGAATTTCATTTTTTATATTACTGAAAAAAAAATCACTTTATTATGTTTGAAATGTTTTCTGCTTTTTTTCCTTGTAGTTCCACCATCTGATCCACTTCATTTCATCCTAAGTCCTTGTTCCCTCCTCCAAAGAAAACACGGACTTAGGAGAATTAAGAACAAGAACAAAAGTATCTGAAAGTGCGATTCCAACACAGATAGAGAGGTGCTCGGCCCCGGGAGGGGGCAGCGCAGGCCGGGGCTGGCACGGAGCTGCCCGTGGCCAGCGGCCCCGCGGGCGGGGAGGGACCGCGCCTTTGCTGGGGAAAGACATTTCTGACGGCTGCCTCTGATCGTGGAGGGCTTTGGGTCAGTCTCCACACCTACTCCCTGAAGCGCCCACCCAGGCTTTTCCGACAAAAGAGCGAAATTGGATGGAGAGGACGTTCTGGTGATTCTCAAAGGCAGAGAACCTTTCCCTGTCACGCTGCAGCTCCTCCCTGCCGCCGGAGGTGGGTGCTTCCCACGCCAAGCCGCAGAACCCTTTGTCCTGTCGGCAGCGCTGCCCTCGGCACAACACAAAAAACACAACACAGAGAGAAAGATCTAGAACAGCAGTCAGGACACTTCAAGCGAATTTAACACGGTTCAGAAGAGAAGACCTCATTTTTGGGGAGACAGGTGAGCAGGCAGCAGCAGCTGGAAGCTGTGCCCCTGGAGCTGAGCGGGACAGCCCCTGCGATCCACCTGCTGGCACCTCTCCTCTGGGATTGCTGCACACGCGCGGTCTGGCCGGGACGGGCAGCAATCCCCACGCAGCTCCCGAGTGCTCCACGGGCCACGCTCCAGCTGTGTCCCCAGCGGGTGCCAGCACTGGTGGCACCAAGGGATGGAGAGCATTGGCTAAAGCTGGCATCACGCTTCCCAAGTTACCTGTCCTCCAGCAGCAGAAGGGATCCCAGAGCTGCTCCTGGTCAGGCCTTTGCCAAGTCCCCCCAGCATTTTCAGAGCAGGTTTCAGCCGGGTTCCTGGGATACCCAACACAGATTTCATGGACACTGAAGGGGAGACCCCTCGAGGGCGAGCAGGGGTTGTACGGAGGTGGTGGCTCCTGCGTGGGAGCAGATGCTAAAATTTGGCATTTAAGGTCTCAGCACCATCAGAAATTCCTCTTGACTTCACCAACCCAGACTTTGGTTTCACAAGGACCAAGTGGCAGCGTGTGCCCATCCTCTGTGATGGGATTGTCTCCATCAGGGAATTCGCCTCGAGAGCTGGGGTACTTTTTCTTCTTGTTCTGGTTTTTATTTTTGGACGAAGCTTTTCGTGTGTTCCCCATGTCTTGGTGAAGCCCAGTTTCCCAAAGATGCCTCTCCTGATGTGATGTCCACTGGCTTGGTTGCACCCCAAACTCCTGGGATGCCCACGCCTGGCCTGCTGGGTCTTGCTGCATTGCCGGTGTGGGGCAGAGCAGCCAAGGTGCAGGGTCACTTCAGTTCTGCACAAGGTGCTACACAGGGCTGGGATGCAGGAGGATGCGGATGTTTGTGAATCCCAGTGTCAGGAGGGATATCCCAGCAGGCCACCTTCATCTCCCTCCTTGTGCACTGTGCCTGAGGCACAGCTGGGGTTTCCTCCCTGCACACACTCACTGGTGCTCCAAGAGAGCCACGGAGCCGTCCCACGCCAGAAATCAACAACGGGGATAGAACCAGCAGCTGCCCAGCCAGGCTCTTCTAAGATCACAAGAGATTTAAGTCTCTTTCACAGCAGGGATTGCTCATTAAAAAAAAACTCCAAAACCCAACTTAACCCTAAGGAAAACAGATGCTTCGGAGCAGAAGGTGTTAATTGAACTGATCCAGCCCTATGTGACGTCCTGGAGATTGTGGTGTGATGTCGTGGGTTTGTTTCTTGTAAAAATCACATTATATATGGTACAATACATTTTTTACAGAAAGCCTGGCATCTAGAAATAAGAGGTAGAACTACTCATAACTATATGTTTCCTGCTGCAGGAAAAAAATTCATTTTTCTTTACAGTAATTAAAAAAAGGTTAAAAAAATTGTCAAAAAAAAAAAAAAAGTCGTAGGTTAGGCCCCCATAATTTAAACAAAATAATCTAGGAAAATAACACTCTTCCATGTACCTGATGGATTAAGTCCATTAAAGTGTTTCTTTAAAAAAACTTGCATAGGAAAGGGACGTTTGCAGACATGCTACAGCGATGGCAATGGTCTGTCTGTGCTGGGAGTGAAGTACCTTCTCGTTTACCTACAGGAGGGTTAGCAGCACGTTCCAGCATCTCGGAGCAGCAGCGGGAGCAGACACGGAATGAGCCTGGAGGTCAGCTCGGCTCTGCCAGCCAGACAGACAGACAGCGGCTCACCCAGGCGGCGCAGTGCCTCTGGCGCTCCCGGGGCTGAGGCGGGCCCGGGGCGCTGCTGCCCCCGCAGCCAAGCAGGAGGAGCCCAGCGGACAGCGGGGGCGCGGGCAGGGAGGGGCAGCGGCTGGCTCCACCGCCTTCGCCGCTGGGAGCAGGGAGCTTCTGAACATTTGGCTAGTGACAAAATGAATTCGTGAAAGATCAGACAGACAGACAAATTACAAAGTAGTTTCTGTTCCCTTGCTCCTCCAGAAATAACCATTGTCTTCAGGCTCAAGTTCTATTCTAATTTGAGGCACAACTTTTACTGGAGTTCGTGGAGGGCTGCAAAGAAGAAGACAGACAAGGTCAGAGCAGCACAGATGCCGGGCTTTGGGAATGCACAGCCAGATTTAAGGAAAGGCCCACGCACAGATAATGTCAATGAGCTGGTCTGAATGCTACTGGGACACTTCCAGGGATGGGGCATCCTGGTGCTCCACCCCAGGCTGTGACAACACCCCTCAGCTGCCACTGAAACAATCCAGGCACGGCTGCTGGGATCAATTTCAGTGCCTGTCTAACACCTGTAAGCACAGACACATCTGTGACATTTCAGAGGAATACACCTGCCTTGCTCCACTCACAGTCCTGCTGCTGGGAGGCCCAAGCTGGCCCCAGGGGACTGGACTCTGAGCAATTATTACTTGCTGCAGTTTGAGTTGTTCTTTACTCTGTTTTCCACCACAGATATGGAAAGATGGATTATTTCCCCTTGGCAACAACCTCCTGGGCTCCTCCCGGTCGCTCCACATCTTTCTGATGCCCACTGCAGCAGCCAGGAGGCCAGGGGAGCCATCAGGTCTCCCACAGGTTCTCCACTCCCCATCCCAAGCACTGCCAGGGGCTGGAGTAATGTGCAATCAACTTGCTCATCATCACCTTGGGAAGCAGCAACCCAGGGCAGGGCATGTTCTGCAAGTGTCCCCTGGAGGACATGTGCTGTGTGCCGAGGGGGCAGAGGTGCATTTCGGGGTGCTTACCTTGGCATGGCGTGTGATTGAAGGAAGGGAATTGTATCAGCACGATGTGTGGCGTTCAAGGAATGTTGGTGATTTTTCTCCTGGGGGAAGAAAGCCTCGTGTCACTGCTGCTGCACCCACTGGGCCTCCAGCCCTGCCTCAGCTCCCCAAATGTACGGGCCAAGCTCCTTTCCTGGCAGCTGCCAGACGGATTTACAGCTTGCTGCACTCCCATCTCTGCTCTGAGCTAACACCCCTGGGGTGCCAGCAGCCCGTCCCCAGGAGTTCCCCTGACACTGACCTGGGACCTGCCTCCCGGGTCACCCAGCTCTGTCACCCCCAAGTCCTTGGGAGACACAGGGTGGCTTCTCTGCTGGCCCTGTGGGAGCCGTGTTCTCTGGGAGCAACAGTGCCGTGCCTGCTCTTGCTGCAGGAAAGCTGCTGGCGCTGCTACGGGCAGGAAGATGAACCTGGATCACACTTACACTCAAGCACAATCCCACTGTGGTGCTGCATTCCAGCTTTTTTTTCTGTTATTCCAGAAGCCTGATATGTTTTAATTTTTATTTTGCATTGTTTTTAGAAACCAGAAAATCAAATACTGGATTATAACAGTGTATAAATACACAAACCAACTGCAGCTCAGCCCATGGCTGATTTTCTCTGTTCCATCTCCAAGGGCAGCCCAAGAACCAGGCTGATGGCACAACTACCTTTTCCTTAACTATTTTAGCCCTTAAGATGTTGGAAAAAAGGCATCTGATCCTAAAATCCTGTGTAACAGTATTTAGGGTGCAGTTTGTTTTTAGTATCAGGAATGTGCTAAAACCATGGAATGAGGAGGATATGAGGTTGCCTGTGGCTGATTTTGGATGGTGTGCTGACATCAGCAAAACACTGAGGATATATAAATAGCCAAGAAAATGCCTCCTTTCCAATGGTTTTATTTCATAACCCCAATCTCTGAGTGTTTCTGTATCTAAAAGCCACAGGGTAAGGGGCTTACCATTCCCTGGGGCTCTGAATGCTACCAAAAGGAAAGGAACCTGGCTCCCAGTTCCTAAGACCTATGGAGAATGTAAGCATCTAAAGACCTGGGGGTTTAGGTCCTGCTCCTAGGAAGCACTAGCCAGGCAGTAGCACTCATTTATTTAGTTTGCACTTCTCCCCTCCCACCTCACAAAATGGCACATGACACCCTTAGTATGTTAAAAAGTCATGCCAAGGCAAAACCACCAAGGTCAGCTGTGATTCCTCACTTAAAAGAGGAAAATGTAAAGTGGGAATGACAGAAAATCAAGATTAAATTCAACAATTACAGCTATGACCATCAGAACTGAAAACCTAAAAGAAGAGCACAAACCACCTAAGAAGGGAAATATGTTAATGGCCAACTGATCTCTGCCTGTGCAGCTTAATGACACAAATAAATAATTACTCTGTTAAATGATGGTTTTTGCAACTGCTTGGCACCTAAGGGAACAAACAGTGACAGGACAGTGCTGCAAATCCAGAACACCAGGCTCAGTGGAAAAAAAATAAATCCCACCATCAGCAGGTTAACACCAAGGGGGAGAGGGAGAGGAAGAGAGAGTGGGTGGCCAGGAGACCTGTTAGGAGCTGGAGAAAAGCACTTAAAACTGGAGGCACCAGAAGGAACAACATTGATTTTGTAACCAGCAAAAAAAAAAAAAAAGCTCACAAAAGCAAAATCTGTCATAAAGCAGGGGCCTGGAAATTAAAAAGGAGAGGGGGAAAAAAAGAACAAGAGAATACTTCTGAAGTAAAAGGAAAGATTAAAAATGTTTTAAGAATCACTCTAAATATAGACAGATATATTTTTGTAGTGCAAGTGAGAGTCAAGCAGGCATGCAAGAGCTTAGTTCTACTCACTGTCAGCAGGTTTGCTATCACTTAGGAAAGGTTCCTGCTCCATGATGTCCATTGGTATTTTAATACTTGGGACTTTTTCTGAGTAGGGGCAGTCAGACTGTGAAAGAAACGTGTAAAAGGTCTTAGAATATTCCCACTGCTCTCTCTCTCATCGTCTCCCACACATTAAAATTATCCTTCACATAGTTCTGTAGGAACAGGTAAAAGAAAAGCAGGGAAAAGAGAAAAGCATCCTCCAGCTTAGCTGCCAGATGGATTCCACTGGCCCCCCACTGCACCCCACTTCCCTTGATTACCCTCATAGTCCAAAAATAATACAGAAAAGGATCATCCTGTGGGATTGTAAATTGTAATCCATCTCCTCCTTTCCCACCCCAGCGTCATAGAAGACACCATCCCATTCTGCCTGGAGTCAGCTGCAGAAAACAGAGATGGAAAATGCATTTGTGGGCAGACACAGCAGGGCCCTGGCTGCTGGAAAAGCTCCTCCAAACCCTTCATCCTGCTGGGATTCTTGTAAAAGCCCTTGCTGGTTCCCAATTGCTCTACAGGGCCCCTGGCAGAGTTACACCTCTGGTGCATCAATTCCAGAGCCCTTGGAAGAATTCTGTAACCCTGGCCAGCCAGAAGAACAGCAACCAGCTCAGGCTGGGGCCCAGGGAAAAGCTGGGGTCCCCCAGAGCTGGGGCAGCAGCAGGATTTCACACCCCACTGCCTTCTATCACCCACCTGCTTCTGCTCAGCAGGAGGCGCTTGGAATTGTTTGGCTTTTTAAAAATAAAGCCAAGGAAAGGCTGTTCCTGCCGGGCTTGGCCAAGGCAGGAAGGTGGGATTTGCCAGAAATGTTGGGACATCTTTGTTCCTGAAGAGAACCAGAGCCACAACACCAGGGTGGAGGGAGGAGACCTTCCAGTCAGGGCAGGAAAACACTAAGGAGGCCAGAGACTGGCTCTCCCTGGATTATTATTCTTATTTTTCATCTATTTTTTAACATAACTGATATCCAGTGCCTTCCTTCATACTCCAACAGCAAGATGTTTCCTCAGGACTATTTTTATGAGGCTGAGGGACAAGCATAACTCAAATAAAGCACAAGCAACACCCAGCAGCTCCCCTGGATGAACTCAGATCCATGCATTGCCCCCCAGATCCCACAGGATTGACTCTGGGGGTGGATATTTCTGGAAGGGAAAGTGTGAATAATCCAACCAGTAATGCCCAGTGCTGTCTGCTCAGGAAGCTGGGAAAAGCAAGTGCTGAAAAAAACCAGCAGGAGTTAGGAACCAGTATTTTGCATCAAATGTGTCACCCATTAGATTAATTACTGTACCTGGAATTCAGGAGAAGCCTGGAAGAGAGGAAATAGCCTAAAACAGGCAGGAGAGAGGGAAGCCATGGCTCGGGACACGCTGCTGGATTCCCAGCACTCAGGAGGAGGGGAGGGAGTCAAACCTGTGCTGGTTACTCAGCAGGGCCCCTTTACTCTCATCTGGGTTTGCTCAAAGGTGCTAAAGAATCCCTGGGAGCTGGAGCAAGGATGGGCCAGGGCAGCTTGCTGCCTCAACTGACAGCCAGTCCTCCCAGCCGCTCTTCCTGCTGTGCCAAAAGGGGATTCTTTCCCAGCCTCAGGTGACCTTACCTCTCCCTGCAGCCCAGCAAAGGGCCTTCTTCATGCACATGAGCAGAGGAAGTGACACCATGCTTGGAACTCACCATGGAGTGCGTTCAGCACTTCAACATAAATTTCAAGGATTTGAGTTAGACCTGAGCAGGAGAACATTTAAAGGCACCAAGACTACATTTCTTCTTATTATATATACAGGAGGAAAGAGAACAGTCAAAGGCACATGAGTCTGGCCTAGCCAGGGCACTTTTCACTATTTAGGGCATGCTGCCACCTGAGGTAGCAGCAGAGTGTACTGCAGAGGGCAGAGATGCTCAGGGAACGTGTAGGTGACAAGTTCTACCAGCACCAAGCAGTTTTTCCTGCAATATCACAAATCACATCTATTTTGTGCTTTCCAAAAATATTTAAGAAATAAAGAAGAGAACCAGTAGGACCAGAGCTGCTGGTGAAAAGCATTCTCCTCCTAAAATGTAAGAGACAAGGAAGGGGAGAAGGGCGTAGGAGGGAAGCTGGAGGAGGCAGGGTGATGAGAGGCATTCTAGCAAGGGGCATGACATCTCAGCAGGTACCTGGTGCTCCTGGGAAGTGTGATCTCACCCCTAGCAATGCACAAACCACCCACCACAGGCTGGAAAAGGGAAGGCAGTGCAGGAATTAAGTTTTCTTCGGGACCCATTTGCTGCAGCAGCGGCAGACCGAGCTGTCAGTTCCACAAGTGGCTGGCAAACGTCCAGCCTGAGCACTGGGCAGGGCGTGGAACCTGCAGGGGGTCAGCTACCTAGGAAGGAGCAATGTGACAAGAGCAGGAAGCTCCTTACATCATCATTGTCACTGTCCATACTGCCCTTCTTCTTCTTCTTCTTCTTCTCATCCTCTTTCTTCTTCTTGTCCTTTTCTGGAATGACGTCGTCAAGAAAGCTTAAGTCATGCTGGGAAAAGAGGTAGTCCATGGCTTTTCTGACTGCCACCAGGGCCAAGATCTGCAAAGGCAGAGAGGGATTCCCAGTCACATTTTACCTTTCACTTGGCACACTGCATTCCTCTCAGTTCTGCTTCTAAGCCCACACTCTTGAATTCTGGCTGTAAATGAACATACAAAGAAGGTGGTGAACACCTGGGACATCTCTGTCAGCTTAAGAGGTTGTGCTGTGACTGCCTCATGTCAGAAAAAATCAGAAGCAGTGGATACTATATAAGACTCCTGTAGTAGGAAATAAATAGCAAAACCCACTTCCATTTACATTTGGAGGCAGGTTCACAGGACAGCCCGAGTAATAAAACCTTGGCTTATTTCTCACCACTTGCCCAGCTGAACTCCTAAGAAATCCAACAAGTGCCAAGCCACGCCCCCAGGGTTTGCAGATTAAAGTTTACTGGGATTGTGGCAGCAGGAAACTGGAGTAAAAGCTGGTTCTGTGCAAGACTGCAAGGACAGCACTGGGAAGAAGGGCAGGAACGTGTCTGAAATGGGCCCTTACACAGACACGGGGTCTGACAGCCCCAGCAGAGGCCACTGAGATCCCACACAGCCTTTGCCAGTGGCAGAGCAACAGGCTGGCAGCTGGAACCTATTCCCAAGAGGCAGCCTCTAAGGACAGCTTCGTCCCAGGCCATCCCATGCACAGCACAGACAATTCCCAGGAGAAGATCTCGGGCTCTGCCAGCGCGGGCTAAGGCGCGATTACGGACGTGAGGGATTGCTCAGGGGTGGAAAGATGCCACACAGGCACCCGTGACCATCCCACCATGGATTACTGTGCTGAAAATGCCTTTCCTCCAAATAAACAGGGACTTGGCTACTGGCTGAAGTTTGCACTTTTTTGGCTCCTGAGTGCAGAAAATGGAGTTTTTGCCATCATATTCAGCTCCACCGAAGCTGTGGCTGTGCCTTCTCTGAGCCTGCACCATTCTAACACACTTTGTCAGCCTTGGGTTTCACTCAGATTCTAATACAGGCAAAGAGATTTTAGATTCAGCTTCCAACATCAGTGTAACAGAGCCATTGAGTTATGATGGAATGCCAGATCAGTGGGAAGTACAGATTTTTAACATCTTTCAAAGGAGCATGTGTCTCAGCAGGAACATTTGGAGGATTTGTTAAACTTGCACCATTTTTTCTCATTTCACCATCTCACTCTTTACCTGGGTTCTGCCTCCCTCCTCTCCCTTAAATATGCACTGCAGCTCCTACCTGCCCCCACAACTCAGATTTTACTTGTCCATAAACCTGAAATTAGGTGACCTGGGACCAAGACTTATTCAGGAGTTTCATAAAGCTTTGCCTTTGCACAAGTCAGACCCATCTCCAAGCCAGAGTGCTGAGCTGTGTCTATAGCTCCAGTAATAACACGAATTATCACCCATAGATGGTAAACAACATAAGTGTCTTTTTACTTGAGTCCAAGGAAAAGACACATTCCCTTTCCCTCCCTTTGGCACCTCTCTTAGCACTGAGCCTCCTTCTTGGTTCTGTCAATTTGTGCTATTTAAAAGCCAGGGAGACATTTTGCATCTGGTAGCTAGCGTGGGCTACACCAGCAAAACTCTGCCCCTCTCCTTGGCTCATGCAGCTCAAGGAGAAACCACAGCAAATCTAACCTTGGCAGCCAGCAATGGTCAACACTAACGACACCTTCCTGGGAAAAAATGAACTTTCCAGGCTTGTTTTCCTGCAGAGGATTTATGGGAAGGCAGCCACAGCCACACTGAGCCTACATGAGTGCCATGAGTGGAGCTGTGAGGCACAGACTCGCCAGGGAGAGGCGGGATTCACACAGGAGCGTACAAGGGGGGAAGGAGCAGGCTGTGGGCAAAGGGAGGGCTGGGAAGGACAGCATCACCTACCATGACAGGGAATATGATAGCAGCCACGGTGGATTTGAGGATCCAGAGGAGGGCCAGGCACACCACCTGCAGGAAGGTGAAGAGGTGCACCCTGCGCAGCGGGACGTGGCGCAGGTAGATAAAGTCAGGCTGGTGTTTTAGAGGCATCAAGAGCAGCTTCAGCCGATCCATGAACTGCAAATGAAGATGAACAGATGTTGAAATGAAACCCAGGATGCACAAAAAAGAGAGAAAACAAGATGAATGCCCAAACTAGGGTCAGCATCACACTCTGGGGCATTTTTGCTGTCCTCCCCTTCCCTGCTCCTGCCAAGGAAAGACATTCAGCCTTTAGGAAGAATGCTTTTGTTTTCCCTAAATAAATCGGGAGCAGAGGTCAGCAGAGGCGAGGGCAGACACTGCACTGCCAGAAAACAGAACAGCACCTCACTGAAGAGCAAGGAAGACGGGCAGCTTTCCCAGCAGCGTCCCTCTGCCCTGTGCTGGACCGGATGGACTTGGAGTTAGACCAAAATGGGGATTTCTCAGTGAGTACAAAACAGTGTTGGATCACAGTCCCCCCACCACCTGGGTCGGGAGCAGGGGAAATCCCCTCCAGGAGAGCCGGCCCGGGGCAGCAGGACAATGCCCTCGTTGTCCCCCTGCCGGGACCAGACTGAACCGCAGCAGGGAATGGAAGCTGGAGCTGTTCTACAGAACGCCTGAGGGAATTCTGGGCCTCACAGAACAGGCAGTCCCTTCCCCTCGGGGCACAACCCGGGCGGAAAAAAAAAGGCCACAATTAACAGGGTGCCAGAAAGCAACAAAACCACTTCCAGCCTCCTTGGGCCAGCTACAGGCGCTGGGCATGAGTGGCTCCTTATGTAAGATTTCCTCAACGACAAAGAGAGGGGAGTGGCTTCCCCTCCCTGGAGAACAATGTCCCTGCTCCTTAGAACTGAGGAACAACTCCACTGTCATAAATCATCCTCTTTCCCTGCCTTCAGTCTGCGGCACTGGACCCAAACTACCCTGGGAGTGAGCCTGAGCTGGGGCAGAAGCCTGTAGAATCCTGGAATGGTTTGGGTTGGAGGGGATCCTACGGGGTTCCTCTCGTTCCACCCCCCTGCCATGGGCAGGGACACCTTCCACCAGACCAGGCTGCTCTAAGCCCCATCCCGGTTGCCAAAGACGGACCCAGGTCTTCACAAAGCACCCCCGGCACTGCCAGTGCCCGCCTGGCCGCTGTACCTCGGTCTGCCCTCTCAGGACACCGGGCTTGTGGCAAAGCTTGCCAACAGCTGTCACCCTCCATGGGCCTCTTGGGAAGGAGAAGGGTAAAGCTGGAGGGCTGTGGAGGAAGCCCTGCGCTGGCTGAGGACTCACCTGCACACCGTTGAGGGATGCAACTCCCATGTAGAGGAAGACACCGTAGAGCACGGGCATGGGAATGAACTGCGGGACAAGAGCAGGAGAGCCCAGGTGAGAACCTCCCTGTACACCATTAACACGTGGTGGGACAACATTCCCAGCCTGTCAGCAATCCAAACTGCACCCACGGGTGGACAACACGGAGGAAAGAAGCCATGGAAGTAATAGAGCAAAATAAAGCTGAATAAATAATAAATCCTCCTGCTGTGTTCTGAGACGCAAGGACATTTGTGCAATCACACTCTCCCACTTCACCAGGACTTGGACATCTTGTCAAGAACCAGAGGGAATGATGCCAGTCACTCAGCAAGTCAAGGAACAGGTGGGCAAGTGTGTTCCAATGGGCTTCAAACTGCCTTTCACCTCTGATTTGTGGTGTGAGTGGAAGCAGAAGGCGGAGAAGAAGGAAAGGCAGCACGATCCTGTAGTTTGTGGTATAGCCTGTTTTCCCAGGTAACAGAACAAGAATAAAAGGACTCAAGTTGTGCCAGGGGAGGTTTGGTAGGCAAACACAGGTAGGATATTAGGAAAACACATTCATAGAAAGGGTGGTGAAGCCCTGGCACAGGCTTTCCAGGGCAGTGCTGGAGTTGCCATGTCTGGAGGAATTTAAAAGCAGCACTCGGGGACATGGTTTAGTGGTGACTTTGGCAGTGGTGGTGGAATTGGGAGATCTTAGAGAGCTTTTCCAGTTGAAACAACCCCGTGATTCCATGTTCAGTCCAGCTCAGTAAGCCATGCAAATCCATGCAGAAAGGATGTTCTCTGGAGTCCCACCCGAGCAACAGCAGTCATGCCAACCCAATCTCTGCCTGCTCCATCTCTCGCACACATTCATCCAGAATTACTCCCAAATACAGGACTGACTTCCCTTCCGCATTGCCAGGATGTGTCCTTTCAAACATCACTTTCTGCTCCCTCCAGGTGCTAAGTGCTGCCCATACCTCCACATGGGGCACACCTCCCTTTGGGAGTGAGGAAGGCGCAGGGGAGCAGCAGACAGGCTCCTGGGAATGAGTCCCTGTCCCTCACCAGAGAAGCGGGCAGCCAGCCTGGCATGGCAGGAACAGGGATGCTTGGAACAAACCACAGGCAGCGGCAGAATACCAGCCTGTGTGGGATTTACTGGTGCCCAGGGAGGATGCAGTGAGTTCCAAAGGATAGTCCCTAGTGCAGTACCCGGGGCTGCCACTGAATGGCAGCCACAGCCAGGCCATGGCACCCTCTGCTCCCAGCACTCCTGCACTGGGAACTCTTCCCTTCCACCTGCTGCACTGAGCTCATGAGAGAGGCAAACAACACAGCAGCCATCCAGTGTTTTAGCATGCTCTCCATCACCTGGCTCATTGCTTCCAGCAGGGATTTCCCTGGGGGCCATGAGCACCAAAGGCACCCAGCCATGTGCTATCCAGAGCCTCCCTGCCTGCATTTCTCCTTCCTTCCTGAGTCTCACCACCTGTCCCCTCCTGCGAGCTTCTCAACTGCTAACTCATCCTTCTCTTGGGTTTATTTGCTCCTTGGGGTAAGCCACACTGCCATTTCCCATCTGAAGGTAAATGCTTTTTCCTGGGCTCTGCCAACACCTCTGCTGTGAGAGGGACAGGGACCCGGTGGGGGCTTCACAAAGCTGTGGATGACCATGGGATTCAAAGCCCTCACTGGATCTGAGGGATGACACACAACACAATACAGTAAGCAAGAGTTGAGCTTGCCAGCTCATTTTCACTGCTCTCCTCTCCTGCCCTTCTGTTTATTTCCCTGGGTTTTTTTTAAAGTAAGAAAAATGTGTGAATATTATTTCAGCATTCCATGATGATGAATCCTGTAGATCATCCCGAGGTGAAACCTCAGTACCTGAGCCTGCAGAGCAGCAAGTGGTGCTATCATTTTGGAAGACTTTCTCTTGGCAAAGTATTCCCTAACGATGGGGGTGCTGGCTTCAGCACTCCAAGCAAAGCTGCTGCAGGCCAACAGGACTAAAACTGTATTTATAGCAAAGTGCCTGTCACCCTCCTAGCAGGGCCAAGGATGGTTCTGTGGAGATCTGCCTGGGCTGAGCAGAAACACCACCACCATCCAAAACCAGCACATCCACCACAAAGCCCTCAGCAAACAAAGCTGGGATTATTCCGTGGATTGCCTGGTTTATTAAATTTGGGATTGTCAGCGTTCAATTTGCCGCTGGCAGGAGAAGACTGAAATGTTCTGCAATGCATTTAGCAGTGCAGCTCTCTCCAGCAGGACCCTGCCACTGGAATTTGCTAAAGGTCCTGAAATCCTGCCAGGTCCTTCCTGCTGGCACGTGGGCCAGCAGCATGCTGACTTATCCTCAGGCGTCCTCCAGCAAGGATCTTCCCCACACATTGTCTTAGGGGAAGCACAGACAAATAATTAATGACTGAAGCAATAACAGGGGAAGTAAGAGACCTCAGTGGAATAGAGGAAGAGGGATCTTGCAGGGAAAGGTCACGTAAACTAAAAAACAGGATTATCACAATCAGGCATTAAATTAAAGGCACAGAAATGCCTCTTTGTGTGGAGGTGGAAGCTGTTACCCAAGACACCAAAATTCAAGCAGTACAAACGCCTTAGAAATGAAGAACAGGAACACACTGGCTTGGAAAGCCACTGTCTCTGCTCCCTCCATGGGCAAAGTCACTGCTCCCTGCCTGCCTCCTCCCCTCATGGTTAACATCACACCATGCCTCACTGCCCCTGCAGTCTCCCAAGACTCCTGTGCAGCCTCTGGGAATGCTCCTGCAGACACCCATCCGCTCAGTGCCGCGGTTACAACGCACGGTGCCGCTGCTCTGACACCTTCTGCTCCTACCATCGGCCTACAGATCCACGGATAAGGGCTCCTGCAGCTGACATCTCCTGTTGGACAGCACCCCTGAGCTTGGCACCACCTCCATCACTATCCCCAGAGAAGGCACCATCCTCCACAAGACAGGCTTTCCAGTTTCCTTCTACAATCTGATGATCCACTAAGGATGCATTTCTCCATGGCTACAGGCCACCAAATCTCTGGTCTTGGAAAACAGCCACCTACCGAGATGCAATGGTCCATCACATCTGTCCAGAGCCTTGGCTAAACTTACAGGAAAAAAACTGTTCAGGAGATGAAGAAATGCCATTTAATTGCACTGCTTCCTCCAGAAACACGTTTTCCATACTCTGAGCTTTATCCAGAATAGGTTTTCCATAAAACAAAGGCCCGGTAGAGGTATAAAAGAAATCATAAAAGAAAAGGGAGCTTAACTTTATGCAAACATGGAGAAATAACCTTAAAATGAAAAAGATCACAGTGCCCAAGAACCCCAGCCCTGAACGTGGTCACTGTTCTAGCACACTACAACCATGTTGGTGTTTCCTTCCAAAAGGTTTGGATTTAAGCCTCCAAAGAACTGTGAACAGTCCTTACCTTCAGGATGGGAGCCATGAAGACAGACACCCCGGTGAGGATGAAAACGATGACGCCAGTGACTCTCTGCTCCCTGAAACAACATCACTGAGTCAGCACCCCAAGTACTGACCACCAGCAGGAATCCCCAAAACTCATTTTTGCAGCCGTATTTTTCATCCAGCAGCCTCAGGCAGGTGGCTGGATCCCAAGCCAGGCCTGTTTTAAACCTCAGGCAGTTTTGTTCCACCACCAGCCCTCCACGCTGAGATGGGTAACACGGCATGAGCCCGCCCAGAGCACAGCCACATAAATTGTTCAGACCTTCACAGGGGGCTCAACACGTGCCTTCAGCAGCACCCACAGGGCTTCCCACACCCAAAAACACCTTGGCCAGTAATATTTCAGAATGCTGAAAGCCAGGCCATAAAATTTCCATCTAGTTAACTAAACAAGCTGCCTGATTTCCAGGAGTAATCCCATTGGAAGCACTTCAGACCACTTAATGAAGGCATCCAAACACATGAAAAAGATGCTTCATTAGGTAAAGCTGCTTGCACTAGGTATGACAAGTTTGTATGTTTGAGCATTACATTTGCAAAGGAATTTGCTTCATTTCCCTGGATAGAGAAGTCTGCAGGAAATTTAACTCCTTTAACACAGGAACACTGCATTGATGTAGCCAAGTAAACTTTGGAGGAGGCACGTGGGGCTCGCCTAAGGAATTGGCTTTGGAAATAGGGAGAAGGCAGCACAAAATTCTTTGTACATAGGATTTTGCAAACTAGGCAATTGAGCCTTCCTGGTTGGACATACCTCACTCCCAAAAACTTGGGCTGCTCTCCAGGGGCTGAAGTCTCCGTCTCCATCTTCAAGCTGTCGATGTGAGCGATGGAGATGACGGTAGCAGCCACGTACCAGGGCAGCCCCATAAAGGAGCAGACAATCATCAGAATGGCCACCCAGAACAAATCCAGATGATATCCAGCACCTTTCTGTCGAGGGAGACAAACAACCTTCAACTTGACTATTCCAAATGCCTCTGGAGCAGGACAGAGGCACACTGGACAGACAGCATTTCCTTCTGCAGCATCCTGGCCAACAGAGCCAAACACCAGAAATACACTGGATCTTGTGAACAGCATAAGGAAACATCTCCCTTGGGACACAACCCCAGGCTGCTTCAGGAGTGCAACAAGAACAGCTGAAGTCTCATTCCCTAGCCAAAGGAGAAAGCTGCCCTTGTTCTTGACTCCTTCTCAAACACCTCTGATCCTCTATTTTTAAATCCTTTCAAGAAATAAAACAGGAATTCCAGCAGTCACAAGTGCCAAGAGAAGAAGAGAAGAAACAAAAGAGCCACCAAGAGAAGAGATCTTCAGAAAAACAGCGGGCAAACCTCTAAGGTTTGCTATTCTAAAACAGATTAACCTTTTTAAAATCCCATTCAGTTTGATGTTATTGGAAAAAAACAAATGATCCAAGCCTAGGATGACCCAGGAGGGAGGCAATCCAGCTTCTCTTGAATAGCCCTCACTGTTTTCCTGACACGTGCGCTGCTTACCTTGGCTGGCTGGTGGCACCCAGCAATACCCTGCAAACACTTCAGCAAGGGATCAGCAGTAAAAACACCTTTTCTCCTACAGCAGCTCTTGTGCATAGAAGTGTTTTTTGGTGTGGAACAACAAGATGGGGCTTGTGAACCCTCAATTCCACAAAATACCACATTCACACCATAAACAAAGGAAGCAGGGAATACATTTTTTACATCAAACAGTACTTTGCTGGAGTGTTTATAACTTTGTTACTAAAAAAGTACAGCCAGTGCTGACAGCAAAACCACACTCCGTGGTTCATAAGCTGCAGAGATGAGGGGCCTCTTCCTCATGAGGGAAGAACAGCAAATATTTTCTTACAATGTTGAAGAAAATGCTTGGTTAGGTGCAAGGGACAGACCTAAAACTGTTTAGCCATCTCTGAGGAACACGAGGGACCAGTATTGAATTTATCTGCCCAGATGCAGGTGGCAAACACGGATGTTTTGAGGGGTTGTTTTTAAACCATCAGCCAGCAGTCATCACTGGGCATAAGAAACCTTTCCCATTCCCTGGTACTTCAAATCTCTCCTCCAGGTTGGGCTCAGGATGGTCTTATATTACACATTTCTTGTCTATTGTTTACAGTGACCACATGAATTGAAACATCCTCTTCTTTTCCAAGCAGAAGCTCCCTTTCCATTTCCAGCAGCTCTCCTGATAACTGATAAAGCAGGTATCTAAATAATGACCCACCACTGCCTGTGTTTCACTCCCACGGGTCAGACCACTTGAAACATGCCCTGTGAGCAGGAAGGGACAATCTTCTTTCACAAGAATTTAATATTTTTCAATAGAACTGACCGTGCAGGGGAACAGAAAAAACCCTACAGGCATGAAAAACTGCCTGTCACTGGTCTGGAAAGTTTGTTTTAAAAACACGACTACATCTTAGGCTGTTACATATCAGCTCTTTAAATAACATCCAAGTGGGGCTATGCCCTTGGTATGTCCCAAATCTCTCCAGCTTATTGCTGGTATTTGACAGCACCGTGCAGCTTTGGCCACAAAGCCACTTTTCCTGCTTAGAAGCAGCAGGCAGTGCCAGGGAATAGGCTCGTGTCCACAAGGGAGGAAGGGGGCAGAGGAAAGGCCCCTGCACGTGCTCCAGGCAAAAAGCACACCCACCTTGAGCTTGTGCTCCTTCCTGTTGACAATGACAGCGGTGATCTGCTGGTCCATGAAGATGAGGATGGTCACCAGCAGGGCAGGGATGGCTGCTGCCAGGTACACCCACCACGGGTTCCCTCCAAAAGGTGGGATAAACCAACCCCTCTCGGGACTGGTTGGCTTTGAAGGGCAAGGAGAAGAAAGCTTGTGTTAGAGGCACAATACAGGGGTGATGACATCCCAAAGCCACATTTGTTCCAGCAATGGAGCTCCAGGGAGACACTTCAGGTTTGTGGCAATTTCATCCCTCCCATTAACACCAGTCAAAGGCTCCAAGTACGGAGTCAGAATTTTGGAGATAGACCAGCCACTTAAAATGATGCTAACCAAAAGCATCCTAACCCCAACCCTCTGAGTAATCAGGCCCTTTCCAGATGCTGACCACACTCCCATTGTGAGGGCAAGTCACTCCGTACAGGGCAGGTGAGAGGGAAAAGGAACCTCTTCCAAAAGCCAGCAAACAAGCTGACAACAACATACCTTGAATTCACTTGGCACAATTAGTTTTGGTGTGTCCACACCAACCAGGGCATCTATTCCACAGAAGATCAAAATGGACAGGATAATGGCAAAGTCACTGATGAGCTTCCGGGCCTGAAAGAGACGCGGAACCATAACCACAGGAGCTAGCACCAAGGAACACTATTTCACCCACGCTTCATGTCCACATGGCAGACCCTGGCAGGACAAGCTCATCCTTTCTTCCCCCACAATTATGGCCACCATCATGTCCAGTGCATTTGCCACACGTGCCTTGGTACTTTACTGTGTTCTCTGAAAGCCTAAATGGAAGCACGGAAACAGCACAAACTTCCACAAATGAGATACTCTGAGGGACTGGCAGAGACTATCCTGTTTGCTGTTCAAGTAATGAGTCAAACTAAGCAGACAGGAAAACAAACCAGGCTTCTCAGCTGAATCCCTAAGACTGCAGCTCTCCTGAAGTCACTGGAATACAAACACTTTGAGCTGCCACTGATCAGACCCCAGAATTTAACCAGACAGGAGCCACTGTGCTAGCCTGGACCTGTGTGAGCTCTCCAGAGCTGCCGATCCTTCCAGGTTTCCCGGGTTTGCATGGTTACAGATAAATTGAGCTGCATTCCAGCCCAGATGGAATTTGTTTCCTTTCTATTAAAAATAAGAGAGGTTCAATTGTAACACAGTGGAACAGTAAACATCCATGCAGGATAAATCCCTGTGTGTCAGGATGCCAGAAACGGGGCAGTCTCAGAGAGAAATGGCTTTGGCTCGCACGCCTGGCCTGGGAGCCTCACCAGGGGACAAAACAAGCAGGTGCACCCGAGACGTGCCTGAAAGCTTGGAAGGGTTGCCTTCAGCACCTTTATAACCCCTGCCACATTACCCTAAGAGGCTACAGCTTCTCTTGGCTCTTCTGCTGCCTTACCTGTGCTCTCCAGATCCACTGGGAGCAATCCCAGGCATACCTCGGATAACCAGATCCAACAACCAGCTGCACTTTTATCCCAACTGCTTCCCTGCAGAGCATCCCTCCCTGTGTGCAGAACAGCAGCTCCAACAGGAAGGCTGAGCTGTGCCCTCTGAAAGACTGATGGGGTGAGAGGAGATACTTACAGTGGTGGGAAAGTAGCGACTGGTCTTGAATTTCTTCAGGGCCATGGAGCAGGTGTAAGTGCCAAAGAAGAGGATGAAAGACATGAGGGTGATGTCAGGGACATAGTCACAGTTGTTGCCCACAAGCTGGCCCCCATACTTCAAGCAGTCCTTGGCTGTCAGAGCTGCCCAGTCAATGGTGCCGTTGGCCTGCAGGAAAAAAGGGAATGTTTCCATGTGGATACTTGGCCCATGGTGGGACAGGAATGGTGACAGAGTATCTGAGAGGAACAGGGAGGCATCACACAGAAGATAAAATCATGAAAGCACAGAAGGGTTTGGGTGAGACCATTTTCCTGCTGGTGTTTGACTAAAAGGGGTTATTACTCTGTGCCTCAGCTTCCTTCCTCCACGCAGGGATGTGATCCATCAAGCTCCACTTTCTCCTCACTATCCAGAGCTCGCCAGCAGAGTGGCACCACAAGACTCTGCAGGCTGTGTGATGCCTGCCTTCCCAAGGGGAACTCACCAGCTCAGTGGAGGGAGAGACCAGCTCATCGTCTGACAGCACCATTGTCCTGTTAAGTAATGAGCTATTAACTGCAAGAGAAAAGAGAAAAGGCAATATGGTGAGCAAGATGCAGAAAACAGTTAGGAAGGAGAGCCAATTCCAATTATTAAATAATTTCTTTACTCTGTCAAGCTGTTTGCCACCTCTTTGCTCCAGGAAAGTGAGTCACAAGTGTTTCAGAGAGACTCAAAAGCCTCAATCATCATTCACTCACAAAACAGAAAGGTTAAGTGAAACATAACCCAAACCCAACTGGGACTATATTTTCAGTTGATGCTAAAAAAAAACCAACAGAAAACCAGACAGACAATATAATATTTCATAGTTTTCTCATATTTTCCTAATGATTTCTGGATTAAATTAAATACCCACAGAGCACTCCTAATGATTAATTTCAAATGCAAGCACAACGCCAAAGATATCTAGAAAAGCAAAACGCGATTCAGTGTCCAGCATAAACACAGTTTTGAACTAAAAGAAAGAAAAAAGAGAGCAAGAAATTGACATCAACAGGATGGGGATAATTTCTTTGAAAGAAGGAGCAGCATTCCCTATGGCTTCTGAAGCATTAGGAATCATGAAATTGAAATTTCATTTAGAAATGCAATCCTTCCTGCAAATGGGCTCGTGGCCCCTGGCCTCATGGCTGACTGAGGTTGTGCATAAATAAACTTTTTTCACGTGGATGTCTGGAGAGCCACAAGTGTTTCAATGGGAAGTGGAGACTTCCAATTGGCACTGATCATTCCCATGCTCCTAGTTTCAAAAAGGAATTGACTCTGCCATTCCAGCAGAGGCAGAAGCAGACTGGCATCCACGTGCTCCCCAAGGTCCTGTGTTTAACGGGGAAGGCAGGCACCCAGCCCCAGGGAACGGCTCCCGACGCCTGAGAGGAGCAGCCAGCAGCTTTTCCTGTTGGACAGGTGTGGCCAGATAACCTGCAGTTTACTCTGGGCACAGATCAAGTTTCTTACTCCCCATTGTTTGTGGGATCCTAGGAGTGTTCTCCACTTCCCCAGTGGTACAGCCAGCGTGTCTCAGTTTGCATTTGGGTTCTGTGACCCTTTGTTTCCAGAGCCACAGGTACACTGGCTCTATCTGCTGCACAGCCCACGCTCCAGAGATAGGCTGCTCTGGGGATACACCTCCCTTCTTGGGAAGGAAGGAATTGTTTGTGCTTTCCCTCTCATCCGTGCAGCCAGGAGGTGGAACCACCCACGTCTGGCTAACACCTTGAATAAACCCAGCTCCTGAAACGGGAGTGGCCTGGGCTCCATGGCAGTGACCTCAGCTGCCCAGCAGTGACCTGGCCGCCACTGCTGCCCCTTCATGGCATCCTCAGAGGAATGCCATTTGGAACAGGGATGCAAGGAGACAGGGGTGCAGAAAGAGCTTCTCCACTGGCCATGATGCTCTCTGGAGGAGTTCCAGCAAGGCCAGCTGTACTGTGACATGTAGGTGTAGAAGAAGGGATTACAGGTGACCTTGCCCCTGTCACAGTTGTACTAATTACCAAAGAAGAGGAACAGCCTTGCCCTTAAGGGGTCACAGCTGTGACTAAAAAAGAAAAGTGTAACAAAAGGGGTGTGCTGGCTGCCCAGGGGTGGACCTTGAAGAGGAGGACCCCTGAGGAAGAAAGGATAACCTCAAAGAACTAGAGGATGGATGAAACAAGGCAAAGAGTTGCTGCTGAACAAGATCTGCGGTGAGGTTAGTGAGGGGCCTGCAGTGAGAGCCTGCTGCTGGAGCCTGCAGTCATACTCCTGCAGAGTCTGCAAACTAATACATGCAGTTGGAGTCGAGCAGGAATTAGCTGCAGTCAGTCTGCCAGGGAAGCCAACAGTAGGACCTTGCAGTAGTCAGAGTCAGGATGGCTCAGTTGTAGAGAGGAATCAACTGGGACCCTTTTAACATTGCTGAACAAGAGTCTGTGTCTCGGCTCACTTCTACCCCTAACGAGAGGTCTGCTGCAACACTGACATTCCACTTGGGATGAAATTTACCTTTCAGCTTCCTGAGACCAAGACAGGGTATCTGAAGCTGACCGATAAGGAAGGAATAATCTACCTATTACCTGGGCTGCAGCACAAGGGAAACAGAGAGCAAAGGCCACCTCCTATCTACAAACTGGAGAGGCAATGAACACGCCCTTACCTGGATCTAGTGGTTTACAGGCACAAGAGTAATGGGTGATATAGTCCACCTTGAACTCGGAGTTGATGGGATAATGATCTGCCAGCTTGATCATCTTCTTGAAAGCATCATAAATGAAGATGAAGCTGATGAGGGAGGAAAACCCTTCTTCGGTGAAGCGGGTGAAGTACTTGACCAGGAAGCTGGCGTCGGTGGCCACGAGAATGAGACACTGGAAGGCTGACCAGAGGCCGATCCAGAGGCGGAACTCCAGGTAGTCAAAGTCATGGTCCCTGCGACAAGACAAGGGTGGCAAGAAAGGAAAACATTGGGTTAGATAAAATCAGGAAGTACAAAGCAGATGTTACATGGAACAAAGCTGAGTCAGGGGAATTTCAATCACAGAATCACCAGGTTGGAAGAGACCTTCCAGATCATCGAGTCCAACCCGGCCCAACACCTCAGCAAGACCACGGCACCAAGTGCCACAACCAGTCTTTTTTAAACACATCCAGGGATGGTGACTCCACCACCCCCCCAGGCAAACCATTCCAATACTTTATCATCCTTTCTGTAAAAAACTTTTGCCTAATATCCAACCTATATTTCCCTTGGTGCAGCTTGAGGCTTCATTGTTTTGGCTTTTGCTCCTCAAATTCCTGCAGCGCTCCTGAAGTACCATGTCCTGCAGATTGGTCCTGGGTGTCAGCAGCATGGAGCACCCGAGGCCAAACACACAGCTGGGTCTGCAGGGCATTCTCAGGGACCTTTTCAGACACTCACACAGAGTCACACTTTAAATGAGTCAGGGCATGGGAAGCTTTTCTACTTTTGCTCCTAGCAGGGAACAGCGTGTTATGAAAATGAACAACCACAAATGCATTACTGAAAAATCAAAGTACTCAGTTCCAATTTCCTCGTTAGAAAGGCCTTTTTTAAAAAGTCCTGCCTCTCTGCTCTGGCAGGTTGTTAGGACAATGGCTTTTACAACTGCCACCTCCTCCTCAGGTTAACAATTACCACCTTCTTTCTTCCAAAACAATACAAAGTGCTTTTCCATCTTGCTTTTTTCCTGCTGCCTGCTGCACCTGGGCTTAGTCATGCTTGCCAGGTGCCAACAGGTGCAGTGTGTCCATTCCTGACTCTCTTCATTGATTCCTGATGAGGGAAGAAAAGAAAGGTGTCCCCCTCTTGCTCCACTGTGCAACTCTCACCCTTTGGTAGCTTCCAGTTTCCCTCCCTGGGATAATCTAACTTTCCAGCCATTTTTTGTAGCCCCCATCCCTCCCTACATGTAGGAACACAAGTCCTGCACAACCTGCCACAATGAGAACACAGACTACAAGGGATTTGGGGTGTGTTCTGTGTAACCTAAAATTATATCCTTGCAAAACACCAGCCAAAGGGTCGCCAGCCCCACGGGTGAAATCATCCATGACACTGCTGATTCCTTTGGGGATTCCAGAGTATCTTCCTTGTATTGCAGATGTGGGAATGGTAAATGAGTACACCTAGCAAAATGGGCTCCCTTTAGCTCTGGGTGTCAGCTGTCAACAACGTGGAGAGAGCGGAACTTCTTCATACCAGTTAAATGGAAAAAAATGCAGGAAATTTCCTTTAAAAGCAGACAAGCTCCCTCGTGGAATTCTGGGGGCTGTTTCTACCTTAGACACCTTTGCTTTCATAAATAATAGTAATTATTTCAAATGACTGCTGGACAAAGTCTTGGGACCCATGGGATTTTGTTAGTGAAGAGAGAGAATCATTTCCATGCTCCCACGGGAGTCAGAGAAGCAGTGACGGGGAGAAGCAGCACACTGCAACTAGAGCAAACTCCTCACGGAGGACTGAAGTGGCCAAGGTTGGTTTTGTTTCAGGAGGCCCCACAGAGGCAGGCAGCCACACACTGGGCACTGCCCTGGGACACTTGTGCCAGGAAAATCCCTGCTGTGATTGCACAGGATCTCAGCACGGAATGAGACGTTTCACTTCGTGCACTAAATGCCCTCCATCCCCACAGCAGGCAGCTCAGCTCATTCCCTGGCTGGGTTTCCTTGGTGTGGGACACTGCTGCCCCCGCCCTCTCCCGCCCTGTACTCACTTGCTGAAATTGAAGAGGAGCCGCTCAAAGACCAGGACGGGCCCTGTGCTGCTCAGGATGGTGAGGGGCTGGCCAGCCAGGAGGCAGAACACGGCGCCGGTGACAGCGGTGCCCAGGAAGCTCTCCAGCACGCCCTGGGGACACAGCACAGGAGTCACCCTCTCTGAGTCCCTGTGCCTGTGAGCAAGGGGACAGCATCCTCTGCCCCCCCTGCAGCTGCCACCAAAATGTTGGTCCCACACAAGACAGAGTTCTTGGGATAACCACACGTGCTGATCCTCCCTTCCGCCCAGGCTGCAGCTCTCCTGACTCGTCAGGGTACTGCAAGAATTGAAACCCAGTCTTGTGTCCCTCTCTCTTTAGAAGACGTGAATTGGTGTTTTCACTGAGGAAAGCAACAGGCTGGCTGCCTCTGGGGGACTTGCAGGGCTGAGCCCAGTAATCCCAGGGCAAGAAACAGCCTTCACACAGCTGATCCCCTCCACTCCTCTTGTATTACTCATGGAGAGGGCCCTCATGGCCAGAGCATCTGCAATCTCTTTTCCCTACGTTCTTCCACGTGTCTATAACTAAGAATAGTGTCTTTTCTTGGAAACAGAAAACTCAGGAGTGAGCTGTGAAGGCAGCTCCTGGGACAGGGAGCAGGGACGGGCCATGCTCAGCGCCTGCCCCAGCAGCAGCCACATCCCTGTTTACAACAAACAAGACACAGACACACAAACTGTGATGTAGGAGCCCCAAAAATACTGCTCTCTGGGGTTTTTTTTGCTACCTGATTGTTAATATTCTTGAGACTTCTGGCCACAATGAAGTGATTCTCAATTTGAACTAGATTTGGAATCAGGTAACATCTCCCGTTCCTCCTGTCATTTAAAGACTGCACCTTGTGCAGAGCAGACAGGCTCTGCTCTGCTACCCCATGACAGTCCAGCGCTGCTCACTGGTGGGAGGCCTCTCCATTCCTGACTTCCATGAGTCTCAGAAAAGGCAAACTGTTTGTAGAGGAGGGAGGGGAGCTGGGCACTGCACAGGCTGCTGGATCTTACTCTAGCCTCTAATTCATCAAAGGGGAGTGCAGGGTTCCAGATATGTGCCCTCATTTCCTATGTTTGACTTAATTAAACCTGCATAAATTAATAATGGAGTCATTATCATTATGAGCTTGATTATTGCTAGGAGATTTGACTGAACTCGACTGGCTGAACTGAATCTATCTAAATACAACCTCCTACCTTTCCTAATATTCCACAAAGCACCTCCAGCACTTTTAATAGAGAATCCCTTCTCTTTAGCCTGAGCTAAGCCATTGATCCAGCCTGTCTGGATATCTGGCTGGTTCTCAGCTTGCGCCCTCCCACTACTACTAAGTTCATCTTTCTGAGGACCTGACATTTCTCTCCTGTGTTACTCATTTTCCTAATCATGTTGGCATTTTCTTTTCACCAGAGAGGCCAAAGCCCAGGTATTGTAAGAATCAAGCAGAGGATTCAGACTTAGCAAACTGAATTGGACTAAAACGGTACAACTGAGAGCAGATCAGAGGAGCCTCTCTCTACAGAAGGAGCAAAGACCTTCTCTGTCTCTTGGGCCTGCTTTTATTCACCACTTAAGGAACTGCTGTACAAGCTGTCAAAGGACAGCACAGCAGCAGTGAAAAAGAGTGAGCAGTGAGAAAGCAGTGAAAACACAGAGCACCTCCATTATTGCACCAAGAATTCCAGCTTTGCCAGCGCCCAAACATTGCTCTGACTGGAGAGCGAAAGGCAAATGCTGGATTTGCTGGTTCTGAAAGCCCTGGCTCACCTGCATGTTCTCTGTAGCATCCCCAAGCAATCCCCCAAAAGTGATGGCATTGGTGACAGTGGCCAGGTAGATGAAGAGGATGGCTGAGAGCGCCTGGATGTTCAAAGCGTCGTAGAAGTCGCTGGCGAAGAACGGTGCTTTCCTCTTGATGTCTTTGATCAGGCCCCCGCAGAACCTGCAGGGACAAGCAAGAGGAGACTCATGCAACACGTCCCACAGTGGAACTCACACGCTAAGCCATCAGAGACACTGCCAGCAATGCAGTATTATCTCAGAGGAGTGAGACCAGCACGTTACAAACAGTCCAATCACAGCTGTGGTGGTCCAGGGCTCTCAGAGAGAATGCTGTAAGGAGAGATAATATCTCAAACTTGTGATGCTGCTGGAAAGGGACAAATTGCAGGACTACAAGCCAGGCTTCTGCTGAAACAGGCCACCACAGTTTGTATTTCAGAAAGCTCATCTGTTGAGTTTTTTTCCCCCAAATATATTAGTTGATGTAATAAAATAGATTAACTCTGGTCTAAGTCCCTGCCTGAATTTCTCCACATAGCAGACACCATGGCTGGGCGAGCCAAACAATCTGCTGCATGGAAAAATGCTTCCAATTAATAACCAGCAAAAGAACTAGGAAGTGAAAACATAAGGAAAACACTTTTGGATGACAGAAGAACTCACTTGCAGACATCCCTTTTTGTATGATCACAGACGAGACAGTACTTAAGTCTTATAAACTCCATGTGGCACTGACACTGCCAGCATAAAAAATGCTTGTTTAGCCTCTTGTTCCCCTGCTCACAGCTCCCCACCTCTGCCAGGACTGCACAGACCCTGTGACAGACAGGCACACACCACCTTCTGACCCCAAATCAGGACACTCCACTTGTACACACCAAGGCAGTGTGAAGACTTTCAGACTTTTCTCCTAGAATTTAGACTAGAACTAAAACTGAAAAAGAAGATTCAGAGGAGGAGGGAGGGCACAAAGCCAGCATGAAGCTCTGTGCAATGATCTTTATATGCTGAGCTCGCTGTTTCATGGCCACCTGAGCTGCATTTCCACTCCAGTGGACTTTACGTGGCACAAAGCAGAGTAATAAAGCAGAGAGTAGGGCCTGGGACACTGTTACCTTCTCTGTTTCTATCCCATAAAAGCCTTTGGCTGTGCAATCCAACTGCAACACTAATGCCCAGAAAAGGGAACATCTCTGCCTTTGGCTAAGGCACCCCTTCAGCAATCCAAACAGATTAACTGAGGCTGGTACCAGCCATGTCTGTGTCCCCTGCAGTTCATCTGACTTCACAGGCAGCACCTACCTGGGCCTTCTGTCCTCCTTAATGGCTCTTTATCATTTCCTGTGCACCTGATCCGTGACCCTCTGCCCTCTGCTGAAGCCGGATGCTCTGAACCCTTCACACAGCCTCACTCTGGGCACAGGAAGGCCCCAGGCCACATTCTGGGGTCCCAGCTCAGCCTGTACAGGCATCACTGGGCTGGGGATGCTTTGGCAAGGGAAGCACAGCCGGGGTGTCACCGACCTGCCCGTGCGCTGCAGCTCCTCGCAGTCGCCGTGGCCGCCGCCGCCGTGGCCGCCGTCGTGGGGCGTGTCGCCGTTCATCTGCAGGTTCTCCCCGCCCGAGTACATGTTCTTCCTAGGCCAGGACACAGCACGTCACCAGGACCAAGAGGAGCCCCAAAGAGCCCAGCCAGCTACCTGCTATGTTATTGTGCGCCCACAACGTCACCTCAAAAGGTACAGACTGCCAGGAACATCCTCCCTCCAGCTACCAAGGGAGGCCGGGAAATACCTCCAGGACTTCCTAAATAGTGACAGCCAGGTGCAGGTCACTGCATACACCGGCACAGGCAGAACACTGCCTCCTCCCACCCCCTCTCCACACCTCATGCCCACTGTCCTTGGCCACAGAGCCCTGCTATTGCCTCTCTCTCCTGCTATTACCTCTTATCCGAAGAAGGGAGAGACTTGGGGGGCTCTATCCTAATGGCTGGATCCCATTCCCCAGGGGGGAGCACAATGACTTCATCCAGAAATTCATCGATGCCCGCGATCAGGTCCTGACGGTCCTTGGCTTTATAGGCAATATCATGGAATACCTGCAAGGAAAAGAGACTCCCTGTGGAAAAAGGTGTGCATTTTCTGTGGCCCTGACTCCAGAAGCAGCTCCTGAGTTCTACAATATCAACTAAATTCCTCCTCCCTGAAAAAGCAACGGGACACGTGGCACAAGGAGGAGTGACCCTCAGAAAGCCCCTTCCTTTGGCTGGATAACAGCAGAGATTCTTTCCTTTTAGGCATATATCTAATTTTAAGGAAGCCATCTATTTCTAACCTTTAAAAATGTTAGTAAAGCAATTATCTATATCTTTACTGCAAAAAAGTTTTCCTCTACACAAGGACTTTTAATTACACTTGGAGAAGACACTTTGACCAAGCCACCTACTTCAATCTATCAAACCCAGATTCATCTTCAACCCTGTGACACAGAACTGATGACAGTATTTACTCAAAAACAACATCAAAAATTGATTTTTGTGAAATGAGGCCTGGTATTAATCATGAAGGACAAATGAGAAAAGGGCGAGGGGAGGAAAAAAGCATTAATGGTGAATTTTATAGGAATCCTCTGGACTTTGTGGAGAGGAGGTGGATCAGTGCATGTGAAAGACAAGCTGTGGCAGGAAGGGACTCAGGGGCTGTGGGAAGCAGCCCACTGAGTGGCAGAAAGCAGCAGAGCTGGGGCAGCTGAGCTGTGATGAAGGAGCCCTTGGAACAAAGGAGCTGTAAATGAATCCTGAAAGCCCAGCCAGGGCAGCAAGGAGGGGCCAGCTGCTCCTGGCTACACATGAACACTGCAGTGCTCAGGACACAGGGCCACACACGGCACCCCATGGGGGAAAGGGGCCGTGGGCATCACCTGCACATCCCTGGCTGTGGGATTCTGGGATGGCAGAAGGGACACAAGGAATAAATTCAACACAAGGGACTCAATTCAACAATTAATTCACAGTTGATATGAAAGAGTGATTGCTAGCAGGAAAATACACAGGGCAGACAGACCCCTCCTAGAGTCACGCTTTTAACAAACACAAAGCCAGAGGAAGTAATTATGTCAACAGATGGAAGATATTAGGACATGAGGAGATAATGTGGGTGTTTCAGCTTGATGTGAATGCTCATTCCTGTTGACCAGGCTGGAGGGAAGGACACTGTTACCTGGGAGACCCATTTCCCACTGGAGATGCCAAGACACCTACCTCATCTGACATCAGCGTGGCAATGGCTCGGCCGATCTCATGATAGGACTTGGCTTTGCCCTTTGGTCCCAGCAGAATGAAGAGAAATCTGACAAAACCAAGAGATTGTTCCCACTTAGGATGGCAAAAGGAACTGCTTATTATTCACAGAACACGTAGACAGAAATCTGATTTGAGGAATTGTGGTCCTTGTTAGAGATCTGGAGGCTGCCAGAGGCCTCAAGCTCACTTTGGACCAGAGGTTGCACCCTGTGGCCCACCATGGCCTGTGCACCACAAGAGCCTGTCCACCTCCATGGGGATTTGTTTCACAGAATCACAGAACAGTTTGTGTTGAAAGGATCCTAAAGGCTATCTACACCCTCTATTAGTCAGGTTCCTCCAAGCCCTGTCCAACCTGGCCTTGGACACTTCATTTTTCACATGATCTCTTTGGGCAGCAACTACATCCAAGTCACTGCTGAAGAGTTTAAAAAACACCACGATTTGAAACCTTTGGAACTGCAAACATACAGATGAAATAACCTCACCAGAAGCACCTAACCCCTTCCAAGGGCTGGATTAAATATTATTTTATCTCCTAACTCAAATATGATGAGGTACTAAGTCAAATGGCTTATGAGGAGTATTATATCCAAACAGGTAAATTCTGTTCAAGAGAATCTAGAGTCCTAAAAGGAAAAAGGCAGCAATTTAGTAGGACAGGATCCATAAATACATATTGATTGGCATTACTACATAACACCTCTTAATCGAGTCCTTCACGAGGCGTTTGAGTGTTTTACTGGAGGTTCACGGGGAGGTGAGTAAGCCACACACACCCAGGTCATGTCCTCTGCTCTCCTCCCACCTCCTGGAACTTTCCCTGCTTTACCAGTTCTTACAAAATAACACTCAAGAAAAACTGTTCCTCAGCCAACTCTTTCCAAACTCCAGGATGCAAATTAGCCAAACATATTAATACAAAAAAAAAGAGGTTCATAACTTCAGGAGCTGCTGCTTGGCATTCCCCTGGTTTTCCAGGAGAACCAGGCGCTTTCACAACCCTCTTCCGCAATAACCCCAACCAGCTGGCTCTTTTCCAGCACAGAGCACCTGAATGCTCCTGCACTACCAAAACACTGCTGGAAACAAGGAGACTGTGGCATTTTCCAAATTCTTTGTCCTAATTCAGCTCAGAACTGCCTTCAGTGGGTAGAATAAAATATCTTCACAGGCCAGACATTACAAACACAAAAACATTAATGCCTTTTAGTGGCTGTAGCATTAATGTGCAGACAGGACTCCATTTGTTCATGCAGAAAAGGCCAATCTTTATTCCTAGGTTATATTTTATAGGATTATCAGAAGGCACTGTGTCAGATCTTATTGGTGGACAATACAGTCACACTTAGTTTATTGGTTAGCACATGGTATTTTGCATGTCTATCAAACTTTTGTATTTATAGTTAGTTTACACATTTCTTCTACTGATTCCCATGAGACAGATGTTATTGTTTATGCAGGTTCTACTTGTTTTTCACTTAAGAATAAGTTGTTAACAAACCTTTCATTCCTAAGATGGCTTTTGCCTGGGAACTTGTAAATGACTCAGCTGCACTTAGAAGAAATGACAGGCCAGCTATTAATTTAACAGAGCAGGCCTGATTTGATGAGTCCTTTCTGTTATAAATCTTCTACCTGTCTACAGCAAGTGGCCTGATCTAGAGTACATGTGCATGGATTTATTATCATTTAGTTAGGAACATTTCCAGCCACAAAAGCCCTCACTCCATGCTGTGCCATACTCCTCCTCTTCCTCTACTGTAGGCCACTCGAGAATTCCTCCCTGCTGTACACAACACATGCTGAGATATCCAATGCCCATTTCTGACACCTAACATTGCTAATAATGCTGCAAGGCAGGGAATGGGACGTTCCACCGAGCTCAAAGTCTCTCAGAATTAGTAACAAAATTGAGAGAAAAATGTTTCTCTCAATGCATTGCTAGAACAGCAACTCCGTAAGGGCTGAAGGCACCTGAACAAAGGGATCTCAGCCAAGTCCTGGAGGAAAAGTGCCTTTGCAGTGAAAAGCCTCCGTTGGGAGGCCAGGGAGCACCAGACTCCTGGATCTGCCCCTCACATCCCCAGTACCTCGGGCAAGTTACTCACTTCATTTGAGACCTGCAGACACCGGCCTTTCCCAGCTCTGCACACCACACTGTGCAAGTCTGTGCAGCTTATCCCCAGAAAACATCTTCTCCTGGCTCATTCCTCATCTTTCTCCCCATCTTCACTGCATTAAACAGCAGCCTTGAACACATGATTGTGCATTGCTCTGATGAAAATACAAAGCCATTCCCAAGCCATGTTGCCAGCTCAGGGCTTCCCCAAATGAGGAGTCCCAAGTACTGTGGGATTAAATTTGATACAAGAAAACCAAAGGCCTTAAAGGTTTTTTTAATGTGACCAGTAAAAAGAAAACTTGGGAAAGGCTGGGATATCTCTGTCCCAACTGCATATCCCTGATGTTTCTATGACTAGCCCCTGTGCTCTGGAGCCAGGCTGGGAGAGCTGGGGGTGATTAGCCTGCAGAAGAGAAGGCTCCAGGCAGAAATCACAGCCCCTTCCTGTGCCTAAAAGGGCTACACGAGAGTTGGAGAGGAACTTGGGACAAGGGTCTGGAGTGAGAGGACAAGGGAGGATGGCTTCCCACTGACACAGGGCAGGGTTAGATGGCATATTGGGAAGAAATTCTTCCCTGTGAGGATGGTGAGGCCCTGGCACAGGTTGCCCAGAGAAGCTGTGGCTGCCCCATCCCTGAAAGTGTCCAAAGCCTGGTTGGACGGGGCCTGGAGCAACCTGGGATAGTGGAAGGTGTGGCAGGGGGTTGAAACAAGATGGGCTTTGAGTTCCCTTGCCTTCCAACTCAATGCATTCCCTGCTCCTCTATCTGCAGTTGCTGAAGAGCAGGAAATGTTCAGCTAACACAGCACCCCAGAGAGAGGGGCTGGACTAACCCTGAGCCAAAACCTGCACATTTAACCCCCTCCTGCCCTACGTAAAGCCAACAAGAGGGGCACACAGGTCCCACTGGCAGTACTGGAGAGCTGGCCCACACCAGTGCTGCAGCCCACAGCACCCCAGTGTCGGCTCCCGCGGTGCTGGAAACCCCGGGAGGCTGCACAGCGCCCAGCTGGCACCGAGTGGCACCTGCATTTTCACCAGGGAATCAACAGCTGAACCAAATAAAAGGAGAGGCCCCACAGGACAGAAGGCTGGGCATGGCAGAGGCTCCAGCATCCTGCAGTCTGCGGGCTCTAAGTGCAGGCCCACGGGTCGTGCCGGCGCGGCACCGGAGATGTTCCATCACAGCTCCTCCTGGCCCTGAGGGGATTTCCTTGATTGAATTTCCTAGGATGCAGCCATGGCAAATGGCTCTTCATCACTCATGAAAGCCACCTAATGAGCCTTCCTGCTTTGATTAGGGCCAGCATTTGCTTTGGAGAACAGCAAATGGATAATACTATTTCCTGGGAAAAGTGCTGGCATGGAAGGACATACTGCCTTGATTATTGCTACTGAGTAATGAGGCTGCCCAGCAACCCTGGATCCAACTTCCTGGCTTCCACCACCACAGCAAACAATACCTCATCTTACAACTGCTGAAAAGAACCTGGAGACATGTTTAAAAAATATCCAGTGGGATTAGAGTTGGAAGCTGAAACACTGAAACACACAGAGGCCAGGAGTGTTGAGGAATGAATAACCTGCTACAGAATGAAGCCCCATCTGGGTCCCCACGCTCCTACCTGAATATCCAGAGTGTACAGACAGCTGGGGATGGGGCTGTAAGAAACCACTTGGTGAAATTCCAAGAAACACAAACACTGCTACTAACACTAAAGAGCAAAGCTAGATGCACTTTCCCCTTTGTTTGGTACACAGAAAGAGGCAAGGATTCCAGTGGCCATCTAACTTCCACTCCATACAAGGGCTGTGACACTGCTATGAATTCACACAGGGTGGCTTAGGCAGGCAGGCATACTCAAGCAGTGACTTCAAATATTTAAGAACACAAGATATATTGCTATTTGTGAGACTGAGATTAATTTGCAACATGAGTCATAATAAATAAAATATTTCTCTGACATTTTTCCTTGAGCCATTATGCATTACAAAGCAACAAGCCCCAGTAGAATTGTGTGTCCAAGTTCACCTGACTTTTTTTTTGCCCCAGGAGGGCCAGAATTGAATTTTCCATTTGATCTGAGCTGAAGAGGAATAATATGTACGCAAAAATGCGCAGAGGGAATCTGGGATCTGTACAGAACGGGCAGGAAAAAAGCCCCAGGACTTAAATTCAATGCTGACAGTGCCCTTTATTGCTGAGTTATTAAGTCAGTGTGTTTGTGGAATGGTTTACTTATAACCAAACTCAGGAGCTGCAAACGATGAAGCGGCTTCAGTGAGTTTTGTTACTTTGCACACCAGTGCTGACGGCTCTGCCTGTCAGGGCGTGGAAGGCACGGAGAACACCTCCTGGCCGGCTGTTCTGGCTGTGCCAGGCGGTGCCTGCCCGGGGCTGGCCGTCCTTACCGTGTGGGAACGGGGACCTCGGTGAGCGCTCCCAGCATGACCGCCTGCTGCAGCCGCACGAAGGCAATGAAGGGGCTCTCCAGGAAATCCACCTCCCCCACCAGCACGTTGGAGGCCTCCGCGTCACGAGGCAGCTTCTTCATGAACTTGTTCTTCAGCTGCAGCGGTGCAAGAGGGAGGAAAAGAACATTAAGTCGCGCTGGGCACTTTGTTCTCATCTCTGCACCTCTGTGCAGTAACTGTGCGTGCCGGTGGACCCTGCAGTCTGGATCCAGCCACGGAGAAATGTCATCACCAGGGAAGGGGAAAACACCCCAGCAGCAGCAGCACCACCACCACTGGGTTCTAAAACTCAGCCTCTGCGAGACGCCTTTGTTTGAACTTCAGCAGCGGCAGAATTCATTTGGAATTGAAGGCTTCTGAAAAGCCTGCCCTCAGCTGGTTCCCAATGGGCCCCCTCTCCCTGGGTGATCTCTGGAGATGCTCTGTGTGTGCCTGGCAAAGGGTGAATGGAGAGGGAGGATGTACTGCCAGGAGCACCAGTGAGAGGGGGGCACTGAACTGGGCTATGAATCCCTGATGAGCTGCATGAGGTGACTCAAGGAAGGAGGAAAACGGAAAAAAATACATGAATTGACAGAACAGGAAGAAAACTGCTGGAACTATCCTACCCCTGCACGCTTCAGTCAGGATTACCACCAGAAGAAACAGTAAATAGGCATCAAGGAATACTGTGGAGGAAGTCTGGAAAAGCCCTACCGGTTCGTGGCAGTGGTAAAAGAATAATGGGAAGATGGCAAATCCACAACAAACATTTTATTTACCTCACCAGGCTGGTTGTGTGGCTGAACAAAGACCATTGAGCAACAGCAGGGCTGGTTTGGACACCTGGCCCAAACCCAGGTGATTCTCTGAGCCAGAACTGACCTGCAGGGTTTCCTATGGCCACCCCACCCCTGAGGCCTAAGGCTCCAGCCCCTTCCCCCTGCCCAGCACAGCAAACCACTGTCACTAATTTTGAAGAGCTGCCATTATAGTGGGTTTTTTAATCTCCAAATGAGTTCTGCAGCACCACTCACCACTTTCTTAAATCATTTATCAGACAGGTAATGAGTGCAGTCAGCACTTAAAATCCATTCTGAACCATTCCCCAAAGAAGCTCTGGAAAGATCTGACTGTCAGCAGCATCCAGGAACAAGGGAGGGACGAAGGAACTTCACTTTCTCCTGCCAAACTGAACATCATTCCACCCCAACCACTAATGTTATGTTAAAAGCCACAGGTCTCCAGCACTGTACTTGCAAAAAGGCACAGAAACCTCAGAATCCCAATTTCCTTAAATGTACTGGAGCACTCGGATCATCAACACCACTCTGGATTGACTGGAAATGGAAGCAGCTCCTGAGTACACACTCCTAAGTAGCACTTAGGGAAGGGTAATTCCCCTGGAGCTTGAACCTGTCTCTGTCTGTTTTTCTGCTCACACGTAGGTTTAGGATCACCTGATCACCTTCCCACAGCTTATCCCTTGAACACCTGCCTCCAGGGGAACCTTCCATGCTCCAGGCTGCTCTGTCACCCAAGGATGCTTTAGAGGGCCGCCGTGGATATGGGGAGAAACTAGGCAGGCCAAACTGCTCTCTGCATCAAGAAAATCAGCAAAAGTAATGGCAACTTCAGTTAACTAAACTTTCTAGAAGCTTTTCCTTTGCTCCAGAAAGGTGGCATTGATTGTACTGGAAGAGTCATTTTCACTGGAGCTCCGTGGAGTGAAAGTACATCACCCAGGCTGACAGACCTCAAAATTGGGAATATCTGCTTGCAAGTGTGGAGATGAGATGTTCCAACAGGAAAAGCAGCAATCACTCCCACAATCAATCACAGGACTGCATTCCCAAGAGTGGGATCCAGCCAGCGCCTCCCTGTCCATGGGTCCCCAGGAAAGGCAGGAGGGCTTCTCTAAACAAGGCCAATTTCTTTTTTAACTCCAGCGCTGGCTTTGGCAGGGATCCCCTGTTGACATGGAAACACTGGGTTGAATACACACTGTCTACACCACAACAAATAAGAAGTGTTTTGTGCCTCCCTCTGACTGACCGCATTCATTCAGAGCCAGGCTCGTCCCACATCCAGGCCCTCTGGAAACACAGATAACACCAGGTCAGGAAACTCCCCTTATATCAACATACATTCCCTTGCTTTATGCTGTTGCATCACCTCAGGAATAGCAGGTCCCTGGGAAAACAGATTTCCTTTCATGTCCCCCTTATTTTACACGTTGAGCACTGAAGGAGTCCTGGTGGTGCAGCCACTTGGAGCTGCCAAGGACATTCTTACAGAGCACAGCCAAAGGATTTCTTGCAGGAGGAGGGACTGGAGTGGGATCAGCAGTAGGAACCTCCCCAGCTTCCTACGGTCTGCCGGCACTATGGCACCAGAGGGGCTGAGAGAGCATCTACCTGACTCTCTTCAGTCACTCTCCTTCACACAAAAGCTGGCAAAAAGAGTTGAAAATGTTTTTTAGATATTAACATGTGGCTGCCCCATCCCTGGAAGTGTCCACAGCCAGGCTGGACAGGGGTTGGAGCAGCCTGGTCTAGTGGAAAGTGGCCCTGTCTATGGCAGGGGGTGGAATAGGATGATATTTAAGATCCCAATCCATTCCGAGATTCTGGGATTCTATGAATATGGTGCTGGTGAAAAATTTGATCCAACAACTTGATGTTCAGGAGCTGGAGGAATTCTCCAGCTGTGAGAAGCATTGGTTTTATGGACACAGCTCCAGCACCATTGGTGTATCTGGCAACAGAGGGCCAGGAGCCCAGGAGAGGGCAGGAAGTCCAGATGCTCGTTTATTAACTGCTATACAGAAAAGAAGAATCAACTGTCCCAAAACGCCACTGCTTGTCTCTCCAGCTGCAAATGGCCAGGCATTAACTGCAGCCAACACCTCCTAAAATATGACAAATGAAGGCAAATCCCTTCTCTGCGCTGCTACCTCAGGAGCAGTGCCCTGCCAAAGCAAACCCAGTGAGAGGGAATACACCTCCTCTTCCCTAATTACCTTTCTAAAATGCCAAGCAAGCCCAAAGCAAAAAACATGACACAAGAGCAAACCCCCAGTCTGTGGGCCCTTACTGAAGCCGTTTCTCATCCGAGCGGTTTGGGTCGGGGCCCTGGTGGCTTCTGCAGGATCCTGAGGCAGCCTCTTTGCCATGCCAGTGCATCCAGCCACCATTGCCATGGCAGAGAGAGCTGGCTGGTGCAAACTGCCTGGTTCAGCAGGCATGAGGAACACCCCCGAGCCAGGCAGAGCTGTCTGGGTCCCTGGCAGCAGGGATGAATCTGGGAGGATTCCCTGACAGATCTCATCTCTGACGTGCATGTGAAACCTGAACCTTTCAACATCCAGAGAAAAGAAGCAGGAAAGCTGCAGGTTAGAGGAGTATGCTGGCCATGAATTCCCTAGATTATTAGTTACACCATTCCAAATAGCACTAAAGGTTGCAGAACTGAATATTAAGGATGTAGGAAGACAGGAAAATCACTGAAGGTACAAAGAAGTTTGGTCAGAGCCTTTTTTCCTCTGAAACACGGGCATGCCATCCTCTAACCATGTAAAACCAGGGACTGACTAAGGATACAGGAAGGCAGTCCTGCTCCACACAGCTGCTATAGACTGACCTCACCCCTGACAGTTCTTACATGCACACAAATAAATAAAACTGGGATGTTCTGTGTCTCCAGCAGACTCCCCCTGGCCTGTATGGCCTCACTAACTCTCCAGCTTCCAGATGGGATGCCCAAATAACAACAGCCAGTCTCCCTGCTGCCAAGGCAAGTGAACCTGCTCCCTTTGCATCTCCTGCTGTGGTAACATGATGGATTATTGCTGTGCCTGCCGTATGGCACACTGAGTCCTGCTCAAGGAAGCTGCCAGGCACCACCACAATGCCACAAACCCAGTCAAGGCAGGACTTTGAGTCGATCAGCCATGAAAACTGAGCTGTAAGGTGATGTCTCAAGGTGCAGGAGGACAAGGCTCCCACTTTGAGCAAAGTAGTTCATCAGCAGGACATGGGCTAATTAACTAAGAGGATTTTTGGAACTCTATACTTAGCAAGAAACAGTTCTCACTACCAAGAGCCAGGCATTATGTACACTGGAAGTTAAGAACTTTGGAGCCTGCTCCCAGCTGCATCTATTAACAGATTTCCCTATCACTGCTACCAAAACATCTATTTTTATACTCAATTGTCCACAAAAGTCCATTATCTGAATTTCCAGAGACAGGAGGGGCAGTGGAGACTGTCTGCACCGATGAGAGCTGCAAAGCTGCAGCAATTCTCAGCCCCAGTTTTGGGCTGGTCTAGCATTAAAACCACAATTACAATGGGATTAAAAATGTCACACAGCAGCTTGTCCAATGACAAAAAGCTATTCAACAATCCTCCTTCTTCCCCAGGTGTGGCTGTGTGTACTAAAGGAAACAGGTATTTTGGAAACACAACCAGTACAGGTGATGCAACATACTACCACACTGCATGACTCTGAGGTCAGTGCAAAACACACTGTTCCCCTTCTCTTTCCATGGAAATGTATTTCTTTAGGCAAATATCAATTTCTTTTTAAAATGTTTAATTAGTCTGAACTCACTATTGTACCTCAATTGTGTTGCTGTGTCCCTTTCAGGATGCACTTACAGAAGACTGTGACCAGCCACTGTTGAAGGATGGGAGTCATCCCCAACTGGCCAGCAAGGCTGCGCTACCCAAACAGTTTTTAAAGTGACTCTCATTTGCATTCAGAATCACCATGGGACTAGGGAATGCTGGAAGATGCAGACAAAAAAAGAGATTCTCCGAAAGAAACAGCCAGGCTTTGAGAATAACCCACTTTTTGAACCCAGACAAAGGTTTTTTGAAACTTGCACAGAGACCTCATTCAGCCACCAGTTTTTCTAAGAGTTGGAATAAAGTTGCTCTTACCCCTCAGAGCCGACAGCCTTGGGAAAGGACGGAAGCACACACAAAGGCAGCCCGTATGCCATACCACAAACATTACCCTCGGCTAAGGGAGAGGTCAAGGCCATGGAGATTTGTCACTGGAGGCCAATTTTAACTCCATTACTGACTGCATTTTGGAGCTGCTCTCCCCCATCACCTGTCAGCACAGCCACCTTCCTGCTGGGACATGCAAGGGGAGGTGGCACCTTTGGAACATGTTTCCCTGAGCGCTCCCGCCCTACCCCATAGCTCCTGTGAACATTCAGCCCAGGGCGCTCCTCCGCAGACCCTTGTAACCCCTCAGCGGGAACAGGATCCAAAATCCATCATTCCCAGGGTATTTTACCTCCTTTCTCATGGGGATCAGGAAGATGCCATCTATGTGGTGTCACTTGCTTCAGACCTTGCAAGAGATGGACCTGCTGTTTGCAAGGGTTGGTGCTTAAAGAGTGGAGGAACCAGTGGCAGGACTCAAAAATACTCACTCCTCCTTGTTTCCAGGGCTAAGGAACAGAGGAGCCCTTTCCCCAGCATCCAGCTCCTCTCCAAACACATCCCCGAGAGAAGGCTGGGCCTGGAGCTTACCTGATCCTTCTCAGGCTTGTCCGAGATGTCGTTGAGGCTGGTGGAAGTCAGGTTTCGGTGAGCCATGGCCGGGCTGCCTGGAGGAACAACACCAACACCAGTTAAAGCACCAGACTGGATCCACCCGGAACACAGAGGCTCAGGCTACAGCAACACCTTTCCCTGGGAGGCTGATGTGGGGAATTCCAGACCCTGACAAGCCGCTTTCCTCACTTCATGTGGCACAGGGGGGGGTTTAAGAGGCTAACGCTTTGTCACCTCTGACCCTCAGGGCAGTCCAGTGACTCCCAGGACAGCAAAAGAGTCCACGGACTTTCCACAATTCCTGCTTGTGGGAGAAATTCAACACGGCACCACACCACTGGCCAGCTCACCAGGACCCACCACAAACTCATCCTTCCAGAGAGCTGGGACCTTCCAGGGTGCAAAGCCCCGGCCTCTGCCCTCCTCAGCATCCCAGGCACTGCACACAGCGCAGGCAGAGGGAGGGTGGCAGCTGCTGCTCCTCTGAGACAGCCCCTAATGAACGCCTCCCTCGCTCCAAGCAAGCTCATTAACTGAGCTCAGGAACCTTAAGCATCTCACTGATTGAAACAACGTGTGTGCCACACTGACGGGCCAGGAGTCACCCATTCCTGACACCAGATTCTCCAAAGAAACTCTCCAGAGACACAGCAGAATAATTAAATTTAAACCAACCCAAAACACGAACAAACAACAAACCAATAGTAAACAAAGACTTCTGGGATAGATACAGGATTGGAAATCACAGTGGTCAGTATGAACAGTATAAATGATCCTGAAATGTTCCCATCCCTTCTCATCATGTTTGCAGAAACCTCAAACACAGCACCAGGAGCTTTTATCCCAGAGTTTCTGATCATGAACTTCATTGGAATGAGAGGAAATATTAAGGAAAAAGAACTGGCAAAGAGGCATCTCCCAACTGAGGCTGTGTTTTGAGACAAAATTTATTTGATATTATTATAAGGAATGTCCAAGTTCTCAGTGTTCATCAGCTCCCAGCACAAACAAGCTCAATAATAAATTAGCATCAGGAGCAAATAACCAAAGGAGCAGGAATAAAATACTCTGGACTCCCCAGAGCTAGGTTTTCTTTACAACATATGTGGGGACAGATCCAAAGTAGCTGTACCTGCTGTGTGTTACTGCCACTTCCAGCAACATCAGCACAGCCAAAGCCAAGCACTATTAGACAAATCGCCTACTGCAAAGGGGGATCCCCAGCTTCAACTCTTCCTGCTGTTATTTAAGACCCCACTTAGCTGCTATTTTTTCCAGATTACATCACTTGTTTGCTTTGTTTATTAGAGTCCAAGCTGACTGTTCCCTGTGATATAATGACCCTCCTCCCAAGAGGAAAAGGCTTTGTGCCTTTCTCTCCCCTTGCTAGAAGCTTCCTTCTCTGGGGGCTCCACATAGCCACACAAACTCAGAGCAGCTCCAAACAAACATGTGGAGTACAAAGTTTTGGCTGCTGAGACCCCTGTGGAGGACCTCTGGCCCACGACACTCACTCTTATGGTGCTTGCTATTGAAGGATCATTTCCTGATCCAGGCCCAATTCTCATTCCTGTCTCTCTGGCAAAGGTGACCTGAGCCTGTCCATGGCTGTGCTCAGCCAAGGACTCGTGAGGGAGGCAGTCCAAACCCCTCCATGCCATTACCTCGTCCTGTGAATCAGCTCCATAGTCACTTGGCAAGGGGAATACCCTGGAATTCAGACTTCAGTCACTTGTCGTGGTCACCAAAGAACACCTCTGTGCCACCAGTGCCATAAGCTGTGCCTTCCTGGGAGGAGCAGTGCGCTCCTCTGGGATCAGGAGGCTCCCTGACACAGGGAATCAGAAGGAGCGGTGCCAGAGACCTGTCCAGCTCACCCCAGAGAGATCAAGCTGGCAGACTATTTCTGAGGATAATTTATACGAAAATTACATTTAAGGCCCTTTAACAGCCAAAGGATACTTCAAGAGACAAAAAAAACCAACCACCTTAGATTACCCTCGGAAGGGGAGTACGGCCTGAGCTATCTGCTTCATCCCAGACGAAGGAGAACAGAATGAAACAGAGCGGTAACAGGAGCAGCCCGAGCAGCACCGCTGCCCACAGAAGGCACCCACACTCTCCCCAGGGTTAAGGCAGCAGCAAGCATTAGAGGCTGGCTGTGGCACTGCCTGTTCCCCCTGGCCTGCCGGCCCAGCCCGCCCTGAGGCCCACACTTACTGAGCCATCCCACGCTGGGGCTGCGCGGCACTCCCAGCTCATCGTCCAGCGTGCGCGTGGCCAGGCAGGGCACGGAGCTCTCCAGCGGGCTGCGCGCTTGTGCCGGCAAGCGGGACACGGCAGCGGCAGCAAGGAGCAGCAAGAGAGCAAAGGGGAAAAGTTAAAAGAAAAGAAAAGAAAATTATGGCAGAAAGAAAGGCTCAAGCAGTGGTACAGGGAAGCCAGGCAGGAGAGAAGGTTTGAGCTGCACGGTGCCATCACCAAAGCCCACTCATTTAGGTCCTGACATCTCCTCCGCAGCTCCACCTCGCAGCGTTCACTTGGCAGGGCTGGACACAGCTTTCCATGCCTGGTGTCTCAAATCCAGGCATCTTTGAAGCAGATCTCATGGAAGTGAGTGAGTAGCTGCAGCACTGGTGGCACTGAGCAGTTCCAGGCTGCAGCACTATCATTACAACAGGTTTTTGAAAAAAAAGATCAGGTCATGGCCCAGGAGCCAACATTGAGCATCCTGACCCCATCTGTACACACTCAGGCACACCAATCCAGACTTGGAAATGCTCACCTTAGTCTGCAATGCTTCCAATGATGCCAATATACACATTGAGAGGGGGTTTCCAAGCATTCCTCAGACACCACCTCATTTCTGGTATTGTTCAGCTGATGCCACTGTTCAGCTATAAAGGCACTGAGGTCCCAGTTCATGTGAAAAGCACTGAACTGATTACTGCTCAACCAGAGGAGCCATGGCTGCCCCATCCCTGATAGTGTCAGGGCTCGGAGTAACCTGGGCTAGTGGAAGGTGTCCCTTCCCGTGGCAGGGGGCTGGAACAAGATGGTCTTTCAGCTCCCTTCCAACCCAAACTCCTCTAGGATTCTAAAGTGGAATAAAACCTCTCTCCCCCCTGCAGCCAGGTACCCTGCTGTCTGTGCCTCAGCTGACACCGTGCCAACAGCCTGCTATTCCCACTCAACTCTCTCCAAACCATGCTGCCAGCACAGTGTGAACAAACAGTGCTCAGGAGGTGTTTAGGCAGCACCCACGCAGTGATGGGACTGTGCCATTATTTATGGTGGTTAAACACACACACACTTAAACACATCACAGTTTTCTACTGGCTCTGCCAGCTTGGGCTTAGCAGCATTTCATCATTTCTCACTTGCCAAAGGCTCCCACAGGTGTTAAGTTATACAAAACGTTGGCAGGCACAAAGCTCTGAAAGAAAAATCTCAAAATGGAAAGGAAATGTCATCACAGAAGGCTGGTAAATGTTGGTCAGTCCTTGGGCACCTGCAGAAGGGATGGGGACCACTGATCCCATGTCACAGCATGGCACAGTCCAAGGTGTGTCACCTGGAGAGCTGCTAGCCCACGTGTCACATACTGCTCCAGGGGGGGCAGGACAAGGGCTGTGCCAGGAAAGGATACAAAGAACTCTTCAAAAGCCACTCAACAAAACGAGACACACACAAAAACCTGGCAAAAACCCATCAAAAACCCCTGCAGGAGTCTCATCAATATGTAACATGGAAATATCCTTGCTGGAGACTTCACAGAGCTCACCCTTCTCCCAGTGGAAGCAAGGAAAAGGGCTGTGTCTTCACACAGTAACATGGAGGGGTTGCTTAGTCCAGCTTTGTACACCCAGAATTTTGGCAATCATCTTTTTCTTCTGAACAGACAGCAAAGGAGTGCTGTGATTTATCCTCCTCCATCCATGGCACACAAGGAACTACCCTCTTTTGCCCAATTCCTTTCCCAGAGCAAAGATTCCCAGCAAAGCATCCTGCCAGGGCAGGTGTCAGAGCACACCTTGGCTGTGTCTCTGCCCATCTGATCACTACCTTACCTTCTAATAGAGTAGTGACATCAAATATGGGGGCTGAGGATGACCCACCCAGGCACCACAGAGCCATCCCCATCCCTAGGGAGGGCTGGGAAAGGATAGAGATGCTCCTGGATCAGTTATGGCAGGGAGATGGGCAGAGACACCTCTCTTTCTTAGGTTCCTGAATTTCTAGAGGAATCTGGGATAACTGCATGGGGCTCATTCATCTCAGAAGTTAAAAATAAGAACATTTTGGAGGCCCTAAGACTTGAGTTATTTAAGTGCTCTGAACCAAGTGAGATAGAGGCACCTCAGGATTTTTTTGAGCCACAGCCCAGGATATATTTCCAAATTTCAGATCTAGCGAACAGATCCCTGCCCTGGAAGTGTTCAAAGGCAGGTTGGCAGGCTTACAGAGGGTGTTCCTGCTGAGCCAGTCAAGCAGGGGGCATCCACACCAGCCTGTAAAGCTGTCGTGCAGAGGGCAGGCGGATGCTCAGACGTATTGGATGGAAGTGTCACTGACACTGAGATGGAAACAAACACCTGCCTGGAAAGAAACTCAAGGGGAATTTAGGAGTGCCTGGGGCCGGTGGCACAGTCATTAGGGTGATTAGCTATGCTAAGAGACAGCTGCACTCCCGTTGGCCTCATAAAATTTTTATCTGTCTAAAGGACACACGAGACACCCACTGAATCCACAGAATAAGCTGACCAAATACATTCTGTGGTTACTTTTCCATTAAAGTGTAAATAATAAATAACAGTAACAGGTATTTGCCCCGTATGTCAGTCTCACCCTCCTAAAGTCTCAATGCACTTGTACTGTCATGAACAGAGTGTGTTATACATCCTCAGAGCACATCAATATCCCAGGTGGGAGAACAGAGACAGAACAACATAAAAGGAGGGGCTGATGGCCAGACCAGGAAAGAATTCCTGGAGAATCAGTCCAACTGAGCCAGGACCTGCACAGCCCATTCAAACAAGAACAAGAAATGAATGAAATTGAAATCACTTAAAATTCAAGTGAAGAAGTCCTTTAGACATGAAAAATGAGCAGGGGCTGAGCGAGAATGTGAGGAATGCCCTTTGTCAGTATCGCTCTGCCTACGTGCAGGAAAAGGGGTTTGCAGCTGAGAACTGAGGGCATCCCCTACAAGAGGTGCCTGAAACACCTGAGCACCAGGAGCTGAAGACATGTCTGTCCTGGGTTCAGCCTCCCACACACCATGGCCACAGGCCAGGGTTCTGCTCCCCACAGCAAACCTGGCCATCAAAGGCCCAGAAAGGGAGGGAGTCATGGAGGTGGTACCAGAAAGCAGATGCCTTCCATCCAAACCGTGGGGAGCACACTGTGGGAAGGCATCCAGAAGGCCTGGCTGGCTGGGGCTTGCAGCAATGAGCTCCAGCAGAAGGAATCCCTGCCCATGGCTCCTCCAGCTGTAGCACTCATCTGGCCATGCTGAGGCCCTTCCCTAAAGCTGTCATTTCCTCCCAGTGCTCTCCCTAGAGCCCAATCCCTCTCCTCTCCATTGGCCTCCTTTCAGGGGTGTTCCCTGAGAATGCTCCCTTGGTTCACATTACTGCACCTTGCCTTACTCCCTCCTCTCTCACCACCTTATCAAGGCACTGGACACAACAAGAGGCATCACCCAGAGCAAGGAACAGCCTCCACACACACACACACACTCCTGCTGCAAAATCAAAGGATGATCCAAGGTAGGAAATATTAATGAAGTGTGAGAATAGGTTAGAGGGGAATGTTAGGATGAGTTTCAGAAGCCAAACACAGCAAGCTAAGAGGCCTTTGGTAGAGCAAGAAGAAAATTATTTCTTCACTTGCTTTTATTTCTGGGTATTTTTAAATGGCAACTTTTAGCCCAGTTTCCAGACTGCCACAGGAGAAAGTCGAGAGAACTCCAAGGCATGACAAGAGGCATAAAACTCCTCTTTTTTTTATTACCATGAGCAAGAAGACCCAAATCCCCACCCAGGGGCAAGCACTGAGTCAGTGCCCAGGCCTCCGTAGCTGTCTGCATACACACACACACACACACACACACACACATTTAGGGACACCACCCCCAACATGGCACTACCTACTAGGCCTTTTTTAGAGAGAACAGGACACATATTCACAACACACACCACAAAACTATTTTAGGACGAATAAAGCAGGATGGAAATCAGCTTTACCCCACTGGACAATGATTGTACGGTAATAAAACGCAAGCTAGGTGTTACTGCCAGGTCATTTTTGATTGACAGTGCCCCCGACACTGTTACGGACACGCAATGTGCACGGAAGCTTTGTCTCTGCCCAAATGTTTTAGGTGATCAGCCTTTTAAGGTTCAGGCCCCACCAAAGTTTTTGCCGAATCTCTCTTTGCTATTGTTGCTCCTAAACCATCTCCTGGACGCCAGCTGCGAGCACCCCCCGCCTTCCAGCCTGCCCCTGGGTCCCTGCCAGTCCAGTGAAGGTGCGGTTAGAGCCGTGCCAGGGCCAAGCAGGCTGCAGAGCCCCCGCTGATGCGCCATCAGCACGGCCTCGCTGCTCCTGGGGTTAGGAAGCGGGGTCAGGGCCACGCAGTTAGTTCTGGGCGGGCGGGCTGCTGTGACAGAGAAGGCTATAGCCAGGTAGCCTCTGCATTACCATTATCGGGGTTGGAAAACATCCTACTTGCACTGGAGACGGTCTTTCCAATGTCAGCCAGCGAGCGCAGGTTGGATTTCTTGGTCTGGTGCCGGTGCTTCCTGAGCAGCGTGTAGGTGACCTTGTCCTTCAGGTCGGGTTTCAGCAGCCCCGTCTCGATCTGATTGTCAACGATCATCTCTGTGGCCACACAAGAAGGGGGAGGGAGGGAGAGCAAAATGAACCACGGAGCTCAAAACTGCTTCCAGGGAGAGCAGAGAGAGGGCTTGGAGGCATTTTCACCCTGCCTTTTTAAAGGCTTTCTTACCATCTCAAAGCCAGCTTTTATTTGTATGAAAATCTCTTTTAGACATTCCTCTTGAAACAGAACATATGCATTTCCATCCAGCACGAGCCACTAACACACACCTATTGCACTGAGAGTCCCTTCTGCTATTTCTTATGTGCCATGGAGCCTATTTCAAAGACCAGGGTAAACCAGTTCTTAGCTCAGAAATGGAATCCTCTCTGAGCCTGAACTTTCTTGAAGATACTATTACTCTATTGCAAGTATGATGCCCCCATAAAGCACACAGAAAATCTTCTATCAGATTCAAGAAGGCCTGAGATCACCTTGCAGGCCCCCAGTAAAACCTAATCTAAAAAGAGGAAGAAATCCTGGAGATGAGCCACTAATTAAATCATTCACTTGCAGGACTGAAGTGATGGCAACTACAAGCGGCAGAACTTGCTCCAGTTACCACAGGATGCATTAAATGGCTTTACTTTTCATGGAGCCACCAGGAGAAAAGGCCCCCAGCGCCCTAAGTGCCTGCTCACTTCCCATCAATTCCCTCCTTTGTCCTCCCTTATCCCAGAGGAAAAAGGCAGAAAGGTGGCCAGACTTATGAAGAATGTCCCCTGTGCAGTAAGTCTCACATGAAGTTGTTCCCTTGGTGACTCGAGTTCGTGCGCTGTGCCCTGAGGGCAAGTGGCAGCTCATATTTGTCTGCTGGTAACTTTTATTTGCGCTAATAATAAAAGTTATGGCAAGGGGGAGGCAGGACACGCATCACATTTGCTAACTCAGTGAGTCAGAAAGTCATCCTCTACGTGCTGCTCAGAATTAAAGCCTCTTCAAATCCCCAAGGAAGCACCTAGCTCTTCCTCTCAAATTAAGGCAGGGTGGGCATACACACGTAGGTACCTTTAGGCAACACGCCTGGCAAAAGGCTGACCTTTGCTAAGTGTTACTTTAATACAAGCTTTTCTTGCTCGTGGTTTTGGTTAGTGATTTTTGGAGTATTTCCTTCAGAACCTACATGCAAATTTATCCTTCTCTATCTGGCACTTCCCTTCCCTGTTGCTGATAAAACACTACCAACAAAGAGAGTTTTTCTTTGGAGTTTTCCTTTGCTGTGTTGCTACCAGACACAAGCCAAGCAATCATGATTAAATCATCCTGGAAATCCAGTCCTGGATATCCCTACCTGTCTGATTAAGGGTCTGGACCAGCAAAAACACCCTGCTCAGGACAGTGTCACAGCAAGAGCAGCCACCGATGTGTAATTTAATCTCCTAGGAATTAGATTTAATTTGGGGGTTGAAGAAGGAGATTAAAGGTGACATCTCGAAGGGACTTCAAAAGAAAATTTAATGTTTGAGGGTTTAAGGTTTCGGACCATGAACACCAGCTTCTGAAGCAGGTTCACCTTCAGCAGAAAACTTGAGAGCCTCTTGGGGGTTTATTTTGTTAAAACTTTGCAGAGCTGTGCATTTGGATACAGAGACACAAAAGCACAGGAAGATACCTATCAACAACAGCACTTGCAAAACTAAGTTCAGAACTCTGTATTTAACACCAGAAACAGCTGTAATTCCAAGTCTTACGATGCAGTGTATGGGAGAATTCCATGCCAGGATCATTTTGACCTTACTTCCTGAGATGATCATTCAAAGCACTGCTTTTTGGCAGAGCAAGTATTTAATTTTGCTCTTTTAGATCTCTTTGTTTAATAGCTCTTAAACTCAGCATTTTGGTTAAATGCCCCTCCACTGGATGGCTCACTTGGAAAATTTATTTTCTTTAAGTTCTCACACGCCATGGGCAACATGATCTGGCTCTCAGCACGCCACCGAGCGTCCCCCCGGGTCACAGCTGATTTGACCATACAAAACCTGCCCTCCCACTCTGCAGAGCAGAGCACCAGCTGGTGCTGGGGGTGCTCTCCCCTCTCCCTTGCTGGGGGCTCCTAAGCACAGCCCCACCTGCCCTCAGTGGGCAGCTGAACACCTCAGCCAAGAGCAGCTCCTGGCCCGAGTTGTTCTGCGTGAACAGTACCTGGTGGTGTCTCTGCCCCCAGACACGTGGCCCTTTCACATGTCACCTTCTCCATAGTGAACATAAATTAAATTGATGCCTTTTATTCTTCTTCCTGCACTCAGAAGGACCCTTTTCATCTATCTGTTATCTTTTCCCAGGTACTTTATGGTTTTTCTCTCTTATTCATTGTTCTTTCATTTTTTTTCTCTCTTTTATTGGAAAAGCAGTGCTTTTTCATTAAAACCACCCATAAAGCCATATCAGAGTTAATAAAAATTTGTGGGGAAGTGGTGAGAGAAAGAGCCAAGACGGGTGTACTTACCCACCACCTGTGGGAGGGAAGAGGCCTCCATATCCAGCATGATGGAGCCCTTCTCTATGCACGTCCTCAGCTCGAACAGGCTGTGCAGGGACAAGGTGGCCACGTGCGGTTTGCTCCAGCGCTCCCCACCTTGCTCTACCTTCTCCTCAAACTTGATCCACCTGCAACAGGGCAGAGCAATGACACCGACTTAAGGCTGTTGCCTCCTTGCAGGGAAATAAATCACGTGAATGCCTTCACCATCTGGGCAGTTCTGGTTTAATGGTTGGACTCTATGGTCCTGGAGGGCTGTTCCAGACTGAACGATTCTGTGGTTCAATTTCAGGCAATGAAATGCGGAATCAGCCACTGCCAACACGGAGGCAGCATGGAATACTACTCTCCCATGTCCACAGGCTGACAAAGGGGGCAAGAGAGGAGCACAAGCCAGCCATGTTTGAAGGTGCTCTTAATGAACAAATGAGCCGCCAAAGGAGAAGGCACAAATTGAGGAGCTCATTCTTTCCCTCCAGCTGCTGTTTAATGATTTAACCAAGCAGGTCTGAAAAACCCAGAAAACTTATCTCTAATGGAAGGTGAGAGCAAAGGGTAAATCCTGGTTGTGCAAAACACTCTTTACACCCCTAAAACTACATCCCAAGAGCAAGGAAGCAGGAGGCTCCCTGGCCCTGGCATGCAGCCCAGCCCCAGTTCCCCCTGCAGCCTTGACCCTGCCCTTGGCCCTGCTGCGCCCAGCCCGGAGCGTGCAGGGATGGGCAGCGGGGATGGAGCACAGGGCTCCTCTGGGGCTGGGGATCTCAGCTGGCCCCACCTTCTTCCTCACCACAGCACCCAGCTCTGCTGTAAACTCGGGGTGCAGGAAAAGGTGGTTCAGTATGCCCTAATGGCAAAGCAGAAGTGCTTTTTAATCCCCTCTTGAGACACCATTTTAATATATGTGGAAAATGAAAATTCCAGTGACTAAAGGGATTATTAAGAAAAAAACCCCATACATAAGGTAAGGAAGCTCATAAAGTTGTTCAAAAGAATATTATTAACAGCAAGTGAAATTATCTTTAATCCTGAAAAATGTATTACTTGAGGATTAATCAATTATGCTTCACAATTGCAATAATCTCTTTCTGAGACTTTGTTTTTTTAAAGCTGCTTTTTAACTCAAGATAAAAGACTGATTTTCATCTCCAATTAATAAGGTCCTTTTAGTTCACAAAAACTCAGTGTTTCCTAGGACACCTGAGGGACCTGGGTGGATGCAAATCTGTGCACTTCAGGGGCTTTGAGTGGAGTTACATTCACCCTGTAACAGCAGGAAGGCTGCAAATTACCAGTGTTTGTCCTTCCAGAGAAAGTGATTACTCACAAGTATCAATATTTGCTTTTTGTTTACTTTTCTCACTACAACCCACAATCCCAACACGATACACCAAACATTAACTTAAAAACCTGGGTGCACAAATGCCTGCTGGATTCACGCCACCAGAGACTGGTGTGGGCTGGGAGGGACCTCACAGCTCACCTAGTTCCAAACTGCTGCCATGGGCAGGGGCACCTTCACTAAGCAGCCTGCACCAGCATGGGAATGCCTGCATTCCAGAGGTGGTGTGCAGACACAGAGTGAAGCAGAAAAAGGAGAAGCCCTGCAGCAGCTGGAGGGCCCAGCCTGTCGTGAGGAGCAGTGAAGTATCTCTGGGACCAAGACCAAGCCCACCGTAATATAGGAACTGTCTCTCTATGAGGCAGAGAGATAGCAGGAAGGTAATGGGTTACAGAGAAAAGGAATGACAGTGCTGGACTGTGGGATGGTGGATAAGGGATTTTTGAACTTCTGCTGTGATCGTTTTTGTTCCGTAAGCTGTGCCAGGAAGTACATTTCTATCCTTCACCCTTTTACACCTGATAATATCACCACAGCTTTCACGGGGCTGCTGGGAGCGAGGGGCAGCAGGCAGAAGGAATGTGTCTGTGTCAGAACAGAACAGGAGGGAGATGAGGAAGGTAATCTGATTGTTTGCTCTCTCAAATAAGAGTGCAGCCTTTAGCCCTGCACCAGCGTGCAGGCAGCGTTGCTCTCCCCAGCTGGGAGCTGTGCAGTTCTACACTGGGCCAGGGGAAGCATCAACCCCATGTAACAGCTTTATCATTTATTACCTGTAACACCCACAAGTCTCTTCTGTCCTCTCCTCTCTCCTCCACCCACACAGCCCTGCACTTTTTCCTGTGTTCAGTACCTGCTCATGTAACTTCCCAGCTGTGGGGGAGCAGTTCTGCAGCAGCAGATGTGAAACAACCCCAAAAGAGCTGGCAGATCCTGTGCCCACTGAAGCACAGCACCAGCCAGCTCTGGATGCACTGGGAGATGCTCAGGAGCTCTCAGAGGGTTCTATGGTGCAAGATTATGTAAATTCAGGAATGTACTGAAAAATCCTGAACAATCAGAGACTTTGTAAGATCACTGTCCACAAAGGCAGGAGGTTGGGCCCATTTAGAAATTTAACAGCACTTCAACAGGGTGCTTTGTTATATTCGGTGTCATTTATACAAAGAATCAAGGATCCATTCAGGTTGGCAAAGTCCTTTATGATCATCCAATCCAAACATTAATCCAGCAAAGCCAAGGCCACCACCAATCCATGTGCCTAAGCATCATGCCTACACATCTGTTAAATCCCACGAGAGATGAGGACTCTATCCCTACCCTGCGCAGACAACCCTACAGGTGAAGAAATTTTTCCTAATATCCAACCTAAACCTCCCCTGGCTGGGGAACACCCTGAGGCTGTCTCCTCTTGTCCTGTGCTTAGCTACTTTGGATAAGAACCCTGCAGAGAAGCCCACACGCAGCTCAATGCAGCACTCCTACCAAAGATGTGTAAAAACACCTACATCAGGCTGAATTCATGGTAAGAGGAAAGAACAGCAACAAAGGGAGGAAAAGGATGAGCAACAAGTCAGAAGTTAGAGAGTAAAAGGTGGAAAGTCATTAAGTAAGTTCCCCAAGTGACTGAGAAGCAAAAATAAATTAAGATAAGAAGTAAAGGGGTAGGTGGTGCAGCAGCTCATTAAATCACAGGTAAAGAACATTAAGGTGACCAAAGTGGAGCTAACTTTGAACACAGACAGTGCCCTTAAGGGGGGGAGGTGGGGAAAGAGCTTAGGCCAGCCACCATAAAGGAAGAAGGAAACCCCCAGGCTCAGTGAGGGCAATCGGGAATAGGTCAGTGGTGTTCAGATATAAACTACATGTAACTTGTAGCAGCCCAACCCCAACATCATCCCAGCTTTTTTGTCATGGCTTTTTTAGACCAAACTAACAGCAGCATCAAAGAACCCAACTAAGGGACTCAAAGCAAGCAACCCCATCCAGCATTTAACATGCACCTTGAATAATTTCTTCACGAGAAAATACCTTTAAGCTTTTTTTCCTATTTGAAATGAATTCCATTAGTAACTCACAGGGATAGGGACAGCCTGTCCCTGTGAGTGGGACCAGGCTCAAAAGCCACTTTGGGGCAATAGTACTGAAGCGGTTTTGACTCAGCCAAATTGGAATTGGCAACTTCTGCCAATTCCGGCCGAGACATGTCCCCCTTTGCAAAGCACTACTGAGCCCATACTTTTCTCTCCACAGGCAAACTATTGCAATCCATCTGGCACTCTCTTGTTTCCCTAGTTTTTCTTTTGGAAAATCTAAACAAACCCTAAAATTCTCTCATTTACCAAAGAATGGCGATTTGAACTACACAGGCTCCTTTCTGCGGCTTCCCACGCGATCCCGCAGCACGGGTATTCCCCGGCGGAAGGCTAAAACAGCAATCTCCCGTGGAAAGCACTGCTGGCTGCCCTTCCCTTTGGGGGTAAAGGAAAACCAACCCACCTTGCAGTCTCCTTCCACTCCATCTCCTGTCCATCGACAGCCAGAAGCTCGTCCAGCTCGGTGAAGAGCTGCGGGGGCGCGGGGCTGTCATCTTCCTCTCCGAGGATGAAGCGGATGCGCTCGGCGGCGGGGGAGACTGCAGAGGTGAAAATACTGCGGTTAACGGCCTGCGAGATGACCAGGGACGTGCGGCTCCTCTCCTTGCCCTGCTCCCCGAGGCCATTCAGCTGCTTCTCCAGGCTGCCTCTGCCATCTGACATCCTCGGCGCTGCGGACGCGGGCCGGGAGCGAGGGTGCCTCTATCTCCCTCTCTCCCCTTCCTTGCCTCTCACTGAACTTCTTACAAGTTCAAGCTGGGAGTAAAGTTCAGGAAAACTTGTCTCTTCCTACAGACCTTAACTGCGTTACAGCAATTTGCAGCCCTTGTGAAAAAAAAGCACTATGGAGCTCAGAACCAATGTGCTCTGCGGCGCTGCCCGAGGACCTGCCGCTCTCTGAGCAGCCCGGATCCTTCACCCCCTTTTTTATATGACCTAAAACCAGTTCCAGCCAAACCAATTGGGGGCTTGCTGGCACAGCATCCCACTGCTGGCTTTCCCCTCCCTCCCTGCCAGCCAGGTTTGGGCTGCCATTGGCCTGCAAGGCAGGCTGGAACCTCCCCAGCCCACCACTGGAAAACACAGGAATACTTAACAGAAGGGTTGTCTCCTCTATACATGAAGAATGCAACCCAATGCATTTAGTCAGGCACCAATGCACTGAAAAAAAACAACTGGTCCTGGTTGGAAAAGACTGCCTGTTGAGGCAAAAGAGCTACGTTCAACACACGGAGCAAGCAAAGCCTGCTTGTGTTATAAGCCTGAGAAAAAGGACAGAAACCCTTTCCTGGTTAAGGGCTCAAAATTCAAACCTGAGAACATCACTGTCCCCATCATCCCAAGGCCCGAGGGCATCTCCTAAAGGTAAGTGGAGCCCACAGCACCAGAGTCACCTTGCTGGAGGGCTCCTTGGGGTCTACAGCCTTTTTCTCAGCATGTCACCTTAACACAAAGGTGTGTCCATGTGAAATTTTAAGACAGACATCTTTTCTGCTGGATGTTTATCAGCATTAGAGATACACAGCAGACTATGAACTTTGAACAGTTCTGCTAAAAACTCCTTTATTTTCAAAAGATCAGCTGGCTGTCTCTTGCAAAATAATTAATTACATCAGGTGTCCAACCACATTGATTTTTCCAGGGTAAACAGACTCTCAATTTGCAATGGGAAAAAAGAAACCAGTAAAAAACATGCCCTTTACTCCTTTTTCTTTTCCTTAAATAAACTTTGATAGCTTTCTTCCTAAATTACTCAGAGTGAGGATGCTTCAGTGATATAGATTTCCTTTCGACTGAAAGTATATTTGTAATCATAAATGCCCTTGGAATCTCCTGGGAGCCAAGGACCTTGCCCTGCTCCTACAGCAGCCTCCCCATCACGAGGCATTCAGCTTCCTGCAGGCTTCAGGAGAGCTGGGGAAAGACTTCTGACAAGGGTCTGGAGTGAGAGGACAAGGGGGAATGGCTTCCCACTGACACAGGGCATGGTTAGATGGCATATTGGGAAGAAATTCTTCCCAATGTGAGGATGGTGAGGATGGTGAGGCCCTGGCACAGGTTTCCCAGAGAAGCTGTGGCTGTGCCATCCCTGAAAGTGTCCAAGGCCATTTTGAATGGGGTTTGGGGCAACCTGGAATAGTGGAAGGTGTCCCTGCCCATGGCAGGGGGCTGGAGATGCCAGACTATCCATCTATATCACGCACGTTCCATCGTCCTCTCCCTTTACCTGCACTAATGGATCTCAATATACTTTTATAATCAAATGGAATTCAAATATCACAGCTAGAAAACAAATCAAATACACGTCCATCTCACTGCTTCAAAAAGCAAGGTGAACCACAGACGTGGCTGCTGCTTGGAAGAGGCTGTAAGAGAAGGGACTGCAGAGCTTCTTGAGCTGTTGAAGGCATCCACTGGAGCCAATGGGAAAAGTCTCTCTAGAGTCACTCTGAAGTGGTTTCACTATATGAAGTGTTACCCTGATACTCCCAGCCATTTTGCACACTGAACCTGGGTGCCCATCGTCGGTCGCCCCCTCTCTCTTGCCTGCCTCCTCTCGGTGTTGTTGATTTCCCATTATCCACACTGAGGGCCAGTGATAAGGCTCACAGTCCCATTAGGGCTCTTGCCGGGTCACAGGTCCCTGCTGCTGGCCTGACCACATGTTCTTGATTGCCATTTTGTGGGTTAATGGGCCGTTTATGGGTTGGTTATGCGCTCTCTTTAGCAAGGAGAACATATTTCCATCCCCCTCTCCCCGTGAACACGGTGTGCTCGCTGTGGGCAGCCGGGTGAGCCCCGGGCTGAGGGGCTGGGGAGTCATTAACCCGGGGGGTGACCCCTCAGCCCCCTGCCTGCCCGACCTCTGGGCACCACCTGGCCAGCCCGCCCAGCCTGGGCCACCGTCTTCGCTTCCAGCTCGGGAGCTGCTCAAGCCAGCACCGCTGACACCAGGAGCGCTGGGGCTGCTCAAAGCTGCTTCCCTTGCTGTCTTCTTCAAGGGAACAACCTCATGGTCAGCAGACATTTGCAGCAGAGAAAAGGCTAATCCACAAATTTAGTTGGCTGGGGTTGTATTTTTCCCCTGAATGGGAGAGGAATTAACACATGCATTGCAGAGGGTTGAACGTCCGACACAACACGGATACAGAGGCAATGCCATCTGTGGGGGATGTCTCTTACTTGCCTCTCTTCCCTTTCCTGTTCCATTCAGTGTGCGAGGCAGCTTATAAATTGGGAACTTGCACAAGAGCAAACACATCAGCAGTTTCTCCAAGTTCAGCTCAGGCCAGTTCTGAGCACAATGTATACCCTCGGGTTCCCAAAGGCAAAAATCAATCTCCATCAAGAGAGAGGAATCTCAGGGAGTTCGGAAATAGGGAGAGACACGTTCTAGCACAACAACCTCAAATGGGGCATGCCTGAGCTTCCCAGCCCTGCTCCAGCAACGGCTTTGGTGGCAGCCGTCCCTCACTGCCTGGTGCAATGGCACAGCTGCACATGGAAATGCCAGGGGGCTTGGTGGCACTGGACCCTATCCTAAAGTCACCTCCGGCTTTGGTGCCGTGGGCCTAGCTGGTGGTGGCTGGAAGACAGTTTCAGCCTGGCTCTCTGAGTGTAGGGTGCTGCCTCAGGATGGAGGGCAGGGTATCTGTGTTGATGCACAGGTTAAACAGCCTGTTCTCCACTCAGCCAACAAGCTTTTCCTCCTGCTTTTTCAGCCGGCTCTTATCAGGGATACTTCTGAAGACCCTGGGGACCTGCACCTCAGTCAACTGCTTCCTCCATCGAGCCCTAAGGGACCATCAGACACAAAGTTCTTTGTTACTTCTAAGAGCGCTGGCAGCCACAGAAATCCCTTAGAGACCTGGTGCAAATCCCTCCCCAGAGCCTGTGGAACCAGTAGCAAGGAAAGCTGTTTGTCAAATGTGCTTTCCAGGCAGGCTTGTTAAAATAGGACATGATCACACTCCCTCCCATTCCTTTCTGGGGCTGCCCTCCCTCTGCCAAAGCCTGGGTCAAACCCATCCACAGTCAGAGCAGTGACACACTTGTGCAGACACCTGTAACAGATTTAAACTTGTTACCTCTCCAGTTCAGCTGACTTCCCTTCCAAAATTCTCCATCACCAAAACCAACTTTAATTGTGTGTCACTGTCAATACAAGACACCAGCTAAAGGCATGTGGGGAGGCTTTGGTGGCCCACCAGCTTCCTTTCAAAACAAACCTGAATGGAATTCCACCAAAAACCAAGAGATGAGGAAACAATCACCTGGGCCAAGGCCACAGTGTAAGATAAGAGATTGTCTCCTGTTTTACCAGCAATACTGTCCAGCACTTGTGGAGCACACAGACCCTCCACGCCATTCCTGCAGCATTACAGAAAAGAACTGTTATTTCCTTTAGGGAAGGGAGAGTGATCACTTCAGGTAACACCAGTTTGTGCAGAACAGCCCAGGTGAGAACTGATTTCCTGATTCCCCAAGTGCTCCACCAAGCACAAGCATCCCTTAGCACCACCAAAGAAGCCGGGTGCACATGGATTTACACGGGACACCTGCTTCTGGCAAGACTGCTTTGAGTTTTTGGGAACACTGCCCCAAGGCTGCACAGCAGCCTTTCCCAGGGTGCCACAGAACCGGCCCTGGGTGATCTGCTCCCCAGCTAATCACTCTAAGCAAGCGTGAGAATTTCTCCTTGCTTGTTTTGCGCCTTTGCTTATGAACGATCACTTTTTGACCCCGTGCCGGGGCAGGCTGGCTGTGAGGCAGATTAGACTTTCCACAGGCAGCACTTGCCAGGAGGGAACGCACCACACAGCACCTGGATCCCACCCCAGGCCACTTCTTGCACGACTGTGGGGAGCAGAGAATGCTATTCGAGGTGCTTGATCTATCTTGGAGCAAATCTACCCTATCCTTTCAGAGTGTCCCTTCCCAGACATAATGAACAGCACTGACAGCCTCTGGAATAATCCATTTTTTGCTGGACTTTTGGACTGCATGATAGTACATGTTTTGCTGTAAATTCCTCTGCAGCATGTGGCATATATTAAGTGTTTGATCTGCAAAAAATCTTTGGTATTGGACAAATTCTTACTAATACCGCATTCTCTCAAGTGCCAGAAGAACAGCAGCATTTACATAATGCCTTGCTGGGCATTCTCAGCTCTCTTGGTCTTCGGTGCTGTGCCTACAGACACTTTGTTAAATCATTCCTTGGAGATGCAGGGAGAGAAGAAGGACCCTTCTTCCAAAAATGTTTCACATCAACTCATCTACGGATGCAATGTGGTCAATCAGCCTGGCAAACTTCTAAACAAACCCAGCACTACCTCATGAAAATTTGGTGAGCCTTATCCTAAAAGGCAACTCCTATAAAAGAAGACAGCCTGCCAATTCCATCCACATGGCTGTGATGAAGACACCACCACATGCTATATCCCAAGTCCCATGATGAGCTTTTTCCAGCACTGCTCCACTCGAGGGAGACTCTGCCTTCAAAGACTGTTTTCCCCAACTGCAGCCAAACCCAGGGATATCTACACAACCTGCCAGGAGCACAGGCAGCTGCAGAATCCCAAGGAAACGGGAACAGACAGCCTCCCACAGACACACAATGAGCCAGTTGAGCCAAACTAAGCATTTTACCTATTAACAATGTGATTGAGGCTCTGCCTGCTCACATCAATGCCAGGCTCCCCTGATTCCAAGGGTGCTGAATTGGGCATACATGGACCATGCAATTCCCCGTGGGTATGCCCCAGCTAGATGCTAATTGACAGTGACTGACAGAAAACCAGGAAATTTGGCTTTCTATACCACATTTTTAAAATTTTCTAGGTTCTCTGAGTGCCATTCTTAACTGCATTAAAGGCAGCAATGCCTATGACACTTACTTTTACAAACCAACTCATCCACAGTGACAAACCACACTGGTTATAAACCCTGATATAAACCGCACCACAAGCAATTCATTGCAAAATATGGATAACAAAGGTATTTTTGGACCAGTCCTGGAGGTCAGCCATTGTACTTCCAGTTGTGTCAAACTGCTACAGCAGCACATTTTTAAGGAGCTATTCCCAAGCCCTTGCCAAGAAGACTTTAATAAAGAAAGAGCAGCACCTAGGGAAAGCCTGGCTGTCTCCAGAGCTCTGGAACATTTCCTGCTGTCACACAGACACAGGATGCTGTCTGGCATCACACCTCCATTGGATCTGAGCAACAGTCAAGTCCCCAGTGAAGCAGCAGAGCAGCGGCTGCCACATAGAACTCAGTTCAAAAATCTCTCCCTAATTCTCATCATTTTCCTTCTTTGGCTTTTCTTGGTTTCCCTTTCAAAAGCAGTGTGACTTTCACAGTCTTCTTCTTCCTGGACAGACTGGTGCTGTCCACCTCTCTGGGATCCTGCTGGGTCCCGTTCTGGTACCTTAAACACTGTAAGCCCACCGTGATCACACACAGCTCCTCCCACACCTCCATCAGCGTCACTGCACCAGGCGGCCACAAAACAACTGCTCATCATAAGCACAAGGGAGAACTCCTGCTCCTCTGGTGAACCAACAAAATCCTTTTCTTCTCCAGCACTGAAATGTTGCTCCCCAAAGATGGTTTTAAAGCGGGTTTGATGTGCTGCAGTCCCTGTAAGCACCATCGTTTCCTGGCATCAGAGCCCTCCTGCCAAACTCTAAGTCAGTCTACCCCTGCTCATTTACCTCGTTTAGGTAACAGGGAGGGTACAGGGACACTTCTAAGGACACAGCCATAACAACTCTGGGCTCTTCTCTTGTGTTTAAGCTTCCACATACCAACAAGAGGAACTTCCTCTCTGTGCTGCCCAACCAGCCCTCCGGCTGCAACAGCCAATTTTCTGCCTATTAAGCTCTTCTCACAAGCAGGGTTTCATCCCTGCCTATTTGTCCCGTTCAATCAATCAATCTCCACAGCAGCCCTGACTGTTTCACCACTTCTGGAAGTCTCCTTCAGCAGAGGCTCAGCAGGACAGGGCCCACTCACAGAGGAAGGAGCCTAGACACGGGTGGGTGAGGATTTTCCACAGTTATTCCCACAGTTTCCGTGCACGCCGAGCCCTTCACCCCGCGTCTCTGGCTGCAGTGGAGCCCACCTCCGTTGCCAGGCAGTTTTTCAAGGAGTACTGAATGTTTCTGGCATCCACACTTTTTGCTTTCAGCTCTTTTTATTCTGTCCCCTCTGTTTTCCATGTTGCCAAACACCTCACCCATTCTGGGCACAGAGGAAGCCATGCTTTATTATTCCTCACCATCCCTGCAGAGACCAACTGATGCACGAGAGCTAAAGGCACGGGCTGGGGGGTTCTGAAGGTTGTTATTGCTTCCTCATCACCTGCCCTGCTTCAATCTCCACATAGGAGAGGGAAGCCATGGTGTAAATATGTATTTTATAGAATCCCAGACTGGTTTAGGTTGAAAGGGACTTAAAGATCATCTTGTTCCAACTCTCTGCCACAGGCAGGGACACCTTCCGCTTAGCCCAGGTTGCCCCAAGCCCCATTCAACCTGGCCTTGGACTCTGCCAGGGATGGGACAGCCACAGCTTCTGTGGGCAACCTGAGCCAGGGCCTCACTGCCCTAACAGGCAAGAATTCCTTCCTGATAGCCCATGTAACCCTGCCCTGTGTCAGTGGGGAGGCATCTCCCCTTGTCCTACACGAGAAGCACTATCACAGAATCACAGAACTGCAGGACACCAGGTTGGACAGACCTCAAGGATCATCTGCCCCAACCAGCTCAGAAGCCAGAGCTCGAGAGGCCACTTCGTCCTGACTGGCAGCAGGAGGAAGGTGCCAACCTCCTCTGAGATGTTTCTAAAGAGGCTTCTCTATTTTCCCACCACCTTCTGAACAGCTCTGCTCAGCGACAAGCTGCCCTTTTGGCTCAGAACACTTCACAGCCCCTTATCTAAAAGGTTGCAAAGCCAGCCTGAGAATGCTGACAATGCCTCCATTGACCAGGAGAGCATCAGGATTTGGCCTGACAGGGTACTCACAAAACCAGCTGGTTTCACATCTGGGTGCTGCTTTTGCTCACATTTCCCTGCTGCCGCAAAGCAAGCTCCATGGGGTGGGTGCACCCCTACAGAGCTGCCCCTTTGGGTGCCTGCCTCCACTCTGTACCTGAAATCCTGATCAACACCGCTTCCCTCCCTCGGCATCCCTGGACATGGTAGCACCATCCCCACGGAACTGTCCCCACCACTTAGCGGCGTGGCAAAGCAAAGCTCCGCGTGGGTAAATCACCTCTCAGAAGGCATTTTCTTTTTCCTTCTGGGTCGAGTCAAGGGAACTCAGAAAAGGGCTCTTGCAATGGCATTTGGGAGCAGAAAGGCCCTATTGAGACAAAGCCACAATGAGCAGTTTCGGGCCTGCCTTTAAAAATTAACCACCATTAACTCCGGGCTCGGCAGGGCTCCAGGCTGCCAGCAGCACACTCTTTCCAAGCAGCTTCCCAGAAACTCCCAATTCAGCTCCTTCTCAAAAGCCTGCTGACATTTAGGCAGCTCCTGCTCTGCGCTGGTTTCCCCTTGCAACAGCAAGTGAAGTTCAAGCTTCTGCCTCCTTTTAACTCCAAGCTTCACAGACTCACCCCCACCTCCTACACGAGCACCAAACCTCCAGGGAACATGATTATGGTGGAAAAAACCAGTGCATTTGCTGGGCTCTCATCCACGCTGAAAGGTAGCTTTACAGCTTTAAGCAAATTTCTGTAATTCAATCAAGGAAACATAAGTATAAAATATTTCCACTTTCAGGGAAGGAACATGACCAGGATCTACACTAGTAAAACTGTGTACAAGAAAAATAAAAGACCATTATCCAATGGATTTATCCAGGAAAATTAAGCACGGGTTGGCTTTCAGCAAGTGAATGCACTGTAACCAAGATCAATACACTCCAGAAAAGGCTACTGCCAAAACTGAAGGAGGAGGAAAGCAAGTTCAAACAAACCCAGCTTGTTTTTTCACTGAAAAATGAGAAATCTGGTATCTAGAGACACATTTGGTGACTCCTTATGGAATGCAACACGAGCCACGCACAGAGATACTTTTACCAAAACAACAAAGAGGCTCTAAAGCAGCAGCAAAGCACAAATACACAGAATAAGGAGGCAAAGCCACACTTCGCCGCACCATTAAGGAACATCTGGGTCTGACACAAGCCCAGGTCAAAGGAAAACTACCAGAAATGAAAGATTCCACCAAGCACTGGAGGATAAGTGCGTGAGGCATACAAGGAAAATGAATAATTTAAGACCATTAGCAGCAGGAGCTTGAGAAGCAGTGGGTGACCTGGACCACCTTGGAGTGAGACAGCCAATTAAGGGGATTAAAAACTGTGCAGAAAAGCAAAGCAGCCTCTTCGTGTGAAACTCCAGCCCACAGGTGGGTGCACAGGCACTTAGCCTTTCCCAAAGGGTAAGGTGGGAGCAGGCAGGTGTCTGCAGGGCAGGAAGAGAGGATGGAGGTGAACCCAAGAGCAGTGAGTGGCCAGGCTCTCTGAGCTCACACCTCACCAGACCCTGTCCAGAGCCAAGGTTTTAGTCAGGTCTGCAAATTCAAGCAGCCTGAATCTGAAGAAAACAATCATCAATCCCCAGAATTGCTTGGCACTGCTATCCAATGGGATACCATCTACCATATTTCTACCATTTCTTTCTAGACTTCAGGTTATGCCCTTTGGAGGTTTTCCTTGCAGTTCCCAAAGGTGCACAAGGTTACTATGCCTTTATTTTTCTTACACAACTAAAAGCACAAGGAATCTAAACTGCCCCAGCCTGCTGGGACTTACCCAGACCGGGAGGGCTGCAGTTAAAAACAAAACCATTAGCAGAGTTCTCAGGTTTTTTTTCTTTCTTTTAAGCTCCTAAATGCAACTTTAGCAATTATTGGTTTATGTAATTGCCAAACATTTAATGTTTATAGCAACATTTTACAACTAATTTACATGCAGTTCACTAAATGCTTTAGGGTTAATTGGTCTTTTGCTGTGCATTAAGCAGCTTGCTAATGATTAGACAGTTGGGAAGAAAACATAAGCAGGAGGTCAGTTTGGGGATGGCTTGGATCAAGGGAATGGCTGGGGGGCATTTTTGCAGAAGCACTGACCTTCCTAATGGTCAGGCCCCAGGCTAACCCCCAAGTGGCAGATATGGTGTCTTTTATAGGGTCACATGTCCCCTTTGAGCTACATGTGAGGAGGAGGATACAAGAGGATCAATCTACTGCAGGTGAGGGGAGGATGAAACCACAGCAAAGGAGAGAGAGAAGATGCAACCCCTTGCACTTGGCCAGAATTCTGTTGCGCACAAAGGGAGCCCCAGGAGACCCAAGTATTCCCTGTCCTGAGCAGCCAAAGGTGTGAGGATGCTTCCATGAGTAGGGAAAGTAACAGTGTGCCTCCCTGGGGCCCTGTGTCACTGCACTGCCATCTAAGGACAGAGCACTCCAGACATGATACCATAACAGAAAGCAAAGTGAATAACTCAATTACCAAGCTGGGCCTGCTTTGAGCAGAGGCTGGGACCCACTCTGACCCAGAGGTGGGATGGCACCTCCCGACTTCATTTATTCCATTTCATTAGTGACCTTCCCAGACAGCTGATCTCCCCTCCAGCTCCCCCTTCTGCTGCCCAAACGTGACCACTTTGCTGCAGCTTCAGAGAACTCCTAGTAATGAAGAGAGACTGGAAACCCCACGCTGGGTTTAATGATCTGCTTGGCATCATGGCCTGGAGAATGAGAAGAGAAAAGGAGAGGAACAAAATGCCAACTCTGGATCAGAAGATATTGACAGACTCCTTGGAAACAGAAGGGCTGCACCAGCACAACCAAGACCAAACAGGAAAACAGCAAAACAAAGCTGAACTGCTTCCTTTGCATTTAGGGAATCGACTGTGACCAACCCAACAGGGAGTCAAACTCTACTTTTTAAATCCTTCCCCAAGCACAAAAAACTGGCAGTGACATCAAAAGCACTGAGCACCCAGCTGGTCTTAAACATTGTCCAGGACTTAGGAAAAAAGAAAAGGGAAAAAAAATAAGAGGGGAACAAATCAGCCAGGTACTACTGGTAATCTTTTCAACAACTTAGGATGGAGCAAAGCAGAAATGAGCAGTGTTTTCCAAACTGTATTCCATCAGAACAGCATTGCCTCCAATGTGAATCTCTTCACAAGCACTGATCTCCTTAGAGTCGTTAAATGCCATCTTTATTTCTTTTTAACTGGTCCCACTGCATTTTAAATTGCTTTTTAAAAGTATAGCTGGAGCATATAAACATGATGTGTTGAAACACAGAGCTGTTAAAACACAGGAAATAAATTTGACAAGTTGTGGTTTTACTGGTACTCAAATTTCATTACCTAGAAATAAGGAATGTACTCATTTTAAAACAAAAAATATTTGACTATTAAGAAAATCTCAGTGTCTGGCAAGTTTCTGCAGATGATTAATTATTACAACTCAGCAAGTGGTGCTGCTGCTTTCCTTCTGACCCTGCACACGCTCCAGGTGGGTTTCAGAATAGCAACAGCCAAACGTCACCCTTCCCCTCTTCTATTGTGTTCCTGCTCCCAGCACTTCAGCCTCCTGCTCCCCCTTCCCTGCTGGGATCAGGACTCTGGGCCTGAACTATAGCAGAATCTGTGTGCTGATTCAGCTTAATGCATGGCCACAAAACCAACCAGATGGCCTTGAAACCAGCTAGATGGCCCTGAAACCAGTCAGATGGGCATGAATTTTTTTAGGAAGAGGGTGGAAAGCCATTGGCATGGAGCAGTGGAGGATGCCCCACCCCTGGAAACACTCAGGGCCGGGTGGGATGGAGCTCTGAGCAATGAAGTCTAGGGGAAGGTATCCCTGTCCATGGCGGGGGGCTGTAACAAGATGACTTTGAAGGTTCCTTCCAACCCAAGCCATTCTGTGACCATTTATACAGTTTCATGGAACGAGTCAGATGGCTACAAAACCAGTTAGGAGGGAGGAACAAAGGAGCTGGGGTGAAGTGGGAGCCTCACACAGGAGATCTGGCCCTGCCAAAAGGGTGAAGTTAGGGATAACCCCTCCATGGAGCTGCCCAGATTCCCAGCCCAGCAGCTGGGCCAGGCTCAGCTAAGGCTGAGGATATTCAAAGGGCTCTGTCACCGTGCCAAGCATGCAACTCCTGTGACAAGGGTCGCTTTGTCTTGCGTCCCCTCCGCCTCCCAGCACATGGGAAACTTCAGAAATTCCCTTGCTGAGGAGAACAACTAAGCTGAGTAACTTGGAATTACAGGCTTTTAAGGTTAGTTTGCTGCTGGAGCCAAGACATATTTCCAGAGCTTCTCAGGACTGAAAACAACCTCCTACTTTTAATGACTTGCCTTTTATCTTTAATAAGGGATTAGGAGCTATTTTTCCAGCTAATACCTTAAAATCCAGATAATCATAAAAGCAATCAGTAATACCCAATATATGTTAATTACTCATTTTCTTCTCGTCTCTGGCTGCCCTGCTGTCACTCAGGACCATTAATTTGTCTACAACAAGGCTGCAAATCAAAACCAACAAAAGGCTTCAGGTCCTCTGGGGAGTCACAGGTTCGGACTTGGGGGATTAACCACAGATTATATCTGCAACAACAGCAAGGAAAACAACATTATGGCCAAAGAGGTGCTGAACTATCCCACCAGCCATTTACCTATGCCTGGACCTGCTCATTCCCACAGCAGTCAAGCAAAGCACAAGACTGATTTAAAATCGGGTAACGAGGCACTGAACAAACTTGACAGCACTAAGGGGAGCCAAAGCTTCACTCACCAAGTCATTCCCAGTGAAATGTGACTCTAAAATAACTTCACTTTTTCCACACTAAGCTACACTGGCCTTTCCAAAGGGAATTTAAAGAAATGGCAGGTGTAGAAACTTTACATTCAAGATCTGGTGCTGGAATAATGATGCTGATTTGCACATTGCTCAGACAGGTAATACCTATGACTGTTCACAGAAGAGGGATTCACAGTTGCATGGATGCCATGGATTTGAAGGATGCCTTGGATTTACCAGAATCCAATTATTTAGGAAAAACTGAAGCAGGAGCAAGGATGGATGTACCTACTTGGAATTGCATCCAGCATTTACATTCTGCCCTCCCTGCACAGCCATTTCTTCCATTTCTGAGTCCTGAAGCGCTCTGCACTGCCCTGAAAGGAGTGTAATCCCTCGTGCCTCAAACCCAAACTCTCCATCACGTTCCCATTACTGCACCTCTGGGTTTCAGGACGATCTATTGGCAGCAGTGGCTCCCTCGCGAACACGCACGTCCGGCACAGGTGATCTCCTGACGCCCCAAACACCTTCCCCTAATCTCCACAGCCACAGTCACGTAACACCAGCCATCATCTGCTTCTCAGCTCTATTAATAGAGCCCCAGGCTGCAGCCAGCCTGGTGGCCAGGGCTGCTCCTGGCTCACGTAACACGCTCCGTGGCTCCTCTGTCTGCAGCGTGCCGGGAGCACACACGACATGTCAGCACCCACTGCTGCCCCAGAGCCAGCAGCCAAGGCTCTCACAGGAATACAGCTTTCCATCCCTGCTTGCCATCCCTGCAAGTGTCCAAGGCCAGGCTGCAACAGCTTAGAGCTGCCTGCTCTAGTGGAAGGTGTCCCTGTCCATGGCAGGGGATGGAACTGGAGGGGCCTTAAGTTCCCTTCCTGCCCATTCTGTGATGATTCTGTGAACAGAGAGCACAAAGTACATGTTTGATTCTGAAGACTTGAGCAGATCAAATTGCTTAACCCAAACAAGAATAAAAAACTAATAATTTCAGCCCAGACTACTACTAAGCCAGTTTTTCTCAGTGGCATCTTCTACAGGACAGACAGAATATTACTGTCAGTTTACATTATTAAATTATTCAGCTCATTAAAGAAATTAAATATGATGTGACAAGAGGAGAGGTTGTTTATTTCTTCAGAATTCTCAGCTAAAAGGAAGGAGTGGGAAGATGAGATCTAAGGAGAAGAGGGTTTGGATAACGCTCCCTTAATTCCTAAAGGGATTTCAAATGGGGAGAAAACCCAAACACCAAGCAATTGCACCACTACCAAAAAAGACAGCCTTCCTTCCCCTTAGATATTTTTAATGGAATTCAATTTCCATCCACATGGAATTGGAAAGAGATGATCCAAAAGGAAGTCCTCCCCATCTCCAGGTGGATACCAATATACATATCTGGCTATTCAATGCACAAAACTCAGGATGCTGGATGCCTGCACATCACAATGTCAAATTACACCAGGTATTATAGAGTGTGGCTTGGCTACCAGAAGGGAACAGCAGATTTAGGGCAAAAGAAATACTAACAGCAAATCAAGGAGATCATGACAACGATATCACCAGATTAAATCCATTATTTAAAATAAAGTTCCCCACTTGCTGATTCAAATGGAGCATGATTTCTTGTAGTCTATTTTTTTTAAGGCAAATGTGAAGAGCTGATGAAGCGTCTCATGCATTACTTCACCCAGCTAAACTCTCCACAGTGAGGTGCACATTTTCATGGCTCCAGGGAAAGGAGAACCATGACCCCAGTGAAGAAGGTACACAGCAGTCTGGAAGTGGGAGGCAGCACGGAATCACAGAATCCCCTAGGCTGGTAAAGACCTTTAAGAACTGGAAGCTGCAGGGAAGCTGCAGTATGGAAAGGAATTCCCCAAGAATGTGTAATGCACAAGCCAAGGTACACATGGATCCACCTCAACCATTCTGGATTGCTGAATGCAACTGATTTATTTGTGTACACACCCCAAGAAGGGATTTTTGTATTTCTTCTCAAAGGCTTGGCTTACAGCCTACTCAACTTTGGGAAAAAAAAAGATAGGAACACTATGTGAAGAAATACACAGGTGATTTTCAGGGAAATTAAATCCCCCAATTTCTCCTGCCTCCCAGTTCCAAGTATTCTTTTAAAGCCCTAAGTTCAACCAAGGTGCTGAACAGACATATCCATCTCCTCCTTCCCCAGTCCTCCACCATGCAGCACTAGGTAAACTTTGCCAGGAGGCAGCTGTGAGCAACAGGAACGCGTGCTCCGAGAATCCCTTTGCCAGCAGCCATTGTGCCCTGCTCTGACACTAGAGTGAACAAGTTCTGACCAAGGAAAATGAACTTGTAAGGGGGCTCCATCTATTTCAGAGCAAGAAACTCCACCATGTGGAATAGTAACCCCAGAACAACCAGGCAAGGACTGTTTGCTACATACTGCCATTAAATGCATGAAAGAAAAGAGGATGTAGAAAAATAGATTGGTTTTCCAGGTGTTCCTCAACTTTGTGGCACTGGAGAACCTACGGAACAGAGAACAGCTTTTTCATATATACCTGATCCCTCAACTACAACCCAAGTTCTTCTGCTTAATTCTGAGATGAAGTCAAACCTCTGCCTACAAAATCACATCGCAGATGAGAACACTACAATGCACTGATTTAGATAAAATAGCTTTCCTTCAAAACACTTTTGTTTTTTATCCTCCAAAGAGACAGGAAATTGTGAGCAATAAACCTCAAGGATGTCTTTTCCAAGATTTGAAAGCTGTCCTCCAGCGGAGATTCCCATTTAAAGCACATGCTTTGCATAACTGAAAGAAAATACACGACCTTGATAGTAAGCAAAATATTCCTTGCAAAACATTTACTCTTTTTCTTGCTGTGCAAAATCTGTCTGCTCTTCCCAAACGAAGGACACCAAACCCACATTCCTCAGAAAAATGTCACACCAGATTTAATTGGAGGAGGGTGTTTTTACAACAAGTTCAGCACTGACCTTATGTTTCTGAAGCTGTTAGCTTCCAAGCAGAGAGCATTTTCCCTTCTGCAACACGTGCTGCCTCGGCTGTGAGGGCTTTTCCAGAGCCCCAAGGATGTTCCTCACAGATATCACCTCTTCCACATCAAGAACATCTGATGGAGCACCAAATACCACCTGACACTGTCCCCCTTCCCTAAAAATGTCTCAAGCACTCTTAAAATGTGTATCCAGGGTCTCTCCTCCCACAACCTTAAGCTGCAGGAGGAGCAGTGTCCCCATCATAGAAGCCCGAAATGGTTTGGGTCGGAAAGGACCGCAAAGTTTATCTCATTCCAATCCCCTGCCATGTGCAGGGACACCTTCCACTATCCCAGGGTGCTCCAAGCCCTGTCCAACCTGGCCTTGGACACCTGCAGGGATGGGGCAGGCATAGCTGCCCTGGCAACCTGTGCCAGGGTCTCACTGCCCTTACGGGGAAGCAGCTTTCCCTGCTGCACCATCCAAGCCTGCCCTGTCAGCCTGAAGCCATGATGAGCCACCCTGCCAGGAACGAGTCACCAGTGGCAGTGTCCATGTACAGCTGACCTGGCAAAATCCTGCCTTTGCAATTCCCACAGGCACCGAGCTCAAACACCTGGGAACACCCTACAGCATCACTGCTGCTTCCAGACACCTCAGACAAGCACAGGCAGCAAGAGGAACTGCTCACACGAAATCCTAGGTGCCTGACCCACAGAGACCAAAAGGATGTAAAATTCTAGCAGATTTTACTGATAGCTGCACAGGCCAGATCACAGACATCACAGCCTTAGACAGTTGCCACTTGCAAAACTTTCTCCTTCCTTTCCAGACGAAACCTCAGAGGAAATCCAAATCCTTATTTCCAAAAGGTGCTGAACACCAGCAGGCTGCAGCCAAATAAGAGATCAACTTTCCAAGTCTCCAAAACTCCAAGTAAATACTGTACTTGTTCATTTCGAGAAAATGAATGAAAAGAAATACACAAGCTTTTCTAGTCAGTCTCAGCCCCACAATCCTGAAGTTATTACAGTCACACAATCATTCTCACGGGGCTGAAAATAAAGAGCCACTATCAGCACGTATCAATGGAAGCACCACACTGCATTCCTGCCGTCCATGAACATGTAACCTTTCTTCCCTCCCAGCCAGTAACCTTCCCTGTAGCTCCTTACATCTGCATATTAATATTATTTGCCTTTTCTCCCTATCTTCAAAGGCTTCCAAAGCAGCCACATTCCCTTCTGCAACAGGAATTAACAGCTTCTCCCCCAGAGCATCACACCTTCCATTTCTTTGCCTTGCTCACACCTGTCCCAAATTCCTTGGCAAAAACAGCTATAAACATGGGAACTTTGATCAATAGGGTTTCTTAGCACACTTATTAGAAGTGTGCAATAACCACTGTGGAGGAATGAGGCAAATGTCCTGGTATCTTTCCATTTTTAGAAAAGCCCATAATTACATTAACAAACAACAAAACTATGAGATTAGTCACAGCACTGCAGCAAAAAGAGCCAAGTCACCAACCTTGGATTAGCTGGAGATGTAATGAAGGCAAACTAAATATTTTCCCAACCCCAAAATAATGTTCAATTGAACTTGAAGATGATCTATAGTCTTCCAAAGCATTTGGAATTCGCCACGGAGAGAGAATTAATTGCCTAAAAAAGGTCTGCTTTTAGCACAGAACGGCAGGTTTGGGAAATCTAAGGAAAGGATGCACCAGACAATTTCTGACTGCAAATAACCTATCTCCTCTTGTGCAGAAGGGCAAAGAAAAGCCCCTTTTGTTGTTCATAGGTATTACATCCACTTTGGGAAAGCAAAGGGAAGAAGACATCCCCAGCCTCCTAAATGCTACCTAGTCTCAGTTACAAGCTACAGTTCCAACTGCTGTGAAATATGGGATGTCCTGAAAACCAACCCTTTCCAAGGCTGGTACCAGCTGAGAGCTGTAACAGGATGCAAGTCATCTGCAGGACTTGGCTCCTCCATAAAGAATTCACAAGGATAAGGTTTGCTAAAACCTATTTTGCTCTAATGACTGAGAAAGGACATTAGGGGAACAAGACTTTCTTCAACCACAAACCTTACAGAGCTGCCATCTTTTTCAGCTTCTTAATATTGAACTCTCCTATAATGAAGAAGCACCATAAGCACAAAAAACACTGTATTCCACAGGCACAGGTTTTTGGACAGAAATCCACATGTGTTACCACTCTGACACAGAAAAAAAAAGGTATTTTAAGACTGGAAATGAAACCTGAATGCAAAGAAAATGTTTTCTGGAGCAGGTCAGACACAGCTGTCTAAGGCAGCTCCAGAAAATAAAGGTGAGCAGGTTGCTGTGACCACCAGCAGCAGCTCTTAACTGACATTTTCCACGTGGGACAGGTGTCAGTGCCTGACCTCCCACAACAGGTGGGAAGTCTGTCTCAATTGTGACTCAAGGAGAAGGGCTGCAACTGAATCACTGCTTCCAAGGGGAACTCCAAAGGGAGCTGCTCATCTCCCTAACTCTGACTCAGAAAGATCCCAACCCGAGGCAATGACCCCTTTTTTGTGAGCCCATTTTTGCAACAGTTGAGAGAAACTATGAAAACACCTGGCAATTCATTTAGTGACTGCTGAGCTGGCTTTAAGGCACGTAGAAATAATTGGGAAAAAGACAATGTTCCTCCTAAGTACTGCTGGGAGAAGAAAGCTCTTTTACACTACTCCACTTCCAAAGGGACAGCAGGATGAGCCATACACAGTATGCTGGCTGCTTTCCCAAGAAGACTCATCCTCCTGGGATCAGTTTACAATAAAGCTCAGTGAGGGGACAGCTGGGAGCAGAGCCACGCTTTGGGAAAGCCGCACAACTCCCGGGTCAGCCCGGACAGCGGGCAGGGAACCACCAGTCCAGCTCTAGTCCCCCGCGCTCTGATTCTCCCGCTTGTGACAAAGAGAGCAGATACCAGGGATGGTCATCCCAGCAGAGCAAGCAGCTGAGAGCACTCCCTGAATCCTTGCCCACTCCCAGGTTTCCCCACGTAGCCAGAGCAGCTCCAGAGCGGGTAACTATTTATATCAGCAATCCGCCCAGCACTTGAGCAGATGCTCAGCTTTAAATATGGCTTTAAATCTTCTTGCAAGCAGCCAGGCTAAATATATGCTTTGGGTTAAATTTGTTCCTGGTGCTGTCCTGGGTCACAGCTCTCGCTCTGCCTGCGCTGTTCCTATAGATAGGGGCTGGCACAAGGTGTCCTGGCAGCCTGTCCCTGTCCCACCGAGGTCCCTCCCAGCCTTAGGCCAAAGCGGGACCAAACCTGCGGACAAGGTGATGCTGGAACATCCAACAATCAAAAATTGCTCACACCTAACCCCAATGTGGTTTTGTCTGCAGCTGGAAGCTTCTTATTTATTGCCAAAGCCCTAAAGGAACCCACAAAACAAAGAGTACTCTCATTCCAAAGGCAAACAATTCATTACAAAATACTGCCTGTTTTGCATATACACGCATATGTATTTTAAGCAGGCGAGGCAAAAGATTTGGAAATCTTCCCTCTTCACCACTGAATTAAAGTCACATTGACACAGCTGGAACAAAAACCAGACTGAGCTCAGTACAAAGCCCCCAGCACCATTTTTCTGGGCAGATCCCAAGGCATGCTGCCCATCCCTAGACCTTCATCAGTTTCCTGTTTCCTCTTCCCATACCCACAAATGACATGCATCACTGGGAGCTGCAACATGCTGTGAAACCCTTGGCCCGGGCTAAAGGAAAATCTAAATGACTCCAGGATTAGTCTAAATTGTGAATTGAGAGTGCAAGTTTGATATCTGAACTGCACAGCAGACAAAATTTAACTCTAAAGTAGCCCATGTGAATAACTGTAAGTAGTATGGTTTGTGGTTCCTGAGCTGCTTCCTTTGCTTCCAACCTGCAAATAGGATTCTACAAGCTGTGACAGTCACTTATCTAAAACAGTCCGTCCTCAAATAATCCCCATTTCTTGCACTAGACATGAAACAACCGTTCTGGATGACACTATTTTCCTGTCACTAGGAATGCAGAGTATGTTTCAAGCCCAGTTTTAATGTTAAGCCTAGACTAATCCTCCCCAAGAGCTTTAGCTAGGCTTTGCCTAAGTAGCAATTGTTGCCACTAAATGCATTTATGCAGTTTGATGGTGAGCAGTTTATTCTGCAGAGTGAGCTCCCATTCCCACGATGAAATCCATGCTGGAATGAAATCACTTGAGTGAACTTCTTTTTTTTGCTATAGACTCATCCTTCTGAAGTTTCCCATCCTTGGCAATTTACCTTGGAACAGGCTGGGACAAGAAAACCATGATACACAAAGTAGGCAGAACCAGTCCCACACAGATAAAGGGAAACCCAAATAAGAGCAAGTCCAACAAAACGGGGTCAGGCATGTTCTCTAGGAATACCCAAAGCACAAGGAAGAGCCCATGCCCAGCTGAGCAGCCAAGTCAGTACTCTGCCTGGGAGCAAGGGGCAGGCAGCAGCCTTCTCTTCAGTGTCTGGAGCCTGACAGCTTTGCAAGATGGCCCAGAAAGCTTTGTGAGGCCCAAGGACCAAACACCACACACTGAAATTCTCCCTCATCCATACAACTCTTTCCTTGCCTCAAAGCTTCCGTTGCTTTCATGGACTTGAAAGTTTCAGGCAACTTCTGTAAGCACATTTCCTCATGAGGACCCCCCTGATCTACCCCACCCCACCAAACTGCCCCCAAATAACTCCAAAACTTTGTGGATCCATCACTTGCCACGTCCCCAGTTTGCATTTCCACACAGCCTGCTCCACAGGCAGCACGGGGTGTTTGACTCTGAAATACAACCCACAGGACATGCTTACCACCCTCCTACTGGGACAGTACTGGCACACCACATCCAGCCCATGGAATGTGAATGAAGGGGCAATGTCTCCAGAAGGGGTTTCAGTATGGCCCATCTGGAGCTCTCAGACAGGGAATACACAGGGCCTCATCTCTCTTGCAGAGACTCACTCATCTGGACCCCAGCCATGGAACACCTTCCTTTACCTTCTCCCAGTCTGAGTGACACCCATCTCCGCCCAGACTTGGTGCAGGACACTTGCTAAGTGCCTTGTTGTCTAAATCTTGTGGTTATCTAAATGTTATGGTTTCAGAATAACTTCCCTGCCCTCTCTGCACCATGCACACCGAGTTTCACCACCTCCAGTCAACTCTTTCTGCTGCTCTTCCCTGTAAGTAGTGCTCTTCAGTCTTTTTTCCTTTTCTCCTGACTGCTGACTCACATCCTAGGAGCTCCTCATGTGCCTGAAGGACACCCCAGCAGTCCCCAGTGCCACCAGCGCTCCCCAGCCAAGGACCTGCGGTCACAGCCCTGCCAGCTGCCGTCCTCACTCCCTGAACCAGGCACACAAAGCTGATCCATCCTCAGCGCCAGCCATCCCCCTTCAAACCACACCTGCTGGCTCCCAGGGGCCAGGCACTGGGAGCAGACTCCTGTGAGTGGGTTTCCAAGGAGCAATGTCCTGGTGGCTCAGGGGGAGCCAGCAGGCTCTTCCCTGGGCTGCGCAAATGGGATTTGACACCTACGCTGTCTGCCTCCTTCAGCCTCCCAGCTCCCCTCCACTCAACAGTGCTTGCAAGCAGGAAAATTTGGTTCCAAGGAAGCAAAGCATGGATTTGAACTCCTGCATCACTTCAACGGGATGGAGCCAGGTTATTAATGAGAGCCTGAAGGCCAAGCCTAGGCAGTCCCAGCGTTAGAGAACTGCCCTCGGATCTGGAACACAGAGGGGAACTGCTGGAGGATTCCACAGGTGAGGATGCTCAGAACACCTCTCCTTTCCTGCCAGCCATGCAATTCCCAGGTATTACACACCCTCAGCTCAGAGCTCACCCAAACACCCCTGCTCCATCACATAAACTCAGCTCCCATTACTATATTTAAATATCAAGGTCTCCACTTGGAAGCAAGACTTGAACACATCCCAGGACCACATTCAGGCTGGGACTAGTCCCTTCCTAGGCTTCCTTACAAAGAGCAGGAAAGGCTCTGCTGATTTATGCATACTTTTATTTCCATGTAACTGCTGAGCCTACAATGCCCTTCCAGGGGTATCCAAACATAAGGAAAAGGCGCCACGAGGGCTCTGCCTTTTCTGAGACATAAATCCATCCATGCAAGTACAAACACATCTATGCAGAACCACTTACATCTCAGTTAACATCTGCTTTCCTCTTCAGCTTGCAGATGACCAAGTTCTTCCTACATGTAATTTTGATGTGCTTAATACCATTATTTTAAAGTTCACTCAGTGGGTAAGAAATCAGCGAATAAATCCAAGCAAAGACTCTCCCCTGCTTGAACAGATGTCAGATCAGGATTCAAAGCTGAGCAGAATAGCCCACAGCACTCAAGGATTTTGTTTCAGATGTCATACAGATTTGTTTTAACAAATACACAATTTTTCTAGGAAATGGCTGACACTAACAAAGTAGAAAGCAAATGATTTTCAATGATCAAGTACTAGAGCTGAGGCTTCTCTGCCCTATCTTGTTTATTCTTCCGGTTTTTGACATGGAAATCTCAATTTCCATTTCCTCTCATGGTGGCCCTTTGGCTGCCAGTCCTTGACAGCTAAAAGAGCCAATTTTGGCTCATCAGGAAGTCAAAGAGATAAAAGTCAGAAGAGATAAAAGAAGGACACCTCCTGCCTCTCAGTAAGTTGCTGTTTCTTCAAGGCATGAGCACATTCACAACACAGCACCTGCTCCAAACTTCAAAGCAAGATCACCAACTTCACTTCCCCAGAAAGAGAAACCCCGGAGTGGGTCTTTGGACTCAACCCACAGCTGTGGAAGGGACAGCCTGAACACAGGCCTTACCTCAAGAGCATTTGCAAGGGCACACTGAGGCTTGGTGTTCCTGAACCATGACAAAAGTATTTATTTCAGGGCTCACTCTCACACAGAGCCCATGCTGGAGCTACATCCATAGGGATGCAGAGAGAGCCCTTTGCTATCAGCTCAGTGTTCTGCATGGAACTGATTGATTTTTCTTTTTTAACGCTCCCTTGTGGTCATTCTAGCCTGCTGGCACTAGGGTACAGCAGGTTTTTGGCCTCTAGATCTCAGGTTCACCCTCCAAATGTTTCTCTATCATCTAATTCCGTAACAGCTTCCCCATGCAATCAAAGTCATCCACACTGTCATTGCGCCAGCTTGATCTGGAGGAGAAGATAAACTGGGGGAGCCAAGTGAAAAGTGGAAGGGCTCAGAAAGTACTGGTATCAGGGAGAAGGGAGCAGCCCTGCACTGCTCTCCACCACTCTGCTGAAACCTCAGTGATTCCACTCATTAGATCAGCATCTGCTGCCATCCCAGCGCTGCCATCTGTGCACTCATTTCCCAAACCCACAATCCCAACTGGAGGTTAGTAGGTCATGGACATAATTCTCTGCTCCTCCTGGCATGAGAGGAGACTTGGTTCCAAGCTGCAGGAAGCACTGAGAGCCCCCCTGTTAACCCATCCTGACCCTTTAAGGCCTCTCCTGCCCCTGCCCCTTTCCGAGGGCAGAAGCAAGAAGTGACCGGCACACCGACCCCAGCTCTGCTGATGGGCAATTTACTGGTATAATAATAATTATAATAATTAATTATAATAATAATTATAATAATTAAAAAAGGACACCAGCTTCAAGAACAGCTAGACCAAGGATCAACATCTGAAATGGTCTCAACAGGAGAAGTTCAATGAGGTTCATAGTAGGCAACTGAAAACACAAAGAAGGGTTCAGAGACGAAAATGCAGGTGTTGGTTATACTGACAGTAAAAGATAAACCCCTGTTTACGTATTCAGAGAAATGCAGAGCTTTAGGAGCTTGTTCCCATACTGTCCAACAGATTTGCATGAAGTGTAATCCAAAAAGGGCAGCTTTGCAGTCCAACCATCACATCCCAAACTCAGCCCTTCTCAGCTGGAGAAACAGCTCTGGCTTCAAATCAAAATGTTTCTAAATGAGATTTTTTTTCCCCACATGGTAAATTCCTTGGACTTTTCTGTCCCTTAGCAGTTTCACGTGAACACAAGGAACAGAATTAGGCAAAGCATTAAGGTGGCTTAGGTAATTATAGTGGCACATGCTATCATCAGTTCAAGACACAAGATTAACACAGCAAGCTCCAGTTAAAGCAGGTCTTCCCCAGACTAGGAAAGGAACCAGCCTCTTTTTTGCTCTATCTAAAACACAAACAGCCTACCCTGACAAAGTAGGAATGAAGACCCCATAAAATCTTCCCAAAGGCATCTCTGCTGGTACTGAAACACAGAAGAAGTTTCAAGCTGAAGCTGAAGAACCACTTTCAATCCACCAAGTAGACAGTTACACACCCTGTGGCTTAAAATACCGTGTGAAGGTTATACTGAATTATTTTCTTCTACATCTGCATAACTAATTGTGTCCCCTTGGGCCAAGGGAGATTTCTAAGAGAATTGCCTGGTCAGGAAAAAAGCAGCAAAGACCATTCTCAATTAAGGAAGGCTTAGTCAGAGATCTAAGAAAACATGCAGTTAATTGAGGCAGAAGTGACCAATAAATTAAAATACTGGGCCACTTAGACCTACCCCAAAACCAAAGGATTTTGAGCCTGAACTTGCTTTGCAGGATATTTTCTCTGTTTAGCCCAGACCCAATTTGTCAAACAACTTTTGCTATTTTACCTCAAACTTTGCCACAATTAATTTAGTATTAACCAGCCGGGGTTTAGGAATTTAACTCCTCTCCCAAGAACCGGTAACGGCTATAGAAGAATCTTAACTTTGACTCATCCCAAAACTATTTCTATCAGTTCCTGAAATTCTAGAGAAAACTTTGAGGTGTGGCAGGAGGGTGGCAGCATTCGGGTGTGAGAGCCAAAAGGGCAGCAAGAAGTGTTTGTACTTCTTATTCACATTCATTTTTTCACTTCAGGGCTGTGGATCTTGATCACTTCAAGTTGACAACAACCTCAGCGGAATTGCTCAACAGCCCTGCTGTCTGCATTGGTGTCACTGCCATGGCAACTGCTGTGGTTGTTTTTAACGATGGGAAGAGTGGAAGAGTGGAGGCAAGTTTTAAAAGCTCCCTGAAGAGCAGGCACTGTGCCTTTAAATGCACTGCCCCCAGGAATAATCCTCACCAAAAGCCCATTATCATTTTATCATTTCTCCATTTCATACCCCTTCCTCCCGCAGGGGCTGCTCCTTTCAGACACATCCAGACATCTCTGAAGAATTCAGACCCGAACAATTTCATTCTGGTCTCTGCACAGGTGGAAAATTCTCTTCTCTACAGCCACAATATGCCATGCCCAAGGCTCCTGGGACAGTTTCACATGGCACATGACAGCAGACGCCCTTTCACTCCCCAGCACCACTCTGACATCATCACAGTCCAGGAACACTGAAATCCTAGGAATGCAGGACTCCTGCGAGATCCTCCAAGACACCTGAGGCACGCAGCAGCCTGGCTGCAGCTGAGGGGACCGACAAACACTGAGTGACACAAGCACTACTGGAAACACAGTGCACCAGGAACAAGTCAACCTGGAGCAGGAACTTCAGCCTACACTACTGATTTCTTTTGAGGAACCGTGCACAACAGCAAACACAGGCCTGGGCTGGTTTATGTGGCTGAACTGTCCCTTTCCAAGGACATCTGGTGGCACTTCAGAGCCTGGGGAAGGACAGGGAAAACAGAGAGTGTGGGGAACACTGCTGCATTAGGGTGAGATGCATTTTCACTGGCACGAGGCCCCTGACATAGCTGTCCCTCTGAAGACTTCCAAGAACAGCTCCCAGGAGTAGTTAAAGGGCAGCTGGTGGCAGGGGAAGTGCAGATGCCACCTCTGAGCACGTCCACACACAGGGGCTTCTGTGGCAGCATATGCTGCAGCATATGTCACAGCTGAGACAGCCACAATACACAGAGTGCCACCAGACAACTACAGAGCTTCAGCCCATACAGAGTAACACCACACCACTTGAGAAGGTTTCAAACATCGGCCCACCTTGTTTTTTAGCCCAACCTTCCATACCCCTCGTGGCTCATGCATCACCCCTGTGTGCCCTCTGTTCCCTGTGGTGATCGGTCGGTGCCCCTGGGCACTCCATGGCTCGTTACCTTCAACAAGGTTCACCTGCTGCTCACAGCTGTACCCAGTTAGGGATGAGGCTCGGCCACAGCTCCACTCCCCATGCCACAAACTGTGTGCCTACAGGCTTTCTACAGGTACCTGAGCCATGCCCAAATTTAATCAGTAAGTGCACATAACTCATCCAGGGACAAGTGATCCTGCTCCCCAAGAATAAATCACTGTACCTGAGGCACTCAGCATTTGTCTTAACAACCAGATTACTTGCTGTTTTGTGTTTGGGAGCCTCAGGACACACATAAGGTGGGAGGAAGTTCAGCTCTACCTTTTATGACGCCCACCAGAAATCTGGAATTTGCGAGCAAATAAAAAAATCCCAACCCGACCTCCTTTCCAAGCTGTCATGAGCAAGGAATGAAAGCTCCATGCTGTATGTTCTGCATTTACCTAAAGGAGATGGACATTCAGTGTAAGGGAAGTGCAAGGGGTTTTAAACAAACAGAAGTGCTTGTAAAAAGCCCTGATGTGATTGGCACATGCACAACTCAAAGTAAAAAAGAAAAAAACCTCACAAGTTTAGGCAAGAGCTGTTGCAAAAAGAGCATTTTTTAAAATTAGCTGTCCAAGTGAAAGCCTGTCTCTAGCCAAGAAGAGGAAAACGTTTGCCTAGGGTGATAGGTCACATCTAGACCCAACCTCATAGCAGCATGTCCCTTCATCCTGCCCAAATGCCCCAGTGGCAGGTGGGGGCTTTGCAGTGAGGCCACAGGAACAAAAAAAATGCCATCCTGACCCTCTCCCAGAAAAAGAGCTGGAGTAAGCAAGCGGTGAAGTCAGCGGGTTTAGCTGCTGCTGGAAGCACCCCTCCAACGCAAGCCTCTTCTCTGTCACTCCCACACCTCAGCAAGTCCTAACTGCCACCACTGACATCCTCATGGCTTCACACTGCCAGAGGGCAGAGTTAGATTAGATATCAGGGAGAAACTCTTGCTGTGAGGGTGGGGAGGCCCTGGCACAGGGTGCCCAGGGACATGCAGACACCCAACCCCTGGAAGTGGTTCAGGGCCAGGCTGGACAGGGCCTGGAGCAACCTGGCTAATGGAAGGTGTCCCTGCTCATGGCAGGGGCTGGCAGGAGGTGGGTTTGAGGTCCCTTCCAAGCCAAACCACTCGAGCCTGTGGCTGTCAGCCCCTGCCCACTGTGGCAGGAGGGTGGGCAGCCAGCCAGCAATCCCACCAGCGCCAGGATCAGCGTCTCTGCGCGTTACGCAAGCCCTCCTCGGCGGGGTGCGAATGGCAGCACCAGGATGCGTCAGCACCTCCTGAGCTGCCCTGCCCCAGCCTGCCTGCCCCAAGCACCTTCCCATGGCCTTTCCCATGGCCACAGCCAGCTGCTCCCTGCCAGCGCTCCGACGGGCCCAGCTACGCAGAGGGCAGTCTGCAAGGCAAGCAGTAATTAGCTCTGTGTTTAACTCACCTCTGCACTGGCACTGCGGTGGGCCCAAGCACGCTCCCTGCACTACTGAAGGGCAGAACAAAGCCTGTTTCAACTGACCCCAGCACCTGGGACCAGTCCAGAGCCTTGCAGTTCTCAAAGACCAAAACAGCACAATTCCCTTCTACCTACAGCAAAGTCTCCCTGACCACTTTCCCTACGTAAAATGCCAATACAAAAACAATTACGCTTTGGTCATCCTGCCTGGTTTTTGTCAACTACTGTCAGTGCTCTCACTGAGGTGAGCTGAGGCTAAAAGCTTTTCGAAAGTCCCATCCCATGTCCTGAAAAGTCAGGAAAGAAACTGGATGGCTGAAAAATCCAGTAACACGAACAGAAAGAGAACTCTTGGCACAGCCCTGACTGTGCTGCATCTGCTCTGCTGAGTAGGTTCATATTTCCATCCTGTAGCTCTCTCCTGCTATTTATAGCACCTGCCTTACTGAACTTTCAAGGTAGGCACCCAGATTGAGCATTCCTAAAGAGATGTCTAAATATCCTTGCTGAATTAATTTGATCATTTTATGAATGGACCCTTCCAGTCAGACTGGCACTCCTCACTGGAAATCACAGAATCACAGAATGGTTTGGGTTGGAAGGACCCTTAAAGATCTGCTCATTCCAACCCCGTGCCATGGGCAGGGACACCTTCTACCAACCCAAGTTGCTCCAAGCCCTGTCCAGTCAGGCCTTGAACACTTCCAGGGATGAGGTTTCCACCACTTCTTTGGGCAACCTATCAAATGGGACATTGTCCACAACAAACTCTTCCAGCAAAGCAGGCACTCCAAGCTGGGAAGCAGGACCAGGAATTTACCTGCTTCCAGTGCAAATCTGATCCATCCAGCCAAAACCTAACCTTCACCGGGAGAGATGCACTCCATGTGGAATGGCAGCACACACCTCAAACTGCACCTTAATGGAATGACTCCCTGCAAACAGGAGAAGTGCTCCTCCAAACCCACACCTGAGGGCTCAAGAGAGGATTTTTACTAAAACCCTTAAGAACTACTGCTGGTGGGTGCAAAAGGAATTCTCTGAGCCAACTGGAAACCTTTAAAAAGTTCTGATATACGGGTGCAAAAGGAATTCTCTGAGCCAACTGGAAACCTTTAAAAAGCTCTGATATATCATCCTACCCCTCTCTTTTTATATAGGTCCTCTTATCCCTGCTTTTAGGTATTCCAAAATTTAGATTCTGCAGTTATATTTATCAACATGGCAATATTCTGACACCTGACAAGAATCAGGCTTTACTCTCGTCAGGGCTGCAAACGCTGAGAGAATTCTATTCCTTGGCAGTAAGAATTTCTCAGACTCACAAGGGGTTTTAAAAAGTCAGTGAAGTATTGCAGCACCTGGGTTTGGGCCAGGGAGGTGAGCCAAAGTGACTTGGAGGGCAACCAGACAATGAGAAAAAAACCCCTTCTCAGATCAAGTGGAGATGCATTTCCTCATGGGAAAAATCTCTGCACACCAGTAGTACAGAATGAGGAAGAGGGAAATGGACTCAGAGAAACTTCATCTGCCTTCCTTGTTCCTCCCTTGTGTCATCCCTTGCAAGTAGCAGCAAACTACACCATCCTCTTTGTGCTGACACAAGCACCAGCTGACCCATGAGGCAGAGCCTAAGAAGCCTTTCCCCCTGACTGGCCCTAAATGGAAACCAAGGCCAGGGGGTTCAAGGAGGTGCTTTTAGACCAGAGGTGCTGGGATGTTTCACCTGGGAGAGGGATTTGTCATCGTCTGCAGTCCTGCCTGAGAAGCAGGGCGTGAATGCCAAAGTTCCCTGAGAGCAGAGACAGCCCCGCAGGCCTGGAATGTCCTGAAAGGGCTCTGCAGAGGGAACATTGCCTTCCTGCCTCCTCCTCAGTCTGTCAGAGTATCCCTGTCTGGATTTGTGAAGGAGGCATGGTTCCCAAGCAGTCATTTCCTTAGGATAAAACGTATCTGTACACGTTCCACCTGCCCAGCTCTCTCCAGATGGGAGAGCTGAAGGTTGAACTCTATAACCACCAGAGTTTGGCTTGTTTGGCTCAGCTGGACACAGGCTAAAAAGGGCTGACATTTCCAGACTGCACCAATTCCCAAACACAGAGGCACACTAGACTGGTTTGGAACTGGAACAAAACTTTTCTAGGGAGGATTAGCATTTCTGGACCTGTTTATCCTCTTGCTGGTATCAATGGACATGTTCCATCAGGTTTGGTTGCTGCGAGCAGCTTGACCCAGTGAGTCAAACCCAGACTTGGTCTAAGTCTAATTGCAGAGTTTCTATCCAAGAAGCTGAGAAATCACTTTTAGGTAAGATACTGAACCTTAGGCTTGTGGTCCTCAGGGACAGATCAAGAATTTCAGGTGATGCACCAAATCACAACTGGCGTAAGCTTTCTACTCAGAAAATCAAAGGTCTCGATATACAGGACAATCAAGTTGCTCCCTGAACTTCTACAAATTATTTTAACTACTACATTATTAAAGATTTTGTAAATCATGCTCTATATACTTGTCCTTGCATTAGAAGATAAACTAAATCACCAGTTATATACCCAAGCTGAACTGACAGTGTCGAATACTGGCCAAGGTGATAACTGCAAAATCAACAAAGAGAAGGAGCTCTTTGTATAAATTAAGGATTTCTTAAACTGAGATATGTTGGACCAAAACTCTCAGTGTTTGAGATTTCTTTGTGTCAGACCAGATTTTGCTTGTTTTAAACCACACAGCCCTCACACCTACTTCAGCTTCTGATATTCCACACTGTCTACTGACTACCTTAAATATATGTAGTACAGGTCATTTCAGCTTTCTACCAGTTCCATTCAAACTGCTGTGCAGTATTTCCCAGCTCTTAGTTTCTAAAATTCTTTTGAGAGTGAATTTGAGCCACCCACCCCTCGATCAATGCCTATTATGGGATGAAGATTAAAACCCCAGGGCTGTAACTGAGGTTTCTTGCCAGGATTGCCAGCACTGGACACCAGCCTAAGCTGGTACATGCTGCCTGGAGAGAAATGGGCTTCTGTCAGATACACTTGTGTGACACAGCTGGTGGGGAGAAGAGAAAGGCATCTCAGAAAGCAAAAGAAAGGGTGGGAAACACAAAATTCAGGTCAGCTCTGAAGACAAGAGTATCAGAAGAGGAAAAAGCCCAGGGATATGAGGTAACTTGTAATTCAAGACTGTAATCTGAACTACCCCTCTCCTTTACAGAGCTCCAAGCTACATGAGCCAGCTCGTAAAAAGATCTGGCCACCAGCATGAAACAGCAGGTCCCTGCAAGGACCTGGAAAAGTATCCAGATACCTGAGCTGGTGAACACAGAGAAAAGGGCCCAGGGATGGGGTATGAATTCTACTGCATGGGACACCTGGAATATTTATGCAATTGCCACTCCAAAAATCTGCAGTGCAAAGAGGTCAGGGTGGAAAAGCCCATGGGAAAACTGCAGATGGAAAGTGATGGGAAGACTGCATTTTCTTACTTGCAGGTGTAAGTGCAGATAAGAACATATTACTGCATAGAAACAGCAGAGGAGAAAAAACACCACAAATCCCTCCTCAAATGACACAGACACAATGGTGGGCAAAATGAAAGGCGGGACATGAAAGCCTGATGGAAGAAATGGGTTTTCAAACATAGGCACACTTAGCCCATGGAATATGATATCCCCCAGGATATGATACGTTGAGAAGCAAAAAAGGAATTTCTACAGGCCTGGTCACCTGCATGCTAAAGAACAGAGGCGTAAACTTAAAAATTAATTTTAAAACATTTGAGTTCTTGAAGTAATTATGTCTTTTGGTATAAAACCAACTCCTGGTCTCTGAGCATTGACAAAAAACCTTTTTTGGGACAACCAGGGAATAAGAGCTGGGAAAAGCAAATGGAGTCTGTGACTTGCCTTCCTTTCCAGGTGCTGTTCTCTGAAGATGGTAACAAGGCTAAAGACATGACAGATCTGTCTGCCCCATGTTACTGTCTCTATCTACAGCAACTACCCAGCAACATGAATTCAAAACGAGAAATGAATGTATTTCTTCAATCCAAGATGCAGTTGTATGCATCGCTCACACAGAAAAATTTTTTCCACTTACAAATGAAGCTCCAGCCATCTGGAATTAGCTTGAATATTCTGAGCTGTATCACATCCTGGGCTGCCCTGCTATACTTAACCCCATCAGCCTTCCCATCTCCCCTCTGCTCCGACCAAAGCAGCCATCTCCCAGATTTCAGAACAAGTTTGTGGCCAAACAAACAGCAAAGGGAAGGCAACCCTGTGACAGTCTCTGTACTGAGATGGCACCAGCTAAAGGTCACTGTCCTCTGCTTAACAATTCTGGTGGGAATAGAGGCACAGGGCATCTAAAACAGACCTCACCCGCCTGCCAGTATTTAGATATTCAATCCCTTAAGACACTCAAACATACAGCAAAGCTCCATTTGAGCCGTCTTTTTATTTTCAAAACCTAAAACTGGTGAATTACCAAAGGGAAAGAAGCTGTTAGCACTGCAAGTTAGTGACACAAGAGGCTGAAACCATGGGGTGCTGGAATTCCAGAGAGTGTGCACGTCCCAGAGCCAGGGCAGAAGCTGCAATAGATCTACTTAGGCACTACTCAGTCTTTGCCCTTGCTTGCTATCTCTTTACACACCGTATCAAATTGCTTTTCAAACATTCAGCCTGTTCCTGCCTGGCATCCCTCAAGGGCCGACTCAGGTGATACAGAGGGATGAAATGTCTGCTCTGGGCTGTGCCTTTTCCAAGCCACAGCAGCCGGCTAAGACCACTCCAACCCTGCAAGGTGAGACTGTTGTTTTCGTGGGTCAAGTTTTGTCCTCGGTGAGCAGATCCCTAGAGAACAGAACATTGTAAGGACTGACAACTGGAAGCAGTACTCACTGAGTGGCTTAAGGATGCTGCTGCTTGTCTCATCAGCATTTTCTACATCTGATTTGTCCGAGTAGTTCTCTGAGATTTTCTCCTTTTCCTTCTTTTCTTTGTGCCCAGCTCTTCTTCTGTGACGCCTCCTCCGCCTGTAGCTCTTCGGCACGTGGACCCCGATGTAAATCGTGTGGTGACCTGGGGAACACAAGCACACCAACATGAATTTCAGCACTGGGCTGTCTGGCCACCATGGGCCAGTACAGTTCATGCTGCATTTCTTTCAGTCCCAAAATGGTTTGGGTTGGAAGGGACCTTGAAGTGCATCTCATTCCAAAACACTGCCATGGGCAGGGACACCTTCCACTAGCCCAGGCTGCTCCAAGTCCCGTCCAACCTGGCCTTGGACACTGCCAGGGATGGAGCAGCGACAGCTTCTCTGGGCAATCTGTGCCAGGGCCTCAACACCCTCACAGGGAAGGATTTCTTCCACATGTCTAACCTGAACTTCCCCTCTTTCAGTCTGAACTCATTACTCTTTGTCCTATCCCTGTTTCACTCCAAATGAAGGCAAGTGAACTATCTCTCTTAGCTGGCCTAATGTTAATTAGTCCTGCTTTTCTTGTCTCCAGATGTGAGGTTGGAGCTCTGTAGCTACCATTTGGGGAAGTATTTTTATCCCATCATTTCTGAGAGCACGTGCCAGTGCAGACTCGGATAACTGTTGTCCTTGTGACTCATTTAAATACAAAAATAAACCCCACAGAAGGCCATCACACTCATTCTGTAACATCGAACAGAGTGCTTTTCAAACACATTCTACACTAATTTTTCCATTTGTTTTACCAAATACACTGGCTGAACTTAACAACTACCTCGTGCCAAGTGATTCAGTTTAATTGAAGAGCTTAGACCAACAAAATCTACATCACTTGACTCTGCAGTCCACTGTATAACAAGTGTCAAAGTGCCACTAGGTACCTTACACAGGTGCCACTACAGAGGTCCCATGCTCCAAGTACCATTAGGGTGTTGTTATAACACAGCAGAGGAGGAAGGACTACTCACACAAGCTCCTATCAACTCCTACTTTACACTTCCTAAACTAAAAATTAACAAGTAAGAGAAGAAGTGCCAAATTTCATATGTTGGCTGTAAATCCCAAGGATGCCCTTGCACTGAGACTGGGATTTGAAACTAAAGCACTTCAACTACATTTGCTAGTGGTGGTGCCTATTTGTGTCTGATAGAAATGTTTTCTTTTCAGGGCTTTCTGCACTTCTGCCAGCTCAGGGTGAATATCCTGCGCCTACAGAAAGCACTTACACATCGTCTTCTCTGCCCAGATCATTCAGACATCTCACTGTAAGCTATAAAAGCAGGTCTTACAAAAGTAACTCCTGAGAAATGAGAGCTGGATTCTGTACTTTGGACCAAGTTTGGTTTCCCTGTTTCCACCCCAGAGTGGCCGAATGAAGAGTTTCAGATGAACAGACTGAGTAAACAAATTCATCTGAATAAATGACCCACAAACTAAACATGTGTCTCTAATTCCTCTTTATGATAAATCCAGTCTTGGCAACTGAATGACTGAAAATTCGGGCACAAAATACTCCATTTCTGTGACTAACTGATTTGCCATTTGAAATTCCACACACTCCTGAGGCCACTGTGAGGCCTTCATTTTGCATGTTTCAACCTTTATTTTGCATGTTTGCTCATCTTGTTCCAGCTCCTGCCACGGGGCTACAGCAGTTTGCTCCACGCCCTATCCAACCTGGCCTTGGACACTTCCGGAGATGGACAGGGTTCAAACTCAGGCAGTGGAACAGTGACAGAACAGGGCCCTGTGTCTGCTGCCCCTTGTCAGAATGGCCATCTCCGAGGAATAGGATGACAGTGCAGAGGGAAAGGGCAGAGCCACAGAGACATCTGCAGCGAGACCTCCCAGACGGACACGTGAAGATCCAGTTCAGCTTTTGCGTGCCAAAGGAAACCCAGAAAGCTCCTCCAGCCACTGGACACATCAGCTTTAATGTGGCAGATGGCCTGAGCACCGCACAGGGACGGGGAAGGAGAGATCTTATCTGAGCACAAGCAGGAGCTGGAGGGTGGGGGTGACCCCAGACAGACAGGGCAGTGGTAGCCCTTCCCAAGGGATTCTCACACCCAAAACTCTATCCAAAAGCCTGATGCAAAAGGTATCCGTATTAAACAGCATTCCCCTTTGAATCACTTGAATTCTGTGGTCAGCTTGATAATAGAAACACATCATAGCGAGCCTGCAGTCTTAATACTTTAATATGCTGCCAACAGAACTGGACAATCTCTTTAATCTTTGGACCACGTGTGCACAGCACAGATTTTGGTAATATGAAACTCACTTGTATATACGCAGGCAAACATCTGCATTACTTTGCTGCTGTCCCCAAGTCTGAAGGCAGAGACTTATTTAATGTTCCTTGCTGTGCCCCCACCCCCCCGACTGTTCAGGGAAGCCAAGCAAGACAGTTTCCTTCTCCATGTACTTGAAGTGCTTGGCATCTGTTTATATTGTTCCAAACGCTGAGATAATCTCCTAGGCTCCCTTCCCAAAGCGCCTGGGAGGAAACAATTGACACATACTCTCAATGCTCTGGGCTCCTGGGACATTTCCGACTCACCGGGGGAAGCCAGCCTTTCCCATGAGAACCACTGCCTGAGAAACACAACGTGACACACAGGCACCGCAAGGGTCCCGCAGCTGGGGAGGACGGGAGGCACAGAGCTCAGCCCTAAAGTTCGGGTAACCCAAGCCTGCTCTCCTGCACACCCAGCACAGCTCCTCCTGGGGGCTGCTGCCACGGCCCTCCCCAGGACATCCATGACCCTCTGGGGGCGCCTCCTTACGCCAGTGTCTGTTGGACAACACTCAAACCCCACTCTGAACATGCAGAGCTGCAGGTCCTGGTGGCACCTGCTCTCTTCTCAGTGACAGTGGGGCTTCTTTGGACTTACACTGACTGTAGCTGAAGTCTTGGACTCCTGTGACCACAGAAAATGCTTACTGTGCCCCAAGCTCACAACAAAATCGTTTCATCTGATTATTAATAAAACAAAAAGCAGTCATCATCAGGGAGGTTCTCCTGGAAAAACACAGTTGAAACCACATCTTTTGCTTTACTAAGAGCAACTGAAGAAGAGTAGCTCATGATTCAGCACCCAGATTCGGAGTTGGGGCATAGGAGACTCCCTGAATCAGTTCCACTGATGAAAACCCACTTGTGTATCACCCAGCTGAGGTTCTGTGAAATGCAGCACTCCCTCCCTGCCTGCAGGAATATCTGCTCATCATCAAGGCTAGGCTGGACAGGGCTTGGAGCACCCCGGTCTAGTGCAAGGTGTCCCTGTCCATGGCAGAGGGGTGGAATAAGATATCCTCAAGGTCCCTTCCAACCACAACCATTCTGAGAGATCACTTTATTATGATCCTCTCCATTTTTAAGCACTAGCTCTGTTTTTAAAAAAGGGTACTAGGGAATGGTTTTTGCTTAGCCAAACCAAAACTCAGTCACTTGGAGACAGGAGCTGAAAGTTATGGGATCAAAGGATAAAGTCTGCCTGCTGCATCTAAGAAGGAATCCTTTCCACATGACTGGATTCTTGAGACTCAGAGCGTGGTAAGACCAGCCCATAAAGAATCTCACGCTGGCACCTTAGAAGAAAACAAGATCAAAATCTAATATTAAAAATGTAGAAAGGACTGAAAATAAGCTGAGCATTAGCAGTTTTCACCCAGCCCTTGTTTATCCCTTTAAAGACTCCTTTGCAAAGAACAGGGAGAGTCACATTAAACCTGATCAGACTGCAACAGGCCCAGGTGGTTACAGCTGGCCACAAAGCCAAAATCTTCCCCACCAGCTCTGGCCAGATATTTTGGGCCACCTGAAAAATGCGCTTTGCTCAGGATGCCCCAGCCATGTCACTTAGAGGCTTATGGCACAGGGTTAGAATGTGATTGACCTCGAAGGTCTCTTCCAACCCAAACCACTCTGTGATTCCATGAAAGGTGGGACCTTCTCAGCCCATTTTCCCAGCCCAGCCATCGGTCTTATTCCCAGGTGGAATGGAAAGCCTCAGGTAGCCCCACCATGTAACATATAGAGACCTGCTCTGCAGTCAAACCAGAGGGGCCATGTGCTTCGTCATCAGAAGATGGCACAGTTTTGTGCCCAAGGAGGTGTCAGCGCACAGCCAAGCCCACAGAGAGACAGCCAGGACATGGCCAGGATCACAGCCAGGTCAGTGTGCTTCAGAGTAGCTGCTTTTCCAACCTGGGGCTGGTGCAAAAGGTGCTTCTCATTTTGTGTGAGAATCAAAGAAAATTAACAACATAAAAAAAGCCCACGGCTCAGAAGGACAAATAAATCAGGGGGATGATCCATTTTAAAGGGGAGATACTAAAAGTAGCGCTAAAGAGGTCCCAAACTAAGCCCTGCTTAGTTTCAAATCAGCTCAAGAAATAAGAACAAAAGGTCGCGCCGTCACGTGCCGGGTGCCCTTAGCTCTACCTGGTTGTAGAGGGCTTCACAGGTGCTGGCAGCAGCAGAGGGGCAGGACCTGCACCCCAACCAGCTGCACCTTCCAGGCCACAAGCTGTTCTGCACTCCCAGGATGGGAGGCACAGCCAGCAGGACACCCCATGCCAGAGAACTGCTCAGATGAGCTGTGGCAGAAACAAGGAACACAAGGACCTCCCCCAGCACTGCGCAAGAGCCGTGTCCTATTCCCGTTCATGCACATGGACAGAGACACTGAGTCTCCAGGGAAAACCAAACCATCATCAGACCTCCAGACAGGCTGCCCAGACACAGTCCCCCCCAGGATCACCCACCAGTCCCCACAGGGTTTTGAAAACATGCTGGTATTCAAGTGACCGATTTTCCATGCAAGTAAAAATCCATCAGTCAGGGAAAAGGCAGAAGGATTCACCGAGCGCTTTGTGGAAATATGAACAAAACTCAATGCACTAGTTGGAGACAGATCAAACCTAAATCCCTTCTCCTATAAAGAACAGTAGTATGCAATTAACCAATTCTTCTGTGTTGTGGCAGTTTGCCAAGGAAAAGGGTCAGCACGAATCCATCAGGCGATGGGAACAACAACCAGAAGGCTGAGTAGCAGGTTCACAGACCTGTGATAAATGCCTCCTGATAAATGCCATCAGGAGATGAGCCTGCCATGAGGGAGAGACAGCAAAGGGCAAAACATAAAACAGAGGCTTCAGGAGACACAATCCTGAGCTACTATGCCAAAGAAAAAGGAAAGAAGACCTAACAAGATTAGACACATCAGGGATCTCTTCCAGTCTGCCAGCTCCAACAGAAGAACCCCAAATTCATGGCTTAGATTCAAGTGAGGATCGCCATCAGCAAGGAACATGCAGTTCCTCAACCACACAGGGAACTTGTGCAAAGATCATTTCATATATTTGCATTACTGCCCTTCACCTCTTAACAGGCAGTCCTCGACTGAAATGCCTATGAGGGCAGGGAATGAGCTGTACAGGGGAACACAGTGTGGAAATTGGAGACCTTTTTCTCTTTTTCTGTAACATCAGGCTTCTAGCACTTCAGTATCTTCAAAAAGGATCTAAAGCATTGCCATGTAACAAAGCTATAGTTAGACAGAAGGGAGCTCTACCTAGCCATTTGCCAATAGCTTGCACTCCTCTGTTCCAAACGGATGATCCATGACCCCGACTGGACCTGCCAGATTCCTAACAAGATTCAGAGGCCACTCCAGCAAAGCATGTGTAACAGGAGAGTTAGATCTGAGCAACAGGACGGCTCTAAAAGACAGAGCTCACATAAATTCAAGGAAAAAATATCTAAACAGGAAAAAAAAAAATGAAATATGGTCTTCCATTTTCTTCCTGAAGATCCTAGAAACCCTGCTTGTGCAGATGGAACCAAGTCAGCCAGGGGGGTGGCAGTGAACAAAGGGGTGGGCATTGTTCAGACAGAACAATGAACATGTGGTGGGGGTATTCTCCCTGAGCTTTCCATAAGCCACTGCGAGACTCTTACCCACAGCCCCGTAAGCTGCTTTTCTTTCTCTCTTCTTTGGAGCTGTGAGAGGTTATAAAGGCCACTGAACCTGTCCTGCTGTGATCTGATCTAATCTGGCCAGAACTGCTTGGCTTCAATGGAAAGAAGAAAGAAGAAAACTGGAAGAACAGAGGGCTCTGAGGAACAGGGCAGAGGAGGGGATCCGTGCCGGACTGTTGGATTTAGCTCTTGGGAAGCACAGTACCTTTGGATTGTCTGGCATCCTTTAAAATTATGTACCCTTGCAAAATGCTCCAAATGACCACTTAAGAGAAGTCATCTTGGCAGAAAATTTTTTCCTATTTCCATCTCATTAATTACCAAGACTGAATGAATTCAGTACCAAGCTGTACTTGACACACTCACGCTCACAGGTGCAGGCAGGACCCTGCTCCGAGAGAAGTAAGAGCTGTGGTATGATGACTAAGGCATCCCAAGCTGCCTCCATTCTCTGGGAAAAGCCTCAAACCAGCCCTCCGCAAGCAACCTTCGATTCCAAGGCTGCAGTTTGATTGAGACAGGTGTCTGACAGAGGGCCACACTGCAAACAGAACGGTGCCCACACAGAGGGGCCCCCACAGAGGCTCCCCACACCTCCCCAGCAGCACAGGCTTCCTTCAAGAAGTGCAGGAGTTCCCTGTGCCCCTTCTCAGTCCCTGTATCAGTCCGGTGTTCTGCTAGCAGAGTAGGAACATCACCAGAAGGAAAGGAGGGGACAGGGCTCCAGGAAGGCTAGGAGGATATCCAAACCAGCAAGCTACAGCCCTAGCACCAGTTTCCAGGTTAAGCCCAGCTTTGGCAGCTCTGGTATGAGAAACACAGGTAACAGAGGGAACAACACTTCTGTGTTACCTAGTCCCAGCTCAGGCAACATGACCAACACATTTTGGGTTACCTTTTCATTTTAAATCCAGGAAGGCTCACAAGCACATCTGAGACTCACATCTGACAAATGAGCAAAGGCTGTATCTGATTTTCAATCTCCATGCTGAACTGTTATATCCAGTGTTATTGTACCTTAAAAAAGAGCTGTTGGGCAGAGGAAGATGGGAGCAGACAAGACAAACAAGCCTAGACTTGAACCCTGACTGAAATGAGAGCAGTTGCTCCCATCCAAGGCTGCAAGGTGCCATGTGAGGGCCACCTTTCTAACTGGCATGGGCCCCAACAAAACTAGTTTCACTGCCAGGTCAGAGAACTGATGATAGCTTCCAATCAGTTGGACTTGATGATCTTAAAACTCTGTCCCAACTTCAAGGATTCTGTGATTCTAAAATGACTGGAGCTGGGAAAAAATGACTCACTATCAGAATGGTATGGAAACCTATTCCTTCACCTCGTGCTCAGCATATGAGCACAAAACTTATCACCACTGCAGAGCAACCACCACCTTTCCTTCACCATGGGCAGACCATGCCAGCTATTGACTCAGCTGCTCTCAGAACGTTTTCTCCACTTCTCAAGCCGGCACAGGCGGCTTATCGCTGCCTTACGTAAAGTCAGTTATCAGCTTCTGAACCTGGACTGCAGCTTTTCTCACTGAGCATGGAGTGGGTGGCCACCAAAAACCTCCTCAGCCCACCCAGCACCTTCAGAGCTAATGCTGATTGCTGACAGCAGAGCAAGGACAGCAACATGACCAGAACGAGATTCCATGCAGTGACCCGCTGGATGCTGCCACGAGTATGCACTCTCCCGAAAAATGCCACGGGGAATTAAAGCTGGAAAGAAAAGAATCTGAAGACCTGAAATCTTTCATCGGGGAGTTTCAAAGCTGGGAAGATCTAAACCACCTGTCTTCTTTTTACTTGACTGTGTGGAGCAGCCCTGGGTTCCAAACTCCAGCTGCCATGCCCAAGTTCATAGAATCACAGAATGGTCAGGGTCACAAGCGACCTTAAAGCTCATCCAGTTCCAGCCCCTGCCATGTACAGGGACACCTCCCACTATCCCAAGTTGCGCCAGGCCCCATCCAACCTGCCACTAGACACTTCCAGGGACGGGGCAGCCACAGTTTCTCTGGGCAGCCTGTGCCAGGGCCTCACCATCCTCACAGGGAAGTTGTGCCAGCTGCTGTTTGGAAAGAGAGCACAAAGGCACTGCTGGAGTCCTCCCGAGTTTGGCTTTTGCAGGAGCAAAGCCTAGCTCAGTTTTACTGAAGCAAAACACAGCCTGGTTTGCTTCGACATATAAATTAAAGGTACCAAAGAACATTAATGAGCACATTCTGTGATCAGATTTTACCTGATTAATTTTTTAATCCCATTTCTTTCAGAAGCAATTAATGACTTTGATATGAAACAGGTCATCTGGTTACTTCTGAAAAGGGAGGAGGGTCTGCCTACAGTCACGGATCAAAACCAGAGGGCAGGGATGAGAGGAGAAAAGGAAATCCAAGTATATGGGCAAATACAGCTCATTTCTCCCACCGTCGGCCTGCTGTTAATACAGGTAAAGATGTTCACAGTTAGCTCTGCCCTTTTAACCTCTCTCCTCATTGATCCAACCACCAAGGACTAATCTTGGGCTTATGGCATCACACAGCTTTCTACCAGCAAAGTGCAATGACACAACCCGGTCGAGAATAGAAAGCAAGGAGGAGGAAAGTGCTAAAATGGAACAAGTAGTTATGGAACATTGTTACAAAATCCCTGGGTTAGCCTCTCTGCAAAGCACAACAGTAAATGCCACAATGATAAAAGGACCCAGGAAAAGTTTCCCCTAACAGCATATTCTCCTGAATTCACTCCCACAGCGGGGCTTAGAGGTGCTATCAGAACCCTTAGTTTGCCCATCATTTGGAAGGCAGGACAGGTATGCTGCTCCCCATTCCTTAACACACGGACCTGGGGCGCTCCTCAGGCTTTGCAGTGGAGTCATCAGACTTCAACTCCAGCATCCTCCACCCCACCACAGAGCCAGGGTGGCAGCGAGCCCGGGGGAAGTTCCACTCAGAGAGCCAAGAATACCTTATCTCGCAGGATAAGGTGGAGCTTTACTTTTCCCCTCTTGCAAAATCGGTTATTAAGTAATCTGTTTATGTCACACATACCAGCACTCCTCACAGGGGCATTACAGCAGCACAGCGTTACCTTCAAGGAAAGGAACACGCAGTGCTCCAAATGAATGGGAAGGGTCCTCTCACACAGCTCAGGGCAGTGCCTCTTCCTGATTTCCCCCAGGAAAGCCAACTGGTACTTGCTTTCCTGCATGCTCTGCCCTAGACCTGGGCAAATCCCCTGGCTCGCCAGGTCACGTTTCTGGGCACTTCCAGCCAAGCAACTCCTCCTAACTAACACACACGGAATCCACCATCGAGCCCTCTCGTGGATCCAGGCAGCGGGGAGGAGCTGGAGTGGAGTAATTTCCAAATGTCAACAGCTGATATCACAGCAACACATTCCAGTGTAGGACCAGGGTGAGGTGCCACCTGAGGGAGGGACTAAACAATCCCTGGAAGCAGGCCCAAGGGACATACTTCTGTCAGGTATGTACAGTTTCTGTTAACGCTACATTTACTCAGCCAGGGCACAAGGGACAACTGTCCCACCCTGAAAATGTCTCAATGCCTTCCCGACCAGAAATGCCCTTGTTTACCCCTCCTTAAAAAGCCAAGTCCTTCCCTCTCCCCCGCACCACTATGTAATCAAATTGGTGGGTGATGTGGTTGGAGTTGCTATCTCCATCCCACAGACATAACCTGTGGGCATCACTGACAAGGTCAGCCACGTTCCTCTCTTCTCCCAAAGAACACACCAAAGAGGGATGCTCAAAGCGACACCTTCAAAATTCTGTCTTTGCCTCTCTGAACTCAAAGCAACTTACAAAGCAGCAAAAGCAGCTTGGTTCCAAGGCATATTATAATGATCTGCTGGAGGGTCTTTCCACTCTCTCCTGCTAATTCCTGCTGCCCTATCTCCTGATAAAGGTTACAACTCCCCCTCATAGAAGGGAAAGAAACAGTTTCCACTCACTTTCAGCCAAATTAAGTCTCTGGACAGACACTTGCCTCCTTTAAAACACCCCACTGTAAGTGCAGGAATCTATCAGGGATTTAAAAGCATCTGCACCAAGTGCCAGCCAAAGGTCTGCAGCCTGACATCTTAGCCCTTCCGCTGGATCTCACACTGACAGAAGGCAGGGTTAGATTAGATACTTAGATTAGACGAAATTCTTCCCTGTGAGGGTGGGGAGGCCCTGGCACGGAGTGCCCAGAAAAGCTGTGGCTGCCCCATTCCTGGAACTGTTGGACAGGCCTTGGAGCAAGGAGTGGAAGGTGTCCCTGCCCATGGCAGGGAGCTGGATTTGGAGAGCAGTTCCAACCACAGCCACTCTGTGAGCGTGCAGTTGATCCCACACATGCAGACCATGAGTGCACCTGGGGTGCACATTGGATACACACATTACACACATCTCCACATGTGGAGAGACAGATGCAGCCAAGGACACACAGAGAACTGCAGAAATATTGAGGCTGGAAACATGGAGACAAATAAGATCACTCCAAAGTGCCAAAGCCTTTAATGCCTAGAGGCAGTGCTGCAGTGCCCCAGATTGCCAGGAACGCCAAGAATTCCAGGCTGTCCCACCCTGCACAGAGCAGAGCGGCTGAGCAGCGGCTCCCTGGCTGACCCACCCATGCACCATACGTGCCCTGTGACACTGACAGATGCCTCGGCCTTGGATCCTTGGGAGATTTAGCCAGGCTGCTCCCAGGAGCCTGGCAGGAATCGCAGGCTGCCTTCAGCACCCCTGAGGGAATGAGCTGGCTGCACAGCCCCGGGGCTCTGCGGAAGCTCAGCCCAGCACTCCAGCTCCAGAGGCCTGTCGAGTACAATTAGAAGCGCTTGTTTCACCTCCGCTCCTCATTCCCCCTGTGAGACGAGCTGCAACCGCTCTGCTAGCCCAGCAGAACCAAAGGAGGATATCCACATCGGAACAAAGGATATGAACACACCACAGCCACAAACACTGCCTCAGGCAGTAACCACATCCCCTGCAGACAGTCAGAAGGGCCCTCCTGCGCTCATCACCAACCACCACTTGTATTACACTCCTGGAGCATCACACCCTTGCACCTCAAAACAGCACATAGCACATTTAAGACAGTAACATATAAAAAAATGTCCTCTCTCTCTCTCTCTCTCCCTCCTCAAATGTTTCTGCTGTGCCAAAGTGTCAATTATTCCACAAGCAAAGGCTAATACAAACCTGACCCTGCAGACAGCAAACAGCCTCATTAAACCCAATACGATGATTTATAGTGGCTGAGCACAGATTACTTCATTCCAGACAGGAAGAAAACACAGGCTTTTTGGTGCAAAGGACTGGCTTGGTTTGCTGGAAGTGTTCTAACTCCTCTTTTTAGAGACTATTTCCTCTCCTACTGCTGGATCCTTTCCTGTCCATTACTGGTGAAAATGACATGGCTGTAACTCTACACCTTTCAGCACGTCTTCAATTGAAAAGCCACAGGCATTTGTTTGCAAATAAAGAAGTTAGAATAAAATTATATCCTGAAGTCAGGAGGGGAAGGATAGCTCTGCAAGGTGAAATCTTCTCTCTTCTAGGTAAAGTCCTACCCTATTCTACTCTCCTCCTTTTCCCCTACTAGTTTATCAAGCCCACAGACAATCAATCCTCCGAAAATGAGAAAAAGAGAATCTGCTGCCATTAACTCACTCCTATCAGGCTTCATCATTTTCCAGGAACAAACTTGAAGTAAACTCCTTTAAATTCCTTTACCTTTGGGATTTCACAACATTTTTAGTTAGAGAGAAAACAAAAACACTTCCAAGGGAGGCTACTCTTTCCCTATAAAATGAGGAAACTCTTTTCTCTGTTAAAACATTCTCCTTCAAGGGAAAACCCTTCTCTTTATGCCTCCCGAGCACAAAGGATAACCCAGGCAAATGTTCGCTTCCTGCCTTAAGTCCACCCTGACACTTGGGACAAATTCTGCTGGTTTTCCCACTTGGCTTCTCTGCCTGTCTCCACATTTCCATGACTGCAGCACTGATAGGCAAGCACTCAAAACTCTATTGCAGAGGAAAGCAAAGCAAACAGCTCTGGTGCTTCCCAGTCATTATGCAAGGCACAGCAAAGAGGACTTTGGGGGAAGTGGAAATGTGTGCCAGCAGCGCGCAGCAACGTTCGCTCCCCAACTGAAACTGATGATTTCTCTAAAAAATCACTTCCACCCCAACCAAGCCTACCTGTGTTTCAGTCAATTTTAGGAAGAAATACTGGGCCAACCAAAGGCACCCTGGTTTCTCTGCCCTCCGGCTGTACCCATCCGACAAACACCAAAGCAATGGCACCCTTCCTCCCCAGCAATCCAAGTCGCTTACCTTCCACTTCTTCTTCATCACATACATGTTTAAGGAAGGAAGCCCCTCTATCCAGGACTGCCTCGTCCTCCATCCTATAGTAATAGAAAAGAAAAAAGGAATGCTCAGACTTCTCCTGGAGTGAGCTGTTTGAACCAGCCCAAGTCCTGGGCAGGTTAACTTGCAAGCTGTTGTTCATGTTCCTGTGGGCACTCCAGTCCTCCTTCCAGTGCCTGCTGTTCCTTCATAGAGCTCCTTTCACATGGCGTTCGCTTTAAGCTGGCCTCACGTAGCTCCGATTCTGACCTTGAGAGGACATCAGTGGTGACAGGTGTGAACAAGGTAATCCCAGCTACAAGTCTTTGGGGGCTTTCCTGTTTCTTGTGGCTGCCTTTTTCCCCCCCCTCCTCTTTTCTCCAAAAGGTACAGCCACACGGGCAGGCTGGGGACTGTCTGTGCAAGAGCCGAGAGTTGGTGGGACGGCAGTTTGCCTCTGATGCCGCCCCAGCAGCGCAGGGAGGGGAGCGGGCACACCCCACAGGGCTCCAAGCACAGCCCCTAATAGCAGCACAGCACACTTGTCTGCTGGGAGCCCGGCTTTGGGTCACATGTTGGCCTTACAGAAATCTGACATATGAGGATTATCCCGAGACCGAGCTACAGTAAGTCAGATCATCACAGCAGTCATTTATGTGTGTCACCCATTCATTCATCCATTTGGGGAAGGGTTTTAGTGGTTGCCCTCCTTCCCCTCCCCTTTTCTCTCCACCTCTGATCTGCCTCTGTGGACAGCAGAGACTCCTAATTCCACGCTTCTGCCATCGCCGTGCTACCGCAGAGCCGCCCACAACTCCTGCTGCTGCGGTTCCCCCACAGAATCGGACCCTGCCTGCATTCCGAGGGTACATCTGCAAATCCACTCTTGACAAGCAAATGCAAAAATAATAAAATAATAATAAACAAAATTGGAACTGTGTTAAATAATCTCCTTAGAGGCTAAGTACACATTGGCTGCTCACTACTGGGCAGTCACCATGGGAGCTTTCTATCCTAATACAGCTGAGACCAAGCTGGTCACTTGTTTTCATAGCAAAAATCAAGCATAAAACAACACCTTTCCCTTATATTCCCTCAGGGGAATAGGGACAAACTCGGTTCAGAGACAAGGCCTTCAAAACTTCTTCCCATCCATATTCCATTCAAGATCCTTCTGAGAGCAGTAGCAGCAAACACTTGCAGATTATTTTAATGGAATATTCAAATTCAGGAGGGTATAAATACTGACCAGATGAATACCAAGAGTCCAGAATGCCTTAGGGTGTCTACCTTGCATGCCAATGCCTGGCTACCTAACTAGAAAATAAAAAATAAGACTCAGCCACAAAAGGAAGTACCAGAGTCCCAGTTCACAAAAGCAGTACCTCAGTAGCCACTCTCCCACCTCTGCCAAGTTTTCCTCCACAGCTTTAGCCAGCTCCTCCTTCACACAGGCAGTTTCTGCCTGAACTCCAGGAGCCAGAGGATTTGAAGCAGAAATTTCCCTGAGCTAGGAAAGGTGCCATTCCCCAAGCAGCTGCTGCTGGGTGCAGAGGAGTGGGACGTGCTCCTTGCCAGCACAGCACAACAAGCCAGCGCTCAGGCACACACCAGCCTCCCCTGAAAGCTTCAGCTCTTCATTCAATTATTTAAGGCTATTTACACATCTTTTCTAATGCAACAGAAAGGAACATATCCCATGAATACCCTTGCCTGTTTGCAGTGATTGTGAAGGCACAACCCCATATATTTTTTATTATTTTTTCCTGCAAAGCAGCACAGTAGCTCCTTGCTATAAACTCAACTGGAAACATCTGGAACAGATGGGACTGGATTTCCAGACCAAACACAAACTACAGGAGTAGTTTATTCCTCTGTAAAGTCTATACTTGTCCTGGCATTCAGCTCCCTTCCCTGGGCACCCACACATGTGCAGGTGAGTAACACACCTGTGTGTCCCACAGCTCTGCCTAAACACTATGTCCTAAAGCCATCGGCTCCAGCCTAGGCAGCATCAGCCCAGGCATGGGGAAACTGAGAAGCAGCAGCGTGGTAGAGCAGAGAACAGCAAAGGAAGGGAGCAACTTCCACTGCCTGCAAGGAATACAGTGCTGAGAATTCACCAGTTGCCATCTCCCTGCGTGAATGTCTGCTCATCTTCCCCATGACAGCAGAGCATCCTCCCAAGCATCACCACAGCAGTGGGAATGGCCCCCACCTTCCCAGGAACATCACCTTGCCAGCCTGGAATGGTTTATCACATTTAACAGCCATGCTTCTTTAGCTCCAGAAGGCTGCAAGGCTGTTCAGCAAGGCTGATGCTTTCCCTGAAACATGTATCCGAAGGAGCTAGGGGGTTTAAAGGGCCAGGAATAGAGCTTGGGCCACCTTGGCACAGCGCCCCAGCTCTAATCCACAGGAGTTTAGTGATTAGACTCCAAGCACCACCTCCCTTGACTTGGTCTTTTCTGCCCTTCTCAGATTATCACAGGATTTCTGTGGGCCAAAATCTAGCACGAAAACATCCTTTACCAATTTGCACGGGGAAACTACTTCAGCCTCCTGGAATTTTTCAAATACCGTGAAATGGGAGTTGCAGAAATTAAAAAGAAAAAAAAATAGTGATGTGGAACAAGAAGAAAATCTTCCCTTGAGTCTTCAGGGGAAGACTGGCGGACTCGTGTTGGTAAAGCACTACAGCAAGGCCACTATCCCACGGAAGACACACATGGACCGGAAGGAAGAAAGCATGTAAAAATTTTTAGGGCCTCTGAAGAGAAAAGCGCCTTCGATTAAGCCTGGTTTACCAACTCCTTGTTCGAAGGTAAAGGGGTTTTCAGGCATTTTTTGTCTAGATCCACATCCTCGTGACTGCTGCTGCAACATTTTGGAAACAAACCTAAAAAAAAAAATTAAAAAATATTGGGCTTCTATTTTCAGGGTCTGACAGAATACTCTCCAGTGAAAAAACACGAACTGCTTGAGTAACTGGCCTCTCTGGGCCGATGATTAGATCAGTGCCAAACATTTTTAGAAATGATGTTATGTGTCAATAGCATTTGAACAAGAGTCACACACGGCCAGCAGAGCAACTCTGCTCTGCCTGCAAAGCACCAGCAGATACAGCTCACAGAAATATTCTGCCCAGCTACTCAGCAAGAACGAGACCAATTTAGTCCTAGCAGGGATCCCGGACTTGCTAATGGCTGCGCTCATCTGCCAGCATCTGTTCTGCTCATCACATCATCAATTCTTCCTGCGGGTCTCTGGCTGCAGCACCAAACACTCGCACTGCATCTTGCAGGCAGCGCAAAGCGGCGAGTAACCTCGGAGTTAGCGTTCCCGGCGCTACTCCAGGCAGCGGCCGGCCGCCAGCTCCCCCGGGAGATGGAGTGCTGCCACCGCCCGGCTGCTCCGCTCCAGAGCTGCCAAACTTGGAAGACCGAGGGCAGGAGAGAGGGAAAGTGGTGTTTGGCGTAAATAAAAAGGACTGATGTGGCAACACGAGATGTTGCGCGGAGTCACAACTCGCCGGAGTGAATAAATGCCTAACAGAGCTGGGGAGCCACAGGGGAGAGTTACTGCTCGCTGATAAGCTTTTACGATTCTGCCCGTTTCCAACGGCTTTTGCAATCAGGAAGAAACCCCAGCAAACTCTGAACCGCACGAGGAAAAAGAAACGGAGCCAGTTCCGTAACTGGAGCAGCGTAACACAGAGCCGTGAGAAAGTCACATTACAGAGCAGCCAGCGAGCTGGGGCGTGGCGTGGGTCAAGGGCTGAGGGAGGAGGGAGAGCCGCAGGTCCCCGAGCAGCAGCGCGGGCTCCCGGCCGATCACTGGGAGCTGCCAGCCCACAGGGAGCCGGCCCAGCCGCGCCGCACGGCACCCGCTGCGCCACAGCTCCGGCAGGCAGGTGTGGGAAGCTCTCCACTCTCCCGGGAAAGGCGAGGGAAGAAAGATCTTTCTGAGCGTGCAGAGCCAACCACCCTGTCTGCTTCACAGAGCACAGCACCTGTCCAGACTGTTTTCCTCCGAAAACTACTGTGATCAAAGTGGAGTGGGAAGGCACGGACGGGGGTGCTGCTGGAGAAAAGACAAACCCAAGCTTACGGTGCACAGGGCATCGCGGGCTAAGCCGTTTGGAGGTCCCAAATCCCACAAGGTTTAGCCCCGGGATCTACCACAAACTGCTCCCCCACACCACATACCCCCAAACACAAAAGGAGAGACCTGTTCTGGTAGGAAACATCCACACACTGCTCCCCACAGGTTTAACCAACGCTATTTGTGACAACCAGCGTCATCCAACCCTCAACTACAAATGGATCAACACAGATGGATCAGCCAGACCTGAAGGCTCCCACAGACAGGACCTGGACCTGAGCAGAGAGAAGAGCCACCAAAGGCTTCCCTGGCAGTAACGCCCAGTGCCATCACCAAGCCACCCAGGTTAGATGCCAAGCACAGGAATGAGTCAGCAAGCCAAACAGACTGCTTCTGTCAGAGGGCTGGGGGGAGACAGAGATAACATTATTCCTTCTCTCTGCAACCTGTGAAGCATTCAGACACGGCAATTGTAGTGGCCAAGTAAACAGGAAACCAGGAAGGAGACTGGGTCCCAGCTGATGCTCTCACAGTCCATATGCAAATGCGTGAATAAACAGACCTAATGTGACCGATTCCCTTTCAGGGCCCTGATGTGTTCTGGTTTTCTCACATACTTGCACATGGGCTCTACCACACAGAAAAAAAGAGCTTCTGTCTATACTCAGCACAGCCTGGTTGATGCACTTTTGGAACATGTTGCCAAATTTATCCTGGATGCATTTTCCCCTGTCAGCTCTAAAGCAGCATTTATTTACAAGCTTTCTCAGCAAAAGGCTGTACTCAGCCAGAGCAAAGCAGGACAGAACCCTCTGCTTTGCACACAAAGAACTTGCACACAATATTTATAAACCAAATAAATTCCCAATTAAGTCACCTCATTAGATGAAATGTTTCCCTCTACGGAGGTGTCTTCAGGAATTGAAATTAAGTCCCGTGACAGGATTTAAATAGGAGTCTCAATTCTTGACTAAATCTTGTTTTCAAAACCTCTTACAGACTGGAACGTCAAGAACTCTAAATGTTTTATCTCAACTCGCAGGTGAAGTCTGTGAGAGCACCTTCCTGAAACCAAGATAAGAACCATTTGAATTCATGATGGCAAAATAAGTTCATCACCGGGATTTCAGTTTTGATCTGCAACTATTTCGGAAGAACTCTTGAAGCTGGCTATGTTCCAAAAATGAAGTAACTACTAGGAAAAGCAATTAGGAGTGAATGAAGTTACAGCTTTCTTCTGCACAAACAATAAAGTAACACTATCAAAACACAGGGAAATATAAGGGGAACACCGTCACCGGATGCCGGGGCAGTGTAACAGTTGAAGCCTTTGCTTCATTGTGATTACATGACTTACCATAAAACGACATGACTATAAAAACTGATAAAGTCAGCTGCCTCTTCAGCTGGGGACTGACTCTACAAGAACAAGGCGGCCTTGCACTCCAGCTTCATTTGAGAACTGCAAGATCTCAGTGCAAGCCCCTCTCCAGGACAGGGTGAATCTCTGCTGCTGAGCACCTGGCTCCTGACACATCCATCTGCTGTATTTCATGGAGCTACAGCCAGGAAAAGGTACAGAGACACCCTGCAAGGAATTCGAGCTTGCTTTTTGGCAGCAGCTTTGGGGGATGGAATCAAATGAGATGAATCCACAGGAAGAAGTGATTCTGGAGTGCAAATATTATGAATGCATCTGTTTGAGGATAACATAAATCAGACATTTTTGTAGCTTTGTTTTCTGGAATGGACAAAATAGAAATCACAAAAAAAAGCTTTCTCTAGAGGCAGAGTGGCATCAGGTTTTAAAACCACAAGCAGTAGTGGATTTTTCCTAAAAATTATTATTTCAAGCCAGCCTGTGGCATCTGAACTATTTTTGACTATTTATTACCTTGACAATGTCATGTCCTGCAATATTTTTGTTACAGTTTTATGCCTGAGAGGCAACTTCTTACTTGACTGTGCATCTATTTGAAACCACTGCTGTTTATGCAGTAGCTGTTCCTTGTTCCAGGCTCCTGTAAGAGCTCTTTTTGAGGAATCTGTGACTAAGCGTGCTGTGACACACACAGGAGCAGGTACCATGGGCTAAGAAGCAGAGCAATGTTTCAAGTGTGTATTTTACATCAGCTCAGCACACAATTTTCAAAATACAGGAGATCTGGATACACCTATAGAGAAACCTGAACAAGGAAACAGCAACTGCAGGAAAACTTCCAGCATCTGCTGCATATAGGTCACCTGGAACCTCCAAAAGCAAGGAGTGGGAAGCCTGATCCTGAGGCAAATTCCCAACTATAAATGAGGATGTTAGAGTGGGCAGCCTGGTCCTGTGTCTAAAAGCCAAGAGTTATGTGGGCTGGGCGGTGCTGGGTTTAAGTCCATTTCCCACTGGGCAAAGGAACAGGCAGTGTGTACAATGAGGGGTGGGGCAGCACACCACGGGCACCACTCGCCCAGGGCTGCTTTTCTCCAGGGAAAACAACCCAGCACACTCAGTCCTGGCTGCCCAGCAAGCAGCTAGCTCCTGCACTTGTCCTCTCCTGTGATTGCTTTGGGGGGTGGGGAAGTTCTCCATAGCAATCCCACCGCACAAAAGGTGTGAGACCAGCCCATAGCCTAATCTCTGGAATTACAGTCTGAAGCTTTTCCTTTCCCTCAGGCTTCAGACTGTCAGGTGTACAACTCCTAGAGCTGCATATTGTCCCACCAACCACCTCCAAGATGCTGAAGCCCCTCTAAAAGCATCAGAAATCTCTGGACCACAGACGGTAACACAGGCACAGAGCATGTGCTGGCTTCCTGCTGCAAGGAGGACAGGCGAGACCCGATCCAGCACAATCCAGACCTGAGCTCTGGCTGGCAGAGGCAGAAAGCCTGGTTGTATAAAACATTTTGGACACATCTGAAGCAGCCAAGGGAGCTAATGCACTCTCAGCACTTCCCAGAGTGCAGGCGCAGCATTTCTGATCCAGTTCTTGGCATTCTGAAGCAATACATGGATTCACAATATGCTGGTTTCAAAAACATAATCCAGCATCATCAAGGATATTTTTAACATGGATCATTTTGGGAATCTGCTTAACCACTCGCACGGCATTACACAAGCAGGAACTCCTCCAAGTGCACTTATCCCAAATCATGTAAACTTTACCTGGTTACTAGATGATGGTCTCTGTAAAACTGCAATGCTTCCACCTTGGAGAAGTTGCTTTAAAGTAAGAAGAGACATGATACCACTTGAGTACACCTCCAAAGGAGTGCGGAGAGAGCACACTGCTGTACAACTTAAACAGAAGGGCAAAGCCCTCCAAACCAAATGTCAGCACACACACTTTCTGCCTTTCATCTCAGGCAGAAGAAAGGACCCCCAAAATATTAGACAAGGAAAAAAAAAAACAGTGGACTTGGGACCTCATCCCCACTTGAGAGCCAACTGCTCATCCAGAAGACTTTACAGTGACCATTCCCAGGGGTGATGAGACAAAATCCCTGCTGAGGAAGGTCACTGGCATTGGTCCTGGTGCATGCATCAAATCCTAATTAAATAATAGTCACTCAAAACTAATGCAGACCTGAGATCCAGAAATACAAACTGCCAGATTTGTAACTAAATGCCCTTATTGCCTTCACTGACTGCACTGGAAAGAAAAAAAAATGAAAAAAAACAACCTAAACCAAAGGAAAAAAAAAAAAAACAAAATACAAAAACCCACAAAAACACCCCAAAAAAACACAAATCCACAAGCCAGTGGAAGCTTACTGCAGATAAAGAAATGCTTCCTGACAGAAGAGGAGAAATGGGAGTGAAATGCAAAAGCAAGTTATTTTATAAGTTGAGGCTAAACCGAAAAAAAGAATTTCACCACTTGCACCAATTGAAGCTCCAGTCAAGAAGAGAGTCAGTCACAGCCCAGAGCAGCACGGACCTGGGTAGCCATTCTGTCTCCCAGGAGTGCCAAGTGCACAAGAAAGCACCGATTACACCAGCACAAGCCACAGAGCCAGAAGGATGCGGGTCCCTCACAAGTGATACCCACGGGGATCACTAAGCAGAAACACAGCTGGAAGTGACAATTCCCTTCCACACGGCCACAGATCGTGCTCCTGCTCCTGGGAGAGCATCTGCTATGCCTTCTGGGGGCTGTGATCAGGCTGTTGGGACAACCATAAGCATGGTGTCTGGCTATCACCGGACATTATATAGTTATTATATCACTACATATTATATAGTCTACCTAGAGGCCGGAAAACTTCCCCTCCTCAAAATTTCACGTGGTATTAGAGGGGCAGGTTGGTAGAAAACAGCTGTTCCAGAGCACCAGCAGCCACTGGGATATGACACAGTCTGGGGGAACCTCACTGCCGTAGACACTAGCCCACAGAGAGCTCATCCACACAGCCACACGCTGACAGTGCCTGCAGAGACAGCAAAGGGGGATTCTGTACACTTCAAAGGTCACCGGAGCATGGAGCAAAGCATCACCTTTGGGTGCCCCTTGCCCCTGGGTGCAGGCAGCTCGTGAGAGCAGGGCGTCGTGCTGGCCCGCCTGACACCTGAGCTGGGCGCGTGATGGCAGCGAGGAGCAGGCCAGCCCGTGACCCCTACACCCAGCCCTGCAGAGCAATTAGTCATTAATGAGAGCCTGGCCCAGGGCAGGCAGGGCACATGATCGCGTTCTCACGGCGTTAGTCAGCAGCGCAGCGATACGGGCTCCTTCAGCAGGACACCAGCTCCAGCAGGACGAACATGATGCAGCATAAAAGCACAGTGCTATGAGCAGACAACGCATGATCCTGCATAAGGCAATCCATTTAGCAATGCTCAACCCACCTCACAGCAAAATGCATTTGCTTCTGGACTGGCATTTTGCTCCGTGGGATAGGAGGGTTCTTAATTTGGTTCTCAAGTGCCCTAAAGCTGGGTTTACTGTATCCTCCAACCATGGCCAAGAGTGCAGAACCCAACTGCTGAGCAGGCAACTCCCAAGCTTTAACAAGACTGTCCTCTACGTGACATCCATTTAAGGGCAGCTCAAAATAGACTTATTCATATCAGCCTAAAACAAGACTGTGAAGAAAACAACAACCCAAGAGCTGAAAAGCCATCTCTTGCCAGAAAGCACTCACGGCTACTTCTTCTGAACTCCTTCCTTGTGACCCATCAATGCTGTCCGGAAGAACAACTTGTGGCACAAAACTGGTAGGAACACAGCGATGCTGATAAGCAGCGCTGCTGCAGGACGCCCTGTGGCCTCCACAGTAACTTAATCACCAGTATAATGGCTACTGAGCTTGGAGAAAAAGCCAAGCAGACCTCTGCAAGGGAAGAGAAAATGAGACTTTAACATCAGTCTTTCTTTCAGGGTCTGGAAAACTTCATCTACTCTAGGAATGGACTATGAAAAAAACCGTTCTCTGGACAGAGAAAACCTAAAAAATAAAGATCACTTCCTGTACCAAAGGAAGGCTACTCAGCCTCCTCTACTGCCACTTACACAAGTTTGCCACTGCAATGAGCTCCTCTCCCTGCATGGCAGTTGGCTCCCTCTGACTCCAGATCATTAGTCCATAAACATGAACTTCCCAGGCATTCCCCAAATGTTCTCTTCAGATTTCCCACGTGCCTGTACAATTCAGCCCTTTACCCATTAGGGTTTCAAGCCACAGTGTTTTAAGATGAGCAAGCGCTATAAAAAATATTTAACAGGTCCCACATTCTCTCTCCTCTTCCTCCAGAACTCTGTACAAAGCAAGAGTTGCCACTTCTGTTTTAGGAACTATAAACTCAAAGGCATCCTCAAGAACCACAGCGGATATAACATTCTGTGCTGCTCTGCCTCGGGTACAGCTAATGTTCCTCTCAGTATCTAGTATGGATTTGTGCTGGAAACACACAACTCACAGATGGGAATTGACCAGTGTTGTAGTTCCTGCCGTGGGAGCGAGCAAGCAGTGGTGCAGTGCCTGGTGGCCGGCTGGGGTTAAATCAGGACAGTCCTTTTTGGCGTCCAGTACAGGGCACAAAGGGTTCAAAATAACGGCAGATTTGACTGGAATGTGCTAGGTGGAATTTACAGCTGTCATAGCTGTATGGATACTAATCAGCAGGCTCCTGCCTTGCCATGGGCACGGTCGCCTGGCTGCATGCAGTGCCTAGAGGTCGTCAGGAGCAGCTTTTGCTTTCGGTGCTCCCCGTGGTGCTTATCAGGCTGCTCTGCTGGCCCTGGGAGCGCTCTGATAACAGCAATGACGATGACATGCCCAGGCTGGCGGGGCCCAGCGCGGGGCTATGGCGCTGCTGTCCTGGGGAGGTTGCAGCTCCACTGGGAGCTGGAGCCAACGGGCTGTGACCTGTGATGACACCCCAAAGGATAACTCCAGGCTGGAGAAGGTACATCTCAAAGCATCAGCGTGGCCAGGCCCACGCTGCAACAGGTACACCTTGAAGCATCAGTGGCTGTGCATAAGGACATGCTGGGAGTCCCTCACAGCTCGTGTCGATCACCCATCTGCTTTCACCCTCTTTTCCACATGCATCTGCCTAAAACACTGGAGGAAGCCATTCTTTCAGAAGAAGCCTCTTTCTGTAACAGGCCTGAAACAGTTTGCATTGGTAATAGATACTCATAAAAGCACAAGCAGCTTTTCCACTCCTTTTTTAAGTTGTCGAGGGCACCACGGCTGAACTCAGACATGGTCATCAGTCACATTTCTTGGAGACACCTGTTAACAAAGAAGGGCTTTATGCCCAGCACCTAATTGCAACATGGCTGTTTAAAGGTAAACGGGAAATGGGCTACAGTAATATTAAATCCCAGTTATCTGCATCCATTATCTTGCATTTTTTTATTGCTAAGCTGAATGACTGGTCTGGGAACAGAGCCAGAAAAGTTGGGCTGATAACACAGATCAAGACTCCATAGATATTTCTGAGAATTACAAGTTAAGGGTCACATCCAGAACTGAACTGAGCGCTCCACAAAAATCCACAGGTACCTTCACTGAATCACAAGTCAAGCCTTTCCAGAACAACAGAGCTGTTGGCAACCCAAGGCATTACTAGACCAGAAATACTTAATGCAAAAGTGTCCTACTCACCACTTAGAACTAAAAAGGCAGAAACAGGTTCATTCAAGAAGCATGGCTCCATTCGTGGAAAAGTTACTACAGAAACTTTTAGAGTTCACAGGAATTTCTACACTCCCACATTTCTGAAGATTCAGGGGACATCCAGGTTACTTGCTGGGAGAGACATTGAGCTTATGTTGTTTTTTCAATGCTTTTTAACAAATTAAGTTGAATAGCTAATGCTCAGTGAACTCGGCTCTTTCAGCTTGATCTTTAATTCGAGTAATTATTTTAAAAGCTGGAGACACGATCTTCCTTTACTCAGTCTCTGGAGAGGATTCTGACACTGGAACACACAGTTGGGGTTTTTTCACAGGGCTGTTTTGCAGCATATTCTCTTTCAACAAAATTTATACACTGTATTCCTGGCAAAGGGAAGAGAGCCGTGATCCAAGCAAAACTTGGGAAATACAGAGGTCTTCCTTCTGCAGCAATTCCTGCCATTTCACAGGTCCAGAGTGTCCATCCCAGGTTAAATAACAGTACAAGGATGACAGCTACACGGCCACTCCTTCAAATTCTACTGCAAATAGGAGCAAGCCATGAGGCCGAGCGCTGAGAGCATCCTGCCTGGAGCTCTGCGCCCACAGCAGCCGAGCAAGGGCGCCTGGGCTTGCCTTGCCGACGAAGCACGGGCCTAAGCCCACGCTCAAGCCCGGGCTTGCTCGCATTCCTTCCGTGCTAGCAGGCTCTCAGGCTCAAATTCAGAGCGCTGCCGAGGTGGCAACACAGAGCCCAGCAGACCCAAAACTCAGCAAGGCACCTCGTACAAGCCAGAACCCTCCAGAGTGCCACGGCCGGAACTGCACACCCGCCTCATCAGGCACAGTGCAAAAGCTCTTCAAGCCTTCTCCGAGCTTGTATGACATGGGAGCTGTACGTCATGGGAGACAGCCTGCCTCTTCTTCTTAAGCCCAGCTTCTGTACAGAAACTGATCGAAACAAACTTTTGTCCCGAGTGAGAAGCACTCACAGAGTTACAGGGAATCACTGCATCCTATCACGTTCCAGTAGAAGCAGTTCTTGCTCTTGGGCAATAACAATCTCCCTTCCATGCACATTCCAGTGATGTACCAATAACACGGCAGAGATACAAATGCACTCTGAAATGCATTTCAAAGAGCATTTCAATATCCATTCAAGATATCTTTTCCAAAAATTCACTGATGTCATCTGACAGGTGAACTGGGAGTGCAAAGACAAGCTAGGCAGGTGGACAAATGATGGCTCTAAGTCCATTCCAACTCTACTCTAAATCAATACTCTATTCTACAGCTTCTCTATAACACCACCCTCCAAGTGCCTATCAAAGATGCACTCAAGACTTTGCACTGGTCTTTCACTGATTTCCAACCCCACCCTGCAAGCAGTTCATGGGTGCAATCCAGACTTTGTCCCTGCACCCCTCTGGCCCCACTTGATGAATTCTCCCCACACACTGTCCTATCTCAGCACACATTTCTTCCGTTCATGCCAGTGGAACTACTCATGCAGCACTCACCCCAGCACAGCACTTCAGCATGGCCTCAAAGGCCAAGGAGTTGAATTGCCTCAAGGCCAGAAGTCACCTACACTGAAATATTTTGTGGGACTAAGGCAACAGCTCCTCATTTCCAACCTTTCTCGCTTCACTGACAGAGGTGTTACTGCACTGACACTCCATCATCAGCACTACTGCTCCTATGGAACCCCACACTGACACATCTACTGGGACAATACTGCTCAAACCCCATCACTGCTCACCTAAGAGATCATGAGATGCTGAACAATGGATGTGGAACACTGCCACGGCACCACACGCTGGCTTGCTGTGCCATCGAGGCTCTGGAACGGGGCTTTGCTGGGGACACAAGAGAACAAAGCCCCATCTATTTTCCCCTGGGGATGATTGTTCCTGCCCAGAAGAACACACAGGCGGCTCTGTTGAGCAGGGCTGCTGGTCTTGAGCTGTTCTCTGTGTCTGCTGAATGTACAGAGTGTCAGCCAGGAAAGCGAGCTCAGACTAGACAAATTTAACAAGAATTTAGGTAACATCTGCTTCAAGATGACCACAACTGCTAACTCTGAGACTTCAGGAAAATGTGCAGGTCCAATTCCTGTCTGTAAGAAATGCACTTCAATTGCAGCGCAACAGACAGGTTTGATGTGTTCAAATGCCACTTTTCATTGAGCTACTGAGCAACTATTTCCCAGCTTCATTCTTATCAACCTCATATTTAGCAGCCTTGATGAAAAGACCTTTACGCTTACGTCTAAGGGCTGACAATGTGTCTGAAGTGTTATACAGCCACTGGTACAATAAAAGCAATTAACTTTTGCAACCTTCTGTTCAAGGTTAAGAGTTGAAATAAGCTCAGTAAACCTTCAAGATATGATTAAAATGAAGTAAAAACTTATTAAAAAAACTTAGGAGGAAAACACCATAATCTTCAAGTTGCACACACCTTTGAAAAAAGAGACCCAAGTTCTGTTTCTGCACCTACTGTACAAAAGCGAGAAAACTGAAAAATTTTAGTAAAGATGAGTAGCCGGCAAGCAAGACTTCAGTTGTCATCTTCGCTGTCAGATTACACATCTGCACAGTCACCAAAATCAAAGCGCTTGCGTGTTCTGCTCAGAAAAAGTAGCAGAAAAACACAGAACACACCACAGGAATAACTCCATGCGAAAAAAGCCAAAAATTTGCTGGACATGCAAACCCACCAGGACTTCTTGCATAATACCACCTCATTGTAATAACTTTCAAAAGAAAGTAAAATTCAATCTCCCCTGGGGAAAAAATCACATCAAATATCAGCAACTTCACAGATGAGCAGCAGTCACCTCGCAGAGGTCAAAAGCAGAGGTACCATAGCTCTGTATTATTTATAGATTATATATAAGTTTATTCATATTAATATATTAATAACTATAATTTTAATAAAATGAAATAGCTTTTATAATCATCGTTAATAACAGAATGAAGCGATTTGAGTCATCCTCAGTCTTAAAAGAAGTCATGGAACAATTCCCACCACCAAGTTCTTCAACTCACTTTGGGATGCCAGAAGTATGGATCAATACTTATGAAAGGAAAATTAAAGCTTATTTCAATACAGAATTAATACGGAGTATTTAGCAAGTATTTATTTATGCTAGCAAAACAGAAATATGATCCTGTTCCCCTATAAAGGTAGTTATATAGTACAGCTAGGATTTGAAACACTTGGAAAATTCTCTTCCCCCACTAAAAGAATTTCCTTAGGAGTAGAAAACATATAGATCAGCCATATTATCTCTCTCCATATGTATTTATATGTATAAATAATAAATCTATTTTAAAACCACCCCTCAGTCTCTCTTTTACTTTGGCAGCAGAATGAACTTTCCTAAGAGCACACGTTTCTGGAATGCAGAAGCTGAAAGTTCATTTGTTCCACCGATTCAAAGAATTCTGATATTCGTGACATGGAATCAACTCTTCTGGTTTTTCTGGTGAGAAAATTCAGATAAAACCAGGGCTGTTTGCAATCTCCTCTGCTGTGCTCAGAAGGCTCAGCCATACTCCAACAGCATGGATCTACATGCCTACTGAATTTGGACAGAAATCCACTGTTCCAAATCAAACTGAACGCCAAGAACTGAGATGTAGCTTTCTCTGATTCTCAAATTTCTCATAAATCTCCATGCAACCTCACTGCACTGCCAGTCCCTATGGCAAGTTCAAATACGTTCCTTATGTGAAAGACTCATAATTGTGTATGTAATTCAAAGACATTTTTATCTCTTCAGTTAATGTAATTAAGCCATTGACAAGCGAGAGCTCTGCAGCTTTTTACTTATGCTACGCACTGTTTTATCACCCAGTTATGGGTGCAGTCATTGTCTCTGACACTGTCCAACAGCAATAAAAAGCATTCCTGCCACAAACTGCGCACAATCCTGAGCAAACTCAGGAAAAACGAGATGCTACAGCCACTCAAAGTTCAAGGGCAGGGAGGCAGAAGTCTTGCTTTGAGTGGTTGTGGGAATTCACTGCAACCTTGACCATTTTATAGCTGTATTTTCATTTCAAGCCAGGCAGCGTGAGTTAAGACAAATGGAAGCCTCCCCATCCAAGTTGTTATGTTTTGAGGGAGCACAAAAGAGGAGCTTTCCTTACACCAGATGCAGCACAATGACACAGACACGTGCCCCTTTATCAATATTAACCATAAACTGCTATTACTGGGTTCTCAAAGAGCACTCCCCCCTTGTGAGCCTTCTAAGTGGATTTGAAGCCGGAAGCAGCTAATTGACTTGGAACAAGGAGTTATCAGTACCCTTTTAATTTGCTCAAAGCAAGAGTTCAGATTCTGAACCTAATGCACACAGCAGATACGTGCGAGGCGGTCGCTGGAGCGTGACAAGGATGCTCTCGCAGTGGGGCCATGAAGGCATCTCAGCAGAACCAGGGACCCAGCGGTGCCGCAGTGCCGGGAACGCTGCTGGCAGCAAGGCACCTTCAAACCCTCCTTCCGAGCCCTCTGGTTCTCCCAGCCCAGGGGAGGAACTGGGGTGCAGACCAATAAAAGCCATGCTATTTTGATATGGACGTGTATAACAACGTCATGGCATAAAGTCCAAAAAATTAAATTAGAGAGATTGGTTTACTAGCAAATCCGCACTAACAGATGGCATGTACACACACAGGAGCATCGCCTGCTGAACCCACACGGCCCATTTTTGGGCACCCACCTCCCAAAACAGCACATTTCCTCCAGATTTTCCTTTCTCAAAGCAACACCTTTCCCTTTATGACTGCATCTTTCTGGCAAGGCAGCACCTCAGACTGCAAATAGCTGTTCGCACACTTACTGGCAGAAAAATAAGAACAGGGTATTTTCTTTAGCCTCTCACGCAGCAATTTTCCTTCCCAACCTTGCCTAAAACCCCTTCCAGCTTATTAATTACAGCTGTCCAGGGTGGCAGCATTAGAAAACCTTCAGCCAGAGACACACTCAGCTCCTGAACCCTCTCTGATAAGCAGGTAGAGCTGAAAACAAAAGGAGTTATAGATTTTTCCTTCTCACGGGGATGTTTTTCTTTCAACTGCACTTGGTGCATAAATTCAACCTTTTCTTATCAGCCTAAGACATCGGTAACCGAAGCATTTACCTTACACCCAACTGTATTTTAAAAGCTCCTCTTAAAAACCTGCTGCAAGTGATACCACAAGACAGCACCAGTACGTGAGGCTGTTTTCTGGCTGCACAGAAGTTTCAAGATCTAAAATTGTAACATGGAAGTTTAAGGGAAAAACCTGCACAGTTCTGAGCTGCAGAAAATCCTGCCAGACCTTGCTGGGAGCAGACCGGATGAGTGCAGGGTGTTACCTTGCCAGGAATGCCCTGAGCACACAAACGAAAGCTTCATCTCTCCTCCCCATAGTTGGAAAAAGAAAAGAAAAAACCCCATAATTCCTTCTCACCCCACCACCACACCTTGCTCCCCACTCATCTGAGGTCAGCAGTCTACAGTTGTCAGTCCCTTGAAATCTCGGGAATGCAGGTCCTTAAAGTCCAGCAGCTGCTTTTAAAAATGCAAAATTAATTTAGCCTTTGCTCAGCAGAACTGAAGGGTAAGTTACAAGCAAATCCTCCTAGTTTTTTTGGAAACTTGAAAATCTGTGGTTCCTTTCTAGGAAGCTGAAGAAGCATCCCTGCAGACTGCACTAGCATTTGTCCTTCCAATCCCACTGATCCTCAGCAGCAGGTGAAGTTGATGAGAGCTAAACTGAAACCAGGCTTTGCAAAATTAACTCTTCCATCATCTAAGTCAGGAGTCACCAGAAAAAGTCTTTGAGCCTGGAATGGCAGTGCAGGAAAGGACTAGGACAGATCAGCTTATGTACAATGCTCTGAGCAAGCACAGATGCAAACAGTCCTGTTTAATTACTTGCCACAGGACTGGAAATTGTGAGAGCAAAATGAAGTCTCTCATTCAATAGTTGTTGGGGTTTGGGAGCCCGAAGGTTGCTTTGGTCAGGGGGCCTCTGCACAATTTCCTACTGATCTCAACCAGAAGAAGAACAACTAGGTGTATTCCTGCAGCCTATCACACCAGCACTCAGTAACATATTCTGTCCCACATACAATATGTACAACTCGGCACATTTTGTTGAATCAGACCGGTGAAGCTTTTGTTGTTCGGTTTTTGGGTGGGTTTTTTTTTTTTTTTTTTTGGTTGGTGTGTTGGGTTTTTATGTTGTTTTTTGTTTTTTTTAACAGAAAGTAGTTACATTATAGGAACAACCAGAACAAAGTCCCTAAGCAGCTAGGAGCACACGCACAGAGTCAAGTTCAGATGCACAGTAACTGCACCCCTCTGACACAAAAGGAGCAAGTACTATTTATAGTACATGGAGCAGTTCCCCAGGGGAGCTGCTGCTGCTCGGATCTGCCCCAGGGCCCGACCTTGCTCCTTACGCACCCGACTTTACTAACAGGAGCAGCTTTGCGGAACGACTCCACGGAGCTGCCGCCCCGCACCCCGAGCCCCGCTCTCCTGGGAGAGCCCGGTGCCTTGTTCCATCATGTCGTGGGAGCTCCCTGCACATCCGAGGGCTCCTCCCGAACGCGAGGGCTAAAGGGATGCGCTCCGAACAAAAGAAAAATCCGTTAGTAACTAACGTTGTAAAGAAAAAAGGAACAAGCCTAAAGATGGTTAAATCCTCGTTTTCCCCGTGTGCTCTCGCTCTGGATGGCAGCGCTTCACAGGAAGCACAGAAAGCGCAAACAAACAGCGAAGAGCCGGTCTAAGATAATAAAACACTCCATACAACCATATACCAGGTGGACAACTGGAAACCTGAGAAAGACGAGGCTGCCTATTCAGCGGCTGCTAACAACTCATTGAAGATGAACTGAAACGGTAAAGAAAGTTTTCGAACACCATGCAGCATTTTAAAAGTTGGCTCCAGCAGAGCTGGACACCGAAAAAGACACGGAGGCGAGAGAAACGTAGCCCGGCGTTTCCACCCCCGCTCCCGCTCACTCACCTCCGGGGCTCGGGCTTGCGGCGCTCCTCCAGCTTGGCGGCGGGCGGCGGCTGCGGGGCAGCCGGGGCGGCGGGCTGGCGCTGCGGACGGGCTGCGGGCCGGCTCAGTGGGGCATGGGGGGGGCCCTACACCTGCCCCTCCGTGTCCGTGTCCGTGTGGGTGAGCGCCCGCGGCAGCCCGAGCGAGCGGCGCGGCTGTGCTGGCGGCGCCGGCCCGGGCCCGCATTTAAAGCCGCCGGCGGGCTCGGCCGTCCCCTCACCCGCTCCCATCCCGGCCCGTCCCGTCCCATCCCATCCCCGGCCGCCGCTCGGCGTCACGGGGCCCGGGGCGGGGAGCCCGGAGGAGGAGTCTGAGGGCCGGGGCTGCCCCTCCCCGAGCTCCGAGCCGCGTCGGGGCAGGTGCGGACTTCCACGGCTGGAAGCGGAGGGCAGGGGCGGCCGCGGGACGCCCCCCCCGCCGGCTGCGAGGGGGGCTGGCAGTGGCCGCCCTGTGCCTCAGGCCGGGAGATGCCATCCCCCCGAGCAGGGAGATGCTTTCCCTGGATAGCACCGCCGCGATACTGCCGCGGGCTGCCCGCGGCTCTGTCGCACTCCCAGGGCAGATTCCCTGCCGCTGGAAGCGCACGACCCACGGCGCTTCTGGGCCAAAAGCACGTAGCACTGGAAAAAACCCAACCAAACAGAATCCAACCAAACAAAAACCTCAAAAACATTAAAAACCCAACAACAACAACCCCAGGAAAAATATAGAAACCATAATTTAGTCAGTTCATTGTAATTTTCCACTGAAATAGTACCTTACATGTTGCTTCTCCTTAACTTCGAGCATGGCGAGGCTCACCTTGCTTGCCAGCCCAGTCCTACTTCCTCCTCTCTCTCCTACGCAGACACTTCCATGGACACTAACTGCCCTTCCATAGGTTCCCTCCAGCCTGCTGCTGGACAAGTGATGGAGTGCCAATATCCCGCATCTTTTTTCAGTCAGCTGTAGCTCCTGCACTCAGCTTGACTGTCCAGGCCAAGGTGATGAGATCCATAAAATATTTTTAAACTACGGAGCTCTGCAAAAGGCTCACAAGGAACATGGCAGAACAGCAATCCATCATGGGAAGTACACAGACTCTCAGGGGAACAAAGGGGGCTATTGTAGCTCCATAGGGGGAAAACTCCCCTTCTTCAGCAAGGTTTATGATTACCACACAGCACCTGCCCCTTCAGCTGCTCCTCAGCTACCAAGCTACACCTTTGTCACCCATCCAAACTCTCTACAAGGGATTAATATGCAATCCATTGGCTGGGCAGAAAAAGCAGCAGCAACAGAAACCACAGCACTTGCAGAGCAGAGCGAGAGCGCTGCAGAAGGATCTCCCTGCCAAATTCCTCCTCTCCTTTCTGCTGCTGCCACCCCTGTGCTGTCCCCAGACACTAAGAACAGAAGACTGGCTTTAAGTCGCTGTCCCCTCATGCCGTTCCATGTTTTCCTGGAAGATCTCAGAGCCACAGTCTGCACATGAATGGGTCAGGGCTTGGTCTCCTCTGTTCCCTTTAATAAATCCAGCTTTTTAAGAACCTGTTTTTCAACAGCCAGTGAGTTTCCAATGGGCACAGTGGTGCCTTCCATCACTTACAACTGTATTTCATTTCAATTAATGACAGTCCCTGTGTTAAAAAAAGCAGAGCACCACATCAGTTGAGAAGCTTCAGGTGCTCAAGTCCTAACCCAAATAACTGCACATCTTTCCTCTTCCAAAGGCTCCAAAGCAAGGACTGCTGTCTCCATGCCCTAAATCCTTGATGATGTGCCAGTTAGTCTGTACCATCACTTTACTTTCATTTTTAAATAAACTAGGGAGCTCCTGAAGAAAAGACATGTTAGCTACTTGAAAAAATTGCTGTTGTGTTTTTGCCACTTGGGTAACTCATGGGGGTTTTGGGATCCCCCCAAGCATCATGATCCCTCAATGAAAGCACCTCAAGGATGCCTCTCAGCAGCCAGCTCTTAGCTTGCTATTTCAGAAACAAACCTAATTAACTGTACCAAGTCCAGTTCCTGACAAATCACTCTAACTTCAAATATTGTCATTTTAAACCTGTGCATTGAATTTTCTGGCTAAAAAAAATGTTTTTTTATCAGGATGCATGATTCCAAGTCAGTCTTTAAATATCACATTGCTGCGTTTAATCATCTAAAACGCTACCAGAGCCATTTCCAGAAGTCCTTAAATCAAGAGCCAGGGCAGTTGTCTCGACCAAGTTTAAAAACGAGTACTCTCTCTGTGCAGAGAAACACCCACAAAGTGCACTAACAGCCCTGTCTGTCCCCGTGACTGACACAGTAAATCCCGCTGGCTAGAGCGGGCTTGTGCGGCGCATGTATCTGTGTACCTTCTGGCACTGCCCACGGCCCTCGCTCGCACCTTCCCTTGCCAAACCTCCCCAGCCGCTTCCAGGATTTTCCTCTGCTCCATTTCATAACCGGAGAGGAGCTCGTCACTCAGCACAACAGCCCGCTAGCTTTGCCCTCCCTGCACAGGCCACAGGGAAGCAGCTGGATTTGGGAAGACTTTGGCTGACTGTTTGAACCTGCCTTTCGAGCCCGCTGGCTTCGGTCCCGCTCACAAAGCTTTGGTGAGGAAAAGCTCTGCCGACGGCCTTCGCCAACATCCCGGCCAAGGCAATGCCTCAACAGGGCATGGGGCAGGACAGCACCTTCACCCAAATGCCTGCTGCTCTACAACAATTACTGGTCTGCCTTCTCATCCAGCACACGCACATTCTCCTCTCTCAGCTAACTCAGGAACTCGTTTTCCAGCGAGGTCACGCAAGGTATCACTGTCATTGACGGCATCTGACATGTGTATGGATAATGAGAACAGGCAAAGTTCTGATGGTAAAGATTAGAGAACACATACACGCGCATGCTCGGTGGAACCGCTAGGGTAAAACTTTCCCTGTGGGCAGGTTATTCCATAAATACATCTTGCAGCATTTCTGGTAGATTCCTCGGAAGCTGCTCCTGCTGACCACAGCATTGTCAGTCAGAGGCGATGCTGAATGAGATGGAAACTGGCAGCTCCTGCACTTCCAGGCGTTTGTGCACACTACCCAGTGATAAAATATTTGCGTTGGATTAAGTCACAGGTAATTCAACCTAAGTCAGGAAGTCTCAGAGGATCAAGATTGCAATGGAAGGATCTAGGTGCAGAGAGACTGTGGCCATACTTATCACAGAGGCTTTCAGTATCTTTTCCTTGGCTGACAAACGTCAGTGCCAAGTCATCATGACAAAAGCGGCTCACCCTGGACACACCTGTGCACGCAGCAAATTCTATGTACACCAACAAAATCCCTCACACACGTTTTCAGGACTCAATCCTCCATCACAGCTATTCCTTGTGACCTTGAGGCTTCAGGGGTTTTCTGGTCTGTTTTATAGACATGGGTACTGCAGCGTTTCAGCTGCTGAACTCAACAAATTCCTGCACTGCATTCCTTAGTATTACAGCTGAATTAGTACAATAGCATTGATTTCCAAGGGAACCACAAAAAGCAACTCCGTAGCTCTCATATTTGTATTCAAGTCACCAAGAATCGGGACTTGTCTGTCCTTTCCATCTACTTCCCAAGAAATCTAGACAGAACATGGCATCTCAGCAAGCACTCCTTGATAGCTGATTAGTAAAGGTCGGAGGTGAGCAAACCCATTGCTTTTGGAAACGTTTCTAACAGTGCTGCCTCAGTTAGCAGTGAAAACAACATGCAGTGGGGTGCTGGCTCTGTAAGAGTACCTGCTCAGCCCTGCCTGCCCATTCCCTGGGAAACCACTGCAGGGCCCTTGGAAGAAAAACTGCTAAATTCCCGCTGACTTCCCTGCCCTGGCTCACACATTTAGAAGAGGTAAAAACAGGAGGTGCTGAAAAACATTAAGCTGCGGTAAGACAGAGCAGAACACTGGAGGGTTGAGGGGGTTTTTGTGAAGTGCTTGATGTGCCTTTCATGAATAATGCACCATGTCTGCTTGAGAGCAATGAGCCATCCTGGAGCACTTGGAGCGCCACTCAGGTCACAGCACTTCCTTCATTCAAAGCACAACAAGAGCCATGGGGATTTCATCAGCTGGGGCTATTGTTTCTGGTACCTTACAATACTTCTGCTAGCTACTGAAAGCATGGCATGTTCACCTCAAGGGCTTAGAAAACAAAAGTTGTGTTCCACTCCTCTGGGAAGCAACACAGGTTTGGGCTTTGCAGCCAATCTCCAGCCAACTTCCAGGACTGCATTCTTTAAAAAAAAACACCCCTTATCTTTCCAGCAAGAGCAACTCCTCCAAGAGCACACCAAACTGCCATACTTCGTGCATCCCTTTCTCTGCCAGGAGCCCCGGAGCTGCTGCGGCCAGGAGAGCGCCGGCCGGGAGCCGGCAGTGCTGCTCGAGGGCCCTCTGCTGGGAAGCACCCCTGCTTCCCGGCCCCCCCAACGCCCCCAGGCCCGCAGGCAGCCCCAGGCGCAGCGCCCCCGAGGAGCTGAGCTGCCAGTGACCCCTCAGCAGTGAGTATAGGGGCAGCTCACCGCCCCGGCCCCAGGGAGAAAGCAGATTTCATGTGCCAGAGTTGTGTCCTGCTCTGTGCTACAGGGAACGAGGCCAAAGCAGGGCTTTGTTAAAACAAAGAGAGTGTGTTCCTACTCCCACAATACCCACCGGAGGGTAGGACACCGAAACACACGCTTCCGCCACCTCCAGCTGCTGGGACACTGGGACAACAAATACTCCCCCTTCTCTGGAAGAGAGGGCTAAGGAAGCAGCCCAGCTGACTGAAGCACTTCTGGGCTCTCAAACACATCACCTGCTCTCTGCTTCAGAGCGAGTTCAGATAGAAAGCAGGTCAGAAGGGACACAGATCCTTTCACTTCTCAGGCTAGGAGGGAAAACCAAGGCTGAGGTCAAACCCCTTGAGCACAAGGCTCATTGCAACCACATAAAAATGGGGTACAGACCTGATAGGGATGATATGAATGGGCTGCAAATGGGATGAGCTGTATTTACACCAGAAGGATTTCTTCTTTTCCCAGTTTGTCCCCAGCCATCATTTTGAGTTTCTTTCTCTTCCTCATTGCTCAGCTATTAGCATGCTGTGCCAAAAAAAAAAGCACCACCAAGAAAGCTCAGAGGGATGGGCCAAGAAGCACTTCAGCCCTTTTGCAGAGCACCTGTACTGTGACCCAGACCGATTATTCTGAGCACTGAATCCTTACAGTGCAACAACCAGCATCCTCATCAAGATCCTCCCTTCCTGAGCACTGGCTCAGGAAGGCTTCTAACATTTTACTACTGACTGGAAGGACGAGGAGGAATCTCACCCACTCTCAGTGGAAGACCAGGTCCAACAACATGACCAGTACAGAGAAAAATTACAACTTACTTGGATTTCTACTGTCAAAACACAGCAGCCCCCCAGCCAGCCTTCTTCCCTCTGGTTGGAGATAACTTCCCACAAGCAGACGGTGACAGGCAATCAGGATTAGAAATGCTTTCCCTGATGTACTCTACTTCCTGCCTGCTTCTCTAAAATTGAATCCTTGCCTCTACAACACAGAGCATCTGCTCTTGAACATCCAATATCCTCAAGGAAAGAGTAACTTCAATGGCAGGTCACTGTGATCCTCTGAATTCAAGACTAAATCTTTTCCTGATGCTAAAAAATGCCATCTGGGACACCTCCACAGGGCTTTGGATATGCCAAATGCCAACTGCAGGAAGCTGAAATATACCATCAGTAACATCACAGATAAATCACTGATTTCTCTACCTCATCCAGCCATATACACACCTGAACAACCTTCTCAGATGATGCCTTACAATGCATACTTGGGAAAAAAGCTATCAAGCTGCCACCACAGGAAACTACACAGTAAATGCATGGACATCTATATTGCTCAGCTCCAGACAACCTACCATCGATTGATTTACAGTGCCATTTAGGTTATTGTTCTTGGAACACTATTTTCCCCTCACTGTGCCAATTTAAACAACAGATACTCGCCTCAATGTTTCTTCTTTTTCTCAGTTCATCTCAGCTCTTTGCATTTAACCATTTTCCTATTGTGATAATACAGACTCTATTCCCAGTGAAAAATGTGTTTCCACTGGTTAACTTTCCATGTCTTCCCTCTGCAGGCCCTCTTTTAATATGGAGGAAAAGGCTACCCAGGAGTGGCTGGTACTTATAATACATCATATTTCCCTTCTGTCATTTCATTTCTCAACTCCTGATAATTATTAAGGACACAATTTGTGATGCCACACAACAAAAGTTTGGCTTGGTTTGTTGTTTTGGGTTTGTTTTTTTCCTTTGCCTAGGGCTTCAGTTTGTTATCCTACTGTCTATCCTGGGTCATCAGAAAGGTTTTCTTTTCTCTTCAAATAATTTAACAGCAGCATCATTCACGGTTTGGATTGTCACATCTCTTGTTCTGTCTCTCATCTTTTATATCAACATTTCCTAAACAAAATATTGAAAACCAAACATTGGCAGGTCACATTTAGCCAGAAATTTGTACTCTATAAATAAAGCTTTGAGGACTTAATGACTTTTAAATTATTTGTTAGCTAACTCCAGCAGAAACAGTCTGGTTTAGAGCAAACAACAGTTCCCTGGGAGCACATGTAACTCTGAAAAGGCTTTGTCACTTTATGGCTGTTTGAAGAGCAAAGCATTCTAGGAAAAAAAAAAATCTGAGTGAAAGTGAAACTGGAGAAACGTGTTGTCCAAGCCAAAACAAGGCCAAAAAAATAAGGGAAAAGCACCCCTGAGAGCTGGCTGCTCTTTCAATGCTCTTTCCAGCTGTGCAGCCCTGTGCTGCAGAAGACCCTGGAAGCGCAGGCAGATGAGGAATACCCCCTGCATGTAGCCCCAGATCTTTGGGATTCTTCACGAAGAAAGGGAGAAGCAAGTTGAGCTGAAACCTTTCAGAAGCCACACACTCCACTGGAAAAGCTTTGGTTAGATATCCTGTAGGTATGAAAACCTTGCCTGTCACATATCCAGCAACCTGGCCGAGTAGAAGGTGTCCCTGCCCACGGCAGGGGGTGAGCATGAGGTGACTTGTAAGGACCCTTCCAACCCAAACCACTCTGTGATTCCATGATATTGAGAGTTGCTCCCCACATTCAGCAATCACCGAGCTGTGCAATTTATGAGAGGCCGCACAGGAAGTTAAGATGAGAAAACTACCAACAAGACCTGTTGCTGAAACCACCTATTTAAATACCTCATGTGGTTACCTCCAGCAGCAGTCCCTAGCAAAGGTTGCCACCAACAACCCACTTCCAAGCTCCTCTCCACAGGAAGGAGGCAATTTGGTGAGCAGGAGTTGAAGGCCAAGGAGTGCCTGGTGCTCTGGAAACACTGGGAAGGGCAGGCAGTGGAACTTCAGAAGCACTGACCTGCAAGAACAGCCACGAGGTCCAAACTGCTACATACAAGAGATGAAATGTCCAACTGGCCTCAGCTTCCCCAGCCTTCCAGCAAGCAAAATAAATCCAAGGCATATCAGCTTAAGACTAATAGAAATTAAGGCACTGTATGAAATAAAAATGTGCAGAAACAATATCTTCTGCCTTGAAAACTAATAAACTCAGGCTTCACCTCAACATTTGTGTAGCAACAGGAGATGACTGCCCTGGGACAACATCCCACTCTGTGTGCTTTAGGGCTCAGGCATGACGGAGTATCCACAGATATTTGGGACAGCATGTTCTGGTGGAGCGCTTTAACAAAATACGAGTGCTGTCAAAGGGCAGGCTTTCATTTCATGCTTGTACAACTCCAGAATAAAATATTGCCTTTGGAGAATCTCACATATCGTTTGATTAATACAAGCACATGAGGACTATCTCCATTTCTCAAAGCCTTGAACTTTTGTCTATGTTTTCCCCTACACGCATGGTCACACCTCAAAGTTCCCATCCATCTTCACCAAGGGAGGGGACATCCTCAAGCCCCCTGCCAGCTCATCCTCTCAGGCCAGAGCATTCTCTTACCAAGCTCTGCAGTGGAGCAGGCAAGAACTGCTCTCCAGGGCATGATGTCTTCATGTACAGCCTTGCTTGTGGTGGAAAACACAGCCTGGGGCACTGACGTCCTTTGTTTCTCCCCTGCAGGAGAGGCAGCATAATCCATGTTCAAGCCCTGGTGGTGTCCCTAGGCTGAATGCGAAACTATTCCAGGTGCCCTACCCATGACAGGGACAGAGGCAGTGAGGATATCAAGGCAGCAGAAGGGAGGGACGCTGTATTCCCATCCCTTGAGACAATGTCCTCTGGCCTTTTCTTTCTCCTTTACCACCTATCTTACTTTGTGAGGTTAAATTCCAAGACTCCTCACTGAGTTGCTGGGGAGATTCCAAGGGATATTAATTGCCGCTTGAAATGACTTCAAAGGACCTTTTTTCCGTCTCGTGTTAATAGCCGGAATGAGGAAATTGGTTTGGATTTCATACCTACATCTGCTCCCCAAGTCTCTGCGCATTTCAAAACCCCATCTTAACCCAAGCCTCCTGCTATTAAGGGCTCCTACTCCATACAGCACTCACACCCATCCCTTTCCACTTCCCCACAGATCTACAGCCCTGCATTCCAATTGGCAGTCAGAGGTACCAGAAATAACCACAAGAAAGGCTGCCATGAAACCTCCAGCCAAGTTTTGAAAATCCAGGCACTTGACACAAGCCTCTATGCTTAAAGGGCTTCAGCTGAAAGCAACGGTGAACTCAGGCTCAAAAGGTTTGTGTACCAGGGATCAAATATCAAAAAAAATGTAAATGCAATTACCTTTTTTTCCCCCATAAAAGCATGCAGGATAACAGTTGTTCTACAAGGCTGTTAGTGCATACTTGTAACAGTCTGCTGCTGCTCCTGCCCCTCCGGTACTAGCTAATGGCTGGTTTTCATTCCTAAGTGGTTCCCCCAGCCCCCCCCCCCCCCCCCCCCTCCCCGCCAAAGTCTATGCTACAGTGATTTTGGAAACTGGGTCAAAACGCAATTACTACATTCCCATGCTTTGGGGTGGGGAAAGAAAATGAAAGGAGGAAGAATGGCAAGAAGTGATGGCATTGGCAGCAAGCCAGCTCCCCACCCTCTCACCTGTGCCGCAGCCCTGAGCGCTCCCACAGCTGCTCTTGTCTCCCAGCACGGGCAGCAGGGAGGTCCCAAGGCAGGGTCTCCTGGAGAGACCCTGGGCATCTCTGCCTTCATGGCTGTGCTGGAGGTTGGGAGCAGGTGGAAGACGTGGCTGGGGATAGGGAAAAGACCCTGAGCCAGGCAGCAACCCCTGCAGATGACAAGTGGTCTGTGCCTTGTGGTTCTTAGGGAAAGCTGTAGTGCCCAGATAACTGTCCAAAGCTCTCCCCCAAGATGTCATTCCTGCCTTTTCCCTTAGTGCGGCATAAGCAACATATCCCAGTTCTTTGGTTCCCCTGCTCCACTGCAAACATTTTCCACAGGAGAGGGAAAATATTGTGTTTAGACATGCCCTTACTATTGTCACACTTAGAGCACAATCTATCATACCTTATCCAATTGCACATCTTCAGCATGCACATGGTTTGTGACGACACGTTTACGAGGCTTTTCAGTATGGAAAAGGAATGACTCAAAGACTTATTTATGCCACGTCTTCCCAAGTATGTCTTTCTGAGAAACACAGAGCCCATTATACAAATCCCCTGCCTTCCTCTGTCCCTTGTTCTTCCTTGTTAACACAGTTATCACAAACCAATTGCCTTTGCTGCTCCTCTCCTTGGCTTTGTTTTCCACAGTTCTCAGAATATCAGTTCCAACTCTGCAGCGTTTGCTGGCTCCGCTCCCAATTAATAACTGCAGGTTAGAGTTGGGTCGTTATGGCTGCAGATTAATGCAGAAAAACATTGAACAGCTTCTGAGAGATACAGAGAGACACACAACCTTTCTCTTCCTGACACAGAACGTGGTTTATCTTGCTATCCCAGTGTTCCAGGGAGATGTTACACCACTTATCTGAATGATTTAAGCAGATCAAAAAGTTGGCTCCACAAGAGCATCTGCTGCTGACAACAAGCCACAAGGCTGATGTTATCCGAGAAGTAACTGTATATGCTAGCACAGGCTAGACGGATCGCACGTGGGATAAAAAAAAATGAATTTTCATGAAATCACTCAGTCTTCATCCACATACCAGCAATTTAACAAGCAGGAACACAAGGCAAATTGACAGGTTTGCACTGGATATCTGAATTCTTTCAGACTTGTTCTAAGGCACAGGAGTGTGAAAACCCCAGAGCTGGCTTTCTGAAGACTCTCAGTTCCTAAATTCTCCGGAAAGCTGTCCTGTTACAATAACAGAACTGGCACAAAAGACCTTGCACCTGAGAAGAGTCTTAAGCAGGTCATGACCCGTATCAACAGGAAAAACTTGGTGAAATACCAAGTCTGTCACAGAGAGAAAAGGCGGAGCTATGATTTCAGACTGGAGATGATTGTACCCCCCTCCTGATCAACTCTGCCTCTCAGTGTCCCATCCCAAACCAGGCTGCCCAGACCTACCTCCAGTCCCTCCACAGATCCAGCTGTCCCATGGGTTCCTTGAGCAGGAGAACCAAGGGCTCACAGCAGCTCGCCTTCCACATTTTCTCCAGTTCTGAGAGGCAGAGCCCAGAAAACGCTGTCCCACTTGAAGGGACACTCCAGCCCCAGGCCTGTATGACATTTACTATAACCCACTTCTTCCCGCCCCTCTGCCCCCCCAGAGAAAGGGATCAAAATAGTTTCCCCCCCGTGACATTTTGCTTCATTTGCCCAGCAGGCTGCGGAAGCGTCTCCATTAAAGCCTCTGCAAGCCAAGCAAGAGCGGCAATTCCTGTGGCCCCAAAGGGGGGGACACCCCACGAACACCCAACCTTTCTGCTGCCAGCACAGAGGGCATGGGGTCCAGGACAAACTGCAGTATCCCTCTGCTACCGTTTGCTCTGCAGATGCCACAGGTGAAAGGCGAGCTCTTTGCCCAGTGACGCTGTAAGTAATATGTGCTGGCTGCCTGTCTGTGGGCCAGACTGTCCATCTTAGGGCTGACCTGAGCACCTGACCCTTCACCCCACTCACCTCGGCCCATCCCTCCCCTCATGTGTTTTTCCTGGAAACACAGTGGCTCCACAAGGCAGTCCCATGTCCTGCTGCGTGTCCTCTGCACACTGCAGCCGTGGGACCCCAGCTCAGGGGCAGCATGCGCGGACGTGAGGACACGGCACAACCGGGATCTCGAGTTTCAGCTCCGGGCTGCCAACAAGCAGAAGCAATACCGAGAAGGGAAAGCTGCACCCAGTTCCAGATGAAGGCCAGATAACACCTGCCGCCAAAAGGGAAGAGCTGACATTGGGAGCCAGGATGTACGTTTTCTTGATGTACAGAAGCACTGAAGACATCGGAGACCTGTGGTTCAGAATGGACTCCAGTGTTCCTCTCTTGTGTCACTTGGGTTAGTTACTCTTCAGTGCACCTACACTTGCCCTCATACTGGTTCTCAACCCAAAAGCAAGCGCCTGACAACTCATTCAAAATGCAATATATGTTTCCACAAAACCTTTATCTCTGACACTAAGATGGGCAATATTTTCAAATTATATTAATTCTCCACATCCAGCTCTCTTGGAGCATAGAGTACACCTTACTTCTAGTTGTATCTAAACCCATCACATTCCTTACTCAGCAGTTGCAAGGCAAGCACATGAGATAAAACACCAAACCCAAAGGAAATCCCTTTTGCCCTCCATGTCAGACACTGCAAGTTTCTGGAAAGGCATTAACTGGCAGTGTGAATGAGCTCAGGTCACGTATGGCTGAAGCAGTGGTTTTTGCTTTCCCTTTGAAGTCCTGCAGCAGGCGTAGCTGTGGTAACGCCGGCTCGGCCGCGCTGTTTGGCTGCTCCTGCGCAGCACTTGCCAGCACCCTGCTTTGCCCCAGAGCCTGCAGAGCTGCACAGAGGATCACAGCTTCTGCTCCCAAATGCTTAGGATGGAAGCGGACCAGATACACTCACCTGCCATAGACAGGTACAAAGAAGAATGAACTTCTTCATCTGCCATCTCCAGCATGGAAAAAACAAATCAGTTTAACCCCACTCCAGTGCCTTTCCTATTTCCTTCTCATTCCAATGCACCTCCAGGCAATGGAAACTCATTATTAGCCTACAGTTAAGCCTCAGAAGAGATTTTCCTTCTGTAATTAATTCTTCACAACACTCACTTTTTCCTGCTACCTTTTTGCTAGGACTTTGGGCAAACAAGTCTGAAAACATTTTAAACATTATTGATTTAAGAAATGGTATTGAGTGATAGAAATGAGTATGGAAATAAATTCCAGAAATAAGAATCAGACCAGCACATTAAGTGTGCAGTGCAGGAAACTTAGCCAGGTTTTTGCCCCCTGAGTTATCCAAGAACAGTGTCCACAGGAAGATGTAGTCTGATGCATACTGGTTTAAACAGGAAGCAGAAACACTGCAATGTTTTCATACTCGGTCCAAATGAAGTAAGTGCTGCCAAGTTACCTGAGAACACACAGGTCTGGTACACCTGAACAGGTAATCACAGCCTGACAACCAGCCCATCAGGTTATTCTGTTTTCCCCCCTTTGGAAAGCTGGATTGTCACCCCCTTACATTAACTTTTGTTTGGGAACAAAGTCAAAGCAATACTGCTCCTAGTCCAAGAACACCTAATGAAGAGCTGAATCCTGTTCAATTCAAACAGCATTCAAAAGCACAAGGTAAAATAAAAAGAATTAAAATACGGAAAAAGAACACAGCAGAGTATCCAGCAGTTATCTCTTTTTTAAGTCTTAAGGGTGTCAGTACATTGGAAAGAACTTACTGTTGATGTCATTAAAACTCTGTTTGGAAGGGGCAATATTCCGAATTCAGGGTGCAGCCATTGTGGAAACCAGGAGAATTTGAAATTCTTCAGCTCCATGGAAATTAATACCAGGTAGGGGAGGGTGATTTATAACAAACCAAGATATTTTTAACTGCCTCTTAAAACGTACATTTCTGGCTTCTACAGCTAGCACAGGTGTCAGACAAGTAATGGGTCATGCTAAAACACTCTATGGTACTGAACACTCCAGATGTGCCCTTGAAGATAAGTTGCAGAAGGTGATGTAAAGGTTAAGTGAAAGCCAATTCCTCCTCTGGAGAGCCTGCTTCCAGCACAGGACGTCCAAAACCTGCCCCTGCTCAGCAGGGGACATGCCAGGGAGCCAGTGCAGAGCTGTGACAGGAATACACTCCAGAGGGGGCAGCTGATCACCCTAAAACAGAGCAATGCCAGACTCTACTTGCTCCATGTCCCATTCCTCCTTTATCCAAGGCCTTCTTTGGAAAGAGGAGCCTGGCTCCCATCCTCCTGACACCCATCCTCCAGACACTTGGATGCACTGATTAAGTTCCCTCTCAGTTTGCACCACCCCGTCCTGCGAAGCCTCTGGACATCCTACCAGAGGGGTTTGGATCTCTTTCACAGGAATGATGGGCAAGTCACATGAATGACAAGTCACATCCCTGCTCAGGCCCACTCAAACCCTAGCTTGCACCATTTGTCTGTAAGGCCCTCTAAATCCCTACTGAAAACATGAAGAAGCACAATATGCTCTTGGAAAATACACAGTTCAGTCCCAAACATGTTTGTTTAGAGGTGTTTCAGAAAGAAAACAAAATAACTCTCTTTATCTGTTGGAGCTGTTGAGACAGCACTGCAAACATCTTCAAAATATACTATTATTTGTTAGAAAATTAGAGGTTATATGTGTCCTGTCCACAGGTCTGAATACTTGTATTGTGCCCTTGCTGAACATATTTCTTTGATCTGATTTTTGACCACTATTGAGGGAAGGCTCTCGAGAGGACTTGTTGCCACTTGTCCAACACGTCAGGTCTCTCATGGGGTTCTGAGATTTAGCAATTTCGTATCTAGCACTTACTTACTGTTACTTTCTGCCTGTTGCTGATCCTCTTGTTAGTAAACTGATATTTTTTCACTTGTATCCATTTGTATTGGTTCCTTATTGGTGGAAAGGTATTGGTTAAACCTGTACAGAGCGTTGCCCTTAGATTGTCTTAAACCAAGACTGTCGTGGACAAGTAGAAGAATTATAACAGAAAGGACTCATCAAATCAGGCCTGCTCTGTTAAATTAATAGCTGGCCTGTCATTTCTTCTAAGTGCAGCTGAGTCATTTACAAGTTCCCAGGCAAAAACCATCTTAATATGAAAGCTTGTTAACACAACAACTTATTCTTAGGTGTAAAACAGCTAGCACTTGGATAAACAGTAACATCCGTCTCATGAAAATTAGTAGAAAAAATAGGTAAACTAACTATAAATACAAAAGTTTGATAGACATGCAAAATACCATGTGCTAACCAATAAACTAAGTGTGACTATTGTCCATCAATAAGATCTGACACAGCCTTCTGATAATCCTATAAAATATGACCTATAGAATAAAGATCTGGCATTTCTACATGAAGAAACTGAATCCCATCTACATATTAAGGCAACACAAGACAGTCCCAAAATGAGCACTGGTGAGGAAAGGAGGGGGAAAAATAAATAAATTGAAAGAAGACTTTTGCTGCTGTCTGTAGAATGAGGATCCTAAAGAAAGATCCTAAAATCCTCTTGGAAGGCATTTTGAGAACCAAAGAAGAAAGGAATTAACTTCTTTCTGTTATTAACTTGCTTCTTGGTTGATTTGCCAGTGGGACCAGGGTAAAGACTCTGACTTAAATTTCTGAAAACACCATTGACTCACCCAGAACCCTGCTCGGGTTTCTGAAACTTCTCCATGTTTTGATCTCCACAAACAGAAGCCAGAGAGCTTCCTTCTCAGGGAGCCTGAAAACTGACAAGCACAACAGCCCTTGAAGTGGAGGGAGAACACTCGCAGCCCTGCATTTCAGCCATTCCGGAGGGAGCGCTGAGCTTAAGGTCCAAGTTTATTTCCTGGAAAACTTGGCTCAACTGATCCATTTTACAAGTTCAAGGCTTTCAAAATGAGGGCTCATTTGAATTTTGAGAATTTTCCTGTTAACAACAACAACAAATCCTCCGGTTCTTCAGTTACAAAATGATTTCTTTTAGCACTTCCTTTGTGACAGAGGAAATCACAGGCAGAAGAAACATGGGAGACTTACAGCTAACCACATGTCCATACATCCTGTCCAACACCTGCCCCACAGGAATAACACCACTCACTCCCTTTGCTAGTGCTACAGGAGGCACTGAATGGACACATTGTTGAAGCAGGTGATTTTGGGAGACCTTTTATGGAACAGCTTCCTAAGAATGATTTCATATTCAGGATATAGAGTGGATATTTGAAATGGCTCCCACTCTTGTGTCACCAGCAGTTCAATCAAAAATTCCTGTTTTGTTAACTGCCTCACCAAGTTCCCAAGAACCAGCAGAACACTTACAGGTCCATGTATTCCAACACTTGGTGCTTGATGGTTTGGGGCCCATACCTACATGCTGCAGAGAGATGCATCCCTGCCCGTGGCAGGGGCTTGGAAGCAGATGAGTATTAAGGTCCCCTCCAACCCAAACCATTCCAGGATTCTCTGGGTTTGGCTGCAAAGCAGCACTTGTCTCACAGAGTGTGTGCATCGCTCATTTGGAATTTCTTGCAGGGGTTGCTGCAGGATCCAATTAAAAGTGATTATAATTAGCTCTGTAGTATTTCCCCTCACACTTTTGCATGAGTAATCAGCTGAAGACGCCAAAACTCAAAACACAAGGGGATTTATCTGGGATGCAAAGACATGGAAAGGGCTCCTTCCTCTCAGAGCTGACACCCCGTTGTCACATTTGTAGAACTGCCACCGGAAGCCTGTAAAATGTTACGTGCCATGAATGTCACAGGCTGAAGTAGCCCAGCCTCAGAAAATAGGGTTCATTTGTCTGAAGCCAGGGAACTTGACCACTGCTTCTTTCTGTCCTGCTGTGCATTATTAAAAGGTCACCAGAAACAAGAGCTCTGAAATGGTCTCTGCAGATCTTTTTAACAGGATCTTTCTCCTCCTTCCTGTATTGAAAAGCAGGGAAGTTTTTAACTCAATTTAGTAAACATTATCTCCAAGTCAGAGTTGGCACCCAGTGAAATCAGTGGGAGAACCCATTTCTCTTTAACTCACTTGAAATTCTTTGCTAACTCAGACAAACGCCAAGTTGAAATATCTGCCGAAGCTTTTTCTTACTCATCCACCAAAGAGTTGACATTTCTCCATCCCCCTTCCCTTTGAGTGGTCAGACATTTTCCATGGCCATTTAACAAACAGCTTGCTGGAAAATCCCCCCACTTCTGCCAACCTGCCAGGTTCTATCTCTGATGGCCCTGAGAGCACAGAGCCAAGTTAAACTTTTTACCAGAGCCCTTTTCCTGGGTGGGATGGAGTAATGTGCCTCTGGAAAAAGAAGAATAGGCAGTTGGCCAACACAGGAATGCTGCTGCAGGCATGAGTGGTTTATCTTCTGTTTGATCTCTTCTGCTAAGGGATGACAAGAATGGACTTAATAAATCTGCATAAACACATGAAAGAAGCACGAGTCTGGGGTGATTTGGTGAGACAAGACAATTCTATGTTGTCAGCCTGGATGCTCTGGCACAGTGGAATATTCATTTTATAAAGAACATCATTACAAAGATAGCAGTCATTCTTTTAGGATGAAGAAGCTCCTAACTAAGCAGCAAGACAGAACAAAGTAAGAAAAATTACTCAAATTTTTGAATATTTCCCAGGATTTTTTGGTAGAAATATTTTCTGATTCCTTTGCATGGAAAGAGGAAGAAAACCTTCTAAGATAGCGTGAGATCAGACTAAAGGACGAGGCATGGAGCTTCCTACAAGAACTTTCAGCGGTGTTTTAACTAGGATGTCTGTTCCTTCCTGCCTAGGTGGCTTCAGTGCTGTTTGCAGCCTCAGCTCTCTACCCCTCCCCAAGTCTCTGCTACTGCCACAATTACTTCCATCCCTTATCTCTTCACCTTACTTGATCTCTTTGATGAGTTATGCAATGTTTATCCACCATTTGATCTTCTCAGATTGTTTCATAGCAACAGACAACAGTGTATGGTGGATATTGTGCAAAAACTCTCCAGCAGAAAGTGCCCATGAGTCCTGCTGGTTTCTTGGACAACGTTACGGTCCTTGGAACAATAAAGCTGGCCAACAAGTTATCTTAATCTTATGCTAAAATTAGAGCAGTTGAACATTATTTATTTCGAGTCCACTGGTTTTAGTGAATACCAGGAAGCAGTGAGAATGTGTCCCATGCACTGCAACCCACACAACCTCAACCATGACACTCATGCAATGGTACTTGCAAATCGGAGCAGTCGGAGCAGAAAACACTGCATGGCAGCTACACCAAGGAAAACTTAAATGTGCCCAGTAAAAGGGAAACACAGAACCTTGGGACTTGGATTCAAAAGAGCTTATCAGAGTCATAAATAAAACCATGTTCAAAGACCCCTGAGGTTGTATGGGAAAACACAAAACCAAGTTCCTCCAGCTAAGTCCCAAAGTGTTGCAGTTTTTGCAGCTGCTACCTGAGCTCCCTCCTGTCCCCCAGAACAGGAAGCAAGCAGAACAATTCAGGCATTTCTTACCACACCATGCAGGCAGGTAAAAGGCTTAAGCGATGTTTAGCATTCCTGAAGTGTCAAAACAACAGCCTGTCTTTGGTTTTATATGGAGAACCTAGAAAAGTACAAAAGTGTCCAGATTTGGCAGTTTTGTAACCTTTCCTGATAAAGTCCCATCAACTGCTAAACAGCATATTTCCTCTCCCTTGGCAACCACACCATGTCCTTCACAATCCTTGCACAGGCCTCTGCTTACAGAAGGGTCCCTGAATCTTTCCTGCGGGCTCTAGGAGAGATCCTGAACTTCGACTTTGTAATCCATTGTCTTTCTCTCTGTAAGGGTTTGCTTAAAGTCTGGCCTCTATTTATGATGTCTCTCCCCTCAGATCTTTTCAAATTTACACATGATTAGTCAGTTTCTCATGTCCAACAAGAGAAGTGACGGTTTTGCATTATAAGATTCCACCAGTAGGCTCAGATTTTCTCCTGCTACGTAATTTGACTTATTTGAATAGGTAATTGACTTCTATATTTATATTGCCTGTATTACAAATGAAAATGCAGTGCTCTCAATTAATTTTCAAATTAGCTGCTAAGATTTTAAAACAGAAGGGCCCAAATATACAAAATAACCAGGCACACACACATTCACCCATTTAATTTTTCAAAGCACATTTGGTTCACAGGCTAAGGCCACCCATGAGATTCCTGATTTACTTTCTTCAATATGGAGTGGCACACAAAGTAAAAAATGGACTCCTGATCATCTTACAAATAACACAAATAATTTCCAAAAAAAAGATTTCCATGTCCACTACATCATTGGGATAGTTCATAATATGGAATATCCTCCCAAAATTCGATTTTACTCCACCAAGATTTACAATTTAATTCCTTGCAAAGAAACAAAGGGTGAAACCGTTCTTTCTGGCAACACTATAATCTCAGATAAGGAATCCCATTCCCCTTCCATCTTCCGTTCTAAGATCTTATGCCATCAGCACACAAAGGGGAAGGAAAGGTACGAACTGTTCAGATACATAAACTGCTTTTTACGGGAGAAGCCCTGGAGCTTCCAACCATGTAAATAAACACCTGACTGTTATAGAAGAGCAAGGACCAGAAACAGGTTCTCTGACACATTCCAAAAATAAACACGGCTGTTCCATCCCCATTATCAGACGTACCTGATCTGAGTCTCAGCAGGGGCCGCTTGTCTGAGCAAGCAACATCACGTCTCAGGATGGCAGAGCTCTCGTGACCTTTATTGTTATTACTGTTATCAAGGACATCACAAAGCACTCTTCCTTGGAAGTGCAGTTCGGCTCTGATTTTCTGCTAGAGGAAGGATTCCATTTTTCCTTTTAATTGTTTATTGTTGTAGGGATCAGTGCTTTTAAGGTGTTTCATGTTACAATTTTTCACACAGAAATAGATACTGACTCACTGGAACAAGACAAAAGCTGAGGAATCTGAAAACAGGGCTCTTGGTGTTCCTAGCTGCATCTCCACCACCACAGCCTACAGATGTGGAATTCCAAGCCCCAGAAAAACTAGGTTTTCATGTTAGGTAGCCCTTGCTTTCCACTTAACAGTTACTCTGACCACCTTCAGCCCTTCAAACCAATCAATACAGGGAAACAAGGGGAACTTCCTTCTCCGCTGGAAAGTGCAAATTTAGTTCCAGTGCTAAGGATGTGCTGGCTGCCTTTTCTCTCCTGTTAGAAAGCTTCACTCTAACTCTCAAAACAACTCTGAAGAGACACATTTTCTAAACAAGAAAGCAATTTTTACAAGGGCAGGACAGGAGTGACAAGACAAGGGGGAATGGCTTCAGATGGACTCGGGGAAGGTTTAGATATTATGAAGAAACTGCTCCCTGTGAGGGTGGTGAAGCCCTGGTTGCCCGGAGAAGCTGTGGCTGCTCCATCCCTGGAAGTGTCCAAGGCCAGGTTGGACGGGGCTCGGAGAAAACTGGGATAGTGGAAGGTGTCCCTTCCTCTGAGAGACCGTGAAATCAGAGACAGGTTGGGCTGTCTGAGGGAAGGTGTGTGGCCTCCCAGGTACCCCCAGTCTGGGGGGCTCTGCCCCCCTCTGCTGTTCAGTGCAATCACTGCCTTGAGCGCCAGCTCGAGACCCAGGTCTGGATCAGGTCAGGTGTTTCTGTGTGAAGCGTGGATTTGCTGACAAATCCGACCCTGAAGGGAGCACCAAGCTGATCTCCATTGCCTTGAAACCTTATTGCAATTTTCCACAAGTAACAGTGTGGCATATTCATTTTAAGCTGTTTTCCTAGATCTCCTCTAAGTTATTTCCTATTAAACAGTACTAAAGGATGTGCTAAAGGATGGGATGTAATATGGCTTAAATATTTATGGCCTTTGTATTTGTTACAGAGCTCAGGCCTCCTATACAATATGTGCCAGCATATCCATTCAATGCCAAACATTGTCAACATTGCAACAGCAAGAGTTTATACCTACCTCAAGTTAATAAATCAAAATTAGCACATTAGCCTATAGATTTCTGCCTAGTTTAAAGGGGCTTCAGAACACTGTGCAAGGAATAGAAATTTCCTATTGCTAAGCTGGGGAGTTTATCTACTAAAATAGAGTCAGTAAATAGCACATTAGAGAGAGGCCATTCTGGAATGCAGTTGGCCAGAAATGAAACACCACAATTAGCAGGAAATTCTAACGGTTTGGTGAGAGTGCTCTGCATCACACTTGCAGAAATAGACTTCAGCTTGCATTTAAATGCCAGCCTGATTCTCAAAACCAGGCAGTGCTGATGTCCTCATCATGTAAGTAGATTCAAAGCTAACTCTGAGCAGAGTTAAAAACAGAAAGCAAATTAGCCATTAGCATGGAAAGTCACTTTCACTGCTGTATTTTTATACTCTGTCTCTACATTTTTGGGCTGCAACTTCATATTAGAAGATATCAGCTGCTGAAAATCAAACTTCAGCACAGCACTCTGTCCTTCCTAAGCCCATCCTGCTGCTCACTCCCTGGAGAGCTTTCTCATGTGCTCTCTCGACTCTTCTTGCACTCAAGGCTCAGCAAGCAAGCAGGATTTGGGCAGAAGAATTTTCCTGCAGCTTACGCAGCAGAAAGCCCCGCGTTAACCTTCCCCATGACCCTCCCACACACCTAGGCAGGGCACAGTTAGATTCTCAGCTATGTCATTTCTATTCACGCTTTGCCCAAGTGTGGACTAATTTGGGAGCACGAGGCCAGCACTGGCAGAAGGAGAGGAACTGTTCTGGGGAGCCAGCAGGTCTGCAGACACCTGCCAGGCAGAAATCCCCATCCCGCATGGCTGGCATCACCCCCCTTTTCCGACTCGGGATTAGCATGTCATTTGTGCGCACCAGCTCTTCCCGCCCAGCATCTCCAGCAGCTGTCAGAGGCTCTTCCCAGCCCACCAGGCAGATGGCTCTGCGGCTGGGATGCCTATCCAGTGCTAGGCACTGGCACTTGGCAAGTGGCTGGAATCCCTCAGCAGGGCTATAATAAGCACAGGGCATGACTGAACCTGAAGTGCTGTTTACTTTTCCAGAGGCGTCGTGCCATAACGCATATGCCACAAAGAACTTGAAAAAAAAAGTGACCCACATCCCCTTTCAATTCCTTACCCCTCTCCCAGTAGCACCTCGTCACCCACAGCCAGCAACCCAAGCCCTGGGGCACGGTCTGGGAGGCAATTCCTGCAGGGACAGGGAGGCCAGTGTGTGGCCCACGACCAGCACACAACGGGAACTAAGCCTTGTTCTGTCCAAACAGCACCAAGTGGGTAGAACAGCTGAGAGCACACTCCAAAAGCCTCAACAGAGTGACACCTTGCACCATGTCACTGTTTACTTTCAGCTGTGCTATCAGCCCTCTGGCTACCACTGGCTCCCAATAGTTGTCCTAAAAATCTTTGCACAGACACGCATAAGGAAGGCTTTTAATGGTCAGTCAGGAGTTTTAACAAGGAATGCCAGGACTGTGAGTTGGAAGGGCAGGGTTAACTCTCCCCTGAAAGGCAGGGGGCAAACCAGCCACATGTGACATCCTTGGCACTTTTTGCAGACAGAGGAAACAAAGTGCTGGACGCATAACTGCACCTGAAATGGTACATCTCAGTCAACCCTGAGCCACTCTCAAATTCCTGCAGTAAACACTTCATTTTCTTTGGAAACAAGTAATTTGCAAATATTATCCCAAACTGGTGAACAAAAATAAACAAAGCAGGCAAGTCACGGTCCTTAAAACAAGTATTCTGACAGGTGATTTTACAATCCAGAGATCCCACCAGTCAGTATCCTAAACCTGTGCCCAAAGTGCTGATGCAACATGCACATGTGTAGGCACATACACACAGATCCAAACTCTTTTTATGAGAAGAGCAACCAAGTGAAAAGAAAGGAATTTTTCCTTTCTGAACTCACGCACACTTTATTAAAACTAGATTTTGGAAGCATTCCAATTCTAATTCCTTCCTCTGAAAGAACTCCACGTCTTAAAAATACACACTATGTCATAAGCACTATTTGACTTGTCCTTTTAACTCCTAACCAGGCAGGCAACTAGCAAAGGCCCTGTTTTAAATGCATGGTAAAAGGCAGATATAATGACATAAAATGGTCTATTTCAGTTCAAGGAAGCCCAACAGTCAAGTCAAACACCACACAATCATTTAAAAAATAAAACAAAAACAACTTCAGTAGGTTTTGAAGAAGTGTCCTCCCCTTTTTCACTTACAGAAAGAAGAAAAGGTCAACCCTTTAAGCTATTTCAGACTGTGCGCCTGTAAGCACTAATCATATTAAAATCCCCTCTTGACCAACATCTTTGTCACAAAACTAGGGCAAACACCATTTGGAAATCTTTCTGCTAAAAGCACTTGCCTTCAGGACACAGCTTCAAACCATCACCTACAGCCAAATACAATCACATGACCTTCTCTGACCTCTCACTCCCTGCAATCCCCACTCCCAACAGTGTCAGCCTCAGCAATCCTGAGACTTGAACCTTGCAATTCTGCTCCTTCCAGCCAACAATTGGAATGAAGTTGGACCACCCCTCTCCAAGGGAGGACAGGATCATGTTTCTCTGAAATGCTTCAGTTTTGATGTCAGTAACTACATGAGCTGCACATACATGTAGCTTTCTTTCTGGATTTATTACCCCCTTACATCTGGAAAACTGTTCATTTTCAGGTGAGCAGTTTATTTGCAACCACAAGCATTTGGCTGTGAAAGCTCAGAGCCCCCAGTTTAGACCAAATCTTTACCTGGCACCTTTCAGACTTGGGTTTTTCCCAGACTGGTGGTGGCCATACCCGTTTGCCCACCTTGATGAATGTGGTCTCCCAAATGCTCACAGCTAATCACCCTGCTTGAGCTTTCCCTTCTTGAGCAGGAGCTGTGGGCTCCTCATAAAGCAGCACAGCATTATCACATATCACCATCGTGCTATCAGACTGGAATCCCAGCCCCTTACCTTGTTCAAAGACTGGATTTCTAGCGGAACTCCTCACCTGCACAGGTCATGCCTCTCAGGTAGCCAGTGGTGGCCAGCCACAGGACGAGAGCTCCATCCAGTGGCTCCTTCTCCAGCCAACACTTACCAGAGCCGTGGATTATTTTGCATGTGCCCCTTTGGAGACTCTCAGAAACACCGAGGTGCTTCAGCTCCCTCAGTTTCCATCATGAAGGTTATTTCCCATTAGAAATTGGGACTTTGTACTGAAGGGGAAAAACCCCAACATGGACACCCAAAAACGATGGCAGTTTCTGAAATGTTAGGAGTCTCCTGCTTTCAGACAGCATCGAGATTGCTTCCCACAGATACCCATCCCTTGTGTATTCTCCTGAGCCCTTCAAACCATTACTTAATACAGATCATTGCAAGCAAAACTGCTTAGAGCCAGCATGCTTCCCCAGCAGCTCCAGAAACCAGAGTGGGAAAGGACATGTTAAACAGCAGTGTGACTTTTGGAGCTATCATTGTTTCTACTTCCCTGTTTCTGGGATCTTTTTGCTCAAAAGCCTGGAGCAGTGGGACACCTCCTCCCACCAGAAGGCAAGTCTGCTCTGAGGTCAGCCAGTCCTCTCCCTAGGGTGCCCTCACATTGTTTCTGAGAAGAAGTAATGCCAGCTTGCTTCTGCTGTTCCACTTGCTCTAATTTACCTGGGACAAAGGGTTATCTCTCTGATCTTTCTGTGGATGATGTAACAACATGTTGAAGGAAGACGGTGTTAAACTGAATTCCTCCCGGGTGCCTTCTAATTAGAAGGCACAGTCAGAACACTGTGGCAATAAGAGAGGTTGGCTCTTAAGTAGCTGAGTCAAAAGACAATTTTTTAAAATTGCAGTTGTATAAAAAGCAGAAATAAATACTGTACACTATTGTTATGGAAAGAACTGGCATGATCTCATCTCTAAAGGGATTTAGGTGCTAAACTGCCCCTCCAACCAATTCAAACACTCTAAATTCCTGAGCCTGTGAAGGTAAGTGCAGATTTAATAATAAAATGTTATTTACCTAAAAAAAGACTGTTTTGAAAGTCAACTGTAATTAATTGCTGACAGGTCTCCAAGTAAAACCCTTTGTAACAGCAGCACAGTGTCCCATTGTTAACACCGCATCTCGCACTCGGCAGGGACCAGTTTTCCCTTTCTTCTACGGCATTACTCAGGCATGGAACAACCCAAGAGTCTAATCCCACTTTCCCTTAGGTTTGCAGGACCATAGAGGTTCTTCCCACAAGCTATTTTCCCACCAGCCCAGGGCACACTTGCTCAGCCCAATTCCAAAAGCACTGGACAATGTCTGTTTACTTTGACACCAGAGAAGCAGTTTATATTTTTCCTCTCTTCCTGTCATACAACCATAAGCTCCAAGTGCCCAACTAAAATATTAAGTCACGTGTCCTGCTGAAGCGCACGCTGGGTGTGGCTCAGGCAGAAAGATCCACCACAGCTGTAGCCGTGGTCTCCCCCCATTACCTGTGATGCATTTCTGCTCCTTCCTTGTCCTTCTGGAGCAAGTCCCTTTTCAGCTTCACAGCAATGCACGATGGAGGATTGGGAGAGTCTCAGATACTGCCAGCCATACCAGCAGCTGCAGGGGTGCCTAGAACAAATAAAAGAGATGATATGTCTTGTGCCCAGATGCCTCTGAAAAGGCCAGGGCCAAACTGCAACAAGAAGAGGACTGTTAATTGCTGGGTCAAAGAGTCAGCAGTGGGGCTGAGCCAGGCTGGACCAGGCTTCAACTTCCAACATCTCAATTAGCTGTGCAGTGCAGGCCCTGAGGCTCTGCTGCAGGTGCATTCCCACCAGAACACCAGACCAGCTTGTTATACAGAGCAACAAGGGTTTTTTTCTCTCTGTAGCCAAGGCAGCCAACTGTGGGACTTGAAGAAAGCACTTAGTTTGTTATTGTGTCACAAGCTTTCAGCTTTCTGCTCCTGTCCAGCCTTGCTTGTCCAGCAAACACCTCTGTCTGCTAACAAGCAGAAAAGGGAGGAAGGACCCTCTAGGAGGTGGATAAAATCAGGTGGTCTGACCGCTGAGGCTAAGGCTATTTTGGCCATCATTTAAGCATCAGATTAGCCAGTCCATTTCTAAACCACACTCATGGGAGAAAGGAAGAAGTCCAAGACAAGGCTGCAGTAGGCAGTGGGAACAAGCAAACTGCCCCATAACACACAAACACACCCCCAGAACTGTTTAACTGGTGGGCAAGGCCGGGAAATCCTGAAGCTGCGCACCACAGAAGGATCAGTGTATCAGTACGGGAATGATTTTGAGGAGTTGGAAATGGCCTGGGTACTGAGCCAGGCTTTTGCCACTACACTGAGTACTGTAAGGACCCCCCTTCCAAATCTACACAGTAAAACTGGCCTTACACGGGCACTCTGACACCCGCCGGCCCTCAGCCACCCGGGCTGGGCAGGACAGCCTGTTAGACAGAAAACTCTCAGAGAACCTTCCTAGAGAAGAAAGCCAAAACCCAGATCCCGGCTGCTAAGAGATTACAGGAATGGTAACCATGAGACAGCAAAATCCAAAGCCATAATGAGCTGCAGGGACTGCTGAGCAGTACCTGTGCTGTGTGTGTTACAGAGCAATACTCTGTGTTTGCAATCACTGTGACTGCACTCTCTGGCTATAAGCTGCAGGCACTTTTTTCCCCAGACACTGCTAAACCGCAAAGCTGGTGCTAAAGCCTATGCAGGATGTGGCAAAACCTGTCAGGAGTTTAGAAGCGCCGCTCCTTTGAAAACAGAGTGACAGTTTACAGAGAGAGATGTCAGGAGAGTGAGGGGACATCTCCTGATGACACTGGGACATGGGATTAAGCCCCATCAAACAGAGTCCTCTAGTGAGAGTCAAGAATGGTCCTGGGCTGTGCCAGGTTACGTTGAGTCAGAAGGAGAAATGAAATGAAGCATGTCAACACAGGCTGCATTTTCCTTCCAGGGCAGATAAGGAGAGTGCTAGAGGGCTCTCAGCAGGGAAGGAGCACAGTTGGCTTCAAAAAGTTGTGAAATCTTTGCCTATTTCCAACCAATGCCTCAGTGATGGGAAAGAATGAGCAATCATTCCTGGACTGGGAGGAAAAATAATTAGCTTTCCCAAATCATTATGGAAAATAAACCCAATAGTAAGTCATACAAAACCACCATCTGCCTAGCAAACCTCAAATGACACAGTAAGCTTGGTGAGAATCTTGTGGAAAAAGAAAGCTCCTTTTGCTCCTTTCTAGCTAGTACCCAAACAGCTGGTGGAGTTACTGGTAAGTCACCCAAATCCCAGTTACACCAGTTAACCTATAAATATAAGCAAGAAAAACCTATTGTGAGCAAGGGTTCAGTGAGTCTCTTGTCAGAATCCACACTTGGGACCATCACACCATCACTATTTAGCTAAAACCCCTTCACTCCCAGAAGCCAAACTCCATGAACATGTCAAGCAAAGCCACCAAGTCATGGAAAATAAGGAAAATACTGGCAGTGGGCATGTTTAGAAGAGATATCAGGAAGGAATATCTTCCCTGTGGGACTGGGGAGGCCCTGGCACAAGCTGCCCGGAGAAGCTGTGGCTGCCCCATCCCTAGAAGTATTCAAGGCCAGGCTGGACAAGGCTTGGAACCATCTGGGATAGTGGAAGGTGTCCCTACCCAGGGCAGGGGCTGAAAGAAGATGATATTTAGATGATATTCCAACTCACACCATGATTCCGTGTTTCAGGAGGATGGAGTTGCAGAAGAAGATTACAAAAGCTGCAAGCTGTGTTTGTACCAAAAAAAAGAAACAAAAACAAGGAAATATTTTATTTCTTAGCAAGAGCAATTGTGCATAAATAATAAATTCTGTGCTACTAGTGTGTGGGAAACTCATTCACTCGAGCCAATGTGTGATCAGCCCCAAGCTCTACCAGAGACTGTTTTGATGTGGCCTGTTCTATCAGAATAAATCCACAATTCAGCAAAGCTACTTTCAAGTTCTTAAATAACCTTTTTAATGACTCTCTACTGCCTCCTAACTTCTTCCAGCCACTCAAAAGTCATGTATCACACATTCAGCTTTAAAAAAAACAAATAGATGAACACTGATGCCCAATTTAATCGGAACATTGCTGCAAATCCCTGGAGATGAGGTTGTGCAACATGCTGCCAGGGGCAAGGAGCACACTGCTGCGGTAAGCAATTTGTAACAGCAGTCAGGACAAGTGAAGAAATCAGCAGTGGGGCTGGGGTGGGGATTTTCACCAGCCTCAAGAAACACTCCCTGCCCTACATGAATTATAACCAAATGCCTTCCTCACAAGGAAGTCATAACACCCTTTTCTTAGGTAACATCTAAACATGTCCAATTCCTTACTGACAGCAGATAAGCAAAGAGCTTCAGGGTGAAATGGATCTCTAAATACTACAGTAATGCCAACTTCACAGAGGCTGTTTTCTCCACGTTATTCATATTTGCAGTATATTTTTCTTCTTACTATCCCAATAATACAGGTTTTACATTCCCAATCTAGTTTGGTTTTTTTCCCCAAAGCAGTAAAAGTCTCCTTGATGTCCCTCGTTGCCAGAGCAGAACCTGCCTGTGAGGGGGAAAATCAACTTTCTCATAGGAAAGAAGCTTAGACACATGCTCTTTTTGATAAGCTGAATGGTACCTTAAACATCTCCTTTGTCCATCTCCCATCAGTGACTTGTAAAAACTGAATGCACATGTGCTCTAAGCCAGCAGAATTCAGTTACCAAGAAGGGAAAAAGGAAGAGAAAAACCACACAACCTCTATCCAAAGGAAAATACAAGCATTTCAAATTTACGAGTGTCAGAGGAAACCACCACCCTAACCCCTTCCATTAAACATTGACAGAGTGCTCATCTGCATATCTTAATCTCGAGCAAACAAACCCAAGTTTGGAGTCAGGTGTGCTTAGCTGGATTAGAGATCACTTTCCCTCTCACCCCACCACATGCAGGGCATGAAACAGACAGGAGAGCCTCAAAAACACCATTAGGTTTGGGACTGATGGCTCTCTCCCAAGTCCTTTCTCAGCACGTTTTCCTGACTGGGAGATGCTATGAAGAAAACAAACATAAAAACCACAGGCTAACTTGGTGGGTTCCTTTTGACAATACACTATGTGCCAGGGGGAAAAGAAAACAACAAACCTTCATTCTCTTACAACATGTGCTTAGCTAAGCCCCAGTTCAAATAAACAGCTGTGCCCAGACCTTCGCTCTGGGGGCAAGCCTGTGCCATGAGCTCAGCACACCTCTACCTTGCCTGATGCCAGCAAAGGGCTTGTAGGGTGAGCACAGCCTTTCCTGCTGCAAACTAACTCTTGCTGCAAGAAATTACTCCAGCTTTTCCAGGCAAAACCTGCACTGTCAGAAAGAGCTTTTTAACCAAAGCAACTGTGCCAGCAGAAGACAGAAGACAAAAGAGGCTGCCAAGTTTGTAATGGCCTTATTTAGTCGTCAACCTGTTTGCTTGGCAGAGAAAAACCATCAGAAGGCGCCCTTCAAAGCAGTTCTTATTCACTGGCCCTGTGGGGATGTAAAGGCCTGACCCCACAAGCACCACTGGAGCATCCAGCCCCTCGCAAATGGCTTTTCCTATACACACAACACTCGAGGGGCAGCACTGCCCTGGGTCTACACAGGGAGCTGATATGGCAGAGCGTGACGGAATTCATCACCACAGCAGGCTCACAGTAAGCCTCCTCAGCCCCATCAGCCATCATCTATGAAGAGCAAAACACCAAACACCCCCCTTGGGAAGTGGCTGGGACATACAGACCTTCTAGAGAGAAAAGCAACGACATGAAAAATCCTTGAGGGACTTACCCTTGCCTTTGTTCTCCCACTGTTGCTTCCTTACAAGTCCAGCAAGCAGGAGCCAGCACAGAGGTTTTGCTGCGTTACTGGCAAGGCAGGAACTCAGCACCCACCTGCTCTCTGAGTGAAGCTTTGGCAGTCGCTCAAGGTAACAGGTTAGCAGCATGGAACATTCCTAACCTCCACTCTGTCCCTCTTCCCTCCCATCAGATATGGCTGGGAAACTCTACACACTGCAACAGCTCTTCAGGCATGTCTTTAGGTGACATTTCCTACCTCTCAGTATAATTGTCAGCTACAGAAAAACAGGTCAGTTTTTATCTTTCCCTCCTTTAGAAACAACAAAAAACCCCTGCTGCTGAGCAGACCTTTCCGCATTGTACTTCCAAACCTGGAAGTAAAATTCCATAGATCAATTCACTCCTAATGTCTATAAACCTGCTTGGTCTAGTCCCTACTCACCTCATTCCCTCAGCACGTTATGTGACGTATTCTGCTTTATTCAGGTCACTGCCTCCTCCCACCCCTCACTCGGTCATTCCAGTGAGAGACACACTGCAGTTCAAAGCAAGAGTTCCATCCAAGCTAACCTCAAGTGCCAAAGGATTTGCAAAAGCTAACAGAGAAAGCTCTCAGGAAGCTGACATCAGTTCAATAATCATCTCACTCCTGTAAAAGCGGTCTAGAGCAACACTAAGAACTACTAGCCCACAAGTTTCAAATTTGACAGTTAACCCGGCCTCTAACGAAAGCTGAGAGCCCTCATTTTGACCAGTGAGGGACCAAAAAGCCCATGCTGCGGATGGGAGTCTCCTCTCATCACTGTGCAAAGCAGAAGCACTGACGCAATGCTGCTGTTGGATGACAGCAATGTGCCCAGCACACGCTGCTGCAGGAGCAGAACCAGTGTTTGTGACCCTGCTGGAGCACAGCCCCGCCAGCGCCAGCCCGTGCGTCCAGGCCACCCCAGCCTTCCTTCCCAAGGTGGATTGTGCACAACAGATCTTCATGGATTCTATTTAGCAAGAGCCTACTTCAAAGCCAGCCTGCAAGTACCTCAGCCTCACCCCAGACTACAGCTGCACTGTTTCCTGTAAGGACTCCAAGCTCCCCCATCTCTGTGATCTGTTTCTTGGTTTGACTTCTGTGGAGCTACTTTGAAAATGAAGCTTCAATAATGAACACAAGCCAAAGATTCAGTCCAAGGCATCTCATTCTCATATCCTGCCAGATGAGTAAAACTGTATGAGCCATATCAGGAGAGAATCAGCTCTACCATATGAGCATCTCCCCGTCCAACATCTGTCTCATTGATTAACCAATTTCCCTTAGCATCTATCTCAACCTCTGTTCTATAAGAAACAGCAACTGACAATTTCCCTCCAGCTCCTGCCGTCCTCCCCAGCCACTTCCACAGCAGCTAAAACGTTCAAAATACAGCTCAGGTCTCAAGGCACACCTTGCTATCAGCAGTACAGGTGCTGCTGTGACTCATGGCAACAACAGCAACACGTCCTCACATTGTCAGGCAGTCACCACTGGAACCAAGGACATGCAATTACTGACAGTTTGGGTATTATTTCAGTTTAAAGTTCATTTTTACAAACAGCCCACAGTCCCTTTAAAAATAAACCCCCAGCAATAACAAAAACTTAAACCAAACTAAATATTGTAATTTTTTACCCAGATCAGAGACGGCACTGAAAGGTTTTGGGTGTTGTACTGCCAAAAAAAACAAACAAAAGTCCTCAAACAAAACATCCTGAAACCAAGGAGCAGAAGTGGAAATCAGTACTTACATGAAGAGGCCAAGAATTCTAGTGTCTACATTGAGTTTTGAGACTTCATGTGCTTCCTAGTGAAAGAAAAGATCATTCAAGGGACATCCTATTCCAGCCAGCAGGAAATGTCGTAGGACAGATCTAATCCCCTACACAAATGTCTTCCAGGACCTGAAGCAACTACAGTTACCCGAGACAAGGACCAGAATGGGAACAGCCAGTACTTTAGCCTAAATATCCAGGCTCAGAGTGGGAAGGTGAAATGACAGCACAGTGCAGGTATCCCCATCCAACACAGGTGCCGATGTAGGGAAAGGAAATGCAGAGGCTCAGTCCATGGGGAGCGGCGTGACAGACCAGGAAGGAGAACTGGCTCATATTCCAGCAGCAGAGACAAGCAGAGGAGAAGAGAAAAACAAAAACCTCAAAGGCAGCGCAACAAATACGGAGACAGAAAATTCATTACAAAAGTGGCTAAAGGGAGGGTTCCACAGAAGGACTTTGAAAGATCCAGAGATCTTCAGCCTGTGCTGCACAACAAGCAAACACAATTGCTACATTTCCAGCAATGCTTTCTGACCTCCTGCCAATATGATCCCAGCTGGATTGTACCGGCAATCCCAGAAGCAACGCTAACAGCAATCTTTAAAGCCAACAGCGCAACCAGATGCTGGAGGTGTCCTCATCTGAGGGCAACTGGCAAGTGCAGACCGTCAATAAAACATAAAATGCAGATGCATTATCACTTTGAGTGTATCATGGGTGAGCAACCTTGGGAGAAAAGGAAATTTTCAGACAGGAAGAGCTAGTGACTCATCTCCGGCATGGATGAATTCCATCAGTCCCACTGCAGGCATAGGCTAAGTCTAAGTCACTAAGAGATCTCAAGAAAGGCCATTATTTACATACCTAAGTAACAGCAAGCGTGTACCACAGGAGTTAAAGCATGCAGAACAGCCGTGACATTTGGCAAACACAGTAAGAATTCCTTCTGAGAGTGTACCATGCCATAGCATCCCCAAAGCTCAGTCTCACCTATCCTAAAATGCTGAGCGGGCTGGGAAGCCACCAGCAGAGGAACAACCACTGTCATACTGTCTTTCCAGGAAAAGGCTAGTCCTGAGCACAAGCCGTGCTTATGTCAAAGGGGAAGAGTAAACCCCAGCAGGAAAGAGCTGAAACTGTGAGATCAAGCTGTTCTCCACAGTTAAAGGTCCAAGAATAGCAGGGGCACTCATTAGCCATAAAAACTTGAGTGTAAGGGCACGTACCAACAGCATGAGGAACGCTGACAACGGAGCGCCTGACGGCTCCCAGCCTCAGGGAATCTCCCTTCACTCGTCAATAGACTGCTCAGTTCCACAAAACAGCTATATTCCTGAACCAGACTGGGTAAAGCAGCAGGAGCTGCACCAAAACCCCCAGTGGAAAAACCTCTTCAGTCAGTTGACATGATCCCACTCTCTAGACAACACAGCAGAGACAGCAAGGAGAAGCACACCTGGAATACCTACACGACTACACTGGACCACTGCAGGAAACCCTGGGGGAAGCAGCAGCACTGCAGACGAGCAGTGGTACCTAAAAAGCCAAGTCCTGCCCTTTGTGACTGCGGGTGCTCTCCTCACGAGGCACAGCACAGACAGGACACAGGTGACTGACCAACAAGCCAGTCAATGACCCGAGGCCACTGTGCTGGCTCGAGGGCTCGGGGTAAAGGCCATGAGCCGCAGCAGGGACAACACCAACGAGGCTCAGCAGAGAACAACAGCTATGGCTGCAGCAAAGGAGGGAGGCAAATCTGAAGGGAACTACGAGAAAAGAGCACACAGTCAGCAAACATCCATAGCTGGTGCTGAAACCAGGAGGCAGGAAAAGCCCTGGCAAGCAGATGGGTTAACTCAGCAGAAGTACTCAGAGAAGAGGACTAGAAAACACAAGACAGCCAAGTGGGGCAGGGCAGAAGCCACATGCTCAAGAAGGCTGTGTCCGAGTGAAACGCTGGAACACTGGCTTTAACTTGTCTGTTACAACTTGTATGAGATCATGTTTCTAGCAGTTATTAAAAGACAAGTCACAACAACTTAGAAGGAAATTGGACAGAAAAGCACAAAATACAGGACAGGCGAAAGCACAGGATGTCCTCTGAAAGAGCTGCAGCGGCAACCTTTTTGTAAATACCTCCCAGAAACCAACAGCTTTGTTCCAAGCCAGGCAGTACTATGAGCCAGCAAACATCCATGGTGCAAGCTGGACAACTTTGACTTCCTGGAGATCATATATGGCATGTCCAGCCTGCCCAGGACATTGGGAAGAGCAGTCAGCAGAAATCCAAGAAATGAGCAATAGCCTGCAATCTCATTTACCCTCAATGTTATATACACTGCTCTCATATTCTCTATACCTATGGACTGAAACTCAGACCCAAGAAGAAAAGTCACCTGTACACAAGAGTCTCCAGTTTGGGGTCTGAGCATTCTATTATACCCACCCAAGGTAAAATAAATCCCTGCACTGCTTACTCCCAGGGTGGAATCCACACTCCTTGTCACTACTGCATTTCAATCAGCATTCTGGAGATGCATCCCCAGTTCAGGTTGCCTTGGCACAGTAAGCACTGTGCAGAGGCTCAGTCAGAAGAGCTGCTAGGCGTTTTACTTGGCAGCAGGCTGCCAGCATCAGCCCTGCTCGGGGCTGAGTGCGGGTGAGAGCTCAGCCCTGAAGGCTGCCACGGCTCAGACCCAGCGGAACTCGTGTTATCCATGCGCTAATGGTCACTCCCAGCACGGCAACAGCTGGTGCCTGCACAGAAGGCCTTCTGGTGACCAAACCCCTGCCATTAGCTCAGCCTTTTCTAGTCATTCACTAAATCCAGCAGAGTTTGCTCTACTCCACTCCCTCCTCCCAGAGAGCAAGACTGATCTCACTCCGTGCACTATTTATGTGGCCGAGCGAGGAACTGCGACCTCTTCCTTCTTTACCTTTTCCACAGCCAGTCCGTGTTAGAGCCCCAAAGCTCCTCTTGCAGCCAGCCTAGGGGCTGAGACACAATGACCTCCAGTGGCAGATTCCTGCATGAATTTCTCCCCTTTATCACTAGGCTACAGGGACCGCAGCACTTTGGCCAACATTTTGTATTTCAAGACCAAACCTCTGCTAAGTTTCCTTTCCTCACTAACAGTTAGTGAGGAAGGGAAAGTTAGTTCATTTTTCTAGGTAAACTAACACAGCCAACATTGCACTGATGGCTTTTAGTACCTTTTATAGCAAATAAATAACTTCCACTGGCCATGAATCTGTGCCAATGGCATCAGAACATGGCAGAGCAAAACGAAAAACCAGGGCTGCCTTCCTTTTCTATTATTTAACAGCACACTTCAGATCTACAAAATAGGACATGAATTTTAACAAATGCCTCCTCCCAGGCTCCTGAAGGCGTGGGGAGATATCAGAATTTTAAAGACAAGAAGAGTGAAGCTAAGAGTGATTGATTTACTTACAGTCACACAGAGTCTAAACGGGAGCTGGAAAAAACCATCTGGTGGCCCATACACTCGGTTATGCTGAAACCTCTTGGCAAGAGCACTTGCACACTGTGTTTTCCTAAGATATACCTCACTACTGCTGCATACATACAGACTTCTCTGGGCTACGCAGAGCAGTTCACAGTGAGTTTCTCCTGGGTCATTTTTATTTCACAAAGAGATTCCTGAGTATCTAATTACTAGAAAAAGAACAGAATCAATTCAATACTTACCATATTTATATATAATTCCATTACTACAAAGTTTGCTTAAATAAACAGAAAACAGTAAGTAACTGGCATCAAATTATAGGAAATTAGGTTCTACCTACAAAACTGGTAGCTGTTTTAAGAAGCATCTAGAGACAATAAGAACTTAAGTAAACTTAGAAGAGAAATTTAAGTCCACTATATAGAAAACAGCCACAAGGACTGAGAATAAAAAGAGGCAATATTAAGATCATAGCTCACATGGGTACTTGCACCACAATTAAAACCCTACTAATCAGTACTTCCATCCGTTTTCTAACTGGGAAAAAAAAAAACAGCACCCCAATTTTGTTTCCTGATCTTGATTAAAACAAGCAAACATTGCTAGGCAACTCCATCAGAGTACCTCTTACCCAAGGGAAGAGAAAGGGACACAACACCCAAAGGCTGAAAAACAATCCTCACCAAACAGCAGACACCAGCTCAGAAACTTTTTGCATCTCTAAGAGGCAAAAGCCAACACAACAATCCTGGTTTGCGGTAGCCCGGGAATAGATGCAAGCAAAGGAAATACTGACAGGTTCAGAAGGCACTGCTGGAGCTGAGGTCTAAGCCGAGGCACAGTCAGACCGGTCTCAGGCCATCTCTGCTGCTGTCTGTCCTACATGCAAATTACTGCAGCTTCATGTGCTCCAGGCCAGCCACTTGCAGATCCCCCAGGAGCTCGGGGACCAGTGGGGTGTGTGTTTGGGGTTTGGTATTGTTTTTTTCCCCCGCAGCAATTAAAAACATTCTAATAATTGGTCATGACTTTGCTCCTTCCAACCCAAACTTGGCAGGCAGACATTTTGTAAAGCTTTCTGGAACGGGCTGCAGATAACCTGCCACACAATTTCTGTGCGCTCTCTGTGATGGGTTTCAAAAGAAGTCTTTATTAGAACTCAGACATGTTTACTTCCTTGCAACGAGCACTGTCATTCCAATTCCTGTAATTAAATCCACAATTTTGACAGCTGAAACTGTAGAAATAATTGCACTGTTAGTCAAAATAAGTTGTTACTGTTCAGACTCTTGCCAAGAATGCTTTAAAAGCTTGTACTGTGTGTTTCAAATAAATCTGAACTGAATCTTCATCCATTCCACCTCACTTCCTTTCTGGAGCAAAGATCTCAAAAATCTTTCCTTTTACTGCACAACCTTCAAGTCCTGAGCGAGATTTTCTGCCAGACTACTGCTACTTTCCATACAACATAAATATTATACAACGCTCTTGTACTGAGCCCTGTCACACACATGATGCACTTTATGTAATCCTGTGTCTCTGTCCCATGAATTCATTTCCCACACATGAAAAAACAGAGTGAAGTCAGTAATTTTCTCAGCAATCTCAGAGGACTTTTTCACACCAAATACACCTATTGTACCAGTATCACAAACGAGCAATCCACAATATTACTTCTTTTATGAGACAAGAAGCCAACGCTATCAAGCACTAAAAAGTCTTTCCAACCACTTTTATTTTTCAGCCAATGGTTAGGGAATGCCAGCACAACTCCAGCCATAAAGGAAGACATCTCAGCTCCAGCAAGCAGGTAGGAGAAGCACCACGGTAGACAATAAAAAGCTTTACAATAAAATGTTGCCTTCAAAAGCCAACTCAGAAGTGTTCAAAGCAGAACAAGGCAGTTCACAAAACCCAGCACTTGAGATGGGTAACCTGAAGTTTGTTTTCTGCACCTGGAACAAGAGGCTCAGGCAGCAGCTACTCCACACAGGTCTCCACGTCTTACTCCAAGCAGGTGAGACTGAAAAACCTACTTCCAATAGTGCAGGATCTGGGAGAAGCACCCAGAAGGCTCAGTGAACACGTGGAGCAGCTGGAACAAAGGCAGGAAGCCACCTCTCACATCCCTAATGCGATTATGGGAAGGTTTAGCATCACATCATTTACAGATGGGGGCCATTTGCAAAGTGCCCATCTGCCCAGGGCATGCCTGGCAAGCTAACATATTCCTCTTCAGGAGAAAAGGACTGACCAGCAACAAACACAGCACTCTTTTTGGAAAAGCTAAAAAAAATTGGTAAAACAACCCCAAACATGCTAGGTAACAAAAAGCCTCGAATGTCCTGGTTTGCAGTGCATAACAGAAGCAGATATAAAAATTCATTTGCCATACATGGAATTTCAGTCACATTTGGCATTAATTCAGTGTATTCTACTAATACCTTCTTCTATGAAAAGCATCAGAAAACATTTTTGTGTACCTTAAACCATTAAATTCTAGGTTATCATAAAATGCCCTCAGCAGCAAAAATGGTTTTTACCTTTTACTTCCTGGGAACAAGAAAACATCCATTACAAATCCATGCAGATAAAAAAACAATGAAGAGATCTAAAAACCAGCTACCTTCTTCAAAATTAAACAGCAGTTGGGCACAAAATAAATTAAAAACACCTACAAAATACTCTACAACTCATTGGTCTGATCAAAAACAGGCATAGCATTTGGCAATGCTCAGAATCCTTGTCTCTTCAGAATCTGTGTGTGTCACTTCACATAATACTGAACAGACGTACCGATTTATTTAATAATTCCCCTATTCCCAAAGTTTATTTGTTCCTCACAACCAAATCACCAGGACTGAATGGTGCCTCTCCAGAGGCCTCCTATAAAAGAAGGAAGAAGCTGCACTTGGATCACAGAGAAGTTTGGAATGGTTTGACTGTGTCTGCACTTCAAAGAGGATTACAATGTGCTCAAAAATTCCTTGACCTGCAAAGAGAAACAAATATTGTCAATCACACTAAGTGTTTATCAACAGAATTAGGCAGCAAGTCTATTTAGCTCTCCTCTGCTTTATGCTTTGCTACAACCTAAAGAAACAGGGAAAAGGCTGCTCTGGCTCAGCTGTGCCATTACCTGTCCATCGAGAACATTTCCAGACATGGTACCTGTAATTTAGCAGATGCAGGGATGATGGAATGATGCTCACCCCTCCTGCAGTCCTGAACTAGAGCCCTCTGTCACAAAGGACTGCATTACAAGCAGGTGTCACCCAGACAGGAGGGGGATAATGGCCACCTCAAAAGAGCTGTCATTTGGAAACCACGGAGTCACGCCCACTGCCTGCACACCAGCCGGATTTAACTCTGCTGAACAACGCAGGGCACCTAACCAGGACGCCCCGTGGAACCTCGCGCTGGCAAAGAAATAACGAAGCAATACCTACCAAAACCACACTGCTGGGAGAAAATCCAATACTGGACATCAGCGCCAAGCTCACAACTCCTGCCTTTAAGTTTCAGGAACATCCCTGGAACAAGGCTGTGATACAGCCTGAAATGGGAGCATTTTCCTCTGTCCACTCAAGCCATGCTACTCCACAAAAGAAATCGTTTTTTAGAGGACACGATGTTAGTCTTTTGGCAAAGGCTCTCCTACACAGAGCCCATCTGTAAACATTTTGTCCAAATTCTTGATGTGAAATGGAAACAGATCTTGGATCACACTCTCCAACTGTGACCCTTCCCTTCCCAGGTCAGGACTCAAAGAGGTGGGGAAAAAAAGAAGAGGTCAAATCCCTTCCTGTAGAGAAGGGAACACGTAACTGTGCCAAGACTAACTTCAAAGGCACCACAAGAAAGACAAGCTCTACTTCGGAGAGTAGCACCAGTAATCCTGCATGGAAAACCCTGCCAGGATTTACAGTTTCAGGATGAGCATCACAACAGAGGGAAGAAGCAAGGACAGAGGATCTGGGTCCCCACACAGCACAGGCCAAAGCACAGTGTACCCAGCCTCATCAAGTGTACCTCTTCCCTGGCTCCATTTAGCAAATGCCAAAAATTAGAGCCAACACAGGGCACAGGTTGTTGCCAGATAAACTGATGGCTACCCCAGAAAAAATTCCTGCAAAATCCATACTAAGTTACCCAAGCCTGGCCTTATCTCATCTTGTGCAGATGGGAAGCAGGCTCCCTCCACAGCTGCCATCTCCAGTCATTCCATTGATTAACAAGCTCAACCAGGAAGACTGGTTTTAATCAGGTGAACACTTCCACTCCTAGATGGATCAATGGAGATCAAAGAACAAAGCCGCTTTTCTTGTGAAGGAACACATTATTTCTGAAGAATGGAAAAACGTGTGTAAACCACTGCTGAGGTCTCTAAGTCACTGCAGCTATTCAGATCAAAGTCAAGTTGTCCTTGCTTGACTCCCACTGGGATTCAAGTACCGAACACCTGAGCAGTCATATGATAAACGTTTGGCCTAGCTTTAAAATACGCATTGCCATAGGCTGTAAAACTGTTCCTTACCTGAACGGAACTCGGTGACTTACATATTTTAGAAGCATGGTTAGAGTCTAAAGTGTATTTCTAGAGCAATGGGAATCATCAGTTTGTGCTGCCTGTGAAATTTTACCTTTTCGATCAGGTGATCGTATTTGTCCTTTTTGCCTTTGAAGTCTTCGTTGACATCGAGCGTTAAAATCGGAATTTCCTGTAGATAGTCAAAATCTGTTCTGTATAGGGAGAGGAACAAAGCAGATATTAATAGCTGGAAATAAAGCAAAAAGCAGTCAAATCCCTGTCAGCATTTTCATTGTTAAGAATCCCCTAAGAAAAACTGCATCTATAAATTACAGCCAGGAATTCTGAATTTACAGCGTGGCTCCTGGGATACACCAGTGATTCCCAGACATGCTGCTGCCCCAGCACCTAATGGAATAACAGCACTCCGTGTGTTAAAGCCAGGTCAGCTGAAGCCTCTGCCGCTCAGAGCTCTGCTTGAAGACAACTTGGAGCATGCTGCAATCATGAACGTGCTGCAAAGACACTACTCCTAAGGAAACACTGATAGTAATGTGCCTGCAGCTCAGATTTACACATGGTAAGAGAAGCTGAAGTTTCACTGGTAGAAAAAGCCCCACAGAACATCCTTGCAAAGATTTATCCATCCTCAAGGAATCGCTCAACAAACCCTACCGCAGTGTCCTATGCTGGAGCCAACTTTCATGCTTGTAGTGAAGCTTCTCCAGATATTCAATGGGGATTTCTTGTTCTTCATCTCTTCCACGCAAGTAAATCCTATTCAAGCATTTCTAAAGGCAAAAGACAGTAAATAAAAGTAAGTAAATGGTTATATTGCATGCCAAGAGCACAGAAATATCCAAATTTAAAACAACCAAATGTTTAAAATCATTTGTTCCCATCCTGAGCGTGCCTAAAGCCTCAACAACAAGCCAAAACTGTTTAAGTGTTGTACTTTGTATTTTAAAAATACGTTCTTTTCTTAAATACAAAAACAAAAAGCCCTCAGAGTTACTCCAGTGTGTTACATATCAAAGTCATCTGTAAGCTCATTAGAGCTCTTTTAACCTCATGTTTTTCTCCTGTTCAAGCTAATTTCACACTCAAAGGAGGTATTATTCTGTTCTCTCCTTTTGAACAAATATTAGATGGCCCAAGATCAAAGCAGGGTCATAAGGCCTCGCACACAGGGTGCGCTTTCACCTGGCTTAGTTCCAGCGCCCCAGGTGTAGGGGCTTCACAGAGCACCCCCACATCAGCTCTACCATCACTGGAAACTGTTGTATCCATTCCCTGTACAGCTATATTCCTGATGTAACAGCTATTCCTACAGGGATTTTGTACTTCCCTGGAGTCACTTGCTTTATTCCAGCAGTATTTTCTGGTTTACTGTTCTCATGTATTCTGTTTTCAAAATGAGAAGATCATTACCATCACAGCTGAGTTTAATACACAGAGTCTACATCTGAAAGAACTTTGTTTTTTTAAGTACTTCCAGACCTAGTCACAGCTCAAGCACTGCAGCCTGAGCTGAGCTCTGCCCATGAGGGGCAAGAACACAGAGTTGTTTTTGGTGCTGTACCATTCGTACCCCTCACCTCAGGAGTGGCTCGGAGATAAATGATCCCATCCAGCGCCAGCTTCGAGCCAAACTGTTTGTTCATCCAGTCGTGCCAGTCCTGGTAAATTGTCCACTCGGTCTCATTCATGCAGTCAGACTCGTATAAATTAGCAGCAAAGATGTACCTGTGGACATTGAAGTGATGGAAACAACTTCTCTCAGACACAGGAATTTCTTGGTTTGCCTCAAATACAGTAACTAGAGAAGAAGCTGAGTGGTGACACTGCAGCATTTCTGACCATCTCCTGGAGTGGAATAAACAGCTGGTGTTCTCCTCCTGGAGCTGTGTGTTGGAAGACCACCAACATTTTGCAGGAATAGCCCACAGAACACAGCTAGCTTGTACACCAGGTGATTTATTCACAACAATTAAAACGCATTGATTTTTGCAATACATTACAACAAGGGGAACACCTATGGGTTATGGAAAAGGGATTCAATTATCAGGTCTTACCTTCTGAATCCAGAAACGCAGGATGGGGCATTTACTTACACATTTTTCTGCTGGCCATAAACTAAAGCACGAAGAGTTCCACCTCAACACGAGGGAGAACTTTCCATGAGGGTGGCCAAGCAGCAGCACAGCTGCTTAGGGAGGTCACCCAGTCTCCCTCTGGAAGCATTTCAACCACCTGGCCACACTCCTCTGCCACCCGCTCAGGGAGACCCTGCCTTGGCCGGCAGAGCTCCCTTCCAGCCGTGGGAAGGGACATGACTCGGGAGAGCTCCCCCGGAGCGCCGCAGCCCCACGCACCTGTCGCTGTAGACGGAGCGCTCGAAGAACAGGACGGGGTTCTGGGCGTGGGCCAGCTTGCGGTCCAGGGCGCCGAGCTGAGCCCGGATCCTGCTGAGGCACGCGTACGTCTGGAAGGTGAAGGCCCAGCGCTCCGGCTTCTCGTACATCATGCGCAGCACGTTGCCGCCGCTCCGCTGCGACGTGCTCAGCTCCTGGGCCCGGGGAAAACAAACACACTGCTGCCTAATCCTGGGAAACGCCGCTAAGGGGAAGGCGGGAGCAACGTGTGCCCCGTCAGCTTCGCACCGAGTTCACCGAAACGCACCGCGCTCTTTGCCAGGCTAAACAAAGGATCTCCCGTCCCTCAAAAGCCACCTGCACGGGAAGTAGCAGCTGGATTGCCAATGGAATTACAGTTAAAAAAAAATCCCACCGCTAACACCAAGTGAGCAGCAGCTCTCAATTTCCTAAGACTTTTCATGGCACAGGAAGAAGCCTCTGCACCCACCTGGTTAGTTCACAGTGGCTACAAGTAACTCTTTACCACTTTCAGATATCGAATCCAAGAGGAACTCAGACCTTGTGAAAGCAATCAGCAAAAGTGTTGCTATCACACAGAGTCTGACAAACACCCACTCCGTTGGTGTCTCACACCGGTATGCTGAAATCAGAGGTACGTTTGACTTTTTTTCCCCCCTCTTTTACCTCAAAGTCGTCTCCAGAGTTTTGCTGGACATTGCACCATCTAGCTACAGGCTCGGGAACCACTTCCCACTCCTCATTGGCTTGTTTCAGGATATTCACAAAGGTGGATTTCCCTGCAGCTGTAGGAAAAGCGTCCAGGAAGAACTTCAGTGAGAAACCACCCACAGCAGCGCTATTTAACTAGTGTTCAACTCTGCCTTGCACCCTCATAAACCACTCTCCCACACTCACCATGAGGCAGATGAGGTAATGGAGCAACAGGGCTTTTCTTTATCTGAATTTAAACAGGTTGGACAAGAGGCACCTGGTGGTATTTTGAGGTGTGCTGTGCAGGGCAGGGAGTGGGATTCAGAGATCCTTATGGAGCCTTCCCAACTCCAAAATTCCGTGATTCTGGGTGCTTTACACCACAAACGGGAAAGACATGGGGAAAAGCTTATCCTGGACTTCCACACCAACAGGTGAATCAGTTAACAACTGTAATAGAAAGCTTTTTTTTTTTCCTCACCCAAATCTCCTAATTTTTACGGTGTCAGGGTAAAGTCTCTGACATTATGAATTCGCTTGTTTGTACCTCCTGACCGGATTAAAAGCCTTTTGCGGAGGGAAACGGCCAGGAAAATCTTGTGGAAGCATCCCTGTTGCCCCGCTCTGACGTAGTTGAAGGAGCCGTCACACAAGGGAAAGAGGAAGAAGAGGGAAAGGGGGAAAGAGGGGAAAGAGGGATTTAAGGGAAGAGGTAAGGAAGAAGCGGAAGGAAGGAAAAAAAAGAAAAAAGGCAGGAAGGAGGCAGACAGGCAGTGAAGAGTCCTCAGAGCTGTGCCTCCCCCAGAAGGGGAAAAAGCACCACCTCAGAGCTGCGCATCCCCCAGCCGCCTCTCCCTCCAGCCCTCACCAACTCCCCCTTCCCCGTCCCTTTTCCCGCGAAGGCGGAAGGCGCCGACTCACCGATGTTGCCCTCCACGGCGACCTTCTTGACGCGGCCGTCGGGCCTGCCGCGCTTGGGCGGGGTGGCCATGGCGGCCCGAGGGGGCGCCTGAGGGGGCGCGCGCCAGACCCGGCCTGAGGGGGCGCGAGACCCGGCCCCAGCCCCGCGCGCGCCGCCTTCAAATTTGGCGCGCGACAGCGGCGGGCCCGCCGGGGCGTCCGTTGACGTCACAGGCTCGCGCCGGCGGCCGGGGCCGCCGCAGGCCAGAGCGGCGGAGCGCTGAGCGCATCGATGGCGGCAGGCGCTGCCCCCGCCGCCAGCGCGGCCCCGGGGGAGGGGACAAAGGGAACGGGAAAAGGGGACAAAGGCACCCCCGGCACACAGAATAACTTCCAAACCCCTCCGGGAACGGCCTGGCACCGGCACGAGAGCTGCCTCTCAAGGAGATTGCCAGCAGTTGAACTTAGAGGGCCCTTATTGAAAATCATTGGGAGGACATTCCCAACTTGAGGAAGGAGTTCTTGGCTTTAGGCTGGGTTTCTTCAGTTCAGGGAGGAATTGTTCCCTGCGAGGGTGGGCAGGCCCTGGCACAGGGTGCCCCGAGCAGCTGTGGCTGCCCCGGGATCCCTGCAAGTGCCCAAGGCCAGGCTGGACAGGGCTTGGAGCACCCTGGGACGGTGGGAGGTGTCCCTGCCCATGGCAGAGCTGGAATGGGATGGGATCTGAAGTCCCATTCAAACCAAACCAATATGGGATTCTCTGAAATCCTAAAATCCCCCAAACAGACACCAAACCCAAGGAGATGTGAGTAAAATGGGGCAAAATCCTGAGCATGGAATGGGATGGGTACCAGCAGCGAGGCAGTTATGGCCCCAGATCTGTGTAAAAAATTGGAGTAAAAGCCAGATTTTCAACCACCTTGTTCCAAACTGCCCTCCAGCCACGTGTGAGAGCAATTTACCACGGGGCAGGGCGCTTCAGAAGCCCTGGTGGATGGGAGGGCAGGAATTCTGGAGCACTCCGGCTGTTGGGGTCACCGGAGGCCCCCGGGAGAAAGAAAAGCCAAACAAAAGTCACCTGTGGTGCTGGGCAGGGCCAAAAGCTTCGTCTGCTGCCCCTCCTGTGGCACCAAGCAGCCAACAGCATCCTTGGGTGTGTCCTGGTCACACATTCCCAATATAGAGGGGAGGGGAAAAATCTATTTACAAGCAGGAGACCACTGAGGAGCAAGTCCAAGAAGGAAATAAAGACAGTCATGGTCAAACATAGCTATTTATTTTCTCTTATAAACAGCCTTCAGTTTCTTATTGAAAAAAAAAAAAACCAAAAACCCCTAGGATTTAAATATTTTGCCCCATCACATACAACCATCTGTATACATTATTTACAACTCTCAAATAAACACGGTGAGGGTTTTCAGACATTCAACTTATTCTTTTTGAATCAAAAGCTGTTTTTGTTTCCAACTGAAATCTCCGTCAGTGACTACAAACTGAAGCGGTATTGGCACAGTTAGCTCACAGTAAGGGTTCTCTCCTTGCATTTTACACGTTACACTGAGTTTTGTCCCACATGTTTCAGGATTCTCAAGGAGGAGGAAAGGTTAGTGTCGCTTTCAGAATTAATTTCTCTTTATTTTTTTTTTACCTTCAGAAATGGCCTTTTACTGAAGCCTCGTTCATTTTTACTCCAACCTCGCTGGTTTTCATGGAAACCTTTTTATTGCATCCTTCTCTCTCTCCCAGTGCACACACCAGGCCACGTGCCTCTGCACCACACAAGCACAGCGCTCCCAAGCAGTCCAACAGCCACGACAACAAACGTCCCCTCCGCGACACGGCTCGGAAAAATTGTCCCCAAGTTGCAAACGTACAAAAATAATGAGTATAGTTCAGTGGCTATAAAAAATTAATCTCCCCTAAAAATACAATATTCTATGAACAATCTGGGGAATCGGTTCTTCCGACAAAATAAGGTAACTGGGTATTTCCCTAGGCTGCAAACTGAACCTGGCAAGAGGAAACCGTATGAAAAGCGGGGGAAGAAGAAGGTTTAACACTGAAAATCACCAAAGTTAGTCTCGTGTTAAAAGAGAAGGTATCCAGGAAAAAAAAAACCATGGGCATCCATAAAACTGCCAGTGGTTTCAGGAGTGAGGGATCGGAAAAGAGACAACTGCTACCAGCAGTGAAGGAAACGGGATCTGGTGCCGAAGGGAATGCTTTAGTGGGGAAAAAAGCAAGAAATCTCTGCTGGTGCTGCAGCTCCTCAGCTAATCCAACCAAAAGGGGGGTTATGTACAGGAACAGCCCTCTGGCAGGCAGGAGAGGAGGAGAGGGCAGCAAGGAAAAACACAGCTGTCCAAAAGGATGTGTTTATAGCAAAACTGTGTCTGGTGACCCGGGAGAAAGGAAGAGGGGTGTGAAATAGAAAGGAACAATCTGAAAGGTGAGTCCATAGCAGCAAATAGGTGTCCTTACCTGGTAACTGAGGGTCAGGGACACTGGGAGAGGGCTCAGTTCCCAAGGACTGAGTAAGGGCACTGCTCCTCTCCATCTCCACAGAAAAGCAGAAGTTCAAAGCTCTACATTGCATAGTAAGCAGGAAAAGAAACTGGATACTTGCAGATGGGCTGCCTGCCCCTCAGAACCTGTTTTGTCCCCTCAGCCACCTGCAGCAGCAAAAGGCGGTGGTTTGGTTCCTCTTTGCTGGAGTAGCTTGTATCCCTGACTGGGACTGGAAAGACTTGGACACACATCCCATATCCATCCACCCCGGGCTGAGCGCCGTGGGCTCGGCCCTTCGCCCCTGCCCAGCTCCAGGGAGGAGCCACCACCCAAAGCCCTGACAAGATCCAAAGTGCTGGGAGCAGCAGAGCACCACAAAGCACAGGAATTGGGGGCCCCTCCAGACTGGAGGGCCTGAGGCAGCACTGGAAGCACAGCCTGGTTCAAGCCCGCTGGCACTTTGTGCTCCCCGTGACCGAAGCCGGGAGGTTTTGTCCCCGAGCGCTCGTCACCCCTCAAAGTCCAAAGTGGGGGCCTGGAGCAGAGCAGGGTTTGCCTCTCTGGGGTTTCTTGGGAGGAGCAGGGGGTGTCCCCCCTTTTCCTCCCATAAATGCACTATTTTATAAACACATTCACTCGATCCAGATTCCTTTGAGTGGCATTTCCATGTGCCCTTACTCCAAGAGTGTAAACACACGTCAACTTCTGGTCCCACAGCTTTCAGAAGCAAAACAACAATGAAAAGCTGCAAAAAGAAACAGCACGGGGACTCTAAATCCCCACCACTGCAAACAAGTCCTCAATGATGTTATTTTCAAGTGTTGTGTAATTAAACGATGTGTTCATACAGCTGTCAGGCAAATCATGATCTCCAAGCTTTTATTACGTGCCTAGAAACTATTTGGTCAAAGACTTTCTACTGCCAGATATTGAATTTAAAAAACACACTATCCACCTAGGACTCATTTTGATACATTCCAATTCTGATGGGCTGAACTGCAGCAGATGCCTCTGGATTTCCAGAACTGGCTGTCCAAAAGAAAAAACTGCAACAACAACAACAACAACAAGAACTAAGCCCTCCTAGGGCACGAGTGTGCCAGGAACTGAACCCCTGCACTGCCATGTCCAAGCAAATCCTCATTTCTACACCTTGATCCTTTCTGCTGCTTGCTGGCACAGGACACCAAACCAAGGGGTCACCCTGGAATGGGAGGCATCCCCTGTTTAGCACCTGGGAGCTCCTGCCTTGCTCTCTGTGTGTCCAAAGCGAGCAGTTTGGATTTGGCAGGTGGGTGGCTTTGGCGCTGTCGTGCGGATGGCGGCACAGGAAAAGCCAGAAGATCAGGATCCCTCACAGGAGCCCAGCAGCTCCCAAGTGAGTCACTTCTGCGCTCAGCTGTTCCCTGCTGCCCGTGCCAATGGCCACTCACCTCTCCTGCAGGCTCCTGCATGCCAGCTCCAACTTTACTTGGCATTCCGGGTTGAGCCAAGGCGTGCAAAACAGAAGCTCAACTTCTCTGCCACGTGCTCACCTCGGCCTCCCCTGCTCCTGCTGCTTTTCCCAACAGCTGGAGCTCCCTGAAGATGGGCAGTGGTTTTAAACAGGGGAGAACACCATCACAGTAACATGACTCCAAAGCAGCCCCAGAAATACCTCTCCTCTCCAAGACACATTTCGTCAAACAGCAAACACTGACCACCAGAGCCCCCTCCTCAGAGCCAGGCTTTGCATTCCCAACTTAAAAACACCTTTCCAGCAGTTATTTTTCAAGCCAGGTTTTCCTTATTATTATTATTACTACTATCCCAGTGCAATTTTTTCTAGGGAATATTTTCCCTAACTGTATTTGTGCAAACTACCTGTTCATTTGGCAACTGCTAGGGGAACTTAACAAGCTGGCTGACCCAACTGATGCTCTCCTGCTAAGAAAACAAAAGCAACTATGCCAAGTCCCATGGCAGCAGACATGGAACTGCTTGCTAAGCACAAGGCCTGTGTAGTTTTGACACCACCTGCGCCGTTTCGCTTCTGCGAGCACTTCGCTTTTCTTCCTAAGAAGTAATCTAGCTTTGAAAAATTCTATATTCATCTCTAAAAAAATAAGACAAGTATTTGTATTAAAAGCTGGAGATCATTGATTTCAGCAAGTTATGGCTTTTTTTTTTTTTTTTCTAGTGTAAGCATAGATATATATTCTTAAAACAAGTTTCAGTAAGTGTCTGGGTGTTAGTACATATTTTCTGTTTCCAGCAATGTTCAGTATTGTATGTGCTTTGCACCTCAGAAGTGAGTCTGCCAAGGCACTTAGAGAATGTAAGCAAGTCTTCCAGGGACTTCATGAGAATGGGCTACCACTGACACAACACAAGAACCCATCCACCAGCAGAGTCAATCCCCCAACCAAGCATGTTTCCTTAATAAACACTCAGCACCTGCTAGAAATTCCACAATGAATAACAACAGTAAAATAATATTAATAAAAAAAAAAAAAAAAACCAAGCTATTTACCACATGTCACTAACAGAGAAAAGATTTCCCCTAATAAAAGCACAGAAAAGTAGATCTCAGCTGTCACTGGTAACAGCACAGGGGGGTTGTTTTGTTTTTTTTTTTTAAAAAAACCAATTAACAAAAAACAAATACCACACGCTCGCTTAAAGAATCAAGTGACTCCATGAAGTCCTCTTCCTTTTATCTGTCCTTGGAGGTGAGTTTTTCAATCAGTTCTTGAAGTGGTGCAAGTTCTCTTCTATCAATAAGGTTGAATTCCTGGAACAAGGATGAGAAGAAAGACACACATAGAGCATTTTGTGGGTACAGCTGAGGTGAGAAGCCTCACTTCAGCTCTCCAAGCCCAGGCTCAGCCACTACGTCCTCCCCTGCCCATCTGCCACTCGCTGACCCCAAGTGCTCCACTGCCTGAAGCTTGTTCTCCCTCTTAAAGGAAGGGAACCTAAGAAGATGCTGAGTTTTTTCCAAGAGGGAAGGGGATAGGGTAGCTTGGAAGCGAGAACACCGCTTGCCATGTGCTTACCTGAACAAAAAATATAAAGTGCTTGAAAGAAGTGTTAAGGTGTGCCTCCTCCTGCAGCTGGATCACCGGGTCGAAGTGCTGGTGGTAGATGTGGGCGTAAACTCTGAAGAGACGCTTGAGAATTGTCTTGGCCACTGACATGAAGTTCTTTGGGAACGGTACGCCTGGGGAGAAGGAAACAGAGGGCTTATTCTCCACCTGCCAGGCCATGTTTGCCTGCTGTGAAAGCCACTACAGGCCAGGGCAGATGCAATCAGTGTCAACAGCAGACCTTTCTCACTGCACAGGTTTTACTGAAACCGGCTAGAAAACGGCAAGCGGCTGCTGGGAGCCATGAACTCTTCAGCTGTCACTTCCCCAGGCTAAAAAAAGATATGTATCAACCCTCTGAAAAGAGGAAGCCTGCCTAGCTCCTCCTCACCTACCAGCCTCCCCAGCCAGCTTAGCTCCCCTGCAGCCTTGCCCAGCGCCCAAGTCCTGCCTGAAGGCCCGAGGCTCTGCGTGCTCTGGGGCCAGTCAGGACCTCACCAATGCTTTCAGCTCCCACCATCAGTGTTCTCATGCTCCTGCTGCAGCCTGCCCTGCACACATGCACGTGGCATTTCCTCCTCTGCCTGTGCAGCACACGGGCACTTCATACCTAGCTGCTTAGTTTGTGGCCTCCCTTGGAATCTCCCTCTGAAGGCACGGTTTCTCTAAAGAAGCTCAGTGAAAATGTGTCAAAAGCCTCAGAAACTATTTATAAAGTTAAGGCAACTAAGCAATCTCCCCTGTTATCATCTTTTCCAAACTGTTGGTTGGTCATTATTTCCCTCCTGCTTTTCTGAAAGAAGCCTCTTTAAAATATCTATTTTTTACCTTCACTTCATGAAAACCAAGCCAAAAAAAAAAATCATCAACTTAAGATCAAAGCTGCAATTCAGCTTCTTTAGAGATAAGGCCTGAAAGTTCCTCATCATGACCAGATATCCCTTCTGTGACAAAAAGCTGCCAGTTACTGGTTATAAGAGTCTGAGACCCTCTGCTTTCTTTCTGAAGAAACAAGTCACTGTTCCAAATAAATGCAACACCAGACTCGATGAACAGCGCCAGTTATCAGTTAGAAATGGTGCTCCCTGCACCCAGATTCGGGACAGGTGTTCATTAGGAGCACTAACACATGGATCAGAGTTCATGCATTACAACACACCTCCCAAGATAAGTGTGTGCAGACAGATAACACGACCTTCCAAACCTGCCCCGCACATCAAGCTCTGGGGAGACCTTTCACCCCTGGAGTGCTGCTGTGCAGGTGGAACCCAAGTGCCCTGCTCAGCTGCAGTTACCCCCTCACCTATTTTGGAAGGAAAGAGCGTTTCATCATCCAGCTGGTCCTGGACCCAGGTCATCAGGTAATCGATGTACTTCGGTGCCGAGCACTTGATGGGCTTCTTGATGTTGGTGCCATCTGCCCAGTGGTACTCGTACCTGGGATGAGACAAGGTGGCCTTGAGCACCAGGGAGCCACTGCTGATGGGCCTGCCACATGGTGCATCACCTTGGAAAGACAGTGCTGGAAAACCCCAACATGGGCAGTCTGACAGCACCAGCTCCCGGGTGAGCCACAGGGTTTGTATGCTACAGATCACACATGTGGCTTTATGCAAAGCTTAGCTGCACCTGATACCTGATACATCTGTCCTCTCAATTTGTTTAGCAAATTTGGTTTTGTCAGAACAACTGCTGGGAGAGTATTTTCACCATAAGCAAATTTAAACCCCCATTTTTCCAACAGCAACAAATCACAGGGTCTGCAAGCATTTTAAAACTGTATCTAAGAACACACGCAAAAATCCCAGACACACCAAATGGATCATGTGTCTGGATTTATGAAAAAACAGGATTTCTCACCACCCTGTACTGCCCTAATACCAAGATTTAAGTGGTATTCATGTAGGACAAATATCAACACTTAGCTGAGGTGCCAGGATCAGTCTGGAGCCAGAGCAAAACAACAAACTGAATCAGAGAGCAGGAAAAAGCAGAAACACTGGATGTCTCAACAAAAGCATAAGCAAGAATCCAAGAAGGGCACGGGGATTTTTATCCAGACATCTACTTCTACAATACCTAAAAGGAAGATTTTGGTAAGCCCTAATGGAATGCCTGCACATAAAAACTTCAAATCTTCATTTAATAAGCCCTCATTAATGTTTAAGAAAAATAAAGAAGTGGGAAAAAATAATTTTGATAATTAATTTACTTCCCAGATTAAAGGAAAAAAATAAACACCAAACAAATATGAACACAAACCAAAAATTATCAACTTGCTATTCCCCACCCGCTTAACAGACATACAAATCTTTCTTCTCTTTCACATCTGGCGCTCCTCTCAGCTGGTCTCAAGTTTTTAAATGAAAAACCATGACAAGAAGTGCAGGCAGCCACCAGTGAGTGAGAAGCACGCTCTTACTTTGGGCCAGCAGACATGACGGGGCAGCTCTCCTCCGTGCAGAAGTCCGTGATGGTTCCGTAGAGCATGTTGATCTGGTTGAAGAAGTCGACAGCTGGAAAGCATGGAAACCACTCGTTAGCACTCTGCAGCACAACACTCCTACAGCCCAGGCTGTAAAGCACAGCTTGTGGAATGGTTTTGGGGGAAAAACTCCCATTGTTGTTGCTTTTTAAAGATCCATTATAAAAGAGATGTGGAACGCAACCACCGACTTTCTGGAACAGCCTCCAGCAAGAACTATTTAATTGTTCACTGCAGCAAAATCTTCAGCTGGAAGAAGAAAAAGGAAGGAGAAAACCCAGTAATTTCCTTTCCTGAAAGTTTGGTGCATTTTATTTCAATCCCAAATTCTACTGGCAAGTGTGGAATCCAAGAAAGATTTTCAGCACAAACTTCCCAACCAGAGAGAGCAGGTACTCGTTAGGTGACAGTGGCTTCCCTCAGGCTTCGCATTCCCAAGGCCCACCTTTCCCAAGAACATCTCACACAATCCCAGACTGCTTTGGGTGGGAAGGGAAATTAAGGACCATGCAATTCCACCCCTGCCATGGGGAGGGACACCTCCGGATATCTCAGGTCATTCCAAGCCCTGTCCAACTTGGCCTTGGACACTTCCAGGGATAGGGCAGCCACAGCTTCTCTGGACAGCCTGTGCCAGGGCCTGCCCACCCTCACAGGGAAGGATTTCTTGCAAACAGCCCATCTAACCCTACTGCTATAGTTACTCTTCCAGTTAATTACCGCAAACTCTCAGAGAAGAAGGTTCTTTTTCATTCTGTTGTGAGGAACTGTGGTCACTGCCATCAGCTTCTAAAACCCACTTTATCTGCAGCTATTTTTCAGAGGATAAACAGCCAAGATGAGGCAAATGTCACTGAAGCAAGTCACAGCTACTGCTCAGCAGATGCAGCACGCCAGCCCTGGCTTCTCCAGTGCCCACAGGAACTGTTAATTAAGTTTCCATTCCCTGCTCCCAGCAGAAACCACAGCCCACTGCTTGCTTTGAGGCAAGCATGTTCAGAAAACCCACACAGGCTCCCACAGAATGCCTGATTACGGCAAACCCCACACATGCAAGTCTCAAAATGCACAGGCCCATCAAGTCCTTCCCTAAGACACCAGTCAGGCCGAGAGCAGAGCAAGAAGCAGAAGGGCAGAGCACATTTGGTTTTGTGCTCTCAGGGTCGAGAAGGGCAAAAGCAATGACCTGAAGTCACATATTCTGTTCCTGATGAGACCTCTCTGTGAGCAGAGGGGGCTCACAGCTACTGCTGGAGCTCGGTGTGGTGCAGGGATGCTGAGGGAAGGGAGCCCCTCAGCAGCTCACTAATCACAGAGCTACAAGTGCACTGCAGCTAATTCAGCAGTCAAGTCACTCGGGAAGCGAAGAGACTGCTGCCACGCAGGAAAGCAGACACACAGAGTGCAGCAACCACCAAAAGGGAAGGATGCCAGCAACACATGAAGCATCTTGAGCAATGCTTACTCACACAAGTGGGCTGGCTTTTTTCTCTGGTCTAGTTTTGCAATGCAGTGTGAATTAACTTTTGCAAAGGATGGTGGCAGCAATTCCAGCCTGCCCTGGAAGCAGTGGCAAGTGGAGCACCACAGCACTGCATGACTGGTTGGGAACAGGAAGGTGAGAGGCAGTGGGACAGTTTCACTTCCCAAACATGTCAAAGAGCAAGAAGGAAAAAGGCAGAACCACAGAAACAACTGGAGGACGTTTAACTCAAGCATAATTTGTACTGCAGTACACAATCAATCCTGTACCACCGCTGGAGCACATCAAGCCTGAGAGGCAGAAGATGAGCTAACACCCAGACAGGGCACAGAGCTTGTGGCAGCCAGAACTGCACGGTGCAAAGGGAGAATCCATCCTGCAGGAGCAGAGGGCAAAATCCATGCAGCAGGGAGAGGGAGGAGGAGGAAACAAGGTCAGGCAATCTGAAAACGCTAATTTAGGCATCATTGTTTGGCCTGAAAGCAGAGAGTTTGGACAAACAGCTTTAGAGGAAGTTCAAAGAATGACATCAGAGATTTACTAGAGCAAAGGCTCAAAACTTGGTAGGAGCTAAAGGAACTAACTTTAGGAAAATTACAAACCCCATCAGAATCACAGAACCATTCAGGCTGGAAAAAGACCTCTGAGATCATCAAGCCCAACCTGTGGCTGATCCCCACCCTCTGTCAGCCAGGTCTAGCTGTCCCTTGGACATGTCCAGGGATGGGGACTTCAACACCTCCAATGCTGGACGAAGTTTTCCATGAAAGAATTCCTCCTGATGTCCAACCTGAACCTTGAGGCTGTTTCCAGTCACCCTGCCCCTGTTCCCTGGAAGCAAAGCCTCACCTGGCTGCACCCTCCTGTCAGGAAGTTGTAGAGAGCAAGGCCCCCCAACTCCCCTTTCCTCCAGGAACACAAAGGGACACGCAGCTGCCCTGGCCCAGGTGTCAGCCCACTTCCAACACCCCTGTGATGAAGAGAAGGCTGGTGACTCACTGTTAACTGCCACCCATTCATTGAGGTCTTCCCCCTCGGGAAGCATCACAGCCATGCGCAGGTTGCCGCTCCCCAGCGTGGCCTCGGCATGCTTCAGCAGCTCGTACTGGTGAGACCCCTCGGGAATATTCTTCTTTGGTTTGAAGGTCTTGGAAGAGCGACTGCCACTGCAAGAGAGAGAGGAAATATTTAGACACCTTTTGGAACCGGAAGCAAAAAGGAAACAGGCAGAGCAGTCCCGGGTAAGGACAGGATTAACATTAAATACCTTACCCACTCACATATTTTCACGTTGCAACAGTGTATTAACCAAAAACTGGGATGCTAAACTAGCAGGTATTCTGACTCCTTTTAAACCATTTTCTGACCTAATCACTTCTTTACCTAAAATTTTGTTTGCAAGAACGTGGACTGGCTTAGGAAAAACGTTTAGACATTTGAATTTCAAACCATGGCAGCGAGCCTGGATGGCACACGAGCCCCTAACATGTCAGAAATATGACACGTAGAATTAAATATTTGCAGGGAAGTGTCAAATGAGTCAGTATGTCTGAGTATTTTCATGTATGAGCTGAGAGAAGAGTTCTGTCAAAATGGGCAAACTGAGCTCTGAATTCCAATGCAAGTGGAAAGCTGTGAAACCCAGACAGCAGAATTGTCATCACAAACACCACCCAGATCTCATTCTGTGATATAAAGACTTGGCCAATGTTTCACCATCTCTGTAAGGACCAAACCGAATTTTTTACTGGTGGGGTGCAAGGGTTGTCTCTCTTTATTTGAGGCCCTGGCACAGGGTGCCCAGAGCAGCTGTGGCTGCCCCGGGATCCCTGGAAGTGTCCAAGGCCAGGCTGGAGGGGGCTTGGAGCACCCTGGGCTAGGGGAAGGTGTCCCTGCCCGTGGCAGGGGTTTGGAACGAGATGGGCTTTGAGGTCACTTCTAACACAAACCATCCTGGGATTCTGTTCTGTGGTCCCAGAGCTGCTCTGACTCTGGGGCTCCAAAGGAGCGGCAGCATCCTCCCCTTCCCACGGGCCTCTGAAGTCATCCTGGCTCCTGGGTGCTGCGAGGAAGGGCTTGGCTGGACTTCCAGGGCTCCTGGGATGGTACGGCTGCACAGCCGTGAGCATTGCCACGGACGCAGGAGCAACACCAGAACGGCCTGCAGCTAAATGCAACCAGGAGCCAAAGGAGAAGGAGGAACATCCAGCTCCCGTCTGTTCTGTTACAGGACACGCGTAGCTGCTTCTAGGCATCTGCACCTCACCCTAAGCCAGGATACCAGACACAAATCCTGAATTAAATAATTGCCTCCCAGTGGGAGTGAGAAGCTTCTGTGGCTCAGGGAGTTGCTGTCACCTCCCACCCCTCCAGCCACCTGCATCTGGTGCCAGGCCAGACTCAAACCAGCTCTGAACAAAGCAGAAACTAACAAAAACCCAAGGAACAAAAACCCCAAATCTCTTGACTGACTACTTTACTTGAACCCAATTATTGTCTTTTCAGGAACAAAGCCACTTCAGAGGCACTTTGCCAACATGAGGAGTGAAAATACAACCTAAAACATCTGGAGAGCAGAAGAGACTGGGATCACTATCTTTCCACATGCGTCAGCATAAGCAGAAGGAACCCAGCACGAGCTAAACAGAGTCTGAAAAAAGGTTATGAAATAACTAACCCAAGCAATTATTGTTTGTATTTTAGCACTAAGAGCAAGCCCAACAAAGGGACGAGGATTTGGGAATGGGGCACAAGGAAAGCATGGTGAAGGAATTCCCTAGGTAAGTGGTTTGATCTGAGAAACTCTGGGCAGGAATTCACCGTACCCAGCCCAGCTCATGAGTCTGCCAGCCAACAATCCAAGTCACTGCAGATCTGCTGAATACCCTGCACAGATCCACGGTCAAGGAAGCAGAAGATGCAACATGTTGGAAAAAGCTTTAGGTAGCATTTAATCCTTGCTCCCCCCTTCCCTGAAACAGAGAGTTCCTCCCATAAGCTGTCAAAGGCTGTAACAATGGAATGAAGTACTGCTCCAAGTGAGCCCTTCCATCTTTGCCTCCAACACCTTTCTGATCCCTGCTTCTCCAGTGCAGCACAGCCACCCTAAGCCAGCAGGAAATGCAATTAGGATGACTGCAGCCTGGCAGTCGTCACGTGCTACGGCAATACCTGCAATTTTGGCAATAAATTATCAGAACTCCATGCATTTATGCAGTTCATCCAAGTCAGTTAACACACTCTCTGAGACACAGCTCTGGGACACCCTAATGCAGCCTCCACCTTGACAGGATGTGGTTTTTCTTGGAAAGTTTGGTTAAAAATATCGCATTACTTAAACAGTACTCCAATTACCTTATTAGTCCAGAAGCTCTCCTATTATTTAACCAAAAAAAAATTTACTTTTTCCTATTATGCCGATCTGTTTCATGAAACAGATTCACAAAGTAGTCTTGACCCAGGTCCATTTTCTCAACTCCTTGAGCAATCAGTGAAAAAAGGTTAAAGAGTTCTGCCTGGTGGCCAACAATACACACAATCATCCACGCTTGGGTCACGTGTGACATTCTATTTTCAGCTGCATTCCATCATGGAATCAGCCGCCTCTGTCGAGGTTTTAAAATGCTTTAGGACAGTAGGCAGCACCTGCCTTTTCCTGTTCACTCTCTGAGCTCTCCTTCATATTGACACAGAAGAGAGAGGGGACAGAGAAGCTGATGAAGATCCCATTTTCCTTGGACATGAGAAGGCCACAAAACGTGGAGCAGGATGCCCCAACCCCACAAGGTGCCACAACCGATATGCAGCCTCTCAAGGAGAGCTGACTTCTCAAGGAATTCCAAGGACCCCTGGCTGCCTTCCCCGCCCCATGCAGTGTTCCTAGCAAGTGATTTCTCCCTTCCATTCCTGCAGGGAGCTGCAGCCCCAGCAGTGCCAGCTGCAGCTGGGCCCAGCACTGAATGAGGAACTGTGGCTGAGGCTGCAAGCCCTTCCCACCAGCAGGAGCCCACGCAGCCACGTCACAAGCAAGAACACCACACTTCCTCCAAAGCTGCCACTTGAGCCACTCGGCTGCTGGCAGGGGTGGGCTTTGTGATGCACCTTCTGCAGGCTGCTCCGTCTCAGGCTGGCAAGAGGATGTTTCCAGAAGAAAGGAAAAATGTGAGGTGTTCTGCTCACCCCACACTGTCTCTCCAACAGCTCATCTCAGCTTCAAAGGCAGCACTGGCAGATGTTCTGTGCTCAAAGCAGCTTAAATACCCAGCCCCAGCTCTTGAGGCAGTAACTGCTCCCAGGAGAAACCCTCGGGCTGGCCTAGCTTAAACCTCCTCGCTCCCAACCATTTGTCCACAGACCCCTTCTGCAGGGATTTTAAACCATTTCCACCAAGTCTGCTGCAGATTTGGGGAAATCTGAATTAAACCAGGAAAGCTTAGGCTCTTGATCCATAAAAGCTACCCCTTCACAGCTTGCTCCCAGCACAGAACTGTGCAGTGGCAGCATTTTCAGCACACACCTGCCACCTACGTTCCTCTAATTGCTCCCTAATGCTGAGGCCCCCTTCCCCGGGCTAAGGAGCGAGTGATTAACTCCTGGAAGCACAGCTGTACCACTCAGTGCCTCCCCAAAGCCATCACCACCACTGCCAGGCCGAAATAAGCCCTTCAAAGTACTTGGAAAAGCTCAAGAGACCTCAAAAAGCTGAATTCAAGACCGTGCACAGAACATTTACGCAGGGCATGGAAACTTCTCCTACTTTAAACTCCTGCTTTTTCATCTTCAAGCGCCTTCAGAAGCATCAATTAATCCTCCCTAAGTACCTTTGAAGTAGGGATCATCAGTGTCTCATTACACAGGCAAACTGAGGCACCAACTCACTGCCACAGGCCAACCAGTGAGTTTACCAGAGAAGCCCCCAAGTTTTAGCTCTGCACTTCTTTGCCTCCCTCCTCCCGCTGTGCCTCTTTTTAAACACAGAAACACTCCAAGACAAGACCCAAATTCCAGAAAAGCAAACATTTCCAGCCTTTAAACAATAATACAGGCCTTCAAATGATAACATCCTGCTAAGAATAGAAACATCAGAGTGAGAGCGGTTTGCTTCCACCAGCCAACATGTCAACACAGAAACTAAAATAAAACCTCGAGCTACTTTTTGACAATGAAATCAATAGCTGCAGCCTTTAAACACCTTTTCCCTGTGAGAACCACAGCATCAGAAGGACAGCAGGTAAAATTAAGCTGAACATGTTCAAAAACTGCACTGATGAGATTTAACTTGAGCATTTCTATTTTTAAAACTCAACAGTCACAACATTTCTGTTCTGAAGAGAGACAGTGTGAGGGCAAAGCGTCGCTTCCTTCAGTTCTTACAGCACCAAAAAGTCAACTTTTCCCAATCCAATTCCCATTCACTGCAGGAAGCCTGTCTCAGTCCAGCCACTTGAATCTGCAGGTAACAAAAGCAAGGCAAGAATTCAGGATGCATTCCATGCAGCAGCTCTGGGAAGCAGCTAGGAGCTGCCAACTCCTTACACAACACAGTTTCTCTCCCAGAGGGTCAGGCAATGGTTTGAAAGCAATTCCAGGCCTAAAGCTTTTGTTTTGGCCTAAGGAGCAATCGGTGGCACCAAATTGAAAAATTTCTCCTGACTCATGGTCATTGCTATAGGAACAGAATACATGGGGCTCAATGCTTATTAGCTACACCACAGAGGAACTTAAATTCTCTGGAGGTTTTTGAACCTGAAGATGCTTCTCAAGGGGTATGGTATTTCCTCCTTCCACTGCAGTACCGATAGGGAAATCAGTGTTTCCACGAAATTTTTCATTCGCTGCCCATCAAGGTGTGGACCGAAATGTGGCCTCCCCTTCTGGGAAAAAAAAAAGCTGTCTTCAAAGACTGGACATCCCTACAGGATGGCAGATGAAAAAGGCACAACCTCATGAACACGTCTTAGAAAACACGGCTCCCATTATACACAAGACTTGACACGTTTATCAGATGATTCACAGGCAGGAAAGAGAGAGTTATTTAAGGTAGCCTTAAGGAACAGTTTTGCTTTTGCTTGCCCCAGCCACCACCCCTCAGTGTCAAAGCCGACATAACCCTTACACATCCACACTCTCAAAATGCTTTTTTTTCTGCTGTACACACACGGTTTGGAGTCAGTGACTTCCAGCCAGTGTGGGATTGGTCCAGCACAACTTTTACAGGCACCAGAACGCCCCTGAAGGGAAACCTCTGCTGGCTGAGCTCTGAGCAGGGGACAAGCTCAGGGTGTTTGCAGGGCGGTGGCTTTACTGTGCCCTGTGCCCTCACCCCCCCTGCAGCGGCACTGTGCCAAACCCACGAGGATGTTAGGTGGCCACAGCCTGTTTTCAAGCCAAGCCAGGCACCTACGCTTCCCTCTGCCTCTGTTTTCGTGTCTGCAGGCTGAGAAAGTGCCTGTAAACAAGGGGGAAGTGCTGTGCTACAGCACTCGTGTCTGCTACAACTCCACCCAATGGTGTTCCTGCTGTTTACTCACTTGGATGCAACCCCTCTCCCAGGCAACCACAATTCCCAGTGCAAGGAACAAGCAAGCATCCAGAACCCCATCCCATGACCGGGAAATCATCATCAGTTTGCTATGCTTACAACCAAAATAAATTCCCTTGTTTCATGTACAACGCATTCATTTAATACACTTTCATCTCCTGGAAAACCCTCAAAATAAACAAAGCAAGTCACAGTTGCTCTCACTGGATACCACCAGAGCCCCGTCCGTGCACTCCAAACACAATTAAACTACTCCCAAGGCAGCCGATGGTCGCGGAAGTGACTCAACCTCTCCTGCCCTGTTCCCTGCAGCACTGACAGAGAGGGGCAGGCCAGAGCCACAAACAGCAGTATCCATCACAGAAAAGCCTGGATCCAAGCTCTCCGGGCAATCCTGCCCTCCAGACTGGCAGGGACAGGCAGGCAGACACGGGGACAGCACGGGAACTGGACCACGTCGGTGGCACTAAACCTGCAGCCCCCCCAAACTGTGGATGCCACTGCACTGCCACTCCCAAGTCTCCCGCAGGCTTTTCCCCAGAGCTTAAAGACCACCAAACTTGAAACACATTTTCACCCCCATTAGCAACAAAGAAGCTTGCAGCAGAGACCCAAGCACCTCTGCACGTTCTCCTGCTCCCGACAACCATTTGAAATCCTGTGGCATCAGAGGAATCAAGATTATCCCAAACATTTTGCCGCACACTCCCAGGAATCCACTGACTACCCCGAGACAAACACAATGCTGTCTTCACCCACAAAATTTCAAGCTTACTACAAACAGACTCACTATTTTTAAGAAAGGTGAGCACTAATCTTGGCTGTTCTGCAGAGTCCTTTCAATCAGACTGAGGTTCCCCATCTATTTCAATATTAACATTTACTGAGTACATACACACACACACACCACGTGCAACTGTAAGGAACAATCCAAACTAGATCTAATTCTTCTAATATCCTAATATTCACATACTCGCTTAAAAGCACAGGCTGCTGGAGCTTTGAAGAAGGTAAACATGAAGTACTCCTTTTCCAACTCTTTAGTTTTATCCTGCAAGATGGAGTTCAGTATTTTGGACATTTCAGCCCCTAATTAAGCTCCCTGCAAGCTAAACGGCACTATTTCCCCAGTAATGTTCCCCTCTTTTCTCAGGGACCGCTTATTTCTGTCAATTAGCATCAGCTCACTCGAAAGGGAGGGCACAGCATGAACTCCAGCCCAAGTCAGAACTTCACCCAGAAACGTTTCCAAGTTCAGTTTCCACAAAGGTTCAAACCTCTTTACTGCATCAAGGTACCTAACAAACCACTCAGTGGGCACAACCACACCTTTTTTTTTTTAAATAAAACTGAGCAATTCATAAAAGAAACATAAGGAAATACGTGTGATACCTGTGATTCCCTTACTCCAGCACTTCTTCCATGTGATGACCATGGAGCAGCACCCCCCACGAAAGGTGACTGCCGCTCCCCACAGCCAGCTGCTGCTCCTGCCTGGCAGATTTCCCGAGGTTCAGCTGAATTATCTGTCTGCCCATGACTAACACAACACCCTCTGCGTCCCAGGCTGCTGCTAACAGTCACACCCTGTAAATACATTTACAAGTAGGAAGCAGAGCTTTGCAGAAAGCCATCTACAACCCGCTGAGGGTGATAAATTGCAGTAATAAAAGCTTGGCTCTAGCATCAAATTAGATGATGTAGATCCTTACTTGTACACCAAATATAGTGTTTGGAGAACATGCCTCAGAACATGGATGGCTTCCCAAAATGCTGATCAGTGCTTTTGGAAAACGATGCTTAATGAATGACTAAAGCAAATCTGGTCATACAACCTAAGAAATCGCATCAGGGCATTTCTAAAGGAACAAAAAAAAGGCTTGGCTGAAGAGTTTAAAGACAGTCTTCAATCCTTTTAAATACAATAAAAACAACCATCTCTTAATGTGCTTAGGGAATAGGCAGTTAAAGGAGAAGTTTAACTAAATTTCATGGAGAAAGAGTCACTTGAACAGTTTCTGAAAGGCTGCCCTTTACCGTAACCCCCACGCAAAACAGGCTGAGGATAGGAACGTGGCAAAGGACAAATACTCGGCAACTTCCCAACAGAAAATCTCCAACAGAGACCGAAGGTTACACTTACACTTGGAATAACAGGCAAAATAGGGTCTGCATCCAGGAACTAACACTCACTCTAGGCAAGAAATGACACAGAGAGCAACAGGAAGAAGGAATGGACAGGAGGCAGCAATGAATAATCTTAACAGCTTTCCAAAAATACACTGCATTATCTCACCCCCAAGTATTTCTTACACAGCCCCCACATTTAATAAAATCCTATATGCGCCATGGCTAACTACCTTCAGGAAAATTTGCCTATCTTTTCCAAAGTATCTTATCAGGAACCACCCCACCCCCCAGGTCTGAAGCATCTGAGAGGGAATAACAGGAACACATTTCTTTTGAAGGTATTTAAGCTTAAGCATTTGACAGTTGAGCCCAAAGTCAGCTGAATTGGTCCATGAATTTAAATATTCAGACTTGTCCTCTTTTATTTTTTGCACTCCCATTTCAGCAAGGAATTGTAAGAAGAGCTGTCAACCACAAAAGTGAGTAATAGGACACCAAAGATGCTGTTTTTCCTAACAGGTACACCTCAGCATTTGAAAAAGCAGTATTTTGTGGCCCTAAAGCAAAAGACAGAGTAATGCCCTATTGATTCCTGGATCCAGAACACTGAGCAAGTCTCTAAAACAATTAATCCATTCAAGCAAAACCAGGCCTGTGCTACTGAAGGTGGGAAAAACACAATTAAAGTACCAGCTACTGAAACAAAATATAGGTTATTTCATTAAGTTCAAAATAGAGAACCCACCCCATCATTATTTGGGTTGACATGATTTCCATATCTAAACTCAGTTGTCTCCATTTCCAGAAAAAGAGGAATTTACCAAAGCTTACCTAAGCTCATTTTTCTCTTTGTCATAAAGAAAGGAATTAGACTTGTGATTAAGACAACAAATCCAGGCATTATGAGCCCTTATCTGCAAGATGTTCTCCTTCAAGCGAGGAAGGGATTAAGATTTTGTACCTCAGCATCTCAAGGACACAAGCAATTAACTCCAGAGGCAAGTGACCACACTGAAAGTGGTGCAAGGACAGACAACAAAAAAAAAAACCATGCAAACCTCAACTAAAACTCAAGTGGAACATCATGGGCTGCACCTCTTCAGGTGTGTAAGAACACCAAAAGGAATGGATTCCTGCCAAGGACCAGCTGTGAACTGGAGAAGGAAGAGAAGAGAGGGTGAACAAGGCAGAAGTGTCCCCACACACCAGAAAAAAAGCCAAAAGCAAAGTTGTGACAAGAAGCTAGGGTCACAGTTGGATTTCAGGGGGAAAAAAAAGACACAAGGAGAGTGAGTGAATTCGCTTCCACGGACTGTTTTTAGAAGCATCAAAGTACATTAGCAAGGCAAAAACTACTGTTACCTTGATGAATTCTCAGGGTGGGACTGGCACACAAAATTACCATCTCCTCCCCGTGACCTGACTGACTGCTGACTCAGGCTACGGATTTGAAAAGGGAAGCAAAGCCCTGAAGCAAACAGAGATGCACCACACTTTGTACCTAAGCTCACTAAGACATTACAAGTTATTTCAAAGTTATTCTCCAGGAACCAATTTAAGCTGCACGGATACATGCAAATACTCAGCTCTCGTTCCCTTCTTTCACATCCCCTCCTCAAAATATCTACCCAAGCAGCAGTGCCCTGGGGAAGCATCTGGGAGACCCATGTACACAGATGACAAGGGAAAGCACTGGATCATCACAATCCCACATCATGAAATGTAAAGGCTGGAGAAATATTCCCAAGTCTGTGAAAAGTAATTGTTATACTCGGTTCTAGCTGGAAACAGATTAAAAAGCAGCTGAATTTATGACCCACAGGCTCCCTGTGTATTTAAAAGGAGTAGAAAACCCCAAAAAAAGAACAAAAGCCAAACGGCCAGCTCATTGTAGCTGGGCTCCAATAGGAAGTGGGTTAGTTTACAAACGCTAAAAGCATTGCAAAGTACATCCTGCCGTGTATTTAGGCCGATTTGTGGGTCACAGGCTTATTGATAGCTCTGGCAGCAAGATCTGCCTTACTGCTTATGAGGGAAGACTTAAAGTGGCCAAATTTAATGCAGTTATTTACTTCTCTAAGAAAAACAAGCAGCTCCACTCTGTCAGCCTCTTGCAACCCTCCAGCCAGCCACCGCCTGGCAGACAAATGCTTCTCATATTTCATCCTTTTCCAAACAAGATAAAAAAGACTGTGTATGTCTCAGGACAGCGTCAGGTGGAACTGCGGCCACAGAGGCCCTAAATCCAAAGCCCTGTCTGAAAAGTAAAAGGTGACAAAGGCATTTGATAAAGATGAAAATCCCAGCCACTCTCCAGCGCACAAATCACCCCCAAAAGTGATCTTCCTTCCACTGCTCCTCCCTGCAAACAGCTAACTGCATTGGCTCACTTACACAGAGGGAAGGACTAACAAGGGAAAACAATCGTGGCATAAAGGCAAACAATTAGGAAGCAATTAAGACCGGACATCACTGCCCTGTAGTAAACACAACTTTCACACCGAACAATGCCTTTCTTCCTAAGCTACTTTTTCCATTACAAACGAATGTTTCTATCTGAGAAGGAGCTATCTAACAACATTTAGAAGCGGCAATCACTCACTTCACCTACCACGTGTTCCCAAAACACAGCAGCAGGGGCAAACGTCGTTTTTCCAAGTGCCAAGCCAAGTGCAGACATCTCCCAGCCCGAACTGGTCTGCACAGCTCTGTGACTCCGAGGCAGACTCAGTCTTGCAGAAATGAAATCCAGGCAGCACCCTCCTCGCTCTCTGCCTCCAAGCTCACTGATAAGGCAGCCGCACTCCATTATGTGACACCCTAAACCCCACGTTTTACTTTGCTGTAAGCTGATTGTCAGAGCTGATTCCGTTTAAACCCCACCACTACGGAACACTTCTGCTTTCCTCGAAACTCAAAATTAATGCTACCGAGGCTTAAAAAAATATATTTGGGAAGCTGGCAATAGCTTTACAGTTCTCTCTCCAATTTACCTGTGGGAAAACTGAAGAGACTTCTCAATCCCGGTACTTAAAAAAAACAAAACAAAACAGGAACTGGACACAGCACTAATGGTAGCAGTCAAACAGCTGATTTTATGTTAACACATACCTGTGTGGATAGCTTCTGCCCTGATCCCACAGTAGCCTTACACTCCTCAAGTAAAAACTGAAGAAAAGATACACATTGAAACACAAGGGGGGGGGGAATACCTCGATGTCCCCTGTATTTCCCATTTCTAACAGTCTGCAAATGCCTACACGCTGATTTTTCCATTAGCAAATTCCAGTCTAGAAGTGCCTACCGATCCTCTGGGCGAGTCCTTGATCGAGAGGAGATAAACACTTCTCCAAAAGTATGGAAGGAGCACTCACAAAGCACTCAGCTGCTACACTGCCCACTTTGGACAAGGAGCACTTCGGGAAGCTGAGGAAGGGACAGAAACAAACAGCCCTGATGTTCTCCAAGAGGAGCAGCAGCCTGAGGAATTGGGAAGGCCACAGTGCTCGTCTATCTCAAAACAAACCCATCAGCTCTGCTTTTGGTATTCATCTGCAAGAGATGTCAGGGGAAAAAGAAGCAATGCCTTGCTACACCTTCTGCACATATATTTACACACAAAGCATGATTTCAATCTAAAAAAAAAAAAAAAAAAAAAAAAAAAAGAACAAACCACGTGGAGCATCAGAAGCAGCTGCCAGGTTCCACCCTGCCGTAGAACAAGGCAGAGAAGGAAGTGCACATCTTGTGCCAGCTTGGTTCACAAGGTAACTTGGCCTTCACTCACCAACACACCTGCCCCCAACAACAGCCACTCACCCTCGCTCACCTCCAGCAGCTCCTCGGCTTTCCAAGGCTGATCAGGCAACCACTACTTAAATCAATCTCTCGATTAGAAAACCCTGTGCTGGAAACTTCAGAGAGGGATTCACTAATCCAAAGATAGGGGCTCTGCGGGGTTTTTTTAAAGAAAAGACAATTTCAGAACTTCAATAATAAATCTGAATCTTTTCTTTTTATAAATAAATGGTTTACATCTAGCTTCCTTTTTTGTGTAAGCCTTGCCAGCAGAGGATAACACAAGCATGTTACCATATGGCACGCCCACCAGAACTATCTTTAATTTTTTTTCCTTGGAGATGTAAGCTAAAGTACCTGCAACTATGCTGTCATTTGCTTTTAGAGAGAACTCGCTAAGCAGAGGTTTTTTGGAACTGGAGATATTTTCTAGCCCAATTCCCATTTTAAAACATTTTTTAAAGACTCAGGATAACTGCAGGAGAGGTTTACAAAGTCTTTTCAGAAAGGAAGAAACAGATCGGAAAGAGAAAACCGTGGTTCTGAAAATAACAATTGCTGTCAAACCCCAGTTGTATTAATTCAGTGACTCGCCACACAAGACAGTCTTTTTATAGTGTTCCCCATAAGCACAGAAGACAATGGTCCCCCTTGATTTTATTTTCCCCCCATGTAGCTTTATATATCACTGGCCGTAGCAACAGGGAAGAATAGGCAGGGATTTGTCAGCGGACAAGGGGGCCCCACGCACGCTGCGTTTTCCGAGCACAATCCCCCTGTTCTTGGACACCGGGGAAGCCTGCGGGAGAGCACAGCTTCTGGCACCGTGCTGGGTGTCACACTGACAGGCTGCAGCCCGGAGCCTGACGAGAAACCTGCGCCACAGGTTCGCTGCCACTGCACAGGGACAATCCTCACAGCCAGCCCCAAACCGTGAGTCAGCCCACCGAAGGACAGCAGTGCCACTGAGGCAGGGAGCCAACACCGCTGGCACCTCCTCGCCAGTGACAAAGGGGTGAAAAAGCGCTGAGAAAAACTATGCTACAAGCACCACGCAAAAAACACCGGGGGTTTGCAGCTCAAAATGCAAGCTGGCATCATTAATAAAGCTGCAGACATCCACACGCTATCTTGGAGCGACTCTTATCAAGCTAAAACTCAAGCCTGACAAAAGGTCACGCTAACTTTCTGGATCCCTAAAAAAAAAAGCCAACCAACCAAAAAAACCCACCAAAACTCCATGTCAGCATCACAGAAAGTTTCCCATGTCACCTCGAGGCCTAGCAGACATATTTTCAACTTTTTTTTTTTTTTAAACTCATTTCTAGATTGCAAATGAGCAAATTAGGTGCCATCTACAGCACTCTAACAACAACAGCTGAGGCAAATTTGCCAACATTTCTAGCTTCGCCGTGCACCAACTCCAGTTTCCACTTCTGTATTTCATACACAACGATAACTTGGAACAATGGAGGTGGGGGAAAGGTTTGCTAACCTAGGTTTCAGGAAAAAGGGTCTGAAAAAAGAAACAACCATCTCATTATTGCCTGTGACAGAGGGTGGAGGGTTTCATTCCCAGTTAGCCAAATGCCACGGAGAGGGAGGCTCTCTAATTTGCAAACCAGACTCCCAGGACACTCGAAATCCTGTCCCCCCTTCTCCATCCACGGTGGCAGCTGAGAATTACGAAGGAGAGGGACAGCTGGGCTCCTCATTAGGAGCACGGCGCCTCCATGCGCGGACAATCATCTGCACCCACCTCCCGTCGGTGCCCTCCGGAATCCCTCCGGAGGCACGACAGGCCAGCGGGATGGGGACGGCAGAGTTAAAAGATAAACACAAGGGAGGGACTGAGGAGGAAGCCAGCGCCAGGCTTATTTGTCTCCATGAGAACACAACTTACTAGGGCACTCCAGCTCTGAGATAAAGTCTCCTCTCTAAGCCCCGGCCACGTTTACATCTGCTGGTTATCAATGTGAGCCTCCAACAACTGCCAGATATTCCGGCAGCAGTCGCGGCGAAGCCGGAGTGTAACAGCGGGAACACTCAGCGGCGACAAGGCCCTAATGGAGCTCAGCTCTTCCGGGGTGCTTTTTTCAGCCGCCTCCATCGCCCTTCCTTCCCTAGAGCGCATCTTCGCCTTAATTAATAGGTCACTGAACCGGTTTATGTTAATTGTCACAAGTACCTCGTCTTTGTTTCCAAGGGGAGGGACCGAAGTTCATTCGGTTCTTGCCCACGAAGCAAAATTTCAAGAAGTGGGGCTCTGCTCGCACCTGAGCCGCCACCGCCTCCCGCGGGAGCTTTTCTCTGCCGCAGCAAAGCCCGGCCAGCTCCCGACCGGGGCTCCCCCAGCCCGGGAGCGCCGCCCGCCCCATCACCTGCACCGGGGCTCACTTCCACACGCCAGCTCCCGACCCGGCTGCGCCACACAAGGCTACGGCACCAACCTCTGCCCGCCACAAACGAGAAACCCGCGTGAAAATATCATAAAACCTCGGGGAGACCCCTCGGGGGGGTGTTTGACCCCGACCCCGCTCTCGCCGACCCAGCGACACCCCTCCGCCGGGGAGGTCCCCGGGGCTGGTGATCCGTGGCTGTTTCCCAACTCGTATCCGTAAGGGGAAGCCGCACGGGAAGGGGAAGCCCGGCTCGCTCGCTCGCTCGCTCGCTCGCCCGCCCGCCCGCCCTCCAAACGCCCTCACGGCGCGGCGGCGGCGGCCCCGCCGCTCCCTGCCGGCGGAGCGGGGCGGCTGCTCCCGGGGCCGCCGGGGGGGCCGGGGCACAAAGGGAGAGAGCGGGGAGCGGGCGCCAGGCCGGCAAGGAGAGGCGGGCAGCGAGCGAGCGAGAGGGCGGGCGGCGGCCGCGGCCGCTCGGCGGGCTGTGCTGCCCTACCCTGCCCTGCCCGACGGGACGGCGCAGAGCGAGAGGAAAAGACCCCCCACACGCCGCGGGTACTCACAACAAGAAGCTCATGGCGATGGCGGAAGAGCGGGACCGGCGGCTGCCTGGGCTCGGCGCGGCGCGGCTCGGCTCCCAATGGCAGCAGCGGCGGCGGCAGAGGGCGGGCGGGTGCGGGGAGAGTGCCGCGGGGCGGGGACACGGCCCGCCCGGCCGCCATCGCCCCCAGCGGCCCCCGCGCCGCCGCCGCCGCCGCCTCCCTCACAGCTGCGGGGCTCCGGCATGGTGGGGCTGCCCCTCAGGAGTCCCTTCGTGGCCCCTCACCGCCATCCTGTGTGAAGGTGCCCCTCAGAGAAGCCTGTGTGAGTGCCCCCAGACACCTCCATGGAAACGGGCACCTCCTGCTCCTCAGAAGCCCCCCCCTTCTCCCCTCAGGACAAAGGGGGCCAGGTACCAGCCCCCGCAGGTCACCACTACCACCAGAAAAAGAACAAAAAGGTATTAACGGCGTTACTGCCCTCCTCATCGAACAGTCCTTGAGCAAAACGTGACAAAAGGGATTCTAATATTTCCTAATATTTGTTAGTAATTTTTAACTGGGCTGGGTGAGGGCAAGCGGTGGGCAAAAGGAGGCGCACCCCTCAGGTGACGCTGTGGGCGGCTGAGGTAAAAAACCCTAAACTTCTGAGGTAAAAAAACTGCAGTTTTTTTAAGAAACCCTTGGCAGGCAGATATAGTCACATCGCAGTGCTCTTTATGGCAGAAATTGCAATCCGAGGGTATAATTTTCACACAAAAATCTGGCTCTGTTTAGGCCAGTGAGAAGCCAGAATTTGGAGGGGGTGCCGGACAGGCAGCATGACCTCCAGGGGTTCCCCCCTGCCCCAAGGGGAATTGGCCATCCCAAAAACCTCACACTGCTGCAGGTAGGCCAGAGGAAAGCCTGATGACTTTCGGATTTATCAGGAAAAATCAGCACATCGAAACAGGCTACAGTCCCACACAACGCTAACTTTCCATCCGGCACATCAGGGGTTTCAGCTCTAAAGCCTTAGGTGGCCACACTGACAGTCATCTGCTTCCCTCACGGTTTTAAATGCTGAAACTGCATTTTCCACTCTCTGTCCTTCAGACTAAGTCAAAATGCCAGGTCAGTGCATTTCTAAGTAAATTAAAATTGCACTATTGTTTATAGGACACCTTTACAAGCCAGCGTTTTACTGGGTAGCAACGGTGTAATTAAAAAGCATTTCACGACGTTTGCAATTCTCCTTTTGGCTGCATTAGCCAAAGCGTTGAATGGCTCTTGGAGCACTTTGTCACAGATGCTGTCAGACTTAAGCTGGCCACGTAAATCGAACAGAAACACATCACTGATCTTTCTGGCACATTCCTGCTGGCACACGAATAACCTCCATTCCCACCCCTACACTTCCTCCTACCCACAGAACGTTTCATTTTTGAAGCGGCAAGTTAAAATTAAACCTCGGTTGCTGCAGCAGGAAACACTTGGCCAGGAGAGACGCTTATGTAACGTGCAGGCTTTATGTCTCACATTAATATTGGGCTGCTGGGGATGGCTGAGGGTCACATGAAGGGCTCTCCTCGGCCCCGGGGGCTGGCAGGGAGCTGCAGCCTTACGTAAGGGGGAGGCACTCTGTCATCTCCCTTTATCCAGCACTGCAGAGCCTCAAGAATTCCTCTGGAAGGGCCCTCGGGCCGGCAAAGTGCTTCGGTCCTGGGCTGAAGTTCTCGCTTTTCAGCACAGCTCGGTAAACACAGAGCTGAAAGCAGTGTGAAAAAATGAGCATGGATCGGGAATACAAAAACAGGAAAACAGCATTTTGTTGTGAAAAATAACACAGCGTATAAATAATTTCGTCAAATACTTCAAGAGACCATAAGGTCAGTTTTTCTTGTGGGCAGATTAGAAAGAGGGATAAGGAATGTTTCCCAGTATAAGCACTTGTCTTAGCATCACATCCGATGATTTCCTGATCATCATTTTTAGTCTGAACAGACTAAAGAATAGCTGGAATCATTTGCTCTTAACAACAACCTGTTTAACATTCTTTAAGAAAAAGGCATCCTGCCAGGTAGATAATTTGTCCAAGGCAGATAAATTCTTGGTCCACAGCAGTATGAAGGCCTCTCCTGAGATTTGCTGTTTCTGCACAGGCAGATTCCCTCTCCTAAGGCAACTTCATTCCACAGCAGTTCTGTCGAGTGAATAAATGCAAAATCTCTTGTCCTAGGATGACTTTTATCATCTCCCATAGGTGCAGAGACTCTGATCCGACATGTAACTAGGGAAGCTCTGAGATTCCATGGAAACCTCAGTGCCAGCAGTTGCCCAACAACACGGTGCCCTCTAAAGGAAACTCTCACTAACAGAACCTGACAAGCTGCCAGACAAGCAGCAGTGGGTGTTTTTTCCTGTACTTGGGAAGCAAGCAAATCAAAGGAAAAATAGGTGGAAGATGTGCATCCCTTCAAGAGATTTTTCCTTGCAGCCTGCTTGGCTCACAGGAGAAGAATGCCCCTAACATTCCCTCAGTCCCTAAGATTTAGGGATCTGCTTATTCAGTTAAACTGAAAGCACCAAAGTCAATCTAGATAGAGATAAGTGCTCAAGATAAATTCCTATGGTTATCTTAATTTTTTTTTTCTCCTCTAACATTTTCCTGCTTATTTAAAGAAGGTTTTGAAGAGAAACCTGGCAAGTGGGCCATGCAGGACTGCAATGTGAACCACTTGGGCACCGAGGTCAACATTCCTTTGGGAATGTGCAAAAAACGTGATTTACCTTGAAAGCCCAGAAGGGTTGAGAGTGCTGCTGTCAAGAGGCTGTGCTGTTCTCAGGGCTGGAGTCTGCCACCTGCAAGGCTCTTACAAGGGACAGTTTACCAAAGCATCAGCCAGCAACAAGAGGGTGACAGAGAGTCGCTTGTTCTCATTTTCAAAATGGTGATAAGAAACGTTCAAGGCTTCTGATAAATGAGTGTGTTGGCAGCGCAGCAAGATGAAAGACTTGTGCTGGAAAACCCGAGATTGTATTTTGGGTTTGGTGGTCCGCAGTTGAAATTGCAACTCTTACTTGGCATCGCCCAGGCTACAGCTACGGGGTGCTAGAAAAGACAGGAGTATCCTGGCTGTCATGGCTCTCATGGTCTTCCTGATCCAGCTGGGGTCCTGCTGGGCCTGGCCCATCCTCCTCTGGGACACCTGCCTAAATACTCTGCATCTGAGCCTCCACATTCCCTCCCTGGGTTCCTCCACCGTTGGGGTTTGGGATTCCAGCTTGCCTTTTCCTACTCATTTTGCTTCATCCTAAAAATTTTTTTCTGGGTTCAGCATGACTTACCTTCACCACTTAGGAGAAGCTGGTGCCAGCTCTTTCCCCCTTATCCCTCTTGGATGCAACAATGACAGCAGGACTGTCTTCCCAGACCTCCTGGAACAGGTTCTGCCTGTTGAGACCTTCAAGCAGGGATGGGAGTGAGGGGCAGAAAATCATCTCTCCTGGAAAATCAGTCTCCAAGGAAGGGGTGTGAAAGGCTTGTCGGTGACGAAGCCCAACCTAAAACTTTTTTATTGCAAGAATCCCTCTGTGCCTTAGGCTCATCCCCACAGCGTGGGCACCAGGGGAGGGGGGATTCCTCCCTTCTGCCCTGCTCAGGTGAGACCCCACCTGGAATGCTGCATCCATCCCTGGGGTCCTCAGCACTGAGAGGACATGGACCTGTTAGCAGAGGGAGGGAGCACCTCTGCTGTGAGGAAAAGCTAGGGGAATTAGGATGTTTTCAGCCTGGAAAAGAAAAGCTGCAGGGTGGCCTAATGGCAGCCTTGCAGTGCCCGAAGGGAGCCTGCAAGAAAGATGGAGACTACTTACAAGGGCCTGGAGTGACAGGACAAGGGGGAATGGCTTCACACTGACAGAAAGCAGGGTCAGGTGTGATATTGGGAAGGAATTCTTCCCTGTGAGGCCCTGGCATAGGGTGCCCAGATAAACTGTGGCTGTCCGATTCCTGGAAGTGTTCATATCCAGGATGGACGGGGCTTGAAACCTGGTCCAGTGGGACTTGTCCCTGCCCATGGCAGGGGGTGGAACGGGATGATCTTTAAGTTCCGTTCCAAGCCAGGCCATTCCAAGCCAAGCTCTGCGACAGGAAAAGCCCGCGGTGACAGCCGCGATGGCACCCGCCCACCCTGTCCCGGGGATCCCGCAGTGCGGGCAGAGCGGCGGCCACCCCCGAGCCCCGGGGGGACAGCCCGCCGTGCCCGGGAAGCACTTTCCCGTGCAGCGCCTGCCGGGAAGGAAGGAAGGAAGGAGGGAAGGTCGTAGGGGCGGAGCCGCGATCCCCGGCATGGCCGTGGTCGCCGCCGCCCGCCGCGCTCTCTCCGCGCTGCTGCTGGGCCGGGGCCCGGCGCTGCCGCCCGCGCTGCGCCTGCCCCGGCCCCGGCCCGCCCCGGCCCCGGTGCTGCTCCCAGCCCTGAGCCCGCTCCGCGGCGCCCTCCGCGCATACAGCCAGGTACGGCCGCGCGAAAATGGCGGGCACCGACCCCCGCGGGAAACCGCCCCTCACTCGGGGCTCTTCTCGTGTGTCCGCGCCAGGTCACGGATGCTCCGTCCCACGAAGGTCGCCTCTCAGAGGAGAAGCCCGCCTCACCCAAGGCAGAGAGCGACACGGTCTACCTCATCAGGGCAGAAGGATTCCCGTTCTCGTGCACCGAGGAAGATGTCCTTACTTTCTTTGACAGTATGGGTGTTCATTTTTCTGGCTAACTGTTCTGCGTGCTGGTATTAGCCCATTAGTTCATGCCTGCTTAACAGAAGGAAAATTTGGAGACCGTTAGCCAGAGAAAGATGAGGTCTTATTATTGCTGCAAAATTATTCACGACTGACACATATAAAGGGAATAATCAACATCCACAGTGCTGGACACTGACTAGAAGCTCATCCTTATGGTCTCTTAAATTAATTTGCACAAGTCTTTCCCTTCTTAATCAGTGTCTTCAGAGCAAAGGCAATCCAATTCAAAGGGATGCTCTTACAGGCCATTATGGCTGGCCCAAACTCCTCTCTTTTTAAGAAACCGGAGCTTTTTACTAATTAGTTCAAACTGCAGTGTTGTTTTCTGAACCCTAATTCATAGCTTTCACATACCTTTGTGGGGCTGATCCTCCCTACTGTCATGCGGTGCTGCACCTGCTGGGGCCCAGATGCAATTTTTAAATTACTTGCTAGCCTGCCAAACTACAGCAAGTCAGTTTGATGTTAGACTTCATGTTAGAAAAGCAAGCGTGGTGCCCTTTGTTCTGCAGTGCTGAGGGGACGAGCCCCCAGCCCTGCAGTCAGGACACAGCGATCCCCTTGGCTGATGTGGTCCTGTGTGTTCCTGTGTTGTGTATCCCTTGGTTTCCAGGCTGTAGAATTCGCAACGGTGAGAACGGGATACACTTCCTGTTAAACAGGGATGGGAGGCGCAGGGGGGATGCTTTGATCGAGCTGGAGTCCAAAGCGGACGTGCAGAGAGCCCTGGAGAAGCACCTGAGGTACATGGGCCCTCGCTACGTGAAAGGTGGGTTTGGAGCAGCAGGAGTTAACATTGCAGGGAAATCCCCCAGGGAATAGAGTTCCTTGGGTAGTGCAGAGGGGCAGGGGGGAAGCCAAGCAGCGGATCTGGCGCCGCTGGGCCAAAATGTCCTGGGCTGGCCAGGGAAAGCAGAGGGGCGGGAGCCCGGAGCATGGGCTGGGGGAGGGAACAGCATGGAGCTTTGCAGGGGGGAAGCTGCCTTAGGGGAGAGAGGGAGTGCCTGCAGAGCGCTGCCTTGCAGTGCCCTGCGGGACAAGGCTCCGTGGCCGCCTTCCTTGCAGTGTTTGAGGTGCACGACAGCGACGTGGAGGGCTTGCTGCGCAACCTGCGCGACGAGTCGCAGGCCATCAGCGACGGAGTGGTGCTGCTCCGAGGCCTCCCCTTCACCTCCACTGAGGAGGACATTGCAGATTTCTTCTCAGGTAACTCAGCCTGGGCCATGCCCTTCCTTCGCCAGGCATTCACTTCCTTAGGTTGATGCTTTTGTTCCTCACGGGACAAGGCAAAGCACGTGCAGCCTCCAACACCTTAAATACCCCAAGGAGTTGCTGTTCCCCAGAAGTCACGCAGGCTTTCTGAGCACCCTGCAGAGTTTTCTGGCCCCTCTGACCCTGTGCAGGTCTTACCCAGGATCAGTACTTTCAACACTCTGATTTGGGGCCAGGAGGAATTAAAGAAAAAAACTACCATAATAAGAGAAAATTTCCAGAACACCTGTGCTCTGGATCTACTTGTTGTCCCGAACCTGGATTCACTTACTTGAAACCTCAAATTGATTCCTTTCTTAATTAAGTCTTCTGTGAAAATTGCCTTAAAGCAAGAAATCAGAGTTTTTAAAAGGCACTTAGGCCAGCATGAGCAGTTGTTTCAGAACTATTTAGCTGCCTGATTTGCTAGTCAAAAACCAGAAAAATAAGGGGGAAATAAAAAAGGCTTTCTGAGCTATAGCACAAGTTTCTGCCACAGTCAATGCTTTTTTCTCCCCTGCCATCTCTAGGTTTGAAAATCACAGACATAGCTTTCATTTACCGGGGAGACAGAAGAACAGGAGAAGCTTTCGTGCAGTTTGCCACCCCGGACATGGCAGCTAAGGCCCTGCTACGGCACAGGGAATATATGGGAAGCAGGTAGGTGCTTCCCTGGAGTTCAGGGGGCAGGAGAATGGGTGTGAAGCACCTGTGAAGCTTGGAGCTTCCTGCTGGGTGAAACAGCTCATCTCACACTCACAGTGCGATTCAGGGGGGCAGAGCCTTCTGCAGTGCTCATAGTCTGGGGGGCTTGGGGGCCTCACAGAAAGCCTGCAGATTTTCAGGTATTTCTGAAGGCATTCTCATCCCAATGTAAAGGGGTGACAGCCCCCAGAGTGGGGAATGATAGACAGACAGTCTGCCCAGACTTCAGTGCACAGGGATCCTTTGCCTCCTTCAGACACGTGATCCTGCCAGATTTGCAGCAGGTTCCTCCATGCTTTGGGCAGATTTGGCAGCTGCCCTCCTGCCCTTCAGCCCAGTGCCCTGCACAGCCAGTGCTTCCTCTCAAAGAGTGCCTGTTTGAAGCACCTGGCTGGAGTCCCTTCCCAGCAGGGACTGCTGGCCAGCCCTGCACCATCTCCCACCTCTTGGGGGACCACATCCCCTTGGGGAATTACACCATTTTATTCCAGAGCACTGTGCCCTGTGCCACCTGCCTCCCAAGAGCCTCTTTCCTCTCAAACAGAAGCAGAAGCACAAGGCCACCTTTTCCCAGAGTCATAGTATCGTTTAGGTTAGAGAAGGCCTTTAAGATCATTGTGTCTAGCTATTAACTAACCGCTGCCCAGCCTGGCCCCAAACCCTGTCTGTAAGCACCACATCCACACAGCTTTTAAATGAGCTGTGCTCAGGAAAGAAAGCCCAAACAACCAAGGCTGCTTTTCCCTGCTGAGTTTTCTGACTTGGATAAGCTATAAAACTTGATCTGCACCCCACATAATAAAAGAGTTCTCCAAACCTTACCTCTCCTACTGCACACCAACTTCCTTCCTTTTATTTCCTTACTTCCTGTTTCCAGACTGCATTTCCTTGTGTTTGTCACCCTCCCTGCTCATTCTAAAAGCAAACAGCTGCTCCACAGGCAGATTTTGATCGATTAATTAATTAATTGAATAAATAGGACTTGCCTTCTCTTGAATAGAGCCTGATTCCAAATCTACTGTTAATTTTTTTCTGTCAGAACAACAGCTGACCTGACTCATCCATCTGGCTCACACACCTCCATTTCCTTGTGATTAGCCATGAAATGGAGGTGTTTTCAAAACTGCTGGCAGTTTGCTCCCTTTCATTATTCCTGGTTTTATCCAGAGCTGGCCTCCAGCAGCACCCAGTGCTGAGTGGGGACTCGGGGTGGGGGGCTGAGCTGTCAGCTCTGTCAGCCTGTACACAGGGTTACTTCCCTTACTCTGGCCACTCCCTTCAGGAAGGGTGGAAGGCTCCCTCCCTTGGATGTCCATATTTCCTTGTCATCACGCTGTTCCTTCAGTGCTCTGGAAATTACCTGATTTAACGCTGCTGGGGAAATCCCATCCATTTCATAGGTATATGGAAAATCCTAGGGCTCCCCTGAAGTGTTTCCTGTGACCACGTGCATCTTGTGGGTCTGCCTGTTCTGGGACCTGTTTTGGGGCTGGGTAGGGTGATAGATTTCGGGTTTGTAGGAGTCAGTGCACTTGGCAGAAGTGCAGCGAGGGAAAAGCGGCCCCAAAGAGAACTGTGCCAGTGAAATGAATTAAATATTCAGTGCCTTGGCAGGGCTCTCACCCCCAGTACCTGAGCAGAGCCAAGGCAGGACATAGCTGGGAGGTGCTTTATCCAAGGCCTGAGTGCCAGGTGTGCCATGTGCTCTCTCCCTTTGGGCTCCAGGTACATAGAGGTGTACGTGAGCAGAAAGCACCAGATGCAAAGGCACATGCCCTACAGCAAGCAGCTGACAGCCTATTCCAGGGTGAGAAGAGAGTATGAGTCCATCTCTGAAGACAGGGGCTGGAGACACACTGCAGGCTCCCATGCCGAAGGAGAAATCAGTGAGTCCCTCCCTGTCATGAGTGCTCCTCGAGGCCCCTTCGTGTCACCCCATGTGCCAACGGCTTTCACGTGAGGGAGGAGGCACTGCAAACACTAGTGATGGTTTTTCCCTTCATTCCACAGAATTGAGCAGGGAAGGAACAGAAAGCTCCAGGAACGTTTCAGAGTCTGAGAAAGCCTCATCACCACCACAGCACTTTGTCCACATGAGAGGTTTTCCTTCCCAAGCTAGTGCCCAGGACATAATAAATGTGAGTAACAGGTTAGGGATGGAGTGTGGCTCTGTCATTACCTGTGCAAACCCTCAGGGATTGCAGCCTCTTAATTAATTGATGTCTCTTAGTCCTCAGTGCCATGTGGCTTTGGGCAGCTGTGGCCTCCGGCACAGCACAGATTTGCTCCTCTCTGTGAATAAGAAAATGAAGGCTGGCTGGGATGTCCTAGTGTCCATCACTGGGCTTGAGGAGCCCTTGAGAATCTACAGCAAATGACCAGACTGCACAGAAATGTTAACAGTGTAGATGTAGCTGCACTGGTGTGTACAGAACATGGGTGCCAGTGCTGTGTGAGGATTTTTGTTCCTGGTGGGAGTTCCTATGGCAGGAGCTCACAGGGGGTGGGACAGGTGGCTGGGGAGTGCCTCAGCTTCACCCAGATGGGTCAGCGAGCCTTTTGCTGCTCAGACCCTCCCCCATAGGCTGGCAGGTTTTGGGAGTAAAGCATTAAGTTTCTGGGGAATAGGGTGCATTACTGTTGTTTCTTTCTCACCAAACTCTTTCCTGCTTTTGTTGTTACTACGTTGCGCAGGTTCCATATTGCAAGAGTTCCGTACCTCCTCGGTGTTTCTCCTGGGCAGCTCCTCTAAGCACCGACTGTTCCTCCTTCTCACAGCAGCCAGCTGACTCCAGTTCCCCTCACCCAGCCCATCCACTCTGTTAGAACGCTCTGCTGCTTACTGGCTACAGCTGCGGCTGTTAGAGTCAGGCCCATTGCCAATATCTCATCATTGGCTCAGCTGCAACTCCTTAGGGCTAAGATTACTTTCTATACTACCTTCATTTTCTTATATTGTATCCCCCTTCATGCTTTTCAGTTTTTTGCTCCACTGAGGCCCACGAGGATCTTGGTGGAATATAACTCCCATGGAGATGCCACAGGAGAGGCAGATGTGCACTTCAAGAGCCACGAGGACGCAGTCGCAGCAATGGCCAAAGAGGGGTCACAGATGGGTAAGTCAGAAAAAGAGAGGGGGTCCTACAGCCCTGGGACTGAGACCTCAGGGGGTTTGGCACAGCTGATCCAGCTGCTGTTGTACACTGTGCAGAGGGATCACTTGAGGGTGGCTTTTCAAGTTGTGATGTGCCACGGGCTTTGCAGAGGAAAAAAAAAACCAGTGTAACACACGCATGTGTCTAACAGCCCACCTCTCTTCCCTTGCCCAGAGTGCAGTGCCATTGAATTGTTCCTGAATGAACATCCCAAGGGACAGGAGAACTGCTAGTGACAGCGGCACAGGTTTGGTGAGCACATCCCTCTCTGTCCTTCCTGCTGTCTTTGTAGCAACACGTGCCCCAGGCTCACAGCCCAAAGGGTAAAACAGGGAGGGGCTGAAGGGAACCACCCCCAGCAGGTGTCCAGTCTTGATCCCACAGCCCGCACCTCCAGATTCCACTGCAGCATGAAAAGCTCTGATGGGGTTATATTTCCTGGCAAGGAGAGGAAACATGGCTAAACATTTCCTAGTGATGTGGCTCATAGTAATTGGTCTTTTGGATGGGGTGCGGTTTGGTGTGACCATCAAAGAGGGTGGGCAGCTTGTTCCATGAATTCCCCTCAGAAAGTGGGGGGTGTGGTCCCTGCTCCCCAAGCCCTGGTCCCTGCAGCAGGGAGGGCAGCCCAGCCATCCTGGGTTTGTAATCCAGGCCAGGGAGAAGTCCTTGGGGCAGGTTCAGGATGTGCAGTCTTACCTCTTTCCCGAGTCCCACACTTCCGGGACAGCTCCCTCCTGTTGGTGCTTGTGCTGGGTGAATTCAACACCCCCAACCCCGTGTGCCTGTGCTGCAGTCCCACCTGGAATCTGGGGTATTTAACTATTGCCAAACAGCACTATTTCATTCTAAGAGGGGATTAATTTGGAATAAATTACAGTGGGCATTGGAGACAAAAAGGAAAACATCCACACTGAGGGAGTGAATGATTTCTATTTTTCCTCTACCTTGTTTTTAGGCCAGGCAAACACATTCCGTGGATGAGAGTGTGAAGATCAGGTCCAAGTGTCACCAGTCAGCGAGGAGGACAAGCTAAGATCAGTTCAGCCTTATGTAAGAGCTTGTAATAAATGTGATGGGCTGTGGGGAGTTTCCCCAGCAGCAGTGGAGTGGGAATGGCCAAGGCGCCAGGGTGGAGCAGTCCAGGGCTCCAGGTGCATCAGGCTGCATTAATAAAACACCAGGATTGCCAATTAACAGCTGAGTGATCTAAGATCTCACACAGGTACACACTGTTGCTCTGAATCCTTTCATACCTCCAGCCCAAGAGGAATGGGGTCAAAAGACCACTCAGGAGGCAGGATATGAATGATCAAGATTTTTTATTGTGTGGAACAAAATTAACATCAGAAAACCTGTCCCCCCCATTCCCAAGGTCCAGTTATGAGCCCACCCTAGCATCACAGAGAGTACCTGAGCACAGAGGGAGCTGGCAGCCAACAGAGTCCTGCTCCCACCTTCCAAATGGCCAGGCCCATGGCAGCCACCAGTGCTGTGCTCTGGAGGGGCTCAGCCACCTCCCTGCTCCATGGAGTTTAATCCTCCATTTCCAGTTTAATGCTCTCTCTGCATTGCCTGGGTCTTATTTTCTCCTCTGTCACACTGGGGTTGGGTGCAGGAGTTCACACCGCTGGATGTGTACAGTAAGTACTCAAAACTATTGACACTAAATTCAGTGTTTCCTCCATCCACTGCCTGTGTCTCACCCCTTCAGAGAACTCAGGAATTCACATGAATTCCAGACTTTTGGTATTTCAACACTGTTTACAACTCCTGCCATACTTAAGGGGATATCAGCAAGGAAAAGGGTCGGGAAGCTGCTGTGGGGGGCAGAAGAGCAGAGAAGAGTAGAAGTTGGGTGGTTGAACCTGCCAAGGTCTGAAAAGATCGAGCAGAGATGATTCCTGGTACAAAGCAGTACCAACCACGTCAGTACCTCGGCTCCAAGAGGCTTTTTCATGTGGTTCCAGCCAATCTAATGACCAGAACATCCCCTAACAACATCTGTCCAAACCCCAGTGCATGTGTCACAGCAATGCATCCCTCTTCTATGTGCACAGGACCTTCTGTGGTCTCAGAGACTGCAGGAGGTGCCAGTAGGAAAAGGAGTCAACACTCTGTCACACAGGAAACCCACCACCGCTTTTTGGACTAGCAAAATCCCTTGAGGGAACAGTAACAAAGAATAATGTGGCACAAGCCACGAAACCTCTCTGAACTGTATGTGCAATTAAATTTTCTAACAGGTGAAACGTGTTCCCACTTGGTTTTGATCCAACAAAAAGTGAAATGCTGGGTTTATTGTAACAACATTTCAATATGTAACAATGTGCGCAAGGTGGAGAGGTGGATCCAAGCGGCCCTAAACCTCTGTGATGGGGATTGGGCCCAGCCCCTAAAAGCCCAGAGGGGGAACAGGACATTCACAGCTTAGTTTGGGGCGTCCCTGTGCAGACTAAGCCCCTGGACAGAGCCCTGAGCCAAGGAAATGCAGGGAGGAGGTGTTCACTGGTGACCCACCTACCCTGCTCATACCACCACCCAGGGTTCCCAGGAGGAGCCTGCCTGTCCAGGACAAAAGGAAAAGGGGAAATGGGATTTCAAGTGCAGCCAGACATGAGGAATACCCACACTCCTGTTGGGTTCTGGGGAGCCTTTGCTCAGCAGCAGCAGCACACACCCGTGCCACACATGTGAGGGTGAGAACACTACCGACTTCCACGTGTGGACAACAGCTCTGGTTTGGACAGGGGCTCCCAGAGTCCTGAGACTGCTCAGGTACACCTTGGGGCTGCCCCATGTGACATTGCCAATGGAATTCTCCAGAGCACAGGCTGATTTCAGGGCTCAGACTGCTGGTTGAGTAACAGGAGATTCTAAACACCAAGAAGCTGCTTCCCATCCGACCTCCAAAGCACATGGGCAAGTGTCTTCACCTTCCCCCTGAGCAACTCCAGAAACACCGTCAGCCACAGCCGCTGTTTGTCACCTGTGTGCCACCCGTCCCCTACAAGGGGCTGCTGGAATACTGCTGGATGAGCCGCTGGTGGCAAGGGTTGCAGACGCGCTCGGGGTTGATGCTGGACGGGAGGGGCAGCTCGTGCACCGAGCAGGCTTCACAGAAGGTGCCCCCACAGTTCTTGCAGATGTTCTGGAATGCAGGAAAAGGACAGAGCCTTCAAGGAGAGCTCCAGGTCTTGGCAGATCAACTCAGGGAAGAGAAAACACTGAGCTAAAGAAGGGAAGAAGCTCCTAAGGAGGAGGAAAACCAAACCACTGAACAGGGCAGAGCAAGGAACCATGACCCCATCAGCATTGAACAAAGCTCTGTTAAGGGCAGAGGGGCCTGCAAGGGCTCATTTCTTGGAACAGCTCACCAGCAGGTTATTCCATAACGAAAAGCAGAGGGAACTCAGAGACACTGGGTGTGGGAGATGGCAGTTCAAGCCCAGGACTTGCCTTTCTTTGGCTCCGGCTGCCCTCCTCCTGGCAGAGCTGGCAGATCTCGGCATGTCCAGGCCCCGACAGCTGCTCCTACAGGCCAAGCCAAAACCAAGAGATTCTGCTTTACACAGCTCCTGTGGCAGAGCTCACAGCAACAAGGGGGGAAAGTAAACATGGCTTTCACTGGGAACAAGCTGGCAACAGCAGAAATTCCCAGTGGACGAGACAGCACAAGGCATCCCAGTGGCTCTGTGGGAGTCTGGCTGTGCTTTGCCAGGGGCATGGAGGAGAGGGGAAGGATTTTGGTCCAGCTGATTTACAGGAAAAGAGCAAAAGCACCCACCTGCTCTTCCTGTGTGCCACTGGGTGACCTACAAGGGAACAACAGATCACTTGGAGCAGGCCTTCCCTCACCAGAGCCTTTAAAGAAAACATCTGTGCTATCACAGAATTCCCTCAACCCGTTTTTAAAACCCTTCCCAGATTTTTGAGTGGCACTCCTGGTTCAATGGGAAGAGCAGAAGAAAAAATTGCAAAATGCATTCAGAACAGAAGAGAAACAGGGATCATGAACACAGAAAAGACTGTTAAGGTGTTAGAGCAAAACAGTTTGGCTTTAAACATAAGCCTACAGGTTTGATCCCTACCCCTGCTGTGAAACATAGCCATGAAGCACCACAAGGCCTGTAAACCATCAACTTGACCCTCACTTGCCCAAACACTCCAGGTGAAACAGGGGTAAAAACCATGTCAGGCCTGGAAGGTTTTTAATATCTGGTAAAGCAGATTTGAACTGCTTTATGCTATTTTAAGAGGATATTTTCCTGATTAACTCACTGTTTAACTCACTGATTAACTCAATGAAGAGTGCCTCGAGGGCACAGCACAGCCCTGACAGAGCACTTCCAATGGGCTGTTCCATCCTGAGCCAAAGCCTCAGCACTGAGCTGTGCCCAGGGGCTTTGAAAACACCTTTTAACTCCTAAAACCAAATACTCAAATCCTGCAGCAAGAATCCTCCCCTGTAATAATTCAGCTCGGAAACAAGTGACCTGAAGCACAAGTTTACACAGCCATCTTCTTAAAATCACACTTGAAGCTCTTTCTCCAACAGCTTCTCTTTAGGAGGTCCAAACACCCTTCTTTCCCTCACCAGAGATCTTCTGGACGTGAGTTCCAAGGTCTCGCATTTAGCTTACCAAGGATTCTTCAGTAAGAAAAATTAGTAAACAGCAGGTTTAGATGGAAAACAATTCAAAGGTAAATAGGAGAGACACAGAGCTTTTCCCATCTGAAAGCACTGATGGCAAACAACAGAACCTGCTCCTTCCCTTTGAGAGCTACAGAAAAGCAGCAAAGAACTCAACCAAGGGCATGAGGTTGGAAATCCTTCTTAAAAAGGGAAGTTGGACTATTCCCGACTCTCTGTTGGCACAGACATTGGAGAAGGAAAAGCAGGACTTGGGGAACGAGAGGCGGAGATGAGATTTGTGCCCTTCCTTACCTGTGTGGCAGGACACAGTTCTCTCTCAGCGGCTGCTTCAGTTTAGCATTTTCTTCCTGGACTTTGAGCTTCCCATCCTGCCAAAAGGAAACACTCACCCATCAGCTGCACTAGAGGAGTACTCCAGTCTCCCTCCTGCCACACTGCAAGGGGAGAACTGGCACTCCTATTTTGGGATACTGCTCTGCCCCTCCTTGGCACAGAGGGGTATCTGGGTCCCAGTTTCCCCTGGGAGCAGCTCTCAGTGCTTTCCCTCTGCTGTGGCAGAGGTCCCAAGACTTCCTGTTGCCAGGAGCCACAGCCCCCAGTTGTTATTTGCAGAGCAGAGGCTGAGAATGAAGATGGGCTGAAGAGGTTTTGTAAAAGCTGACCAGAGAAAAACTTTCCCATCCAGCAAAGAAAATAATCCTTCTCTTCTCCCCACCTAGGTCACAGCTGAGCCATGAGACCTAAAGCGCTTCACTGAAATTGTGTAACACTGGTCAAAAAAGACAAAATGGTCTGCACCATTCGAGCAGACCAGAGAGAAACAAGGAACTGCAGAAGCCATCTCTGTTACTGCACAGTTCTCATTGCAATTCAAACTGCCTGTTCAGAGTGTATAAAAATCTTCCCAAAGCTTGTGGCACATGAACAACAACCATTTACTGCCCAAGAAAGCTCAGTAAAAGCAAGGGAAACTGTACCTCAAACCCAAGCCAAAACCCAAGTCACATTACCTGTCTGAGCCAATTCTTTGGGCCTTTTTTGCTTTCTTGGCTGCGCTGGTGACTGTGAGACCATCTGTCTCTTTCCCGCCTTAGCTCCAGTTCTAGGTGGCTCCTGGAATGCCAGGTGGAATTGTGAATAAAGGACAGTTTGGGGACACTTGGCATTGACAAGTGATGAGCTGTTTGACCCTTTCTTCACACCCCTAACTCGAGAGCTAAAACTGCCTCTTGGAACCCAAGGTTGTCTCGCAGTGTGTTTAGCCATAACGCGTCAGGATGAAAAATCTCCAAGCCCTTCATCTAATTCTGGCACCATTTAGCATCCAAGTGATGCAAAACCGGACCCATTTGCCCGTGTCCTCCTGAGCTCACCCATGCACACCCTGGACCTCACACCAATGGCTGACCAAAGCCACTTGGTGCTTGGCAGAGCAGCTTTAGGAAAAAAGAAACGAAAAGCTGGGCCAGGAGGGGAAAAAGGGACAAAAACCTCCGTGCATCCAGCAATGCTCCCACAGAGTTCATCCCAATGACCTTGCAACAAGCCACAGACGTGTCAAGGCTGAAGGAGATGCTCCTCTTTTTTAAGGAAGGAGACTTGTCTGTGTCCCTGTCACTCGTCAAGTGATGAGGCTGCAGGGGAAGATGTGATGGCTTTTGACAAGGTCTCTGTTTGAGTTCCAGCTAAACTAAGAGCAGTTCCAACAGGGAAAAAATGTATGTCAAAGTACTGTGTGTCAGATAAGACAACCAAAATCACTGTCCTTGCTCCAGCACCTTCAGTGTTTGCTCCAGGCACAGACTTGGCTGTTCAATCCTTGGCCAAGAGCAGCAAATTGTTCATGTTAGCTTTGGATTCTCAATTATCAGGCGATCACAGAAAGTCTGAATTGCCAAGCACCTTACAGACTAGCTCGTTCTACCCTGTGCCATGGGCAGGGACACCTTCCACTGGATCAGACTGCCCATAGCCCTGTCTAACCTGGTCTCAACCACTGCCAGGATAGGGCATCCACAACTACTCTGGGCAGCCTGTGCCAGTGTCAAGTGATGTTTTGACCAAGGACTTCACTCCCTGGAGCTCCACCTCGTGGCATCTAACACACAACTTGGCTCACTCCCTTCTCCATCCCCTGCTTCCCTCTGCCACCATCCCCCCTGCTCTCCCCTGGCCACAGCACCAACAGCCCAGAAAAGAGGTTGGAAAAGGGTCTCTTCACCGCTGCCTCGAGAGCTCTTCCACTTCCAGCTGGAGGCTGTTGATTTTGTCCCCAAACTCCTGCTTGAAGAGCCGGTTGTCCTGCAGGGCCAGCTGCCGCTCCTTCTCTGCCTGTCGCAATCTGGATTTGAGCCACATGAACTTGTGATAAAAAACAAAAGCCATGGTGGGGAGGAAGACTGAGTTTAACCAACAAATAAAAAACCCAGTGAAAAGGTAAAGCCAAAAAAAGAGAATGGTAAAAACAATGGAAAGGAGGAAAAAAGTTCAAAGCAAAGCAAAATGTAGGTGAACCAGGCAGAAGCTCTCGTTTTTAATAGTTTTTATTCTATCACTACAGTTTACAGCCATTAGATGAGAAACAGAAAACATCACTTTTATCCAGATTCGAAGCAAACCTCAAGTACACAGAATTTTAAGTCCAATTGGAGTTTAATGTACGTTACATTTCGGCTTTGCACAGGTAACTGGAACTTGCAACATAGTTTGTAGCTACTCTATTGAGAATTAGTGCATGTTCCTGGTCTCTCCCATGGATGGACACTTTGGCTCAAGCTCCAGGCATCAGTACACTGCCACATTCCCACTCAGGGCCTGACATCAGAAGCAGCCAGATCCTTAAATCTGTCTGATTTCAGCACAGACCTCACCATCCAAAACCCTGTTCCTTCAGCAGAACTGTGCCATGGGGCAGGGGCTTCCCACCCTAACCAGTTGTTCACACTCCTTGATCAAAGCTTCCACCTTTCCCTTAGGATTACTTTTTCTCCAAAGAGTTAGGATGAGTTTCTAGTAGCAGGTTACTGAGGGGTGAGTTTATAGGTTCAAGCATGCAGCTTGGGCATGGCAGGGAGGTTCCCAGCAGGGCTGTGCTGGGAGCCTGGGGAACAAGCCCCACAGTGGCCCATGCTCACATCCACAGGGACCAGGCTGAGCCCCATGGAACTTTTAAACACACCAAGGTGCTCCCTCCTGGGCTTGTCACATCTGACACCCACTGCCCCAAGGAGCACCGGCCCATAGGTCAAAAGGAGGACTGCCACGAAAGAACTACTACAGGCATCTCAAAGAGCAAAAAACCCCTGATTCGACTCAGAAACTCCCAAACTCCAACCTTCAAAAAGAAAAAATACCTCGAGGAGCACTTACAAACCTAAAGCCTGCGAGAGGCCAGCACAGGGTCTTCAGTGATCAGAGAATGTTAGTTTACAATAGTTCAAGCTACAGTTACTTCAGATTTTGCATCAGGGTTTTAAACTGGCAATTATTTTTCCTATTAAGAGGCATTTCCAAGCTTTAGCTCTTGTTCCATTAGCAAACTCCATCTGTTTTGAGCAAGGCAAACTCACAAGAAAATGCAAGAAGTGTAAAAGGCAACTCTTTTCAGCCACCAACTACTTGGACAAGTAAACGGCAAGGACCAAATTTCCATCTCCACTCCCCACTGCTGCACACTGGGTTCCTTCTCCCTTTTTTAATGTGTTTTTGCTTCTTCTAAACAACGACCAGATTATTTCTTATAAAACTGGTAACTTCCCCTTTCTGGGAAGGGGAGAGACCTCCCAAAACACCTCTCCTCCACTTCCTTGGGTCAGGAAGGACCACAGGGTATGTCTGGAGGGATTCCTGGCAGAGGTAGAAGCAATGCAAAGAGAAGGAGGTTTCCACGGAACTTACCACTCTATCGTGTTACTCTAAGACACCTATAGCTACTAATTCTGGACACATGAAGTTTAAAGGAATAAGGATAAGTCCCCCCCCTCCCCCCAGGTCCCTAAGGCAGAATCCAGGCAGGCCGGTTACGGGAGGGCCGGTGTTCCCGGTGCCGGGCCAGCGTCGCGCCCGCTCGGCTCGGACTCGGGGCTGGACCCACAGAACAGAAGAGATCGGGGAACGGCTTGGGGCACGCACACAACTACTGTCAACAACTTCCAGGGATGCATTTCTCATCTACTTCACAAAAGGGCAACACAGAGAAGGAGCTGACCGTCCCGAGCTGGCCGCGGCCCCGGCGGAGCCGCGTGCGCCCAGGGCCGCGCTGCCGCGGGCGGTGACGGCAGCGCCCGCGCACGGCCACCTCAGCCACTGCTGGGGCGCTCGCTGGCCAGCTCCTTGGTATGGAACACGCTTTAAATGGCAGGGCTGGGGACTGTTAGACCCGACTACATCTCGGCAGAAAAACTCACTGATTTTAAAAACGCGGCAAATTCCAAATCAACTTTAGGTGACAATTAACATTTGAACAGTTGCTTTTAGCAATACTCAAGTTCTCTCCTCATAAATGAGTTCTGATGTCAGAGCTGTGAGGTGGCCAGACATAAAAAGGTCTAATGATGCTTCTGGATCAGTTTGTTTGCTGCACTATTTAAGGTTTTTGCCTGTTTCACCAAATCCTTTTCACTGTATAAGTAAGTCAGAATGAGGATGATGAGAAAATGGAAAAAATAAGAACAGCAAGAGAAAAAGAACATATGAATTAGCTGAGTAGGTATCACGAAACGTTTTCAAACATAAATATGTTACAAAGAAAACCACCCTGTCTACAGAAACCCTAACATGAGAGCACCCAATGGAGTGCAATGCACTGCTCATTAACCAAATCCCAGAGGTGCTGCTCCCACTGCTCCCCTCAGGCAGCTCTGTCTAGCAGAGCACTGGGACTCTCCCCTGGCCCATTCTGGATCCATGGGACACTACACTAGAGGACACACCAGGTGATCCTGGCTCAGGTTTCCTGTCTTACCTTTGTTCCAGCTGTTTGATGGTGGCAGCCATCTGATTTGTTTTTTCTTCCAAGCGGCTGTTTAATTCACTCTTCTGTTTCGCTCCCATGTCTGAACTCTGGGAAAAGGAGCAGTAAATCCCAGATAAACCCCCCATAAATCATTCGGCACACAGAACAACAAGGCAGAAGGCAAAGAGGCAGTAAAAAGTGCTGGAAAAGCAAATGCCAGGTCATTATTGAGAGGACAGATGTCTCGCTGTAGAGGTGCAGGCTCCATCTGGACCCCACAACAGGGCAATACCACCATCCATGAAGCTTCCTGCATATGGAAAATGCATGATGCAGTGTTTGCTAAAAGTCAATGTCTTAATATAATTCAGCTGCTTTGAACAAAGCCATTGGCTCAAGGAGAGCAAAAGCAACTATTTCCTGTTGGCAAGTTGATTTTAGGATCTATTCTGAGCATTGTGTTGCTGTTTGGAGAGTCTGCTTGTGTCACCACACATGAGCTACACCAGAGGCTCTGCAGTGTTCCAGACTCTCTTGGAACACAAGCTCCCACGGCTCTATTCACACCACAAGACCACCCAAGAGGCTTTCCCCTGTCTCAGACACAAATTTCTGGACCATGACAGATTTTTGTTCAGAAGAAATGGCATTCACCTTTACCCTCCCTCACGTTCCCGTGTTCTCACGGCAGGACAGTAGTGTGCTGCACAGCCTGTGACCCTTCCACACCCAGCACCTCTCCAACAGGCAGAAGGAAGAAAAGCACAGCAGCTCTCACTTTCATCTGGAATTCCCTGCATTTCCTTAACTCCCTACCTGCAGCTTGAAAGACAGTTCATGCTTTAGAGCCCTGAGATCGTCCAGCTGCTGCCTGAGTGCCACCAGTGCATCCTGTTTTTCACAGACATCCTTCTCCAGCATCTTCATGGCCAGCTCCATCTCCTGCCGCATCCCAATCTGCGCTTCCAGCTCCTTCTCCACATCCTGGAACACAAGGAGCCCCCAGCATCTCCAGGAGCTGTCCTCATGACCCAGGGGTAACCACCCTTCCCTTCTGCCCAAGCAGTCCCTACCCACGAGTGTGCTGCTGCCACAACCTCAGAGTCACACATCTGACACATGCCTTAAGGAGGGTAACTCGCAGTGCAGCACCACAGCCAGGCATGCAGCACGGCTAGCAGAGAGTCAGGGAATTCTGCATGGGCCTGTCTTTAGGATGGAGGGGTCTAAGGAAAGATTTTATATCTCCCAAAGCAGATGTCACTTCATTAATACCTTCAGGTCAGGCATTTTTCTCCCCACACATATATATCTAACAAGAGCTCAGCACGGCCGTGACCTCTGCAGCCCTGTGGGGTGAGCCCCGAGCCCCCCAGTCCTCACCAGGCGCAGCTGAGTCTCCTCCTTGAGCTGCTTCCGTGCCTCAGTCAGTGCCTGCCCGTCAGCACTTCTGTCCTTGGTGGCCTGAGGTAACAGACACAGGTCACTTGGTATTGTGTACTGCCAGCCCTCACTTGACTTCATTACTGGCTTCTCCCCAACACTTGGAATTCTGCAACGATTCAGGACAAACCAGCACAACTCCCATTTCCTCACTTGCCTGTCCCCCCCACAGTAAGTCCCCCTCCCTCCTGGGCAGGTGTCCCCTGACACCTTGCCCAGCTAGCCATAAGGTGTGGGAGCTCCCTGCTCCATCCCTAGGGGCAGCTAGGATTCCCTGGGGCAGGGCCCATCTGCTCCCTCTGCACAGGGCCCACCTGCTGTTGCCCTAATCCCTGGTGGGGTTTGTGTGAGACAGGCAAGGAAATGAACTCTGCTCCAAGCCAGGCATTGGGGCTGGGCCTGCCCCAGGGCCCAGCAATCACACACACACACACCCACCAACCTTACGGCTGGACTCCAGGATGTAGGAGCTTTCTTCCTTAACCCGCTCCATCTCTTCCTGCAGTGTAATGATCCTGTTGTTGGCCACTGCAAGCTGGGAACAGAACACGACAGTTAATGCACCAAAAACATACTTGGCTTGTTTTTTTTCTCTCTTGACCCCAGCAGGTGAGAAAGATTTGGCTGGAAATGGAGGATGAGCAGCACACAGCACCCTTAGGGACAGGACACCTGGCTCAGAGGAATTCCCAGGGATGACAGCACTGCAGGCCAACAGATTAATGTAAGTGTTTGGCCAAAGGCAAAAGGAACTTCAGAAACTCCTTCTGGCTTTGTAACTCACAACTCACGTAAGGCTCACGCACAGGAGCACCTCAGAGACATTCCAAGGGATCAGCCATGCTATCCTGTGACAAACACAACTCCTGGATGTGAATCCGAGTCCTTGGCAGAGCTCAGGCCCGCCAGGCATAGGGCTGTGACGTGTGACACAGGCGTGCATTGTCACCACAGCCTCACTCTGCACATGCTGCAGGCTTCCCTTGGCAGCTTCATTGCCAAACCCCAAAAGCACTGCAGGCAGCACTGCAATTCCCTCCTGGTACCACACCACTGTGCAGGCAGTACACTAAAAGGCACTCAATGAGCAGGTAAGACCTCCTGCCACCCATGTGCCAGGGAACTGACCCCCAAACATTTTACGATATTTATGCCATCAGTAATGAGCTGCAGATCCATGTTAAAACACAGACTGCACTTATGCCTCATGTACCCACTGTTTTTCATGCTCAGCCTGAACATCTCACTTATAATGACATTTTTTCCATTACTTTTTTGCAAATTTTCATAAACATACAGTTGATTTTCCAGCTTGTGCTCAGTAGTGATGGCCAGCGAAATTCCTTGGTAGGTCAGCTATTCCACTTGCATCATTTAACACCCCTCATTCTGTACACCAGACATCTGAAAGGAATCCCTCCTCCCTGGTTAATCCCTAACTCCCAAAGGCCAAAGCATCTGGTGGTTTTCCATGACACTTACCTCCTCAGTCAGCTTTGTGTTGGATTTCTCCAAGGCATCCACCTTGGCCTGCAGGTTGTTTACTGTAGCACTGTTGAAGAGATAAAACCCTTCAGTAATTGCTTCACTTTTAAAAATCCTGTTTTGTCTTTTGTTCTACAAGACAATAAAGAGCCAAGAGAAAATGTGTTACCTTAGATGTCTGTTGAGCTCTTCTACATAGTTCTTCTGGTCCAAAATAGCAGTTATCTGACCATCTCTGGAAAAAAGAAACAGGGCAGCCTGGAACACCTGAACACACATTCCCAAGAGGGGAGCAGGAAGACGACTGTGTGTGCACCTACCCTTCGCTGCCTTTCGTGCTGTTCCCATCTTTCAAATACATGGAGAAATCAATAACTCCAACCTGGAGAAGGAAAATTTGCATGCTGCATTAAACACTTGGTTTCTACGACCAACCCACTGTTGCCAGGTGTGGAAGTTCAGAGTTAGAACATCAGCACCTGCTGTACTTCAGCAAGGGTTCATTACATCAGTAAGCTATGCAAAAGTAATGATTTTTCCATTTTAAATGAGCAGAACAAACTCATTAAGTGAACACCCGGTACCTGGGAGTCCAGGTCCTCTCCCTTCATGCAGAAGTTGGCATCGATGACATTCAGACCTACGAGGAGGCCAGCAATGATGGCACCTTCCTCCTCCATCATCAGTGCATTGGGCTCGTAAAATTCACTGTGGGATGCAGGGCAAGAGATACAGAGCATGAGATGGGAAAGATGATCAAGGATCTTACAAGAGAGCAGAAGTGAACCTAACTGAGAAAGAGTCCAGCACTCACCTGAGAAGATCCTTTCTGTTAATCAAGGCTTTCATGTACTCTGAAAGTTTCTTCTGCATCAGAGCCAGACGAAGCCAAGCTCTTCCTCTGCCCACAGGTGTCCTGCAAAAGCCAGAAACAAACATTTCCAGACACCCTGCAAGGCACAGTCACCAAAAGCTCTCATAACCCCACCCTACCTCAAGTTTGTGCACTTCCAAGACAGAGCTGGCACTGGTGCAGCGAAGTACAAGGGATGTAAGCACAAATAGGTGCAGACCAATTCGGCTGTCACTGTCTCTTAACTCCCGATCTTTTTGTTGCCATACTAAAAGATTCCCCTGGTTTCATCCCTGCTGGATGCTGCCAGACAGATCAGCTGCTTCAGCTCATCACCTTCTGAGTCACAACTAGTTCTGCCTAAGTGACAGGAACGTGCACAAACCAGCACAGCTGTCCAACACCACTCCTTAGGGTGGGTGGGCTGGATGGGAATGTGGCCAGAGAGCTCAGAAACACCAACACAGTTCTGTTCTCCTCAGGTGCTTTGCTCCTCAGTGCCCTCACAGGATGCCACGGGCTCCAGTGCCAGTGTGCCAGTCCTTCCCCTCTTTTCTCCCAGCCATGGGGAGCACATGGCTCTAACACTCTGACCTGGATGCCTGACCTCACCTGGCACGAGCAGCAGCAGCCCAAGGAAGCCATGGCCACCCGTGACTCTCACTAACAGGACCTGGCATTTCCCAAGGGTCACTGTGAGCACAAGAAACGCACCCTAAACTGGGTTTAAAACTGCATTTAGAAATGCCCCCTAAAACTGTTCTTTGCTTCCATTCATATCCCATTACAATGCTCTGCAACAGGAAGAGGTACCAGGAGCTCAGGGACGGCACTGGTCCTGTCAGCTGCTGCAGGAGTCCTGCACACACCTCCAGGAAAAGCATTTGTCTGTATGAACATGACTAAATACTAACCCAAAGCAATTTATTGAATTTATCCACCTATTCTTTCAGCAAAGATGACTCATCCTTAGTCCTGATCCTTATTTAAAAGCTTCCTCACCCATTTTTTCTATTCCAGGCTAAAAGCTTCTTACAGTTTCTCTTACCATGAAATAGGCAAGCCTGAATGTGATGTCTGCAATTCCTACGAAACTTTTACAAGTATTATATGCTTCCTGTGGCTTTTTGCCTGCCCTCTGTAACACAAACTACTACCTTCTCCTGCTTAGTCCTAAGCTTTCCTCTCACATACATGGTACCTGAAGTCATTTATAAGAAGAATTACCTACATCAGCCTCAAAACTATTTAAACTGTTATAACCTTCCTGTTAATTCCCTTCCTCTTGAGTCTGACTTCATAAATGCTCAATAAAGGTTGTTCCCATGCCGGAGGCACAAGCAGTAAATGCACTGCTGCCCTTAAGTGGCCACACTCTCAAAAGAGCAAGAATATATCCTGTGCTCTCCTGCTGCAAATCCTTGATGAAGAGTACAAGCAATGATCCCTTTTTACCTGCAGAAGAGAACAGATGCATTCCTGAAGGTTCTGTGTGCCCTTCCTTCTCTTCTCCAGGATCCCTCTCAAAATAAACCCATATTATGTACTCGTGCAATACGGGAGTGTACTTACTTCAGCCCTGGGAGATCCTTAACGCTTGCTGTAATCTCTGCAGCCTCAGGAACAAGTTTTTCTACTAATTCTAGAGGTCCCCAAAATGATTTATTTTGCCCAAGAAAAGTCTTTTTGGCTAAAAAACAAAAAGAAATAAAAAATGAGCCTGTTAGACCTGTGCTGATATAACACATTCTCAAACAAGTGAACCAATTAGCCAAATCCTGCCAGAATGGTTCCTCTGGGGCTGCTGCTAGACAGGCACTTGGTATCCTGGAATCTCAGGATGGTTTGGGTGCGAAGGGCTCTAAAGACCACCATTTTCCACCGCCCTCAGCTTCCCATCTCCAGCTACAAGGACACAAGGACAGCACCTGAAGGCCAGTCCATACTTGGCCATTTGGGCTGTGAGTCAGGATTTCACAGTCAAGCACATGCTCTACTTTAAAAGCAGCTTCAGCCACGAGCTGCACACAGCCCAAACCCTCTGTTTAGACAGAGCTATTGAGAAAGGAGCTCTGGGGTTGCAGTTCCCCTTCCAGCGAGGGGATGCACTGCTAAAGCACAAGGAAGCGTAGAACAAGGTGTCACGAGCTTGCCAAAAGCCAGTTGAGTTCCTGATCACTCAGTTACACCCCAGACCACTGAACTGCTGTTTTCAACATGGCAAGCACCTGCCACAGCTCAGCCTCCCCCCGCAGCAGGCTCTGTGCCTTGCTCTGGCCTGCCCAGTGCAGTGCGGTGGCAGCAGCGACCGTGCGCAGCCCCTCCCGTGTCCCGTGCAGGCTGCAGAGCCCCGGCAGCCCACGTGGCTGCTGCTCCCCAGGGCAGGCCGGTACCTTTGAGGCCGTGCTTGAGGCAGTGCTCCATGACCACGAAGAACTGCTGCAGGGGCGCGTAGTCCGAGTCCAGCGTGCGGCCCAGGTTCAGCGCGGACTCGATCAGGCCCTTGATGCTCAGCTTGGCCATGTTCATCAGGTTCATGCGCTCGTTAGCCATGAGGTAATTGGGGTCTGCAACAAAGCAGGGAAACTGCTGCTGAGCAACAACAGCTGCCTTCATTACACTCAACACCCCACCTTGCTCTTTCTCTTGCTCAGCTTTGAAGGCATTTTTGGGGCAGCGCGTTTCCCTGGAGGCACTCTGCAGGCCTTTCGTGGAGAAAAATCAACACCAACTAGCAGTTTAGGGCCAAAGCCACAGGGAATAGACAATGTAGCATACTGATGCATTGGGTGTGCCTTAATACTTCATACTGATACTATGAGGGTGCCTTAATACTTCAAATAACTACAGGAGCTCACTACTTTCACCAAAGACAGACACATTTGGAGCCCTGTTCCTCCTGTGCTTTGCACCCTGAGAATGTGTCTGTGACCATCACTTGTTCCAACTCACGTTCCCAGCTACAATCCAGTAAGAATCCTCCACCTGTGCTTTGTTCTGGTTTGTTCTTCCATCTAAAAATCACCTTGGACCCCCTTCACACTTAATCCAGCAATATGTGTCTCTACCCCAACTTGCATCTCTCTTCTTCAAGACTATTTTTTAAGCTTAGATGTAACATAGAGCCAACTCCCACTTCCCTCTCTTGGTTTTAACACTACCACTGGTTTTCACCAGTGAGGAGCTGATCTTCATGGCTCTTAACAGGTGGTACTAACCCCCCAAACTCACAGATGTCCCAGGATTATATTCTTCCTCTTCCACATTATAAACATGCAGCTCTTTAGGCCTGCTACTCACACCAAGTTTTGACCTGCAGTTCTCAGGTGCAGGAAGTTTCACCCCTGTAAATCCCCCACTTACCCAAGGCTGCTGCCAACAGCCAGGGACCCTTGAACCAAGCTGCCACCTCGAGTTAATTAACTACTCCTGGCAGCAGAGCCCTGCCCTGAGGCTATCTCAGACTACAGACCTAAGCAAGAGGCACCCTGTCAGCACCCACCAGCCAGAAAGAGAGCCAAGAGCCCAGCTAATACACCCACACCCGAGTGCACGTCACTGTGGGCTGGGAAAATCCAGCACAGGGAAGGGGAAGAGCCAGGGCAGCACCAGCATCCAAACCTGATAGCACAGCTCATTTGTTCAGTCCCTCCAAAAGCAGCTCAGGACAGCGCTTCTCTCACTCCCCTTCTTCTTCAGAGAGAAGCAGCACCACAAGTCTCCTTCTCTACATGTATTTCCATAGTTTAGAGAACTTCCAAGTACTCATTTAGGAGTGCGATGCTCAGAGCAGCACTGGACTGGAGAAAGACTGAACTCTGTGAGGTGATTTTACTGTCTTTCAGGACTACTGCTGCCTGAAGGTGATGGGTCTGGCTGCTCTGGGGGTACCCTGAGCCCGTGAGCTGCTCTGCATTTCCAGTCAATTTTCTGCCCTGCAGTGTAGCTAACAGCCACCATGACTGGGAATGGAGACTCAGGAACGAGTCAGGCACAGGACTGCCAACACAGAGAGCTCCTCCTCATCCTCTCTGATCACATTTCCTCACTGGCCAAGGCTGCTGCCCTGATGGGTAGCAAGGCGTCCACTGTGACTCTGCTTGGGGGGCAAACCCATGGCTGTGGTTATTGGCTAATTTCAATAGAAAAATATTTTCACCATATCACACTAATCCAAGGTTTCTGCTTCCTCAGTCTGCTCTGAGCAATTGTGCTCTGCACATGCAGTTTATCCACGATTCTCATCTTGCAAACCAGTTAGCTTATATGGTGTGAAACTGGATAACATGCCTAAAGTTTATTCCAAAAACTAAATGCTAAGTAATTGACACTCTTGCTCTACGTACTGCACCAGGCACACCTTTAAAGAAGGCAGGGTAGGCAGGCAAGGCTGACTTGCACACAGTGAAACTGTCAGGCTGGCTTTAAGCTGGGACAAGTGTGACCCTGATGTGCTCCATCTGAGCCGGTACCTCCTCCAACTCCCTTCTGCCTCTATCTGCAAAACCTCTGCCTGGCCTTTCCTACACAGCCCACATCATAAACCTTAAAGTAAATCCCCAGCCCTTGAACTTGGCCTTCCCACAGGGTTTGGGTTTGGAATGACCTCTTAGGACATTTTGTTATTTAAATATTGCAGCTTCTACAGAACAGACATCTTTTCTAACCAGCTGCTTCCATGAAGATGCTTCCAAAAGCATTCAAGAATCCTGTCACTTGTTTAAATGGTACAATCTGTACCCAGGAACCTGAAAGTCAAGAAAGAGTCAATGCAATACAGGATCTCAAAGGGTTAAGCTGTGACTGGTCTTGGTACTTCTCATTTGGTGACAGTAAATTTTATCACTCCTCATGCTTACTCTAAAAGAAGGAAGAAGCAACTAAAATGAAGCTAAAACTTGGATTCAAGGCAGGGAATGATGAGACACTGGAGAAGTGAACAAACCCACTGCAAGCAATGCCAATTCATTAGCATTTCATCATAGTTCTCCATCTTACATCGGGAACAACAACCTAAAGTAAGCTGAAATTTACCAGCGCTGCTTCGGTGTGGCAGAGAAACACCTCTCACCTGACAAAAATGCAAAACAACTCATACAGTATTTTATGAAAAGAAGTCTCAAGCCCCTCCTTTTTCCTAAAAGCCTGCCTTGGAAAATGCCCTCCTCTGGAAAGCAGCACGAGCTGTTGTGCCAGGACAGGAGGACACTGCCCGTGGCTGAGGAGGCTGCGGGCAGCACCCGGGCACAGAACCAGCCCAGCAGCTAAAGGCACCATGGTGGAAGAAGAGCAGCAAGGAACACTGTGCTCAGTGCATGGGAACATCAGCCTTTTGTGCTGCAAACACCTGAAACCCGTGCAGGAGCAGCTGTATTTAATCACCAAAGTACCAAATTGATTAACCACTTGCTACATTGGGAATTCAACTATTTCACATGTGCAGCGTTTCTTAAAAACCAAGGAAGGAGTGCTATAAATAAGTTTGTCTTCTTGTACTTCACAAGTTTTAAAAAAATTTGCAATGCAAGTTTTCGAATAATTTTTGCCAAGCCTTGGCAAATATTGCCAGAAAATCTGAAGCATCTAGACAGAAATACTGCAGAAAGTCTGAAGCTTCAGAGTGATTTCTGAAATATTTTTTAAAATTTAGCTTCCATATGTTGCTGCAACCTTTGGAGTTGTGCTTCTGCAAGCTCAGGAAACGACTGCTTCTGAAAGCATTTAGGAGGAGCCAAAAAGCCCTTGTTGATCTACTTCTTCTACCTCCACCTCAAGTCAAAACAGTAAAAAAACCCACAAACATTTATTTAAGCAACACCAAGAAAATGCAGGAAAGCCACAGCTACTGGCACTGGAAAGGTAAACTAACTGCATTTTGCACTCAGGCTCAAAATAATAGTGCAGAAGCCAAGGATTAGCACAAACAAGAGCTGTGAGATGTGGGTGTGGAACGCACCTTCGGAATCATCGCGCAATTGCTCCACCACATCTGTCAAATCCTCCCAAGAGTCTTTGCAAACAGCAAAAGGAAAGGAAAAGAAAGAAAAACGTCATGCAAGCCGTGATCTAAAGGAAAGATTCAAAATCAAGGTGTAAGAAAAGCATAACTGAAAGGGAGATTTGCATCATACAAGACTTAATTTATAGTGGTAAAAGATCTGCAAGTCAAAAAGGTTCATTAGTCTGCACAAAGCAATAGAGCAAAGCATTTTTCTTCCAGAGCCAGACCAGAGCAGGCTTCAGAAAAGCTGCAGAAGTTTTGTTTCTGCATTAACACAAGCAACATTTTTGTAAAGCACACCCTAAAATCGAAAGCAACAAAAACATTACTTTATTTATAAGATAAAAGCACTAAACTTGTGATATTTACGCAAAGTCAGCGTTTGCTTCAATTTTCTCACATCCAGCCCCAAGAAGAGCTGCTGGCAGGGACACAGCCACACATGGGAAGCAGGCACCTTCAGGGAAAACACCAACTGAGGGCATTTTAAAGGTTCAGCAGAGCTAAAACTCTGTTATGACCCTCACCCCAAATGACAGATCCCGCAGATGTGACCCAGCTGAGCCCTACACGGGTCCCAGGCTGATGATGATCCCCTAAGGACTCAGTCAGGGGAGCAGCTCTCCTTGGCGGGGCCAGGGAGGTATCCTGGGGGAGGAGCAGGCAGGACAAGGAGAACTGGTTTCAGCACACCCACTGCGTCCCTGTTCCAAACCCAGCGAGCCGAGCCACACAAACGCCCCGGACCCCGGGCATTGTGCGCTCGCTACTTACGCACCCGCGCTCCCCAGCGCTAGCCCGCCATCGGCTCAACGTCCAAAGCCGGGCAAAGGCTCCGGCCCTCGTCCCCAGCCAGCTGCCCCGACGATCTGAGCGAAGTCCAGAGGCTGCCGGGCCCTCCTCCCTCCCACGCAGGCCCGCCTCTGCCCCGGGAGCCCCAGTGCCATTGGAGCCGGCCCGGAGCGGAGCCCCGCAAGGCCCGGGCGCTGCACGGCGCTGCCCGGCGGGCCCCGCAGCCTCACACCGCGCTACGGAGACCTGGGGCCGAGCGCTACTGCAGGAGCAACAGGCACCTCCCCTGGAGCCAAGCCCCGGTGATGCTCTCCCCCACGAGCCACAGAGATTGGTTTTGGTCTCTCACGACAGGCGCTCAGCTTTCCAAGGGCCAGGAGACCAAATTCCACTGCGGTGTAAGAAGCTGTCCCCGACGCTTCCCGGGACCCCGGGACTCAGATCCAGATGCTGATCATCCCGGAATCCCTACCTGCACACAGCAAGGGAAGCCACAGACCGCCACTGCAAGGTCTTGTATCTAATACCGAGAGGTTGGATTTTATTCTTAACCCAAAGCATTAACAGGGAAGAACGCACAACCAAAACCAGATTTACCAGTACCTGGCTAACAGACACAGAGACAACTGACAAGCTTCATTTCTTCTTTCTCATTTATTTTTAACCCTTAGCAAGTAACCCACGTAAAGCTCCCAGAGAAATATCCAGAGGAGTCACAAATATTTTCTTCTCTTCCATCCCTACAAGCCAGAAACCCATCTTCCTACTAGCAGGAACTGCACGAAGTTAAACTGGAACTATGGCATTTGCATAGGTTTAAAGGCAAAAGCACACACTTAATTAGCACTTCTTTCCTATTTTCGTTCCTTCTCCATGCATCCAGCTGCACTTTGCATAAAGTTCATTTCTTCTTTTACCTTGCACATTTTCCCACTTGTCTGGAAATTCCACCAAGCAACAGTGGCCGGGGGGGGAACATCTTCCCACAGAAAAATCACAAAAACTTGAACTATCGTTTCCATGGTCCTTTTGGGGTGTGAAAAACTCAATATTTTTGATTATGATGCAAATCATTTAACTCACTATATAGGAAGTTTAGAAAACAGGATGATCAAGGCTTTTCAGTCTGAATAACAAGATTAACTCATTTCAACCAGACTGCCAGGAAGATTACTATTATGGACCTGAATATCCCGTTGGAATGAACACTCAAGCCAGTTCTTCAGGAAGGAACTAGAGAACTTGTTTCTAACACATTAATCACAAAAATCCCATCTGTTATTTGGACAACAGCGGGGTTTGCAGTCACTCCCTTGGCTGACACAGCAGCAGCATCTCACTCAAGGAAAGGGAACACTTTCCCAAGCCAATGAAAACTTTTACAAGTAAAACCTGGGAGAATGGAACAGCATCAAAAGTATTTCACACTGCTGTTCAACACTTGCTATGTTTTTAAAGGCTGAAGTGATTAGGCTAAAATAGAGCTGGGAGTCTGAGCCTTTCTGAACCAATGAACACCATCTCACATACAGCATCTGGATATCAAGGCCCTCTAAAGACAGATTAAATGGAATCACAGATTCAGACTGCCTTGGGTTGGAATGGACGTTGAAGTTCATGCCATTCAACCCCCTGCCTCTGTCCCCTGCATGGACAAGGACACCTTCCCCTATCCCAGGTTGCTCTAAGCCCCAGCCTGGCCTTGGACACTTTCAAGGATGGCACAGCCACAGCTTCTCTGGGAAACCTGTGCCAGGGCCTCACCACCCTCACAGGGAAGACTTTGTTCCATCAGGAAGAAAAGGTCACCAGCTTTTAAATAGGTCAGGACTTTTAGAATTATTTTTAAGTACAGAAATCTTAAACTCGCAGAGAGAGGCTGAGCCATCAGTAAAATACCCTGAAAAAACCCAAGGCGTCAGTTTTGGGAAATGAAAACTGAGCTTGATACAGAAAGTCCTGAGTGACAGTGCCAGGTCAGCCCTGCTGCTGGGAAAGGCTTAGCCCAAATCTGGACAAATATTCCTTTATTATGAAAGGGGAACCTCTGGTAGCATTACTACACTTGAATTGCATTCTGATATTCCTCACCTTAGGAATACACTTAATAACAAATAGACTAAGGAATAAAATTAGGTAGATGCTGTTCATGTTATGGGAGGCACAGAACTAAATCTTTCAGGTTAGGTTTCCCAACATGGGGGATCACTAATTGTTGACAAAGAAAAGAGATCAGCAAAGGGTTTCAGCATCATACTCTTAACACCCTGCAAGCCCAAAACTGGGGAAGCCACCAGGCAGTCTGCAGCCTGCAATGCCAGGAACCATTCACTCAGGCCAAAATGCCATTTATTTTAAAACCCCCTGCATAAACATTCCATCTCTAAATATACACATGTACAAAGAGCCTTGCATACAGAAGAAAAGGGCAGTCCTAGATCTGCAAGAAACCAGAAGGAAATAAAAGGAAATAAATACAATTTGGAAATTCTCTATTACACCTATGGGACAAATAAACAGCCAGTGTATATCACATGAAGTCACAGTTTAATCCCACCCCAAGTCTTACTCCATCCCCACATGATTACCATCAAATAATCACCCGATTTCTCTACGCTGCTACTGGGTGCAGCTATATGGAATGTTTCTGCACAAGCAGCCTGTTTTCAGAGGGAAACACATGACTAACTGCTATGGGAAATTTCTCATCCTATTTTAGTCCTTGACAGTTTACACCAAGAAACTAAAAACCCAAACCCTTGGGTTTTTCTCCCCATCTTTTACTTCCTAGTTTGGCTGACACCCAAGTGGTTTCTCTGCAGCACTTGTGACTTGCCACCTCTGAGGGCTATAATTCTGCCCCATGCTCCCCAGCTCTGACTTCATTTAGACTGACACAGCTGAAAAGAGCAAAGAAAATAACTCTTAAGAGTAATTTCTGCATTGAAATCTCGATTACACAACCTAACTGCTATTCCCAAAATTTATAACCACCAACACGCTGTAATTCATTTAACTTGCATTTAGTGACTTCACATTTCTTCTATTAAATCAGGTCTCCAGCTCCTTCAAACTTCTCATCTATTTAGGGGTTTCCATCACCCTATGTGTTTTAAGAGGCTTTTTGCAAATACAGAGTCATCTCATGTAGGTTTTTGTCCACACCTGAAAGGTCCCCGCCACTCTGAGTACGATTCAGATTTGTTTTCTAATGGGAAAGGCCCAAAGCACTGAAAAATTCCACCTCTCTCACAACTTTACTGTTCCTATTCCACACTACTACAGAAACCCTAAACCCAAGCGAACTGTTGCCAGTTTGCACAACAAAGGCATAATCAGTAAGGTTATGGTGCTTCCCTAAACCATTCTGAGGTACGAAAAACACTTGGATAGAAAATGGAGAAAAAAGGTCAAATCTGACTGATGAGTCAATAATCAGTGCAACAGATTAATGGGCAGGAGGTTTTAAGAAGAACATTTGTTTCTCCTGAAGAGGTCCACAACTCCTTGTCAGGCCAATTCTACACAAGTATGTGCCAGAAACTAAAACTATTAAATTACTGGACAAAAAAAGGAAAAATCTGACCTTAGCTTCTGCCCTATAGAAAAGATAATTTCACCTTTGCATGCTACAAAATCTAATTCCAATTGCTGCTTTTAGTGCAAATAGAGGAGGATGAATAGAGAGAGGAATACTGTAATTCCTCAAAGTTCTCTCAAGTCAGCACATGTATTCCTTCTGGATGCTACTACAAGGTGAACCCATGAGGACAAAAATTTCCACAGCTCTTACTGTGAATCTCCTCATGATTATTCAAGATAGAAATTTAACATCCAGTTACACAGCCTAAAAAAAGGCCATTTTGTGTAATTTCTCTCCACAGCTGAGACCAGTGTTCAACGCCATCCATACACAAACTCTGTTCAACACCACAGAATTACAATCCAGGTGGTTTTTACCTCCATCCCTGAAGTAGCTTCCAGGACCATCACACGCACTGCAAGCAAATGAAGTTAACAACCACAATGTCACATTTAATTTTGAGGGGTCTGCAGAGGACAGTAAGGTTCTGAGGGTCTTATTAAGATTACAGCCTGTTTAAAAAAAATGAGTTCTGTCTCTAACCCAAGCAGATTTACAGTAAGCAGCAGAATCTCCTTATTTCCATATGCACACAGAATTGCTTCAATCAACTGAAAAAACGTATTAATTGCTTTTCTTGTTCAATTGAGTGGCCATGCTATAGGTTACATGGAACATACACGGTTGCAAACAACTCAGTACCTGCTGCTTGTTTCTAATTTGAAGATAAGTTTTGCTTATCTCTTCTCAAGCTCCAGCTCTGTGCAGGACTGGAATTGCCGTGACTGGCTCTGAAGTCAGGATGGTTGCTCAAGGGCTGGGGGCACAACAGATCACAGGGTGAAGAGAGGCCAGGGACCAAACTCCCCAGAAGCAGCAAGAGCGGAGGGACAGCAAATGGCAGGCTTCAAATCTTAATCCAACAAGCTGTTGGATTTGGTACTTACTGCAACGTACATTTTATATGTCATGATTTCTAAGGAAAGAACTGTCCTCTGTTATGCCTTTGGAAAAATTCTACAGCTTTTTTTTTTCCCCTTCTTCATAATGCCTACTTTTGCACATCAGTTTTTTTAATGGAGACACTCCCAGGGACACGAGCCCACGCTCCTGTCCCCCTGACCTGTGCACACCCTGCAGACACAGAAGCAGTGCTGATGCAGTAGCACCAGACCCAACACAGGGATACAGCTGTGTCAGCTTTCCTATTGTCAACGCTTTTCCTGACCTTCTCTGTTCAAAATACAACTTGGATCCAAATACACCTCCCAAACAACCAACCAGCAACCTTCATTTACCAGGAAGGTTGTTACTCTGCTGCCCTTTTGCATTTATTTTTGACATATGAATTAAATAATACAGTAAAGAAATGAGCAAATGCTGTTTTCTAACTCCCTTCTGGTATTCACCGAAGAGTGACTGCAATTACACCTTGAAAAACAATGGAGTAAGACCAAGGAAGGTGTCTGTAACACACAAGAACATGGGAACTGGAAGACAACTGAATTCCTGCTCACCCAGTATTCACCTCCCTGAACCCCTGGGATATGCTTCAGAGGGAATGCTAAATTCCTCCTTTAGAAACCTCTGTCTGGTATCCCACTGCGTGACTAAGTACTTGGCAAGCCAAATGCAAACCCAAGGGCTACTGTCACTGAAAGCAGCTGTCAAATGGAAATGAAATTATCCCTTGGAAATTTATTTTAAAGCTTAAATCCCCACCACAGTTTCACTTGCCTCATTCAGCAAGACAATATAAGACACTGCTGACTTAACCAGGCAGCATCAAACGGGCCAAGCCAGACTGCTCGGTGGAGTGGCATTTCAGGAGTTAGGGGAAAAGGGTCAGGCACGAGAAGCTGGGGCCTCCTTGCTCTAAAACCAAATGGTGCATCCAGCAAGGACACTCAGAACCTCAGCACCTGCAGAAACTCATCACCTTTCCTTCTTCTCCACTTGGTTACTGGCAGAGCCCTGCATAGATGTCCTCTCATGCTTTTAGTACTCAGAGCATTCGATCCTCATCCTGCTATTAAACTGTGTTTATCAACCCAAAATCCTTTTTCCAGGGGAAAGCAAGATGCGCTACATCGCCACGTTTCAGGCTTCCAAGCCATTACAAACAGCAGCACGCTCATCAGAGGCGAGCTGGGGCACTGTGATGGCATCGTCACCTGACAACGGGCATCGCTGCGTAATCGCTGGGGCTTTCCAAAAACTCCCCACGACCAGGCACACGCTGCGGTGCTGCCACTGTGCTCCCCGGTACCAGCCGGCTGCTCACTAACCGAGCTATCAGCCCCCGGCCTAAGGGCAAAACCAGGATTAAATGCTCTCACCGAGCACACATCACGGTTTTCTTCCTTCCTGAGATACACAAACCCGATACAGCTAAAAAGAGAATGCATCACCAATCTGCCTTAAAGGGCTGGGTTACAAATTCGGAGGGCAATCTGAAGCAGCAGTTCGGCTTTCTGCCGTGCCCAGGGCTGTCCAGGCTCCGCAGGCGGGACACGAGCATGTGGTCCCGGAGACGCCCCCTCCCAAGCGGTGCAGCGCCGGAACAAAGCCGGCCCGGGGCTCCCGGGGCACAGCCGGACCGTACCTTCGTGGGTAGGCTCGGGGTCGGGTGTCAGGGAGATGTCATCCAGCTCGCGCAAGCACAGCCACTCTCCATCCATCGACACGCGGAATTTGCAAAGATAGATGGTCTCCATGGCAGCCTGAGTGATCTTGTCTGTGGTGGGGGTTGGCATGTCGCTTTGAGGCGTCAGAGCAGACATGATGACTCAGCTGGTACAACAACAACGGGGGCAAAATAAGGACTAAAAACAAAACCTTTCTGAAGAAGAAAATCAGAAATACCTTGCGATTAAAGGACAGATTGCTCAGGACCACAGAGGCTGCTCTGGCCTTTTCATAGATCAAGCAAGGTAAAAACGCTGCTCCTTCCCGCTTAGCTCTGCCTCCCTCCTTTGCACCGACTGCCGTCGCCTCCAGTTATGCTAGAGACTATTGATCCTCAGCATCCACAAAAACCTGGCTTCTCCACCAGAGGCAAGAAGGAAAAACAAGTAAAAAATATAAAAAGGAAAAAAAAAAAAAAGAGGCAGCAGAATCAAAAAATAGTGTCTTCCTCTGGTGATGACCCCAGAAAAAAAACAAAGGACGAGCGGAGAGGCAGTGTCCCGGTGTGCCGAGCTCCGAGCGCTGCGCCCCTCTCCCGGCGCAGCCCGGGCAGCGAGTGCCGCCGGGATTGGCTGTGCGCAGGGAGCAGGGTGGCGACCAAAATGGCTGACTAATGAACTGAGCTGGAAATCCAGGCTCATGTGATCGCCTGCGATTCCCAGGATGCTGCCGAGACGCTGCTGATGCGGGGCCGGCAGTCAGGCGCTCCTCGGCACGGCAGCTCCTCGCCGGGCTGTGCCAGCCCGCTGGGGAGCGAGCGGAGCACCGCCGCACCCCCGTCCATCGCCCCCGGAATACAAAGGAGCAGCGCCAGCAATACAAAGACACATTTGTATTCCGCTCACATCCCTGCATGCCACTACAGGAATTCAATCGGCACCTTTGTTTTCACGCGAGGTGTGCGAGGCGCGGTTTGGGTTTTATTCGCTGTGCCGTATTCTCAGGGGGCACCTTGGAGCTAGCATTTCCCACGCACAAAAAAATATTAGGGTGGATCTATTGTCTCAGGGTAACTGGAAGGAAAATATGATCTGGCTCTAAGCACTCAAGTGACTGAGGATGAAGCTCTTTTAGCAGGGCATGTGCACATAGGAGGACAATAAAGGAGAACACCACAAACACCATGACCCAATCTTTTACTTTAAAAAATCTCCCCTGAAAGTTGCGCTGCTCAGGTGAGGATGACAAAGAAATACTGCTACTCGGCAGGAAGAGAAACAGGCTTCCAGGCTCTCAACAATAATATAATAATGGTATTTTATAATAACAGCACTGCATTCCCTGTCCCTTCCTGACTGCTGAACCTCACCTGTGTCCCCACCCACAAGGTCCTGGTGCTAGGGGACAGGAGGCGCCAAGTCACCAGACAGGCTTCTCATTCCCAAGGTCCCTGTAGTGTCACCACCCACTTGAACAATGCTACCAGGCACCAATAAATGAGCTTATCCAACCTCATTCCCGTGTGGCTCCAATACATTTGAGGAGAGCAGATGTGTGACAGCCATCTGAAATGGACGGTCAGCCTCACAGAAGGCTGGCACCAGAACAATACACTGATAACAACACGTGCCCAATGTACAGCACCTAGATTACTCTCCCTGGTTGTTGTTGTTGCCCTAAGAAGTACTCAGAGGGACGTTTCCTGGGGATGTGAAATGCCAAAGCAGATTGCTGGCTACAGAATTCAGCGTGCCAATGCAGACAGCTGTCAGGAGAAAATGGCACCATCACGTACAAGCCTCATAAAACTGGGCAAGAGGATTAAGAGCTGCTATTTCTGACTGGCAAGAGGAAGCAGTGACTTTTGGTGAAAACTTCCTGCTTAGTGCAGCACATTTTGACTCAGCAACTCTTTCCCCATTAGGCCAAACCCGAGCAAGCACCAGGCAGCCTGTCCTGACAGCGACGCAAAGGGCAATTATTTCATAGAAAACAAGAATTACTGTTGTTTCTTCTCCCCAAGAGAACAGAGTTCATAAAGCGTGCTGACAGCATCTTAACTTGTATATTTATACACCCTTTCAGCAGTCACAGCCTCTAGCTGCAGCATGCACATCGCACCACCCCAAATTGTAAACACAGTGACAGGGCCATGTACCAACTGCTACAGAACAGCTGCTGGCCCTGGCTAACCCTTGGACAGGGTCTAAACAAACGGCACACGCTCAAAACAAACCCTTTAGGATCAACAAAGCACCATCAACTATTGCTCAAGCTATTATCCAACACATCTCACGTACAGACAGTTTAATTTCTTGGTTTTCCAAGCAATTAGAAATGCCAACAGCACTGGGTGTAACCCTGCAGCTCCCATTTCACAATACAGGTCTTCAGCTGAATTCACCACAGGCAAGTGCCCAGCACATCAGGATCACAGGGAGGGTCTGCTAAAAAACCAGGAACCATTCAACTTGCACTGGTTTGCTTTTAGCATGCAGAAAAGAACAGAAGCTAGTAATTCCTTTCCAGCTGAGTTCTATTTTCAGGCTCCTTTATGCAATGATCCTGCTGCAAGTACTCCACAGAGATATTTAAAGTACTAGGGAAATGTTCTTTAACTTTGACTTATTTCCAAAAAAAAAAAAAAAAAAAAAGAAAAACAAACAAACAAAAAAACCCAAACAGGAACTGTTTAACTTATGACTTTTTACCTATTGATTACCACCTGAAAACCACAAGACAAACCTTCCCCTACCCCCATCCTCTGCCCCAAAGTGATTAAAAGCAACAAAGCATCTCAGGAAGCAACAAAAGAAAGGTATCAAACGTAATGTTTTCATAAAACCTTTCATACAACTACCAGGCAACTCAAGGGCATCTGATAAGGCTCCGTCAGGGTTCCAGGATGGTCATGGATACAGGAAAACCCAAATCACGGATAAATGCAGAGGAGGTTGTGCAGGATAAACCACTTTCTCCATCTCAAACCAGTCAGGCAGCCTGGACTGGTCCTACAAACCCTCCTGTGAGCTACACTTTGGCACAAGCCCTTAGAGGCTTTGGCTAGATTGCAAAACACAGCAGGGGTCTGCCAAAACATTTTCAAGATTCTTTAATCACACACTGACTGCGTTGGAATTTTAAGACCAACCACCTGAAGATCAAGCACTCCCTCAGCCACCAGTATTTGGGAGGTCAGCTGTACTGCAAAGTATTTGGAGTTTCAAAGCTGAATGAATTAGAATAATCTACACGAAGAAACCCAAACAAACTGCCAAACCACCCTCAGGACTCCAGGGAGCATCTTTGGGGGCACTTTTAGTTTCAGAGTCTGCCCGGGAGCAACCCGTGCTTCCATCATTAGGAGAAAGTTTTCCCTCCTCACTGTGTAGAGATTGCAAAGCAAGGAGGACAAAGCCATCTCTGACATGGAATGTAATCTAAAAAGATAAAATTAGCAACAGCATCTACATGGCAAAGTCTGCTTGTGACTCCTCTGCCAGGACAGATATGCACATTACCTCAAATACCAGCTACTCCCAGCCCTACAAGCTCAAACAGGAATGGGCAAAAGGAGGTTTAGCAAGCCAAAAGTCAGTAACAATTGCTTAATTAAGAAGTGACAAACAAATTTTTCTTTACCTACTGTGAAACACAGAGATATTATTTAAGGATTGAAGTAACTCTCATAATTGAAGGAAAGGGAAGGAAAAGTCTACTTCAAGTACCACGGTATTGGGTAGGCTTTCAGTGAGAACAAGCAGAAGTCTGGGGTTTGGTTTAGGGTTTTTTTAAGGATTGCCTAATCAAGTTGCTTTGATTCTGTTCTAAGGTTTTGCTGCAGGTCAGCATGTTTAAGTACATCATCTTGTTCCTTCTGTCTGGAACCACCTGTAACAAGTAAGCAGGTGTTGCTGCCATAAAAAGCTTTTGCAGTCTCCTTCCCTAAGCAGCTCTGGCCTTCACCTGATGTTCGGAATCAGGTGAGAATACAACAGAATAGTTCAAGGACTGAGTTGTAACAGGGGAAAAAAAGACTTGAAATCAATCTCCAAAATATTGTGAAATACTTTTTGGTGTAGTGGCCACTACCACCCTGTAACACTTCACAGCAGAACTCTCCTGCTGCTCTGTGGGAACAAATGAAAGATGCTCTTAGAAATGTGAGAACTGGAAAAAAAAAAAAAACCCAACAAGAAAAAAAGAAATGGTGGGAAAAAGTGATTTACTGACAGAGTTTGCCCCAGAAGACAGAGTTCAAGACACTATGCAAATAGATGCTGATTCCTGCTCCCTCCAGACACTGCTACCACTGCATCAGTCAGCCCCTGAGCGAGCTGTGACACTCGATACTGCACAGGCAGCTCCACCTCCATGGCTCACAAAAACAAGGGAACTTTTATATGCATCTTGTAAAGGTTCCTCACAAAGCTTTCATGAACCATCACTGCAGAATAAGGCTGTCACAGGATAAAGCACTGCTCAACCACTGAGCTTCTCCACCAAGTCCCTGTGCAGAAATGTGCTCATCTCAATGCTTCAGTTCCCCCACGTCCAGATAAGAGCTTCTCACAAAGTTTGAACGGCTACAATTAAATATTTTTCTCTAAGTCTTCTTTTCTATCAGAAGTAGCTCAAGCCCTTGCCTGCACATCACAGGGTTTACTATGGGTAAACATCTCCTGATTAGGGAAAAATTGCAAGTAAAACAGAAGGTTTCCAAAGGGGTCTGTCATTGCAAACAATTCAACATAGAGGGACTTTGGACATCAGTTGGCAGCCACAGACAGTCCTTCATAGAGCTCAGAGCAAAGTCAGGGCATTCCACCTCCTCTTGGCATTACAGCCATGGACTTCTTACCTCACTGGTTCTGGCTCTGCTGAGTAATGCCTTCAAGTACATCAGCTTCCAAAGAAGAAAAAAAACCAGATACCCACTCCAAACAAATCAGCTCCTGAGTGAGTGAATGCTCACCTGGGACAGGAGGTGACAAAGCAAAGGCCAAAAGCTCAGTCACACACGCTCTGGCAGCAGCCCAGAGGATGAAGCTGCTGGTTATTTTTAGGATGGATAGAAAAGAGAAGATCTCTTCTGTATGCACCCATGTGTGTGCTTCTTATTTGATTTTAAAGCACACCCAAGTACTTCAGAGTACTCCAGTTACCACAAATACACCACAAGAACATCATAAAGAATCTTACAAAGGAGAACGCTATTTGTCACCCAACACGCCCCAAACAGCGATGCACTTCAGCCTCTTCAGGTCTCAAGTGCAGTGTCCTAGCCACGGATTTATTTTCTGCACCAACACCAGGAGCAAACTCGAGAGGGTGTTCCCCAGCCCCTAAACTCTACACCCCGCGTGTCCAGGACAGCCTGTTGGATTTCCAAGGGCGGCCCCGATGCTCCCCGATGCTCTCTGTGGGGCTGGTTTTGCTGAGCTGCTGGGCCAGCCCGGCTCACATGCCGCCCTCCCAGCCGCCTCCTTCCGAGCCCCGCCGCCCTTCCCGCAGCCGGGAGCAGCCGGGTCCCCCCGCAGCCCCGCGGGGAAGGGGCATTTTCGGGGCGCTGTCCCGAGCCGGCCGCGCCCGTGGCTGCGAGAGCCGCACGCCGCCCGCCCGGAGGGCTCGGGGCAGCGGCACTCCGGGAAGGGAGCGGCGCCCAGGGACCCCCCGGCCCGCCACCCATCCCGCCTCGATGGACGCTCCCGGCCCGAGAGCAGCCCCGCGGTACTCACGGGCTCCGTCCGGCCCCGGGTAGCTCAGCACCAGCACGGGCAGCGCGGCCCCGCCGCGGGGCGCCGGGGGTCTCCACAGCCCGGGCGGCGCGGCCGCGGCGCCGCCTCCATGGCCGGGGTAGAGGAGGAAGAACGGCGGCGAGGCAGGGCGCGCCTCCTCCTCCTCCGCCGCCGCTGCTGCCGCCGCCTCCCCGGGCTCGGGCCGCCGCTCCATGCCGGGGGACAGCTCCGCTTCGGCCACGTCCCGGGAACTTTCCGCCGCCGGCGGCGGCAGCGCTGCCCGCTCCGCCTCCGCCATCGCCGCCCCAGCCCCCGCCCCGCCCCGGCCGGGAAGCGCCGCGGCCGCCCCAGCCTCCGCCCCCGGGGGCTCCCCCCGCACCGCCGGGAGCGGCTCGCCTCGGCACGGAGGGAGCACGGCCGGTGGCAGCGCCCCGATAGCCGCCACCCTCTGATGGTGCAGCGGCTCTTACCCGTGAAGCGAAGCCGGGGCACCATCTCCTGCCTCCCATTGGCTTTCCCCGGCGTGAGAGCTCATGGACAGCAGCGTTTTGAGATCCTGGGACAAAAGGGGACAAAGTCCAAGTATATCCTTTAGTATTAAAACCGCTAAATATAGCATACTACTGGCAATTTCACTTGGGACAGTCTATAAGACAAGGCAATTAATGTGGATTGTGGTGCTGTCAGCAGGCAGGAAGCACATAAATCTGCCAGTTTTTAAAGAACACCCTGCCTTCCGTGCACTTGGGTTAAGCTGAAACACGTTGCTGCTTTGTTTTTAAATCTCACATTCAAATTGCAAAAGCAAAGCTGTAAAGGCTACTGATTCATGGAAACTGATTTTTCAGCCCTGCCCCAAGTCATGCAACACGTTGCAAGTAATTGAACAGATGCTTTAACCCACTTCACAAATCGCACAGCTGAATGTTTGAATTTCTACATGCTAACAAGTAGAAAACAATACCCAGACTGTGTGCAATGGAAAAATTATGGAACACAGCTAGGAAAACCCACACAGCTAGGAAAACCGTGACAATCTAAGGCAGCCGCAAATGTATTTCCATACGAGTTAGTCAATATATTGCCCTTGCCCTGTATAAACAGAAATTTCAGGTAGCGATGCAGAAAGCCTTGTCTCCCTCTCTGCCACTGTACTTTTCTGCCCAAGCTTCCAAAGGCAACCAGGCTTACTCTGGATGCTCATCACCCCCCAAGGATTATGTCCAGGTGCAGAAAAACAATAGCTCATACCTTGGAGCTTTCTACACTCGGCCTGTGTCAGTTTAAATATCAATCACTTATGTGCAGGTGTGGCAGGACTGACTGTCCTTTGCATGACTGTCCTCCACGCAAGCGGGTGGAAAGGACCCAGGGCAGGTCCTTCCCTTGCTGTGAGGGTGATGGAGGTGAGGCAAAGTTGTTACCTGAGGTGAGTCCCACCTGCTTTAGGTGCTGCTGAGGCTGCCAGTCCTCTCCAAGCAGGACCCTGGCAAGGACAAGAGCCGTCTCACGGCTGAAGCATTTCTTGGCAGTTCAGCACATTCCCCAGAAGCAGTACTGGAAAAGGGAAAAAGCGGCATTAACCAGGACATGGATCCACTCCTTGCTTCTTTTCCTGACCTGTGGTCCTTGCCTCGTTTCATGTGTCCATTTTCTCAGGGATTTTCAAAGCCTGCTCACCAGGTATTTCTCTTCAGCACAAAACATAACCCCAAGCATTTCCTAGAGACACTGTACAGTGTCCCCCCCTCCCACAGCATTAATAATCACAGCATTCCCATGATCAGCCATACATAAAAGCATATGGGAATTATGTTTATGGCTCTGTCGAGTTTCTGAACTAATCAAGTGGACATAATTCCTGGTTAATCTTCATTAACCCAGGAGCTGCCATCTGCCGGCAGGCAGGGCTGGGCCGCTGACACGCAGGGCCTTCAGTCTAATCCCCAGCTTTCTGAGGAACCTGTCGGTAATGGCACACCAATTTGTTGTTTCCCTTATTTACTGCCCAGGTAGAAGTCACCACAATTGCGCTTGCCAGCTGCTCGGAGCTTGCCAAGGAAGCACAAAGCCAGACCCACGAAGACCGTTAGCCCTTCATTTTTGCATCAAGGGTGAAACATGCACGAGCAGGTTCTGTGGTAATGAGACCAGGGAGCATCTCTGTTGGCTCTTTTCCACACCTCGTGTGATGCCTGTTACACAATACCATCCCTCCCCAGAAAAAGCACTTAAGCTGCTTTTTTTGCCCAGCATCTTACCGCTGACCTCTTGGCAGAGCCTTCAGGGCATAGCTCAGCATTATCAGCGGCAGTCTCCAACCATGATCCCAGTGGAGAGTTAAAGGTGGGGAAATTCTGCTTCCCTCCTCATCGAGGCTGAGCAGCAAGGCTACTCCTTCTCCCTGGGAAGAAGGAGCAGCTGACACTGTTGTTTATAGTAAGGGCAGGTGAGTAACCACAGATCTAAGGAGAAGACCTGTTCAGTGCACCTGAGACAGGACTTTCCCCATCTGTCCAGCTTAACCCTCCTGTGATTCTTCCTCTCCCTTCAACAAGCAGCCTGGAAAATGACCAATATATTCTCCAGCCAGCAGTGAACAGTGTGTTCTCGGCAGAAACAGGCCTGGGGTGTTAAGGTTTGCACAGGAACCCCACATAAGCACATTTCACTTTCAGAGCACAAGCAGAGCACCTACATGCACGTATTACAGAACCTGGCCTGCCACTGGATCAAGAGCACACACTTGTCTCCTGGCTTCCCCTAAGCCCATCACACACACAAAACACCCCCATGAGATGCAACTGCATTACTAAATAAAGCAATTATTCTCCTGAAATCATTTTGTATGGAAAACTAATAAGTTTCAGATGCTATGGTACACAAACCAAGGCACAGGCTCCCTGAAACCTGTCCCAGACACAAGCCCAGGTTCTACCTGAGACAGTTTTTGTTAAACTTCAGAAAAATTATCACTCACTCCTCCTTCATAGCCCAGACTGGAACTGACCACTCACAGTCAGCTCCTGGCAAGCCCTGCAGTGTGGGGTTAAAATGCATCTATCCACACCAAAAGGCATGGCAGTAATCACAAAACCCCCAAAGTTTACCTGCCCTCCGAAGACCTAACACCTTAGCATCTGTAAGGTGGTCCTGCAGCAATGCTTAGTCCTGTAGCAGCAGACAACATTTAACATTTATCATAGGAGAAGTTCATATGGTTATCACATATTTGGTTATAAAATCCAGGCAAGTCCACAAGTCCTCGCTTTGCTTCTCACTTAATTCAGGAAGGGAAACAGTACTGCAGACCATGTGGGACAAAGTAATTTCAAACAAGTGCCCATACTTAAAGAGCTAAAAAAGGTGCTAATCAGAACAAAAATTAACTAATATTAACCATGTCTCTGCAGCTCAACACCAGAACAGAATGGACAACAACTAGACAAAAACAGAGCAGGCCAGTGACAGCTGGCCACCCACCCTCAAAAGGTCCATCCAACCCCACCTCCCCACCAGTCCCACACGGCCTATTTAATTCCCTTTGCCTTATACACTCCTTGCAATCACTCAAGGCTTCCTGTGTAGGGAAAGTCAACAGCATCACAACAGAGGAAAATACCTTCAGAGAGGGGTGAGGTGTGGAAAGGGCCCTGTGCCACTCAGAGATGATACCTTCTAGAAAGCCCCCTCTGAAAAAGAAAAACCAAATACCACCCCACCCCCAGTTTCCTTAAGAATAAACCCCACAACACGGTGTATAAAATTTTTATTGGGTTCAGTACTGCTGCTTGCAGCTCTGACAAAAAGATGACCATCACTTGAGCTTCCTGCTCTTTTTAACCCCGGCCCGAATGCCAGACAGCTCCCCGGCGTATCTGTGCAGCTCCCTGCGCACCTCGCGCACCTGGCCCTTGCGGCGGATTTTGGCTCGCCGGAATTTCTCCCGATGCTTCACCCGGGGGTTGCGGTCGATCTTCCTCCTCTTGGGCGTGAGGCCTTTGTTCTTGATCATCTGATAGGTCACCCCTCTCTTGTTACTGGGATCCTCTCCTTCCGACACCGCTGCTTCTTCAGGCACATCCTCGTCTCCACTTCTCTTCCTCTTGAGTGCCAGCTTCTCCTCCATCATCTTGTAGTATTTTAGGGCAGCCTCCTCATCCAGCTCCGACTCATCCGACGACTCGGCAGCAGCAGCAGCCTGGCCATTAACAGGCGCGGAGGCACGTTTTGGTTTGGTTTTGTTGCCATTCATGGTGAGAAACACTGAAAACTTGTTTCCCTTCCGTAGCTTCTCTTCCTTCTTGTCATAGTAGCTCCTCAGAAGCATACGGACCTGTGGGGAAAGCTTTTGGTCTATGACGGCGAGGTCGTTGATGAGATTCCTGTACTCCACCAGCCGTTCGATGACCGGGTGACTGTGCACCGGCATCCTCTTGGACTTGAGAACCAGATAGAAACTGATGTTGGCACAGTAGTTCAGGTAGAGATGATACTTGGTCTGCAAATAGCGGCTGCCCTTCCCCTGGGGGATAGTGCCGTCTCTGACCATTTGCAGCAGCGGGTGCAACTCATCCTTGATCTCCATCAGCTTCACCTCAAAGTCCTCCATCAGCTGCAGGAGCTCTGGGGACTCCTGCTTCAGCAGCTTCAGCTGCTCCTTCTTGGAAAGAGTCTGCAGATCCTTATCAATTTTCTGCCCCTTGCTATCGTGGGTTTTCTGCTGCTGCTTAGCCAGGTAGCCCTGGATCATGTCCAGACCATAATCATCCTCCCCCAAATCCCGCACCAACCGTCTCTGGATGACTTGAGCCTCCTGCTCCTCTTCCTCCTCCTCAGCATCGATTTCTTGCTGGCTCCGCTTGCCCTTGGCCTGAGCATCACTCCCATAGTCCGTGTCATAGTAGAGCTGCTTGCGCTGGCCCCAGGAGAGCTCATGGGGGAGCTTGGCCTCGGGATGGCGCTCCTCCAAGTCGCTTTCCATGGACAAGTCCCCCTCTTCATCCTCAATATCCTTTTCATCTTCCTCACCTCCTTCCTCTTCTCCATCCTCAACATCATTTTCATCTTCCTCACCTTCTTCATCTTCTCCATCCTCATCCTCCTCCGCGCTGTACTCCACAAAAGGATTCCGATCCTGAATCTCGTCCTCCTCATCCTCCTCCTCCTCGCTGTCCTCGGGCAGCTGCAGACCCAGCACCTCCTCCTCCTCCTCTTCCTCGCTGTCCCCGGCCTCGTCGCCGCTGTCCAGGGCGGCCATCACGGCGCGGAACTGTTCCTCGTGGAAGCGCTCCACATCGTCCGCCAGCTCCTCGGGGCCGGCGCGGCCGTCGGGCACCTCGGCGGGGTCATCGGGGGGCTCGGCGGGCTCGGCCCGCGGCCGCAGGACGGTGCCGCGCCGGGTCCGCATGGCTCCTACTGCCCCGCCGCGCTTCCCCTTCCGCTGCGTCCCTTCCGCTCGCTGCCGAGCCCTTCCTGTTCCAGGGCCGCAGCGTGGGCACGCCCCCGGGGACGTGGGGGATGCCCCGGGCAGCCCGCGGGGAGGTGGCGTTTCAGCCGGGGCAGCGCTCACCGAGCAGTGATGCGACGTGAGGGGGGGGGGCGGGGGGGAATCAACAAACCCCCCCCCCCCCAAAAAAAAACAACAACAGAAAAACCCAGCGCCTTTTGTTGCTTCCTCAGGATTTTTTCTTCCTCTAGAAGTCCAGCCAGTACAGCTGCTATCTGTGCGGTCACTTTACGGCAACGAGAAAAAAAACCAGATGGAGAACACACCTGACACCTGCGCCCTTGTAACCAAAACTTGCTACTCAGTTCCCTACCAGATCAAACTCGGAGAGAAGCAGCAGTATTTGCAAACCTCACCGGACACCTCCGAGGTTTAAACATGACATTTCCAGAGCCTTTCCCATCACCGAATCGCACTTTTACAGGGATTCAAGCAGCTTCAGGCTGCACAGCTCGGCAGCTGCTGCTTCATCACCTCTGCACTCCTTGGATCTATCCTCTAATGCAGAGATCCGTGCGTCCCAGAAAAGGAGCAATTCTGATTTCTTAACACCTGGGGACTCCTCACTAGGAGGGCTTTTAATGCAGTCTGTACATGCTCACCTGTGCATTGTCATTCTGTGGTTTTGTGTGTCTGTCAGCCATGGCACAGCACAAGCCCACAGCCTCCCACCCTTCCCATGGGAAAATGACATTAATAGTGAGCCACAGGGAAGCCATCTGCTTTTATGAGCTGCAGGCAGCCCTGCCACAAGAACAGAGTAATAAGACACAGGAATTAGTGTAGTCCAAGCTGAGACACCCAGAGCCTGATAAATCAGGCATGCACACTTCCCACCAAGAGCAATTCTGCATACAAGTGCAGGGGCTTTTTTCTCACCATAGAACAGGTGCAGGTGTATTTATAAATGCTCCTGGTCCACCTTTTAGTAGAAAAAAATCCAGGTCAAGCAGATATTCAAATTAGCTGAAACAGAGTGGGGTGCTTTACTCACTTTTTGGTGATTCATTTGGATCCTGATCAATCTGTTGGCAAACAGGTCTCAGTTTCCATTTTCTGACACGCTCAGCCTCTTCACATGGTCATCTCTGGATCAAAACTTTCTTGCACAAACAGAGTTTTTGCCTCAGAATGCTTTTCCAAATATGTCGCTGCCAGTTTTCAGCCATCACCTCCCTGGATACAGGCCTGTAGAAGAAAGAGCAACAAGTGTAACTTAGGTCTGGAGACACAGCATTCACTACATTTGTTGGCTACATGTCGGTGGAAATCTTCACTTGATACTTGGACATGTGCAGCCAGATCCCGCCAGGCTAAAATTCCGGGTAACTTAGCGGCTGTGACTTAGAGAAACCCAGGCCTTTGTCATGTCCCTGACCTTGAGAGTTGCCATCTTAAGTGTCCTAATTTTCTTCAAGTCTGCCCTTTCAAAAACCAGCATAACTTCCACTTGGACTTGCTTGGATTTAAATGGAATTGACATGTCTCCCAACCCAAAGTTAATTTCCAAGACAATGTAACAATCTGTGTCTATTCAAATCTTCTTCAGGACTTAGTGAAAACATCAGCCACATCCAGGTGAAGCTAGAGATGATCTCCAGCATGAGTTAGCTGATCCAGTCAACCAGGAGCTGCTCAAGCCAAACCAGTTTGCTGTAAGCAGCAAGGGACCACTGCTACCAAGACAAAAATCAGGGACTGCTGTGGGTCTGTTTAGATGCACCACTCTGTTGGCTCCCAAGTGAGAAAGGAGGGGCAAACAGAAGCCCAGGGCAGACCGCTCATGGATGGTGTGTTATGTGGAGAGGCCCTGAGCCTTGGTACTGTCTAACTCCCCCAGAACAGCAACAGCAATTTCACCCCACTTCACTCAGGCACCTGCCCAGCTTCTTACCTGGAAAATCTTAGTTCAGCATATCCAAGGGCATCTGGAAGCACAGGACATGTGAACAGAGACTGAAACCAGAGGGCTGGTTCCCATTTCTTTTCCAATTCTCACTTATTCCACCTCTAGCCTCCGGCCTGCAGGAAGGTTGGGAGTCTGGCCCCCCATGCAGCCCATTGCCAAAGGCCTGCTCACCCAGATAAAATTGCAGAAGGCGCCCACTAAAACAGGGATACTCCATACAAATAACAGTCCAGAACAAGAACCTTCCTCTCAAGATCTAGCTAGAAATCCCCAGAGACACGCAGGTGGCTTAAGGGACTGAAAATAGCTCTTGAGTCATCATATGCAGACCAAGGGACTGTACACACACGTGTAGATTTAGCAACCGAAATCCAGATATGCTGAGCGCCGGCAGCCAGGGAAAACCACCCAAGTGAACAGAGAGGCACAGGTAGAATTCTGCTCAGTCTCTGCCTTGACATTTGAAAATACTCTCCCTGCATGTTCCTAGTGCCATATTTTTGTTATTGCAGCCATGCAAACAGATCAGCACTAGCCTCTCTTGCATGTTGTTTATCCTGGTGCTGACATCCTCCCTTCTTGTATAATTCTAGCAAAATTCTTTCAAAAAAGAGCGACTGAAACAAGCAGCACTTTAGACAGACATCCCTACCAGCACTGGTGAGCGGGTTTATTTTTTACCTCCTGCCAAAAATGGGGCACAGGGAACATCTTGCCCCTGTCTCAGAGAGAGGGCTGCATAAAACTGTTAGCAATGCTTTCTGGTATGGGGAAAGGAAACAACCCCACATTTTTTCTCTTTTACAGACAGATCCCTAAGGAGAACACAAGGTTTGTCAAGAACTGTGGAAGAACCCAATGCCCTGCAAGGGGTTGGCTGTGACCCATCTTCCCCCCTGTCCCCAAGTCCCACCCTCCCCTTGCACATGAGCACTGCTGATGTAACCTGAAAGCTCATTGCATCATGCAGCTGCAGGGTGAGGGGTTTGTGCTTGGGGAAAAAGCTCAAGGCACACAACCAGGGACTTGGAACAGTTCTGGCCTTAGGGACCCATCCAGCAGTGTCTGGGAAAAGGGAGACATCCTGCAAGGTGACAGGAACTAGGATGCTTGGCAGCATTGCCAGAAGAGTTCAGCCTCTTGAAGAAGCCTGGCAAGGGCAACCAGGCCCTTGCTAAGTTTGGGTTTCCCTTAAAAAGTGGCTTTTTCTGTACAAGACACATGCAAATGCTACAGAGACACCTCTGGCATTACAGGCTACATTTGCTCTTCAGAAGCTACACAAATGATCCCAACTAGATGAACTCCTCCACGCAGTGGGCAGAGCTGCCGTGGCTGTACCTATTCCAGCCCTGCCCTGTCACCTTTCCTGCTTTGACTGCAGGCTCTCCTGGGGGCAGTTCAGCCCTTAATTCAGGTTTGCACACAGCTGGTCCAAACAGAACTTGGATTTTGAAGCCTGAAATGATTTTTTTTAATAGGACTCCAGGGATTTTTAAGTCTGATTTCTCAAAATTAGAAGCCAGAGTGGTGACCCCTGGACTTTTTTACCCTTCCACCAGCTTTGATGGCAAGATGTTCTCGTACTCAGCTGCTGTGTTGCCTGTTGGTGAAGAACAGAGAAAAGCACAATCAAAGTGCAACCCCCTGCCCCCCTCCCCTCCGAAAGCCAGAGGTCTCGGTGCATTAACACACCTGGTTTCAGTCCCCAGCCACATTTTCCAGTGTTGGCCAGGCTGTTTATTTTAGGAAACCCATTTGCACACGCCCTTATAGGCACAGTCAGGCTCTCCACTGACATTCTTCAAAAGAAGGGAAGGCAAGATGAAGAGCACTTGGTCGCTGTGTGTTGCCTTGGCCATCTCCCTGGGGATTATCCTTGTGGCAGGTAGGTGAGCAATGGAAAAATGGAAAACTGGGATTAAGACATCAATGGCAGGTTTTGTGTCATTTACCCTGAATTATTCTAACAGTCAGGAGTCAAACCTCAAAGCCCACTCAAGCAGCCGTGCTTCAGCGGTGCTTGGACTCTTCAGGGGGTTTCTGCATCAGAGCAGTGGGGTTTTAATTGCTGCCTGGAGGATAAAATGATGACTAGCTCCAAATTTAAGACTTGATAATTAGGCATTTTTCTGTCAGGTTTCTGCAGTCCTAGGGAGCTTAGCTGCTAGATCTAAAGGCTTCCAAAATCTTCCTGGCAATCCTGCCATACAGCTACAGCCAACTTATTCTGATTAAACTGTAGCTAATCACATAGTTGCACTGAATTTCTTGGAAGCTCTTCAACGGAGCTCAGCCTGTCTTTCCAGCACACTCCTCAGTGTGGGTCTCAGGTGTCTGGACAGTGTGAATCCATCTTGCTGTACATGGTGGATCTGGCCTGCAGGGTGGAGTCAGTGCTCAGGGATAACCATCCCAACAGCACGGACAGCTGCATCCCTGCATTTCCTGCAGCTTTTGGAAAAGGGCATCTTATTGCTTACCCCAGGCAGTTTTGCTGGCCTTCACAATGTATCAAAGGACAGTGCAACACTGGATGCTGAGAAATTTTGTCCAAAACGATGCCACATTAAGTATTGAGGAGGGAGGGAACAGCTCAGTGCAGTGACTCAGGCATCAGGAAATCCAACATGAGGACATTTAGAACAGCATTAGCAAATTTTGCATTTAAATACCTTCTCCCCAAGAGACTTCACTGGGTGGCACATGGAGATACTGCAGATAAAATCACATTTTTTAGCATTGTAATCTTACATGAAAAATTGATGGACCACCAGTAACTTGAACAGTGAAGCCAAGAGCATAACACAAGGAATCAAATCAGGGCAGTATTTTTAGAGCAGTCAGAAAAACCTGCATATGCATAAGATTGTGTTAATCTAATTTTAGAATTAAAGCCTGCTCTGAGAGGTTTTGGGACAACCCAAAAGCCAATAGGATCTGACTTGAACATTGGCTTTGGATGAAGGGTTTGGAAAGGAACTGCACACAATGTTAAGTGGAATGCAGCACAGACAGCAGAGGAAGAGCTGTGTGATGGACAAAAAGGCAGAGACTTCCCTGGAGCCAAAAGAGAGGCCAAGACAAGGAGCCAGGGACTAGAGAGGCTTTTCCCTGGGAGGCTTCTGCATCAGAGGGAAGAGCTTATGTGGAATGATGAGTTGGCAGAGAAGAAGCTTGGAGAACAAGCTAGGAAAGTGATTTCCTTCCCAAGCTAGGAACTCCATAGTGAACCTTATCCAGCAGGTATACTGCTGCCAAAGGCCACAGAAACAGCACTTGTAACCAGCAGGTCAACTCTAGGGTCACTGAGGCATCATTTTACACATTGGTACCTTTTCACAGTTAGGGTGCCTGTAACAATCTCAGAAGTCCTGGAATAGAAGCAGATGAGACCAGGATATTACAGGGGAAGGAAGGACCAAAGCTTTTAAGTCCAATAACTCCAAAATCCTTTATAGACATGATTAACCCAGCTTTTTTCAGCCAGTTTCTTCTTCCTCTCTCTGATTAAACCAAGGGACAAGAAGAGCAGGCAAGAACTGAGTTCCATTTGAGTGCAAAACCATCTGTCCCCATATGACAAAAATCACTGGGTCTGGTACTTCTAAGCAGGCTGAAGGTGCTGTAGCAAGAATGATGCAACATCAGAAACATCCCAAAAGCCTCTGAGTGACACCTGGCATGTTTCAGCCTGCTTTGACTGAGTTTCATATAGAGTAGCATACTAGAAGCAGCAGCTTGGAGGGGTAAATCAGGACTGGAGTTTTCCCTGCAAACCACAAGCATCATCAGGGCCACCTGCCTTTCCCTGCCACGTCAGGGGGCTGCCTCCTTGCTGAGTCCTCCTGTGTGCAGCTGCTCCCCCAGGAACCTGAAGGACAGGATACCACTCAAGGAAAACTGACACATCTGCCACTTTGGCAAGGTCAGGACATTTGTTTAGAGATCAGATCTGAACTGGGGTTTGGACTGCTGGAGCAGTTCTGGTGCATGACTGAGGAATTGTATAACCAATTCCTAGTAAAAGAGCACTTCAGTCACCAGGTGCAGCTGGGACTTTCTTCCCAGGGAATTTACCAGCAATCCTTGCATGTTTGTCCCTCACCAGGCACAGTGTCCAGGTTCCTAGTCTTGTCCTTCCCAGTCCCACCACCCCTACATACAGCAGCACACTGAGCTGAGCAGGAAGACAGCTGAACCCATCTTTGCTAAGAGACTCACTTGTACCCGCTGCAACCTCAGCTTAAACCAATCCAGGTGCTGCAATGGTGCATCGCTGACGTTTTCATCCTTTGGCTATCTGCTAGAGCAGCTTCCAAGGATTTGGCTACTGACTGTGGGATTGCCTATCCTGTGCTTGCAGGTTATCCAGTGAGTCCCAACGATGAGGAGTACGTGCTGGTCAATAATAAGTGCCAGTGCGTAACAGTGACCTCAAAGTTTGTCCCCTCCAAAGAAAATCCTCAGGAAGAAGTCCTGGAGAGAAACATCCGCATCATGTAAGTGGCAGCCGAGTATTTCCCGGAGATGGTGAGCAGGACATGCAATGTTATACCAGTTTTCTTTGCATTCTTTCTTATGTCCCAGCACTGGTGAAGCGAACAGCTTTTCATGTGGGCTGCTTTCTGGGGTATCCTGAGTATTTCACTTTGCTAATTGCTTTTCTGCCTCACATGAACCTCTCTGGTGTTTGTTCCTTCAGACACAAAAAACATCTCCATGTTTTAGGCCGACCAGTAGTAACTTCATAAAATAGGCTGGGGAAATGGATAATGACCTGTCAAAAGTTGGTCTGACCTGAAACAAGATTGGGCCCATGGCACTGGATTTACTTCCTGACCTGACAGAGCCTGGGAAAATAGCTAATGCCTAAACTGATCAACTATCAGTTAATGCCTAAACTGTCTCCCATGAGACAGAGCTCAGTTCAGGAACAGAACTTTGTCCTGTCCTCTCCTAGAATATTTATAAGGCAACCCCGGGCAGGAAGAATGATGCATCTGACTCCGCGATATCAGATGGCTAATTAATTACTTTATTATACTATATTATACTGTAACTATTTTACACTGTATTACACTAACAAGAGCTACACTAAACTGAAGAACTCTTGACTGTCTGCTGACCAGACAGTCAACACAGCTTGGACCTGGTAGGCTAATTAACATAAACAACATCCACCAGAATCCAACCAAGCAATCACCATCAGGTAAATCATCTTCCAACACATTCCACATGTTCAAAAACACAGGAGCAGCAAATGAGACAAGAATTGTTTTGATCATTCTTTTCTCTGCTTCTCTCTGTTCAGAGGGCATGTGAATACCACACTCTCCACTCACACACCCCTAACAGCAGTGTGTGTTTCTGGGAAACAGCTGCAGGAGTGCTGTAGAGCTCACAACAGGAGAACCACTAATTAATCATCCCTGTCCATTAGCCTCAAGTATTTGCTAGCTCCGAGTTTAACAAAAATTAACCCTCTCAGCCCTGTCACCTTAGTGCCACTTAGATCAATTGCTGCAGTCCTCTCAGGGAGGGTTGTTGCCTTTAAAGGTGCAGAGAACCAAGATCTCCTGTTCCTGGGGTTTGATTTGGAGAAGGGTCAGAATGTCAATAACCTGAGGAGAATGAGAGTTTTGAATTGCTCACAACAGAGCAGACTGTTTAATAAGCAGTTTTCGTGCCAGTGACTCTCTTCCCACCTTTGCAGAGTTCCCCTGAAGGCTCGGGAGAACATCTCTGACCCCTTGTCCCCACTCAGGACCACTTTTGTCTACCGCTTGAGTGAACTGTAAGTAGTTTTACTTCCTAATTTCATTTGTGAAGACTTAACCCTCAGCAGCTCTAAAAGATGCTTGACAGCCAGATGTTCCCCTGGAACACCTACAAAAGGGCACAGCACTCTCCTGGCTCAACGTGCAGACGAGCAAGAAAGACTGGGGTTTCAGCAGGGGCATCTTTTCACCTAACTCCTCACACTTGTTCTACTTTCTATCTCTTCCAGCTGCAAAAATTGTGAACCCATAGAAATTGATCTGGGTGGGGCCATCCACCAGGCCCAGCAGGGCAACTCCTGCGAGGAACCTCAGACGTGCTACACCTACGACAGGAACGAGTGCTACAGCTCCCCCGTGCCCCTCCTGTACCACGGGGAGGTGATGCAGGTGCCAGCAGCTCTGACCCCAGACTCCTGCTTCGCCCAGTAGCTCGGCCCTCTGCTGTGCCAGAGCCTCGGAGCGCCCCTGTTCCTATCCCAAATGTATGTAGAGCACCACAGTGCCCGGATGGCAGCACCCCAAATGCTGGTCCCTGCAGTAACCCAACTTGGCTCTTGCCATTTCCAACCTCAGACTCGTGCCATCTCCCAAGAGCAGCTCCTGGCTTTCAGCCTCCCTCCTTGTGTCCCTGGCACATAGCTGCAATGCCATGCCGTGTCTCACACCACATAGAGCAGACCCCCAGCAGACAGAAGGCATTCCCCTGAAGTCAAGGGAACGACACTGATTTGCAGCTCTGGGGAAGCTGTCCTTTTCAGCCTCCTGCGTGCCTCTCCCAGACATCAGCAGGAGTGTCTGTGCCCTTCCCTCCTGAGCAATCGAAAGGGACCTCTGCACAACCTTCACACAAGGCCTTTGATGACATTAGCAGCATTTATGCCCCTAGAAAAGAGTTATAAAACCTTAGTAGAGAGAAAGGATGAGGGACCCTTCTAGCACCTGGACATCTGCAAGCTTCCAGTTCTCCCAGATTCAGAGAAGATCAAAAGATGCAGCTACCCTGAAGCGTTTTGCAAAATTGCCAAGCCTTCAACTGTGCCAGGAACACTCAACTCTTCTGGGAGATGTTGGGCATTTCACTTTCCCCGCTGCTTTACTGATACTGCTGCCTTCTTCCAACCCTGCTCTTGGCTCAAGTGGTGAAAAGAAAAAAAAAATCAAGTAGGCTCAAATTTATTTACTTGCTTCTCATCTTGCATTTAAAACCTCAAAAAATTCTATGAACACAACATAAATTGCTAGAGCAGGACCTTAGTCCAGGGATCAGAATTGGAGTGATGAAACAGCAAAAACCTTATCCCCACAATTGTACTTTTGTTAGTCAAACACTCAATAAATTGTTTTCTGCAATCAAGCTGTGTGTTGTATTCAATTCAGTAACAAGGCATAAAAGGAAGCCAAACCTATAATCATATTCTTTTCTCTTTTACAATTAATCAAACTCTCCCTAAATAACTGTTTATATTTACAGGCCAAGTCTCCCAAAATACCAGAATAGAAATATTTCCATGCACTTACAGAACGTCTGACAGATTGAGGCTAAATTGGTTTATCATTTTAGGATCAGATCTGCATCACTGAGCTGCTTTGATTCCAAATCAGTGCAGGATCAGAGTCTCAAAATCCAAACACCACCTAAATTAACTCTTGAAAGTGGAATCCATAGACCAGAAATTTTCATCACCCCTGAATAGAATACTTTTAAGACAACTAATCTGGGGGATATTAATTCATGTACAAGGTATCTGTCCTAAAGAAAAAAAATCATGTGGGGCCAAATTTTGAAGAGCAAAGATATAAAAAAGGATTGACACAAATTATTCTGATGCTATATCAGAGTTATGAAAAACAAACTTGCAAAAACACCATTTTCCCCTCTCCTTCATGCAAAAATAAGCCAACTCAAAAAAAAAACCCAAAACAACAAGAGCAAAGGCCTCTTGGCAGCCCAAGTATTGCAGTGGGTATGTATAGCTCACCAAAATACATCTCAAAGACATTTTCATCTTCAAAACCCTTCCCCAGTCTCAGAATGCTGTGATGTTACAAGTTACTAGATCACAGCTAGAAAGTAAAGCCTGAGAGGGAGAAATTAGAGCTCTTTTCTATGTCTCCTCTTTAATCCTCACATGACATAAAAAAGTATTCGTTCAAACTAATATTTTGGGGGTACTCAAGCAACCTTTAGGAAGCCAGTTTGTCATTTCAAACAAGCCTTTGCTATTCAGTTACTACTACACACATGCTGGGTTTGACCATGAAATAATCAGGTACAACAACTCCACCCCTCAGAGAAAGAAACATTTGTGCTGCAGGCAAAGGGTGCCACAGCAAGCAAAGCTGAGGCTGAAAAGCCTCTGGTTCCACACAAATACCTCACATCAGCACCCTCAGCTGAACTGCTCTTCCCTCCCTGGGGCTGCAAGTGACTGTGCATTTCTCAAGCCATTACAGGAACACCCCCCTATTCCCTCGAACAGAACAACACCACTCCTATGTCTCAGCTCTGCAAATAATTTATGAGTCATGACCCAGAAATAAGTATTTCTGTTGGACTTAGAGATTTAAATTTTTTTTAAGGAAAAGAGCATTCACCCTGTTTTCAATTACCTAATGACAAATATTAAGTCCAGGAAGACAAATTCCCTACAGCCATTAAGGGCCAGGAACTGCCATGGGGTTTAAATGAAACGTTGGCAACCAAGCACATAAAACGTGCTCTAATAAAGCCTCCCAAACACTGGAAAAACTCCAGCTCTACAGCTCTTAATGGGATAAAAAGCTGGGGCTGATTGCAGCAAGAGCAAAAGAGAGCCAAGAGCTGCCCATCTCCATATTCCCAGGCCAACATCACACTCCATCCTACCCCATCTATGAACTGTGCAGCCCCAGACACCACTTAACTGACTAAAAAATATTGAAACACAGTGCAGAGAAACACCTTAGTGCTCTGACAGCAGCTTCAGTAACAGCTTGCCCTCTTTTCACTTTCCAATTGAGCCTAATTTACCTTAAGAACAAAACCCATTATTTCAAGCTTGAGTGTGTTGGTTTTCTGTTTTGCTTTTTTAGAGCATATTTAGCTCACATATCAACTGTGCAACAAAAGGAAAACCTTCTAAATACACTATCACAGAAGAAGTCCCTACAAAATGCAATAATTCTATTTGGGAAAACAATTAATTCACAAGGAAAGAAAAACTCCAAACTTCTTCTCTATAATCCAAACAACAGACATAACCATGTTTGGAGACTTTGAACTAAAACAAAAAAAGAATTTCTTAAAAAAGAAGGAATAGCTCTTCTTTTCTACTTAAATGGAAAAAAAAACTCTGTCAGCTTTTTATTCTCAGAAAAGAAAAAAATGAAACTTAATAAACACAGACCTCAAAACGCGTGCAAGCGAAAGAACTTACCTTTTATTCCATAGCTCAACCACCAGCACTCCTCATAAATTCCTTGCTTAAAACAAATTAGTTAAGCAAATAGGCATAAAACATACTATTCAGCTCAGAACACCAGAAAAGAAGTCAAAGTGAGAGATTTTTCCTTAATATTAGTGCTGACACTCACTAACACAACCCCACCATGCCCAAAGAAAAAGCAGCTGGCCTTTTCCAGGTGATTTTAAGCATTCCTGGCCCAATTAGCAATGAAAATCAGCCCAATCAGTGTGCAGGAGATAACAGGCTTGGGGTATAAATGCTCACACCAGGCCCCCTACTTCTTTTTTTGGGAGTGATAGTGGTGATGATGAGGTGACTGTTAGTATATCTCTTTAATAAAGACTGTTTGTTTGGTCTTGTTTTTTTTTTTTTTTTAAGCTGGTGGTTGCAAGTCAAATTAATTTTGAAGGCTAGTTTTGTAAATGAATTTTGTGTAAAACTTAGGTATTGATATTTCCAGCTATTTTGTTTTTGTGGCTTTTTAAGTAAAAAAAAAATGATGAAAGGCCCATCAGGTTAGGATTTTTCTCATTGAAAGCACTATAGGGAATTTTTTCTTATGTGCTTGTTGTTTAATAATGCATCTTTTAGTAATAAACATATTGAAGTTATAAGAAAGATGACTTCTATTTATGTTCTATTTTCTAGAAATGAAACTAAATTGGTTTTTGTCTAACCTTGTTAATTGCCTTTGTAGGAATCCAGGTAACAGCATTGCTCCTGCAGAGATAATGAATTTCTAGTGTTTTATTTATGTGTGGATAAGGTTCTTTTGCTCTATGCCATTCTTAAGCAGTGTGGTTGTTCCTCACTTTAACTGCAGTTGTGATGCTGCAATTAGTCAGTGACTTAGCAGTGTTGGAGCAGCGAAGTGTGAAGCTCAGCTCTCTCTCTGCTCTTTAGGTGCTATTAATCCTGTGTAGTGGTGTTTTGGTTTTGCAGGCTTTGAGCTATGGGTGCTGAGATAGGGATGGTCTCTGGAGGGTACAGGCTCAAGTGGGTTCCTTGGCTGCTTCCTGTAAGGGCTGTGTTGGAGTGCTCGGTGCAGTAAAGCTGCTTCAGAGTAGTGGCTGAAGAGGTCCAGATGAAAATAAAACAAACCAAGAGCTGGCAAGGTAAGTGTATCAAATGTTAATTGAGCTCTTTTAGTGACAGAGGGCTTGTTGCTGATCTATGCATGTGGTAACAGATTTTGCTCTTACATTTGCAGTCATTTTACTTTCCAAGTGATACTAAACCTGTTTTTGTTGTTGTTGTTGTAGGTTTTGTAGGTGCACCGAAGGGGATGTGCTTCTCTTGCTTTAAAAGATCCAGGAAAGCCCGAACTCACTGGAGCTGGTCTATTCAGGTTGCCACCCAGCAGCAGCTATATGCTTAGGTGGTTGCAGCTGCCTCTGAATTTCTGACCAGCAGGTTGAAAAGCTTTTCAGTGAGGCAAATGGTGGTGACTTAAATGGGAAGTTTGTCAATGGTTTTGCACTGTATCATGTTTAAGCCTTGATGCTGCTCTGGTTGGTGTTGTCTGGCTAAACCTAAGAGCATTTATTGGATGAGATTTATTTACTACTGTTTGCTAAGCAAACTGTATCAAGGAATGACAGTTCTTCTACAGCGTGAATAAATAGTTGCCTAAAGGAAGTATAAGCTATGCAAATGAAGAGGTCTGCTTTCTATTCTCTAGATCAAAAGCTAAACTTAAAAGAAGACTAAATAAGAATTAACCTTTTTTTTCCCCCTGTGAATTACTTTCTAATGCTGACCACCTCAATAGTAACCTGTACTGTGAAGCGTTTTGTCTGCAAGTAGCTGGGAGGGGAGGAGAGCCAGCGCTGTGCTGGAGTGCTGGGGCCGAGCTGCTGCGGCTGACTGCCCGGGGAGGCTGCGGTGGGGGCAGCTCTGGTCCGGCCCGTGCCCCGCTCCGTGTTTAACTCCGCGGGGCTGCCCCGGGCTCCGGCCCGAGGGAGGCGGAGCCGCTCCGGAGCCGCTTCTCCCCGCCCATCGCTCCGGCGCCAGGGGGCGCTCCGACGGAGCGCGCTTCCCGCACAGGTTTGTCCCTCGGCGGCGGCCGTCGAGGGCGGGCTAAGGTGGCGGCGGCCAGCTGAGCCCTCGTGTGCTGCGCTCCCGGTGCCGGTGCCCGCAGCCATGTCGGGCCGCCAGGGCAACAAGCTGCCCAGCAACCTGCCCCAGCTGCAGAACCTCATCAAGCGCGACCCCACTTCCTACACCGAGGAGGTGCGGACCGGGCAATGGCTGGGGCGGGCTGCGGGATGGGCGCGGGGGACGGGCGGGTGTTGCTCAGCTGCCTCTGTTCCCTGTGTGCGCAGTTCCTGCAGCAGTACCATCACTACCAGTCCCACGTGGAGATCTTCACCTTCCAGCCGGACAAGCCCAGTAAGGAGCTGGCCGAGCTGCTGATGTTCCTGGCGCAGGTGAGCCCGCGGGCCCCAGCCCCGCGCTAGCGGCTGGGGCAGTCTGTGCTTGGTAGCGGCCTCAGTGGTTGTTACTGATGTACAAACAATTAAACTTACGGCCTGCGCGCCCTTTCCCAGCCCTGTGAGGGAAGCGCAGGCGTGCTCTAGAGCCTTCTCTTGCCCTGTCCTGTGCAGGTTGCCCACTGCTATCCCGAGCACATGGCCAGCTTCCCGCAGCAGCTGAAGGAGCTGCTCTCCTACCATCACACGGTCCTGGACCCCGACCTGCGCATGGTGAGACCGCCTTGGGCTCACCCTGCCCTTGGTGTGAGCTGAGAGCTTGTGGTTTGCTCGTTAATGAAGGGAAGCTGTAGAGGGATGTCAAGTTTGGGTTCTCTTGCAGACCTTCTGTAAGGCTCTGATCCTGTTGAGAAACAAGAATCTAATCAATCCCACGAGTTTGCTGGAGCTCTTCTTTCAGCTGCTGCGATGCCACGATAAACTGCTACGGAAGGTAAGGTGTGCTGACAAAAACCTGCATCTCCAGGGGGTTTTGGCTAACTTGCCAGGGGTAATGCCAGAATAGGTAGCTTTTCTCTGCTTGGTTGGGAAAATAAAGTTTAAAATAGGTCAGCTGTTTGAGCAGTCATCCTGGAGGCATAGCTCCAGCTCTGTGTTGGACTAATAACTGAGTTTTGCTGCTGTAAACACCTTGGTGTTGCAGTTGTAGGCTTGTCTTGCTTGGGACTGAGCAGTCTGGTTGTGTCTGCAGGTGGAAACCTGGCTGTCACAAGAGGCCTGAATGAGGCAGGGGCAGGATTTGAAGCAGTATTGGATACTGTTCATTGTCCTGCCTTGCTGTACTGTGAATTGAGTATGATTTTCAAATCCATGAGTCTCTACAGGATGCTTTCCTGTTCTTTTTCCTACTGTTAGTCAGTGATGTTCTCAGAGGTGATCAGCTGGGTTATGTCAGTGTTTGGGCACAGGGTGTGTGTCCCTGTGTGTTACTCTGTGTGATCTCTCCACTTGCAGACCTTGTACACTCACATTGTGACAGACATCAAGAATGTTAATGCCAAACACAAGAACAATAAAGTGAACACGGTAGGTGCTTTGGCTTTCCTGCGTGCTTTGAACTGAACTCCCACTGTTACGGAGGACCTCTAAAGACCTGTTTTCAACTTGTTCTGTAGGCACTGCAGAACTTCATGTACACCATGTTGAGAGACAGCAATCCCACTGCTGCCAAGATATCTCTGGATGTGATGATAGAGCTTTACAGGAGGAATATTTGGTGGGTCTGGCGGGCTCATGTCCATTTGCCATTTACTGTGCGGCACACGGCCATCCTTCGTGGCATGTAGTACAAAACAGTGCAGGGAACAGTGACTTAAATAGATTTCCTATTTGTAGCCCAGTGGAGTTGTAACTTTTACAAAGGAATTTAGCTGGTAAGGAATTGTCTTGTGTGAAATGAGTTACTTAGATATTTGCTGAGAGCGAATTTTCTGAGAAGGTGAAATTGCCAGACTTGAATTAAGATGTGGTTTGTTTTTTTCCAGGAATGATGCTAAAACAGTCAATGTCATCACAACTGCCTGTTTTTCAAAAGTGACCAAGGTGAGAACAGAAATCACTGATGCACTGGATGTTACCTTGCCTACTTTCTTCATGTGGATGTAACTTAATATGCTGCTATAGCAAACAAACTTCACTGATTTGTCTGTTGCTCATTTAATTCTCAAAATGACCCTCATGGCAGGAGGGGGAGCTTGGCAGCTTATCTTGTAACAAGTGTAGCGTGGTGCAGGCCATGTGGATCTTCTTTTCTCTGCTCTTCAGAACAGACTGTCAGGATATCACCTCCCTAATAGCAGCACTGTGAGCCTGTGGTTAACTGAGGAGAGCAGCTGGCCTGACTGAATATTGGACCTTCTGTGTTGGCTCTGGAGGCTTTAAAAACTTATCCTATGGCTTGAGACAAGGTTTTATTCTGTGAAGGTCCAGAAGTGGTTCTATTCAATAGCAGTCAGCCAACCAAAACTAAAAATCTAACCAGTAAAATTGTATTACTTAATGCAAGCTGAGAGTTCTGAGCATCACCTTGGCTCTCACCTCTGCAGGACCTCCTGACAGTGTTGACAGGGAGCAACTGCATTGAAATGATTTTGCAGGATGATAAAAATACAATTGGCAGCCTTGATTTTGGCTTTGTGCCCGCTCAGGTGCTCTTTTGTTCTGATTGCCTCTGAGCAATGATGGGCAGCTATAATTTTCTGGGTTTGTAAAACACTTGTGGCTTTCAGGGTGTAACCTGGTTTATTTTCTGATCAGATCCATGCCTGTTAAAAAAATGGCTTAAGTCTTTGCACAGCTGAAGGTGTAGGGTGGCTGTAAATTCTGTCAGCTTGTCCCACATGATCTCACTTTACTTTTCAGGTGTTAGTTGCTAGTCTGAAGTTCTTCCTTGGGAAAGACGAGGATGAGAAACAGGGCAGCGAGTCAGAGTCTGAGGTGGGTGTTGTGAGCAAATATTGCCCTTCTCTGGTTTTCAGACCTGTTATTGGTTCTGTTATCTCGGTGACTCTGGCTTTGCCAATCTGTCTGCCTCTGTGCTACTTACTCACTGTCCTGTCTGGCTGTGCGCGGATACTTCTGGGATTGACAAATTCAGTGTCTGACATCTGGCCCCAGGATGTCATTGCTGTCTGTTAAAAGACAAATGCTAAGCTCTTTTCCTTTTAGATGCTTGTACCTATATGTTCTGATACTTAGCAAGGGGGATAGTTTTCAGAGTACATGGTACTCAAAAATACTGGGACTTTGTTTCTGTGGTTGCCATTTGAAGCCTGGTTACCTGAGTGCTGTGTTCCTTCCCCAAGGATGATGGCCCCACGGCCAGGGATCTGATGATGCGCTATGCCACCAACAAGAAAACCACCAAGCGTAAGAAGAAACTGGAGAAAGCTATGAAGGTCCTCAAGGTGAGGAGAGGGCTGACTTCCCATCACCTGAAATCAATCTTTCTAGTACACAAGTCCTGTTGTTTCCCTGCTTGTTTAGCTGCAGATGGCAGATAGTGCTGTGTGATTGAAAATGGAAGTAGTTTTAAAAATATTCTTGAAGAGGTAGCAATCTTTCGACAGGAGCCTTGAAACTGAAGTACTTGACTCATAGAAAGAGAGAAATGTGTTTTACTCTTGTTTCCATGCAGAAGCAGAAAAAGAAGAGCAAGCCAGAGGTGTTCAACTTTTCTGCCATTCACTTGATTCATGATCCCCAAGGTGAGTGTGCAGTGAATTCTCTTAGTACAATTTGTGTCGATCTAACAGCACTTGATCTGGTTGTCATCTGTTCTAGTGAACCTCTGGGGATGCCTTTTTCTCAGATCAGAGTGTGTTTTAACATAAGCACTGGCTGACCCAGTGCTTATGATGTTGGGGAACGTATGCTGGTTCCTTCTGCTGAACCTGCGTGCAGCAGGCCTTTTAGGTGTATGAGAAGTGAAATAACCTTTTGGAGTAAGTGCTTTGGTCACTTGAATTTCCTCTGTGAAAGGGCACTGGGCCTTGAAAATAAGAACAAATCCAACTGCCTCTTGTGACTGTAATCCCATTTGACTTCTCTGTTGTGCTTGTTCAGTTTTGTGCAAAACCAATTTTGCTTCTTCCAGACTTTGCTGAGAAACTGCTGAAGCAGCTGGAGAACTGCAAGGAGCGATTTGAAGTGAAGATGATGCTCATGGACCTAATATCCAGGCTTGTTGGAATACATGAAGTATGTACGGGGATAATTTTGGGGTGGTTTGTTGGTAGCCGGCCTGGTTTGGTTGTGGGCATGTTCTTGATTGTGCCTCTGGAAAATAAGGTTTACTTTTTCTCTATCTCCAGAAGTGTGTAGGGATGGTCAGGGAGTTGCTAGTAGGCCTTGTGGAATGACAGAGTGGTACAGACCTTGTAGCACTAAGTGAGCACTCCTAGAGAAAGCTATTGGTTTGGATTAGAGGAGCTGAACCTAAAGAATAGAGGAGAACTTGGTGCTTCAAGACTTCCTGGTAAGCTGCTCATGCTGACCACAGAGTTGTCAGTCAGGTGGTGCTGAACAAGGAGGAAACTGCACTTGGAGGGTTTTATGCAGAGTACCCAGTAATAAAATATTAGCACTGAACTAAGTGAAGAGTAATCCAGTGCAAGTTGGGCATATAAGGATTTAAGTGGTGAAGACTAGGTGCAAAGAGACTGCAGCTGTGTTTATCTTGGTGCAGTTTATTTCCTTGTCCCACAAATATCAAATTCAACATAGGAGACAACATTTTGCTCTAAAATCTGAGGCGTTTTGGGAGCACACTAGAATGAGATGGTTTTACCATGTATCAGCTTAAGGAGGTGATCTCAAGATCTAAAACTAGAAGATAATATGTTGCAATTTGCCTTGCAGCTTTTCCTTTTTAATTTCTACCCCTTTGTTCAGAGGTTCCTCCAGCCCCATCAGAGGGGTAAGTAGCTACTCCAAGTACTGCTAATCCCGTATGTCTCATGTACAGGCATTTTATATAAGATAGAAGTGGCAGTGGACATGGACAGGTAGCAGTGGTTGGGTGGCAAGTGGGAGTAGTCCAGTGTGGACAAAGGAAGTAGAAGTTCCTGACTGCCGCAAGTGCCAAGTGCTTTGGACTTCTGTGGGGGCTCTGTGCCCTCAGGGCTTCTTACAGGAGGATTTGAGGAAAGGAGTAAAAGGAATCAGAGTCCCTAATCCTGACCAGCTAAGCTAAGCATGGTTGCCTTATGCTGCTTCCCTTTACTGGGGTTTGACTGCAGTTCTGGAGCATGTCCTTTTGCTTTAGCTGGCTATTGTGGCTGGGTGGAGGCCACAGGAGGTCCTAATACTTGGTAGGAGAGGAGAAACAGTTGTCCCAAAGAAGTTCAGGCTGAATGGTTTTGGGGCTCACTGAGCAGCTTGTTGAGTTTTAAGGGATGTCTTTATTGGCTGGAGCAAGCTGCAGCAATATGTTTTGCTATCTTCTTCCTCATTTTCTTCTAGAAGTGACCAGGATTCTTCTGTTCGCTGCACAGGCTTCACATCAGTTGGTACCACCTGAGGTCAGTGTTCTACCTGTGGTGGCTATTAAATGGGCAGCATGAGAATGTAACTGAGTGTGTATGTGGGGAGGGGGAAGGGGAATTGGTCAGATTTAAAGGAAAAGCTTATGGAAATTGCATCAATTTTTGGAAGTTCTGAGGCATTGTTTCATAATAAAGGGGGAAAAAAAAGAGTTATATTTTCTGCAAGAAAATTTGTGTTTCGAAAGTACTTGTGGGCTGTCCTGATGTCTTTCTCTGAAAAAGGATGTCTGTTAATAACATCCAAGTGTGTTACGTTTTTATTAAATTTGTGGGGGTTTTTTTTATTTTCAGATTATCCAGTCAGTGTTGATGACCATTGCCAACAACTTTGTCACAGACAAGAATTCTGGGGAGGTCATGACTGTAGGGTGGGTACCGAATTGTATGAGTCATGTCAAACTTCAAATGTGGTAAAATACGTGGGTTTTTTAAACCACTTGCTGCTTATTCCTGTTACTTGTGCTATACTTTCAAGAAGCTGCTTGAGTTACAAGTATGTTAGCTTCAATGTTCTGTGTTTTTGCTGGGAGTATTAGATGAGGTTTTCTCCTCTTACGCTCTATGTTGTATAAATGCTGTATAAAGTTCTTCAAGTTTCAGGTAATTGAGTCTGTAAGTGGCACTTTCTCCTAACTGGTGTTGGGAAAATAACTCATTTTCCCTTGTTTCAGAATCAACGCAATAAAAGAAATCACGGCGAGGTGTCCCTTAGCCATGACGGAAGATCTGCTCCAAGACCTTGTTCAGTACAAGACGCATAAAAATAAAAGTAACTATTACATGGATACCGCTTTCTTTTTTTTGCTGTGTTATGTCATCTTCAGTTAGAGCCTTCATGGAAGTGCTGTCATAATTGGCTTTTACAGGCTGAGACCACTTTGAGTGTCTGGGTTACATCTCTCTATTTGGAGTGTGTAGCCAGGGGAGAGCAAACAGTTAAGGGTAGTGACAGCAGGGGAATTAGTTGACAAAAACAAAGCAAGAGAAGGGATTGTTAAGAAGAGTTAGTCCTGAGGAAGTGCTGTGTTCTATACCAGAGAAATTGGAGGGAGCCATAAGCTCAGAAGATATGAGTCAGCTGTAAAATCTCCACATAGCTGGAGATCTGTGGGCTTTTGGTTTGCTCAGAGTTCGGTTTTTTCCTGACTCTGTTGTTTTCTGGGCAGATGTAATGATGTCCGCAAGAACTCTGATACACCTGTTCCGCTCTCTGAATCCGGAGATGCTGCAGAAGAAGTTCAGGGTAAGTGTTCTGTGTGTTTTGCACTCACTAAAAATTGATGTGCTCAAAAATGATGAGAATTGGTCTCAGTATCCTCTTGAGAAGGTGGAGTCAAGTCTGTGTTCCTCTGCCTGCTGCCTTTGGACATGGTGTGCTGTCCACGTTTTGTTAGTTCACATTCATCTAACTCATGGTTAGGTTATGCTCCTGAAGTTCAGCTGTTTCCTAAGACTCATTGAACTTGAGTTATTAAACTCTGCCACATGAAGTAAGGAAAGGTCTTTGGAGCCACACCCTCCTGTTCTTCCAGGTATTTTCATGTATTGGTGGCTATTACAATAGCAGCCTGCTCAATGTGAGTTTTGTTTATGTACAGGGTAAGCCTACCGAGGCCTCAGTGGAAGCCAGGATTCATGAATATGGAGAATTGGATGCCAAAGACTACATTCCAGGAGCAGAAGTACTGGAGGTTGAGGATCAAAAGGAAAAGGGAGGAACCCAAGAGGAAGGTTGGCCTTTTTTCTTTAGAAATTTTGGTTTGGGCATCACCTTTGCTAAGGTTTTATGTGGACCTGGAACTTGACGTTTGTGCATTTCATTTCCTGCTGTGCCTTCGCTTGCACATGTCTGTCCTTAGCTAAGTGCAGTTTGTCATTAGGGTTTGGTACTGTTTAGTTTTGATGGTGCACACTGAAATGGGAAACAGAGGGACAAGCAGTATAGCTGTGAACTGTGTTCAGCTTCCCCTAAACTAAACCTTTAGAATATTGTAGAACACCAAAATAGTAGCTGGATATTATATTTGGCTTATTGAACTCAGTTCCTGCCTAAATGCTTTACGCACCCTGGAACCCCTGTCTGAGTCAGAAAAGAGATGGAAGAGTCTTCAAAAGTAAGGCAGAGTTGGGTAAATGAAGTCGGAGTGCCTTTAAGATGCTGCAGGAGCTGTGCTGGAGGGATGAAGGCCCTGAGGGGACAGGCTGTGTTGTGATCACTGTAACCACTGGGCTTGGCTGCTGCAGCTGCTAACATCAGTACATCAGCCAGCATGGCAGTCAAGATCTGTGCTTTGACTGTCTGAACTAAGCCAGCTATAAACCACAGTACTTCTCTTGTTGGGTTGGTTTAGGTGGCTGGGAGTGGGGAACACTATTGCTGATGAGGGTAATCAGTGTCTGTTAACTCCTGTGGAGCTACAGGCTGCCCCAAATACACCTCATTTTCAGGATCTTGCCGTATAGATGACGACTGAGCTTTGCAGAGCCTAGCATGGATTGTGTCCTGGGACAACATGCAGTTAGGAGATGAATGAAATAAAAGGCAACAAGAGCGAGTGATCCAAGCATCAAATATTGCCAATCTGGGTAGTGAAGATAAAATTTTATTAACAGCTCTGTACTTGTTTTGTGAGCAGATGGCTGGGAAAGTGCTAGCCTGAGTGAGGAGGAGGACAATGACGATGGAGAATGGATTGATGTGCACCACTCCTCAGATGAGGAGCAGCAACAAGTAGTGAGTTCCAAGTCTGTTCTATGCCAAATACATAGGAGTCTTGTTAATTACAGACCAGATCCTCTTGCACTTCACCCTCACCCAGCTGCTCTTAAATACCTACCAGGCCTTCAGAGTGAGCTGTCATGAAGCAGTGAGGCTGAAGTGCTGTTCTGCAGTGCTGCTGAAGTACCAAGGCTGTTAGGGTGGGAGGGGAGAAGGAGGAATTATCTCAGGGCTCAATGCCTTCAGAGCTGTAATTGTCAGCTGAGAGCTTGTACTCCCAAAATCTGGTGTGCATGCACTCCATTGAGACAACGCTAGATGTTGGATATGAGACAAAGAAAAATCCTGCCATCTGGTTGTAGCGTTTCCCAACAATATTGCCATTGCATGATGTGTATTTGGGAGGCAAGGATCATGGATTGCAGCACAGGAGTAGGGTGCAAAGCTCTGATTCTGTTGTACCGTTTTCTTTTCCAAAGGCGGAGAAAGTTAAAAACATGCCCATAGAGGAACGAAAAGCCAAAGCTGCAGCAGTCAGTACAAGCAGGCTGCTAACTCAGGAAGACTTCAAGAAAATACGGCTTGCCCAGCTTTCCAAAGAACTTAATTCTGCACCCGGCAAAGCTGCCAAGCGCAAATATATTGAAATAGATGATGAAGAGGAGGAGGAGGGCAGGTAGGATATGGGCTGTTGAGAGCTTTTTCTTACATATCCTCTACTGACACAGCTCTTCATTGCAGCAGGATGCAGAGCTCTGCTGTTCATCAGTGTTCCCTGGTGACAGCCAAAGCTTAGAATGGGTCCTTGGCTGGGGGTTGGCTAATACTGGGGAAAAAACGTCCTAAGGAGCTTGTGGAGAGTCTGAGACTATTTGTTTGTTTGACATGTTCGGGCCAAGAGGCGTGAGGGGGCAGTTTGTAGCAGTAGCTGCGTGGTTATAAGCCCTAGTGTTTCTTAAACTTGGTGAAAAAAGGACTTGAAAAATGTAGGTGATTTTTGTAATGGATATTCCAAGCATGAGGAGCATCCTCAAGGGAACAAGACAATGTTTGTGTCTAAATTGATGGTCAGACAGTGGCCTGGGATGGGTGGGAGACAAAGGGTGAAAAGGGCATCTTGTTTTCCTTGCCAGCTGGAGTTCTGTGTGGTGATGTTTTTTGGATTTGTGTGTAGGGGGGAGTTGCTTTCACTCAGAGATATTGAACATTTGCATAAGAAGCCCAAGTCAGACAAGGAGACCAGACTGGCAACTGCAAAGGTGAGGAACTGGCATGTCCTGTATCCTGTCCTTCTGGGTTGGGGTTTGTCTTGTGCAGGAGGAAATGCTGAGGCTGTATATCTAAGGTAGGTGTCCAGCTGCCATGTGGGTTTTGAGAGGTGATTTGTTTGGTTCTTTGCTGTTGCTTCGTGGCTGTTACAAATCAAGTCTCCTGCTGGTCACATGTCACCATGAAAATGCCAGCAGACCCTATTTTTGCTGTGACTTAAGAAATACAGCCAGTATGGGAGAAGCCATGTATGAATACAGTCATGCTGAATTTGTTGTTATTGCCATAGAACCTGTTACCATCAGGCAGGTCATGTTGAGCGTAGCTAAAGGAAAATGACCTCTTGTTGCTCTACCGCATTGTCTATTCTAGGCTGGAAAAACAGACAGAAAAGAATTTGTGAAAAAGAAAACCAAAATTAACCCATTTGCCAGCTCTTCTAACAAAGAAAAGCAAAAGAACAAGAACTTCATGATGATGAGGTACAGCCATAGTGTCCGGACCAAGAACAAGCGTTCCTTTAGGGAGAAGCAGGTAATGTTTGATGTTGGGGATGGATGGGGCAGTGTGAGCAGTGATTTGTGGTACAGGTGTGTGGTGCTCCTTACCCTCTGGCCTGAGGTGTTGCTGCTGTAACTCAGAGAAAGCGCGTGGCTTGGTTTGCCCAAGTCCTGCCCTAGAGGCAGAGCTGCTTTGCACATTGTTCACTTTCCATAGTCTGACCTTTCCCTTGTTACTGTTCTATCACAGACTCATCTGTCCAGACTATCCCTATCTGACCCATTTAATAGCTTGTCACAAATGTTCCTGAGGAATAGATGGAAATGCTGTTCACAAAGATGACTTCAGTTAAACAGTAGTTTGATGCTAATGCTGCTCTCAGTGGTGAAGCCCCTGTCTGTCTAGGGTTTTACAAGGTGTTATTTACTCAACTCATCCAAATGCGTTCAAGCAACTTGTAGAAAAATCCAGTGTCCAGTTGTTTTTTCTTCCCAGATGATGTTTTGTCCTGGTGTTTATATACAGCTTGAACTTTGAGTTGTTTCCAGGATCGTACACCTTGTCCAAGTGATATTTGTCTGCAGTTTCTTGCCTTAGGAAGGGCAAGATGGAAGCTATTAGTAGACTCAGTAGAGAATATCTGAACCTTTTCTGTTGGTCAGGAGGATGTGGACTAGTACTAGTACATGTCCTCTGTACATGTTTATTTGGCATCCTTCTGCCTCACCTCAAATAAGGCTGACAACATGGAAACCAGCTCTCAAAACACACACAACAGGCTACAAATGAACCATCTGGGCACTTAAAGAAAGCTGCTGTTTACAATTACACTTAGCTCAGTTATTCTAAAAAAAATCTTGAAGGATTTTGTCCTTATTAATGTTTTAAAATCAAATGTAATGGCTAAACAGCATTTATTCATAATTTTTATCCTATGAAAGTTAGGCTGCAGTCTGTTAACCATAAGTGTTTTGAGTGGGTTGGAGAATCTTAGTTGTATGGTGCTCCATTCTGCTGCTCTTTTTGCTGGTAAGATAAAATGGCCTGCTTGCTATAGTCCAGAGCTAGCTCCTTTACTGGAAGCTACTACTGCATCACAGTACTACATGATTTAAGCTGCTACTTAAAACATGTTTTATGTACAATAATATGACTTCAGGGTGATAATGGCACTTGTAAAAATTCCTCCTGCCCCCTTGAAAAGGAATTTTGTAATACTCCTTCCAGAAACATCAATTTTACTTACCTCTCAGCTGAACTGTAACTTCCTAGTTATCTTCTGTTTCAAGTGACTCAGTAGAGTAGTTTGCTGTAATCTTCATTGTGTAGGAGTTCGTAATGCACAGGTCTTTAATGGTACTGTGGAGTTTAGGTACATAACCCCCCACTGTTTCTGCCACTCTGTTTGTTAGCGTTTGCGTTGCTCCCTGTTTGAGCTGACGAGCTCCTAGTGTTTTTATCAGAGGTTAAAGAAATGGAAAAGAGTTCTGATGTGGTACTGGTGTGTTCTCAGATATGCTCCTTACCTGAGTATTCCTCTCTTGTTTTGTGCTTAGCTGGCTCTTAGAGATGCACTTCTGAAAAAGAGAAAACAGCTGCTAAAATAAATGCTGGTGAGAGCTTCATCATCTTTGGAGAAGGTGCCCTGGAGATGCTGATTTGCACCCACCATCACCCTGAGGGAAAGGAGGACTGCGGTGCCTTACAGATTTAACTCTGATCTCTTCGCAAATGCAAATTGAACTCTTGCAAGCTGGTGGATGTGCATTAATAGGACACAGGCCTTAATCCTTGGAGGATTTTAATTTGTTTCAAAACTTTCTAGGGAAGAAGGCAATTATATTTTCATCCAATTTACTTAGAGTGGGTTTTGTATGTGTAATTATAAAAATACACAACTGTATGGTAAAAATTCTACTTGAGGCAATTAATGACTAAGCAACAGAAAGAAAAAAGAATATTTTGGTCAATCTATGAAGCATATGGATGTAGTGTCGGTGCCTGTCTTAGGGGAGTGACTGTACAGATGGAGTGAGCTGTCGTCTGAGCAGCTGGCTTTGACCGGTTTGATAATAACAAATTCAACTGTGATGCAGGTAAAATTAATTCAAGTGTTGTGTGGAAGAACAGTTCTTTATGGCTTACTAAGAAAAGAAAAATACGAGTAAGTATATTGGGAGATGGGGCTTTTTGTTATACAAAAATAACATCACATACCAGAGAAAAAATGAATGCTTTCCTATTGTGGTGTGCCCTTCTGGTGGGACTTGCTAATGACTCTTGGCAAGTACATGCAAAAGTCATGTGCGTGTCTGGATTCTTTGTTTCAGGTTCAACTTGTGCTTTAGCCTTGACCTTGACATTAATGTTGGGACCATTAATGGGTTCTTTGTACCTTCCCCAGCCACCTGTTTTAATGGAGTTGATCAAGTATTTATCACTTGGGGTAGTTATTTATACCATCCTTTTTCCTAGTTGGTTAGAAATGGATTTCTTTGTGTTGCAGAAACAGGTGCCACATGTACGGTACAATAGAAATGCATTTGTTGGGGTGCTTTTTTTTTTTCTTTTTAGGAAGCCAGATTAATGGTCATATCCCATGTGGGAATTCACTTAGCTATTTAATATGTATTTGTAATACCTTTCATTCTTGTATATATTTTGTTTTGTTTTATTGTCACACTTCTTCCTAGAGCAAAAAATCTTAGGGAGGCTTAAGGGAGAGAAGGACAGAGTAGGGTTCTTGGTGCGTTTTGGTTTGTTGGTTTGTTGGGTTTTTTTTTTCTGGCTCTCTGTTTTACTCAAATTGTGTGTTCCTGCTGAGGGAAGGGCTGGAATTGGTACTCAGCAGGGAGTGCAGTGAGCTCTCAGGTGGGGGAGCCGATGTAGATGAGACAGTGTGGAGCAGGGAGTGGAGCCAAAGGTAGGGGGAGGAGAAGGAAAGTACAATCTGTAAACCACAGTTGTACTGCTGGGGGCGTTTTTTCTGCTGAGCAGTTTATTTTCTTGTGCACGTGTCCAGAAGCTAATCACCTCTGACACTGAGAGTGGTGTTTTTTTGCCCCCGCGGCTGAGGACAACGGTCTGGTCTCCTCTCTTCCTGTTTACCCCTTGCTGTGTCAGCCGGCATGCTGACAGCTCTGCCAAGCGTGGCTTTGTCCCCTGTGCCTTTGGTGTGGAAGCGACAGTTGCACCGGTTTTCATCAGAGTGGCCCAGCAGCAGCGCCAGGGCAATGCACACGTTACCCGGTGCCATGTACCTGCTGCTGTGCTCGCCCGGTCCCGTTCTCACGGGACGGAGCGGGCTTGCGGGCGGGCGGGGCGGGTCGTGACGCCTCGGGGCGGGCAGGGCCGGGGCGGGCCCTGCGGCGCGGGGAAGGGCGGGCTGGCCCGGGGCGCCGCTGCCGCTCCATCCTGCGCCATGGGCTGCGGGCCGTGGGCGCTGCTGGCGCTGCTGTGCGGGGCGGCGGGGGCGGCGGCCCCCCTGCGCTGCAACGTGAGCCTGGACAGCCCGGCCGAGCAGCGCTGGCTGCCCGTGCTGCGGCACTTCGAGCCCGCCTTCCTGCGCGCCGCCGTCCAGCGGATCATCGAGTGCGTGCGGCCGGGCGGGGAGGGGGGACGAGCGGGGCAGGGCTGGTGGAGCTGCGCAGGGGTGCCGGCTGGAAGCCGCTGGCCCGCTCTCGGCTAACCCCTCGGGTGTGCCTTGCAGCGAGAGGGTACCGAAATGGGTTCACCAGGTCATCCAGCCCATAGCAGCCGAACTGGAGCTTTTCATGCCGCAGCCCTTCGCGGGAGAGATTGCGGGGATGTGCAAAGCCCTGGGAATCAATCTCGGAGATGGAATCCTGCTCAACTTTGCCTACGAATCCACTGCGTAAGTGTTGAGTACTTACCAGGTCTCGTACAGGTGAGCGTAGAGCTTCAGTGCAGCGTGGAAGAAGGCACGTGGTGGGTTACTTGCTCTGTTGGTTCTGAGACCACTTGATCTGTCTCGCCGGGAGGTTTCCTTCCCTCTTGGGAGATGGAATGCTGAATGGAACGAGAAACGGTCATGTTTTCTATTGGGAAGTACAACTAATATGTCATTTTGTGTATGTGCATATGTATTATAATCCAAAAATCATTTTTGCCGGAATGTTATGTCTATCCAAAAGTTGGGATCATTTATGTTTGTAGGTGATGTCATGTTCTGTCACTTAAAAATTGCCAAAGAGGAGGCTAGACTGATTGGGTGCTCTCTCATTAACCTGAGATCAAGCGACTACTAAAGTACTTTCTAGATGAAAGTTCATAGTGGCTGTGTAATATCACTTCCCAATTTGAACAGTGGAAAATGACTGTAGTATATTTATGACAGCAAAAATCTCAGTGAAAAAATAGTTTCACTGTCTCTTTTTGCCCCAGAAACATGGTGCAGGAGAATAATCAACACTTGGTTTTGCCTCTGGGGAGCCTAAAATATTTCTCCATATGCATTTTAGCAAATATCAAGGCCTAGGACTCCTTGTTTGCATTTGGATTTTTTTTTCTTTATGTGTTGTATTTAGTTTATCATGTTTTTAGTAAGGACTAATATTGAATATGATACATTTAACTGCTGGCTCTTTAAGTATTTCACAGAGGTTACTTGCCATACTTGGACCTGGTAAGGCCCCTGAAATTGAGTTTCTTGGCTTGGATACTAGGAAACCCCCATCAACTGGGAATAGCCTATTTATGTCAAGATCTGTTTACCTTCCTATTTTTGTGAGGCAGAGTTATGCATCATTGAAATGATCAACTCAAAATGACAGAAAAAATAAGTTAATTCTCTGCTAATGCAATAGACTCCACCAAAAAAGCCTGTTTTAATGAAACTGAACTTGTTACACAAGGAGTTAGAGCACTCTTCCTGTTCTAGAGGATAGTCTGTTATTGAAATGGTTGATACATGAACCAGTTTGCTTCAGTTTTATTGCTGGGACTTAATCATGAGTAAATGTGTTCAAATTAAAATTATAAACAGTCCAAATGGAAATTAAATCATCAGTATTAACTGCAGGAAGTGTGACATTTTATGGATGCTTTCAGATGTTAGCTCTTCATTATGCCTTACAAAAGTGAAATGAAATAATTGTTTTTCCCAAGTGGAAGTGTTGCTTTCTGCTTGGCCTGTAATTTCTGGCCTGCTGTGGACTGTACAGTGGTATTGGACTCCTCTTTGTATAGTAACATCAATATAACACTTAGCAGAGCATCCAGCTCAATCACTACTGAAATCTTGAGCTCCTGCAGCTCTAGAATATTGCAAGCAGTGGCAGAGCTGTGCCTTCAGTCATTCCTTGCCCTGTTCTCTTTGCAGGTTCTGTACCAGCATTGTGGCTCAGGATGACAAAGGCAACATCTACCATGGTCGGAACCTGGATTATGATTTTGTTGATATATTGAGCAAGATCACACTGGATGTGCAGTTCATGAAGGGTGGGCAGGTATGGTCTGGGGTTGGCATGGCTGGGTGGTGTTCTGTGAAGAATGGGACAGCCCCATAGCTGCTTAGATGGGGGGTTTAATGTAGGAATGGGGTTCCCATCCCAGATCTAGTGGATTGGTAGAGCAGCACACTTAAGCTCTAGCGGTGTGGGATGAATGCTGATGTTCTTTCCTTTCTGGACATCCAATTTTGGTGATGGACTGGAAAAAGCAGAACAGCTTAATCTGGTATTGAAGACAGTATTTCTAAGAGATGCTGAAAGAAGAAAATGTCAAGATGCTAAAAAAGAAAAGCGATATTAGGGAATATGGCAGAAAGATCAGTTTTGGTAGGAACCAATTCTAAGGTGCTTTTTTTTCTGTAGGCCTTCTGAATTTCTGTGACCAATAAGTCTTTTCAGACAAACATTTCCAAAAAGAATTAGTTGCTAGTGCAGTTTTGTGAGTCTGATTATTTTTTAAATGTTCATTAGTCCATTTTGTGAATCGAAAAGTTGTTTGTTGCTTGGCAGTTTAACCTGCTCACAAGTCTTGTAGCTGTCAATGATCACAAACAACTGAGATGCTGTCAATTTGAGGCCTCAGAGTCACTTTACAGTTTACTTGGCCTGTTTTCTTGTAACAGAAGGTGCAGTGTGCTATAGTAATGTAGGTATGAAAGCTATAGAAAGAAGTACAGGCTGCAGGTTCCACCTGTGTTCTGGAATGCTCAACTGCTCTCCTTCCTGGTTTCAGGTTGCGTACCAGGGCACCACGTTTCTTGGTTATGTTGGCTTATGGACTGGGCAAAGCCCACACAGGTTCACCATCTCTGGAGATGAACGAGGTAAAGAGAGTGTTTCTGTGGTAGATGTTGCGTGTTGTTTTTGTTGATTGTTGCCTGCCCTAGCCTTTTTCTGCCTGAGGGAGCAATGAGGTTAGGGTTGCCAAAAAGGATCTGAAGTGGAATGCCTTGACTTGCCCTCAGGGAGTGAAAGCACACGTGCCTGGTTTTGGCCTGCTGTGCAGGGGAAGGTGTTTGGCAGCGCTGTCACCTGAGCAGAAAGTGTCAAAGGATGGTGAAAGCCGTGGGAATGCTGTAGAAGATGTGGTCTGGTCAAGAGCCACCATTGGAGGTGGCAGAAGTGGGAGCTGAGATAGCAAGATGCAGTTTGGACAGTGAAGAAACTGCTCCTTTCCTGGCTATGCTGTATTCCATGGTTGTTTGGCCTCATAAGGCAGTTGGAAAGAGAGGGAAGTTGTAGGGGAAAGGCAACAGGCCTTGAGGGAATGCTGGGAGACACCAGAAAGGCAGTTAAGCAAGATCAGTAGTAGAGCAGAGTTGAGAGATGCCACTACTGAGAACTAAAGCTTGTAGCAGTGGGGAAGGCAGGGGAAGGACACTGCCTTGTTCATCAGAGCTTCTTTCAGTTTGACAAGTAATGGCAGTTATGTCCAACTCCAAGCCCGGGAAGTTGTCTCCATTTCTTTACCCTTTATTCCCTTTAAGAAGCTGATACTGTGTTGTTCCTTATGAGGTGACTTTTAGAACTGACAATAACGGATTCTCAGAACCAACATCTAAAATGTTTGTTTTTCCCTTGTGATGGTGATAAGCATTTTTCTTTTTCATCTTGAACAGTGTGTTCTTCAACTCCTTAGCTATGCAAACAATATTCACTCTGTGTTCCACAGTATCGCTGAGCAGGGATTCTGCTATGGAGCACCTCTTGCTTCCCGTTTGCTTTGCCAATGCTGCCTTGTTGGATTCACTAAATTCTTTCCATAGTTTACACACACACTGCTTCTGATTCCAGAGTAGTTAATGCTTTCAAAACTGGGGTGTCCTGGGCTGATGCTTACTGGGGCAAACTGCTTTTAGTTCATCTTAAAGGCACCTGTTAGGTGTTTGAGTCTCTTGAAAGGTCTGATTGAGGAAAGCTTGTGTGCCAAAGTCCTGTGTCTCTCCAGATCCTATGTTCACTCCACACATGCTGCAGTTCTGTCCACGGGCTGCTGCTGACTACTTGCTGGTTTATCTGAAGTGAAAGCTGTTTTCAGTTCATTCCAACTGAACTACAAATTGAGGGAAGTGAGCATTGGGCTCTTGGGGAAGCGGGATGACTAAATCAGGATCAAGGTCTATCAAGTGACAAGCAGACTATTTTTTTTTTTGTGCTCCCCGAAGTGTGTTTAAGTAGTAACAAACTTGGCCTTGGTTTTTGCACTTTGTTATTCCTAGTAACACAAGCACTATCACTCCCTCTTTTTTAGCTCTTTTATTTCTGTGAAATTATTCCTGTTCTAATATTTCAGTAAGATGAGTAATGAAGTGATTATCATTCCTGTCATGACAGGTCTGAGATGGCTTCTGCAAAGCAGGGGTGTTAATCCAGCTGCTGTGGCTGTCAGTTGGAATTATGTTGTCTATATATATTTCACCTGAAGGCTGTGCTCCTTGTTGGCACTTTGTACTTCTAAGTATAAAATGTTTATGCTTAGTGCTGATAGGCATCTACCCTCACTGTATATAAATTACATGTACAATAATTTTTTTTTCTCCCCCCAGATGGTGGTAAATGGTGGGAAAACGCTATAGCTGCTTTCCTCAATAGGAATTACCCGGTCAGCTGGCTTGTGCGAGATGTAAGTGCACTGAGCTGATCTGACGTTTCACAGTTGTGCCACATTTGTCCTTAAACACCTAGTAAGTTAAAATCAGTGGCGCAGAATCCCCTTGATAAGCAAATGGATTTCTCAGGAGAAACTAAGTGTGGACCCTGTGTTCAGTAATGAGGCAATTCCGGCCCTTTTGGAAGGCAACCTCCAGTGCCAAAGGTCCTGGAGCAGCTGTGCCAAGGCTTCCTTCCTAGGCAGTGTTTCAACTAGGCAGTGACTTCTGTCATATATCCAGTTAAGACAGCTGTAGTCCTAGATGGTGAATACCTGTGCCGGGGCTTATTTTATGTTACTCGTTATGTAGTTATATTAGTATTTTCAAGTAGCACTTCAGAGTCAGTTACCATTTTCAGAAAAGCTGTACCTTTATATTTTGAACACGTCCCAGTGTTTGCTATTGTGCTTAACCTCACTGTCCTCTCCTTTTTGTGTTAGACCCTGAGTGAAGCAGAGGACTTCCAGTCTGCTGTTCTCAGACTGGCTGACATTCCCATCATTGCTGAGGTTTACTATATTGTGGGAGGCGTCTCACCCAAAGAAGGCATGGTCATAACAAGGAATAGAAGAGGGCCAGCAGATCTCTGGCCTCTGGATCCCTTAGGTGGAGCGTAAGTAGGAAAAAAACTACTTGGTTTTTCTTCTCACATTCCCTTCTGAGTGACTGGCTTAGTGGCACAACTTCCTTGAGAGATCCAGGGCACCTCCTGGTCATGGTTACAGCAGGAGATAAGAGGTCACCCACCCGGCTCCTGTGTTCCATAGTTCATGGTAAAGGCTGTTACAGCTACCGGCATGGGGCCCTTGGGCTTGCCGAAGCAGAGGGAGTTGCCTTTTGAGGGAGTTTTCTCCTTTTGGCAATATAGGCATGCTGATTGTTGGACTTCATGCGTTGCCTACTGAGTCACCTGTTGTTTGCTTACGTGCTTGTTGCAGCTGGTTCCGTGTGGAGACAAACTATGATCACTGGACTACCCCTCCTCCTTTTGATGATCGCAGGTAAATTGATTGGAAGCTCTGTGAGGAGACAACATGTGTTTTGAAAGTGGCTGGAGGTATGGGCAGGTGTTTGCTACTTGAGGAGGCAGCTCATTCAGCTCCTGTAAAGCCCCTCTGAAGGGGCTCTACACATGTGGTGTAGAGCAATACTCACAGAGCAAAGGGTGTGAGACTGTGATTAGAGTAATGAGAAATTGCCAAGATAATGCTTAGGCCAAAAACTTGCTCAGAAAAAAACATTTAGTGTCACAGACACTGAGATGGCTAGAGACCCATGGCATGTGGAGGCATAGAGATAAGGGAATGCTAGGTCATGGTAGCTATGTCTGAAGTCTTCATCCCGGTCCTTCTGGCCTAGTTTATCTCTGTGACCCCATAGGCCATTCTCCCTAACCCTTACAATTGGTCAGCTCCTGAGCTCCCCTAGTCCTTTATAAGCCACCTTAGCCCATTCTGGGAGAAGAGCTGCTGTCGGAACCCTTCGCGAACCCTCCAAATAAAACCATTGTGGAACTACCAGGGCTGCCTTCTCTCTCTCTCCGTCTGCTTTCGTGGAAGCCACTGCTGGCCGAGCACCTTAGCAAGCTAAGAGCTGAAACTCTAAAAAAGCTGAAAATCACTGACAGCTGATAATCACTGAGCTTGCTAAGGTAGCCAAGGCTGCAGGGCACTTTCAGCTCGGACACCCAGCCTGCGGAAGGTTGAGCTGCCCGGCCCAAGACTGCTCGCCCAAGGCTCCTTGATCCTGCACTGACCACACTATCTGGCTAGAAGCGACCCAGTGGCATTTCACGTAATTTAGTAGGAGGTAAATGACTTAGATCAACAGTGCCCAAGTACTGGATGGCACTAGGAAGGTGCTTACATGGGATTTTTAGGCTGTGTAGTGTGCAAAAAGGGATTGGCATGTTGCTTCTTGGTATGTATTTAATGGAATAGTAACAGCACCCTCAGCACTGTGAGATGAGATTCAGTCACACAGCTTGGGGTTATTTTAGACCAAAGCAGGCATTTCAGTGTCAAGGCCTTTAGTAAGAAGGTGTTTGCGTTGGTGCTTTGTAGCCCTTGGAACAGACAAGTGTGTTTAATTGATCATGTGTTGCTTTCCCACAGAACTGCAGCCATCAAAGCTCTCAATGCTACTGGACAGCACAACATCAACTTTGATACACTCTTTAAGGTATTTTTCAAGTTCTGCATTGTGAGTTGCTCTTCAAGTTCTTTGACAAAGCAGAAGTCAAGTTCTTTCATCAGGGATGTAAAAGCTGTGCTTTATTGTGGGGAACAAAGTTTATTACACAGCTGGCTCTAGGGGGGTTGAAGACTGAAAGGTTTTCAAAATGCTTCTGGACTCCTATTTAGGCATTTTTATAACAGCTGACCAATTCAGGTGCAAAGTGTGGGAGGTGAATCCCATCACCTTGGTGCAGTTTCTTATTTCAAGCACGGGCACTTAGTGTTAGACATGGTGACCTTTGGGAATTGCAATGTCTTTCAGAGGGCTTTTCTGAAAGTATTGCAATAATGTATGATGTTTAAAAAAGGTGGCAAGTCCTTGACTTGATATTATTCCTTTCATAATTTCATCCTACTGTTGTTTCTAAATAGCCATTTACTTCCCTCTTTATCTCCCCAAATGACAACTCTTCCAACTTTCTGTACAGGTGTTGTCAGTGAAGCCAGTCTTAAACAAGTAAGTATTAGATTGAGAGATGTTGATCTGTGCCTCCTGCTGTGCCTCAGGCCATTTGAGAGTACACCACAAACTTCTTTAGGATCTTCCTTATGTGTCTGAGTCCTGTGGTTTCCCAGCTTAGATTTTGGCTTGTGCTCGTGACCCTCTACTTCTACAACACGGTTCCTTTTGGGTCTACCACTTCAGTTAGAGAACTGCACTTGTTGGGCTCACTCTGGTAATGGGGAATTGCTTTGGAGAAGTGAAACCAATTACTCCTTTGGAGGAGCAGCTGGATGTCACACGGACTCCTTGGCCTGCTTTTGGAAATGTTGGGTTCGTGTTAACACTGACAGTAGCTTTTTAATGTTCTGCTAGAGGTCTGATGAATTTGTAATAAAGCAAGTGGGATAAAGCTTTTAGATACATTTTACTGGATTCCCAAGAGATGTATTTCAGTACACCATTCTTCCATGCTGTTCCAGAAATTGCACTTTTGCAAGTTACCATGTTATCAAGGTTAACTTTTACATGGAGCTCAGCCATATTCTCTGCATCTGTCATGGTCATTGGAGCTTGGCAGTGACTTCCTCTACCTCTCCTCTGCCTTGTTGAGGTGAGGTAATGGGGAAAGGAAAAGGTTCATCTCAGCTATGACATACATACAGTATCAATTGTTTAATACAGTTCCTCTCTTGTGCTGTGTGGGGGAAAGAACACTAAAAATTGATGCCAGCAGTCTTTAATCAGTCTCTTTTCCTAATCCTTCTGTACCTAAGCAGAGTATTTGTTTCCATAAACACTTGTTCTGCTCCCTTTCTAGCTAGATGGATTCCCCCTCCTGCCTTTGGGATATCACTCACTCCTCTGTTGCTCTTTCCCTGCCAGTAACACAGTGTACACCACGGTCATGAGTGCTGCGCTTCCAGACCGGTACCAGACATGGATGAGAACTGGGGAGTGAAGAGGTGGAAGTGGCAGAGCTGTAAGTGGCACCTGCACTTACACAAGCATTGCAGCTGCTGAGTCACTGAGGGACAAAGCACTGCAGTGGCACTCTGACCCAGTCTGAATTCCTCATGCTGCTTGTTTATTGTACTTGGATAAATACCTTCTCTTGGTGTTTTAGAGGGAGTTAAATACTGACTCTCTTAGTGAAACTCTTGGAGAATATCTTAGGGTTTTGATCAGAGAGGGAGGGATGGAAACTGCCACCTAATGGTAGAGGTTGCCCCCGGGAATGTTTTGCCTATTTTTACCAGCCCCACTATGGTTGGTAATGGCTGCTCACCAGTGACTGCGCATGAGCAGCATCCTTTGTCCTGTGAATGTACAGAATAAGTTCAGTTCCTGAGCTCACAAGGTGCCTCATGGGACAGTTTCAGAGAAATATTATGAGAATTACTATGCCAAGAAACTGGTTCCATGGCCCTGGCAAGAGCACAAGAAGCTGTATTCCACTTTAAAGAAGTTATAAAAAATACTATTGCTATTATATTTGTAGAAGTTCTGTCAGATGTGATTTTAGCAATAATAATTGTATAGATACTGTTTTTCACTTAACTCTGGACCAACCTGTGCTCTCTTGCCTGTTTTTCTAGTTCAACACACTGAGTGAGAAGCTGAAGCTGTGCAAGACTAACATATGCTTTTAAAATCACTCCTGGGAGGAGTACAGTGGCTTGGGCTCATGAATAATGTGAACTATCCAGGACACAGTGATTTGTTACCTCTTCTAAGTGTTGCAGGTGATCCTGTTAATGACCTGTAATGGAAGTTTGAAATTTCTTGTAATTTTATTGATGCTCTAGTAGATGTTGATGGGTAAAAAGGGCTTGTATTATTTTTGGTATGAGTTGTGCAACTGCACTGTACTTCTGTGCTGACTAATAAATATGTTTTGTAAATTACATAGCCTGAAAGTCTGAAATAATTTAATAAAAATATTCAGCTCATAGCTTGATGTATAAAGGTTTGTGGTGTTACTTCTAGGTCCTCATCCTTTTCCTTCATCTATGGGGAGTTTTTGATCCTGGGCCTAGCAGGGGGAGATGCAGCAGTCAGCAGCATACACAGCTGTAGACTACAGGTATTTTATTTATCAGAAATCCGGAGCTGTTTCAGCAACTGTGGTAATGCACTTGACTCCTTGGTAGATGAGAGGAGGTAGTATTGGGTAGCAGTGAGGTTAAAAAAGGGTTGCATTTGTTTTTGTGCGTTCAGCTCAAGTTACCTGCAGTAAAAGCTGACATCTTCTCTTACAGTGCAGAGCGGTGGAGCTTTTGTCAGGCTGTGCTGTGACTGTATATTGAGTTTAGACACTTAAGTGTACTCCAGAAATACTGAGGGATTTGAAGAGTCAAGGTCAGTGGATACCTTCAAGTAAAGGCTGAAAGTGACCTTCTTGACTGGATAAAATGTCAGCTGTGTGAAGGTGACAGCACCACTTGCAGATCCATGCCATGCTGGCTGTGGTGGGTGTGCACTGGTTATGCAACCTGCTCTGAGAGCACCTTGTGGAGCTGAGGGCCCTTTATCTCCTTGTGCTGAGTCTCATAACCTACTTACCTGTATCCTCTCCTCTTGCATGGATAAAAGTGCTGCAGGCTTTGCCTTGACCCAGTTTAGACAGTAACGTACAGCAGCCAGATGATAAATCTGAAGAGTTCCTGGAGCCAGATTTTAAAATGCTCACTATCTTTGAGATTCCAGAATGCCGTTGCTTTAATTCAGACTAGGCACTGATTTGTGATCCCACGAGGTTTTTTTTAAATAACAGCTGCCCACAGCTGCAGGATCCTTACAGGTGTGGCTTGGTGTAGTCATCCTGACCTCTGCAGCATTAGGTTGATGATCCTCTGGCGGAGGTGTACCCAGATGCTCTGGTATATAAATTTGGCCCAATGTTTCTTTCAATGTGCACAAACAATCTGGAATGTTCAAGTTGTTAGTACCTAGGAATACTCAAGAAGCAATTTGCTTCCACTGTTGTGTTTGTGGCTTGGCAGCTGTTTGGGGTTATGAGGTATAAATAAGTGAGGAATGTAGTTGTTTCTTTTTTTCCCTTATAAATTACTTTCTTAAAATCCTTGCATTTTCTGTGGTAACCAACACACCAAGAGGCTGACTGCCAACAAAATAAAGCCTTTCTGCCACCTTGAGTGCTTTTCTGTTAACCCACAGGATATATACCTTCCTGGTTTTAGTTTAATGACAAGCTAAAAATATAAATAGTGATCAACTGCTGAGTGATATATCTTACAACTTAGATATTTTACCTGTAAGTAGCTAAGGTACTTGTGATAAGAACTGAAGTTTGAGAAAAATGTGGAGATGGAATGGTTAATACTTTCAACAAAACCATCTTAATGCTGGAAACATTAAAATGTAGCAGTGATTGGGGATTTTTGCTAGGTTTGGATGTCTTGTGGGGGTTTTGGCCAAGAAAGACTGTACCAAAACATCCTGAAAGTATTTCTGTTGCCTGGTATTCTATGACTTTGTTGACATTGCTTTTTCCAAAAAAAAAGGATCATTTATAGGTATCTGAGTAGTTTGCTGGTCATATTTCTGTGTGAGATTTCATCTGCTCTGTCTGTACACTTTTTAAAGACTGAAAAGATCAATGATTTTCCTGCTTTCTCAAGCCCTGGAATTGTGAAGTAATAAAAGGAGGCAATTTATCCTTGCTTTTTCCACATCTCTTCCTTTCTGCACTAGAGATTACCTAGCTACAAAGCACCAAGTACTTTTTTTCGCCCAACACAAATAAGGGTGAAACCTTAAATTATTTTTCTTCCAGGAACTTGCATTTAGCAGAGGGCAGTTTGCAAGTGTGTACGAGCTGGCTCCTAGGATGGGAGAGGCCAACATGCTGTATTTCTCATTCATAATCCCTTGAGTAATCCTAATCCAGTCGAGATCTGTAGCCTTTATTAAGTGTCACGTGGTAGAGGATTCTTAAGTCTGTTCAAAACTGGGCAGTAAATAAATCAAAGTGTCTGCACCAGTTCTGGGTAGCACGTGTACAGAGACATGGCCTATCGTGCTGCCTGCCTAAGGGTACACCTTGCTTTATTATTTGGATCCTGAGGAGGAGATTTTGCGTCTGTAACTAAAAAAAGAGCATCAGAAACTATCCATCATTTGGGTACTGAACACAACCAAAGTTTATCAAGTGGAGAGCTTCGGTTGTGTTGGTCTCACCAAATCCATAAATTAGGACTTGGCAAGGTAAGTTGCATTTTTCTTTTTACTTCTTTGCAACAGGCTTCTGTGTTCAGAAATAGCTTATAGTTTAAGGTAAAATATACTTTCTGTGTACCAAGGTGTATAAAACTGTATTTTGGAGTTTGGTATCTGTAATTCCCCTTTTTGGCGCTGCAGTAACTGTGTGGTTGTGTGTTTGAAATAAAACACACTTCACCATCTTGCTTGCAGCTGTGAGTGGTGCTGGGTCTGATGTGCACGTGGGCCATACACAGGTATTTACCCTCAGGCAAGGTAGGATCATCACTTTCCCTTGTGCCAGCTAGCATTTTTATCCTTGGGAGAAGTATTTAGTTAGTTTTAAAATAATCTGTAGCTCTTAAACTCTTATTGTTTTTCTTTTACCAGAACTTAAGATTTGTTTCCCTCCAACATCTCTTTTTAGGTTTTTCCCTAGTAAACTTTCTAGTCTGTTACGTTGTTGTGTTGCCTTCCATTTTCTGCTTGCTTGTTCCCTCCCTTACTGGAATGTCTATGAAACTGTCAGGCTAGCAGGCATCCTGTTCATGAGACATGAAATGTCCCCTTTCTTAGGAGCAGGCTTCACATTAGCTGAGTTATTTCTGGCGGGTCTTGTGGGATGAGCCCCATGTTCTGTGAAGATCTATGAGGTGCACAAGTTCCCAGTGTGTTGGATTTGGTTCAGAATGATGTCCCTTGCTTTGGTTTTGGAAAAGTTAAAATAATTAGGTTAAGCCAGGAAGCATACCTAGGCTTTTGTTGTTTGTGTTTTGGGGTGATTGACTCAAGTGGATTGGTGCAAGGTTTCCTTGCCTGAATTTCACAGGGTATCAGATGGTGTTATTGAGCAAGTCCTCTGTTTGTGTTTGAAGAGATGCAAGAACTGTGTTACTCAGTGGCTCAGGAAGCGCATGGATTCTGGCTGCTATGTCTCTCTCCTGCCTGGGAAACATGACCTCTTATGGTCAGGGAATGTATGTTTTCTCTGTGTGTGTGTGGCCGCCTCCTGAGGCCCTGAACTTGGAGTTCCACTGGTTGTCTGTGTCCATGTGGGGCTCTCAAGACCGTGCCTCTGTAGTGGTGGTTTAAGTGTGTGCAGTGGCTTTTGTCACCTGGCTTTACAGAGTGTGGGTGCCTGCTGGCAGGTGCTCTGTGCCACGGTGCGTACCAGCCCAGTGCCAAAGAGGTGTGAGGAAAAGCTGCTGCAGAGGCCTCCGGATTGCACGGGAGAGAAGGAAGTATTTCTGCAGGCAAGGAGTGGCAGCCAAGAGCAAGATGAGGAAGGAGTGCTTGGTAGTTGGCCATTTCCTGGATGGAACATGTTTCTCACCTGGAAGTTAATACAACCTGCACCTGAAGTGGTGCTGCTGCTCAGTTAATCCAGTCTTTGAGGCTGTGCCTTGATGGGTCTCTGTTCCTCTTCCATTTCTGAGGCACAGAAATTTAGGAAGGGAAGGGTGCATGTTACTTGTTGGGTGGGTGAAGAAGGATCCAAGGTGCTGAGTAGTCGGACTGGTTTTGTTTCTTCCTCAGTCCTTCCAGCCTTGGAACAGTTTTGATTCCAATGGAGACTGATTTACTCCTGTGCACTCCTTTGCTCAGGTTGTGGCCCTCACAAAAATCTGAGGGCAGCAAATGAAGAAGTTTATGGCTCCAGCAACTGCTTGGGAGGGACCTGTTGATAAGCCTTTTTATGATATGCTAATTAGGGCACAACAACACTAGGCCATCCCTTGCTATGGATGGTGAAAATGCGTTTAAAGTATGGCTGCCCATATAATAAATGCCTGTTTCTTTTGCAGAGAGAGAAGGAAATAGGAGAAAAATTGTTGCCAAAGGTGATCTCAAATCCAAGTCCACGTTTTATCCAAGCAGGCAGGTGGTGCCCCTGAACACATCTTCAGTAGGTAAAGTACTGAACACCATACTTGAGTGTTTGTTTCAAGTTTGTTCTCCGTTGTTTAAAGTTTAACACTTCTAGAACCTAGAAGTGTTCTAGTTCCTAGGGAAGGGGCCAATGCAGAATTAATAATTTTTATCATTGCTTCTCTGGAAACCTAAAACTTGTTGAAATCCTCAGATCTGTGTTAAGTAAAATTTTTGTTGGTATAGGCCAGATGGGCCTATGCTCAGAAGTTCCGAACTTCTTCCTGAGCTCTGATTTCCCTGCTACAGGAGGTTACAAACAAGAGCTATAACTGGTGAATTTTGTGTGCAATTGTGCCTTGGAGTAGTTAATAATCTGGGAAACTGTCAGAGTACCTGCACTGCTTGAGCACAAAGAAGGTAAGGCACTAGGTGAAATTGGGTGTCATTTAGCAGTGATTTCAGGCAATTAGTGCCATTGAATAAAACAAGAGTGTAGGTATTTTGCTGAGAGCATTGCGCTGTACCCTGTTGTGTCCCCTGCTTGTGGCCTTGTGAGGATGCCATTGTACAGCTGGGCATCCTGGGCAAGGGGGAGAGAGAGTTGCAGCCTTTGCTGTGCTTTAGGACCTCCCCGTGCTGCGGGGTGGCTGAGCAGGGCTCACCTTCCTGAGCCAACGTGGATCGCTCACCTTACACAACATCGGACACGCTCCTTCAATTAGCGTTTGTGCGGAGCTGAGCTATTTTGAGAGGAAAGACGTGGGTTAGGTGGAAAGAGATTGAAGGAGAGAAAAGGATTGCAGGAAGTGAGGAAAGGAGGAGGACTTTCCCTTCTCCTGGGGAGTGGTGCCTCTGCAGTTACTCTGTCCTGACCCTTCAAAATACTTTGAGCTGTGTTCTCCTGCTAACACCAGTCTTAACATTTTTATAAGTGTTTATTTCTTTCCTTCCATTTCTCAGCTTTCTCAGGGGAAAATAAAATTCTTCAGTGATACAGCCTCGGGCTGCTTTGGCAGTGACTATTTATTTTCCAGAGGGAATATGTCTGTGAATGTCATTCTGGTTACCGTCAAAGTGAGAGACTTCAGAGTTTGACCTAATCTTGCATTAAGATCTGTTTACCCTGACCAGCAATGAGCTTACTGAAGTCTGAATGTCTATCCTTTTATACTGGCAATTGGTGGCATAATACACTCCCACACTCGAGCAGATGCATGAGAATGAAGGCAAGCAGTGCTTAACAAAGCTGGTTACTTTTTTCTGATAGCTAATTACTATTTTAGACTTAGCTTCCTGCTAGCTGTGGTTGGATTAAATACCAGGTTTGTGTTCATCCCTCATAACGAGCTATATTTTACATGGGACTATGTGAATATTTGTCTGCACTACAGAATGTTTGTCTACACATACTGCTTCTCAATGACTTTTTAAAAGCTCTTGATCACTATTGAAAAGCTTTTTATGTATTTGCCAAACTATCACAGTACCTCTTTTTATGCAAGTAGCTAAAGGTGTTGAACTGATTCCTGTTTATAAAGCTCACTTGAAATGTGAAGCAGCGAGACAGAAACCCTCATCTGAATGTCTGGGAGTAGCTGCAGAAATCTGGTAGTGGAAAATGTACTTGGGCATAAGAGAGGCCATCGTTGATACTAAATGTTAATATATTTAATTGTAGATTCTTGGCACTGTGGGACTTGTTGAAGCTGTTTTGATTCTGACCAAATGGTCTTCCCTGCATCTCTTTTGTGGTTTTGGTGACACTGGGCCATTCTGCAACGTTGGAACATTCGTTGGAGAACATGGGATCTGGTAGTTCTGTAAATGTCCAGTACAAGTACTCCCTGCAGAAGTCTGAAAATGGTGAGTGGTTCTTAGGAAAGTGATCTTATCCTGTTTTCTCCTGCTTGTGCTGTTGGGAGATTGCCTCAAATGTGTCTCTCCTCTGGGTTTTCTTCATAGCATTGAAGTGAGGTTCTGTCTTTCAGTATGCTGTGACCAGAATTCTCAGATGTCAGGGATAAGACAACAGGCTTGAGGAAATAACAGCTATTTAGATGAGGAAAATCCACTCAAGCCTAATGGGAGAAGAAAGCTGCAGTTAGCAGCAACACCTGTTGGATGAACACTTGCTGGGTAATGCAGGTGTTGTGTCTGCTGACAGTGAGACAGATGTCACCCTGCTGCTTCTCTGCCATTATTTTCCAAGGCTATTACTAGTGCAGCCAAAATCAATCTAGTTACGAAGAAAGTGAGATGGTGTGGCTACGAAAAGCTGGCAAGCTAAAAGTGTGCATTTTGTCTAATTACATCAGCACAGTGCTCTTAATCTCTGCTAATAATCCAGATTTGTCTATGGCTCTCAAAGTTGTGGTGATTTATTTTTTTAAGCCCTCTCTAATGGTATTAATTTTGTGGGTGTGTGCCTGTGTCTGCTGCAGAGCAAAGGGAGTTGATGAAGAAGACGTTAGATATAAGAGTCAAAAAGTAAATAAACTGTCTTCTGTTTGTTGTTTGAATCATGCCGTCATGAGCACTGGCAGAACAGCAGGATGGGGCAAACTGTTTGCAAGTATTTGGATAAGAAAATAAGGATTGAAAGTAGGGATAAGGTTGTGACTCACCCTTTTATTTGCTACCATCCACTACTGAAAAACTTTTTATTTAAGTTAGACTTACCTGTCACCCATAGCACCAGAGGTCGGTGGACTTCCACAACAAATTGAGGGTTATTTTAGGATGAGCAAGTGTAACGCAACACTAGTTACTTCTTTGAGACCTTGTATTACATCTGATAGCTCAGCAACAGTTTCCCACAGCAGTAAAGCCTGTCTGAATTTGTAGCCTTTGGCTCTCAACACACTTGAGATTTGGCCATCTGCAGCAGGGCAGCTTCTTAGGACTCTGTGCCCAAATGCAGCATGCCAAATGCCATCCCAGTCCCGCCTGTCCAAGGCCTGAAAACTGTTTTCGAAGGACAGTGTAGGAGCAGAGCTGTTCAACTGGCCCTGCCTTGAAGTGTAGTCTGGTTTGAGTGCTGTCGCTTTGCTATGCTTATATGATACATGGTTTGGATCATGATAAAATGTGGGTAAATCTTTCTCTTCCCTGTTGATTTTTTTTCCCCAAAATGATACAAACACTGCCAGATATAACTCACCCAGGTAAACTGCTAAATTAGAATACCTGGCTTTTTCAGTTGCACAGTCAGTCTCCATAAAAGCAGGATACAAACCAGTGCCTTGCCTATCTGGGGCTTAAATGCTCTTGATGGCGGTATTTATATTAACTGTGCACTTGATAACAAGTCTTTCATTGGTTTAAGTTTTTGCTGTTTCAAAGGTTTTGGTTTTCATTGGTATGTATGGAGTTATCACAAGGAATTTTTTCCAAGCACAGCAGATCAGTAAGATTTTCTCAGCAAGAGAGAAGGCAAAAAATACAGAAGTTATTCCTGAGTTAAGGTTTGCCTAATCTTACCTTCTTGCCCACAACTTCAGGGAGTCTCACACCCCTGCTGAACAGCAGCTGTAGATCTTCCTTTTTTGTGCTCTGCAATTCCCAGTGCTGAAAGAGAATAATGATTTAAAAGGATTATTATTTTCAATATATAATCCATTGAGATTGCTTCTTTAGGGAAAGGTCATTGTTTCTTGCTGAAGTACCTGGAGGGCCATTTGTTGTGTAATTAATGGAACCTGATTGAATTAATACGATTTCTTTATCTCTTGCCTGTGTATAGCAGCCTTTGGGCAGGAGTGAGGGATTTTCCTCTTTTTAATGAAGATTTTCCACACCTCCCATTGCTCTCCCTGCTTTGGTGACTGTGGCAGGGGAATACACTTTCTGCAGCAGGCCTAGTTCCCTACCTCTGTTGTTTCCCTTGGATGTTGAAGCCAGCTTGTGGATACAGCAGTCATCCCTTTCCCCCCTCAGCCAAAGACAACAGAGAGGCAGTGTTAGAAGATGTTGTAAGTATAGGAACCATGGATGGGTTGCCAAAAAGGAACAGCAAGGGATGCAGTGTAATCCAAAGAGAGATGCCAAGTAGCAGAGCTGGTCCAATTGGGATCAAGGATGGCTAAGGAGGGTGAGAGATTCTAGAGGCCAAATTTTGTGGCAGAACTTGGAAAAGTGAAACTGCACCAATGTACTTCACTTGAAGTATGTTCTCACCCCGTCTGAAATAATTTTTGAAGGGAGCACACTGGAATTGGGAGAATACAGAGGCTGTGTTTAAAAGATCAAAGAGCAGATAGTCGTACTTTGGTGGGAAGCATCTGGTATCAGCACTGGCTGATACCAGATAGGTACCTGGAAATTCTGGCATCTCGTTCATTCTGTTCCATTAATTTCCAAAGTTCTGCCTCCCCTTTTTCGCTGTGTGGCTAATTTTGTCTTTATTTTATTGTTAGGTAATGGTATGTTGATATTATTCCACTGTAGAGTCCTTCTAAAGTTCTTCCATAACTGCAAAGGCTGAGGTGTTTATTTGGCATAAAGAGAGGTAGAAAGCCCCCAGGTTTTCAAGGCTCTAGAAGGAAACTTGGTATCCTGTTTTCCCCCAACTCTTGGCATTGCCTCAGTAAAATTTCTGCTTTCCTGAAGACTGGGCACCTAGAGATGGTAAGAGGGACATAAAAATGGTCAAGGTAGGTAGAAAGGGAGGAAATTGTATAATAATATGGAAGAACATGTTAGGGCTTACAGGCCTTAATAATTTGTTAACACTGGTGCTAAAGGAACCAGCAGCAATGGTTGGAAGTGCTTCAGAGGTCTCTGGGCAGGCAGGGTCCGGCCAACCTTTTGCAAGAAAGGCAAAAAGAAGAGAATTTTTGCCCTTAGGCACAAGAATGCAATTCCTAGTAACTTTTTCCTGAAAAGGAAAGGTTCTATTCTCAGGGGTGGGGAAGGAGCTGTTGCAGGTGCCTCAGCTGCAGGCAGTGCCACTCAGCAGCTTGGTTCTGTTCCTGTCCCCCAGCTTTCAAGGCAGCTGTCTTGATCCAGCAGTGGTACCGGCGCCATGTGGCTCGGCTGGAAATGCGCCGCCGCTGCACCTGGAGAATCTTTCAATCCATTGAGTACTCCTGCGAGCAGGATCAGATCAAGGTATGGTGCTGAGGAAAAGAGCAAGTAGGAAAACACATAGCAAGGTGCCAGACTCTGCTGTTCTGGCTGCTGGCTGGAAACCCTCTAAGTCCTTCAGTGGGCCAGGGATTCGGTTTCCTTCCCCTTTTCAACCTATTGATTCCCTGTGTTGCATAAAACACAAAGTAATGAACCTCAAAAGCAAGCCCTAAGAGCCATTTAACAGAGCTTTTCTGGAGTCTGAACACAACAGGCAAGTCTATTTGGTTTGTTATGTTTTAACTTTGATTAGAGTTCTCTTACATGGCTGCTTTGCTCTCAGGGAGAGGAAGGGCTCATAGCGTACTTCTGTCTGTGGCTGAAGGTAAAGCCACTGTTTTGACTTCATTTCAAGGAAGTCAAAACTTAAATTGGTACAATGAGAGTTGCTGTACGTACCAGACAGCATGAGGAGGGCAGAGGTAAAACTTCCAGAAAGATGATTATAATAGGTTGCTACTCTGTTGAATTTCATTCCGGGGTGAATGATGGGCTCTCCCTCTTCCTGCAGCTTCACAACTTCTTCAGTTACCTCATGGACCAGTTCACACCAAGCAGCAGCAAAGAGAGTAAGTTTGTGTGCTCCTTGTAGATGTGGTACCAGCAGCTCTGAAGGCTGAACCCTGTGTAATTCATTGCCCAGCGCTGGGCAATCTTCAGGATGGCGTATGTGGCCGAGTCTCAAGAGTGATGGCATCAGGATTAGAGAGTGAATTGTCTGGAGACTATGAGCTGTGTAAAGGATGTGGGGCAATTCCTGCTCTTAGGAGCTGGAAGGAGGTGTAAAGGTTTGGTATGTTTTCACAGATTCACAGAATGGTGCACACTGCACATGGGAAATTGTCTCTGCAGCCTTTCCCCCACTGCAAGTTTTGTAGCAGTGCCAAGCAGTACCCAGCATCCATGGCTGCAATTGCTCCTGAGTGCCAACCTAACTAAACAGGTCTTCTGTAGCAAATTACTAGGCTAGTACCTGGTGCCAATTCACTACTTTTTTGTCTGTTTCTTTTTTTTTCTTTCTTTTTTTTTTTTTTTTTAAATCAACCCCACTAATCTGCTGTTCAGGGGATTTTATCAGTCGCATGTTCGTAAGTGGTGAAAGTTACAAAGAGGCAGAGCTGGAAAAATACTGTGACTATGAATCCATAGAGGTGCCAGACTCCTACACCGGACCCCATCTCTCTTTCCCACTCCTCCCTGACCATGCCACGGCCTTGCTGGAAGCTTTCCAACAGAAACAAGTAAGCATCCCGAAAAGGTACCATGCTCTCCCCTTTTCTGAACAGGGGTCTAGGATAGATAATTTGGTCTTCACTTTCTTAACAAGCTCAGTTGACTGGAGTATAACAAGCTGGCTGGCTGTTAAACAAAATGGGGTTGGAAACTATGTGGTATTTCCTAATGCCATAGAAATGTTCTTCCTGAAAATATACTCCTGACAAAACTGAAGAGTTTATGCAGGGGTGTACCAATATTAACCTGAATTTCATTTTTAAAGGGGAAAATCAGTAACAGCTCATGTTGAGATTTTTCATTGTTTTTTGTTCAAATCTCTCTATTAGTAATAAGTATAGGATGGCCCAGAGGGAAACAGCTAATTACAATGTTTTGTGCTATGCAACTTGGACTCTGGTTTAAATTGTCAATTGTGAGTTTTTTGATGAGGAAGCTGAGTACCACTCCAGAACTAACAAGACAAGCCTTCATACAACTGCAGTGTTCTGCTGCCCTCCCTCAGCTGATGTGCTAAACTCTAAACTGCCAAGTAGGCCACAACATCCCTTCTCCAAAGAGAACTTCTAATCCAAAGGTGTCTCATGTCCCTGCTGTATTAAATGCCTAAAGCCTGGCTTTGAGCATATCTATTACTGCAGGACACATGGAAACTCACAGACAGGTTCAATGTGGAAAAGCTAAGAAAGATCCAGAGGAGCAACTTTCTTACCTGTGATATTGGACTGGAATTTCTGCTGCTCCTGGAGGTGGTGTGCCCTAGTGGGTATAGCCTTGTCCACAAGGTGCTGGGGCTTTAGGGTTGCCTTGCCAGCCCTCTCAGGCCGGGCTGCCTTGTGCAAGCGTCTGCCATCCAGCTGTTTCCCAATATTTCCCTCATCTTGTTTGTAAGCCCAAAGGTCAGCACAGACTGCCATCCCAGGGAGATTTTCTGCCCTCCAGGCTATCCTGGTGGAGTCTACAGCCACAGTGCTGCTGCTCAGAGGCCACTGATTTCCTGCTTTAATCCCTGTACTTTTTCCTAGTAGCAGCTCCATGCTCGCTATGTCTTAAACCTCCTGCATGAGACCAGGAAGCACCTCAAGCAGTTGCCAAACATCACCCACGTCTCTACCTGCTACAGCGAGGAGATCACCGTGTGTGGTGGGTCCCTTGCAGCCTCCAGGGTGGAACGCTCCTATGGGAGGGTGGGGCAGAGAGAAAATGATAGCGAGAGCACGATCCCTCCCTCTGTACTGAACGTGGAACACAATGCTCTCTATGAGCAAAGTGTGTGGTGCCTTGAGAGGCAGCTGGGTCTGTCTGAAATACCCAGGTGGTTTTTTTTCTCTCACCCCAAACTCAGAGTTGTTTTACTAAACCACAGAAACCACATCCAGCTGAGAACTAGTCACAAAACTTGGTAGTGATCTGACCTGTTCTGTGGTCTGGGATTATCTAAACAACAAAATCCTGTAGCTTTTCTGGGTGAGCACCAGAGCATGCATGCAGATCCAGAATGCTAATGCCTCTTTCCGTCCTATAAGTAAATTTGAGCCAAAGCTTTTTACTTTTTTCCTACTCCAACTAATGTTGAGATATTTCTGGAAAGTACATAGCACAGACTTTTACATGCAGTCAGCCTCTGGAAAACAAACCTCTCTCTCCAATATTATGTTAAATGAGAATTAGATTGTAATTTTGAATGCTAAGCTTTCTCCCACATAATGACAATCTTTTGCCAGGTTGTGCCATTACAAGAGATAAATGAGCAAAGTTTCTAAGTCAGTCCTCAGCAGATGGTGTAGGTTTTTTTTACTCTCCTTCTCAGACTTCAGCTCAAGCCTTACATCATGTCCTTTTCCTCTAGGCTTGCATTTCCCAAAGTATTTCTGTGGTGATCAATTTATAAAGGACGTAGTTCGTAGCAAGTTCTGTATTGGTGTTTTTTTGAAGTTCAAGGTAAACATATTGTGACTTGTCTCTTTGTGCCTGTCAGGAGACTTACATGGCCAGCTGGATGACCTGTTCCTCATCTTTTACAAGGTAGGCACCGAATTTGGAGAGGGAGGCTGTCCAGGCATTGCAATGGGTATCCCATGAGTCGTGTTGAGAAGTGTTTGCAAAATTGGGCCATTCACGGACACCTTGCAGAGGCCTCTCCAGTGACATCTGCCTGTTCCTTGTTTTCACAGAATGGCCTTCCTTCCCCTTCCAAGTCCTACGTGTTCAATGGGGACTTTGTAGACAGAGGCAAGCAGTCCCTTGAGATCCTTGTTATCCTCTTTACCTTCCTCCTGATCTATCCCAAGGAGGTTCATCTCAACCGTGGGAACCACGAGGACCACATGGTGAACTTACGGTACGGCTTCTGTGCAGGGCTGAGCACCATGTCGAGGGCCTTGTGCAAAATCCCACTGAGCTTCCTTTCTCCTGTTCCTTTAGCTATGGTTTCACCAAGGAGGTGATGCAGAAGTACAAGGTAGGCCTGTGTTTGTGTCTCCTTTACCACGGGAGATACGCCTTTAGAAGACTTGATGTTTTATCTTTTTTCTTTCTCTCAGTTGCATGGGAAGAAAATCTTGAGGATGTTTCAGAATGTCTTTTGCTGGCTGCCCCTGGCCACCCTGATTGATCAGAAAGTCCTCATTATTCACGGAGGCATCTCTGACACCACTGACTTGGACATGCTTGAGAAAATTCAAAGGGACAAAGTAGGTTTTATTTCCCAGTTATTGCAAGAGACAACAGTGTTGCTGATTTGTGGTGAGAAGCCCATTTCTATATGCCAGCTTAGCTGTTGACAAGACAAATAGAACAGATGGTCCTCCTAGACAAGGTTGTGTTTAGGTATAGGCTTTGGTTTGTTAGTGTGCATGCAGGAGCTGTGAGGGGATGAAGCACTCTTGGTTTCTAGAATACCTGCTGCTGCTGAAGTAAAAATAGAGCGATGATGAGACATTGTCTCACAGTTCCTTAGCTTGTTTTTACCCCCTAGATTTCCAGAAGGAGTTTGATAAATCATTTAACTTGTCTCTGCCTCACTCACCCAGTTGGGAAATACCCTTTTCCTTCTCCAAAAAAATCACAACTCTTGCATTAGTTATTAATGCTTCCTTTGATCTGCTGCATAATTCCCGTTGCAGATGAAATCTGTGTGCAGGGAGTCAGTGAGGAAGAATGAGCTGTGATGGGTGTGAGGGCCAGCTGCAAACCCAGGATGGCTTGTCTGAGAGGATGGCAATAATAGTTCCCCATAGTCAAGCAGCAGTTGATGGCAAGAAGGGAGTGGAGTTTGGAGGCTTGAATCATTTGAAGTCTGCCAATGGAAGACGTTAGAGCTGGAGGTCTGGGTTTCACGCTGTGTTATCAGCTCTGTTTCTCTCATCTCTTTCAGTTTATTTCTGTGTTAAGGCTGAAGAAAAGAAAGGAATCGAGTAGAAAACCACAAATCCAGGCCGTAAATGGGGAGAGTGAATCAGGCACTGATGGAGCACGGGATGAGGCAGCTCCCAGGTTATCTCTGCAGCCCCAGTCAGCCCAGGCTCCCAGCACAGCCAACAGGCTGGAGTTCTCCAGGTGGCTCCGGCAGACAGTGCAGGAGCAAATCGACACGTGCCGCCGCATGGTGGACATCAGCGAGTCAGAGCCAGAGGAGCTCACCTATTCCAGCATGGTCTCCTTGAAGGATGCGGATGAGCCGTGCTGGACTCGCCAGGAGGAGTGGAAGCAGGTGAGGAGTCTTAGTAGGGTCCTGAGCTGGATGTGCTGTGGGTGCCTCCTGCAGCAGTCGGTCATTCAGTGGTAGGTGGCCAGGAAGGGCTGCTCTGTGAGGCCATGGGCATGTTTTTCTGGGTACCTTTGTTACCTTCTGGGAGGAGCAGCTAGTGACTCCCTTTCCTTGTTTTTCCAGCCTGGCAGTCTCTTCTGTGCACTCTGAAACCACTGTTAGTTAGTTGATGTTACGTGTGACCTTCCAATGCTGCACACTATAGCGCTATATATTGAAGTCAGGGTTAAAGAGATTAAGCCTTAATCCACACAGTGGTTACTGAGTTAGCACTTGTATTTCTGGAGGCTGTGGGAGGTCCTGGCTAGAGAACAAAGGTGTTTCATACTAAGCCTGCTAATGGCCTCATGATCTGCAGGTTGTTCTTGCCCCAGGACTTGTGTTTTGGGATGGGGGAAGACAGGCAAGGCTCTTGGACATCTTAATGCTAGCAAAGGCAAAGCTTGTATCAGGCCTGACTTAAGCACATCCCTCTTTCCCCAGACACTTGAGATGTGCCTGTAGCTCATGGCCAACAATACTGCCAGTTCTAAGGTGGCCTCAGTCTGTGACAGTCTTCAGCTGGAATGCAGGAAAAATGTCTGTTCCCTTGCACTCCGGTTATAGCAGCAGTCTAGGGAGGGATTCCGAGACAGAGCTGTATTTGCTTAGCGGATTTTGCCAATCCTTTCAGGTTTTAGACATTCTCTGGAGCGACCCCATGCCTCAGGAGGGCTGCAGAGAAAATAAGGTGCGAGGTGGCGGCTGCTACTTTGGGCCTGATGTGACGGAGAAGTTCCTTGACAAGTACAGCTTGCAGTTCCTGATCCGCTCTCACGAGTGCAAGCAGGAGGGCTACGAGTTCTGTCACAACCGCAAGGTCAGTTGGGGGTGGTGTGAAGGGTGCTTGGGTTTCCATCCTGCCAGGGTGGGGTTTCTGGGGGGGTGGCTTGTCTCAGTTCTGCATTGCTGCCAGTGGGGCTTTAAACACATGCAAAATCCTTGAACAGGCTTACTGGGAGTTAACTGAAGAGTGTTTCTATGTGAAGTCTTATTTGAGGACAATCTGGAGCCACCTGCTCTGCTGGGGACATGGCTGTGCAGGCAAACCGTGTCCTTGTGTGCGGTGCTTGAGAAAAGATCTGAACCTACTTGTGTTGTGGCCCCCACTTAGTGCAGCTGCTCCTGCAGATGAGCTACAAAAGGGTGCTACTGAGCTGCTGCAGCCAAGTTCTGCTTTCAGAAGATGCACAGTCAGGTCAGTGGCTTTGTCAGGGCACTCAGACTCTGGAGAGTGGAATTACTGGCAGAGAGCGCAGGAAAATTGCAGAAGCCCAGCATGTGGCCAGATCCACATGTGACCACTGCCACCCACGAGGAACTCACACCTGCAAGGCTTCCAGGCCAGCTGCCACCTGTCCCTCCCTCTTCTCTGTATAACATGGTGCTTTCACAGTCTGTGGGCTCTGGGGGGGATCGGGTGTATTGTTTACATGTATATCAATATTACAGGATGTATGTACTGACTGCAAATGCATTTTTTGGGGGGGATTAGGTGCTGACTATCTTTTCAGCCTCAAACTACTATGAGATTGGCAGCAACAGGGGAGCCTATGTGAAGCTGGGACCAGACCTCATCCCCCACTTTGTTCAGTACCAAGCAAACAAGACAGCCCATTTGCTCACTATGACCCAAAGGCAAGGCTTTCTAGTTGCTCTATTTGCCAAGTCAAAATTCCCAAAGGGAAAACTTCATGAGCTTTTAGAAAGTTTGGATCTGGAAATGAACTTTCACAGCTTGATTTTCTAAAGAATAGCTCTACAGGAGGGATTAAGCTTTGTACTTGAAGTTACTGAGAGAAGCTCAGGGGTTGAGAAGGGATTGTTAACGAATTCCAAGGGGATTTTTCTAAAGCTTGCTGATTTTTTCAGGTCCTCGTTTCCATGTCGGGTTGTAACTTTTGACCTTTGCTGAGGTTCTCTTGTCGGTTGTTGCTTCACAAACGAATGCAGGGACTCATGGCATCAGCTGCAGTGAACTGTGCCCAGGGCATGCACTGCCTTGTCACAAGCACTGAGATGCAGCCGTAGCTGTGCAGAGCAGTTGTGTGAGGGTCTGGGCAAGCCAGGTAGAGCACTGGGAGGGAAGGCACAGTTTTTCTTGTGATTCATGGCAAGTCTTTCAAGTGCTTCTCTCTGTTCTGCATCCTCCAGAATCAGCAGAGTAGAGGAGTCAGCCTTTCGAGCCTTGCGGGAAAAGCTCTTTGCTCACACCTCAGCCCTCATCAGTGCCTTCAAATCCTATGACAGGGACAATACAGGTAACTCAGAGCTGAGGGACGTGCGGGTTCATTGCCTGGTCGGAGAGGGCTAAAGGGACTGTGTTGAGTTTGTGACTGGTTGGGAGACTGCTCACTGACAGTTGTTACCAGCTGTCATAGGGAGGCTGTATCAGATCTTGCCAGAGGTCATTTGCTGTTACTCAATCTCTGTGGATGCCTCGAAGTGACACCATAAGGTGGGGGTGCTGGAAAAGCAGGATGCCATTAGCTTGAGGTGCAGTAATTGAGGTCCTAGAAGAACTCCTTGCAGCTGGAGTACTGATGAAGCCTTGGAAAAGATGACCTGGAACATGTGTTTTGTGTCACTTGAGAAGGACTGAGTGGTCTCTAGAGCCCCTTCATCCCTGAAGTCTAAAATCACTGGGAAGTGAAGTATGCCTTAGATGGCAGTTGTCTCTGTCAGAGCCTTGGGAAGGAGCCGAGAGTTCTTAGTTCTGTGGCAGACAGGAGTGCTGTGTTGGTGCAGTGACCAAGAGGTGTTGCTGAGAACTGTCCAATGGTGGGCAGGGGAGAAAAGGGATATGGTGGCTGGCAGAACTGCTCATGGGGAGAACTGCTTTCTTGCTTCCTTCCCTGGCAGTAAAACTGTTCGTAGGAATCCAGCTCGATTGTTACAGCCACTGCTAAAATGGGCAGTGGGCCATAAATTTCTAATGAAATACTAAAGTTAGTGTCTTGCATTTGTTCAGATGTTTGCAGCCTCATAAGCCTTGACATATTGCAATGATGAAAAGCTTGCTGAGGCTTGGGTGGGAAGTGTGCCTGTGCCTGCACTGCGAAATAATGCTGTGCTGTCAGCAGCACCTAGACCGTGTGTCACTGTTTTAGGCCTTGTCTTTGCCTTCATGTGCTTTCCGCTGCCTGTGTCCCAGAGGTGTCTCCCTTTTGTGTACAGGAAAGATCACTCTGAGCAACTGGGCGACAGCGGTGGAGTCAGTGCTGCGGCTGGGACTGCCCTGGCGAATGCTGAGGCCGCAGCTGGTGCGCAGCACCGAGAACGGGATGCTGGAGTACAAATCGTGGCTGGATGACCTGGCCATGGAGCAGAGGAGCCAAGAGGTAAGCCTTCAGCCCCTTCTATCAAAGCATGATGTGAGCCGCTCTCACCAGATCCCTAGCATGTACAAATCAATTGTAGTACAACAGGACGGTGGATGGTTCCTGCATAACCTAAAATCACACTGAAGATGATAGGAAGTTTTGCCTGAGCTCAAATAGTCCTGAGGCACCCAGCCCATTTTTACAAAGAGATGATCGATATGAAATCAAAATTTAGGGGTAGTTTGGATGTAGCCTTGAGAGTAGGAAAACTGTATTTCACTCTCCAAGTAGCAGTTTCTTAATTATACCCAGCAAATGTCGCTCTGCAGTGTGGAGGCATGGAATGTAAGAAAACAGTGCAGAAGGTAGTCTCACACCTGAGGAGTTGCAGCTGTACTAATCACCAAAGATTAGGAACAGGCCTGCCCTTACTAGGCCACAGGTGTATCCAATAAGAAGAGTGCTACAAAACAGTGGGTTAGCTAGTTGAGAAGAGACATGGAGTTTGTTGGCTGTGAAGAAGTCAGTGCTGTGAAGAGCTGCCTATGAGAAATCAATGAGAAGGTATAAGAGCTTTGAAATATGATGACAACACTGCAGTGGTTATAGAATGCAGCCTGTCTCGTTGCTAGCCCAGAAGAGCGCTCATGGGAAGGGACAAGTTGCTGATGGTCTGTTCTGCAGCTGCACAGAGGGTCCAGTCATCACACACTGGTTGATAAGGCACTGCTGGCAAAAAATATTCTTGCTTGCGGAGACATCTTGCAGTAACAACTTGGAGATGGGAGAGGTGTCAGGATAACAACCGTGATCATGTCTTTCAGCACATCCAGTCGAGCTTGCTGGAAGTAATTTATCGAAACAGATCCAACTTAGAGACCATATTCAGGATCATAGACAGAGACCATTCAGGTAAGCAGGTCTGCAGGGGGTGTTCATCACTGCCTTCTGTGATCCCTTCTGCTTCGGCGTTTGCTTTAGTATGTATAGAGGTGTTTTTATTTAGGCTTGCTCCCTCCTGTGCTTCTGCAATGTCCGTTTGTATTATGCCTCTGCTGCTTTAAGCTGTGTTTTAGCCAGTGTCCTCCACATAAGGAGATGTAGCTGCAGCATGTAAAATGCTCCTCCACAGGTCTCATCTCCTTTGAGGAATTCCAGCAAACCTGGAAGCTGTTCAGCTCCCATATGAACATTGAACTCACAGATGATGGCATTAATGACTTGGTTCGCAGCATTGACTTCAACAAGGATGGGAACATTGACTTCAATGAGTTCCTGGAAGCCTTCCGCCTGGTCAAACAGTGCCCGTCGTGAGAACCTGCCGAGAGTTGCCATGTCCCATGCCTTGATTTCTTACAAATCCAGGACTGTCCCACCTAACCTAGAGTGTGCCTGCAGATGGCAAGCAGGGAAAGGAAGGCAGGTGCCCAAAACACACATGGCTGTAGGTGATAGCTGTGACCCATCTGGGGAAGCTAACAGGTGAAACAGTTGAATTGCACTTCAGTTCAGACTGCTTTTAAAAGAAGCTGTGTTTTAAATAGTTTCCTGCTCAAAGGGAAGATGCAACTTGGCTTCTCTTATCCATGTGAGGAAATGTTATGACTGTATTGAAGTAATGTATTACTTGTAGGCAGTGTTTTAATGAGGCAGCACCTGTTTGATTGCAGCTTTCCTTTTAATAAACGATTTTTTCTAGACTGCTGTTGCTTGGCTGTTTATTTCTTCTCTGGTTAACTCTGTGAGCAGCAGTGCTGCTCCGGCAATGACACCTACTTCCCTGCTGGTGTTCCTCTGCTGTGGTAAGCTTGTTCTGCAAGTTTGGAGCTACTAAGTACACACAGTAGAGCAGATTCTTGGAAAAATACCTCAAATGTGCAACACTGTCTCTGGGAGGAGGACTTGTTTAAAAAAATCTACTGAGATAATTTCATTTTCAAAGCCCAGGACAGTAGATCAAACAGCCCCCTGCTAGGGAGCCTATGCTGCAGGTTAGTTATTTTCAAAGCATAGTGGGACTCCAGCTTGTGAAGTGGGGTGGAATGTGAAGAGTTTGTGAAACAAGAGAATGTGTTTCTCAAATCTAAGCAGCACAGTCTAGCAGGGGCCCCATGGCCAAAGACTTCCCTTAAGACAGCTACCCCAGCCCCTAAAAGAGAATTCTAGCTTCACTCAAATTTCTTACAGAGCTCAATGCCCAGTGCAGACAGTTTCTATGCTTCCAAAAGGAAACTAATCTTGTTCCCCCTTAGCTAGAGTTCCACATAGGCTTTTTCGACTGTAATGGAATCATGCTTCCACAAACACTTTAAAATGCACAATAGGGGTCCCAGCACTCTGCAGCTGTATTTCTATTCAAATTTAATGGCATTAATTTTGATGGCTAATGAACAGACTAATATTATCCCTTCCATGTTTGTTTCTGCTGTACAAACTCCTCCTGCAAAGAACACTGGTTTTTTGTTTCAGTCATTTTCAGTGACTTTGGTACTGAGGAGAAAAGCAGGTCTCTCTCCATGGCATGGGCTGAGTAGGTACCTGTTCTGCAGCACTTGCTGCCAGGTAGGATCTAGGGGCCACACCTTTCATTTTGGTTTGGGGACTGAGGCTGCCCAGCAGCTTGGTGACACTGGTTTTGATAGCCTACTACCTTGCAGTGCTTGGAGCAGAGTGAATGCACTTACCTGGAGCTGGGAGCAGCGTCGCTGCTTTGCTGATGTCGCTGAGAGCCAACACCACACACCAATTATTACAAAGTCAGACTGAATTTATTACTCTTGGGTGATTTAAAAAAAGGCAGAAGACAACGTCCAGACATACTGTTACTTAGAGGGGCAGCAAAGCTTTGTATAATTCATATATATAAAGGGATCAAAACATAACCTTCAGATCCTTGCAGTCCAAAGGAAGGACAGAAACTGGAAACATGAACTTTCTGCAGCTTGCCCCAGTAATCAACTGGTATTGCAGAGAACAACATAGTTACAGCAACAAACATCTCTGTAATGATTTAAATTAGCTGCTTACACAATGGTGCTACTTGATTGGTCTGAAAGAAACATGAAAGCAGGCTAAGCTTTCCACAAACTGAGTAATTAGTAACAATCCCCTCAGCACTGCATTTTTTAGGACAAGGCTGTTGTAAAAAAAGAAGAAAAAATGAAAAAATGTACAATAGTACATATAGTTTTGTAGTAAAATGGTATCTGAACAGATTCAGTTCTCCTTCTTTTGTTAAAGCATATACAGCTTTATAAAATATAAACCTTCCAAAGGTCAATTTTAAAAGCTTAGAAGAGGCTTTGCTAATTCTAAAAGTAACAGACAAAATACCATTTTGCTCCTACAAGATATGTATTTTATTTTACCTCAACAGTTTTAGCCTTGGAAGGTGAGCCATGAACTCCACTACCATGTTCTGTGTAAACCTCCACCAGTCAACTGAAGACTCCCCCTCGGATGGGAATGCTCTCGTTCAGCCCGTGTTCTATTAGCTTGATGTCCTCCAAATCATCCTTGATGATGCTGATTAGGTGACTCAGCCCTTCTTGCTGCTGCTTCAGGTGCTGCAGATAGTTCAGAAACCTGTGTGAGTATTGTTCAGCTTCACAGACTTAATGGGTAATACTTCCCAGTAGTGTCACGACTGGTGGCATTGGCACATTGATAATCCTGGCATCGTTTCCTTTGAGGAAGGAATAACAGCATTTTCGGTACTAACAGCCTGTCTCCACAGAATGGATTTGTACATCAGCTTGGTGCCCTAGCATTGAGACCAATTAAAAGGATGACTTGATCAAACAAGGCAACGTGACATTCTAGATCCAGTCAGTGTGTGTCTGGCTTAAACGATCAAGCTCAAAGAGCAGGCCGGGGTTCTACCCAGTAACACTTACTTGCTTGATTTCCCTTAAGAGATCTGCGTCTATGTAATAGCGCTCTTCAGCCCGCACCGCTCCGAAGTGGTTCTGCATCCTGATCTGGGACATGAGCTCATTCAGCCTGCCCTGGGAAGAGAAACACCCTTAAATCAAACACAACTCATTTACAGCTGCCACAGCTCCAGCATCTACCATTCCTTGAGTCTCCAGGGCTGGAAGCATTGCTGCTCATTTAATTTTTAGATGTTTTGGAAGGTATGCAAAGGGTAAGTGACTCCATGATTTCCAAGAACTCAAAACTACTGAAATACCTATTGGCTATTCAGCAAAGAGCATGATGCTACAACCTATCACACTGGCAGACTGAAAGCCTTCCACAACTAATACACACACATGGTTTGGAAAACTGACATGTTTTCAGTGAGGAAACCCCAGAGGTGTTAGCCAAATGCTGTCATCCACTCACCTTGAACTGCGTGGGTGCGTTAAGTTCACACTGAATTGTATCCAACTGTACACGAAGCTGCTCCTCATCTGCTTGAATGGCATAACCACTTTTCCTTTGGATCTCCTGCTTTATTAGCACCTACAAAAGAAGCCTTTGATGTTCATCAGAGTACACTTGGCCCATCCTTCTCCCTACCAGCCCATCTCTACATCTTTTTGCCCTTTCTCCAGCCTGTTTCTTACTGGATTTGTTGTGTCATTTAGTCTGCTGCTCTAAGACCTCATGGCAGTCCTGTGGTTTTGGGTAAAAGGTTCCCATGGCACACCTGAGCTTACCCTGACAGCTCTGCCTGGTACTTAAATGAATAGCTGTTAGCTGAGGTCAGAATAATTTTTGGTACTGGCCTGCACAAGATGGAACAGGTTCTCCTTCCCTCTGAGACTGCTTGTGGCACTAGAGTGTGTCAGAGGACTTATTTAGATTATCCCGGTTACCTGCAAGGTTCTGTGCGAAAGCGCCATCAGTTTCCTTTTGTATTGCGCAATTTTTGCCATGGTTGTTGTTTGGTTTTTCTGCAGCTCACTGATATCTTCTGATATTATCTGTAAAGGAGATGGGAGTCATTTGGAAGCCAGAGAAGTTTTTGAGAACAGAACAAGGTAGGCCTGATTTAAAACTGGGAGCTTCATGACACTACACCACCCAGAAACTTGGTGTCCTTGACCAAGACAATTTTAGAAAGCTTTGTTCTACCTCTACTGTTCTGCTTTGTGCTTATTTTCATACTCAACTGGGATTTTCAGAAGGCATTGGAAAATTGGTTGCCCAAAGTTAAAAGTTTGTGCCAATGGACTTAATGGAGCTGGTATGGATTAGCCTGTAACAAAACAGTAAGCTTGAACCTGAAACAAATGAAAGTCCAACCACTCTGCTCAGTTTTTGGGCAAAGATCTATTTAAGGGATATATTAAGAACATGGTTCATGTTTCCATTTTGACCACACAGGGTCACCAAGCAGGGATGCAGATTTAATAGCGCATCCTTTGTCAACAGCAAGTCACGATAAAGATGAGCAACCTTACATCTAATCGAGTTTGATGCTGTTTGGTCATCTGATCCTGGACCTTCAGTCTTCTCAGCAGTTCCTTGAAACCCACCATTGGCACAGGAATAAGCCTAGGAGAACACCAATATTTCTTACAACGTGGTTTTATACTGGACACATCAAACATGGTAAGGCTTAATAATTATGAAACATAATCTAATATAAAGTCACAGATTATGATGATATTTTATAAATTAATACATAACCACATCTTCCTTTGCTTAGTTTTAAAATCCTAACTATTCCCCACACCCTATTCCTTTTTCATAGAGAAACCAGCCCAATTTATCTGTAACCACTGGAGGGTACAAAGGCGCAGCACCTTCAGCAAGAAAGAGAAAAAACATAAGGGTTGCAAAAAATAAGTCACAATAACTAATCCATGTAATGAAGGACACCACTCCTCCAAGGAACCCAAGTAAGACTCTTTATCCTGACAGCTCCTAAGCGCCTAAACGGGTAAAGGGATTAAGACAGGCACTTCCAGTAATCTTCACTGCTTTCAAGGGGATCAGTACTTGGCCAAGTTGTACTCGAGTAACTTTCTCACAAATTACCTGAAGGGTACTATGCAATTGTTACCTATTTCTCCCCTGTCCAAGCCTTGTTGGAATATTTCTATACTTGGACAGACTATTTGACTTACTTATCAGGATCGGGATTATCAACTTTGGCTTGTTCCCATATAATAGGATCAACACCTGAAAATAAAAAAGGAAAGGGATTTTTAGTATGGCCATCTGAGAGATGTTACAGCTGCTAACCAGAAAAAATGCTGTGCAATACACAAACCCTATGAACTATGCTAACCCAAATGCCTGTTGCACAAATTAAGGTTAATTAAAGTTGGGTAGTTCTTTAAAAGACCTGATCCTGAGCAGGGACAGTACATTCAGACCCAAAGGCTGTCAAGCACTGGTCTGAAAGCAGGGGAAAGGAATAACCCATAGGTGCTGCCATTGGATCATCCATACTTTAAAGGCAGAAATTCCTACTGCTCCCACTATATGCCACACTTGGGTCACCTGTCCTTTTGAAGTTGCTTATTGGTGAAACAAATATTTTAAAAATCAGTAACTAAGTAATCAAAGTACCAAATCAGTTGGCAAAATAATCCCAGCAGGAGTTAGCTTTGACTTTTCTGCAAGACTAGGCCCAGTATCTTTTCCAATCCAGATTTCATATCCTTTCATATCCTAAACGTGGACATATATAAAAGCTATAGACAGAAAGGAAAGGCATCTAATCAAATGACATGAAAAGCCCTTAACTACTCTAAAACAAAGCTGTATGTGCAAAGCTGCCTGTAGCCCCGTAGTCAAGCTAAGAGAGCCACCTGAAAACTGCAAGTGAGTACAGGAAATGATTAGTCTGATGTTTAACTTTTCATTTTTTCTTAATCTTTTCACAGGTGTTTTCCAGCAGGCCGACACCAGCTTTTCTCCCGGAGAGCCAGAAAGGCCCAGCCCACGCACCGGCAGGAGGGTTCTGCAGGAGCTGCTTGACTTGTGCTGGGGACAGCTCTGTCCTGGCCATGGACAGGCTGACCCCCAGCTGCTGCAGGGATGATTTGATGTTGGCTTGCTCGAAGTGGGCGTAGAGGGTCGTTGCAGGAACTCTCCTCGAGGTGCCGTTGGGGGAGCGCTCCACAATGTAAATGATCACTTCTGTCCTGAGCGAGGCAAAATGCAGAACGTCAGGAAAAGGTCAGCAGCACGAAGGAGCTAACGCAATACACAACCACTCAAAATCCAAGCTATCACTTCTCCCAGCTGACTTTTAACTTCTTTAGGCAAGTGAGATGTAAAGTAGCTGCAGGGTTTAACGCAATAAGGGAGAGAGAGAAAAGCTGTAAATACCATGACATTCTCTGCTCTCTCCAGTTTTACCAACTATATTCTATGGTGATACTAGTACTACATTAAGAATACCCTAAAATCTCTGGAAAGATACTGGACTTAATGCCGTAAGAAAAACTACATGAAGGAATAAGAGATACAAATCAAACTCAGGATGAAGAGATCTAAAATCAAGGAGAAGGGGAGACGGTAGACTTAGGCACCAACCCTTTCTAACATGCAATATAAATGGGCAACCCCGTGGGAATTTCACGTACTGGTCATCAGGCATTGTTTTAACACCTTCGACATTGACAGTGAGGGTCTGGTTTCCTCCCAAAATTTTGTGTAGTGATTCTACGAGCTGCTGCTGCTGGCTTCGAATATCTGCTTCTTTTCTGTTAAACACCAAGACCACGAGGCCATCTTCATCTTTGTTGTTGGGCATTAAGCTGTAACCCACAGCCTGCCAAGGAACAAATGAAAAATGAAGGTATATTACTTAGCAAATGCACATCCTTGTGGCATGAAGGGGAGGGGCTAAATCCCTACATTTTTAGAGCACTGGTTCAAAATTTAAGTTAAAATTTATTCAGAGCTAAAAAAACATGAAATCAATCCCCTTTTAAATCAATCTCTCTTACAGCCATCAGTACAGCAGCTTTTGAAACAGTTTGGATTTTTACAAAAAGATGCTAAGTATCCTTTTTCCATCGGGGGAGTTGCCAACACAGGAGAGCTGACAGCGATCAGGAACATTTTACAAACCCTTCTTCCAAATTGCAAATGGAACCAGAGGATCAGACTTTATTACAAGTAAAAGCAGAGTGGCAGCTTTCACCTCCTCTTGTTTATCAGCTCTCACCCCAAGATGGCACTGGTGACAGGGTGGAGAGCAAGGGCTTTGTGAGGCCCTGACACTCCCTGTGGGTGGGTGACCTGCACCTTTCCCCTTGCGCAAGTTCAGCTGAAGAGAGAAATGAGTTGGGGATGTGCCCAGGAGCCCAGTTTCGTCAGCAGAGGCTAAACCCCTGCCATGGTGAGCCTTGCAGAACCAGCCATCCTGCCATGGAGCACAACAGCGACAGCTAAGGAAGAATTTGTTTTTAAGCACATGACACCTCTGGTATTTCTGTTTTAAATAAATAACTCTTCCACAATCTCTTTATGCAACACAGCATTTTCAGTCTAGAACAGATGTATTTTACTGCACTGTGGTCCTTCAAACAACAGCCTGTAACGCATGCCTGAGCAGCATGCATTTCTTGGTCTGGAGCTGCATGCTTCTCATGTGTCCTACAGCTGGAATTGTGTACAAGGTGGACCCTTCATGTAATGCTTCTTTCTTATCTGATGCTGGGTGTTTCCAGAGGCAATAAGCAAAATAGCTTATGATGCTCTGTTCCTATCCCTGTGCCACCTTCTCCCCTATTTTTTGCAGGCACCTTCCACTGGTGGCACAGATGGAACTTGTGAGTATTTCACTTATGGCATGTGAATTCATGGCATTAGAAATGCTCCAGTCACAGGGACAAGAGTAAACATAGTATCTGGTATTGTCTAACCTGAAGACTCTTCTTTTTAGTAAATGAAACTCTAAAATAACTGATTTTGCATCACACAACTTACAATGGCCAATTTTTCAAAGCTCAGAAACTGTGAAAGCAATTTCAGACAACAACTTACAAGAAAATAAGCTTTCAGGTGCATTGCTAATAAAATGTTGAAGGTAACACTGAAAAAGGTGATGCAACAAAACCAAACATTTGCTATGCAGGCACAGTTGCTGCAAGAATGCTACAGAAGTCTCATAATGTAACTAATCAACACTAGACTTAAGTCAGTATTAACCTACATTCAGGACACAAAGTTTGCACTCCAAAGGATCAGCTCAGGGAAGGAAGGTATCACTATGCCTGCCCCAAATCCCCTTACAAGCCTGAGGCTTAGCAAGACAGTCAGCAGGTGCAGGATTTGCAGAAGATGGAGAGCCACAAATTTGTCAACATGAGAAGCAAGATCTGGAACTGCTGACGATTTCATACAAGGAATGGAGTCAGCATGAGCACTGGCAAGGAAAAAGACTGGTGGATTTTAAACCTGGCATGGGCCAGGTTCATAGAGGGTTATTTTAACCTAGACAAAGCAAGGAAGGAAGACCCTCAAGTTCGTATTCCAAATGTTCACAGTTTCTTTCAGACAAGAAGGTTATTTTTAATTGTTTCTGTCTTATTGTAACATACACAGACAGACATTAGAATTAATTTCCATAGATCTGTTTGAAGTACACACACACACTAACCTGAATGCTAGCACATGAAATTGTTACTTTCATGCTCCACATCTGGGCTCATTATCTAGTCCCTCCACACCACCCAGATTTCCAGCATCTTCGAACCTTTTAATGAGTATGCATCAGAACTGTGCAGATTACCTGGAAAAATACTGTTTCAGAATACTCTTACCAGTGACAAACTCTGGTTTAAAACCCATGGACTGGGCTGGGACTCGGCAGAGTAAGGGATCGGCGCCCCCTGTAGGCAGCTGAACCATGCCATACCTTAAACCTGCAGAAGGGGTTTTCCTGCGTGAACTCCACCGGAGCGATGTTGTTATTGAAGTACCCTTTGCCCGTGCCCCAGAAGGCCTGGAGCTGGTTCCATTTGGCCAGAATGGCATCCCTCTCATCTCCCAGCAGTGTCGGGGCCGAGAGGGCGCTGGCTGTGTTGATGAGCTGGTTGGACTGAGCGGGTGTCTGGGCAGGCTGGTTGAACAACCCAGTGCCTAACGCTGGGTGGGATGAAGAGAAATAAATGAACCCCTTGACCAACCATGACCATGCTTATCACTAGCATCACTTCTTATCAGATTCTGAGAAGCAAAATAAAACCACCAAACAAATAAATGAATCAAAATCAGATCATGTTTGTTAAGGGTCTTTTTACAGCCCTGTTCATCATCTACAACAAAAGATCCTGAATGCTACATTAGAAGAATTTTTTTTTTTTAAACCAGGCACCTGTATTAATCCATGTCACCACCTGGCATCCTCAGTATCTAAATCTGAGAGGCAGGCTGGCTGTTACAAATTCAGTGGACTTAGAGCCTGAAGCTGCTTATTATCCAGCTCCCATTTAAATTATCCTCAATGCCTTTTTCCTCCCCCTTCTTGTAATGCTGTGACTGCAACATCAGTTCTCTAACTACATTCTGCCAGCATTAAACCAAAGGAGCAAATATTGTTGGAAGCTCAAGGGTGAAGCTCAGGAACTTGCCTGAGCTCTAGTTTAAGAGCTAAACAGCCTCCTGTTACAATACACTTCTGTCCCACTGCCCCAGCAATTGAAGACGCCAGTGTTGCGCTTTCAGTGCTAAGGGACGGGTAAATCCAAAGGCCATACTCACTGGTCTGTTGCTGCTGCTGCTGCTGGGTTCCAAAGCCTCCAAAGCCTAGCCCAGTTCCCAACCCGCTACCCAGGCCAGTTCCAGTTCCTGTGCCAAAACTGGTACCAAATCCAAAGCCTTTGTTCTGGGTACCACCAAAGAGTCCTGGGGAAACAAGTACATGATTACTGAGGAGAAGAGCACAGCAGCCCTGTAACGCAAAGCACTTCTGGATTTGCTCTGAAGGCAGTCAGTCCCTCAATCCCTTACCGCCGGTGCCGGTATTGGTGGGAGCAGAGAAGCTGAACGCCGGTGCCGCGCTGGTGGTGGTGGTCCCAAAGCCTCCGAAGGCACCTGCCGAACACAGAGCGCGGTCAGGCAGCGGCACACGGCCCCGGAGCTGGGCACAACGCCACGACCGACCGCACGCCTCGGGGGTTATGGGAACAGGTGCTGACAGACACAGGATGGCACATGGCACAAGCATGTAGTTCACACTGAGCATGGGCACCGAGCTCATCGCCCAAGGAAATGGGGGAGAAAACACGGACCACAAAGGCACAACTTGTATGGTGCGTCAAGAAAGCGAACAAAAAGGCAGCAGTCGACTGACATCTTGGTCCTTTACCAGAGGGATGTGCTTTCCCTAGTGACAGACACAACTAAGAGCACTATTTCTTACATTCATTCTCAGGAATACTTCTGGTCAATGTCACTACTAAGTGTTTAATAAACAACTTGATGTTTCGTGAACTTTACAAACAGTCCTAACCTCAGGAAACAAACCAAAGCCTGAGGCCAGATACACACAGTCTCTGTGCTCACAGGCAAAATTTACAGGTAAAATTCTACAGGGTCATGTTTTTTCAAAGCCTTGTTTCCCAATGATCATTCCCATTACACCTAATTTGGAGGATCAACCACTAGTATAGGAAGATGGATGCAAAAGCAATCGGCCTTCCACAGATTTTCAGGAAAAGCAGCCACTGGCCAGCAGGAGAGGACCTAAGTGAGCGCCTGAGCTCCAGTGGTGCCAATGGCACTGGGTCAAGGTGCAGCCTGTGGAGTGCTGACCTGCCTGGGAAACCAAGGTCTCTGTGTTTCATGCTGCTTTTACACATGCTCAAACGACAAAAGACAGTCTGCTACAAAGGATTTGTCACAAAGATGCTGCCTCTCCTCACTCATATGTCAATAGCAGAAAAAAAAGGTTCTTTAGATCTATTACACTCACAGTCCTCCTGTCCACAAACCAAATTAAAAGCATAAATCAAAGGTGATATGCAAATGTATTTTATTTCCATTCAGCAAACACCTTGATGTGAGTGGGCACAAGAAATTGTTCCCTCTGACACCCATCTTTCAGTCCTGCCAACGAGCAGGACACCCTGGCAGAAGCACCACCAGATGACACCATTTTTAGGTACCTTTGTAGCCGCTGCAAATTTAGTCATCCTTTCTTGAAAAGGACCCGAGAGTACAAATTAAATACCAAAGTATCAAATCAAATATCAAATAGACTCTCCACAGTCTCTTCTGGTGCAAATCAATGAAGCCAGTGAAGAGTGTTCCCAGCAAATAAACCCAATGAGACCACTGGAGTGCACAGAACAGATGAGAGGTGCTGACACAGAGAGCGATGACACTGTGGGATGGACAGAATTCCTATACGAGCAGCAGCAACGGGACCCCCCAGGCTAATTCCACACCTACGCAAGCATTACAAATCCATCTGGTCCGGTGTTTTCACAGGGAATGGGAAATATCTGAGGTGAAATGACATCAGCTGATGGCTCAGATCTGATGGATCTCCATACAAAGGGTTTCCTTGGCCGCCCCCCAGTGCCCCCATCCCGTCCAGGCCTCCCTGGAGCACGAGCCCCCCCGGTGAACTGGGGCAGGGCAGTTTTGGGATGCATGGCAGCTTTGGGGAACAGGTCACAGCTGGCTCGGACTTTGTGCCGGTCGTATACAATTCGTTTCTGCACAGAAACTACTGAGGTGTGGTGCGTTCATGACAGCCAACGCAAGGCCGATGAGGAGACACGGGGGAGATGGAAACATGACTGCAGTAGTCCAAGAATCTCATGTCAGGAAACAGGGGAAAGGGACCAGCTCTGGGATTGCTCAGGATCACCTGGATTCATTCCCGTTCCAGAGACTTTTGCCTACAGGGTTATTTTTCCTCAAAAGCTATTCCTTGAGAATTTTACAGGCAAAACCCCTCCCATTCCATTTCCAGAGCTTTTATGGCCAGTCTTCACTGGATATGAGGATTAGCGGACACAGATCCCCAGTGAGGGATGTAATTCTTGGACCCCTGCTGGTAACATTTACCACAGAACACGTATTTACGCATTATCTACCTGCGCTTGCCAGACTGTTACCAAAATTGAAAGGTGGAGTTGAGGTAGTGGAAACACCGAAATTCCCAATATTAAAATTCACCGCGGGATTAGCAGTTAATCCGAAACCCCCAAAATTAAACCCACTGGCAGTGGAGTTTGCAGTTTCAAGCCCACCAAATCCTGACGAGCGGGAAGCAGAAAAAGAGCAAGGCAACATTAGTTCTGAGTGAAAGGCAGGTCCCAGGAGAGAAAAGCTGAAGCATTTTTCCATCCCCATGGGCCAGACAGGCATAGACACAAGGTATTAACTGGCATGAAACATTATTTATTGCACACAAGGAGGACACTTAAAAGCTCCAGACACTGCTGCTGTAATGACATTATTTTTCAATTATACTGTGCATAAAGCAGCATCATTTCCCCACATTATTTCAAAGCCTTATCTCTGTGATTCAATATTCACATTAACAGTCATTTTCAACAGCCTAAGACCGCTCAATACAGCTTCATCTGTGTTAAGTGTAACAGATAATATCAAAATTAATTAATAAACTATCAGGAAGGCAAGAGTAAATCACCTTCAAATACAAATACGCACACTCAGATACATGACAGAATAACCACGAAACACAGTTCAGGCAGCTGAGGCACCACACAAGCCTCAGCTACTCCAGGGCAGATTTATCCAAGTTCTATTGCCAAAATCTGCCCACCTCAGCCTTGCTGGATTTACTGATGCACCCAGCACCCCAGGGATGCAGCTGAAACAGGCTCATGCTGGACAGACAACGGGAAGTCCTGAGGTACAATCCCAGATTTCCCTCTGACATCGGTCTGTGAGTGTCAAAAACCTTGCCACGGTGTACAGGCAGCACAAGGTGATGTTTTACCTCAGATGGGGCCAGAAAGAGTGTGTGTAAAAGAGAAAGTAAAATTCAGGCTAACTAGAGCAAAGATGAGTCCTGTCCAAAGGACTTGTTTGGAGTCAACAAATAATTATTTTACTAAGTGAGGGCAAGGAAAGCTCTGTCTTACACTTCACCATGACTAACAGTGACAAAAGCAGAGCGGAAAAAGTCCAACTTTACAAATTAACCCCTGTCTTTTACCTTGCTCAAAAATGAACTTCCAAGGGCATCTCGTCCAAACGACGAATTTACTGCAAGCAAAATGCTGATCCGAGGGACCTGTACCACCTCATCACAAGCGCCTCAAGAGCCACTCCCGGGCCCGCCGGGATCCGGGCGGCGCGCGGGACGGCGCCTCTGAGGCGGCCGCGACTCCCATTGGCTGGGGGGCACGCGCTGCCGGCCACCGCCGCTCCCATTGGCCGCAGGGCACGCGCGGGCCTCCGCCGCCGTCGTTCTCATTGGCGGGGGGGCACGCGCGGGTCCCTGAGGGGGCCGCGATTCCCATTGGTGGGGGGGCACGCGCGGGTCCCTGAGGGGGCCGCGATTCCCATTGGTGGGGGGGCACGCGCTGCCGGCCGCCGCGGTTCTCATTGGCGGGGGGGCACGCGCGGGTCCCTGAGGGGGCCGCGATCCCCATTGGCTAAGGGGCACGCGCGGGTCCCTGAGGCGGCCGCCGTTCTCATTGGCGGGGGGGCACGCGCTGCCGGCCTCCCCGGTTCTCATTGGCGGGGGGTGGTGGCACGAGGGGAACACGCGCGGGCCGCCGCCGCGGTTTTCCATTGGCCGGGGGGCACGCGCGGCCCTCTGAGGCGACCGCTGTTTCCATTGGCGGGGGGGCACGCGCTGCCGGCCGCCGCGGCTCTTATTGGCCAAGGGAGGGGGGGCACGCGCTGCCCGCTGCTCGGCTCCCCCCGCCCCGCCCCTCCGCGCCCCGCTCCCTCCGCGCTCACCGGTCGGGTTGGCGGCCCCGGCTCCCGCCGTGGCACTGAAGTTGAAGGCCATGGGGCCGATCGTGGGACGGCGAGCGGAGGCCCCCGCGGGAGGCGCGTACGAGCCCCCGCGGCGGGTCCAGCCACAAACAAAACCTGCCGCACGCGCCGCTTTTCCGCTGCCGCCGCCAAAGCGCTTCCGGGTGGCGCGGGCGACGCGCGGTGACGCAATCGGCGCGCGCCAGCGGGCTGTACCACTGCGGGCAGCGGGACGGGGGCGCCGGGAGAGGCTTCACGTCCCAAGGGAAATAAAGGAGAATAAAGCCGAGGATCCGTAAGGATCGCGGGTATTGCCGGGATTCCCCAACACTGGGACCGCAGTGGCCCTGGTTCCCTTGGGTGTCCCCGCTGTAGGAGCTGGCGGGCAGGCGGGAAGGGCCATGACACAGCTCCTTGCCAATGAGAGCTCCCACAGGCACCCAGAGCCATGAGGAACAGCTTCCTTCCATGAGGGAACAGCTGCCCACGGAGGTGGCGGAGTCTCCCTCTCTGGGCACATTCCCGTGGCAGCTGCACCCAGAGCATGCCACGGTGCTGGGAAAAGCAGAGCAGAGCCAGGCCCAGAGCGTTTTCCCAGGGTCATTCCCAGAAAACAAGATTTGGGGTCACAGTGCTACTGCAGAATCCCAGGAGGGCTTGGTCTGGAAGGCTCCTTCAAGCCCATCGTGCTATGGCCCATGCCATGTATGGAAAATGTCGAAATAATATTGGCTTTTGCATTTCTGTATTAGCCTATGCATGGTGTTAGCCATTACAAGTATTTAGAAATAGTATCAATGATAACTCTTTTTAGCTAGCATGCTAATATAGTATAAGCTATCAGTTTAAGCATGCACTGTGATGCTTATAGAAATAGTGGTGTAATTAATTTAATATCTGCGTATCCCTCATGGAAATAATAGTGTGGTGAATGTACTGTGTTATAGACCTTAGCAAAACATAAGATGTTAAAAAAAAAGAGGCTTTTGAGTTACTAAAAACACTGTAAGGCCATGAACTGACCAACCTGTCCAAGTGGTAAGATAACCAACACAAACCACAGCACTGGAAGACAATTAGAAAATACCACGTTAAATTTAAGGAGGACAGACCAAATCTTTATCAGGGGATGTGAAACAGCAGGATGGAGACACAAGAAAAAATAATACATATTGACCTGACACCCAGGATGTCATGCAGATAAGCTGGATCATGAAGAAGTCAAACAAAGGAGTTCCCAAAACATCACAAGGTTCACAAGAACATTTGAATAATGCATGGAACTCATGAATAAGCATGTACCTCATCGCTGTAACAGTATAAAGATAACACTGTGTATACACTGGGGTGTTCTTTGGCTGTTGGCCAGGAGCACCGCAGCACTGGAAATATTGTCCCTTTTTTATCCTATTATTATTAAACTACTCAAAATTCTAAGCAGTGAATTCTGTTTTCCGCACATGGGCAGGGACACCTTCCACCATCCCAGGCTGCTCCAAGGCCCGTCCAGCCTGACCTTGGACACTTGCAGGGATCCAGGGGCAGCTGCAGCTCCTCTGCAGAATCCATTCCAGGGCCTCCCCACGTCACTGGGAAGAAACCAAAGCAGCAGCCAGGACAAAGACCCCAAACCAAGCCCAAGCAATGCAAACCCCACGCCCCTCTTTAGAAGACAGTTACACACTTGGAACACGTAGGAAAGACATTCTGTGCTGTCCTTGTGAGCCAGCAAAGGCCTCCTGAGGATAAAGGAATGCCCCGTATCTCTCCAAGGCTGTCACCATGGAGACGCAATGAAGGAGAGAAAGTTGGAAGATACGGACTCTAGCTGGCTCACAGAACCACGTGGCTCCTTGGTCACCCACTGAGAACTTTGTTTCTCTCTTATAACCAATGGGCAGTGAATGTGTGCGTTGAGTAAATGTAAATATCTTGAAAAAGGCATAAAAGCAACATGTTGCTGTAATAAATCTCTCTTGCACCCTTCTGATGGAGTTGTGGTACTTTGTGCTGTGCCATGTGTACAATGACAGGAACACGCATTTCACTACCTAATGGAAACATTCCTCCAGGAGAATATTCGTTTAATTGGGAAGTGGGGGAGGAACCTTGGTGACTTTTAACACAAGTTTCTGCTTGACAAGTAAAAAAGTGTCAGGAGTTCTCAGGACCCTGTCCATAACGCGGAGGGGCGCTCTCCCAAACACACCAAGTCTGCATTCCCAGCAAACCCCCACAGCACCACCCACTGGCTGTGTTCCCTGCAGCCCAGGAACACGGCCGAGCTGTGGTGCCTTAAGCTGCAGAACAAAGCCCTCACCCGAAGGATAAAAGCCTGGCTAGCAAGCAGAGTGGGAACACGGAGGTGCTCTGCATGGAGAAGCACTTTTTTCCAGCCACTGGCTCGGTCCCACGTGGAGCTGCAGCTCTGGGGCGGCTCAGCTGCACACTGTGCTGTGACAGGAGCAAGGACACCAGTGACAAACACTCCGAGTGTGCTGCAGTGAGGACACATGATGGACAGGGCAGCAGCCAGCCCACGGCCCGTGTGTCCCTGTCCCAGGGCCATCCAGGAGCCCACTGCGTTCCCAGAGGGCCATCCACACTCCCAAGGCTGTTGGCAATGCCACCCGTGTGGCCCCCGTAGGGAACCGGGCCGGCTCGTGGTGCTGATCCTCTGTGGCTGCCAGTGCGGGTACAAACAGAGGGCAGGGCTGAGAAAAGCAGGATCCAGAGCGGTTTGCAAATGGAGTTTGGAAGTTGTGACGTAGCTGAGAGAAAAGTCTCCTCCCTGGCTGACAGCGCAGACTCCCTTCCACCTCTGCCCCACCAAAAGTGGCGCTGGACACGAGCGTGGCTCCACAGGGGACAGCTGGTGTTAGGTCAGCTCTAATCGTTTGTTCTCCAAGCTCACAGGGGGGATAAAACCTACTAAGACGTCCTGATGAGGGGGGACCTCTCTTCTTCCGTGCTCTGCAAGAACAAAACCACAGCAAGTGAAACGTGGCCATCAGAGACCTTCTGCCGTGGGAAGCTGGGCTGGCCAGGCTCCAAGCAGGGAAAGGAAAAGCTCCTACTTCTAAGGACAATTCCATCTAAGACAGCCAGGGATGCACTAAGGAAGCACCAGAGGGTGGGTGGCAGCTTGGGCAGGGCCCTGCTGCAGCCCCTGACACAGGAGGGGAGGCCAGAACCAGCCAGGGAGCACAAGAAGAGCTGCAGACTGCTGCATTACTTCTGCTTGCAGGAAAAGTAACAAAAAACAAAGCAGGAAAAGCATGGAATGCAGCTGTCCCTTTGTCACTTTGACCCCTGCAGAGTGTTCCAGCACATCCAAGAGAGCTGGTTTGAAGCTGTGCGTGTAGGGTGGGGCAGGAACTCCCAGGACAGGCCTTGGGACACCCTGGCTGAGCTGCTGGCAGCACAGGCAGGCTCAGAAGGAAAGGAAAAAGGACCAGTCTCTCCTGCACAGGAAACATGCAATCCCATGGGGATGGGATGGCAGTGGGACCCACCGATCCAGAGGGGTTCCCCCGGCACAGAGGAAAGTTGTAAGACAGCATTTAGGGAACACCAAACACACGAGAGCACAGTAAGCCCACAGCAACTATGAGGAGAAAACAGCCTCCTAGAGAACCCAGGCTATTCCTCTAATCAAAGGCTCCACACCTGGGGCCATCTGAGCCCTGTTATGGTGAAATGTTGGCATCAGCTTTCGCCCTGACAGGCACATTAATGCCAGCATGGCATCTTGGGACAGAAGTGCTCATAAACAGATTTACAGGCTGTCTTGTAAACAGACAACACTGGAGAATACTTCCTGCTGCTGCTGCTGTCCGTGCAATTCATCTGTTCTTTGGCCACAAATCTGCATCGTGATTCTGGGAAATAATCCACTGGCACAACGCAGTTCTTCTGCTGAGAACACTGACACCAACTAAATCTGTCCTCAGATATGGTGGAGTTTTTGCATCTTATCCTTCAGGGTCCTCTAGACAGGCTGATTTATTTCACTACTGTTGGCAAGGGAATTGGGCACAGAGACAGGACCTGCCTTACCAGGCTTCTCGGATTAACTCCGCTCCTTTGCTTTGGCGCGTTTATTCTGAGTCTATTAAAACTTCCCCTCCCTAGAAAGGTCATTCCCAACAAAAACAATATAAAAACACGTGCAGAAAGACACCAAAAGGTAAAATCAATCACAAAAAAAAAAAAAAAAAAAAAAGAGCTACATCAAATGCAGGCAGATGGACAGCAAGCAAAGAGCAAAGACAAATGCAAGTGCTGCTTACCTCTTCAGTTATCCTCTGGGACCTGCATGCCAGCACAATGAAAACAATCCCAAACACAATCCCCAGAGCCATGATTACAAAGGGGATCCCAGTCACAACACTGGCTTCCAGCAGGACGTGCCTGAGTTTGCTGGCAGATGCTTCATCAATCAGAACACTCTGGAGCAGAGAAAGATAAAGAGGAAATTAAAAAAAAACAAACAAACCCAAACCTTTATTTATTTCTGTGCTTTCTATAAGATCACTTCTGTGAAGGGCAAGGAAGTGACACTCCCACAACTCTCCACCACTGCTTCCTGACATACTTTCCCCCTAAAATTCTTCCAGAGGGCAGAGGGATCACCTAGTCTGTATTTCAAAGGAAAACAGGGATTTTTAACTTTTGGTTTAGGAATAGACTAACACCAACTGATTCGGTGATTCGACTACAGCACAGGAATATTCCCAGCAGATGACTCAGGAAAAGGTGTGATCTCCTGAAGTCCTGCCTCTGTCTGAGGACCCCTTTCCCTCATGGCCTACTCCTTTAAAAGGAGTGTCCGAGAGGGTTTGGCAGGGCAGAAATTAACACTACAACAAACAGCAGGAGGCTGTTAGTTAACAAACAGCAACAGCTTCCTAGCTATTGCTGTACAAACAACAAGAAAATCTGCATTTTCTTTTCTGGCTGGCTCAGAGGGTATTTCTGCAAGCATTAACATGCCACAATGTTGGAAAGACAGGCAAAACTATTTACCTCATTTATATACATCACTGGGAAAATCAGTGTTCGGATGTTGCCGGTTTCACTGCATGGAAAAAAAAAATTATGGTTTGTAACTTTTCCACCCGAGGGTTGTGAAGACAGATTATACAAGAATAATGAAGAAGGAAAGTGTCCCTAAGAAACCTCCGGGCTGTTCCTTTTGCTGAGGATTTTCAGCTCCCTGCTGGAGTAGGACAACCTCAATCTCAGAGATGGATAAATTCTGGTTTGGGAGCAGGGCGTATTCTGGGACATTGTGGGCAGTGAAAGACAGGGATCCATCCAGGGCTCATTAGTAACTGAGTGACGGATTTGTGCCAGGCAGCAGGACTTGAGCTAGGCTGATGTATTGAAGGTTACTCCTACTTGTAAAACACAGGAACTATTGTCCAAGCGACACGGGGACAGCAGCAAAAATCCCCCAACAGCTGGCACCGGTGGAATCCCAGCTCAGGCAGGAGCTGAGGTACTGTGACAGCTCCTGGGCACTGGGAAACAACTGAGTCTCCCAAGGGGACTGGGCAGATAAAATACTTATGTTGTAGTTATTACAGCCAAGCTGTGCCAGGAAACATCAGGAGGAGTAGCTGCCATACAGCATTCTTTACTCTGCAGGTGGAACTACAGAATCTGCTTGATCTGTGAGAGGGGAGCGTATTGCCCCTTAGAACTGAGATTTGATTGGACTTCTCTCTCTCACACTTGCTGTCTCCCCCCCATATTCCATCAGAACACTGCAGAAGAAATCATGCCGAACATCAGCTTAGATATGAGACTCCACCCAGCAGCAGAGAACACTCACAAAAATTCAGGTAATTTTCGGACGTGAACGTTGACCTGCATGCGCTTGGCTGCCTGCAAGACGAGCCCTGTCAGCTGGGGAAAAAAAGGGATCAGTGTTAAAAAACCCAGCCATGGTGAAAGAATGAGAACTGTGAGAACACAGGAAGAACCTGGTACACACCACACAGCAGGATCTGCACCGGAGCTGAGGAGAGCAGCTGTGGAATTTCCTCCCGCTTTAGCTGCACATAACAGCCCGATGAGTCAGAGCACTGTTTCTGTAAACCAGGCAGGTCGTGACTGTGCTCTTTTCCTTGACCCACATTTGTCTGTGGGGGTGTAAAGATCACTGCTGTACTGGTTTTAGCTGGGAGAGAATTAATTTTCTCCACAGCAGCTGGCATCAGGCTCTGTTTTGGAGCCCTGATGAAAACAGCGTGGGTAAGGCAGGGATGTTCCAGTGATTGCTGAGCAGCGCTTGCACAGCTCCAGGCCTTTTCTGTTTCTCACACTGCCCTGCCTGTGGGTGGGTGGGGTATGTGAGACACTGCACCACTGCAGGGGACAGGGACAGGACAGCTGACCCAAAGTGCCCAAAGGGATCTCCCATTCCATCCAGCATCATGGAACTACTACAGATTCTGTGAGGTCAACAAAACCCACCACACAAGGAGATGACCTGAACCCAGGTGTTTGGATCCATTCACCTACAGAACCCTTGAAAAAAGGTTGCACTTACGGGATTGATGTCCAGAAACGTCTCATGGTATTCTTTTCTGGGATTCATGCCCTCTATGTCCTCTACAAACTTTGGATCCGCCTGGTAAAAATGCGGAGCTGACAGAAATATTGGAGCACCTGGAACACGAGAACACCGAGTGACCACCAAAACCAAAGGCCGAGCAGGACTGGGGCAAGCCTTGGAGGACCCCAGAGCTCTGAGCTGTTTCCAGAGAGGGGAAGGGGGCACTGCGGAGCCCCAAAGCCCAGGGGCTGTGGGCCAGGGGCAGCGGGGCCGTACCCTGCTTGCAGACGCTGACGTTGAGCACGCCGGTGCCAGGGCAGTTGCCGGCGGGCACGCAGAAGCCGGCGTTGGCCGGGTTCACCGAGGTGTTGGCGAACACCATGGAGGAGGGCACGAAGCGGAACGTGGGCACGCCGGCCACGGCTCCCGAGCTGTCGTACACCAGGAACAGGGACCTGCGGGGAAGCAGAGTGGGGCCAGGCGTGTCAGGCCGCAGCAGCGCTGAGCCCGGCCGCACGCGTGCCCCTGCTGATGCCCCGGCCTGCAGTCCCACCACGCTCTGATGGGCAAACACACATCCCAGCTTCCTGCTGCTGCACACAACAGAGGGTCCCACCACTGCCGCATGTGGCGTGAGTGCCGGTACTCTGCTGGGAGGAACCACGGTCGTGGAAGGCAGAACAATCTGGCAGTCCTGAATTTAGCCTAACACGTGTCTGTATTGATTTAAATAACTCCCAGTCGGTTTTGTTCTTCAAGCACTGGGAAATCGGCAAGAGGGGACACAAGGTATAACATAAGGAAGGAAAGGCCAAGGTTTCCTTGGTACATTTCAGAGAGTATCATATAAATTCATGAATCTCTGAAGAGGGCAACCTGGATTTTCTGAAAAAGCACAACACAGAGGAAAACTTTGGAGGAAAGAAGCTTAAGGAAAGCTCATATAAATCCTTCCATTCCCCTTGCAGGCCAGTCTGTTCTTGCAGTTTTCTTCCAAATTCTCACTTCAGAAATCTTCATTTTGAAATAACACATCCTTAACTGCAGACTGGGAGGGTTTTTTGTAACTCTCACCCTTCCCACCATGAATAAATGCAACACTGTGAGTGTTAAATGAAATCACAGGAGGAGAAGCACCAGCCTAACATGGCACCTGGAGAGGAATGGACATAAATGCTCTGCTTTGAAGCCAGAGTGCCACTGTCTTCTCCTCACCTGCAGAAATCTGAAGAAAAGATGTAAATGTTCTCATCTTTGCTGATCAGCGGGTGAAAGGACGTCCCATCTGTGCCATTGATCATGTTACATGCCTCTGTTGTCCACCAGCTCAAGGACCTGAGCAAAGGGAAGCAAAGAGAGCAAGGGCTAAAAGATGTCCGAGCAGCAGTCAGACCATGCCAGCTCCTGGCCTATGGGAATCAGACCTGTACAGAGCCAACTCCCCCTGCCTCAGCTCTGCTAACGACAAAAGGGACTGAAATGGGTTCAAGTTGCACTTGCATTCTCTTTAAACTGGCACCAGGCAAACAAGGGGCAGATTGTGACAGAGGCAACAGTATACTGAGAGACTTACTCTTTTCCTTTCCACTCCACAATCCTGGAGAAGTTCAGGTAGTTCGTCTCCCCACTCAGAAAAACGTATTCTCCATCATCAGTTCCGTTCATCTGCAAACAGATGCAGGAACTTTCAGTGGCTCCCCTCATCCTGAGGCACCTGGCTGGTCACTGCAACAGGGTGGCAGGACTCGAAGCTGTCACCACTCCAAATCCACCCCAGGAGTGATGGACTGCCTCTGAGAGCTGTGCAGTTCATTGAACTCCACCCTGAACAGGAATGAGGTGGAAGCGACTGGGAAAGATCCTTACACCTCCCAAAGGCAGGAAATACAACACCGGATGAGCCTTTTCTCCCTTTCAGGGCTGCCCCTGAATAAAGAGCCCTCAGGAGGAAGATAACCCCACAGAAATAACCTCAGCACTGCAGAAACAGGCAGCAAGGATTTCTCCCAGACCAAAATGACATGCACTGACCAGAAACACTGTGCAAGCCAGGAATGGCTCCAGCACAGAACTAACATCTAATTTCAATCAATTCCTAAGGAAATCAGGACATTTTTTGGCAGTTTGCACACGTGGCCCCACAAAGGCCATGTTATTCAAGCGAGCACAGGCAATAGTGGAGGACGCTGTCCTTGGAAAGCTCATGCATCCCTCCCATGCAGTGCCACCATCCCCCAGGGACAGCAGCAGCAGCATGACCATGGGTTACCTTGCTGAAGAGCCCGAAGACGGGGTCGATCTCGGGGTGCAGGACGTGGATGGTGGAGAGCAGCCTGTCCCTGTAGCCCCAGAGCAGCTCGTGCACGCTGTGCACGGTGAACAGCGACTCCTGGTACAGCAGCAGCAGCACCTCCGTGGCGAACTGCAGAGGGGTTGACCTGGTCCACTCCATGGCAGTCTGCCAGGGCATTGGAATGAGGGAGCAATGGTCAGATTTGCTGGGCAGTAAACCATCAGCTGCATCCAGGCACAGACGCTTCCCACCGCTGCGCACTCGTTTCCCCAAAGTTCAAACATTTATTTCCTTTTCAGCTGACAACAGGCCTTTAAAGAGGTCATAACAAAAGGAGGGCACTTCTTTGGGCTAACCAAGCTGTGGTTCTTCTTGTACTGCCTGTTACAGTACATCACAGCCAAAAATCTGAAGGAGAGATAATCCTTACCACCACGAGATGCCTGGGAGGAATTGAAAACACAGGGTCTGTATTGTCTGCAACTTTCAGTTAAGCGGAGTTCTATCTACTACTACATACAGGGCATTTCTGGACTCATTCATAAAATCAGGCATTTTTGGAAATGCTGGGGGAAAAGTGGAAATGAAGGTACCCTGCAACTGAAACTAAACCAGGATGGTGAGCAAAGGCTGAATGACACCCCCAAGTATTTGAGTACAGGCTGAGTGCCTCTATGACAGCTTGGGATCTGCTCATTCCCACGCTACCCCTGTATAAGACCAAAATAATGGTCTGCCTGTGATCACTATGGGACTCTTTTTCACCTAGTGCAGTCTGGGGGTGCATTTTTGATTTTAGTTTCATTCAGCTCCATCTGCTCTACTATAGTTTGCTTCTGGTTTGAGAAGCAGACTTGGAGGCAGCTTCTCCAAATGTGACAAAATAACCCCAAGCATTCCCAGCTCCCTCAAGCAGAAGCCAGAGTTCCTCCAGGCATTTGACATCACTGATTCCCTGGTTTCACTGACTCATGGAAGCCCAGCAAGCCTGATTTCCCCTTATCCCTGGAGAGTGTGTGATCTCGTAGCACCAAGGGAAGGCACTGCAGAGATGTGAGGGGAGGGGGAAACAAAATAAGGCCCCCATAACAGTCCAGCCCCAAAGTGAGACCAGCATCTGCCCAGGACACAAGCTGCCTCTCTTGTTCTTCCATCACGTTCATCCACCACAAAGGGAGAGCCAGGATGAAGCAACACACTGCTCCTTCTGAGGTGTGTCAGGATGAATTCCAAGCAGGAATGAAAGAGAACTCACCACTGCAGGGATATTTACTGTCCTGATCAGGTCCACTTCAGGGTCTCCCACTGACTTCTCAGGTTCAAATACATAAGTCTTTGGGTTTAGAGCAGACACTTTGGTTCCATTGTCCAAGAACTGGACGTGCACTCTTGGCCTGTATTCCCTGAAAGACGAGAGTTTGTTGTCTAATTGAGTTAAACAAGTAGACACAGCATTAATCACAATTAACTTACGGATTTTCTACTGCTTTAAGCACATAAAGGGTGGCATTTTCAGTTCTTTAGAAGCAGATTCCCTCACTGACACAAACTCTCTGCTGTGTCTGTGTGAGCTGAGTCATACCTCAGGGGGCATTCCCAAAAATACCGCCATGTGTGTTAATTGCGCTTTGTATTTTTGCCTCATCTTTAAAAACCTCAAAGGAAGGACAACAATTTCAGACGGCTCAGAAGGATTTAGAGGCACCAGATATGAGATTGCCCTGAAGTCCAGCTCGAAAACGAAACTTCTGCCTCTGCTGCAGGCAAAATCCACTCCCAGAAAGATGAAGGCTGCGTGTCTGTCATGGGCCTGACCTAAGAACCCAGCAGAATCCTTCTGCCGCCTTCAGAGCACATGGCACCAGGGCTTACATGTGGCACGACCACAGAACAAGCCTCATTTTAGTTCTTCTCCTTTAATTCTTGGGCAGGAACCCTGGGCACAAGAGAAATTCAACTGTTTTTTGCTGTTTTTGCTGTTCACTAGCCATGGCCTGGGAGGTTGCTGCTGTTCCTGTCTAAGCACTCAGACAGCAAAACTCAGGATTGCTGACAGACCAGTCCAATTGGCAGGGAACATCAAACACTACCTGCTATCCGATGAGAACGTCAGATCCTAATTACCCTGACACACACATCAGGAGCACAAGTCAATTTGCATTGCCATTAGCACTTGGCCAACCGGGATTCTGCAGCTCTGCAGAGCAGGCTGACACACACGTGGCTCCAGCAAACCCCAAAAGGGAAATGGCAGCGGGCTGCTCACCGCCTGGCACACTCAGGAGGGGAAACTCCTCCTGTTTCCTCAGCCTGCAGTGACTCAGGAGCCTGCTGACTTTCACATTTGCCTGGGGAACGTCAAGTCACAAGATGTGAGGGAGAATTGTTCTGCCAGATGTTGTGCTCTGCCGTTCTGCGTTCAGTTTGGATGGAGATTCTGTCCTGGCTGCACTGGATCCATCAGTGCAGCTTCACAACAGGCTGCATTACTCTGGTTCAGCTTTCACATCTAAAGCAAACTGGAAAAGCCTGCAAAACTACTGCTATTAGAAACCAGCCACTTCCCATCTTCCTTATCCTAAGTCCTCTACCACTCCCCAGCATCCCTGCCACCCAGGAACATTTTGGTCTGGCAACACTTCCAGCTTGACTTGGCAAGACCCTCTTGGACAGCAATCTATTTTATACCCCAGGGCTGGAACTGAGGGGATGGAAATGGACAGCTGCGAAACGCTTCCTAAAATAGGCCAGGAGTAACCTGAGACGCCTCTCCAGCTCTGGAGAAGAAAATAATACTCCCTGATGAGGGATATGAGTAGGAGGTTACAAAGGCTCTAAGATGTTGAAGTTAAAAAGTTGTAAATGTGTGCAAGACCAGACAATATTCCAGTGCTCTTTGGGACCCAGCAGGCTTGGGCAGATAGGCAGCTTGAACCTTGTAATTACTTATTTTACATGCTGCCAGCTCAACGTCCAGGATTTAAAAACACCAGCACCACTATGTTTTCAGTACAGAATCTGCCTCAAGTGCTTTACAGTGTATGCTGGTGAAGAGTCTGAGCTGCAGGATGAGACTCTCTGGAACCCTCCGTCTCACTGACTGGATTTTTTTCCCTCTGCTTGTCTGGCCCAGTTCACCCCCAGCCTTTCTCCAAACACCCTGTTTAATAAAAACACGGAGCCACGCACTTCACATTTGTGCATTTTGGGTGTTCAGCCATGTGCTAAGGCCAAATGAGGCTTCAGTGCTTTGCCACACAGGGCCTGTGGAAGCAGCGAGAGGTTTCTTCCCTGGCTGGAGCATGCAGTGTGGGTGGAACAGCCCTCCCTGTGCTCCCACATGCCTCCTCTCCCCCCACCAACCAGTGACAGCCCACTGCAGCCACAGCCAGGCCAGGCTTACAGAACCTGCTGCAAGAGAGCTCTCCACTTCCTAACTTGTCATTCTTCCTCTATCAGACAGAGCAGAGCACAGAGGAATCCTGTCCAGACATGCCAGAATGAGGCCGAGCAAACCAGCCAGAAGCAGCTGGAATGTGCAGCCTCTTCCCTTCCCTTCCCTTCCCTCCCTGTCCCCACCAAGAACACCTCAGGGAGGGCCGGCGTCAGGGACCTGATGCAGGCAGCCCTTGGTGTGGGATGCAGGGAAAGGCTCTCCCAGCAAAGCAGCAGCTCAGGCTGGGCCTCCCCTGGGGCAGGGACCAGCCCAGCCACTACAGCACCAGCCCCAGCCCCAGCCCCATCCACCCTGCTGAGCTCCCCCGTGGGCCAGGTGCAGCTTCCCAAACCAGGCTGCGTCGGACACCCAGGAGAGACTCAGGGCTAAGGAAAGGGAAAGAAGAAGCTGGCAAAGAGGGCTGAATGCCAGCCTGTGTGGTGCCCTGCAGCTCTGTGAACCCTGGAGCTGGTCCTGTTCATCTTCCTGACACAGAACACATTGCTGACTGATGCCCAGTGTTACCCTACACACACACCTGAAGGAAAGCTTGGGAACTTGAGAGCTCGTGGGTCATCTTTTCTCCAGCTCTACTGGCTCCTGTCATAGCAGGGATTTTGCCAAAGTACCAGATGGAGTTTGCCAGGACTAAACAGACACAGGTCTGGAATGCAGAGGAGACAGGGGAAGGAATTGTTGGTAGGGGGAGAAGGGAAGCTGAAGTGTGCGAAGAAGAAACTGAAAGGCAAGAGATAACACAGAAATCGAGGCTACCACAAAGGCTTCTGCTTTCATTCCAGCACTTTCCCAAATACAAGAGATTCTGATAATTTTGCAGCTTAGGTAAGGACAGTTCCTTCTGGCACTGAGCCCGTGGCCGGCCTGGATGAGCCTGTGTGACCAGAAGTGAGGCTGACAGTCCAGAAGCCACCTTCATGCTGTGGTGATGAGTTCCCCATCACAGCAGCACTCCCAGGACCACAGCCCTTCCTGCCACAGGCCTGCTCCTGGCTGACATGGCTGCAGGCAGCTGAGCACATCACAGCTCTAAAGGAAAACTCATTTGTAAGGGAACTTTCAAAGCTCTCCATGGCACACAGGACAGCTCTAGGAGCTGGACAGTGTTTAACATTGCACATGGCCTTAGTAAATCCATCAGTAAAAATGAGAGATAGGTTTAAAAGCTAAGCAGGCTTTCCAGGGAGGGTTGGATCGGGAAGACCCTTTTAGTACCACTCTAAATGTTCCTCTGGCCTCATTTTACCCATGTGGATGGTGCAACTCCAGCTAGGAACCAATTCCTGAGTGAGCATGAGTCACACTTTTGTGCAACACTCCTCTCTCCCCAGCCTCCCAAATATCCCCCAGCTCACAAGACAGCAGGCCAGGATGCATCAACTTCCTCTGTGTCCAGCAGTGAAGAACAGCAGCACACCAGCAAAACTTGGCCCAAAATCTGACACAAGTCACTTCAGAGGCCTCATCTGAAAGCAGCTGCAAATGTCAGTGCTGTCTGTGTGGGCTGTGACCATGCTCCCCTGGATAAACCTCCCCTCACACATTAACACCTAGGTTTTCTCTCAGGACAGGATCCCAAGCCTTCTGGATTCCCCCCACAGCAGAGTTTTTGTGGAGTGTGGAACTCCTGAAAGGTCCTACCTGTAGGTGTATGGTCCTATCTCCTCCACGAGAGGAGTGGCACCTTGGAGCACTTCCAAAGGATTTGTCACATTGAAGAAGTAGAACTGCATGTAGACTGGGGGGGGAGGGTCCTCCCAGGCCTCAAAGGTTTCTGTGCCATTCTTCAGGACTGTTCCCTGAAACAAGAGAAAGGCAAATCAGCTGCTGATGCTATCATACTGCATGGCACTGACAGGAGAGAGAGGAATTCCATACCCCAGGAACAGCACAGGCAGTAAGACTCAAGAGGGACCCCAGTTCTAGATCTGCTTTACTTTGGAGCAGCTCACCCAACATCAACCAACCCAGGCACCTGCTCTCCTGGCCACAGGCCAGGGGCAGCACTGCTTGCTTTGTAGTTCCACCCCTCCCCACAGATAATTGTGCCTGGCGTCTTTCAGAAGGGAGACTGATCAGCTATTACTCAGCAATCCTGTCTCCTTTCCTGCATCAGTAAAAACCTCCACCTGGTGCAAGACACCACAAAATGTGCCAACATTACTGATAAAAGTACAACTCAGTGCTGGGAGGCCAAAAGAGTCCTGGCCTCGATGATTTCTTTGCCCAAGAATGTCAGATTCCAACACAGCTGCGAGACTCTGTCTCCCAAGCAATCAGACTTTGTTTTTCAGTGGCCTGTGAGCAAAACTGTGAGTGACAAATTGCTTTCATATAAACACTCTAGGATTTGTGCCTTTCCAAGGTCTTGGAATAGGGGAAAGACTATTCTCCCTCTGTCTTTAATTTCTTTCCTCCAGCCATGTCAGCACCTGCATCTCCAGCCCCACGGTGTGCCAGTCTATTTGGTAACCAAGCTATAAGCCATTATTTATAACAGAAGCACTTAGGAAATGAAACACTAATTCCCTTGCCTCAGTGATACTCCTTATCAGTGTATACACCTTATATAGCAAGTCACAACCACACCTGTCACGTAGAGCTCTGAAACAGCGGTTTCCATCTCTCACTGTATTACTGTCCCATTTTGGATAAAATTCACCCCCCCTATAAAGCATCCCCACCACCAAAACCATGGCTCTTCATGTAGTTATAGCTCTGGAACTGCTTCAGGGGTCACACAGAGAAATCTGGCTCGCTGAGTAAATGTTCAGGAATAGACACAAAGCAAACTCTGTCTTTGAAAACCACATCACCTGTAGGCGGAAGAAAGGGAGGAGGGGAATGATTTGCAATTAAATGGCTCTCATCAACACTCATTCTTTTTATTCTTGTGAGAAAACAAGTGGAATATTGTGAGTGGAAGCTCAGAAGCAGGGCAGGCTGGACAGCTGCCAGCTCGTGGTCAATGTTCACGGGGTCTTATCAGCCACACTTGCCTCAGGACTCATTCTTGGCCTTCCCACTTAAGGAGGCGTTTTCTCTCCATGGCGACTTTAATTTTGAAGGATGAGATAAAGAGAAGACTGTTTCAAAGACAAACTCGTTGGCAGGAGCTTGGCATGGCAGCAGTAATGCTGAACGTCAGTGAGAGCCAGCCCAGCTGCTGGCACTTTGCACTTGCAGCCTGCTTTCCCCATAGCATTAAATCCCATTTATTCTGTGCACACCTCAAAAATGTATGTGTTTCAGACGCAGTTGGGGAGCTTGGAGCACTTCTCAGGAACTACCAGCACCTCCCATATACAATTTCTTACACAGCCTGATGTTTTTGATCCTGTTTGTTTACGATTTATGCCAAGGAGACTCATCTCTGTATTCACTGGTCATATTCATTCCAGATTTACTTCCCAGATTGCATGGCACAATTTGCATCTCCCACAGAAATTAAGTATCTATTTATAGCTCTGTACAGTGACAGCAAACTTGTGACATTCACAAACTTGTGAGCTGGATTCAGAGAGACTCCCAAAAACTGTCAAATAATGAAACATGGTAAGCTCTTTTCCTCTGATTTTCACCAAATGTTACCAGGGATATTTCAGTTTTTCACAGGATATTACAAGGACATCAAGGCTTCTCCTTTCCAAGTGGAGTCCACGCTCATTTCCAGTGTTCCAAAGCATCCTTCCTGCTGCCTGTATTTATCAGCCAGCCCTGAACCTACAGCTCTCTCATTTGCTGCCGTTGCCTTGCCTTGACTGTGCTTTACACACAGGAAATAAATAGGGAGCTTTCCCTCCCAAATATAACAGCTACTGGCAGTGATGGTGGGAGTGGGAAATGGTACTGAACATTCCTGAAACCTACACAGAAAATGTAATTCCTTTATTTCATTTTATTTCTTGGAACCCCTAAACGTTTTAACTCAAAGATGCCCTTTTATGTGTTCATCTATGACAGAGTTTAACTGCAACTTGTTAAGGTGGTGGGCTAAGTGTTCAGACCAGCATGAGCAGACGTCTCTACTCCTGCACCTTGGGAATGGCCTGCCCCACAGGAGCATCCCAATGGATCCTTCAGCTAAGCCTTCATACCAAACTCCTGAGAGCTCCAGTATTTTGCATTAAACAACAGCTGCAAAAAATGATGAGTACATCGCCTAAATCAAAGGAGAAAACATCTTCCTCATCCTTTTGGGCCTGAAACATTCCAGCCAACTCAGCTCGAGAGATGCCTGGCGACAAGTCCAGGGCAATTTCAAGGGGCTTGAAGAGAAAGAGTTTTCTAAAATTCTCAGCCTAAGAGATGTGGTGTGAGGGAAACACCCAGGCCAACCAAAAGACGGACTTACTCCAAGTCTGAAATGAGGAGCACAGCTCCAAGATTGATTGTGTGTGTGTGTGCATATATATATATTTAACATTAGGTTGTATTCACAAGCTGCACACCTATGGCAATAAATACACCAGCATCTCCCCATCAGAGAGCACAAAGCAACACCACGGGCAGCTGGGGATGCCTTTCGCTTGGGGAAGATTCATCCTTGTTCATTAGAGATTTTTTCCCAGTACTCTCTAGAGTTTCAGGTGCTAGGCCCTGATAACAAACAGGTTTTGGAATTCTGATTGGGATGGCATGTTTAAGTCACAGAAATTTTAAAAAATAGCAAATAAAGAATAAATTAATGAGATTTGAATACCTTCTGGGAAAAGTGCTGCCAGTGTTCTTGTCACAACACATCTGCCCACTGATTTCCAAGGGGATGTGAAGTCTGACAGCAGGTTGGATTCCCACTCTTCCCACACCCTCTCTGTATCCCAGAGCCAGCTTTTGGCTGGAAAGGCTGCTGCACACAACGCCCTGTGAAAGCAGAGCCATCCTCAGCCGTTCCCAGGTGCTGGCTTAGGAGACGCAGGTGCTTCAGCTGCTCCAAAACATGGCTCTCCACTCCAGCTGCACTTGAGACTGCAGACAGCCCTGCTCCAGGACGCCTGGAGCCCTCAAAGGAACAGGGACTCCTTGCAAAAGCTCGGGTCTTGCCCCATTCCAAGGCAAATTGAGATTTGTTTATTTGCACAAGCTTTTCTGAGCTACACAGGCGGTTACACAAGAGACAGCAGCTTTCCCGACTACACACAAATGAGGGGAAGCTCACGTGGGATAAAGCAAACGTGGAGAGCAGCCAGCTCAGCAGAGTGACTGGGAGCAGCCTGCCGTGGGGCTGAAAGCTGCGCTTCCCCAGCCGGGGGGTGTGGCTCCTGCCCAAGGCGCTCGGGGAGCCGGCACCTCTGGCAGGGAGCCGGGCAGAGCATTCCCTGCAATCCAGATGTGTGCCAGCACGAGCTGGAGAGCGGCAGGCAGGAAAGGGAGGCCTGAGCTCTGGAAACTTTATCCTGCATTAGTGCAGGGCCGGCTGAGCGAACACCAAGTCGCTCTTACATAAGTTGCTCCGGGGAAGGAGCAGGCGGCCGGGAGATAATGCGCGTAAGGAGGATCACGCCTAATTCCCGACAGTCCTGCTTGCACCCCACTGCTCTGGCCGCAACAGCGGGAGGAACACTTAGAAGCAGAACTTCTGGGATGCAGGGGAGGGCAGACTCCTTCCCAAGGAGAGCCAAGATCAGGGAGATGGAGCTGCACTTCCAAGGGGCACAACCTGCTGTAAGCTCCATGCCAAATGAACACTGCGCTCGCTAAACCAAACCGATTTGAGACAAGGCAGTTTCCATGGTAGGAATTGTGCCCTGTCAACAGCCCAGAGCAAAGAACAGTAGGTTAGGAGATCACAGATTATCTGGTCACCACTTAGACAACAGCACTGGTCAAATCCCTTCACTGGTTAGCATTCCTGGATTCTCTGTCACAATAAGAGCTAAAATAATATTCCTCAGATAGATAAATAATTGCTCATCACAAAGGAATTCCAAGAGAGTTACTAACACAGTCACTGGGCCACTGCATAAATGCACAGAGCCTCTCTGGGAGAGAAACAAAAGCTTAGGCAGGGAAGGAGCAGTGCAGGCCTCTGCATCCCCAGCAAGGCCAGGACGGCTGTCCCCAAGTGTGGAACACTGGTGAAATGCCTGGTTGCCATCACCCAGCCTGGGGAACCGGCAGACACCACGTGTTCCAGCCCACAGCACCTCTGGCCCTGCTCCAGAGGCCCCAGTAAATGGAGCAGCAGAACAGGTATGAAAGCTGCAAGCAATTTATGATAGAGATGACAAAAAGAAGGGATGCTGGAGGTGCCCCTGCTCCGGAGAGGGCTCCTTGCTACAGCTGCTGCCCCACAGCCAGCAAAGCTGCCTCAAGAAGAGGCATTTTTACCCATTCTCACTCTATTTTCACCCAGCCCAGGAACCAGTGCAGCCTGAGCTCCATTCTGAACCGCAGCCCAGGGTGGTGGTGGGCGGGGGGGTTCACGGCCTAGGGATGCTCTTGCCCACTCACCCACCGGTGCTGCAAGGAGGCAGCCAGCCCCCTCCCTCCTTCCCTCGACTATTTTCAGAAGGAATAAACCGGCAAACAAGGACCGAGCCAGGAAGGCGGCAATGCTTTTACCTGCTTCACCTGCAGATCCACCACCGTCTGGAAGACGTGCGCGACCAGCAGGGAGATGCTGGCGATGAGCAGCGTCATGGCCAGGACCCCCACGGTGACCAGACACAGCGACTTCATGGCTGCTGCTGCTGCTGCCGCCGCCGCCGAGCAGGGAGCGCCGCGGCTCCGCCGGGCTCGGGCTCCGGGGGCGGGCGCACCGCGGGCCCCGCCCGCCAGCGCCGGCAGCAGCCGCCGCTCCCCGCCCTCGGCGCCGCAGCCGCCGCCGCTCCGCCTGGGATGCTCTGCTGTGCCGGGGATGCGCTCCTAGGGATGCTCTCCCGGCTCACCGGGCCCGGGACAACGGATCCCAAAGGAACGGGGGGTGGCTCCTGCCCGCAAGGACTCCTGGCACAGCCGGCAGGCTCCCGCCCGCCGGGGATGGCGCTGCTGGAGCGCCTGGCTCGGTGCGGCGGGCAGCGCCAAAGGGCGTTCTGCAAAACAAGCGGAGCAATTCCACAGCGAGATTACTGGGGGAAAGCTTGAAGGGAGCGTGAAGCGCCTCTAGACTAAATGAGGCATCGCATGGAGCGGATTCTGCCACACTTCGGTGCAGTTCAGATGCCGTACACAGATAACACAGGTCAACCGCTTTTGAAAAAAATCCATCACATCCATGGACCTGCTTTTTCAAAAGCCAGTGGGATGTTGTGCTCCACTTCCCCAGCCAGCACTGCCAGCAGGAGGGAAAGACACCTGCAACATAGCGATGGACGGCATGCCAATCCCCGTGCCCCGCGGCCTTCCTGTGGCACAAGAGGAAGGCGAGCCCTGCGACACAGCGCTGCCATCCCACGCCCCAGCAGCAGCACCGGTGTTCCCCAAGTCACGAGTGGGCTCCCTGTCCAAAGCACGAGGCTGGCAGCTCCCAGCGGCAGCCCGATCCCAGTAATGCCTTCCCGAGCAAGAGGGCAAGGGGCCTATCAGGTGGATTTCCTGCTAGGATGGACTGAAGCATCTTCCCTCATAAAGGCTTCTTCCTGTAATTGTGATTGCAGCAACAGTGTTATGTTACTATGTGCCCTTTTGGATATTTTTGTTTATGAAAGGTTCTGAGGTCACATGTCACAGCTGTTTGGAAAACCAGAATTTTTGTGGTTCCACCCATGCAGTTAAATGTCTTTTTTTTTTTTTTTTTTTTAAGGGAGGGAAAAAAAGGTTGTTCTGGCAGCTTTCTTTCATTTAGATTCTCATTCCAGAGTGGTGTTCTCAGCCCTGTTTCATCACCATTTCTCCAAAAACCAAGAATCAGAGTACATAATTAGAATCCTGTTTTGAAGGCTAATTTGACTACAGCAACAAAACCCTCCCCTTAGAATTCCCATGGAAGAGTCTCTCTGTAACCATAAACCTTCCCTGGCACTGTAAAATATTTTAGCTGAACCCTGGCACAGATATTTATAGATCAAGTAAAGATTCCTACAGAATTTTGGGTTTGATTAGTTCAGGGTTTTGGATTTTTCCATGAAAACCTCCCCATGTGATGCATAGAAGCATATCGTTTCTCCATACGGATTTTCTAGATTCTCAGTGTGAATTATTTTCTTTATTTTGGCAAATCATTTTACCAGGGAAGTGCTCAGCAGCCATGATACACTGCAAACACTCCTGTGAGGAGTGGCTCCAGCTCTGGAGTGCAGCCTGGGAATGCAGTGGGTGCACGGCTGGCTCAAGGCACAGTTGTGTGTCATAACTCCAGATCCCTGAAACAAGCAGGGGCACATCTTCCCTTCCCAGCACCATGATGATGTTACTGAGACAAGAGGAAGACAAGACCCATTCTGGAAAGCATGGACACAGTGAAATTGTCCTGTCCCGTACACTGGGGATATCTTGGATAAACATAAAAAGCCAGATTTACTGAGGTTGTGATGTGGCTCATTCATTTTGTGCAACACCAGGTGCTTGGCTCCTTGTAGTCTATGCAAAGCAGGAAAATCTTGTAAGGGAAGGAATTAGGAAATCCCACAGCACAATGTCAGCCAAATCAGACCAGATCCCAGAAATCCTTAATCCTCCTCCTGTGGGTAGTAACTGTCAGACATGTCTCCAGAGGATGTTTGATGCTACCCACAACAGGGCTGGAACAGCACTCAGGAGGGTGGGGTACTGCTCCTTGTCTCCCTGTGTGCATCCCTGGCACTTCACGGATCTCTGGACTTTGACACCTGAGATAGGAATCGTGCTTGCCCTTACTTAACCACCTGCCACTGCTGACAGACCTGTTCACACCCTGTCTGACTGCTTCACACCCAGGCCCTGCACTGCTTCCTCGGGAGCTGTGACCCCAGGGCACACAGAGACACCAAACAGCCTCTCCAGGACCCACAGTAGTTTCAGCTCAACACTGAAAATGCAGCTGTAACTAGAAAAGTGCTTTACCTGATAAACACTCTGCCAGTTTCTGTCTCATCTCCAGTTTGGGTAGGCTTGTCCACTCGTGTCCTGCTGTTGCATGATGTGTGCAGTCTGCTTCCCTCTAAGGACCAGTGGTACCTGGCTGCCCAACTCACCCACACAACATAAAACACAGGACAAGGAACCTGCAGCTCCTTCCCACTCCCAGTTTGCTGACAAACTGAGCCTGTGCTGGCTGCAGTTCCACAGCACGGGCCAAGAAGGACACAGCACAAGCCTCACCTGCAGGGCACGCTCCCAGCCCGGGAGGAGCAGCTCTTGGGAAACACCCGAGTGCATCAGGAACACACAAGGAAAAGCTTTCCAGAGGCTTTGCCCTTCTGCTTTCCCTGCACAGCTCACACATGTCCTTGTTGCCAGAGAACTCACACATGCTGTGGCTATCTAGCACTCTATGCTTACTTAATAAAACAACAACAACATAATAATAATATTGTAACCTAGTTATAAGATCCTGATTTCAGCCGAGTGTTGAGACATTTCTGAAAGGTTTGCAGCTGGGTAGTGATCACATTTCACTGTCTCAAGCTTCAATTTCTTCTTCCCACAGAAGCAAATGAATTGCTGGCAGGAAAGCAGTTCACTGTAGGGCAGAGCTATGCTGCAATTACTGGGTCCATCAGCGACCTTGGAAAGGGCTGGGAGTAAAGTTGGTGCTTTTTGTATGAGCAACCTTTGCTCTTGGATTAGAACACTGCTTGATTTCCAGATTTGGGACAGTGACCTCTCAGGAAATTAGATATTTGCCTGTAACAGCACTTAATTTAGCTTCTGAGGAAATTATTACTTGTAACTGTTATGAGATTAGCAGCAAAAGCGCTTTTCCCTCTGAAATATGGGCCTGACCCTCATATTTTTGACACTCCCCAGCTAAATAACCACAGCCCTCATGGATTGTAAGCCTCTCCCACACACCTGCATGTGGTAATTGTGATAAAGGTACATTTTATATTCACACACAAATACAGTCCTCCTAACTTCAACTGCACCAAAACCAGCAGTGCAGCCACTCACACCCCTCAGCTGCTTCTGGCTGGGGCTGCTGCTCCCCTGACTCAGCTGCTGGTGCAGCAAGAGCCCCGTGACTCAGGGGTGCCAGGCTGTGCTGCCAGCGTGGCACTGAGCCTTGCTCCAGGCCACCTTTTCCTCTGCACCCCGACTGCTGCCCTCCTTTTCCAAAGCTGAACCCCTCCTTCCCAGCACTGGCACACAGCAGCAGGGCTGGAGCCCTCCCTGCTGAAGCAGGAAATGCCTTCTGGCCTGGGAGGATGGCACCAGTGGCTGTGGAACAGAGACTTGCTGGGAAAGGAAGGCAAGGATGGACGGGAGGCTCTGACCAGTGGCACCTCTGGGTAACTCACACAGGTTTGCTGAGGGCCTGGCTTGCAGGGCCAAGCCCATCTCATCAGTGAAACTCACCCTGTCAGAGTTTTACTACCTTAATTCAGGTTTTAGCTTCTGCAATGCAGATTGCAACAGGAAGAACGCTGTCTTTTCAAGTGCTTGATCTGATACTCTTGAGCATTGCCCACAGAGACTGACACACTTTTCCAAGCCCTCAGTTTTCTGTACAGCCCTTGAGGCAGCTCCAGGATGAACCAGGTTTACTTGTTCTGTTGCTGCTGAGTGCTACAAACAGCCCTGGACTACTGGGAACATCCTCTGCACACCAAGGGATAAACACAGGTGTGGAGGCAGCCAGGGAGGAACGAAAAACACAGCTGATATGAGCCCATGCTGTTCCCAGCAGTACAGCAAAGGAGAACCTGGCAAAAAAAGCCTGGAGAAATGCAAACCAGACCAGGATTGTGCTGATTCTGGCCTTACAAACAGACAGACAACAAAGCCTGAATCACCATAAAAAGGTGTCCCTGTTTTCATTCTAGGGAGAGCTCTAAGGAGTGGGCAAAGCTTCTGACACATGTGGCTAACAGAGTCAGGTTAGTCATGCAGGCCAGGTACTTTTTATCAGGCACACACTTCCCCATCAATATCTGACACTGCAGAGCAGAGACTCGACCCTCCAGCCTTGAAAGCCTCTTCTGGTAACCCTGGACATGACAGACATCATAAAGAAGCTCTCATTCAAACAGAATCCACAGTCAACATGCACTTTCTCCCCTGTAGAACGGCATGCATGCCTCCTAAAAAGGGGAGGATTCCAGCCTACAACCCCAAGGGATGAACACTCCACCCCTGGCCCAGACCTTCCCAAAGGGAGGGGGCAGACAGAGAGGCACCTGTTACATTTATTTGCCCCACTTGGGACTTGGAGTTTCAGCCTGCACCTAGTTTTAAGGGAACTGCATGCACTAGGGAGGGCGCATTTAAAATGAGCAAACCAATGGCACAAGTTTCCCTCACCTGAGAGTCCTGCCCCACTTAAGTGCCACTCCAACATACAGAGGTGAGGGAAGCTCCATAGCAGAAACTCTAGGAGTCTCATTTTCATCTTTTCGTAGCCTATTCTCAACTGCTTTTTGATCTGCAAGAGCTCAAGAGCACACTCCAGCCCTCTGAAGGTCTGCTGCTGCATTAAAGCCTAGATGCACACTACCTCTGCACACAGCTTTACTGAGGAAAAGGGGAGGTCTTGCACAGAGAGCCTGGGATTTTCCTGGTCTCTGCTGCTGACTGCATTTGAGAGATTGTAATCCTACAATCAGAGTCTGCTTTGTTCTGAGCCTAACTTATGCCACAGCCTGAGATCTTCCCCCGTTCCTGAAGTAAACACAGGGACTGAAGGCTGCAATTAGATGATCTTGCCAGCCTGCATCACATTATGATTTACACAGGCCATCAACTAACTCTGGTTAAAATTCTGCAGTGTAAGTATCTTCTAGCTAGCAGCACCAGTGGCTCCAGAGTAGCACAGCTGAGCTCTCTGGAGCCTTCCCATGCATAAAACCTGGGGTGGCTGTTCTTAAAGTGCACCAAACTCGCTGCCACAGATGAGGAAAGACCAAAAACCCTCATTGGAAATCTCTCCCTGATTGCCAGTGTCCACTGCACTTAAATGCACACTTGGTAGGGCTGGAATGAGTCACCCTTATCCCTCAGCCACTGGAAAACAAATGCTTTGTATGTCAGCCTGGATACAAACAGTCCTGTCCACCAGCTCAACAAGGGGGCTGTGTGTGGGACAGCCCTCAGCTCCCATCCCGGGCCAGGGCAGCACTGCCCGAGGGCATGACAGCCACCAGCTCCCCTGGAAAGGTGCCAGAGCTCCCAAGGGACAGGGAGGAGGATGAGGGAAATGTTCTGCAAAAGGTTAAAGGGACAAAGGGGATCCTAGGGGTCTAATCCTGGCAGGGAGGCTATGCACACTCCTGCCTTAGGATCAGTTTTCCCTGTACCCCCCAGCCCCTGAGGGCAGCGCAGAGCCAGGCTGCAGCACGTGGCACCAAATCCCCGCTAAGGCAAAGCTCTGGCCCCACGATGTGGGTTTTATCCCAGTGCGATAAACAAAAGCCTGGGACTGTTTGGGTGGGCAGGACGCCAGGCTCCCTCCAGGACAGCTGCTCACAACTGCTGACTGCAGAGCTGCCTTCAGCTGCTTGTATCATCTGCTCAGCACAGAGGGGCACTGAGGAAAACACACTGAGGGGGAAAGGGAAGGCAAACAGTGCCTGACAGTAGAGCCAAGCAACCCAGCACCCTTGGGCTATTTCTAGGTCTGTGCTTCTCCCAGAACCCAGCTCCTCTGTCCCCATTCCTTGCCAGATCCCAGGCTCCAGCCCTAGTGCTCTGTTGCACTTGGGCACCTGCCAGCCTCAATTCTGAGCATTCAGTATCTTAAATATAGGCCAAAAGCAGAGCTGGGCCCTAGGATGGGAGCCACTGGGCATCAGTAAAGTCCGCAATACCTTGTGTAGGTCAGCTGTGTCCCTTGGCACCAAAGGGAACACTTTGGAGAAGCAAAAAAGTGTCCCTTCCACAGTTCTAGCATGTGACCCGGGCCTCAGGATGGAGCCACTGCACCAGGGGCTGGCTCAGGGCCCGCCCTGCCCTCTGCCAAGACTGGGTGGGAAAGGACTTCTTGCCTTCCCCTGTCACCAGACCCAGGCAGCACATGACTCAGTGACCGGTGACATCCCCCTCACACACTGAACCCAGCAAAGAGGAACTTGAGGGGACACATTCAGAACAGGAGCCACAGATGTGATGGCAGCAGAACTGCACTTCAGGGCACACTGCAAATCCCTGCTGCAGCCTTGTATTATACCCCCGGCTTTTTATTCAAGGGAGGAAAAATATGTGAAGGCACCTCCCTGCAACTCTTTGATGCCAGACCTGTAATCAAACTTATTCAGGCCATGAAGACAAGCACTACCATCAGAGCTTGCAAACCATTTGGTAGAGGCCTTTCCCAAGAATCCCCCATAGTAACAAAGAAAACAACAAAAACAACACCCATCCCCATCTTGAATTAAATAATGTGATTTATAAAACAATAAAACTTTCTTGCAGCTTTCAGGAAAGCAGCATCTAAAATATGAGGGCATCTACACCCATATTGAGAATTTCTAAAAAGGTTTGGCCTGAGTCAAAGAAAGAATGTAAAATAATACCACACTTCACCTGTCTGTCATGCTGCATTTCCTATGGGCCTGACAATGGAAAGAATCCACATGGAAGTCAAAGCATGATGTCTCCAGGATGTCAGGCAACCACGAGAGTCTGTCAGCAGGACTTGGCTGGGAAACCTCATTTATGATTGAATTTCTAAGAGCTGCTGAGTACCACAACTTCAGTGAAGTCTGAGATGAGCTTGAGACAATTTAGCCAAATACATTTTACTTTGGTTTATGCCGGGGGGGAGGTAAAAAGACACAGGCCCCAACCATGAAAGGGCACCTGGAATGCAGCTGTACCAGCTGGGGAAATGGAGAATGAAGAACAACAAAATAGAAAGTGAGACTCACACAGACTGACTAATGAACTGAAAAAGCCAGCACATAATGGCTCATGGGAAACAAACCTAGGAGGAAAAGGGATGTAGAGAAAGCTGGCATTGACACTACTGTCACAGCACAGAAGTCCAGAGAAAGTACAGGAAATGCAGCAAGAGACTGGCAGGGCAAGCAGTAAGCCCTACCTCAAACCCAAGAAGGAATTCCAAGGCAGATTACTATGGGTAAGTAGGAGAGAATGGCATTAGACCTCTCAGATGTTTTGAGTCGACCAAGCTAGGATGGAATGCATTCTAACATGGAAAAACAGCAGAGCAAACTCGGAATCACAACCCATGTCCTTTGAAAGAGATGGAAAACCTGTGTGCTCTGTGCTTCTCAGCCTGGGTAAGACCTTTGGGGGTGACATCTGTGGCCAGCTGGGTCACTGTTCTTAAAGAAGACTGGCACCAGGCCTCAAGTGGACTCCTGAGGTCCCTTTTAGCTGCCTTCCATAATCTCATGGCTCATAATGGAAAGCAAGTCTGGATCTCGGGTGTCCTTATTACTAACCAACCACTTCTCAAGAAGTTAATAGCAACTGAGAGAAAGCAACTCCTCTCTGTTTGGGAGGGAAGAGCTTTTCCTGCCAGCCATACTCCTCCTGTGCCACCTGCTGACTGCAGTGCAATGCTGCACAAGAGTGTCCAGTGCTCACAGCTGGGATACTCCAAATAAAATGGGAGAGGGATAGGGCAGAACGCCAGTCAGGGTCATGGTTTCCTCCAAAGTACATGAATACTTGGCCCTTCCCATTTCAATACCTGCTTGGGTGGGGATCCAACACAGGAAGTGTCAAAAGGCCAGAAAACCTCCATGGCATCAGTCTTGAATTTTAGATTTTAACCTGGCTCCCAAGGAGGCTGCTTCAGCCTAAGCTCCGGGGGTCATGGTTAAGATGGGAAAAGGAGATGTGACATTGCTCCTTTTAACACCTGACTGCGTCCAGTTAAACTAGAAGAGGAACTCTTCACACTGAAACAATCAGCAGTGCTGAACATATTGGCTATATGTTGCAAGGCTATACCTTGCAACTACTGCAAGGAGTAACCCCCAAAGGATGCTGCTGGAGCACGGGAACTTGGCATCTGTTCCAGCTGCCTGTGGCACTTGCAGATGAGCCCACAGCACATCCATGGAGAGTAATAGAGCTCCCAGGTTTCAATTTCTTATTTACTGGCTCATCTTTCCGTTTTGTTCTGTTGCAGAACTGGAGGAAGCACCTTACACACACAAGGCTTTAAGAGCATTCTCTCCCTGGGATCAGAGGGTGGCCAGCCTCACAGGAGCGCCCCAAATACATGCCCAAGTGCGCCTGTCAGAGCTAGGATAGCGGGAGAGGAGCACACAGGTCTGGATGAGCAAGTGCCCCGTCTCTCACTGGAGATTCCCTGTCACCACGCTAGGTGGCACAGCTGACAGAGGAACAGAGCTCCTGTGAGACACTGCCCTTCCCAACAGCACCTCTGGCTGCTGCCTTGCTACAGGGCTGGGAGAGGAAATACCAGCTCTCCTGCTTTGATTTTGGTTCTGAAACGTGGCAAGGTGTCAGGCTTGAGGCTTCTGATCTCGGGCCAGCCAGCTGGGAATTCCACAAAGTCACGTGTGGCTTTTCCAAATACTCTCCTGCTTTTCCAATGCTCTCCCACTTGCTGAGCAAACAATGGTGCAATGGAGCCTCAGTGTTCACAGAACACTGCTCTCCAAAGTAATGCTACATCAGCAATAACTGAGAGAACAAATGAAGTCTTGAGTTAATTAGAACCAGAATTATTTCCCTGAGACTTGGAGAATTTGTTTCCTTGTCCCTCTGTTGTACAGATACCATGTTTGGTCCTGCTGAAAGCTTTAAAAAAAAATCTCAGCTGCATTTTGGAGCATTTCTATTTATCTGCTTTGGAAATCCTCTAAGGAGACAGAAGTCTCCAAGTTGTACAGGATATGAGCACTTGAAGAATTCCTAGAGGGGAGGGAACCCAAGCCTACAAAGGGATAAGTTACTGTCTGCAACAGTCCGTGCATTTGCCTCAGAGGAGGAACCTCAGCCCCCAGTAACCCTTCTCAGTTCTCCCCTGTCTAGCATCTGTGCTTCCAACACTCCCTAAGTGATCAGCAGTCCAGGAGTTTCACCCTTAGGCTTCACCAACACACTTGTTTTAAAAAATCAGGAGAGAGCCAATGAACCCAGGCACCCTGAGAGGAGCTGCAGAGCAAACAACTCACCACTGCCTGCACAGGCGATCGCTGTCACAGGCACGAGTAAAACCCATTACACCCACATGGACCCATGCTGCCTCTCAAAGGGAAAGGTCCTCTGGGGGCCACGCAGGACTGGGCTGGCAGTGCGGCTTATGGAACTGTCCTTCCCTGCCTGGCTGCCACCAAGCTTGTCTCTGTGTCACAAGCTTGCTGACTCCCTCTTTTTGTGACAACCCAAATCCATCTGTGGTACCAACAATTACCATCGTGGTAATTTGGGTGCTTTGCTTCAGTTTCTTCTGGGTGCAAAAGTCTGGCACCAGAAGAGGCCTGAATGAGCATGGAGATGAATAGAAGCAAAGGAGACCTTTGCTCTACTCACTGAAGTAGCACCCTGCCTTTCCTCCTATGCATTCCTCTGTCTTCAAAATAAACCTTTCCTTCAGGATTCCTGCAGTCATCTCTCCTAGGCTGTATTTGCTTCATGTCTCTTGCTTCCTACAATGTTTTACCAAACGTGCTTAGGGAAGGAAATGTGAGGTTAGCAGCTCCAAACACTACCTCTCCACGCGTGCTGAGGGTTGGCAGGGGGGTGCTCTTTTAGTGCAATGCTACAGTAATGAATGGGTTGTACCTGCTCAGCTGCAGGGAAGTGACAGGGAAGCCTAAATTGCAGTGCACACATAGTACTTACGGAACAGCAGCGTGGAGGTGCCCAGACTGGCAATCCCAGCTCAGCAAGGTGGTGCACAGACACAGAGCAGGGGACTGGCTGCTTTGATGGACAGGAAAAAAGAAATGTAAGTGAACAGCAAAAATATCACCTACTGTGCTAAATCTCAGTAGTTAACACAGCCCACTACAGCCAAGGGTTTGTCCTCAGCACCAAGCCTGAGCAGCACCTTGAAGCACCAACAGTGGTAAGAGAGTGGACCCAAGCCCTCAGTCACTGACAAAGTGCCCTGGCTCCACAGCTCCTTCCTTGCCCTGTTGTCACCGAGCAGGAGATGTGAGCAGTGCACTTTCAGCCCATGCCAGGACACAGCCCCGTACCAAAATAGATATTTTGACTTAAGCACCAGCTCAGCACTTTGCTGGAAGAGACGGTTCCTCAGCTACTGTGGTAAGCAAAGAAAGGGAAGATATTTAGATCATGAATTCTGTGTCTCTGCACAGCCACCCTCCTCCATGCCAGCCATGAAGGCTGCACACTTGTGCTTCTATAAATTCGAGTGACATTTACGGTCCTGTTAAGCTGCGGGAGCGCTGCTCAAACTGACACTGAAAGATTAAGAAGTTCACACACTGGAAATAGACTTACTGGGACATCCACTTAGCCATTCTCTTGTCTAATGAGATACTGGGCAAAAGCTCATCAATGGGTTTTAGAGAGCCAGTAATGACCACACCTTTGGTCAGTTAAAGAGAGTGGATTAAAAAAAGGCAGCAAACAGAACTGAGTGGAACTGATTCCCCTCACTCTTTCCCTGCTGTTAACCTTCAGTGTTATAAACATTTTCACAGTTGGTCATTCCAGAACTGCCAGTTTAAAATACAAAGTCCCAAGTGCATTTACTAAATTTCCTGGGTTTCTAGTAAGATTTATCTGTATAACTTCTCAATTCTGAAATGAGGTTTGACATTACCACTTCAAGAGTAGTAAAATGAGGGTAAATTTAAGTAAGCATCAAATATTCTCTGCACTAATGGATATTGAGCTCCTGATAATCCAAAAAGCTTCCTGAGCATAATACAGAAGCCAGGAGAGCAGGGCAATGTTAAAGAACCCGCTTGTAATCATTAGAGTATGATGAAGAAGTAACAAAATCAGTAGTGAATTAATCTCACTTCTCAAAGATACCAGAGCAGGACAGGATTGTCATCAGCAAAGCATTAAGATGATCAACAAATTATCATCTAAACCCGCCAGCACTGCTAGAATTAAACCTGCCCTCTGTTACCCTGCCTTGACAGGGAGGCTTGGGCTTAGATGCTCTCCAGAGGTCCTTTGCAACCCAGCAACGTTGAGAGATGGCAGAAAACCGAGCGCGGAGGCTGGAAACTTTCTCCGCTCTGACTTTGAGAGTTCACGCCTTCCCACGGCCTCCCCGGCGCGGCTCAGCCCGGCCCCGCCCGGCCCGCGTCGGCTCCTCCCCGGATCCAGAGCCCGGCTTAAAGCGGCGCCGGGGGGGCGGCCCCGGCGGGGTCCCCCTGCTGCAGCGCCCGGCCATGGCCCGCGACCGCGGCCCGCCCGTGCTGCGGCCGCCCCGCGCCGCCGCGCTGCCCGCCGAGCCCCGCGGCTGGGGCTGGCTGGGCGCGGGGCTGTGGCCGGCGCTGCTCGTGGGGCTGCTGGCCGCCATCGTCGCCTGGTTCTGGTACGGCGGCAGCGACGGGCGAACAGAGGCGGGCGGCGAGGAGGCGGCGGCCGGCAGAGAGGGGCCCCGGCGGGCGAGCGCGGCGGCGGTGACCACAGGTACCGGGATGGGGAGGCGATGCCGGCGGTGTCCCGGGCTGCCCGAGCCTGCGAGGACTTGGGTTTGCCGGCGCTCAGGCTAACCCGTTCTCTCTCAATGTCACTTGCAGAGGATGCTGCGGCGGGCGGGGAGCCGGGGCGGCGGGAGGTGGCGGCTGCTGCCCCGTCCGGTCCTTGGAATCCAGGAGAGGATCTGGCGGCTGTTTCAAGGGAAGAGCTTAACCACGTCCCGAGCGGTGCAGTTTTGGGCCAACGTGTGGAGCTGGAGCAGCTGATCCCGAAGCGCGGTGTCACGGACCCGGGGGAGCATCCAGCTGATATGGCCGGCAGCCAGGCAGGCGAACTGGAAGCCCAGGTGGGACAGGCAAGTGACGGATGGTGCGTGATGAACTTGGCAGGGACCTCTAACGATGAGCGTAAGGACAGAAGTGAGGAGCCGTGTCAGCCAGCTGAGAGGAGGGACTTGGACCATGAGGAGTGGGAAGTTGTTTCTGAGCACCTGGTCGAAGGGAAGGATGGCAGCATGGAAGACTCAGACAGCAAGGAATGGGAAGCAGGAGACTGCTGTGATGGGGACCTGAAAGCAAAGCGAGTTGCAGCCGTGCCCCCTATGTTCCAGAACATCCACGTGGCTTTCCGAGTGCACTACATCACCCACTCCGAGGCACAGCTCATCGGCGTCACGGGGGACCACGAGTGCCTGGGCCAGTGGCACAGCTACGTCCCCCTCAAGTGTGACAAGGACGGCTTCTGGTCCGAATCCATCAGTCTGCCCGCGGACACCAGAGTAGAGTGGAAATTTATCTTGGTGGAGAACGGCAAGGTCAGACGCTGGGAAGAATGCGGTAACAGGACCCTAGTGACTGAACACGAAGATCAAATTGTTCATCAGTGGTGGGGATACCATTAATGGGAAGGTGGAAGCTGCTGGTCTAATGGCAGACCTGCCTAGGTGAACCACCGAGCCCCTAAACCTTAGGGGGGCTCCCCTTCTTCTCTAGGAGACCCTCTCGAGTGCAGAGCTCTGGAAATCCCATAATGAACCACGTAAGCAGCAGATCTCTTTAGGAAATTTTTTGACAAGCTGAAAAATCAACTTTGAGTGCATGCTGAAGAGACACAAGGTAGGCTAAGAAGGCACAAGCATCATTCCAAGCACCTGCCTGTCCAGGTGGATCTGGACCCTGGACTTTAGTTAGTGTTGCTTTGAGTGGGGCTATGGGATGCATCTTGGTACCCACTGCTTGGGCTTGGGAAGCATACCGGGAGGTGTGGTTACCAACACTATAACAGGTACTTAAGTGTTTTAATTTATGTAATGTATTAAGGAAACAATAAACATTTTCAGATTGACAGTTCATTATCAGTTGACCAGTGACCTCACTCATTTTGCTAACTTTGATCCAAGTGAGCCACTTGACCTGAAATCTTAGTGCTAAAGAAGTGCTGAGAAGTGGCCCTCCCTCCCTCCCTCCCTCAACAAAAGGTTGAGCCCCAAAAATAGTTCATTCTCTCCCCCCTACTGTCCAGCAATCATCTCGGCTCAAATGAAAGGCTTGGCAGGCAGCTCCACTCCTGCTGAGGGGAGAGCAAAGGTCGCAAAGGACTGTCTCGGCTTAATGAATTACTTTGTCAGGGTGGGAGCAGGCTTCAAAAAAAGCCTGCAATGCTGTGATGGCCAGGGAACAGGGTTCAGGCTGGAACAGAGTGGGATGGCATACTGATGGACAACACCACAGTATTGTTTGCAAATACTTGGCTTGAACTTGTAAATATTTTTTTTAAGACTAAGCTTTTCACCTTGAAATTATTTTAAGTTGTGGCCTTCTAGTAAGCCAGATGAAGTAGAATACTTCCAGTTTCAGCTAGTTGGTATCTTTATATGATAGAAGCAGAAAGCTGCTCTGCTTCCCTGCCTTTTGTATTTTTGGGTACAAATACATGCTGCCACTTGAGCAAGCTCCTCTTTCCATAATGCTGAACCAAGCATTGCAAGACCAAGCCTGCAAAGAGCCCTTCCCTTGAGTGAGCTTGGTCTGAGAGAGCAGAGTTTTGTAGATCTGCAAGTATACAAATTACAACCATGGTTTGGAAGAAGTACTTCAAAAAGCCTCTAATTCCTTCCCGCTCTGTGCAGGGGAGCAGTCTGGATGTGTGAAATAGAATGGCTTTGGTGAAAAGACTGGAAGATGAACTTCAGAGCTGAGCTCCTGCATCTGGTGGGTTAATGGGCATCCAGCTGGTGGGAAATGTTGGAGCTGTTCTTCCTGGGACTTGGATTACCACCTGTTCAATGAGAGTGGGTTGGGCTGCTGCCTGCTCCTGCAGACCTGGCCACAGAATAGCCCAGGGAACCCCTGGGAGGGTATTGAGTGGAGGGTGAGGAGGAAGAGAGACTTAGGCCAATTCCTACTGGCAATTTGGAATTTTCATTTTTATCCAGCAAAACAACCTCAGCTGCATTCTTAGCACTTGGCTTTTCTACCAAGAAACTGAAGTGGATACTACAGGTAATATTCAGCAGCCATAGAAGGTGATCCTCAGTAATCCCTGCAGTCAAAGCTGCCGCCTGAGCATATTTATACACACGCCTGAGGCTTGTCTGAGGAGATTAACTGTGCTATTAGCTTAAGTTATTCACCAGAAAGCTACTTAACCTGTGCTAGAATAGATTCTCTAATGCAATGGTGAACATGTCAAACAGACCAACCCTGAGAAGTTTTTCAAATTGAGAACAATTTATTTTTTTTAATTAAGCTCCCTGCAGTTTGATCCCACAGACAACTCAGTCCTCATGATTGTATCACCTTGCTGAAGGATCAGCTAGGCTTTCCACAAAGACCTGCACTAAGCTTTTGCTAAATAGCCTCTAAATTATTATGCTATTCCCAGCAGGACCTATGCTATGTAAATTAAATGGTTTGGGTATGGTCAAAGAAAGAAGTCTGGATTTCACTTTTTCTGGAGGAACCTATTAGTATTTTCTCCAAGTTCACAGGTGTGTTTTCTCATTATTGAACAATGTTTCCTCAAAGGTGAAAGTAGAACTAAACAGAGTTGCTATGCTGCATAAAAAGAGAAGATGCTGCTGGAATGGCTGATAGCAGTCTAATACAATGTCCTGGCTGTGAGACGAGTGCAGCTACATGTGAGAAACAACTTATTGTTGACATTTCTGTGTGGATCTAACAGCCAGCAGCTCAGGAAATGTCCAAGCAAACAATAAACTCTCTCACTCACAGCTTGGCAAAGCCTGCAACCACAGAGCTACCTTTAAAGTTCACCTGCTCATACCCCTGACAGCCAACTTCTGTCAAATTAGACAATTTGATTGCTTTTATGTGAAACACAAACTATTCCTTTTTGTCAAGTAGTTTGGTGCACAAATGCTGAATGCTGCAGCTGTGTGGTGAGCTGTGCAAGCAGCCTGAGGGGAGTAGGCATGAACCATTTTAAAGTCTCCTGCAAAAACCTTCACTGCAGCTAATTTGCTTTGCAAAACCCATGCCCATCCCACATTCTCTCTGGGAGTTCAACTCACCCTTAGGAATCTCTCCATGGATGAGCCTGCTGTTAGCTTTTCTCTCCCAGGGGCTGATTGCCATCAGTGGTGTCCTTGCTGTGGGCAAGCATGGCCCAACAGTCCTGCTGTGCCATCCACCTGCAGGACATGGAATAACAAGTGCTTTGGGGCTGCATGTACTCAGCTGCTCTAAGGCTCCTGTGTCTGTGGGCCTGTTCCTTGCCTGCTGCTGGTGGCAGGGGGCAAGAACAGATCTGTCCCCAACTCTGTTGGATGCCAGCAAAAAGAGGTTAAGCTGCTGTTTTGCACTGGCAGATGTCCCTCCCTTCTCTCTGGCCGCTCCCTGCCATTGGCACACAGCTGCAGCTTCTGAAACTCTTTTTTAGCTTGGCTCCTTGAACACAACTAGGAGTGCACTTAGCAGTGACCTTTCCCAAGGATTCTTATTCTCTACACCTGACTTTCCCCTTAAGAAAATTTGGGAGGATTTGTCCAATATTTGTGGCAAGTCCAAGCTGTGATTCATGTGCCATCTAAACCAATCCTTTCATTTCCAATGCAACTGATCTCTAGGAAAGGGGAGATGGGTTTTCTAATCTCTTGTCTGAGCTTGCAACACTGTTGCAACAAGTATCTGAAAGAGTGCAAAAAAATTATTAGGAAAATGAAAAAAACTCCTCCAATTAAAATACCGTTGGCAATAACTGAGGACAGCTTAAGAACAACTCAGTCATGTCTCCTTGAGTAAGACTCAAACTAAAGTTTGCTGAGTCCACTCCCCTTAAATGAATCACCGTACAGTATGGAATTCAAGCTTCAAAAGGAACCGTTTAGTGTAGACATAGGGAGAAATCCTTCCCTGTGAGGGTGGGGAGGCCCTCACACAGGTTGCCCAGAGAAGCTGTGGCTGCTCCATGCCTGGGAGTGTCCAAAACTGGTTTGGATGGGGCTTGGAGCAACCTGGGATAGTGGAAGCTGTCCCTGTCCATGGCAAGGGGCTGGAATGAGATTATCCTTAAGATCCCTTTCTACTCTGTACTTCCTGCTCATTTAAAACAAGAGCTATAAGCAAGAGTTAAAAAATTGTAAGGGCTTTTATTACTAATCTTTAAAACATGATGTATTTTAAGCACAACATACCTCCATGAAAGTGATCATTAATGCATACAGTGCCTTCCCTTGGACAGCTTTCTCTCCTTTTCCTTGGACTTCTTTGTCTTCACCTCCTGAGTTCTGATCATTGGAGACGGGGCTGAAAATAGCAGAAGAACAGATTAGCTGAACACCACCTTATGTTCCAAAGGCTGAAATCTCAGGTGTAGCCAGCTGGAGCTTCACAAAGTCCTCCCATAACAAGTTATGCTGTGCCTACAATGCCCTTACAAATGTAGCTTCAGTTTGCAATTCTTCATGGGACTATGGAAAAACCACTGGGGATATTAATGGATGGCAAAGAACAAAAATGAGAACACTTACCTCTGACTTATATAAATACATAAACAACTTGATCAGTTTTACCTACATCAGGTCACTTGTACGTCCCTGACACAAATGCACTGTGTGATGAGGGGAAATAATTTCTCAAAACTGTGCAACGAGACTTAAAGGAGAAAAGGGAAAGAGACTGGAATATGCAATAAGAAAAAAAGCAGCAAAAATAAACCCGATCTCATTTGGCGTCCTGCCATGTCAGGAGCTCATGCAACCAAGTTTTGGAAATCTTGCAGTTTCCATGAAAGCATCATCAGCTTGTCAAAAATTCCCTGTAATTGGCCGTGGCAGCACACGAGGACACCCTTGAGCAGCTGCCATGTTTGACATGTTAAGGGTCCAGAAGCTTATTAGAGTTAAGGGGCATTGTGGAGTTAATCTCATTACTCTCCCAGGAGCATTAGGATAAATGCACAAGTGGGTACTGCTAGTAGAACTAGAGTGTGCTAGTAAAAGCACATGTAGTGCTTCAGCAGGTACCAGGAACCCTTTCTAGAGAGTGTGTGTTTTTTCAGTAAAATAGGAATATTTCTGGTAAATTCTGACACCTTACTTTTTTATCTGTGATATCCATCAGTTTTTTTCAGGCTTTCCATCTTGTTCTGTCATCTCTTTGGTGTGGGCTTACTCGTTTCCATGGGCTGAGAATCTAGAGAAAAAAATAATATCACCAGCAATAATAAAAAAGCCCATTATAAATTATCTAAACATTCCCTTTAAGTTGAAGTTCTTACAAATTAAAACCTACACCAACATTTTCAGTAAACCCTAGAACTTGACTAAATGTATTACAGGAACCACAACAGGTACTGCAAACATTTATTACTGCAAATATTGATATCAAGCATCCTTACAGCCTTTTAATTTGAATAAGGCTATTGACCAGGCCTTAAAATTAGTGGTGCATGGAATTGATCTTCTGACTGGATTAATTAGCTGCTATGCTTTACTCACAATTAATTCATCACAGACTAAGCCTTCTGCCTGAACAGAGCTGGGAGGGGGTGAAGGCACCCTGATCAGGATGTGGGATTGGATATACCTATTCCTGGGTCTGTGGCTGCTCCCTGTGGAGCTCAGGTGAGGCAGCAGGGCCAGCTGTAAGCTCATCGGGTGGGGTAGTTAAGCGCAAGTGTACTGGAGATCTGGCTCTGTGTCTGCCCTCCCAAGGGACTGGCTTGGAGGAGTGTGTGCACCGAGGTGCTGCCGAGCAGGTGGATGCATTTCCTAGGACAGGTCCACGAAAAGAGCAGTGAGCACACACCTGAGGAGGGACCCCTGTGCAAGCCTCCTTACAAAACATGCTTGTTTCTGTCAAACTCATTGGCAAGTCAAAATGGCTTTTGTTCTGCTCTCTATTCCTTGTTAGCTGCCCAAACAGGGAATATGGAATATCATGGCTGCTCACAACCCAAGACTCTCTGCCCATTGCAAACTCAACTTCTTCCTAAGTATTCTACATAAAAACCCCCACTTTTAGCTCTTTTGGACACTAGGAAAATCCCTGGATGCTGCAGTTGGTTTGCTAGAAGGCAGACAGTAATTACCCAGGAGATTTTCTTTAATACTCAGACGCACCAGAAGAATACCCAAAGCAGTTAATCCTCACAAGGTACAGAGCATATCTCTGAGGCACAGTGGCTTAAATTCTAAATAGAGAACAATATCAGTGTCCACAGACAATTTTCACAGAATGGATAATCTCTGGGCAAGAAAACAAAAGGTAGTTAAGAATAATATCTTCAAATCCTGCTGCTCAAAGCCCCATTCTCCTATTTCTTTTAGATAACGAAATTCATGTCCTCACAGTTTAGAAGGTACTGACCCATCCAGTACTTGGAAGGAAACCAACAGCCTTTTTTGATTCCTCTAAAAAGCACATCCATAATTAAATATCCAAACAACAAACTCAAAAAATGTGACAATGCTATTGATGCTAATTAGAGAAGTAACACGGAAGTTATCAATTTTGGGTGTGCTCATGGGAGCCTCTGAGGAGCTGCTTTCCAACAAGATACAGATTTTGTAGCAAGTGCAATAAAGTCTTTGTAATAGCACCTGCTAAGAGGTATTTGAGTAAACTCCTAGAGAAAAATACTGTATTGGGACTACGTTCTTCATAATATTCTGTAATGCTCCCGTTTGACATCAGTGCTGCCAGGGAAAACTTAGCAAATGATGTAAGGAGCAGGGAAACATTCTTGGACTGAAGAGCTGCAGGATGTGAGCAGGAAGGACTCCTGAAAGAAAAATGAGGGCAAAACCTGCATTCTGGAAGGGTTATGCTCAACTCTTGTCATGCTAGCCAGCGCCCACAGTGAGAATGTGAAGCTCTCATACGGAGTCTCCAGGTCTAATCCATGGAAATCAAAAGCAAACAATGCAAATATGTTTCAGAGCTCTTGCTTAGAGGGATGAAAGTGACATGAAAGCTTTGTTTTATAATCCCCAGGAAGCTCTTAGCATTATGAATAAAACAATACAAACAAGCTCAGGATTGGGGCTGTATTAAAAAAGCCTTAGAAACTGAACCTCAAACGAGTACTGTGAGAAGCAGGTTACTCAGCTAAGTCAAAGCACTTCTCATTGTCCTAAAATGGGCTTTTCCACTGTGCCTGCAGTAGCAGCCATCCAGCTGCAGTTCTGAATTAATCCAAATCAAAATTCATGAATTACATTTTCTTTTATGGAGTTTCCCTATGTTCTGGATTAGAAACATCAGAGGGTGTGCTGTATTGATTCTTCAACTTCATGTACTGCTGTCATTATCATGTGTTTGGTAAACAAAAATAATTGCTGCATTTGGATATTTACATATGGCAGGAAAATAAGAAAGGAGTTCTGAACAAATATAAAAGCAAGCACTAAAGGCAAATGGTGTGGTCACCTTCTACTTCCCTTCCACCAAAAGCATCTGAGTAGCCTGGCAAACAGAAGCTTTGGAAGCTTCCGGATTATCTCAAGTTTATGTGTAAACCCGACCTTGCAAAAACACATCCCACACTGCTCCTGAAGCGTGTCAAGAGGCAGACCTCAGTTTCAGAGGGCACTGCAAGTACGCAGCACACAACCAAAATAAATCTATTATCCTTACATTGCATTCCTCGTGGTTGTTAAAGGGGATTTTCTCCCACCATGGCTGCTGAGATCCACAGAGGGAACTTCACTGTCTGAGACTGTTCATTCTTCAAGAATCCTCTTCAGATCCTGCAATGGTTCTTCCTTCAAAATATCCAGCTTGGTAGGCTACTGAAATGAAATAATTCAGTTTAAAAGTATTTACAAAGGCACTCTGTTGTCAATTCTTACCTCAACTCATCCAAACGCATGTGTTTTCTCTCCCTTGGCTCTCATTTTGTCCTTTTTAACCTGTGACCCCAGGTACTGCTCTACAGGGCTGAAGGGAGACACAGGAGCACCTGGGGGTGTTTGCCAGGCAAACTCACTCCATGCTTGCCCTGCAGACTCTGCAGCAGCTGAGCTGTCCGCAGATACAAGCCCCTTCATTGCCACAGCCACAGAGGACACCAAGTGCAATATGACTCTCGTTTTACTGCTCAGGACTTGAGGCAAAGGCCTGGTTGGAAGAACTCTTTCTTTCAGAGAACACTGGATTTTTCACTGCTGAGAACTGGATTTTTCAGCATTTCACATGTTCAAAGCACTGCTCCCACTGACCTTTGTTGCACCTGGGGATGGAAAAGCGTGAACCTTGAGAAAAACTTTGCTGCCCCTTTTTTATTTTTAAAAAAAGCTAATTTTTAATGTGAACACACTGGTTTCAGCAGGGCTTATATGGGAAACAAATCCTCAGCTTCATAATGGGTCAAAGTGACACTGAGTCAGACCAAATACTCCTTTTCAACATTCCAGCTAGGAAACCAGACTACCACCCAGCAGAGACTGTCTCAAGTGTTGGAGCTGCTTCATTTTGTACAATAACTAATGATGCAGGAACCAAGAAGATTAAAGTAGACTTTGATTCAAGTGCTCCTGCAACCTGCTGGGTCCTCACTGTAGTACTAAATTAAAAATAAGTCCTTTTTCCTTCTTTATCTTCAGAAGTGTAAATTGATTAACTCTGAGAAGAGAGAATTGGAGTGCCTGATGCTGCAGGGATTTCACAGAAGGAACTATCTTTTGTTCCTTGATGGAAATGCTAGCCACAACATCAGGAAACAAACCAGAAAATATTCCTGAAAAATGCCTGCACTAACTTGTGGCCTCCTATAGGTTCTTAGGCTGAAATTAATGAAAATATGTGAGAGATATATCAAGTCACTTCAGGAGATTTACACAAAATCTATAAAGAAAATAGCTAAAGAATTTTTTTATGAGAGGTTAAAGCTGATGTTTTCTGTAACAACAAATCAGTGTGCTTAATTTAAATCTAAAGGTAGATGTACAAAACCAAAAGGAAGGAAAATGTGTACATAAAACTGATCAAAACCAATGAAAGGCAGAATGGAGGAAGAATCAAATATCAAGCAGATGATGAAATGTATCAACAACAAAGCACAGATTTATTTTCACTGTCAAATGTGATTTACAGAAAAAAAAAAAGTGAAAACCAAACCACTTACCTCCAAACTTAATAGCTCATAAATGTTTTTTGTGGCAGAGGTAAAATAAACTCTTAGCACAATCTATAGGATTTTATAGTTGTCCCATTGTTTTTTACACCAAAAAAAGATATCTGAAAGGACACAGCACATGTGAAGCTACAGAAATTATTTCACCTTCAGTGTTAGGAATTTGCTCTCAGATGCTCTGAGCAGATGCTGTTCCCTGAAGAATTTCCACGTTATTTCAGGGACATGCTGGTGTCCATGCTGAAGCAGGCACTCACCTGAGGGGCAGAGCTGGGGAGGTGCAGGGCATGTGGCCAGACAGCAGAGAGCACGTGGGACAGAGACACAGTGTGCTGCAGCTTCCCTGAAGCAGAAGCTGAGGAGTAGCCTGGGCTCTGCAGCTCCTGGGGAAAAACAAAACAAGTTCCCCATTCATTTTTGGGAAGTTCAGCCCACAGTTACCATTGCCATCAGATCCCTCCATAGTCTTTAGAGCAGTCCTGGCCTGTTTCAGTTCAGTTTGAGCTGACTTCACCTGCACTGGCAGTCTGTTTGCAGTATTTGCCATTTCCTTGACTTCACCCTGATAATTCATCTTCAAATGCCTCTGGTGAGACCAAGTAAAGATTGAAATTAGAATGACAAAAAACACTCATTTTTCTAGACTAAGATTACTGATCTGCTGCCAACTTGTGATAAAGGCAGAGCTCCCAAGGGCTACTCCCTGAGGGTACAGGGGTGTACAGAGAGCAAAGCATGTCACCGGCAGCAAACAGCCAGCTCCCGTGCAGATTAACCGGAGAACATCCTTGAATTTTGGTGGTTACTTTGGATCCAGATCCTGCTTTTTATAAATTATAAATAACATATTCATATTTACCTATTTCAGAAGTAATTTTATTTTTATCATTTCACACATGGGTATATATTTTAATAATATATCTTGATGGGGTTTCCCACACATTAATTGTGAAAACGTGGAAGTCAAAGCATCAATAATAACATGGTAGCAAATATGCAACAAAACAAAGTTGCACTATAATCTGGCCGTAGACGGTTAATGGGATCCAGTCCTGCTGTTACATACCACTCTTGAAAAAAAGGGCCAGGCTGCTATTCTGTGATTTACTAGATCTGCTTTTTTCATCTCCTGACTCATGCAGTTTAAAATATTCTTGCTCATAGTGAGGTGGGCCATTAAGATTGTGCTCCCCCCTTGAGTGCCAGAATCCCACAGAGCTCCCCGGAACACTGTGACCATCCTGTGCTGGCAGGAACCCCATGCTGCACCAGCAGCCATATTTGGATTCAGCCAGCAGGCTGCTCTTTTATTTTTAACAGCAGCCCAAATTAGCAGCTGGGGGAGCTGAGCTGAGGCTCGCTACCTGCAAGGCCAGCTAGCTCTCTCTGGGCAGCCAGGAGTTCCTGCAGGAGCTCATCTTTTTCCAGTTTTGCATCATTACATGCCTGGAGCCTCTTGGCGCATGTGCCAACCAGCTGAACCTTTTCCAGCTCCATTTCACTCAGCCTGGCCTCCATTTCACATATTCTGGCTTCTTTCTCTTCCTTTGGACTTTACTTACATAAAAAACAAGCATGTGTAATAAACATAATTATATAAAATAACCACAAAGATGTGTGGACACCACTACTTAAAATTCCAGTTTGGGGCAAAAAGGAAAGCCAGAGTGAAACATAGTATTTGTTGATAGCTGATGGCGTTAAAAAATAATTAACCTTACCAGGCGTAGCTTATGAACATGATTGCCATTCTCTTGCAGCAGCCCCCCCATGTGAACCCAAATGCCTTCTCACCAAAGATAATGAAATGCTGTGAGGAGTGAATTTTCTTCTGAAGATGTTGACCTGCACGGGACTACCACATCCTGTATTTCTTGTCTGAGAAATAACCAGTGTCCTCAGTTTGGAATTCTGAGTGCTGCCTGTCTGCTGCTTCTCAGTAACACTTGGTATTTCTGGTTCTGCTCTGGCATGGACACTCATCTCACCAAGGTCATTGCAGCCTTTTGGCAGCTGCTTTTCACCAGAGATTCATTCATTGGTAGTGGTAATGTTATAATATTATCCTCCTCTGCCCACTAACTGAGTGCTGTTAGAATTCTAGGGGCATTGCCTAACCTTCTTCAAAACCACACTATCAAGACATAAAGGCAGAGATTTAAAACCATGAAACATTTACTGTCGTAAAGAGACAAACACAGCACCGTTTGCACACCTTAAGCTCTCCTGCTTTGAGTTTCCAGTCATATCTTTCTTTTTTCAGCTGGGATTTCTCCACTTCCATTGCTCCAGCCGTTTGGCTGTGCTGGCCCATGATCTGGGCCATGTTAGCAATTTGCTTTTGGAAGACCTCAATGATCCTTCAAAGTTTCAGTGCCTTGCACTCCGACTGCACCTTGTGTAAGCAGGTGTCTCCATTCCTCGTGTGCTGGAGCTCCTGCACCCTGCTGCCAAGCTGGGAACGCAGCTCCCTGATCTCCTGGCTGCTAGCCCCAAGGGATCTCTCCTTCTCCTGCAGACAGCCCAGCAGATCTGGGCCCCTTTGCTCAGCAGCCTCTGTATCCCTCTGTTCGGCTGCCAGATGCTCAGTGACTTCACACAGCACTTCCTTGGTCATCTCCAGCTGCACAGTCAAGGAGGAGATTCTTCCAAAGCTTGCATTTTCTTCCTCAATTGCAGCCATCTGAAGAATAACAACACCATCAACCAAGAGATCTGTTTATTTCTACCTTTTGAAAGTCCTGGAACACTTTTGTTTTTTCTGTAGTACACCTGAGTTGTACAGAAAAATTAGGTCAGGATGCTCTGGCTCCTCTCTCTCCACTTGAATAAATGAATGGAATATTGTTTTTTTTAACACAGGAGATGAAAAATGTTAAACTGATGTAAAAAAACCTAATCAACTGGCAAGGATAATACAAAATTCAGACTACTTGAGGCTAAAGAATTTTAAGTGAAAAAATTTGACTGGCTGCTCTGTGAAGCTGGGAAAAAAACAATTACATGAATAATTTATTACTGATTTAATTCCTGCAACCAGCAATATGCACCATTTGAACCACAAACACCTGTGATGGAGAAACTGGTAATAGTGCAAAGCACAAAGAGAAGACAAGAGTGAACTTCCTGATGAGAGAATTTTCAACAAAAAATAATGGGTTGAGAAAATGTAGGATGCCTGAGTTAGCTCAAGCCGATGGTTTGGTAGAAAATAAAGCAATCAACTGGGTCTTTAATCATAATGCAAAGAAGGTTATCTAATCACAGCTCATTTTTGAGGGGTTGAAGTTTGGAATAAAGGGGAATGTAAAGGCAGCATCTACTTTGTCAGAAGGAATTCTGACACTGGTTCAGCGCTCACTGGTTCATAAGCACAAACTTGATTATGTTTGCATTTAATACTGCACGAAGTAAAGCATTATGAGGGCCTTGAACTTACTACCTACTCTTACAGACACGCTCACAGCTGAAAACATCACATTCAGCAATTTGTTTGGTAGATCTGGCAGAATTAAACTCGCTGGAAAGGTACAGAAACTCATTTTGGAGGTTTAGAGTCAAACCCTAAACCTGGCACTCCATCTGTCTGTGACACTCCACCCTCATTTTCTTCAGTGCCTTTTCCAGGCTCTGCAGCTGCATGTTTCTGGTGTCCAGCTGCCTCCTGAGCTGCTGCATGGTGATGCTGTTCTCTGTGCTCTGATCCCAAAATTGCTTGTTCTGCTCTTTTTCTAGGCTTAACTCTGTCTCCTTTTTGTGGAGTTCAGTCTATGAGAAATAAAGTCATTTCTCTCACAAATAAATTCAAGATTTTTTTGTTCGCTTAATGATAATTTAAAATGTAAATCACATTAAAAAGACTAACACACACATTTCAGAGCTACTCATTTCAACAGTATGAATTTTAAGTGTGGCCCAAAGAGAATTACCAATGGGCATTTCTACTAATCATAACTTCTGCTGTTTACTGTTTGAATATTGGATGAGCCTTGCAAAGTATATGTTAAGGGAACAAGGATCCTTAAGAGAGGGATCCTTTAACCTGTGAGGTTAGCTCAGCATCTTTATATGATTTGTACAGGTTTCTGTGGCTTGGAATTTCTGACAAAGTCTTAATTCTGAAGATCCCGCACCACTATTGGCAAAGGCCCTTGGGCATTCCACAGCTAATTCAAATTTCTAGTTATAAATAATTGTCAAAGTTAATTAAAAGGGGAAAAAAAGTAAGGTGCAGCTCTGAACACCAGAAGCAAGGAGTGGCTTTTAGAAAGTGAATTTTTTCAATACTCTCACTTGTTTTTACCAACAATTGATGATTCTGGTCATTTGGATTTCCAGGTTCTTGGCCATGTTCTGCCTGGTCTGTCTGAGCTTCTGCTGTCTCAGAACAAGCTCGGTGCAACTGCTTCTCAAGGTCTTGGACCTAGAAAAGGGCAAATATTCATGAAGAATTACCTTAAACCATTCTATTTAAACAGTACATTCTTTTCCTTCTGGTTTTCTTCTTGGTCCTACTTGAAAGAAGTACAAATGTTATCTTTTGGCCCAGCAGAGTTATTCCCTGGCTGTACTCATAATTGTGTTGTCTTATTTTAGTCATCAAGCTCAGTTTGATTCCAGAGTTAGTTGAGGTTCTGGAGAGTAATTTGGCTTCCACTCTGATCCAGAGCTCTTCAGAAGACCCTTATCTACAACATAAATGCTGATTGGAATGATAAAACTACACTTTGGGGAAAAAAAAAACCGGCCTTTTTTCATCGACGACTATTCCTTTATCATGGCTTCATCCAGAAATTTCCAGGCAAACATGTTCTGTACCAAGTAGTGTTCACTTCCTCTCAAAGGAGGCAACTTATGCGCCAAGTTCAAGGTAATGTAATTTATCCTTATATCCAGACAGGTTTTCTGAAGCAATCCCTCATCAAGAGACTTCTCTCCTGTCTCTGGAAGATTTCAGATCTCCACACACTCAGTTTCACTGGCACCAGTGCTAACAGGTAAATCCACACACACCTTGCTTACATAGCTCCTCTTCACTTCTCGCAGCTGGGAGCAGAGCTGACAAACTGTGGATTCCAGGTGACAGACTTGATGTGGATGCACCAAATTCAGGGTTCTTGCTTGTTCTCTCTGGGAAGTTTGAGGTGGAGAAATTAGAAGCTGTAAGAACCATCAAAGAAGAAGCAGCCTCAGCCTCCTCATTCCCAGCTTGCCTAACACATGGCTGTTTTCCCTTTCCTCTATATTGCCTGATTTTGTGGGGTTTCTGTTTTTATCCCTTTTCTCTTCATTTCACAGTCTGTGCAACAAGAGCTCTATCAAACGAAAGCACTGAGAGACCAAAAGAATAGGGCAGAGAGTGGAGTGTAGGAGCAGATTAAACTTTCTCTCAAACTACTGTTACTCTTAGCATTTCCTACACTTGAATCAAACCCCAGACTTAAACGACCTGCCTCCAGCAGGCTTTGGGTCCTACTTGAAAGCAGCAGGCACTGCCTGCTTTACGAGGCAGTGCTGCCACCTCGTGCTCATGCTCATTTCTAAGCTTCGCAATCCTCCCCCCAAAAGAAAACACTGGCTATTATTTCGTCTTGGCAAAAAGTAACTTCTTACACTTGTCAGAACTGTAGCAATTTGGATGTTCTGTTATTAAGTATCAATCTATGGATAGTTTGACTCGGAAGGAGTTACTGTCTAACTCAAGTGGATGGCGGGGCAAAAATTAGAACATTACAAACAAGAAAGGATAAAACTCTTACTGAAACCAGCAAGAAACACCTGATTTAACCGCCAAAATTACTGTCAGTCTTTTCTTTTAATGGTGGAACTGATGTCCCAACAAATTCCACGCGTCCACCTAAGCGACGTTTAGAGAAGTAAGGTGCAGAGATTCTTACAAAATAGAATTTTTTGTGGCGGTAAGTAAACCAGGAGATAATCAGCATGGAAGAAAAAAGCAGCAGAAAGTCAAAAGCAAATAAACACCTTTTATTGGAACGATTATTGAACTCCTCAAAAACATTGCTTGCTATTTCCTAGTCACCCCACCCCAAAGGAATTATCTGCGGAACACGTGAAAAAATGCCTGGTTATGCTTTAGAAATTAAAAAAACCCGGAGAACTGACTGACACCTCACTTGATCCTGCTGCAGCAGAAGCTCTCTGTGGGCCACTGAATCTTTTGTCAGTGACTGAACTTCCTCCTCCACCTATTGTGAACAGATGACACACAAACCCCTGAAGGAAAGGCAGCAGATTCTGAAGTGTGATTTCCTCCCTTTTGGTTCCACCAAAAGCTAAACAGCTATAGAAACGTGCTAAACCCAGTCTGGAGGTGTGAGCAGTGTCAAGGGCTGCCACCTTCACTGCAAGGTGCCATTTGCACCTCTTCATGCCACAACCTTTTCCCTAGGCCAGGTTAGAAGGGGGCTCAGGGATTTTCCAAATGCATTTCCTAAAAGCCAGAACACAGAGCATGGGGAAGGAAAATTAGGACCTGGTTCACATACCAGGACCAGCTTTCCTTTGAGGCGTGACACCTGGGAGTCCAGATCCTGCAGGACACCACGAAATGCTGTGCTCAGGCTGGCCATGTCCTCCTGCTCACAGAGCTTCCTGCTCGCCCTGTCTCTGCAGTCCATCAGACTGCCAGCTAATTCCAGCAGTAATTCCTTGGGGCTGTGGAGCACCTGTGTCAGATGCTCCTTCTGGCTGCCAGCCTCCCTCAGCACCTGGTCCTGATGCTGGCTGGCAGCTTCCAGCTTTCCCATACTATTTTTAAACTCTATTTGTAGAAGCTCTTGGCTCTGAGAATCCTTTTCTCTGAATTCAAGAGAACAGGATTCACCTGGAGTTCTACCCTCACAGATCTAATACTTCAGTTGATTAACTGCTGGTTTTTACAACTAAATAATGAGTTGTTTTCTAACCCCAGAGTGCTATAGTGTTATTCCAGGAGGGAAGCTTCTCCCTGAGGAAGCCTGCTATGCCTCTCAAATCTCATACAGACACTCCCCATGTCTCAGCCTTCATACCTGCTATCTTGAAGTGCATCTTTTTCCAGCTGCATTTCCATGAGTTTGCTCTGCCAATCAGACTTAAACGGATTTCCTCACACAGCTCACTGGTCTAAAAGAGAAAAACAAACAAACAACCAAACTAAATCAACCAAAATACTGAAGACATGGCCTAAATCAAGAAGAGGCTGCTCAGAACAGTGCTGGTGAAGCTGCCCAAAGATTCAGCAGTGACAAGGACTCACCTAAATTTAAGAAGCTGTCTCAAATTTCAACTCACTTCATGCAGCCTCTTCTGCACATCTCCACCTGAGAGAAACTGTAGAATAAGAGGAGAGTTTGGTTATATAAAACCTTGAGTACAAAAGGAAGGAAACCTGAGCCATATCACACTGGTCTTATTTTATTGGAATTGATCAGGCAATGGACTATTGACTCCATTCCTGAGGGTGTGGTGTCAGTTGGACTCACCAGTCTGAGTCAATCAGTAAATCAAACTGCAGTTTGCCATCAATTTTCAAACTAATTTATGACCCTTCTGTGGGAGAAACTTTCAAATCTTAGATATACAAGTGTATATAAAAAACACTAAATATGAGCACTATCTTCTGGGTGAAAAAAATAACACATAGGAGGAATAGGAATTTCCTAATAGCTAACAAATCCTGTGTACTACCTCAGTTCCTGGATATTCTTGTTCATTAGAACAGCACAATGAAGAAAAAGATGTGCATTTACTTTTTAATCTATTAAGAGTCAACTTTATGTAACACAAGTACTTCTGCCCATCTAACCTGAAAACTGCAGGAGGACTTAGCAGGTATTTATGTGGAGATAAGTGTCTCCCCTTCTCCAAATCTTCTGGTTTGTTTTGTCAGGACAGATCCAGATGCAGGCAGAAGAGAAAAAGAAGAGGAAAAGAACAAAAAGATAAAAGCGGAGGAAAGAAGAGAGACAGAAAGGGGAGGGGGAAAGAGAGAGACAGAAAGGGGAGGGGGAAAGGAGAGGAATCTGTTAGCGGCAGTTTTAAATCAGATGGTTTTGACAGGTTTCTTGTTCAGTTTATTTGGATTTTCCTGTGTTACTCGTCCTCGGGAGCACCCGTACCCACACTGCAGGCCGAGGCAGCCCCAGCAGCACCCGCCATATCTGGCTAACTTAACACCTTCAACAAACCTGACACGGCCGCCTCAGCGGCGCTTCCTGTGGGCACGCTGAGGAGAAAACCCAACTCCTTGGTCCCAGAGCCCAGCCGTGAGGGGCCAGAAAGGCGAAGAGAGGAGAAAAGCCCCTCAGCCCCGCCAGGGCAGGCGCGGCGCCGCCAGGAGCCGCCTCCCCTCAGGCGGGCCGGGCCCCGCGGCTTTCCCGCCTCGGGCCGTGAGGGCCGCCCGGGCAGCTCCGGCCCCTCAGCGCGCCGGGACACCGCGCTCCCGGGCTCCCCGCTCCGCAGGGCGCTGCTGCCCACCCAACCCGCCCCGCGGAGAGCCGCCAAGCTCCCCACGCCTTCGCCACCTCAGGAAGGAGCCATCCCGAGCAGTCGGATCCTTCTGGAAGAGCCGCTGGCGCCACAGAGAGTTGCGGCGCGGAGCCCCTCAGCCCCACCATGGCGGCTGCCCCCTCACGGCGTGGGCGCCATTTTGTGGCCGGAGGTCCCAGGTGGTTTCTCGATGCTGGTGCTTGAGGGTGGAAACAAAAATCTCCTCACGGGGATAGGTAAAGGCCTGGATTATTTTCCATATAATATTTGGCCAGTAAGGTGGGACATTTTGGAGGGGTGACCGTGAGGCGGTTGAAGGCAGACGTCGTGTGAGGGGACTTAGACTTTCTCCCCCCAAAATGAAACCCAGAGGGTCAAAAGCAAAAGATTCAAAGGCATCTTGCCATAAATCCAGTTCAGTAATACAAACTGGAATATTTTTAATTTTACACCAATCTTGGCAGAGAGTACAAGTTTGTGTGTTACCTGGTATTTTCAAGGTGAGGAGAGAGTGTAGATTCAAGAGGTAATCACTTCAGCAAGGGAAATTACATGTCTGACTGTGCCATTTTGGCTCTTGATTTCAGGAATGAACACACAGGTGTCCATAGGTCCTCATTTCAGATATTCAAAAGACCACCTCGATACAAGTTTCCAGAAACAGGTGTATGAATGGGGCACAAAATAAAATCTTCAGCTGCAGAGATGAAGTCTGAGAAACCTCAAGAGACAGACAGGTATGTTATTTTATTAAAATATCTGACTAAGATTTAAAGCAAATCCATTCCTCAAGGGTACCACGTAATTTTTATTTACAAGACAAAAAAAAATCCTCCTGGTGCTGAAAGATAGACAAAAGGAAAAAAGTGGTTTTACGTGAACTATTACAGATAAGTAAGAATTAGCCAGCTGAAAACAGATCTCAGCTCTCCATTCCCCTTGCTGCACTGCAATCCCAAGTGGAAAATAGCTCAAGGAAAGGACGTCAGACACACCACCTAGAAAAGGCAGCAACAAAAAGATTTTTTTTACCTACAGGGATAAGAGATAAATGAGTGTTTAGGTAAATACAATACCCTACAATATCCTGAAGCTCTACGATATCCTCAAATTATATTTTGATCCTCCAACAGTCCCAGGTGTTAATAAAGCCTGAAAACTCACCTGGGAGGGGGCTAGCACCTACTTCTGGCAGGCGGTGCTGGGCTTTGTTTTTCCGGGATTTGGGATGGGGCACTGAGGTTTTGGTTTTCACTGTGGGGCTGAGAAAGAAGCTCATCACCCCGCCTTCGCTCTTGGGTTTCACGTGCTGCGGGCTGCCAATCCAACTTCCCGGACCCTGCGGGGAGCCACCTGCTCCTTACTCCAGTCCTCTCCTCCCTCGGTAGCCTTGGGAACGAGCTCCTCCCTCAGGAACCGATCATGTGCATGCGGGAGAGCCAAGAAACGCCGTACTCAGGGCTTGATTTTTCCCCCAAGTGTCATTCGAAGCTTGGCTTCAGCGGGAAACTTGATATCTTTTCCCCATCGGGATGCTGGCAAGGTGCTTTTTTGTAGACTGTCACCTGTCTTGACTGCGGGTGCTTTTTTTCATCCCTTGTTTCCTGGGAGTCCAGGTCCGGAGCACCCAGCAGCCCCCGTCATTCTTGCAACAGAATAACTCTCTTAGGATCAAATTCCTGTGTAACTTTCCTCCTCTTTGGGAGTACCTCTGAAAAGGCATCAGGATGCAAGAATCAACTGCTTGTGTTTGAAAGAATCCCTCCCTCCCAGAGTGGGTAGAGCTTCAGAGAAGGGGATTGGAGTGATTTATGCCGGTAGAGACTACTCACATACCTGGGCCATACCCACCAGCCACTTCAGAGTTGATTAAAGGTTCTAACAGTGGCTTGAATTGTTTAATCATCATCTTATTTGGGGTGGGAATTTTGTACAATTGTGGTGACTCTTTTTTGGTTCCTGGTTCCTGATTGGAACTCTGTTTTCAGCAGAGTGGTGACATCAGATAGATGAGAATTCAGATGCAGGGTGAAAATCTGCCGTTCTGAGTTCAAATGCCCTGGATCCAGATCCTTGGCTTGCGGCAGCACTCGTGCTCCCCTTGCAGGGACAGATCCCTTCCTCACCTTGCCTTGTTGCTTTTCAGTTTGCTTTGAGGGGCTGAGCGACACAGCAGCCCTGTGCCAGAGGCAATATTAAATGGAGGATCTCTTTCCTGTTCTCCAAAGAAAGTTCTTTCCTAGCAGAGTTCAAACACAAGTGCCTTTTCCAACACCAGAAGGATGTGGATTCATTGATTTCACAGGTTGCTTCTGTTTCTCAGCTTTGTTCCTTCCTTTCAATCTCAGATCTCTGTTTTCCCCTTTCTCTGCCTGATTTTTCACATTTTTACCTCAGGCCTATCCAGACAAACAAGCTTATATTCTGTGGTTTGGAATGAAGATGAGCTCAAATCCAGCTGGGAATCTGAGTGGAGGTTCCCTGTGTAGCCCTAGCAATTTTTCTCTGGAAGCACCTTTTGAATGTTAGTTGATGATTGCAATCCCTTTGATACCATGCAGAGCCTCAACATGTTTTCCTTCCTGTTTTTTCCTCTTTAGATGCCAGACTGACGTTTTCCAGAGCTGAGGAGATAGATGACTTACAGTCAGCCCCAGCTGATGCTAGGTAAGTATAGGAAAGCCATATTTTTTATTTTTTATAAACTTCCAGGGGAATTGCTGCCCCAAGAAGGAATGGTTCATTCCTGAAGGGGTCCTGGGATGATCCAGGAGAGCTGTGTCTTTTGACACTTGTGTTTTGTTCCATCCTACTGCAGAATTCTGAATGGCTTCAGGCATCCTGGGGAGAGGAAGAAGCTGCGCCCACTGGTGCCTGAAGGATGCCCATTATTTGAAATTCCTGATGCTCCTCAGCTTACGCAGAGCCCTGCCTGGCAGGAAAAGAAAAGTTCTTCAGTGATAAGACCAGGGACCAAAGGAAAAGGAGCACTTCTTTTTCAGCCTTTTCATGCTTCCTGTATGGCCATCAGCAAGGCGCACACTGGGTCTCTGTGAAAGGTAGGAGAGCCCATGTTATTTCACAAAACTTCTCTTTAGAGACAAATTGGGAATCTGCTCCCTCTCAACTTCCAGGATAGAACTAAGCAGCAGGTAGATTTAAACTAAGCCTAGTGTTTAGTTCTCCTGCCAAAAGTAACAGGTGTGTACAAAATGAGCTGAAGTTCCTGTCTTTGATCAGATCAGGTGCACTGAACACTCAGGGCAGATCCTGCTTCATTTTTGAAAGGGAAAAGCGTAGTAAATCCCTATTTACTAAGGAAACGTTGGCGTGAAAATCCATCCGCTTAAACTGTGTCAATTTCTGCTTTCAGCAGGCGGGGGCAGTGTTACTCTGATGAACTCCGTTTGCAAAAGAAACTTGGAGTATTTGACGGAATTTAGGAAAAGACAGCAGTTGCTAGCTGCCTTGATTGATGATAAATACAGGGTTTGATTGGGACCTCTGAAAAGTGAAATCAGTGGTAATTTTTCCTGCCTTAGCAATGCAGTGCTCGATGAGGGAAAGGGTTCTGACATGACTGTTCCAAATTTATTTTCCCTTGCACTGCAACTGTGCAAAACTTCAAATATATCGTTCTGTATGGAAAGCACTTTTCTGAGCACGGGTTCTTTTAGTTGCATCCCATCAAGGAGTATGTCAGCTGTGTCCTCAGAAGAACTCCTGTGTGGAATAAGAGCCCGCTGAGGAAGCAGCACAGTATTTGGCAGCTCTTTTTGGGTGACTGATCAAACCTCTTTCCTTACCTGGTGGTGAGTCCCTAATACATGGATGCGACCTTTTTAGAGCTGGATTAAAAAGATGAAAAAATGGGAAGTCTGGAGGTGGTAAGAGGAGAAAATTCTGTGCTTGCAATAGTGACTGGAGTTTTTGGCAAAAATTATGTTGGATTTAGGCACTTGAAACGAACCACAGTGCTGGAGGAGAAGTAAAACTCTCTCTCAGAAATATGTTGACAACTTTTAGTCATCAGATGCAGCAGACCCCGTGAGAAATAGAGCTCTCACTGGAAATCTGGTGTCCACAGGCAGCTGTGGTGGCAGACGCGTCCTATGGGAAATGGAGGTAATCCAGAGAAGTGCCTCGGGCTGTTACCAGGCTGCTGCGTCCTTACACAGCCTTACCTAGTCGTGCTGGCTGTGGAGAGCAGAAGGCATGGCCTCAGGAGAGCTCCCTGGGAGGGCTGTGCAGAGCATGGGCATGAATTGCTCTTTGTGGTGGCTTGGAGGAAGGGTTTCCACACTGAAACATTAGGAGTGTAAAGCCTCAGAAATCTGATTTGAGTCAGGCTAAAGGGTGAGTTCTGAGTAATAGCAATCCATGAGTCTGACCAGCTTGTGACGCTAATGAAAATTCAGCCCTTGGGAGGGAAGCTGAGGGGGCAAAGCTCACTGTAAGCAAGGATTGAGGAATCATCTAACATGAAAAATAAGGCGAGGAGCCTCTTTTCTGCATTTGTCTCCATGGCTGTTGGGAGTGAGACCCAGGACACATGAGGCAAATAGAAGGCTCTGGGAACCTGTAACATCTTAAAGGGAATGGGGTGGCATGGACAAATGTAAGGAATCTGCGGTTTAGAGTCCCAGCTCCAAAGCTTTTCCCCCACCGTTCATTAAGGTTTTGTTAACACAAGGCCCTGAGAGCTTGCAAAACCCGAAGGAGGTAAAATGCACATTCCATGCATGGTGAGATCAAAAGCAGGGGGTGCCTTAGAGGCAGACACTACTGTGTGTTTCCCCAGCTCTGCCAACAGCAAAGGCAGTGCGCTCTGGTCTCCTCTTTCTATTGTCCCATTTGAGATCCAGTTAAAAATCAGGAAAGGTATGGCACCCCTTCAGTGACACATGCTGTGATATATGTTAAGGGATGAGCCAAGTCCCAAAGTCTTTGTGCACATACGGAAGAGCAGATCCACCCACATCCACACATTCTACAGTAGGTGACTGCCTACATTAATAAAAGTATCCAGAGTTTTTGTTGTTGTTTCTTATTCCATTCATTGGGAAAGCATTTCTGGCAATATAAATGGGGAAAAGAAATATGTCCAGGAAAGCTGGTAGGCTCCACGCAGAGGAAAAGCGCTTTATGAGAGCAGAATTATTAGCAGTGCTCCACTGAGCTGATTTGGAACAGGTCCATTGTGTTTTCAGCAACTGGCAGTTTGGATTGTTACAATTCCTTGGCAAGGACAATAGAAAGATGGTGGTTTCCGGGGGCATAATAAAAGGGTGAGCCCCAGCTTTTGCACACTGCATTTTATAATTGCGTGCTTGATGTGCACAATTGGGCAGCACTGCCTTACTTGCCTTAATCCATCTCTCTCTCTCTCTCTCCCTCCCCCCCCCTCACTTCCTCACCCTCCCTCAGAGCAACAGTAGCTGCTGCAGCTCTGGCAGCTCATCGGGGAGAGCACCAAAAATGAAAAGAGTTCAGCTATCGCCTTAACGTTTTTCCCAGAAGATTCATTTCACCTGCTTCTCCAGCTTTCCCAATGGTTTCTTTTTCACTCTTTAATCCAATAAGCATGGAGTTATTTCACATTTTAAACCCCTCTAAAGGGTTTTAGGAATGGACTTGCTCTCTCCTTCCTCCTCCCCCAGCCTTTTTTTTTTTTTTTTTTTGACAAGTCAGAAAATTGTGAAGTAAGCGAACAGAGTAACTGAGAGCTGAGAGGGAGAAGACGCTTCCATTCTTTTAGTGCAGTGGGCTGAGGCAAAAAGGCCATTGTAATGGTAAATCGCATGCAGAAAGGAAGAAAAGACTGATAATCAATCACAAATGAAGCATTAGTTTGGATTTTGGCAATTTACTGGCCGGGGGCTTTTAAATCCATAAACTTTTTCTTTTTTTTTTTTTTTTCTTTTTTTGCCCCCATCTTTAAAAGCAGTTTTGATCTGCTTAAGGCAGGAAGAGAAATCTTTACCGAGCTCTCATGCCCAGAGCAGCTGGGAATGGGGAGAGTGCAGTGCTGAAACTAAAATCCTGATGGAGAAGCAGCGCGGTGAAATGTTGATGGGACTGTTTTTAACCCATCACCTTGGACTCCAGCTCTGAAGCAGAACTTTCCACCTCAGGCTCTTCTTGTTTCTTCTATTCAGGGATGACTTGTGGTGGGCTTCTGGGGACTTTGATTTCCAAGCTGGTCACTCTGTGACTGCCTGAGTGGGTTTTGTGTTTCCTGAGTATGTGATTAGGACAGATGAGGATGTTAGATAACATTAACACCAGCATATCCCCTTCAGAGTGCAGCATCACCCACAAGGGAAGATACATCTACCTGGAGGCGCTGCTGCATGGAGGTGCACCATGGGGATTCACGCTGAAGGGCGGGCTGGAGCACGGAGAGCCATTAATCATCTCAAAGGTACTTGTTCTCATTTTCTATGCCGTGCAAGCAAGGTGGGAGCGGTGCCCGACTGAGAGGGCAAGAGTCGTGGAAGTAACACCGAAATGTTATAACTGACTTTGTATTTGGCTTGGGTTCTAAGTGCTGAGCACCTGTTCAAGTGAGCAGGAGCTGCATATTTGAGAAGCGCAGGAGAGCTCTCGGCATTGTTTAGCTATCCCAGTGCAGGTTTTGTCCCACAGGAAGTATCGTGGCTTGCAGAAACTGGCTGTATTTATTTCACTGCCATCAATGGGAGGGAGTAGGGGACTCTCGTGGAGTGATCTTGTGTCATGAAGCCGTGGCATATCTGAGCACGGTCAGTAATCCATCCCCACCGCTCCTGAGGTAAAACACAGTGAGTGCTTTCAGCCACACGGTGGAATGTGGGCTAATTAGGAGAGTGTGTTTGAAACAGTGCAGTAAATACTTGCACCTGTTTGGTAAGTGGTTTGCTCACCCTACTTGGTAAATATCTGTTAAGTATGGTACACCTTCACGATGCTTATTGCTGAATGATTGAGTATTCTCAACAGGCAACTAGTAGCACAGCTCACAAGGATATTTTGAAGGGGAAAAAATGGGAAAAGGAATTCCTTTTTCTCATCAGAACCGGTCTGTTACCTAGGTACCTCAAGATGCAGGTTCTGAAGACCGTGGATTTTCAAAATCTTTAGTATTTGGATATCTAAAATATATTTGACCTATGGCCCTAAAACTGTTCTGAAAACAGAATATAGGTAATTCTGAAATTTCACCTCTAGTGGCTCTTAACTATATGTGTCCTGTGTCATCAATCTGGTGCATTCTGTGTTTGTAGTGTGTGTGTTGAGCTACCAGTGCACGAAGGGACTTTTGTCCAATCTTACTCCCTCCTGGGAACTGGGATGCATGTGGGGAATTCAATGGATCACAACCAGCAGCAGATAAAAGAAAATGCTGATACTCAGAATCAATGTTGTTCAGATTCTTTGCATTTTCAAATCCCGTTGCAATTCCCTGTGCAAACGCATTCACATGAAGACTGTCAGTCGCTGAAGTAAATCAGTTGTGTTTACTACATTTACATGTTGAAAGTAAAAAAAGGGAGGTTCCTAATAAAGTCCTTTTATCATAAAGGGATTTCAGAAATGTCACACAATCATCTTTCTTGCAGGACCTTCTTGGAGGCAGTTTGGCATAGCCACAGACAGCAAAAGCAGCCTCACTGAAATGGTGTTATAATTTTTCTTCTGTAAACACTTGGGATTAACATAGGCTGTTCACTGTTCCTGGCAGTGTTCTGCAGTCGTGAGGAAAGAGTTTCTTTTTGCTCTGGCATTCCTCTGTGATGTAAAAATTGCACTCCCCTTTTATTTCCTTTTTTCTTTTTTTTTTTTTTTTAATTGGGGGCAGGGAGACAGAGAGGATGAGAGATGGCTCTGGCTGCTGAACATGAATTCGTCTGTGGGATTTGGTTTCCACAACAACCAGGCCCCTTAATGTCAAACATGCCTGGAGTGTGCATAGTGCCACTGGGAGCTGTATGACTTGTGCCTGCCTTTCCTGAAACAACACTGCAAAAATGTGCTGGGTTTTATTTTTGGTGGGGTTTTCCCTTTTCTGTCCTTGTAGTCCCTGCTTGGTTTGTGCTATCGGTGTCAGCATTTCAGTGTTTTGCTCATGCATGGGTGATGCAGAGCTGGAGAATGGCTGCATGTGAAAGCTCTGCTTTCTGGAATGCAGGCAGCTCCCGTTTCCCGGTTTCCAGTTTCAACTGAGAAATTCCTCTGGTGCTTCAATTCACTATGTGCTCCTCAGAATTAATTGCATATTACTCATTTAGTTAATTCAGTGTTCCTCGCCTGAGTGTACTGTGAAGTAATGAGGAACTGTGGGGAAATGATGAATTATGTTACAGATTTAATTCTGTACAAGAGTGCTTGGAGAATCATTGAAAGTTTTAGGTTGAAAGGGAGCATTAAGGATGCAGGCCCTGGGAATGATCCTACAACAGTGCTAAATAATACTACATATAAATACCAGAAAAAATGGATGTCAATTTTTAGTTTCTGTTTTTTCACAATTTAAGACGATTTATTTTTGGTTTTGCTCCCTGCTCTGTTGGAAAATAATTATATTTCTGTCTACTTACCTGTCTGTTAGCACTGACAGGGTGATGTTAAATGACCTTAGTAAATGAAAGTGGACATTTCTAATATGTAAGCTGGTGCCCCTGACAGCTTGCAACATGATGTAAAACAAAGTAACACTAATGTATTGTTATGGAATCCTATAGAGACGACAGATCTACGTGAACGAAGTAGCTCCTTCTAGCCCTCAAGAACTGCTGGGGACCTAGAGTACTGATGTGTCTCAGCTTCAGACCAAAGGCTGTAAAAGAAGTTCAAAACCAAGAGGAGTGTATTTACAAAAGGCCCACGTGCACAAAAACTGGTTCTCACAGCCCTGGGCAGCCCTTGGGAAAGACACGTTTCTCCACCAGTAACCTGCCAAGAATTTACCCAGAAGTGAGGGAAGCAGCAGTTGGGAGGGAAAGTGCAAAAAGCAGGCCTGTATATTCAGCGGGTAGAAAGTGCTGATGTAGAGAGCCAGCTATCAGAGCTTTAGTATATTTCCAGTGTATTTTTTTAGTATTGCCTTCCAATAAGAACAAGTTCTTTGCTGCCTTTGGGTCAGATTGCCTTTGCCGTCCAGAGACCTGTTGCTGCTCCCCGTGCAGCAGGATAGGCTGATTTGGAGGGGGCAGGTGTCTGAGGGCACACCTGGGCACAGACAGGCGAGCCTCCAGTTAAAAACAGTAGTGCAGCTTTGCTGGCTCAGCCACGGTGCTCAGCACATCCTGCAACCCAGCCTAAGTCGCCTCACAGAAATGCAGGTAAACACAGGTGAATGTGCCCAGCTAAGGCACACAGATCCTTTATGCTGTTGCTGCTCTTTTACCCCCTGTGGAAAGACAGCCATACACTGAAACAGTTTTGTGGCAGTTGATTTCAAGTCCTCCAGGCAGGTCTATTCATCATTTATTTTGCTGGAGGTGTGGGCAGACCATAAATTTATTGCATCTCACTCACATTTTTCCCTGCGAGAAGCCTCAGAATAAAGCCTTGTGGAATCCTCCCAGCATCTGTTTTCTCTTGTAGCAGCAGGAAAGGAGTGGAAGGATGGCAAAAGGTAGGCAGTTGCATGTTCCTTTTCTGCTGCACCTCAAGGAAATGTCCAAAACTCAGTACCTAAAGGAGCACCAGAATGTCCCTGGGTACCAGTGGGACAGTGCCCAAAAAGAGGCAAATTAACACCGTGTATTTTCCCTTTTCTATTACTTGTGTGGTATGAAACGTAGTCAATAACATGTTGTCAAATAGTCCTTTGGTAAGAAGGTTCTCAAGTTTTTAATAATTTCCTCTTTTTTAAAAAACAGGACACTTGCTTGTTTTGTTGTTAGTGTTTACGCACATTTGTGTTTAAAAAGTAACTCGGTGTCCTCAATGTGTCACAAAGGCTTCAAAATGAGTAGAAGTCAGATTCCCTGAAGTGACCTCCACTCCTCTGTTTTTTAGACCTTGGGTCCTATAGCTGAATTTCTGATTTTTTGTTATATCTGTTTAGTAATTTAGAACTCTGTAATTTTGGCCTGATTTGGGGATATTTGCTTGCAGTGGAAATTTCATTAAACAAATGTTTTTTTCATCTGGAAATAGAATTTCATGCCAAACTGATTTCAGCTGATACCAAGTGTTTAATTAGAATCCAATATTTGTGGCCTCAAAATCATGATAGTATCCAGAAATAAACGCAGATTTCTATTTCCAAATTACTTTTTTGGCTCACCCTTACCTGCAAGATCAAAAATGCAAAAATGAAAGCCCTGGCTCTTACAGGCAGTGAAGGCAAACTGGTAAGAGAAGGTTTAATTCCCTCTCAATTTTCTCTAAGAATTTTTAACCTTGGGTAATTAATGTTAATCAGTCTCAACCATTTTGGAGCCAGCAGAGGTATTTCTGTGGCATGTTTCTCCCCGCTACACAAACCCTTGGAACAGTTCTGGCTGTTGTAGGCCTCTGAAATGCCCTTTTATTTTGAGCTCCGTGTTGACAATACTAACAAAGGAGTTGTTTCTCTTGCCTAGGATTTAAAGCATCCAAAGCCTTCTCCCTGGGATCGTGGCTGTGTGGGAACACTTTTCACATGCTGTGCTGGAGTTCATGGGTTCCCTTCACTCAAAAGGGCAGGTCGCTTGCAGGGACCTCATGCCAAAAGCATGACACAAACTCTGAGGTTTACCTCTCAGCAGGGATGTAGGAAGCAATAAAAGTTTAATAACAATGGGAATAGTTTGGGACAGAGCCTGAGAAATAATCTGGAATTCTTGTTAGGTGTTTAAACCTTGTCTGGAGCCTGATCCAAACTCTGATGCAATGAACAGCAGTCAGTGCTTGCAGGAGCTGGACCCAGCTGCCTTCACAAGGCTCCCCTGCCTTGCTACTTCTCTGGTATTTTTGGTTGAGAGAGCTCATAGAGCACTTAGTGACGTGCAGTGGGAATTGTTCCACCATTCTTGACAAAACAAAACTCAAAAGGCCATTCTGTACCCAGCTGGTCCACAGGCACTTAGCCCTGTCTCTGATCCAAACACTGGGAATCAGTCTTCTCCCAGTACCAAGAGCTCATAGCTTTCCCCTCTTGATGCCCAGAGTCCCCATAAACAAAATAAAATTATCTTACGCACTGACAGGCAAAGTCTCTTTGCATCTGTTCTCCATATCCCTTGGTGTGACAAGTGGCAGTTTAGGAACTGTTACTCTTTTTGTAGCGCTGCAGGCACAAAACCCATGGCCGGTGCTCACATTAGAGAGGCTTCTCTGAAGATGGCAGAGAGACTCATTGGCCTAGGCATTAGGGCATGAAACTGAGTCAGAGGCACGGTGACATGTTATGTCATTCTTTAAAAATTTATTTTAATTTTTTCTTTGGACATTTCCACCCCTGTTGCTGTCAAAAGGGACTTAATTTTTCTCCTTGCTGCTGAAGAGTAGCTCAGGGCCTGAGTTGTTAATTTTTGATAAAACCACCCCTTCTCACCCTTTATCTTCCAGCATTCTGCAAGTGGGCTGGTGGTGGTGAGGGGTCCATGGTGCAAAATAATCTGCTGGCGCATGTGACTCCTGTGGCAGGCAGTGCACAAGGCAGATGTCTGATCCCAGGTATCAGGAAATGTGGATGCTGCAGACTGGCAGCTGCCTCTGTAACTGTGTGGGGAAGCAGGCAGCAGTTCCTCACCACTCTTCCTGGCTTCTCAGGGCTCGCATTAGGGCCTCTCCAAAGACTGCTGATGGCAGCACAAGGGACAGGATCCCTACCTTTTCTGAGAACGAGGGAGTTGCTGCATGAAAAAGCTTCTATTGTCAGCCCCTCCATTAGGCTGCCGAGCATGCTCCAGCACAAAAAGACTTCTGTTCACTTCCACAGCACTGAATTAGCAGCCACAGGCAAACCCAGAGCCTGAAGTGAGCAGGGCCTGGTGGGCACTGCTGCTGCCCCAGCAGGGCAGCTTTCAGACTACTGAGGGGGCAGTGCCAGCTGTGCTGTGATGCATCCCAGGGAGCCTGGCTACAGGGAATACCTTGCTTGTCCCAAGCTATGAATCCCAAGGGACACAGAAAACTCTGTTATGAATGTGCCTGGGGAAGGAAACAATGAAAAAAAGGATTTTTCTGTGCTGAGAAAGGATGGGGAAGGCATCTGCCAGATGCAGGTGTCCAGTTGACCAGTCATACCTTAGCGTTTCCTCCTTAGCAGAAGTCAGCCCAAGCTGTGAAGTTTTGGCCTAAATCCCCAGAGACAAGTGCTCTGAAAGATCAGGTTTCCACCCCTCATGGCTGCCACAGGAGTTATCAAGTGTCATGTCCTTCAAAGTCACAGAAAGGTATAAGGGAAGAAATATTTTCTCCTCAGGATAGAGAGGAATCCTATGTGATTAACCATAGCATGTAATCCTTAGGGTCAAGAAATAAAGCCTTCGTAAATCCTGCCCTGGCTTTAGCTTGCATGAAAGATTAGACAGAAGAATGGCACATATCCTTGGCTGTAGCAGATACAGCCGGAGTTGAGGTTTAAAAACCGATCCTAAAATGAGACCCGGGGAATGCACTCAGTGCTTGTACACAATAGATGCTTGCTTGCCAAAGGGTCCACTGCTTTCAGCCTTTCCCACAGTTCTTGGGAGCCCAAGGCATAGGAAGAAAACCCATCATTGATAATAGAGATGGAGCTGAGCTAATCTCATCTCAAATTTCATTGGTGTTTGCCTTCAGGAACTTTTCAGGAAGCTCAAAACTGGGAAGCATGATTCCAGCATAGGATTCTAGTCTATTGCATGGGAAGTATTCGACCAGTGACGGGATCCCAGGGAGCAGCTGGAGCTGTGTCAGGAGGTGTTTGACTGAATATTAGGAAAAGGTTCTTCACCCAGAGGGTGGTCAGGCACTGAACAGGCTCCCCAGAGCAGTGGTCATGGGCCCCAAGCCTGCCAGAGCACAAGGAGTGCTTGGAAAATGCTCTCGGGCACATGGTGGGATTCTTAAAGTGGTCTCATGCAGAGCCAGGATTTGGACTTGATCGTCATTGTGGGTCCCTTCCAACTCAGGATATTCTCTGAACCAGTCAGAACTGGGAGGGATCTTTGCAAGTGAAAATGAGGTGAGCTGTAATTTGCTTTCCAACAAATACTGGTAGTCAAAGGAACAATGTCCACAGGAATTTGAAAATAGTCTGCTAAGGCAGAAAACTTCTGTGACTCATTTGTGTACTTCCAAAGCCTGGAGTGAATCCCCATCCAGTGGCAGCAGAGAGAGCATCCAAGGCAGTGCCAGAAAACCCTGGCAAGATGTTGGTACCATCAGTATCAACTGAATACACCCGAGAGGTGGAAAAAAACTTTGCAAATGTTGTTTTAAGTAAGAGAAAGTTTGTGTCCACTCAATCACACAGCTGAACCAGAGACAGAGTTCCCATCTTTCACTATTTAGCCAGCCACTGCCTAAATCATAAAACCCCCCCAACAAATGAATGATTCCAGGTTTCTTGGTCAACTGAAATTAGGAAAAGAACAACAGGAGCAGAACAAGAGCAGCTTATCCAGGACACAGCTTGTTAACATCCTAACTGGTATTCAAGCATAATATTAATTTTTCACACTTGCATTAAAAAATCCCACCAAAAAAAAAATCAAACCCCAGTGAAGAATGATTCCTGCTGATAAGAAAATCACTGTGCTTAAATTCATTAATAGAATAGGCTGTGGGATACATTTCAAAGCACGGGGTGAGAAATAAGCTCCCAAATCCCATTAAGAAATAACAGGATTTATGTGCATTCCTCCCATATATTAACTTTCCCCTCTGGAAACGTCTTGTGCTGAGCTGGTGCCATTTTTCAGGCAGGTGCAGTGTTTTGCAGTTCCCACAGACTCACCAGATAATCTGCCAGCCTGAAAGCCATTCTCCCCAAGAATGGGGATTTTCCGAGGCCCGGCTGAATGAAGAGTTTGGCTGACAAACGCCGCGGCCGGGCGCTGCGGCGGGGCTGTCACACATTCTGCAGCGATGCTGTCAGCAGCTCCGGCCTGGCCGCATCCGCCGCTGCGGCGTTTATAACCCCGGCCAGCAGAGATCCAGCAGATCCCGGGGCTTAACAGCCGCTGTCAGGAGCGGGGCATTTGCTGAACGTGACGTGCAGAGGTACCATTTGTGAGCTGAAGTCTTCGGGGGATTTGTAGGATCAGCAGGGCCTAAAAATTTCCCCATACCTTTGGAGAACTGCTGACCCCCTGAGAAGGAGCGTTCACTGTAGCCCTGTGGAAGTTTGTACCTTGGTTTTCTGTTGAGCTTGTGAGCAGTATTTATTTTCTCTATCACGGTAGTGGCAGCAGGATAAAGGTAAAAGTTACAACCCTTTTAATGCTGTTAATAAAGAAATCTCCTTCCAGCTGGTTGGAATTTATGGTTGTGATACAGTCACGAGATGTAAGTATAAAACCCCAAATGTGGGGATGGGTGAAGAGTAAAGCAAGAGTCTGCAAATACAGCAGTGAGTTTGCCATCTCATATAAGAATGACGTTGCTTGAGATTTATGTGTCATTTAATACTGGATTTTAAGATGTTTACAATGGCACCTAATTGCTGGAATAATCATGCCCTTGAAAACTTGCAGTGGTGCCAGATCCATTATTGCTTTCTTTTAAAATTTTTCTGTAAAAATACGTGTTCTTTAAGGGAATGCCACATTTAGAAAAGTGAAATGGTCCCCAGTGTCAGACCTCATGTTTTCATACATTGATTGATGACCAGTCTTGCCAGTGGACTGAGTTAGACCCACATTTCTCAAATGCAGTCTCGTAGAAACTGGGAAATGAGCTGATGGAATCCAGACCAAAGATCTGGCTGTTTTCCAGGGGCAAATACATGGCAAGACACATTTCCAGTTTCAAGAGAGGGGCTTGAAATGGAGAAAGAAATGTGAAACATTTGGGCAGCGAGGGGTGGGGTCGTGGGGGGAATCTTCATTTTCTCAGTGGTCCCTCTCCCCTCCCTCCTGCCCTGCTCCATTTGGTGTTTGCTTAAAAGCAGTTGCCAGTGTTTGTTGAATAGTGTCAGCACAGAAGGGATGCAGCCACTGACCTGACTAAAAGGCAACAGCAAAAGGTTAGCAGAATTAGTCTTGTACTGCAGACTTGTATTAATAGTTGTATTGTGGGGTTGTTGGCACCAACTCTGCAATTAAATAAGTTGTTGGCACTCTTCCCTAGGTTAAATTACTATGGCTGCTCCCCCTGCTTGCAAGTCAATGAATACAACACTTTTGGGGAGGCAAGTTCAAACATTTTTGTTCTTTGGGGACTCTGCACATTTGTGGTCTCAAGCTAAGAGGTTTCTGCTGGCTTTCCAAGCAGACCTCTGTTGTTGTTCTGTCTCTCCAAACAGCCCATGCAAACTAATGCTGGAATAACCAAGCAGGGAAGGAGGTGGCTGAGGGAGACATCACAAAAGACGGATGGAGAAACAAATGCCCTTAGAAGAGGTCCTTGCTTTCTTTCCTGCCCAAATCCACGGATGTTTCCTAGCACTGGGCTATTGTTGGAGAGGATTAGTTTTCCATCACAGCTTCATCAAGGGCAACTTACCCTTTTTTCTAGGCCAAAAACACAGCCACAGAGGGGTAGGGGAGGGACTCCCTGCTTCTCCTTGCCCATAAGTGCAGAGCAGCCCCTTTGCCAGCCCAAGGCCCTGTTCCCCCTCCTGCTTTAGTCAGTGGCAGTTGGGCTTGGCCCAGGGGTCCCCACACTCCTCTGTGCCATTCTGCAGGGGCCACTCTCAGTAATGCACCTCCACAGCTGGAAAAACTTTGGATTTCCAATTTGTCAACAGTTCCTTCTACTTTGGGAACAGAAGTTCTTGCGCTTCTTTTCTGAGCTGCCTCTAATGTAGCAACACATTGACCTGCCAGCAGCACCTGTGTCCTCACCTGTTTACTAAGGGGTACATCCAAAAATCGCTCTTCCCTCCATGTAGTTCAGTTCTTTGGGGCAGCAACCTGTAAACTTCAGGCACAAGAATTGCAGGTGCTTCAGTCTTTCTTTTCCTGTAGCCAGTGTGGAAAGGCAGCGAGACTGTGGGGCGACTGTGCTCTGTATGGTCTGAGCTGAGAAACCTGTACAGACAACATCCAAGATTTCTAAGAAACTGGTGCTATGCAAAAAAAATGACTGGGCACAACCTTCATCTATGCTTTCCTTAAGACTGGCTGGTATTTAACCAAGTGTTGGACATGAATCAAATGCAGTTTGAGGTTTCCCTACCCAGCAGGGATATAGGCTTTTTCTGGTTTATATCACTGTTTGATGGAGACTGGTGGAGAGTGAGCTGTGGACGCACCAACAGAAGCTGGAGGTTTGGAGGAAGGAGTAAGAACTTGAATGACTCAGTGTCTCCACGACTTGTTATGTATCTCATCAGCTGCTGAAACAAAAGGTTCCCGTGCTGGTTGGAGCTGAAGAGAACCAGGGTGAGCATCTATTGTTCTGTAGGTTTTGTTCTTCTCAGGTTGGGATCTTGTCAGCTCTCATTAGCTGAACAGGTTGGACTGTGTCACCCCTTGGATGGGAGACTTCTCAAGGGAAGAAAAATGACACAAAGTGTCTCAGTCTGTGGTCCTGCTCCTGCTGAGTCAGTGCTGAATCACTGACCCCTCGGGGTTTGTGGGGAGAGAGTGTGATAGCATTGCTCTGTGAGACCTCCTGCCGCTGGTGATGAGATATTATAGAAGCTCAGGGTGGCATATTGTACTAGGGAAAAAATGTGATGCCACAAGCTAAATTCTGCTCGGGATAAATCACATGTCAACAACAGCATTATCATCTTGATTTTTCCTGAGTCACATTAAGCCCTCTTTGTAATTCACAGGGGGTTGTATTCTGCCCCTGTACTTTTGGTGACCAGTTGTGGACCAAGCACAATTCTCAGTCAAATGTCTTTGGTTAGCTGCTGCCTCTTCAGCACTCCAGAGTGAGTCTACTTCTCTTTAGGGTAATTTGCAAATGGGGGTAGTATCCTGCCATTTTCAATAAAAGCATTATTTTCCATTATGCCTGTGGCTGTGGCATTCCCCAGTGACTGGAAGGGAGCAGATTAATCCAGTGGCAATTGGAGCTGAGTTGGCCCCCTGTGTCCCTGTGGGATGTCCCTGGCCAGCTCCACAGAAATACCTAGAAATCTGCAAGGTGAGATTATTGTGCCAGAGGATGGCTTTAAAGTACTTCCTATCAGGGAAGCTCAAGGCAATTACCTCTGTCTCTGCTAAAAGTTGTGAATGTGGGAGCTGAGTAAGGAAGCCAAAGTTAGAGAGACACCTTTCTGCAATGCGAGATGAGAGACTGAGCCTTTCCAAGCTCTGTAGCTCTCCCTGCAAATTCCCAAGCCAAGACAAAATAAAAAGAGAAAGAAAAACCCAAGATGGATAAAAGGAAAGTGTGGTTGTCTCAGAGCTGCTCATCAGGCAATCCTGAGATCCCTCTGGCAAGAGCAACTGAAGCTGAATTTGTCATTGTTTGGCTTGTGTCACCCAGCTGGTCGGGTCAGAGAGCTTCTCTGACCTGAGTCCACGAGTGATGGACAGGTCTGTAGCAGGCATTATCACAACATAATCACAGAGAGTGAAAGGAAAACCCTGTGTGCCTTTCTCAACTTCTTCTCTCCCTGTTCTGCAAATCTTTAGGATAATACATCTTTTCTTATTTTACTCTGAATCCGTTAATGCTTCTGTTGTGTAATAAGGTTTTCACAGCAAAATATGGCCTGGAGAGTAGTAAATGGAATTCTTCCAAGGATCCCTGAAGATCTGCAAAGATTCTGTTGCACTGCTAAAGGAAGCATTAATCATGGTCAGAAATATTTCCTGCTGGGTTGTAGTATGCTTTCTGATTTCCTCTGTCCCTCAGGCACTAGTGGAAATTCCATCTGATAGGAAGATGTGGGTTGCTTTTTTTTTTTTTTTTTGCTTGGTTTAAGTTAGCAAATTGGTTTTGGAATGGAACAGAGGGTCTGTAACTTCTTAGTGGTATTACTGCTCTTGCCAAAACTAACAGCGGCCAGGAAGAAAATGCTGGAAACCCAAAGATCCTGGTCAGGAGAACAGAGGAGGAATTTTGTTGGCCTGGGGGCTTATGAAATTCCTTTTCTCTTTCTGTATATGTGGATATATGTGTATTGCTGGCTTGGGAGCAGTGTAGGAGATGTGCATTTGGAGCAGGCAGTGTCAGGAGTTCGGCTGTTCAACAGTTTTTATTTTCTCACAGCATATTGACCATGGCATGAATACTAATTTTTAATACATGAAAAGCTTAAAGAACTATGTAATATTCTTGGTTTGGTGGCCTGTATAAAGAGACTAGTTCTTGTGGACCCTGAAGCAAAATCATGGCAAGATGGAAAGAATGGGAAAAAATGAGGGACCGGTGCTGAACTGACAAGTTTTGTTTGACCCTGTATAATAAATGCAGGTGAACTTTGAAATGAAAATGATCACCACGACCAGACCTGAAGTATTTTACTTTAAAAATGTCAAAGCTAAAAGTTTCAACCCTTGAATGTTATTCCTGCTTCCATGCCTTCTAGGGATCAACACCCCTTACTGCATTTAACCTGCATGTGGAAGCAGCCTTGTTCCTGCCACTGGAATCACTATAGTTAAATAAGGATGGCCCACTCTTGTCTTTTAAACTAAAGCTCTGCTTGAATGTGGAGTAGTTTAGCTCTCATCCCACCTATGAATGACACTCCTTATTATCTTTGGGGCTTATTTTGACCTTTTGTCTTCTGGTGAAATGGAGCTGAACCTTGCCAGAATCCCCCTTTAAGACCTTTTCTTAATAGTACAAGGGATATCTTAAGTTCCTAGAAAAACTTAGGTAGTGAGGTGGAATTTTCATAAAGGAATGGATGTGATGATATATGCACTGGATATTATTCCTGTGTATGTCATATTTCTAATGGAGAAAGATATTTTCCTTTATTATTGTTGATAACTGGAGCTGAGTGAAAAATGGATTTTCAGGTCGCTGGATGTTAAAAAAACAATTGCACTTGTTTCAGATGGTTTGTTTCAATAACATTTTTAGTTTTGACAATTCCCAGAGATAGCTTCAGCTACCAAAATCAAATCAGATCAAATAATGACACACTCATTTAAATTGAAAATTTGTATCTTTTTACTTTAAAAATAGTGACCTTCAGGCTGTTTGCTTTTTACGAATATCTTATGAGAATCAGTGGGTGTTGGGAAGTGTTTTCACTATTACCATGACACCAACTGGATTTAATCACTTTAATTTAATTAAGTCACATAGACATTAGAAAAGTTGTTAAGCAGTCTTTAGAGCAAAGTAGATGAGAACTGGATTTGCAGGAACACTCAGGGTCCAGGGAGGTTTCCCTGATCCTTATTTGAACACCCATAAAAAATCTGGCTTTCTCACTCAAGTTCCCTGTTGGCAACTGCTCTTATATATTCACACCCAGAGCTCTCACCCGTGAGAGGACACTGCTTTCCACCCAGAGGGGACACTGTGGCTTTTTGCCTGTGAATGCTGCAGTGCACAGAGGCAGGGAGAGTCATCCCTGTGGTGACCCTCATGCCCAGGTGTGTCAGGGGGACTGCAGTTCCCTCAGCCTGAGCTAGAAAGCTCGGCTCTAAGCAGAAGCTCAGCATCTGTGCTTAACCTCCCCACACAGCCCAGGCTGCCCAAACCTTGTTATTTCAACTATTCTAAATAACTTGTGAGATTTGTCTCTAAGTCTAGGGATAGCACTAATCCAGGCAAAGAGGTTTTGGTAGTGTAAGGCCTTGGCAGTAGAGCGGCTCGTGAGGGTGAGGCAGCTTTCCTTAAAGCTGGCATGTGCACACCGACCCGGTACTCGTGTGCAGTGTGAGCCACTGGCTTTGTGCATCCTGCAAGTGTCTAAGGCTGGGCTGGACAGGGCTTGGAGCAACTTGGAATAGCGGAAGGTGTCCCTGCCCATGGCAGGAGAGTGAAACTACATTGTCTTTATGGCCCTTTCCAACCCAAACCACGGGGTGATTGTAAAATAGATATACCCCATAGGCTCCAATGGCGTCGGAGCATAGGTTTGGGTTACAGTGACCCAGGCATCCAAATGTGCCTGTAGCTTGCCACCCCTGGACTTGACTGGCCTGGTGGAGCATGCTGGGGAGATGGCAGCTACCTGTGTGCTGGTGCCCAGCAGAACCCTCGAGCAGCCATGTCAGCTGGAAGGTCAGAGACTTGGTGTTCGTGCCCACCCTCCTTCTCAGCTCTCTGGCTGTAATTCCCAGTGTGTGAGCTCTCGACCCCGGGAGCTGCCTCACCCGCGGGCCTTGCCTTGGCCGAGGAGCCGCGGTGGCTGTGCCCCGGCCGGGCCAGCCCCAGGGTTAACTGAGGACAGCTGCTGCCCCGGGGCGCCTACTGCGCTCCGCCTCACGCGTCCCCTGCCCGCGGCACATGGGAACGGGCGGGCCGGCGTTTGAGCGAGCCCGGGATGGGTGCGTGTGCGTGCTAATGAGGCCCAGAGGTGCTGCCAGCCAGGCCTCTGCAAGGGCACTTTGCGCATGAGTGCACCAAGAATGCGCCGGCTATTCAACGGTAATAAGTTTTTATAAGCACACGTTTCTGACCATGTCAAATTTTGTACCCATTCAGCTGCTAAAATCCATGGAATTTGACACTGGGGAAACAATCACATTTGAGAGGAGCTTGTACAAAGGGGAACTCACATTGCTTCCCAGCTAGAGCCTGAGCAGTTGATTGGCTTTTCTAACACAATATCACACATTTATTCCTTAAGCAAGATTAAAACTTTAGAAGAAGAAAGATTAGTCAGCAAGATTAGAATAGAAAACCTTCTTAGAGAGTTGTATTTTCCATAAAGAATCATCTGCTCTCCACAACTGCAAAAGTAAAAGGACATTTTTTTCTTCCACAGTTTTGAATAGCAGAGGTCTACAAACACACAAATATGGCCTAGTCCATTCTCAGCTCAGAAGTCCCATTATTTTCTCTATTACCTATGTGGGTAAAGTAAAACACGCTCAAGGGTGTGATTAAAATGAACAAACAGGAAAGAATCATATTCCTAGAGGTCTTGGTGTCCCAATACCTAGACAACAGCAGCAGATGCTGGTATGCCCAAGAGGTTTTCACAGTGAAATGAGGGGAATGCCATATCTTCTCCATGAGAAAAAAGCGCACAACCTAAGTCATGGAAAATCACTGGTGAGAGAGACCCAGTAAGCCTCAGGGAGTGACAGCCATCACCACTGCACTAGCCTTCTCTTTGCCTTCCTGGATGAAGTGTTGAAGTACAGGAGATGAAATCTTATTTCCCACACTGCTGGTCTGATATCAGTTTACCACAATAACTGCTCTCTGGAAAAATAAACATTAGCTCAGCAGAAGGCAAACTGCAAAACACAAAGAGATGGAATATTAAGGAAATGGTGAGCAGTCACTTGAGCTTGCAGAGGAGCACTTAACTTTCTCACCCCAGGGGCTGGAGCGAGGTGAGAGGAGTTCCTGGGACTCATTAACCACAGATCCATTGTTCATTGGAAGCTTTTGCTGTGGGGTGATCGATACTTCACAACCTGCGTGGGAACTGACTGGAGATTAGGAAAAAATAATAAAAGTGAAACCAGTTTACAGGCTTGATCCTTTCTGCACTGTGCCTTTGGGCAGTTTCATTCCTGGGCAGTGAGGAAAGCAGTGTGCTTCAAGAGAAGGGGCCCTGCAGCAGGACCAGAGAGATGCTGCTTTCAATCCAGTCCTACCTCGGGCACTCACTTGTGCCCTCTTTTACCTAACTAATGTTTTGGGGCCATTTGAGGTCTTCCTGCTGGCACACAGGAAGAGCAGACGCATAACACAGGTTTAGGTGATGGGCCATGAGAATAAGATGGACACAAAGGGCTTTTTGGGGTGTTGCACAACAAGGGCTTTGAAGAAATACCCTTGAGTGCCTCTGTGAGGAGCGTGATGAACCTTCAGGGTGGGCATCTGCTCTTGGAATTTCCTGTGGTAAACCTGCAAAGAGTGAGTGAGGTGTCAGCAGAGTTTGGTTCTGGCTGTTTAAGTGCCATGGATGAGCATTATTATCTGCCTGGAGAAATGGAGACACGACAGCAAAGTCATCCAAGGACAGCCCTTGGGAGTTGGCCAATATCCCGAGTCTGTGCTATGGCATCAAAGAACATTTTTAATCTGGGCTACTTCTCTCCCAGCAGCAGGGGAAGAGAACCTCTCTCCTGCCCTGATACTCCTTTGCTTCACACCTCCCCTGCTTTTTCCAGGACACAAATGGACTTGGAATTAGGTACTGATGGGAGAAAGAGAAGTGAGTGCAGTGCCTGAGCTATGGAGAGGGGATCTTTGATAGGACAGAGTGGCCAGGCCTTAGGAAATAAATTATGATGGCCTTTTTTCTTTGAGTTCTGGAGAGAAATTTGTACGATGCTGAAGAGCCATGAAACCTCTTTCTTAGATCCTGGTTCAATATTGCCTTCTCCATCATTCCCAAGTAAGCTCCTTGAGTCACCAAAATCACCAGATATAATGCATGGAGCAAAGATTTCCAGAGGCCAGTGCTTTAACTGATGTAAATAAACACATTTGTCATACTGGAACAGCACCAGGATCGCAGCTGAGAAATTGGCCTATGTTTTTCTTTGACTGGAGTGAATGATGTGTCCCTAAGTACAAAATTAATTACTTAGGCATATTGCTCTGTCTCAAGGAAAAGTCTCAGGAATTCAGGTAGGCAGGGTTAGGCATAAAGCACAGGCACAGTGTTCAGCATCTTGGAACAGAATTTCATGCTCTGCTACAGCAGGTTAAGACGACATTAAGCTGCTGAACTGACATTTTGAAGAGAAGGAGACAAGGAAAAAATGCAGAAAAACTTTTAAAAATGCATCAGGTTATTCAGTCCTTGCGCTGCCCAAATAGCAAGGCACACAGGTTTTGTTCAGAGCGTACTCCTCAGGAAAGCATGAAGAACACTTCTCATCATCCTCCCAAAAGAGAAGGAAGAAATATCTGTTGGCAGACATCTGCTTCAAGATCAGCCACTTCCATGTTTGCTTGTGAGATTGGAAGGCGTCTCAGAAGAGTCTGATTAGGCAGCAAGGTGGATACCTGCAGTGTTGGAAAAAAGGTTTCAAACCTGAAAGTTTCTAAACTCCACTATGGATGTATTTCCACAATAAGAAAATCTGCATAATGAAGGGTATTAGAAAAAGATATTTTGGGGAGCTTGACTCTATATATTTCATGGCTTTCATTTTCTGCACGCAGTGAACTGTCTACATGAATCCTGTGCCCAATTTCTAAACCTTCTGCTGAGGTGATGGAGCTAGACCATGCCAGGCCAGAAGATATTAAAATTTGTTCTGTGTTTTAGGACTGATAAGGGAAATGTTCTGTTAAATGCTTTAATGCATTTTCCTATCACATTATGTTATCTGTGTGCATTTATTTATTTATTGTCAATCAAATAGTCAAATTCTGTCTTCAAAAACAGTATTTTAAAATCTGCAAAGATTTGTATTGACTTGTCATGCTTTGGTACTTAACTCCAAATGGATTTCACCTGTGTGCATCTGGGGACCTGGGCTTTTATTGATTTTTTGCAGAACGAAATAAGCTTTCATGGGACTATGAGGTACAAGCAGACACCTAAACATATTGTGAGCATTTCAGCAAAAGCCCTTTTTTGAAACAGTAGTTTTTAAACCAAAGCATAGGGCTGCGACTTTGCCAGTGTTTTACTTTCTTTAGTGGGCTAGGGAGGAGCCATATTTGGAGTTGCACTAAACCTGCAGGTTCTCTGGCTGTGTTTCAGTCTGCCTTCCAGTCAAATTGGCATTTGTCTCCCACTTCCAGAAATGTTACTGTGATGATGATGTGTGAAATGGAAACAAGACAATTAGCGTTTCAGACACGCCAAGCTGGCGCTGGAACCAACTTACGTGAACTCCAAGGGAACAAATCTGACGTGGAGCCCATTCAGTGTAAATAGCAGTCTCAAAAGAGCAGCACGCCTTTATTTTCTGATCACGGTGGGTTAACGACTGCTTGTTAGTCTCAAGGTGTTCTCTCCTTCCCCACATCCATTCCTTTGGAGAAAGGAATGGGCTTTGCCCTTATTACTCAGATTAAGAGTTTTGACCATGAAGTGATGAAGCATATGCTGTGAGCTATCACAGCTTCGTTGGCAAGTGGCAGGGCAAAATTGTTCAGGGACTGTGAGCACAGGAATGGATGATAAGAGCCTTTTCATTTATTAATCACTTTAATTCACATCTAAAACTCAGCCAGCTGAAAAATAACCAGCTCTGGAGAATGGGCACGTAGAGCGGAGCACGGTCAGCTCATAGCTCGGTCATGACATCCGTGTTTTACTACTTGTACTTTGGGAGGCTGGGCCAGGATTAATGACTCTGGACAATGCTGAGAAAGTGTTCATTATATGAGGAAGTTTATTAGATTAACTGACTAGGAGACATTTTGTGGAGATCTTCACTGGAATGCTGCCAATCCCATGTTTTAAATGGAATATTAAGTGTTTTCAGTTGAACTACAAAAAACACATTGCCAGTAGCTGGAATTTTTATTTTTAATTCTTTTTCCCCCCAAAAAAGAAAAGTTTCAGATTGGTTTATGCAGGAATTAATGACTCATGAACCTGTGTTATCGTGCTGAATGTTCACACATTTAAAACATTTTTAGCTGTATTCTAAAAGTCTTCCAAGACTTAGATTCCCCGTAGTCCGTGGAGATGGAGGTGGCAATAGATCCCTTGGGTAGATAGGATAGCTGAGGCTGGGAGGCTTGTAAGCTCCCACAGCCTTGGAGGAGGAGAATGTTCACGGTGACAGACACACATCTGTCCTTGCACCAGGGTTACCCTTGCTGCTACTTGGAGTGGAGGGAGAAGGAGAGGATTTAAAACATTTTCGTTCATTAAAGTATGACAAAGGACCTTATTCTGCCCAGGCATGCAGCCCACAAAGCTGTTTAGGGCCTGAAAGAATCAATTGAGGCGATCCAGCGGCAGCAGGACAAAAGACCTCGGGCGGTGTAATTAGCTAAGTACTGCATGCTGCTCCTTCAGTCCCCTCTCAGTTAATCAGTCAGGACAGGGATGGCTGGGTGGAAAACATCGCTGAGATCATGCACTGGCTGCTGTCACCTGGCCTCCTCTGAAAGCCACGGCTGGCTTCTGGGGTTTATAGATTTATTAATGATTGAAACCAGCTTCCCCGCAGTTGGGACATCCAGGATTAGCAGTTCTTGTGACAAACGGTGACAATGCCAGTGGCAAGTAGAGAGGAGGGACTCCATCCCTGCATTGCACACTGTTCAGCCCTGAAGACAAACACCAGCACAGAGTTACATCTGCAATTTAACAGGGATCTCTAGGATCCAACAGAAACAGTCAAGAGGCCACCATGATCACTGTGCTGCTGTTGTACTCGATATTTTGTCTCTCCATGCAATGAAGGCATTATTCCTGACCTCAGTAGGGACCAGAATACGGGAGACAATCAAACTGCTCAGGCTGTGTTCAAATTTGGGGGTCTGTCCTGTCAGCAAAAGGGAGATTCACCTAAAAGAGTCGGCCTGGATCTGTTGCTAATTCAGTTTGAGGAACAGATGCTGGGATTTTACTGGAACTGGAGCTCTGTGCAGCTTTCCAAAGGGTACTGTACCTTTTAAATTATTATGTTGGCAAGGGTGAGAGCAAACAGCAGCAGTTGGATATCAGTGTTCCCCAAAGTCTCTGCTGGGACAGCTGGAAACTCACACTTGCAGCTTTAAGGTTTGTTGTCCCATTTCCCAGTGGAAATCTCCTGCCAGGCCCTTTGAACATGAGCTGGCCTTCAAAGCTCATCCAAGCTTTTCACAAGTTTACTACAGTCTGCTTTGATACGGACAAGGCAGTGCTTGCTTTTCTCCAACTCACATAGAGACACTTCCTCAGAGAGTACCTTTAAAGATTTGGAAGCCCGGAGGGAGTGTTGCTGCTGGCCATCTGTAGCCATAGCAAAGGAAATATTCATTCCAAGGCCTCTTACAGAGGGACATTTTCCCTGAAAAATCCTTCTGTGTTGCGATAATGAGCGACGCAGGGAGCTCAGGCAGTGCAGAGGAGGGCTCTTTATTGCCAAAACCATGCCAGTTCATGCAGTTTAAAGGCACAACAAGCCCAAGTGAACCAACCACCATACACCACAATGTGGACATGCAGCACATCTCTCAAGTCCCTCTAATCCAGCTGAGTCACTCCCCCACAGCTCCCTTCTCCTTAGCCTTAGTAACAGGCCGTGTTGCAAGGCCTTCCCTTTATAAAGCCTTACCTATCAGTAACGCTTCTGTATAGGCTTCATCCAAACCCCATGAAATGGAAAAGGCATATACTGAATTTAGCAATGCCTGGTCAAATCTCTGGAAGGATATTAATACAACTAATTCCAAACAGAGCAGTGTCTGCCACAGTATTTCTACTTTGAGGTTTCCACTGAACTTTTTGTTCTTTCCTCTTGGAACTTTTACGCAATACTCAAGTTTTCTGCAGCTTATTTGTCTCAAACCTGTTGTTGCAAAATTGTTTGCCAGAAAGGACATTGCCATCATTCGCAGGACCTATTTTTAAATTCCACCAAGATTCCTTAAGTGAGAATGTTGTCCCAGATAACTGTACATCCCAGAGGTGCTGCAGAGCCTCTTGGAGTTGAAACAATTGAGCGCATTCACTGAAGTGGCCAGGAGACCACGGGGAAACAGTGTAGTTACCTTCACTGGAACTTGGCTAGCGTCCCAGCTGCCACTAATGCCTCCACTCTTTCAGGAATGTCCTGGGATTTTCATTAATGTATAATTCAGCTTATAAAAGCATGTGCCTGCTGCCTTATCCCCCGGAGCTATGGCAAGTAAAGAAATGCTGTTTGGCCTCTGTGTAGTCGCTGGCTTTAACAGGCACATTCCCTTCCTTTCTAGTTCCTGCTCCTCTCCTTCCTCCTCCCAGCCCGGGATGCAAGGGTAAAGCTTCCAGTGCAGTGTGTAAACAGCGTGAGGCAGGAATATGATTTTTCAATGCTTAAGGCTGAAGCTAAGAAAACAGAAGGGCTTCATCATCACCACGTGTCTGTAACACTACCTCCAGAACCTGGCACTATGTACAAAACGAGAGGAGGCCAGCAAGCCAAATGGCCTTCTCATGATGCAGGAGTTAGGGCTCATTTTGAGTCAGATATAAAACTGGAGTATGGAATCTTTGTCATCCAATTCTTTCCTGATATCGAGGGTCTTTCGCTGCCAAGGGCTGAACTCATCATTTCACATCACCCTTGTTAGTGGGAACCTCGGAGCTGTTTGTCCTGTCAGTTTATTTTCAATGACATTTTTGGAAACAGAAGAGCAGCAAAAAATCCCCAAACAAACATGAAGAGAACTGTGAGAAATCAGGACATGGGGCCAAGTGGAGGAGAAGGCAGGAACAGAATGTGTGTGTTCAATTTGTGTTTGCAGTGCTTGTGTGGGACTTGTCCCTGGCACAATATAGTAGAACAACAATTTGAAACCCTTCCTCTAGAAAGGAATTTACATGTCATCCTGGAGATGCAGGGCAAGGTGTAAATCCAAAGCAAGCAGGAAGGAGGAAGACAGCAGGCAATGTGCCTAGTGTTTTTACAGGTCTGTTTACCTCATCCATCTCTGTGGCACCTGACAGCTCTGGAAACTTGGACCTGCCTCAACCTGAACTGCAGCTGAATTAATCTGTATGTCTACTGCAGCTAAAAATAGTTTTGCCAAAATGTGTTTGGCTTGGTAAATGAATAAGCTTGGAAATGCAGGTATAAATTCCCCTCCCTAAAATGTGTGGATTTCCAAGCAGGATGTGGCCACTTCAGAGGCTTCAGGCAGAGAGAGGGGAAGGTGCTGCATGTCACTGTGAGAGTGGCTTTAGGGAGCACCTGTCCCTGTCACCCTCCTCTGAAAGGACTGTTTTAGAGGCAGAAGAGAACAAATGCCTTTCTTCTCTCACCCTGGCAATTTCTGCAGGATTATGTCCATACCTGCAGTATAAAATTAACAAGAAAGTTCCCGGAATGCTCGGAAATGCCTTGTTAATCACTAGCTAAGCCTGCTCTTATCATCTTAGTTTCCAGATTGCTCCAGCATTCTCTTGAGTTGGTGAAAAACCCTCCCATGCAGGTTAAAGACATTTTTGCTGATATGTGGACAGGGAATTTCAGGGGCTTTTGGGCAGTAGTTAAAAAATTGACACCGGCCACAAACTAAATTAATTCAGTGCTTATTAACATGTGTGTTCAATGATTTTTATCAGCATAAGGAGCTTTCATGACAAACTCATAGGGAATGTGCTCTGAGCCACAAGGTGAATGATACTGTCAGGAAAAAGACACCTCAGAGATCATGTCTGGCAGAGTGGGAAGCACTGAAAGATATTTGCCAGACAAACTGAAGGGGTCGGGACCCCTTTCCTCTCATTTTGTACGTAGACAGAGGACTGCAGCATCTCCTAATGAGTCTGCCTGGGTTTTCAGAATTTAAATTGAGGAATAAGGTAAATACCACTTCTTAAACAGTTTATTCTTGCTTTCCCACATAATAAAATTTATTCAAGCACCTGCCTTTGAACCTTTCAGATATTTTCTGTGTCTTAAGTGCAGCACTGCTGTATTTTCACGACACCAGTAATAACTGAAAAATTATTTCCGCCGAGAAATGAGTTCCATGGAAAAGCAGTTGTTCCCTGAATGTGGAGCGGCCGCGAGGAGGCAGCAGAGGATAGGGATAGTGACTGCAGGGCCGAAGCGGCCAGGGCCGGGTATCTCTCTGTCGCATGGAGCTCCTACGTGTTGCTCCATCTCTCTCCTGCTCTCAGGAAGACCAGGAAGCACTTCAAGACATCCAAACGACCAGAGCAAGAACAGGCGCTTCAGTTCCCGTGCTCTTTTCCATTTGGATAGCCTGCTACACAGAAATGCCCACTCTATAAAACTGACTGCTGTCCTCGGATCTGTGGAGCTGACCGTCCCTTAGGATCGCAGAGAACGAGTCTTCCTTGGAGACAAAAGAAACTGGGAAGAAGGTGGCAGGGAGGAGGGGTGACAAGCTGATCTGAAGGCAAGGAAAAGGAATCTCCCGGGCTGTGAGCCTGGCATCTTTCATGGGCACTAAGTTCACTTGAGAAGAACTTCAATAATTACAGAAGGCTGGGGGAATGAAGAAAGGGTTTGCCAAGAGTGATGTGATGACAATGGCTTGGACCGTGAAATTCCTCTTTTGTCCCGGCACCGTCGCTCTGAGCCGCGCGCCATTGCCGCCCATTCTCTGTCCGAGGGGAGCTCTGGCTGTGGCATTGTGCAGGGGGTGTGACCTGGCACTGAGTCAAGATGCTGGGCTTAGCCGGCTCAGCTCCTTCTGGAAAGTCTGTTAGCTTTTCCTGCCCACCCCTAAGGATGCCAGCGGTACTCTCCTGCCCTGAAGGACACCTCTCTGAATGTTCAACTGAGTTTTATTTGCTGTTGGCTGTTCTAAGCTTTGATCTTCAAAGAGTGACTAAAAATGTTGATGTCTGATTCTCATTAAAATGAGGGAGAAATGCATACCTAAATCCCTTTAGCAGCTATTGAATCCTGGCAAGAGCTCCAGTCGATTCATCAAGCACAGCTCTGCTGCATGATCTGTTTTTATTTCCTCTCAGATATAGACTGTTTAGTGGTTAATGGTCTGTATTACTGGGCTTAGGGAGGAAGAAGAGCATGATAAAGAAGGGCAAAAGGTAAAAAGGCGCGTGATAGCATCGTGAGGGAGAGGACAACCACAGCAAACAGAAGAGAATTAAACCTGTGGAGACAAGTGGGAAACCAGAAATAATGATGGAAGGATATCCAAGAGCACTTCCTCATGCTTGTAGGAAAGGGAACAGGGCTGTGAGAGAAAATGCCCCAGTGCTGGAGACATGGATGCAATATTAAAGGTGAGGAGTCGGGCTTGGCATCAGCACAGCATCACCTCAGTCAGAGCAGAGAGTGCGGCTCCAGAAATGCTGTGTGGTGCTTTCTGTGACCCTGGAAAAGTCACATAAATATGGCTCCTGTTTTTATTCCTCTCTAATTTAGGACCAATATTTCCTGCTGTCTCCCCATGGTGTTGAAAGGCCAAATTAGCTAATGGAAGGAAAGTTCTTGAGAATGATTACTGCTGTTTTCATTACTATCATTATTGCTATTTATAATAGGTATAATGGAAGTGTTAGTATTGGGGAAGGGAAATAAGGGGAAGAGATGTGGCAAACATCAAAAGCAGTAACTGGCCATGCTGGGGCCAAGGATCTGTCTGCAGGAAAGATAAGTACTACCTGTTCCTATAGCTAGAAAATCCCATAGCTTTAGATTCACCTAATTTACAGAATTACCTGATTGCAGGGTGGGTTTTCTTGACATTTCTGCTTTGAATCCATGTGAGCAATATGCCAAGGCAGTAAGTTCATTGCCTAATCATGTGATGAAAAAAACCCTTGACAACTGTCCTTTGAGAGCTGCTGGTTGTCTCCTTTCTCCTCCAAGCTTATCCCAGGCGTGTACATCTCCGCCGTATTTTCTTACTTGGGAATATTTTCCAGTTACCCCAGAATGAGACAGTCCCAAACAAGTCTCCTGGCAGTTGGTCACCCTGTAAAGCCTCAGGGGGTTACAGCAATATGGGTCATAAAAGTATAAAAAGTATAAAAAGTATAAAAACAGTAATACAGAAGTCTGGGAAAGCTTGTTAAACATCCTGTAGAGAAGGACGTATTGCCATTTGCGCCTTGATTTTAGAACGGCCAGGAGATTAAAGCAGTGACTGAATTTCCTTCTATGGCTGTTCCTGTGATGCTAGGGATGGCTTTCCCAAACCTTGAAAAGTTGTCCTTGGAGTAGGGAACAAATACAGTTTTGAGGACACATCTCCAACTGGTCTGCTTTCCTAGATGGTGAGGACAGCCAGAGGGAGGGGGCAGAAGGTACAGAGGGCCACGCAGTGCACAGCAAATACTCTGCCAACAGCAAAAAGTAATTACATGCTCCTAAACTGATCCAATTGCACTCAGTGCCAAAGAGAGCATTTTTGAGGTGGGCCAATTCTTGCACCTTTAACTTTTTTGAGAGTGGATGGTAGTCCATAGCATCCCACAGTTTGAGGGATAGGCTGCAACCACCAAGGGCTGTTTGGGGATGGTGTGTGTGCTCTGTGGGAAGGATTAGGGAAGAGCTAATGCCACTGACTGTGTATCCTAAGATTCATAGGGTTCAGGCCATCCCTGAACAGCACCTTACTCAGTTTTAGTAATTACAGCTGCTTCCACAGACCCATCTCCATTTTTGGGGGATGTGTGGCACTGAGTGAGGAGCACTGAGTGCCATGGACTCCACAGCTGTGAGGCAGTGCTGTCTCCTATGCTGGGCGGCCACAAGTTTGACAGCCTCTTGCCTAGGTTGTAATGGGCTTGCTGTCAAAATGTTGTGGGGACTGGGTTTTTAATTACTGAAACCTTGTGAGAAATGGGAGGAAGGACTGTAAGGCTGGGGGCAGGATGGCAAAGCAAGGTGAAAAAAAAGAATCCTTGGGTGTGTTTGGGGCAGAGCAGAGGACCTTTCCAGCAGACTCTTTGGCAAACATCTATTTTTAACTCTCCCTTTGCAAAGCAAATATTAACTCTCAGCCATGTGCTGCCACTGACTTTGTGTGCTCTGGAGAGGGGCGAGCTCTATCAGCTACAACAGAGGAACAGGGAATGAGTTCTTGTAGCCCCTTGAGCTGATATCGGCCGATAATCGCTGCAGACCAAACAGGATCAAGTTAATGTGCTCCAGGCCCCAGTATTTGTGTCACCTGGTGCTATACCCTCTGTGGCATGCTTGGAATGGATTGTTTGCAAAAACCAAACAGTGAGCAGAGAAGTAAGGCTCTCTGACTCCCAGGAGCACGGGCAGGGTGTGTTCTGCAGGCTGGGATTGGAGCTGGAAGCAGGAAGCAGAGGAAGAAGAGGACAAAGTGGTCCCTCCAAGGGCAAGCACTGCTCTGCACCTGCACTGGCATCGCTGTTCTGTAGCTGACCCGGGCGCACCTCGGTCCTTCCTTGCCTTGCCCGCTTGCTGTTGGCTGTAAGCAGCAGGAGGGAAAGGCAGGAGGAGGCAGTGGTGATGGATTTATGCTGGCTGAGAACCAGCTGGCTTTGCCCTGGCCTGCAGCTGCTCTTCTCCCTGCCCGGAGGTTCAGTCCATATGTCACCCACGTGTAGCTGAGAGCTCACTTTGGTGCTGCCTCTCTGCTTCATCATCACAGCTTTCCCACATCTGTTTCCCATCCCTTTGTCAAAGCTGCCCGTTGATCCTGGGGGGCATGGGGCAGGAATTGTCCATGATGAGGTGTTTGTACCAAGCCTCTCTAAAAGTGGGACATTATACAGCTCAAGGTGTTAGCCACAGCAAACGCAGATTAGTTCCTTGTCTTGTATAATCGATGAGGGGTGGAGAAAATGTATTGTTAGTTTTGCCTCTTGTTACAGAATAGATCCTGGATGCTTCTTGAAGGCCTGAATCCAAGCTGCATCACAGGCCCATCTTTCTTTGTGCATTAGTTGAAAGAAGACTTGATTTTCCCTGCCCCTTCCTCTTTTAAATGTAGAAATCTCTGTGGGAGCCTAACAGTTTTGTGCTTAAGAAGGTGGAAAATTATCTTAAGAGCTAAGCCTTCTTTCCTCCACTGGCTTAGGAATTTCGAGTCACCAAGAGGAGTCAGACGCAAACTCATCCAGGCATGTCCCCTTATCTCTCGGAGCCCAAGCAAGCAATCTGTTTTCCATTCACTTCTTGCCACTTTTTGCTGAGGGGCTGGCTGCTGAGATTAAGCTTGCTCCCAGGACAGGAAACAATCTCGCAGGAAATGGAAAGGTGTGGAAGTGTTGGGGCCTGAAGGGCAGACCTAGGGATGACCTTGAACCCTCACCATTTGTCAGTAACTTGCATCCCCCCTGCACGGATCCCACTGGTATATGTGCAGCTGGATTGCAGCTTTGGTGCCCACAGTCACTGTACCGTCTGTGCCACTTGCATTCACATCCTGGCTGTTCATTCACATGCTCAGGCTGAGTGTGGGAGAAAATGCCCTTTTTTGCCTGTGTTAAAGAATAGATTTACTTTAAGCTATTGGAAAGGTTTCAGAGCACTGCCAACCCTTCAAAACTGTGGAATTTAACTTGCTCTTCCACTGAATCAAGTTCAGCCTCTCAAGGTGAAATCATTCATATGAACCTTGTATGATTAAATTAGTGGCATAGATTAGTCTGCATACTACTATGCTTTGTACTTGGGAACAGAGATGTTATTGTAGAAACGCAGAACACTATGAGAAACAATTACTTCCTTGCTCAGCTGCAGCATAAAACAATAACTAATTTGAAAACTCTTTCCTTAGCTTGGAGTAAATGGCAATAGCTGAATTCTCTTGACATGCATGTATGCACCAGGGATGGGGAAATCCAACAGAGACATGGCTCCAGGGGGAGACTTTTGCCTTAACTATTTCTTGATTGAATTGTCTTAATTGTTCTGTCACAATGACACAGAGGTTGGGGATAATGGGAAGGAATTTCTGTCTGCTGCATGGCACTGCCCCCCAGTTGTGACGTGGCATTAAGGTTGAACAAGGGGAGCAGCATATCCTCTGGAGACATTCAGCAGCGCTGCAACTTTGTTTTTGGGTTTTGAGAACCATCTCTGAACTCCACAGGGGATTAAAAATCTCCAACACAAAGCCCACATCAATTCAGCAACTCAGTGAGTTTTCTGAGCAAGCCCAAATATGTGTGCCCTGCTCTGCACTGGGTGCAATGCACAAGTGGTCTGGTGTGGCTCTGCTACACCTCATAGTGGACAGGGAAATGAAACATCCCAGTCTTCCCAGTTTGAAGCTCCAGTCTTGGCTCTGAAAAGTGACTAAAACCTTGGCTGCTGAATTTGCAGTGAATACAGTCAGATTTTCTGATGACCTTGTGAAGAGATGAACCCCAGATTCAACGAAAACATATCTTACCACTGGAAAGAATGGAAATGGTTCCAGTAAAATACTTGAAAACAAGATGTTTAAAGCAGGGAACATTTTTCTGTAATGCTGTTCCTGGGAAAGTCAGGGACTCCTTGCATTAGAGAAAGCTCCCTCTCTCTCTATTCCTTCATGGGGGAAAATTGCTTCCTCTTTCACCCTGTCAGTTCCTATAAAATCTTTTTCAGCAGCTCAGGAATTCTGAACAGCCACCTCCAGGAGTTCATATGTGATGCTTCTCTTCCCAGCATTATAATATCTGGCACAAAAAGGGCAGTAGTTTGCTGCTGCTTATGTCAACAGCCTGCTATGCTGGCTTGCTGTTTTTTCCAGGGCATCTCCAGGTGTCCCCCAGGAACTGTCCTAACCTGCTGCATGTCTCTGCTCTCACCTGTGCAACTGCATACCGTGTGCACACATCATTGTTTGATTGATCCTCTTTTTTGTTGAGAAACTCAAGCCAGTAAGTTTGCAGCTTCAGAATCACATGTACTATTCATCATAGAAAGAACACAAAGATGGAATAATCCATCTTAAGAGCTGCAGAGAATTTGTTTTTACAAAAGCTCCTAGGAGAAAGGGAAGAGAGGGATAAATAAAGAAAACTTCTTTAAAATAACCAAGAAAAGCTCTCAGTTAGCCAGTGCTCTCCGAACCTACAGTAACCATAGTGAGCCAAACAAAAGGCAGCAGTAGTAAGTCTTATGTATCCTTGGTGATCCGCTTAAGCAACTTCTTGCTTTTACAGTAAGCCAAAAAAAAGGGGAACACATGGGTTTGAAGTCTCCTGCAGGATCTATTGAGTGACAAGGAGCCTCCTCTAATGCAAGAAAATGGTCTGGAATGTTCATGCAAAGCAGGACCAGGGGTGGCCTTTGGGATTTTCAGCAAAGGGCAGTGGGCATGGAAGGCTTTACTGCAGAAAAGACAACGGCAGGACTGGAGTTTGCGTCAGCCCGAGGAGACTGTGGAGACCTTTTCAAGTGGGTGCGTTTTAGGAGAAGCCAGCTTGGCAGGCAGCTCCTTGTCCTCTCCTTCCAAAAGAGCCTGACAGAATTGGCTAGGTGGGTTTGTGATAAACAGGAGAAAGGAAGAGGTGTGGGACAAACTGGAATCACAGAGGTTTGATGGGATTTCACAAGAAGTCGGAACCATCCTGTCTGGAACGACCTCTGGAAAGGGATACTTGGCTGTTGCATGTTTCTAATTGGCATGGACTCTCCCCAGGGCCAGGGCCTGGGAGCTAGGGATTTGCAGAGACATCTGGAATAAGAGCCAGGATCTGGATCATCACCACCCACAGAGCACTCACACATTAATTAGACAGGACAGGGCAAGGTAGAACAGTTGTGTCCATTCCATTCAGGTGGGAAATTGAGGCATGGAAAACAATAGTCTCTATGCTATTGACATGTTTTGCTGTACAGATGCTTCTGCTGATTTCAAGGAGAAGGGGTTGTTCTCCCCTCCTGGCACTGCCTGGGCTCTGGTCACAGCACCTGTAGTAAGACCAGCCATTGAATCCAGCCCCAAAGGTTCAAAGCCAGATTTTCAGGTATTCCTCCATCCCATACTTGCCAGAGTCACCTCTCATAACTTAACTTGGCAGAGCAGTTGGCCTAATTCAGCCAAAAGGAAAAAAACTTCAGTCACTGGCTGGCTCCCACTTGCTCCTCCTGCTCCTGGTGGATGAGTGACAATCATTACACCCACAAAGTTTGCTGGCTGCATTTCACCTTGTTTTGCTCAGCTTAAATAAACCAGAAGAGGTCCTGCTGGCTATTGATTGGCCCCTTACACTAGGTCCTGTAGCTTATGGCCATCACATTTTTGCCACAAGTGATGAGGGTGGTTTTGGCAATGCTGTGGCTGCTCCACTTGCACACTGAAAACAACAAACTGCATTGCTGGCTGTGCCCTGGCTGAGTCACAGCATTGAGATCCACTGGAGATTTAGGGAACAGTGGATAACTCACCTTCCCATTTCCACTCACTCAGGATCTGGTGCACAGGGTGAGTCAGGCTGGTCAGAGCAGGGAGCCACAGGCAGAGGTGGTCCCCACCTGGTGTTATTTGGCTCCTGTGGCCTGCATGGTGTGCACACATCTCCCATCCTCAGCTCTGTGCCTCCAGCACATCCCATCCTGGGCTCTCTGCAGCCTTGTGCAGTGAAGCAGGTGTTCATTTAACCAGGTTACCTGCATGTTGAGGTTTGTTTGCTTTGTTGATAATTCTTACACTGTGATAGAGCTTTGTGTTTATAGTGCTGCTTGTATTGTTTGAATCACTCAATCCTTCCCAGGAAATATCACCACTCCTTAAACACAAATATTTTCAGAGGCATGCAAAGATGAAGAATGGACATGGAGCATCTGAGCTTTGCTTTGGGAGACAAGGCCTTGTTTCTGGATTTTTGATGGAACCTTATGAGCTTTTTTGCCTTTTTTGCTTGTCTGAGCAGTAGTACCAGGTCACAGGCCTGTTGTGAATATTTTCTTCCAGGAACTTTCAGGAATTTGTATCCAAGTAACCCTAGCTGGGTAGATGAGAGATGAGAATGCTAACAGGTTAGTAATAGATGAGAGAACTGTGTCAACAATAAAATGTCAGTCCACATCTCCATTTATATTCTTTCTAAGTCCATAAGTAATACAGGTTTGATGCTGCCATCGAGAGCTTCCAAAGGCAGAATGTGGGTCTGGTTTTAGGTCTTGCTCATGGACAGTTTTAAGTACACAGGAGCAAAGCAATTCACTTTCAGCCTCTGGAGTAACTTGCAGATGACTCTACTCATGCTAACAAACTTTGCTTCAAGGCATCCTTTACTCTGGTACTGTGGCTGGCTGCTTGGCCTTGCAGGCTGCAGTTTAAGAACCCTTGGCATAGGGATAAGCTGGAATGCATCAGGATTTGAAGAAAGATTTCTTTCAGAGCAGTTAATAACGTTATCAGCATTATCAGAAGTATGGCAGGGCTTAGTCTTCCCTGAAAGTGTTTGATTTCACATTCTTTATAAAGGTGAATATGGAAGAATCCAAATGTCCATTTTCACTGCAAAAGGAGAAACAGGAAGGTCCAGCCCATGTAGTTGCAAAGAGAACCTTCAAACAGTGTTCCTGTGAAGTGAAAAACCTCAAATATATAATTACAGTTGGAATTGTTAGAACATAAAGCACAGATTCTGCTGATTTTTTTAAGGTTAGGGTTCATGCAGGCACAAATGAATACAAAAGCTTCTGATGAGTATTGCAGCCTTTGAAGTAGCTGGTATTTGTTACAAAACATATTTTTCCAAGCAGGACTTTTCTCCGGTATACGTGCTGTAACGTAAAGCAAAACCAAACATTAAGTCCCTTTTGTTGACTATATCACAAGTTAATCTAACCCCTAGTACCCCACTATTGTATTTCATTGAAATGATACCCACCTGTTCTGCTTTACAGCAGCAATAAACTGCAGCAATACTGAATTTTTCGTTTGTTATTTATTTATACTGGCAGCAAGGGCTAATGTTTCATCTCTCACCCTTCCTGGTAATTGTGATACAAGGCTCTTTATGGGAAGGCTCGTTCCTGTGGTTTTATCCATTCTTAAGAAGAAAAGAAAAAACTCATTCATCAGTGGAATGACTTCCTGGTAAAATGAATGACAATGATTTTTACCTCCCTTTGTAGGGGGTTTGGAGGCTTTATTGGCTGATGCTTGGGGAAGTCAGATTTTACATTTTAGAAGGTACCTGGGATGGAATTCCGTGGTTAGGAGGAACAGACCAGCTTTGCCTGTGAGAAATCACCATTCAACACCGAAATGAATGCCCTGGTAAAAACTTGGGCAGTGTGTCTGCATGTGCTGAGTTACATGTCTGGGGCATGGCTTAATTACACACTGTTTGGCCTGACTTGAAATAAAAGCAACTTCCAGAAGTATGCATGCAATTCCGCTGTTCCAAAAATCTCACCCCTGCACATAGCTGCCCCTCCTGCCTGGATCTGAGGCAGAACCAATCCAAACACATCTCTTTGTCTCAGCAGGATGTCTGGGGAGGTGAGTGCCTCAAGGAAGTGCTTCTACTTCTGCTGTGCCAGGAGATGTTCCACAGGAGTGTGGGTCCCGTGGCATCTGCTAACACAGGTCACAGCCTCTGTTGAGCATGGACTGCAGGGAGCTTTGAAAATCAGATATTGTGGTGGCAGGTTTTGCACTCCAAGTAATTATCAGTTGCACTTGGAGCTGGTGGCACTCTCAAGTCTCCTGGAACTCAGGATTTGCAATGCCTAACCTGGCCCTTTGTAGAGAGAGTGCATTAGTGCATGAGGCTGCAATGCTGAGATCCTGGGCCAGATTTTCTTATCCTCTGCCTTGTCACTGACTTCTTTCCAGACTTGGTGTACTTCTGCTGGCATGCGGATGGGGAGTCACTATGCTGTGTACATGATGGGCCGTACAAAGCAGAGGGAAGTGCCCTAGGACTCTGCTCCTAGCTGTGCCACTCCATAGCCTGGAGCAGACTGCTTACTTTCTCATAAAATTCAAATAATCATCTACTTTCTTTATCTCCCTAGCTGAAAAACCCTACAGAGATGCTGCACTTCATTAACTACCTGCACCTGAGTGCTCCTGCTTTGCTGCTGGCCAGTAAGAAATAAGCTGTTGTTCATCAGGCATCTGGATCCCAAAGGAGAGCTTGAACAAAAAAAATCACATCCAAGCTCTTCTAATCCTGGCTTTGCCCTTGGCCTGGTGCCTGGGTGCTCTTATCAAGAGGCGTTCCATGGCTGTTTTGCTGGAGTTCACTGCTTCCAAATACCAAAGACTTTTCAGGCTTATTCTAAACAGTGCTTCTTGGCAGAGCTCACCTGGCTGCTGATTCCAAGCTCCCTTCTATATGAAATGTAGGGGTGGCAAGCGCAGACCTCTGAGTGAGCTGGCTGGCAAAGGCTTTTTTTAATCCAAGAGCTGAGTTTGGGGCTGGTAGATCAATTCTTTGAACAGAAGCACAGGCTCAGCTCTGCAGGTGAAAGCCAAACCGTGTCAGGCACGTCTCACTTTCTCCCTTCTCTCCTGTGCAGATCGAAGAGGGAGGGAAGGCAGATTCCCTGCCTTCCAAGCTGCAGGCTGGTGATGAAGTGGTGAACATCAATGAGGTGGAGCTGAGCAGCTCCAGGAGAGAGGCCATCTCCCTGGTGAAAGGCTCCTACAAGAAGCTGAAGCTTGTCGTCCGCAGGTAGGCAAGAGCCACAATCATTCCCTGCCTTCCTCCTGCCCCACAGGCCACCCAGCCATGCCCCTCACTTCTCCAGCTGGAGGCCTATGGCTTGGCCTAATCTGAGCACAAGCCTTGTTTTGAGCACACAGGCATGAGCCCAAGAGCAAATGCTTGTTGTTTCACCAATATTTCTAGGGCTCCTTTGTCACTGATCTGTCCAAGCATGTGAAACACCCATTTCTCTTGCACTGCTCCCCTGCCACATGACACTCCAGGATCCCTGTTCAGTGATGTACAGGCAGTCTCATCTTCCTCCCGTGTGCCTGGGGCTCCCTGGCAAACGGTGACAGTTCTGTACATAGCTCTTGCCTCATTTGCTGCATGTTGTCACTGTTGCTGTGGCAGCAGAAAGATTTCCGCTGGCCTCATCAAGATTTGGAGCTGTTTGGTGTTCTGGAGGTGAGTGTTAGAGGATTTTGAGTCCAAGGTGTTTGGGTCTGGAATTTATGTTGTTTGGTTTTTTTAAACCTTAACAGAAATGCTACATCTGTGTCTTTTGCTGTGGCAATGTCGAATTTCTTTCTGTGCCAGTTAAGTGATAGCTGGTATCACTTTATGGAGAGCTCTGTCCTCAAGCTCCACACTTAGGCAAAAAGGAGTCTGGGTAGAGATCAGCATAGCTGGGGAGCTGTCATTACTCAAACAAAAGGTGTCATTTTGGGTCACTAAATTGGAACAACGGAGTAACATCTGAGTGGTGATGCCTGAGCTGGGCAGCTATGACCAGCTCAGACACCCTCCTGCTCTCTGGGCTGTACTTTGTGCTTATGCTGATTCTATTTGGTTGTTTAACTAAAACATCTTTAGGTAACCTTACAGCAAATTCTGAATATTCATATACCAAACTGTTACATGGTTTGTGCGCGCATTGGGAGAGGATTTGCAAAAGAAGTTCATTGCAATTTGAGTGTTTTCCAAAAATACATTTTAGATTTGGTTTTAAGTCTATGTAGATTGTAATCCAAATCTACTGACTGAACAAAATGTTTAATTCAAGCTACCTTAGCAAAACTGTGGGAACAGAACCTGTTTGTTTTGCAATGCAATAGTTTCTCTGCATTTTTAATATTCCCAACACCTTTCCACCCTTTTTTCTCTCTCTAAAGAGTATGCAAGGGGTTTTGATGGTTTTCTGGTTTGGATTACTATAGTGAACATGAAAAAAAAATTGGTTGGGAGTCTTTCATGGCTTCATTCATCACCAATAGAAGGATCAAGCGCATCAACTTTTAGAGGTATTACATTCACATACCATCCCCTTGCCAAGGTACTTTGAATCCTTTGTGCACATTTAAAGCTCAGTGATAATCCATAAATTTAGAACTGGAAAATTGCAATTAAGAGCTAAGAGCCCAGCCTTCAGGTAATTTGACCCAGTCCCAGCTGACCCTGCAGTGCCGGCATGAAGGCAGCAAGAATCAGGAAATGTGAGATCCTGACTGCTCTGTGGGCAGTGGATCACAAGTTTCTCTGAGTTCACTCTATCACCACAAGTGGCCAGACTCAGCACGCTGGCCAGGGTAGAAGAAGAGATTTTGTCTCCAGTTCTGGAAGCTAAGGATTCCAGAGGAGAATGGTGAGAAAAGAAGAAAGGGGTGCAGATTACCTTGACCCCAGACAGAATGAGTTTAGCCATTTAGACAGGTAAAGGCAACACTAACCTGCTTCCCACCTGGGATCGGAGATTTGCAGTACTACATCATCTGAAAATAAAGTATTTTTGAAATGCTTGTGGTGCTTATTTTTGTAAATTTGCCATAATGATTGTATTGAAATGCATTAGGGTTGCTTGCTGCAAGTACCAGTTGGAAAACTTCCTGACCTGTTTGTGACCTGAATTTTTTGTCAGTGCTCTTGGTATTCACAGAAACTCTTCCTTACAGAGCGACACAAACTCCCACAGACATGGACTTTACTCCTTAAAAGTCATATACAAACACCAGCAAAGTCTGCTTGGTGTATGTGGTTCTGGCTCTCTGCAGAGCATATTCCAGGTCAGCATGTTGTTGAAGGTTTATCTGTCTGTTTTTCAAATGGAAACCTCAGAAGTTCTCTGTAACGGTGTGGTGGTGACACCAACCATCACACCAGATAGAAAGCACACAGGTTTTAAATCAGATGTATTGTGCCATAGCCCACACCATATTCAGATTGCTATTTAATCTTGGCTTTTATTTCAGGACAAAGGTAAGCTTTTAGTACTTAAAGGGTGAGCCTCTCTGGTTGCTAAGCAAAAGTAGATGTTACAACACCTTGCAGATCTGCAGACTGGCTGATGCAATGATGTGGTGCTTCCCTTGGAATGTCACAACTGATGTGTCGCCATCAGTCTTCATCAACTCAAGTTTGATTGATCAGTGTAATGGAGGGACAAGGTGGGAATAGTTTCAAAGAAGGGAATGTGAAGGCAAAATCAGGGAAAATTCAGGGCAAGATAAAAGGCTACAATAAGTAACAATAAGAAAAATTATCTATCTCACATGACCAGCACCAGAGTGTTTAGTAAAGAGGACCACAGTCTGCCTCTCACTCCTGTGCAAATGTCCTGCTGTCCCCAGGGAGGAACTTGCAGGAGGAGAGACATGAAGCTGTGAATTTATACACTTTCTGCTTCCTTGCTCACAGACTTATAGTAGGGCAGAGGCAGAGAATGCCCTAATGAGCCCCAGTGTTAAGTAAATCCTGTGCCTATTCCCTAAGAGGATCTTTATTTGGGAGATAAATGTTGAACAGTTTTCATGGATGCTCTCTAGCTGCATTTTGTTTGTCTTGTCCCCAGCTCAGAGGCCCTCAGTGACAGTTTTAAAATGTTCCATTTTCTCTGCTTCTTTAGCACAGCTGCTCACACCTCCCTTGTTTCAAAGGCTGTTCCCAAAGCCAGGTCCTGCCTTCTGCCCGTTCCCCACCGCTTTTGCCCATTCATTTCCAGGACAATGGTCTCAGATATGTGTGTGTTTGCTCATTCCTGTACACCTCAGGCCTGCAGCTGGTGTGCTGCGAGGGGCCTTGCTGACACTCACACTCCATCGTGCTGAGGCCAGAAGCAGCTGGAGCAGGAGCTGCTCTGCAGCCCAGGGAGTGACTCAGTGTGCCTCAATCGCTGCTGGTGACAAATGTCTCTCACCGTGGGCACAAGAACAACCAGTTTCATCAGGCCTGAGGAATTCACAGGCTGATGCTGGGGAGGTCCTTTGCTCAGGGCTTGCCCATTTGGAGCAGTTGGTGTGAATCACAATGGGAAACTGGAGAGACCAGTTTGCTGGATTTTGTAGCAGGGAGGCTGGCCTACTGTCCTCAGCAAACTGCCTTACAGAGGTTTTGATACTCAGTTGATCTTTAACCAGGTGGACAAAAAGCTATTTGAAAGCTACAGCTACAAAAGAAGTAAGACTTTGCTGGTTTGTTGTGAAATACATCATTACTTCCAAGCTGGGGTTTTTTCCTGTTGCTTCCTCTCCTACTGCAGAATCCAAGCAGAGTTGGATGCAATTACAGAAACACCCTTTTCAGTGGTATCACTCTGATCTAATTGAGTTGTGCATGCCTTCATCAGCTGAAGATAAGTTTCAAACCATGGGCAGGGCCTTGTGTGCTTCACAGCCCCTACAGTGGCCTGGAGCAGTTGCCAAAAATAGGCTTTTGGACAGGTCAGTGGGCAGGAATGGCTGCGGGAGCATCACGATGTTTACATGGCTGGACATGCAGCGTGTCCGTAACAGTAGCAATTAGGGCAGCCAGGCGTGGTGGCACTCGGGGCCGTGCCACCAAGGGGACCCACGGCCGCAGGGGACAAATCCCACACGTCCTTTCCAGTGCAAACACCGCCCGAGCCAAGCCTCCCACAGGCCACTCCTCAGCACTGCGGCTGCAGGGTGGGCCGAGGGCACAGCCCGTGCAGTCCTTCTGCAGGGGGGACAGTGCTCTGCGGGGGGAATCCAGCCTCAGGCTGCCTTCATTAATGCAAAGCTCTCTTAATATTTGCTGGTGGAACAGCAATGAAAATTGCTGCAGAGAATTAACAGGGTTTTAGGCCCTTGCTCTGCCCATACCAATGTGCAAGGGCCCTGCAGATCTCTTCCAGGGTGTTGTTGTCAGGGCTCAGGCCAGCACAGATTGGGATGTGATGGTGACACTTGTGTTTGTAGAGCCACTGAGACTGGACAAAGCATAAATCTCAAACTAGCTGTGATTTACAGCAAAATTGCTTGCTCCAGGATGCACATGTATGCTCTTAGCATTTCTCCAGTCATTCTGACACCAGTAACTGCAAGAAGCCTGTTCAAGTATTATTTATGTGGTATACACAATATTCTAGTGAAGATCAGTATTCAAGGTGGTTGATTTTCTGTTTTCAGTGGTAGTGGTTTGTGTCTGCCTCTGCCTTAGCAGTGCCTGCAATTCTTTTCCTTCTCAAAGTACCTAAGACTAAAAATACAAGTCAAATAGAGGAGTGGGGACAGAAAACATCCTCCTTTTCCTGTTGTGCTTAAAAAACTGTACAAAAAGGAAGGATTAAGCTTATCCTTGGCTATGACCATAATCTGCATGTTTGTTTTCACGCTTCCCTACAGATCCCCTGTGTCACTTGGGTTATTTGGGTAATTATCTCGGTACATCCCTGGCCCTGGGCCCCGTTGCCTGAACGATGAGACCCGGGGGAGATGCTGGGAGCGAGAAGGTGCTGGGCTGTGTGGGCCTCCCGGGGCCACAGTGCTGCCTTTTCAGCCAGATCTGGTTCTAATCAACTCCTTTAAACACCTCAGTGGCCAGATCAGGAATTAAACCCAGACATCCCGAATACTTGCACTCACGCCATAGCTACAGAGCTGTTTGTGGTTTGGCAGCAGATTACTATAACTGAGGCTTTAGGAAAAAATACAGGAGAAAAGTCTTGCACTCCACCTGATAAATGACCCTATGGAGGTGTGGAAGGGCAGGACGAAGATGTCAGCACAGCTGACATCTGCGGCGCAGAGCTGATTCAAGCCCATGGAAATCGGTGGAAAGATTCCCACAGACTCCAAAAGGCTTTGGCTTAGACCCTCACTGAGCAGTGATTTCCCTCATTGACCAGGAGAAAATGGGCTATTCCTGGAGAGAGGGGAAGCTGCTGGCATTTTTACAAAAAGACAAGTGCCAACACAATTCTTCAAAGAAGTCTGTCCACTAATCCTTTCCTCTTATGACACTAATGTAATTTTGTGCCGTATTTGACAGGGTGCCAAAAAATTGCATCGAATAAATGCAAGTTTTGTGAATGAAATGAATGAGAATTGGCGCTGGCCCACGCCCCCTCCGCAGCAGCGCCTTCCCAGAGAGCCGCTCTGCGGTGTGCTGGGGTTTGTTCAGTGCTGATGGCTGGGGGAATGGCAGAAAGGAAGGCTTCATGCACACGGAATGTTTAACTGACAGCTTAGAGGCCAAAGCTGGCATCTGAGGGCTGGCAGGGTGGTCTGTGTCTAGTGCTGGTTTCTGTTTGTTGTGATCTCCTCCTCGGCTTTCCAGCGTGCCCCTGCTCATGTCTCCTTGTGTCTCAGCTCTTTCAAAGTGCATCCTTTAATCACTGAAAAAAGGAGCCTTTGCTTGGAGTCTGCAGCTCCTCATGTAATGCCAATGGGTGTGACCAGCCAAAGCCCACCAGGGGCCTCACCCACCGTTTGGATGGGATTTCCAAGGCCTGTACACCCTGTGCCCAGGTAAGGAAAGGCCTTAACATTTCCTTGTGTCTTGGATCAAACTGGCCAGTCTTTAATAGCTCAAGCATCAGCATTTTCCTAGAGGAGCTTTCCACACATTCATTGAAATGTTTGCAGTTCCTGTTTCATTAGGAAGGGGCAGACAGTTGAGAGATGTACAGAATTTAATTTTTAAATCACTGGCAAATCCTTACTGTCTGGGACTTCATTAGCTACAGCTCAGGAATGATAGCGTTTTAGGAAATGTAAGGAAGATCTGGATACAATTTTTGAATAAAAGGTTTTAGGTCACTGATAGGAGCAGTGGGCAAATGCCTTGGAAAGAAATGAATGCCAGCCACCATGATGTGTTATGGTTGCTGGGATGTTACAGACTGACCCCTCAGCTGAAGCTGCATTAGGAACCCAAGAATTTCCAGCCACTGCCATTCCAATTAGCTGCTCCTCTCACCCTCTGCCTATGGATTAGTTTGCCTTCTTCGGGCAATAATCAGCCTGGGGTTGGATTTGTCAGCGAGTGACTCTGGAAAAGGTGGGAAATCTCTGCCAGTACCCTACAAAGTACATTTACAACGTGAATCTCCTTTATTTGGAATTTCCCAAGGATTAGATTGGAGCTGGATCAGATCACAACAGTATGAAAACTCACACAAACAAGCATGTATTCTCCCAGCACTCCGTGCATCGTTCACTGCCTGGGATGGTGTGGGGGTGACCTTTAGTCCACAGGGCAAATACTTGGACTGGACAGGGGTTCTGGTTACCTGTCCAGGTGCAGAGGGGTGCAGGGTGACACCCTCACCGGGCAGCTGCAGGGAAAGCTGAGAATAGCTGCATTTCATCATCCCTGTGCTGCAAAGGAGCTGCAGTTGCATGAGAGCTGACTATAAATATGGATTTATAAGGGGTTTCTTGGTTGGGCGGCATTGATGTATGTGTGTACACAGCCACAGCCAGGTTAAATATTTAGTTGCTCAGCTACTAATATAAAATCATTTCACAAAATCTTTTCCTTGCTTTTCCTGCTTGGTCCAAGGTTTCCTCTGAAAGGGAGGTGGGGTCAGGAGAGGTTAATGAACACTGATGTAATCCTCCTGATATAAATTGTGTTTGCCTGGATTTACTTCAGCGAAACAGATGTTAGGGTGTAGTGATTACTGTAACTCCTTTACGTTTTTTATGAATGGGCTTGTACAGGTCATCCAAATCCCTTGGTATTGCTTCTCCCTTAGGGCTGGATACATGGAATATCTCAGGCAAAAGAACAATGAAGAGCAGACACTGCACAGACAGTATCAAATGGTCTTTTATATGCACGACTCTTTCTGTGTGTAGTGCAGAGCAGCCTGAATAACTCACCCAAACACAGATGGACAAAGAATATAGAACTTGTTTTTTCCTAATCCCCCTTTCTTCAGCTTCCTGCCTGACTTTGGCATTAGAAGGGAGGCAGGGCTGATCTTCAGTGCATGTATGTAAAACATTTTTAGGTAGGTTATACCTGCATAATAAACCATAACTCTTTTTTTTTTCCTATTGAGAATGCGTAAGGAAATGAAAATCAGAAATAGTGGTTAAAAAATGCATGTTTCAGGAGCTGAAAATAGACTGTTAGCTCAAAGTTACCACTTAGGCTTTTGTGTTTACCAGGCTTTTAAAAATGAATAATATTCAAGTGAAATGTCAGGGGTTGACTGGAGGCATTCAAGAAGGTAACCGTGTGGAAGAGGATAATGTATTCCCTTTACTTGAAGTCAAGGGGACATTGGAGTAGAGAAAATGGGGTGAAAAGTATGGGTGAGATTGTGAATATTTTGATTTTACAGCAGGGCTGGAAAAGAGAACTCTTTAGGGTTAAATGGAAATGCAATTGTGTGTTCTGTTTGGCCTGAAATGAACCGTTTTGCTCCTGTTAGGAGAAGCATGTCAATTTAATATATTTAATGTATGCTTTCAGCTTTCTCTCAGATGTTAAGGCAGCCTGGCTGGGTATAGAGCATCTGAACCTCCCTGGCTGCATTAGGCTGACTTCCTCTGTAGCAGGATGGGTTCAGTGGGTTGAGGGCCATGTGCTTTTCTGGGATTATTTCCGTGGACTTCATGCAATGTCCACAGCCTTCTCCTGTGGCATCTTTCTCAGGCCTGCAGTCGATTGCTGAGCCCCAATTTAGGGGCCAGTGAGCAACAAGGACAGACATCCCTGCTACGCCTCTCCTCCACCGTTTTTATCCCCCACCCTCATCCCAATTACATTTTTCATTAGCAGTTTGAGGGGTGAACTTTGAGAGAAACAATAGATCGTTCCTGGCTGGCTAAAACCACTTTTTTCTTGGATATAGTTTCTTTTCTCCTCTCTCCCCGCAAAGCCCTGTGTTAATTACAAGAGGGGCCAAGCCCAAACCTGCGGGGAGCCGGGGCAGAGCTGACTGGCACTTTCACTCAGCACATTCCCCCTTTCCTCACGGTCTCTGCTCCTGTCTGTCAGGCCTGCTGACGACTGCCGGGTAGGAGGGCAGTAATCCGAGCTGCCTGTGCCGAGCGAACCTCCTGCTTTTTCCTGCGGGATTAGTGCCGAGGTGCCTGCGTGCACAGCACCTGTATCCGAGCTCGTTATCGCCCTGCTTGCGCGCCGCGGCTCCGCGCTCCCAGGCGCTGCTGCCCTTCCCCTCTGCTGCCCTTCCCCTCTGCTGCCCTTCCTTCCCCGCTGTCGGCCCCGCGCTCCCCTCGGGCGGGATGGGGATCCCGAGCCTGCCTCCGGGGGCTCCAAAGGTAAGCGGCCTCTGCGCGGCTACGGCACAGCCAGCCGGGCGCGGCTCCGTGCCCGGCCGGCAGCTGCCCCGCGCCGCGGGGCTGGGCACGACGGAGGGCGGGAGTCTTAGGGACTCTGTCTGTCCTAAACCTCACGGGCATCGCAAAGTTCAGAGCGAGCGAGTGTCCATGCAGTGCCGGGGGGCATTTTCGGGCGCTGTTTTAAGCGAGCTCCCAGCAAACGGGGAGCTGGGTGCTGTGTCGGTGCTCAGGGTCTGTCACTGGGAGGCTGTTGGGCTGTCTAAGCAAAGCTCTCAGACTTCAGGCTAGAAAAGTGCCAGTAGCCCACAGGAGAGGTGAACTTGGGAGAGCCTCCAGGGCTGTGCAGCCTGTTAGCATCCCCACCCTCCGTGTCCAAGGGTGCTATCAATGCCAGGCACTTGGGATGCCGAGTCTTCACAAGCAGGGGCTCTGACTCACGTCCACGCCATGATTTGTAGGGTGCAGTTTGCAGTTTTATAGTCTGGAAGAATGCATGCTCAAGTTCGTGGCACTCTCCTTGGCCTTCACCTTTTATAAGTTGAGAGCCATTTGAAGTGGGTGGCGAACGAGGCACAACCTTTACGTCACTGTTGGACAGAGATGGACCAGCCCCACAATCTGGGATATGCTCTTGTTTTATCAATATGGCAACATTGCAGGGAGCAGAGAGACAATGTGAAGGAGGCTGGTTCATGAGAGATGGGAATTAGTACAGGTCCAGTGCTGGCAATCACTGTAGCTGCAGCTGGGCCTGCACAAATTTGCATTCTTTGGAGACCTGTTGTATATTGTACACACACCTATCCGCCCTCCTAGATTGGTCGTGAATCATAAAACTAAGTTCATTGAACTTGGATTTGATTTTGAGTATTTCCTGGCACATGAACTCCTTTAGTAAACCCATTAACTAATCTTTAAACTCATTAGCTGCCTCATTGCTATTAGGATATTTTTAGTTTGAAGTTTGTTTGGGGTTGTTTTATCTTTGAGTATGGGCCAAAGCTTTAGCTGTGCGCTTCAAGGGAAATTGTAACTGGTTTTTCCTCTAAACTGTAGTGATCCAGTGTGCTTAGGGAAAGTTGGCAGTGCAGGTTGTAGTGGTGCTAGTGAAATACTGGGGCAAAACCAGTGGGCATGGGAGTATCTCTAAAGATTCCTGAAGCAGTGGAGCGGACAAGGACCCAGAGCATGAAGGAAGAGGTTGTTTCACAGCACAGATCCCACCACCCTGATGCCTGGCCTGATGCCTACAGGGGTGAGCATGTTCCCAGGCTGCAGCAATGAGAGGAACTTCCCATCTGAAATTTGAAGAGATGCCTGAATTAAAGAGATTGGGTGGTCACCCCCTTCAAGCAAATTGAAAAAATTAATCTCAGGCTGATGCTACTGTTTTCTCTGGTGAGCTATATTGTGTTAAAGTGAAGTCTTTTGGATGCCTTCAAAGGGCTAAAGGCAATACCTCAGAGAAGCCCAAGTGGCTGAAGAATTACCAGATATTAGCATTTACCTCAGTTGCCAAAGCTTGGACGTTTCTTTCTGCCTTTCATAAATTACAGCCTGCAGGGACCATTTAGTAATAAATCGTAGCAACTTGGCTTTTAGAGGGCAACCCATGTACAGAGGCACTTCAGGTCTGTGCCAGCATCTCCTTTGTTCAATAAAAGTAACAGCAGGAATTTGATTAAAGACTGATAGAAAAGACAGGGAGGGAGAAACATAGCAAAGATTAAAGAAAGAAAGAGCCACCTGGAAACTTCATTCCTCCTTTATTTCCAACTTAAGCTCATAAATACCAAATCTAAACCATTGTGTGTGTGAGAGGGAGGGAGAATTTCCTGCATGCCTGCACAGAAAAGACTGCACATGCAGCCACCCGAATGACTTTTAGCAGAAGTCAGATTCTTTCTTCCAATTTAAGGCTTGCTCCATGTCTGCATTGGAAAGAAACTAGAAAATAACATTATCCCCGGTGCTCTGTGAGGACGGCATTTAGGAGGGTCAGGCGAGTCCCATCCCTGAAGGAGAGTGGCGCTGGCTTTGGGCTGAGCCTGCCTGGGAGCAGGGAGCACATTTCCCAGGCTGCCTCGGAGCAGCCCTGCAGCTCGGCACAATGCGATGGCCAGCTGCACACGGCCAGCCCACAGCATCTGCCCCTTTGTCTCCATCATCCTTGCTGTAACACCCCCCAGGAAAAGGAAAACCCGGTGACTCCGGCAGCCAAATGCAAATTAGCCCCAAAGAGCCGCGTCCTGTGTGATCAGCAAGCGACGGGCAAATCGCATTCAGATTCCTCACTGCAGAGCCAGCCCCGCTCTGTTGTTTGGGTGAAGGAGACCAGAACGCTGCCATTAAGTGTCCAGCGGGAGCCAGGGTGCATTTTCCTCAGCCTGGCTGTGCCCCGGGAACTGGGAGAGCTTTGCCGGGAGTCAGAGGCACGCTTGGGTTCCCAGGAGGGATTTGCAGGGCACAAAAGAGGAAGTCTGGGACCGTGAACTCCCCGGTAATGGGGAGTTCAACCCTCAACAAGGTTTTCCATACTTCGGGGACTCTTGGAAGTAATCTTGCTGCCCCAGCCTAGATGGAGCAGCAAGGCAGAATCTTGTACCTGAAGTCTTTGGCTGCTGCATTTGATGTCCGTTTTTCTATACACTTGGACACCTCTGCTTCTTAAGTCATGCTTTTCCCCACCTGCCACTTCTCTTAGTCCATCTTTACATAGGTTTCTCTCTGCTCACTTTCTCTCATGCTTCTCAGCTGTGTGTAACACCTGTTGGACAGTAAATACTTTCTGGCCGTGGCCTTGGCTGTGAACTGTGTTCCCCTCAAGTGGTAAGGATGCAGTGATGTCTTTGCAGCAAAGAGGATGTCTCGGCCTCGGTCCAGCCTCCCTGCCCCAAGCCCGTATCCTGCAGGCTGCTGCCCCCTCCATCCAGGGAGCCGGAAGATGCCCAGCCCTGCATCCGGGTCTGGATCAGGCCCTTCGGTGCTGTTTTCTCTCTCCCAATCAGCCCACCTCAAGGACGCAGGAACAGACAATGTCCAGGATCAAGCCTCCGGCCAGCAAACCACATTCCCCCAGTCAGTGAAACTCGAAGTACTGAAATCCGTATCCCGACAGCATTTGTGGTCCTGCTGCCTCTCACACGCCGGCCCCGCGGCGCGGGCACCTCGGGGAGAGGAGAGGAGAGGGCGGCGCGGTGTCCCGGGGACCGGCCGCCCTGCGCCGGGGCCGCGTCCCGCCGGAATGCGGGGAATGCGAATGGCATGCTTGAGTGGACAGCTTCAGAGCCGGGCGCAGGGATGGCTCTCCTGCCATCTGTTGTGAGCCCCGCGGGCCCATAGCAACAGCGGCTCAGGAATGGGGCTGCTGCTTTTTTTTCGTAAAGAATTCTTCCCGAGCCTCTTCCCCGCTCCTGCATGCGCACACTCAGGAATAAGCGGGAACGGGGCTGGGATTCCTGCTCCGGAGTGATGCCTGCTGAAGGAGAAAGGGGCTTGTAAAGCTCAGCTTGTGTTTGGTTTGGGGAGGTGCTTTCCTTTCTCTGCTGGGACATGAGCCCATGTGTGTAATTTATTGTTAAGTGCCAAAATCTTGTTCTATTCAAATCAAGTGTGAACCTGTGTTTGCCATGAGGTCAGTAAAATCTCCAGTGGATGTACAACCCCCTCATTGTCCTCAATGAAACAGAGATCGCTTCTGCCTTGTTATTACAAATACCAAGGTTATAAGTGATGTAAATAATCCCAGAGGACTGATTTGTTGTGCCCATCATTTTCTTCTGGCCCCAGAGCTCTTCTGTCGTGGCTGAGGGATTTCGCTGCATCATGGAGTGGTGGGACTGGATTCTCTGAGGTTACAGGTAGCTCAGCATCACTGGTGGTACTGAGAGATGCCAGCTTGTGTTCCAGGCGAGATTTTGCCACATAAGAGCTCTGTCTCCTGTTCTCCAGTGTGAGGTGGCAAGCCATGGGGAAGGATTAGTGCTGAAAAGGCCTTTATTCTGTCAGCAGGGGCAGGAACAGACTGTCTGTCAGTCTGTCTGAATGGTTTTACTCCTTCCTTTCCTCTGGAAATTCCCTTCTGAAATGCAGATTTCTTTTCTCCCCATACCTTAACCTTTTTTTCCTGCTGTCAAGCAGCTGAGGCCTCATTCCTGCACATTGCTCAACCTCTCGCTGTGACTCAGCAAAGTGGATTGTTTTTAACTGTTTTAATTCCTTTAGGATGAGGACTTGTCAGTTGCAAATTTACATAAATGTTTCAAGAGGTCTGACCTGAGACATTCAGAAGTTAGGGGTATTTAACTCTCCCAAACAGTATATTGGTTTCTTTAGTATTCTTTTAGTATTTTATTTCTATGCCTAACAGCATGCAACAAATACCAAAATTTGCAGAGAAGCCCCCATGGACAAGAGGGAAACATACAACTGGCAGTTTCATGCCCTTTGAAGGAAGATGTCATGAAGAGGAGAGGGGAGGAAACTCAGTAGTTTTCCCCCCAGTGCTCAGGGCTGTGTTTGAAGCTGGGCACACAGCTATAGTGGCTTGATCACAGGGAGCAGGGTATAATTTCAGTGAAAGCTGATATGTACAGGGAGGAGGGATAAAACTCTCCCTATTACAGGTATTTATTATCACTTGACAGCTGTCAGTTTGCAGTTGGGGATTTGCCTTCCTGTCAGCTCTCTGAGAACCAGGAATATTTGCCCAAGGTTGTGGGGAAGGATAGAAATCCTGCTTTCAAGCACGGGTATCATTTAACCATGATAAGAAGGCAGGTAAAGCATTTCTTCTGAAAGACGGTTGTGGAGAACAGGGGAGTCGAGTCTTTCTGGCCCTACCCAGATGGGAAAAAACAAGTCATTAAAATCTGATACCTACCTGCTTTTAATGAGAGAAATGTTGTTCGAAGAAATAATCTCAGTCCTATCACCACAGAACTATTTTCAGGAGCCATTAGCCTTTCACCTCCTCATATGTTTTATCTCTTACTTTTGATCTCATTCAGGGAAAACGGCAGTGCTGCTGCAACCAGAGATCTGGGCTTTAATCAGGAGCTTACTCAGTCATTGCCATGCTCTTTGCAGCCATCCTTCCCAGTAAATGACCCCCAAAAAACCATGGGGAGTGGAGTGGGGAAAACAGCAATTAAAATCAAGCACTTGGAGTCTTTAGCCACATTTAGTTCTTCACTGAACCAGTACGAGTATTCTTACAGTTCTGCAGTGCTCCCTTCCTCTTTAGCCTCTTCTCTCTCCCCAGGAACTCTTGCACAGCTGCTGGGGACAGGGGACTGTGAGCTGCCAGCCTGAACTACAGGCACAAGGCAGTTGGGGTTTTTGCCTGGAAAAAGCAAAGGGCAAGAGCCAGCTGTGGAGGGATGCTCTGAGCTGCACTGAGCAGTCACAAACTCTGGCTCCATTTAAGTGCACCTCAGTGTCAGGTTGTGTCTTTGCTGTGCTCTCTACTCGAAAGCTGTTCTGATGTAGAATCAGATCCTTGACACAGGCACGGATGCTCCCACAATCCCCCAGCTGGAAGGGAAAGAAGCCAGGTCAGGTGGTTTTGGTTTTGGGCAGTGGGACCAGCAAAGGAAGGCTGTAGATGGCTGAGGGCTGTTAAGGTTCTGTCTCATTCTCTCTCTCTTCAGTGTTTATCACACGTTTTGTTCTTTGTACCATTCAGAATAACATTTCAAAGCAAAACCAGGAATGCAGGCTTGCGTCTGCTGAGGCAAGTCTGTGTCTTCTGCCTCATCCTGCCCAGGAACCCAATTCTCCCTATAAAATGTTGCTGCTGTTGTTGCTGTTCCTACACTGTGACACATCTCCAGAATTGTCAATGTTCTTCACTATTTTCTGCCTCAGCTCCAACATGTTGCATTGGATAGTATTTGATGTCAATTTTTTTTCCTTGCATCTGTTAAATTCAGACTGGGATCCATTTTAATGCCAACCCAGTTTTATTTCAAGAGTTATCCGTCATCAGTATGTGAAGATAAACAGAAATGAGTGAAAGAAGAATGTCAGTTATGAATGAGATACAATACATAGCATTTATTTCAGTGCTCCTTGTCCATATTTATTTCTTTTCTTTATCTATGGATATCAAAAGCACCAAAAAATGCCAGGAATGCCACATCCCATTGAAGTTCTCCTGACGGGACATTCAGAGCAACCCACAGGAACAGCTGTACTGCCTATTTATCCTGAGGCAGAAAATTGTACATGGCCCGGGACAATGGCTGACGTCACCGACGACACGGGGGCCACGTCTCTGTCACCACGGTGGGAACGGTCCCTGCGCTCCCCTGGGCTGTCTGTGTGCACAAGAATCATGCTTATCATATTGCTGTAACACAGCACTTTGCATCTAATTTAAGCAATACTGGGGCTTTTGTTTGTCTCACGAGGTCTAACCCGGAGACAAAAGCCGTGGTCCAGCCCGAAGGTTATGAGACGTTACCAGACATTCATGTTCACACATACACGCTCCGTCAGAGGAATTTATGGCCATTACCATGTTCTCTAATGAGTACAAAATGAGACCATTACATATTCACATAATTAGTTTGACAGATTTTCATTTAAATATAAAAAGACTTCTAGTCTTCAGAGAACAAAAGGAGGGGTTTGTTTCCAGGGCAGTTTTTGACTCGGCTTTGCTGGAGCAGGAGGTTGGGAGTGACAACTGAGGGGAGACAATTTAGTGTGAATAACTCTCAGCTTTTGATTTCATGTTGCCATTTCTTTGCTGTTTTTCCAGTTCCCCTGGAGCACCTCGAGGAGAGTTGTGTGATGGGTCCTTTCAGGTGCAGCCAGGAAAGCCCAAGTGTCATTTTTTGTTCTTGGATATTTGGGCATCAGAGAAAAAGATGTGGCTTTTTTATTAATTTAGTTAGAGTGATTTCTCTTTGGAAAGGTTAGCAACAGCTCACCAGCTTGCTCTGTACCTTTTCCCATGCCTTTTTCACACCTCTTTTACCTGTGGTCACTTGTCTTTCAGGTTAATTATCTTTTTGTATTTCAGATGCACTGTTGGCATCACTTCAGCTGTGGTTGTCCTGAATTGGTTGGGATATGCAGCTCCTTCAGGCATTCATGGAGGAGAGCTTGCTTAATTTCATGTCTGGGTTTTAGAGGCCACATTTTGGCCTGGTATTAAAAATCAACGTGAGGTGTCCTCCAAAGACCCATGTATGTACCCAGTGTATCCAAACCCAAACTCCTTGGAGTGTGGTAGATTTGGATTGCTTTAGGCTTGGATGGTACAGCAGTATAATTGAGAAGTTCCTGTGGTTCATGGCATGCGTCTGTGGGGCCACTCACCTTTGTGTAACCAGCCCATGTCCTTATCAGAGCTGACAGCGTTTGTTCCTACACAGGGGTTACCTGCTGGGAGCCAGGACTAAGTGCACAGCTACTTTATTTACACATCCAAGTGCCTCTTGGATGATGCTGGTAAATTCCACGATGCTTGAGGTTCCCTGTGACATTTCAAAAAACAGCTTTTGTGAGAGAAGGTCTTGAGTAAAATCCACACGGGCTCGGTTGTGACACTTCCCAGCCCTCCATTTAACTGGGAGCTGGGAAGCTCAGGGTCCCCTTGTCCTTTGCTTTCCTATGAATGTCCCATCCTGGGATGTGCCTGCCATACATTGTGCTCAGCTGAGAGCAGGGAAAATTTTATTCACAGGTCACACATAACCACACTGTGAAAATAGAACTGTGAACTCGTAGAAAGCACAAGGCGCCTTGGCACTTGCACATGCCAAATCCTCAGAAGGGCCTTAGGTTCATCACCTGAGAAACCCCCCTGCCTTGTTCTTCTGGGACATTGGTGGGTAAAAAGTGACCTTTTAAAAAGTGACCAAGTGCAAATATAGCACATTTGTGTTTCGTTCAGGATCCGAGCACTTTCATTCTGTGTTTTTTAGCTCTGTCTTCCTTGTCTGGCATAGACTTTTTAGAATGATGGCATGCAAAGGAGTTTGAGCTTAATGATGAATTAGTGCTATTGGAATTTGAACTGCTCTTGTTTTTCAAGTTATTCTTATCAGAGAGGCCTTGTTTCTGGAAGGGGAACAGCGGCGGCTCCGTTCAGTAAAGCTGACAAAGCAGGAAATGATCGCCAGCCCTTCACAAAATCCTAACTGAACATTTACTTAGAGCCACAGTGGGAGAGACCCAGACCCATAAATCAACCCATTAAACCTTCAGACATGAGTTTTTGGAACCTCCCAGGCATTTCTTTTTCCTGCTGCTCTTAAGAAGTCATTTAAAGGCACAAGCTTCGTGATGTCAGTAAGGACATGAGCAAGTGGTGTTGCTCCAGGCCTGGAATCAAGGCAGTGGGTGACCTTGCCCCTCCAGGAGCAAATCCTGGTGACTTCAGCCCTGGCTATTTATTTGACAAAAGCACAAGCTGACATGGGGTGCCAGTTTATCAGGCAGGAGAAGTGGTCGTGTCTGTGTAGAAAGGGTAGAATCCCCTGGACTGTTTTAAGGAGGTCTGTGCTGCCTTTGGTTAAGCCTAGCCTGAGTGAGTGGCTGAGGAGAAGCATCTATCCTGATCCATCTCTCCAGAGCCAAGCTATCATCTTTTCACAGTCCAGTTCTGCACTGTGGAGGACAAGAGACATTTTGGTGTGCCTGAAATGGAGCCGTTCAATAAGCCCTGTGTACAGTGTTAGTACGTGGGAGTACCTCGTGCTCTGCAGAGACACAACAGCCCTTCAGGGCAATGTTTAGGGGCAAAGAAAAATACAAACTCTCAGCACTCAACATTTAAATTTGGGGGTGAGGCAGCTAGTATTATTCCTCATTGTTTAATCCCTGTGGAAGATTAAGGAAAGGATAATTAATATCTGCTGTTAAAAAATCAGCAGTATCCTTCTTTCCTCATAGACAATATTAAACTAAAGGCCTGTAGTTACATGTGTAAAGCCTGATTAGTAGGTGTGCAACTATTAGAGGGCCAGGATGCCTGGGTATCATTTCTGCCTGTGCCACATACTCACTGTGGGATGAGAGGCAAGGTGTTTACTGCTGTGTATTTCCATTTCTCTGTGCAGGCAGTATGTGTGACAGCCCTTCCTGAGGTGAGGGGATGTTGTGAGGCTTGATTGCCACGTGTGGTGCGCTTTGCAAAACACCCTGCACCGCTGAAGGTATGAAAAGGCAATTAAAAGAAAAATACAAGGTCTTTCTCTCTAATTTTCAGAGGAATGTCTTTGTACTTTTGGTTGCTGTGACCGCAGTCTGGATTTTCCTGCTAAGTAGATGGTGAGAGCTGCTTCTTAGAAAAGAAAACATTGCCTTCCTCAGCTGCAGTCACCCAAGAATGAGCCTTTGGTAGCTAAAAAGGGGAACAGATTCTTCACCATTCTCCCTCCCATCCAAGGCTTGGAACATGGGGCTCTGCTCACAGGCCCAGAGTATTCCTTCATCTTCCTGCTTCACATCTGTCTCAGTGACTGTGTGGTTATTCTCTCTCTGGGATGGGGTTGCCACCATGAGCAGTACAAATGTGGCTCATAATTGCAGTACCTCTGAAAGTATGGGTAATAGACACTCCAGGTGCCTGTACCTTCCTTAAGTGTGAGAATATATAGGACACTGGTCTGCTTCTGTCATCCCAGTAGTCCCTTGGCTGAAAGTTTTGCTGCTTAACTCGAGCTCTCTGCTGGAAATCACTTTTAATCCCAGCATTTTACTGTCCCTGAGGATTCTGCAGCACTTCTGAGTGCAGTGCTCACAGGGTTCCTCAGGAATGAAGAACACATGACAAAGAACCGTAAAGGAGGTACCATAAAGCAATTCTGCTGCAAAGGAGAGCCCAGAGCAACTCAGCATTGTGCCTTGCTTTATATCTTTGCAGTTGAAAATAAATCATAAGCCAGGGGGCAGGAAGCTCTTTTACAGCTTCTGGTGTAGGAATGGGTGTGGGTGGGTGTGGGAACATGTATGGCTTCAGAGTAAACCAAAAGGGAGCTGTGCTGAGACAAAACCAGTGAGGAACAATGTGTAGTTGGGTTTTGCCGTTCAAACTGCCCATTTGTCTCTTGGGCCATTTTGTTCATTGTGTAATTTACATACAAGGCCAGCAAGTCACAAAAAGCAAGTTTCAGCTCAGACATGTCTGTTGATGGAAGTAGCGAAGCAAGAGCCTCTTCCCCTCCCTGTGCTGTTTAGGAGGGCAGCAGGAATGCTGACTGACCCTGTGAGTGGTGCTGCTTGAAGAGAGCTGAACAGCCAGAGCCCGGGCATCAGGAAGAATTTCTTCACTGAAAGGATTGTCAAGCATTGAAATGGGCCACCCAGGGAAGTGGTGGAGTCACCATCCCTGAAGTGTTAAAGAAACAACTGGATATGACACCCAGTGCTATGGATGAGTTGACAAGGCGGTGATAGGCAAAGATTGGACTTGATGATCTTGGAAGTCTTTGCCAGCCTAAATGATTCTATGATGACCTTGCTACACAGCACATCTGGCCTGTGATGTGTGTGGGACATCAGGAAACTTTTCCAAGGGCTTTTGCCTCACTGATGAGATCAAGCACTAGAGGAAAAGAAAGGAGAAACGTAGGGATGGACTGGGAAATGCAGCAAAGTCCCAACAGGAGAAGTGGCTGATAAAATCCCCCATGCATGTCTCAGCAGAGTTTCCATGGCTAGGGGCTCTTCTCCTCCTTCTGCAGGACTGCATGGACACCCTCCCCCTCATGGCTGCAGTGGGACTAAGCAGATACTAAGGACTGCTCGTGTGAGTAAAGCTTGCTGCCCACACTCCTGTTTGTTCTTCCCAGCACTGATCTGGGCCGTGAGCAGAGCACTGTTTTCCAGGGCCCTGAACCTTTTTGCAGCAAACAAAATGTTAATTTGAGCTGTGTCCTATGACCTTGTGACCCACAACATGCTCTGGGGTGAAAGGTGCTTTGTTCCTTGTCCCAGTTTTGTCAGAGGCTCTGAGGGATGGGCAGTCAGATAATGGACACTGGTCCAGCCGTGTCAGCTGTACTTGGCACTAATGACCAGTCCCCAGTTTCAGTTTTAGCAGCTGGCAGGCTGGAGCAACTCCTTTGCAATGTCCTAAATCTGTTTTTACAAATGGCTTGGTCACCTTCATGAGCTGGTTCCTGTCCTGAGGGTGCTTTGGATCAGGTCTAGTCCTGCAGTGCTGGAGTGAGGGGATTAAGACCAAACTTTTTACAAGTAAGCGAGCAATGCCCTGTAGAGAGGTGTGCTGGATGCAGGAATCAGGAGTCTGGCTTAGAATTATTGCTCATTATTATCTACGTGGTTGTATCTCATACAAACAGGTGGCTTACAAACCAGCAGTGCTTGCTGCCATAAAAGCAGAGCAAAATCCAAGGCAGGCCCTCAGGCAGCAGAAATCTCCAGGAATGGCATCAGGCAGTCAGTCAGTCGGCACCAGCCCGGAGGCATTACGGGAGCCTTCAGCAATGATTCAGCAAGTCACTGCTTACTGCTGACAGGGTGTGTTGCCTCTGAACATTTATTTTATTAGTGACTTTTCGTGGGACACCGCTTCTGAAAACTGACATTTTGCAAAGCGTGCTGCTGGGTGACACACACCAGTGGCTCCAGTTCTGTGCTGGTCAGAGGTGGTGTCACTGACCCTTGCAGCCTTTCTCTGCAGTAGTCCAGACATGGGAGATCCCATTGCACTCCCAGCTCTGCCCCTCACCTCCAGGGTGGCACCAGAGCTGTGCTTCACCTTTGCCTAAAGAAAAGGCCTAAGAGCTGAGCGTCGTTTTTTCATCGTTAAGGTGCATGTAAGAGGGTTTTGCTTTAATTTCAAAGTCATTAACATATTTTCTGTCACAGAGCTTAACAGACAGACATCTTTCATCTGATTCACCCCTCTGGTGGGGGGTGGGAAGAGGGGGGTGTGAATGAGAGTTTGTAACAAATGGCTTTTTTAAAGAATGAACAAGGGTTCCTAGTTACAATAAGCTGCCTAGGAATTCTGAAGGATCTTATCTTTTTAATGAAAATGACTGGTTTAAATCTGCCAGCTTGGAGTGTATGTTGTCACATTTCAGGTTCCTTACCAACCTTTGCTCTTAGGGGCTAGCATTCCAAGCTGGATTCACTACGGATCAAATTTGCTTGTTGAGAAGATTTTTATTTTTCAGCGTCACTGCCGTTCCAGTTTCCATCCCGGGAAATGAAGAGTGTGGTATAATAGCTGCTGCTGGGGTTGCTTGCTGGCAGTCACAGTTCATGCTGAAGGAGGTGGTGTGTGGTGATACTTCCATAAGGCAGGAATGAGCAAAGTTTACAACAGTTTTCCGGGAAAGGAGTACACTGGTTGCCTTTAGGAAGATTTCACTGTGATGATGAGCAGCTGTGCTGCTCTTCCCAGTTCCTGAGCTCTGCCTCTGGTTCTTCTCCTTCGGCAGATAGCCAACATTTTGCTAGTTCCTTCTTCTAGAGTAAGAGAGGGGAATGGGGTAGAGACTGGAAAGAGGATCCTTGGGAGCTGTCCCCACATTACACCCCAGCATTAAAAAAAAAAAAACAAAAAAACACCCAACAAAATGCCTTGACTTGACTGCTAGCCTGTGTGTTTTAAGGTTAGGCCAAGCAGGATTCCTGATCAGGGCCTGATTTCTAACAGTACTGATCACCTGCCTTTAACACCTGACACAAGCACAGGACAGGAGGGTGGTAGGGACATCTTTTCCCTAAAAAAAGGGGCACTATTTGTTCCCGAGGTCAAGGGACCAGCTTGGCTCTGCCAGATTGGAAGCACAACCTTTCCAACCAGTTTGTCAGCTCAATTGTTTAGCAACCTGCTTTGTTTATGCTATAAAACCTGGCTCCTGCGTTCAATGTGGAGTGCCAGAGGGCACAGGAACAACAGAGTGAGCTGCTTTAAATCCTGTGCTTAAACTCCACCAGGCCTTAGAGATGTAACAAGAAGGTTTCTTTAGTCTAGCTCATGGATTTATTCTCAGTCACATTCCTGTGACCCCAGTGGAGGGAACAGCCTGAGCTAATGGGGTGGAATACATCTCCTGGGAAGTGGCTGGAATAGCCAGAGCTCCAGAGCCAAGACCCAAACGCATCCTGCACCAGTGGGGATTAAAGTCAGGCTGTCAGCAGGGCTTTAACTCCCTGCAGATCTTTCACCTGACATTGTCTTTAAACCCTTTTGCACTCTAACAGAAACAAAGGTGAATTAGAGGGAGATTTTCCTTGAAACCTGAGCTACAGAGTTTTGAAGTTTTGTCAGTGCTCACCTTGCAGCATCCTGCAGTGAGTCCCCAGCAGTTCAGTGAGCTGCTCCAGGCCTGGAGATCAGAAGGTTTCCTTTACTCACAAGTACTGATGTAGCCAAAGGCAAGCCAAAAATTCATGATTTAGGCTTCACTGTAGCTCTGACCTGTCCCAAAGTCTGGCAGTCGCTGCCCTCGTGGTTTCACTGCCTTTGTCTCTTACTGGGGGTGTTTGCTGCGCTGCTTAAGCAAAACGGCTCGTAGAATATGATTCACCGAAAGAAGGGCTTCCCGAATTACCCAGTGCCAAATATTCTGGGTTGATCCAGCAAAGCTTTTCAGGTCGTGATCAGCTTTAAGAGTGTGAGCAGTTGCACTGAAATGCTCTGGATTACCCCGGTGCTGGTGTGGGGACAGCGGGCGCAGCCTTGCAGGATCAAGCCCTTGGATACAGGGGCCAGTGGCCATGTGCTGGAGGAAGGGAGAGGGGTCTCTGCCAGCAGTCCTGTCACAGAGTAGCACCCTGGAATTTAGGGCAAAAGCACATTGGACTTTTTTGTTTAATGCCAATCTGCCCGAAGTCCTCAAACTGTGTAAGCCAAGATCAACAAAGGAGGCTAAAACCTCTTAACACCGGTTTCTCTTCTTTGCTGACAGCGATGTCAGGCACAAAATCAAATTCTTTCTGGGTGTCAGGTAAGTCAAAGACTGCAGAGTGCCCCAGAAGGGGATTTTTGGGGATTTATGTTCCATCAGCAAGACAAATGATAATTAAAGCCTGAATATTTCTGCTAAGCTGGGAAACAAAAAAGAACCCTCTTAATTCCTTGAATTCCTCATGCCAGGCTGTAAAATATATTCCATTCATGCCTCTGTCTTGCTGCTTGTTCTCTCTGTGTGTCTTTCTTTAGCATTCAGCCACCTGTTTGTAAGCAGTGTCCTGCAGGTTCTCAGGGCGCTTTCCTGAGCGCACAGCCTGCCCTTGGACGTGCTGCTTTGACACTGAGGCCTCCTTGTCTAGGGGAGACAGTCCGTCAGAGCTCCCCGGCCTGCCCCGCTCCCATAACTTCATTCTTGGAAAGTTTCTGAGTTTCCTGGGTGATAAAACACGAGCAACATTTGCTCTGACCTGAATCATTTGTGAAGGCATTGAGCCCTGTTTTGTTATGAAGGTTAGTCAGGGTGGGTGGTGGGGCATGAGAATTCCCAGTGATGGCAATTCCTGACAAGCGTCAGGAAGTCGCTGCCCGCACCTTTCACGCTGCAGGATTGTTTTGATTAGTTTTTTAGTGCATGCTGAAAAGTCCATGTGACAAGCTGAGGGTGAGAGACGCCAGCAGAACAAATCGGCACGTTACAAGATTGTCTGCCATGGCTTGGCCCCAGCTCTCACCAAAAGGGGAATAGGAAAAAAACCTCCAAGCCCCGGCTCTGTATATACAGCAGCTATCAAACTGTCACAGATCACCGCTGCTACAGCTGGGGTTAAAATAATATAATGGCAGAGTGTTTGCTGGTCTTGTAAAAACCTCCTGGTATTCACTGGAGACCAAACTCATGAATCAAGAGGACAGTGTTTAAAACTGTTAAAAAAACTATCAAATGACAAAAAGCCCCACACAGTAAATAGCTCTGGAATGTTGTGGGTTGACTGTGGGATTTTTTTTTTTCTTTTGCTCTGCATTATTTATCCCCTTAAAATTAATACCGTCTGCATGATGGGTGGCTTGGGGCTTAGAGAGACTTACAGAGCAGGTTCACTACCAGTTCTCAATTACTGTGGAGTCTGACTCTGTTCTCATTTACTCTTGAGCCCATGAGAAATGGTTGTGTTCCCCTTGATACACTATATGCAGGGCATAATAAAACCTTGAGAGTCTGGCCTTTGCAAAGAGAGACCTAGACCACTCCAAATACTCTCAGTCAATTTATTTAGTTTTTACTGCATTTCTGGTGGTGATGACATGCTCCATCTCTGCTCCCAGCCCAGCTCACAAGACCAGTGTCACTTCTGGCAGCAATTAAAAAGCTTCAGGTTTGAACTTTGGAAATAATCAGTAACATGTCCAGACTTTAATAAAAAAGCCCAACACCATTTCCATCCCAAGGGATGTTGCCTGGCCAAACCTGGTAACTGAGCAACCTGCACAGGACACTGTGGTGTCAATTCCCAGATCTCTGGCAGAGGTTGGGTGGCACTGGCTTTCCTCCTGAAAATAATAATAATTTTCTGCTCAAAACAAGAATTTACTCTTTAGCTTGAAATTTCATTTCCTCTTAGGAGCATGAAGGATTCAGAACAGGATCATTTAGCAGTCAGACACCCATCATACACACTGACTTGGCCTTTCCTGAACCTTCCCAGCACATTGGCAGCTCCTGCCAGCATGGCTGAAGGTCATTCTGCAGCATCTGTGCCATGAGGAAACAGGAAGGTCATAGCTAATACTGTGCCAAATTAACAGACAGGGTTTTAATCCAACACCAGTTAGGGATGAACACTTGCATAAGGAATCCCGGGCTTGCTTTAGGCAAGGCCCCTGGGCATGCACTTCAGGCTAACCTAAGTACAAGTGCTCCCTTGTGTTGTGTCTTGGAAGTGATGAATGCTGAGGTGCTTTCATGCCCTCTTTCCAGAAATTATATTACCTTCAAAGAATGGGAATTTTGCTGTGCTGCTGGTGGAAGGAGGTGGAATGTTAGATGGGAACCTTGGTGCCCTTTCACAACATGAAAGGAAGGGAAAATACAGTTTTTCATCTGAGTAAACTACTTTGCACGTAGGTTGACCGAGTGAAAAGTTGTATTATGAGTATGTTAATTTCTCTTTAGCAATATTGAGACCCTATCCAGCAAAGCATCTTGTGAAGTATTAACAAGGTCCTGGTTGGCATCCACAGGGATCTTTTATCCAGGCTATAGCTGCTTTCAGCATTAGCAGCTCTGGAGATGTATCCGGAGAGGAGGGAGAAACCATACCAGGCTAATTTGAGAGAGCAGCTGGCTACCTGGCAGTCTAGGGACCAGGTGTAATTAAAAACATTCCCGTCTCCAGCACAAGGCTTATAGATCTGCCCTGGCTGTCTGTAATTAGAGATGTGGAGTGAATATATTGGTTTGGGAGTGGGATTATTTGTACTTTCCTTGTTTCTGGTCCTCCTGTTTTATGGTAACACGTTCTCTGGGACATGCAGAGGAGTTCAACACCCAGAGTGATCCCGGAGGCAGCAGGCTGAAGATCAAAGAGGGAGCACTGCCCTGCTGCATATGTACCCTGCAAAGAAAGCATGCTGGATTTCAGCACATGGTTAAGGAAGCTGGAGGTACCCTGATCTCCTGTTACTGATACAGTGAGGAGACACAGCCTCCGTGCATGGGGATGGGAAGATAACCATGCATTTAGCAGACACACACTGTACCAGGACACTGGAGCCGAGCCTGTGATGTGCCTTCATTTTGCTTAACCCTGTTTCCCATCCCAGCCCTGACTCACAAGCTTTTCATCAAAAGTGATCCTTATCTTTTTTTCCTGCTTTTCCAAAACTGTGTGAACGGCCAAGACTGACTCTTTGAAGTCAGTGGGGGCTGCAAACAGCTCTGTGCTTTGGAAACTCACACTGTGAATTTAGGCACCTGCTTCTTAAAGATCTTTATCTATAAAATCAGCAGTGCTTCAGCTTCACTGTCCGTATAACAGGTCAAGTAATTCCTGCTTCCTCCAGGATCATAAATGCCCTTATTTAACTTAATGTGGATGGGCACAAATATGCCTAACTGAGGCATTATCCTTCAAAATATAATAAGGTATGAAATCCTTTTAATCAATGTTTTCATGTACTCTCTATGAGACATTTAGTGGTTAATTTGTTAGCATGGCACCAAATATGCACAAAAGGTTTATCCTGTGGGATTCTGTTAGGTGACCTTTTCTCTGAGGATTCCCTTGCCTGCCTTTCTCCCTGTTTCTTTGTGGTTTCTCTCATTTCTTCTGGCGTTTCCTTACTAATTTCATCCTACTGCTCCTTTTTCATCCCTTTCTCCCTGGGGCAGAGGAGAAGCAGCAGCAGAGGAGGAGGAGAGGGATACATGTGACAGCAGCTTTTCCCCAGTCAATCCTGCAGTATCACTCTCTACCAGGAAGCACAGGGCTTTCCCAGGACTGGCTCTCATTGCTGGAGGAGGAAAGGCAGTGTCTGAGCCAGGAGAGATCAGGCTGTTACCCAACCACGGTCCCGATGTAAGGGCTGGGCTGAGAGCATCCCTAGGTGTGGTTGTGAAACTGGCAGTAAAATCTGTTTCTGAGCTCTCTTCACGGGTGTTGGGGATCACACAGGGAGCTGAACGAAACCAGGAATGAAGGGACAACCACTGCCATTGCCTTGGCTTCCTTTTGTTATCATTTCCCAAGGACCTGTGACTCCACTGTGACGCTGGAATGGGAGCTTGTACAGTTCTAAGATCATTTCAGGCTCTGGAAAAAGTGTCGGATGAGGCTGGGCTAAGCCATCAATCCTTTGTGCAAGCTGGTGTGTTTGATCTTGGACAGCTCAGGATCACTAAAATACAGGGTCCTGCCTTAGCTTCAGAACGATGGCCGTGCTTTTCCGGTGGGTAACAAGAAGGCACCGTCTCCCTCCTGCATCCCTTCTGCTGTTGCTGCCCTGCTTTAGTCACCTGGCTCTGCTGTGCTCTTGTCTCGTCAGCTCGGTGCCTGCAGCGGGGGCAATTACTGCAGAGCCACTGCTGGCAGGCTGGCTGGCTGCTGGCGAGCGCGGCTCTGTCATTACTGCAGCCTGCCTGTTAAAAGGGTGAGCGGGGCCGGCTGCTCCCTCCGTGCCCCTGCCTGGCTCCCCAAGCGCCGCCTCAGCGTGCCCGGCACCAGCCGCAGCTGAGGGCTGCCCGCGGGCTCCCGGCAGCGCTGCCCATGCAGGCCCACCTGCACGCCCTCAGGAAGCTCCTGGCCCTCTGGAGCACATCCCACCGGTGGGTACCCGCCTCCGCGGCATGGGGACGTCGGGTGGGCACCGGGGCTTTCTCTTCCTCGCCTGTCGGGAAAGCGTCAGCTCCCTTCGCTGGCAGGCAGAGCAAGGCACTGCTGCGTGTTTTGTCCACCTGCTTTGGTGAGGGATGGGACGCTGCGCTTCGCTGTCACCTCTCGTTCTCTCTGGTGCCGTTTGCTTGTTCTTTTAGACGGGAATGGTGAGCACAGCTAGATCTGTAGTGCTGACACAACCAGCTGGGCACGGGAGGTGGCATTCAGCTGTCAGGCGGTGCCAGCCTGCCCCAGCCTGGGCATGCTGCTCTCAGTGGGCTGCTCTGCTGCCTGCTTTGTGTCACGCTCCATATTGTGAGAATGTGTCTTTCTGATGTTTAGATGATGATCAGAACAGCATCATATCACCTGGGAGATTAATCACAGGTGGCACTGTGTTGCTCACACAAGTCCTGCCTTTGTGTGCTTGGTCACCATCCCTATCAAGTACATGGTATTTGCTCCTTTTCTGCTAGGTGTTTGTCCAGGGGTGGGCGTGAGATTCAGGAGTTAGTTGATGTACAAAAGACTGCAGAGAGATCTGTTTTCCAGACCTAACTCTGAGTTTTCAATCCTTTTGATCCAATTCTAGAAAACAACTTCTTTGCCTTTGCATGGGTGCATAATGAATTGTGGTGGCACTGAGGATTTTCACTTACCAGTAGTTAGGGCCTAATGATACCAGGTGTGCAGCAGCCTTGTTTTATAGCAACAGAGTATCTTATAATTTAATCTTGACCTTATGAAATTACAGGACACCTTCCTTTTCTGCCAGGGCACTGTGCCTGCCAGTGGCACCATACTTAGTGCAAATTGGTTTAGGCGGGGTGGCCTCTCTCCTTTAGAGCAGATTGAGGGCACGGGCTTGTTTTCAGCCATTAAATGATGCCTCTTTCAGAGCTCTGTTGTCACGTACTCTTGAATTACTGTGCAATTCCTGAAAGCATCACTGTTCATGTGATTCCTTTCCTCGCAGACCAGATATCTGGGAATTGAGATATAGCTGGCTTGGCTTTTCAAAAGTACTTCCTATTCATGACAATCCCAAGGAAATTATTGTGAGCTTTAGTTTAGACATACTTATATTGAGGCATTTTCATGGAGATGTCTAAGATGTTAGTTTTCGCCTGTTTTACCCGGCTCTGGGTTATGTCATTCTGTACCACTTGGAGAGTCAAGTGTTTTTCTTTTGCTGTTTACTCGATAAGCATTAAGTGCAAATTCCTCGACTTGGCCTCTTCCAATGTAAATAAACCAGAATTTGTTTTAGTGATGGAAGTTAACAAGGGTTTAATTGACGTCAGCACAGGGTGAGCAACATCAGGGTATCACAGCATCAGAGTTAGGACATGGAGTGGCTCCCTGGGCTTTTCCCTCTGCCACAGCTGAGGATACCAGGTGGGAAATGGCCAGTTCCAAAACTTCTGTAAAACATGGATGGAACTGCTGCATGGAAGCAGGCAGAAAGGTTTTCGAGACCAGTTGTCTTGTAGATAGTGACTTTATTCCTACATGGGAAGCAAAACTTTATCCAGCTGTACAAGGGAGTTGATGCATTTAAACATTTCATGGGCAGGTTTTGAAAGTTCAAAAAGCAGAGGTTAGTGTGAGTGTGCCTTTACACATGTGGTAGGTGCAGCTGTCACTGCAGGAAGGCGTTGGTGAGGTGTCCCTTTGAGCACTAATGACAGGGCAGAGCAGACAGAGCCATGGCTGTGTGGAGCAGCCCCATGTCCCCAGAGCAGGCACAAACAGTAACTACAGCTGTGCCTGACGCAGTTCTACCACAGGCTCCTTCCTGCCTGGTGCAATTAGGAGCTCACAGGCTGCTGGGTCTTGGGAGAGACTTCAACAAGCTCAGCCTGTTCTGAGATAGGGCTCAGAGATCTTCCTGAGGGATCTCATAGGATAGCAAATGAATTTCTTTCATCAGCACCCTGACAGTGTCTCAGACCGAGTTCCTCACTTGGTGGGAGCGGTGTGGTCCAGTGGTTCTGTTCCAGGGCTAAACAATTGGCATTTGAGGCTCCTGGTTTGGCTTTATTGGTTTGCATAGTTCCTGCTTGCTAAACAGCATGTGCAAGAAATGGAATTATTCTGCTTACCAACACTTTGGAATGACTGCACTTATCCCAAGTGTATTTTAGATCCAAATATATGAAATTTGGACCAGCCTCAGGCATTTTCTTTCCCAATTGATCAAATAATAATCTTCCTTCCAGGAAACAAATTCCAGTTGCTTGAGTTCTTGTGACAGAGGCACAGTCCCTGTACTTGAGGGAAGTTCTGACTGAGGAGAGTTTGACAGAACTAGACCAGGATCAGAAACTTCACACTCCTCATACTTTTGAAGCGTTTTCCTTCATTTTCCCTCACAGCATTCAAAACTTCTATGTCTACTTTTGGACCACATTTTCCGTGCTCTGTGACCCTGTCTTTCTCTCCTGGTTTCCCTGAGCTCTGTCAGTAATTCAGTGTAAACCACCCCTCACTGCAACAGTGATTCTCAAGTGACAGCCGCTCTCATGAGACGTTGAGCTGCTGCCTGGCACACAGGAATGCAACCAAAACCTCCACTTGTTTCTTAAACCTTTATCAACCCATTAAAGCAGGAGCGAGCACTGACCTAGAAATGCAGCAGCTGCAGCTCTGGCCATGGCTGAAGAGCCTCTTGGTGACCTACTTTATCCCTGCTGCACAAGGGTGGGTCCTTCCCAGGAAACTCATCAACAAATGCCTCTTGCTGCTGAGGTTTCAGGGGAGGCTGCAACTGAAGGGGTTAAACAGTTTAGGAACCTTCCTGAAGCCCTCCTCTTTAACACCCAGCTGTTAGCCTGACCTTATCTCTGTAGTTACAGTGGGTTACCTTGGACATGCACTTAGCAAGGCCCTGAAGGAATTGCCCAATGTAACCAGCACTGACCAGGTCAGAGAACTCTCTCCTGTAACTTTATTTTGGTTTAATCATCTTCTTTGCTTTCCCATTTTGGTTTGTGCGGAGCAACAGTGACATCCATTGGTTTACTAGGTTAATCCAGTATCCTTTACACACACCATGTATTTACTCAAGGTGGAGGGCTGGACCCAGAGTGTGTCTGAGAGATTATAAAATGCTGAATTTTCTGAATAATTGTTAGCACTGCAGAACCAACCCAGGTAGGGAAAAGTTAGAGCAAATCTGCGTCAGCTTATTCACTCATGACATTATCTAAAATGTAAATTGCTGCAATAAAAGATTGTTCTATTTTAAAACTGCATCCTTTCTTGAAGACAAGAGGGCTTGGAAAAAGAAGAAAATCAGTAGAGGTTGTGGGGGAGGAAATGACAGCCAAAGGGTTGTTAAAAAACCAAGTGAATGAAAGACCGAAAGTCTGAAATAGAGGATTCAGTGATGAAAAAAAAACAAAACAAACCAAAAGAAATCATTCATGTGAGAGGCTGTTCTGGAGGATTCTCATTCCATTCCAAAAAACCTGAAAACAGTTCAATTTCTTTTTAACCATGTAAGTGAATCAGTGGGCGTTTGCTGCAGGCATTTCATTGAGCAGAACCAGTGTCTGCAGTAAATTTTTGACCAGCTGTGGTTACAGTCCCACTCCAAGGTCCAATGCCTTGACCTGGCAGGGAGTCCCTGTGAGGAGGAGGGTTGAACTCCGAGCCCATTGGCCCAATTTGGTTGCTCCCCAGCCCGGCACAGCTCTTGGGGATTGTGTCTGCAGCCAGGTGCAGCTCCTCCCTGTGACTGGGATGTCTGGGACTTGCACAGGCAGCACGGGGATTTTCCCTTCCAGAACTACCAGAGACAGAGGAAAAAGGGAGTTATGCTGATTGGCACTGTCTGATCTGGAGTCTGGTTCATGGCTCTTAATTAGAGATGAAATTCTAAGTGCTGTGCAAGCAATCATAACTGAGGGGAGTTACAGGTGCTCAGCAAAAGGTTTTCCCTTCCGTTCAGCAGCTTTGGAGCAGGCATCATGTCCACAGCACCTAAGAGGGATTTTCCCTTTGGTTAGAGTTTCATTTCCAATGGGAGAGCCCATGAAACATTCCCAGCTGATGTTGGGTGTACTGGGGAATTTCAGACTGCCCTTTGTGGGTATGTACACAACAGAGCAGAGGGGAAGTTCATGAGGAAGTTTTGCCTCCTATCCCTCCAGACTCAAACATGCCAGAGATGCTTTCATCCAGTTTATGTCATTTTAGCCCTTAGAATCTCTCAGCTTTATCTTCACATCCCATTGGTTGGCTCACTGCTTGAAAATGTTTCTTCTTGATATTTCAGACACTGATACCTCAGTCCAGCCAGAAGTGTCCCTTTGGAGGCCCTCTCTACTCCCTGCCTGCCTTTGGGGACTCCTCTGTGGCCATTTGTTGATGCATTCCTTGCTTTCCCTCCTCCCTCTGAAGTGCATCCATGCCTCTCCATGGCTGCATGTCTGCAGCTAATTCCAGGGCACTGTTGCTGTGCTTTCATGGACTGAGAGAGGAGTACATAAATTCTCTTTTTTTATCTCTTAGTCATTTTCTGGCTGATCTCTCTCTGACAGCTGCTTTGCAGGTTAGCTCCACACAGCACTGGGGTTTGCAGGGCCTGATCTTCCCAGGCCATTACCAAATGCTGGAATTCCCCTGGGTGTTGACTTTTTGGTGCCTGTTGAGCTCCTTTTCTCATTCCTGCAGTATGTGGTTTCACAGGGAGTGGCTGGCTGCCGGCTCAGGTTCCTTTGGCTATCCCGTGTATACATTTTCCATGATCAGAGAGGGAGGCCGGCGGATAAAATCCCGCTGTTTGCGGATAACAACGGATAGCATTGCTGTGCTAACAGACATTTGCATGGCAGATATGAAAACAGCCCCATTCATACCCTCCTGTCCTGGGGCTGGGTCTTACAGCTGCTTTGAAATTTGAGGTGAGCTGCTGCTCCGTCGCATAAGGCACCGGCTTTGCCACGGCTTCCCACGGGTGCACTGGACTTTCTGGACCCTGGTCAGCCTGCTGGCACCAGGAGGGTAAGCACTGCCTTCCTGCAAAGCTCCCAGCATCCTGGGGGGAGTTGCAGGGAAGGAAGTTGCTCGTGGCTGCCTTGTCTGCAGATTTCCAAAGATGGAAGGGAAAGCACTGTGTTTGCACTCCAGAGCAGGCTTATCCCTGTTCTTACCCATACACTAGGGATAATTCAGCAAAACACCACGAACATCCTAATTTGTTTTGGTAAGGAATAAGCCAAAAAGATGGGCTTCTTTCCCAAGAAAATACTGCATTTCAGTGAAACCCTGAGTGCCCCCAAGTGCAGTTGCATGTCCGGAGGCTGCACCAACCAGTTTGCGCCTGCGAAGCCGGCGCTCAGTCAGCCTTTCCGGCGAAGACAAACAGGGTTATCTCCTCCAATGTGCTTGGAGCTGCCATGAAAGGGAGCCTTTCTTCCCCATTTCCGAGAGGAACCGGGCCTGATGCTCTCCTGTCACACCGGGACCTTGTTGTGCCTGTTTGTCCCCAGTTAATCACATCCGGTGCCAATTACTGGTGTCACAGTAGCTTCCAGCACTGCCCACTCTGCTCCTTGCTTTTCCTTGTGCTGCTACACCAAATTGCCAAAATGCAGCAGATTTGAGGCAAGCTTTAATTTGGAAAATTCAGCCTGACCTGGGATCTTGCTGGGAGCTACTCTAGGACTTGCCCAGGTGTCTGAGGTGGCACGATGGGGCCCGTTTCTCTGCCCTGCCTGGGTTATGGTGGGGCCAAGTCCCTGCCTGGGGCTTTTGTGGCTTTGCTGTGGCAAAGAACTGCTCCCAGTGTTTCCTTGCTCTCACACACTGGAACTGTTTGCACAGTTAGAGCAAGTAATGCTTTATTACTGTTTACATGAAAGGAGGAAGGCAAAATAAATTTAAAAAAATGAGAGTGAGAACATCTTGTGAACCTGCTGTTCTCAGATCTCTCCGATAAGGACAGTTCCAAGTGCGTGAGAAGTTTCCTACTCCAAGATTTATTTACTTCTGAAAGAAAAGCCACCTTCATCTCATTATTTTATTTTCAATACAGGTTTTAATTTGGTGAGAAAATATCTTCCCCTTAAAGAACCTATTCTGCCTCATTAGCTCCTATAAAAAGCACCCCCCCAAGCTTGAAATGTTTAAAGAAGCATAAATTAAGGCTAAGTTTGTTGTTTGCCGCTTTAATCAACAAACAACCTTAAAAAGGACTCACAAAAGGTTCTGTACACTAAATTTATTAGTGAGCAGGAAAACAGGCCCTCAGCTGCAGCCTCCTCCCCTTCCCAGCCCCCTGGATTTGGGGGGGTGTGGGTTTTTGGAGTGACTGGTTTTGTTTACAGTGTCTTATTCTCTTGGGCAGGTTGTTGTGGTCCCATGGATCTCTGTTAGACTTTTGTGATGCAGCTGAACTGAAGTGACTTGGGACAGTCTGTTAATTAGGTCTTCAAAGCCTTCTCCCTTTTTTCTTCACTGCACAAATGTCCTTTTTTCCTCTTCTTTTCCCTAAATCTTTTTGTCAGTAGCTCAGAAGGAAAAGAGGGTTTTTTCACTGCCAGAGAAAACTGCTGTTCTCTCTGCCTTCCTTTCACCTCTTTGGAATGCTGGAGGAAAAGTGGATTCACATCTATTGTCTGCACTTTTCTTCTCCTTGGAATGTTTAAGAAGCCTTCTACTATTTCCTCTTTATGCTATCATGAGTTTCTCTGTTAGGGATATCTCCACACACAGAGAGGTGCTCACAGTGACTGTGGTGCCAAGAACTGAGAGGAAACTTAGAGGCATAGTCTAGAAAGTTTCAGTGCAGAAAACAGGATGGTTGAATTAAAACATCAGGAATTAACTTCCCTGAGTTGGCACATGTGGATATGGGATTTCTTGCATCCAGACTCAGTTCAATCTTAAACTGATTTTTCATTGGGTTTATTTGTGTGAAGTCTTCATGAGGAAATTTAATAATGGGTTTTATTCATTGCTGCAGGATTTGGACTTCCTCATTTCTTAATTTTTTTCACAGCTATCTTAAGTTCAGTCTGAGATATGCAGTGTAAGAGAGATCCAATAAAAATCCTTTTTGTTCACTGGAAAAAATGGCCTTGACCCATTAGAGAGCGATTTGATATTTATCTGAACACCTCCTCACCTTCCAGGAGTTAATTTGACTTGGAGATGAGCCAAGACAGGGAGTTTCTCTAAACTTCTCCCAGCTTTAAAGGCTTGGATTCAAAGAGTCCTGGCTCTGAACAACTCATGGTTCAAGTTTTCCAAACCAAAAGGCGACTGGGCACGTTTTGGAAAACCGGAGCCTCCCTGGGAGTTCTGTTTCCCCCTGATTGATGGCCCCTCTGTGTTCTCACTCTTCATGGTCTGTGGGTAGGTCAGCACTGCAAACACTCCTCAAAGGAAATCATCCTTCTCCAGTGCAGCCCATGGTTTATGTCAAAACCCAATTTCCTCTGTGCATCCCACGCCTTCCCTTCCTCCCCCAGCAGACGTGACAAGGGTCTCTCGTTTCGCACCAGCTGCCTGAGCAAATGCAGGAAGGGCCCCATGTGCTGCAGCCTGGCATCTGCAGTGCCCAGCAAGCCAGGGCCACGAAGAACAGCCACAGGACAGGCTCCTTTGGGGCTGTTTCACGTTGTCTTTTCATCCTTCAAATAAGAGCTTTTCTCCATCTCTGTGACCCAGCCAAATTCCAGCCCTGTGTCCAGCAGCTCGTGTTGCCAGAAACAAGAGGCTGGGAAAAGATGGAAGCATGGGATGAGGGGGAGCACAGAGATCCAGGGCCACTCTGCCAGAGCCAGCACTGTGGGCATACGGTGCTCCTCCCCCTCATAGCTTTATTTTACCAGGAAGAGGGAGCCTCCCTTGGTTGTCCCATGGGCCCAGGAGCACGCTGTTCACTGGGCATGGCAGTACCAGGCATCCAGCTGCCAGGGAGCTGGGCAGCTGGAGAGCAGGAACACTGGAGGGGTTTTGTGATGTCTAGAAAAAAGCAAAAGAGGAAGGACTCCTGGATGAATGCCTGAGTCCTCTGGTTTCCTGCAGCAGAGCTATTCCTGTCATCTCTGGGAAGGGATGGGCTGTGGATGTGCATGATCCTAGGGCATCTTCACCCACTCCCAAAGGCAAACAAAGGCAGTGCCATCACGGTGGTGTGTACACAGAGGTTGTAGGCTCTCTGTCCCTGTTGCAGCCCAGCTGGCAGGCTCTGGAGCTGATGGCAGCAGTGCGGATGCTGCCTGTTGGCTGTGATGTGGGAGCTGAAGGGAAACTACCTGCATGCTTTTGATCCAGGTGGGAAAGGGCAGGGGGATGGGCAAGGGCTTGCTTCACTGGACCTTCCTCTCACCAACTCATATTTGTCTCTGCCATAGTTCACTCTGCTTCCAATGCAGCTTGCTGTAACTGGGGGAGACAGGTGAGGAATCCATCTGGGCTCTGCAGGGTCCAGCTCTGATTTCTTCAGGTGTTCTCTAAGTCCAAGGACAGCCATTTTCCAGGGAGTGAGAACACCAACAGGACAGAGGAAAACTTACAAAGACCCATGATTGTTGAGGGAGATTATATGACCTCTGCTCTTGTGCTTAGATAGGATTAAACTGCCATCGGAAGCAAACACCAAGTAAGGAAACAAAATCCTGGAAAAAAAAAATTAAAACCAGCCCTCTGAGTCCTCCTCCTGGTTCTTACCCCTTGCAGGATATGATATTTGATACTGGTGTCACAAGAGGCACCCGGTGGACAAATCCTGCCTAGTTACACACATTCTTTCATTTTTTATTTTTTTCTATGGAAGGAATTTTCTTTCCAGAATAAGCTCTGAAGGGCATGTAGGCTGGTCCAGGTGGGAAAAGTTCTGGAGGTGGGAGCTGAGCTGTGCTGTCCCATCCAGGACATGCCATCTGGGGCTGCTCCACCTGAACAGGGAACACTTTTCTGTTGAAGCAGGATCACGAGGGAATTGCACAAAGGCCAAGGTGTGACCGGGATGACTTTAGCTGTGTAGGGCCAGTGAGGCATTCCAGCCAGGACACTGGCGGGAGGTGAGCTGTGGACACTGAGCACCTTTGAGACGTGGCTGCCACCAGGCAGAGCTGCCTGCAGCAGCTCAGCTCCGCCGTGTGGGTGTTTGGACCCACGCCCCATCAGTCTGCAAGGGAGGCCGTGCTCGCTGCTCCAGGGCAGCAGGGACTGTGCGGAAGGTTTCGTTTTGTCAGCAGTATGTGCTTGTTGTGATCCCTCCCAGTGAACTCCCACTTGGATTAACTGCCTGTCACCTGCCTCAGGGCGAGTCCCTGTGCTATCCTAAGTGCTGTCATGCTTCAGCAAATAGTCCAAGGTTATGGGAAGCCTCAGGTTTATGCTATGGTGGAAATGTTTTTGTTGTTGTTTTTATCACAGAAGGACAAGCGTTCATGGGTTTTCATGATCTCATCCCAAAGCCGGACTTTGTTCCATTGCCTGGTAACGTCTGTGACACTGTTTGCCACTCGGTATCTTGCCAAATGGCTGGCCAAGATGCAAAGTACACTTCAAGTGTTTAAAATATCAATAAAGCCATCTGGAGTCATTTCATGGAGCAAATTATCATGGGTCCTTCTGGGTCCTAATGGAATGATCCTGAGCAGGTGGCATACACTGCACATGCTAGCGTGGGAATATACAGTGTTCCGTGTAGCTTTCCTGTCAGGGAGGTGAGAAATCATGCCTTTGGGAGAGGTGATAGCAAAAGCCATGCCTCCAATGGGTGACATCCGCACAGAGGGGCTCTGCTGGCAGCAGGGTCACCTGGCTGGTGGCTACAGACATCGGCTCTTGAGCTGGGTGATGGGTGTGTTCGGCTTGGATCAGAAAGGGCCTCTTGCTGTGAAAGGGGACAGGAAGGCAGGCACCGCCTGAGTCATCCTTATTCCCAGGCTGTTTAATCCTGCTTCCCAAACCTGCCCTTTTGTGTCACAAGGCAGCGATCTGGAGCTGTTGAAATTATTAACCCATCCTGATGACACATCCCCTTAGACACGTGCAAGGGAGGGGTCCGTTGTTGTCCCCGGTGGAAATCCAGGTGTGGGAGCTCAAAGCCATGGCAAGACAGGTGTGTGACACCACCCCAGGTTTTATACAGACAAAATATCCTCCCTAGGAAGCACAAGTGGAAAAAAAAACAGGAAATGGCCCTTAATCTGCTGAGAGAGGTGCCACGTCATGATGGGTTTCATCATGAGGGCTCAGAAGTGATGCTTGCTGCCTTTGTAACCTCACCTCTGGTGCTTTTCTGCTGGTTTATCACTATATTTGATATATATGATAAACCATGCTGGTTTATCACTATATTTTCTGCAGCTGGTGAAGTATTAAACATTTTGGGCTGCTGATTATGAGTGTGCAGGTAGGCAGAGAGACATCAGCATGAAAAGTAGCACTGGCTGAGCATAATTTCATCTGATACAGATGCATCTGTTCAATATTTTACTTCAAATGAGACCAACAGGAACCATTTTAAGTTACATATAAACAGAAGTAAAATTATCTATGTAACATGTTGTGATAGCTTAACAGCAGGTGAACAAATGGCTTCAGGGAGGCAGGCCAGTGCCTCTTGTGAAGAGCATGTTGGGAGTGGGATTCTTTCCTGCTCACAATAAGATCACATCCTTTTCCCTCACTCTATAAAATATCAGTCTCTTTCTATATGAAACAGGGATATTTTGGGGTGATGTTTGGATATTCCTGGACAAAAGATCCATTATGATATATTGTGAAGAGCAACTTTTCCAGCATCTCCTTCAGTCACCTCTCTGAGTTGAAAAGGTAGTTTTGTTCCCTCACATTCCCCCACTAGCCATCTTCGTTCTGCACCGCTCTCTGGTGCTGCCAGCAGCTTGCAGAGGAGTCTGAGTTCAGGGCTTATTACAGGGGCAGGTGCTGTATTTGCATCCAGGTGCAAATCCAGAAAACGAGGCTGAACATGGAGCCACCCCTTGAGAGGAAACAGCTCCCAGATAAAAACCCAGGAGGGTACAGAGCAGAAAGGGAGAAGTAGGTGTTTGGCCTCAAAAGGGCAGGAAGGAGGATGGCAAGTGGCAGAGTGGGAAAGCAGAAGCCGATTTCATTTCACCTACAAAATATGTCACCACTGGGAAAGGGAAAATGAAATCCTGCAGTCCTCAGCCAGAGAGATTTCCACACCACCTGGCCACTTCAATTCCTAAGCACAAACCAGCTTGGCTCCTTAATAGCACCGCGCTTGTTTCATGCCAGCCAAAAGCAGGGCATTAGAAGTACAAATTCTTACTTGAAACTTGAGCTCCTTCCGTGTGTAACACCAATCATTGTGCGGAGTGAAGGGTTTTCTTTAGTTTTTCACAGTACAAGAAATGGAAAGGGTTTACTTATCTTGTCTCTGCCTGTCATCTTCCTTTGTGAGACACAACAGTTCAGCTGTGTGTAGTTTTAAAATTAATTTCATACAGCTCATTTGCTGGTTAAATGTCCTGTATGAAACGAACCTAGCAGGTGACAGCGGGTGCTGTTAAAGCCACCGCAGCAGTAGCTTTGCTGTGGTCCGTGACACTCGCTCCCGAGGCAGGACATCAGCAGGCAGGCCGAAGCACCCGCAACAGCCTCTGATTAATGGGAAGGTGCGACTGGACTTTTGCAGGGACCGGGGAAGAGCGGCAGGGCTTTGGAAGGAGCGCGGCTCTCTGAGGTCTGCGCCCGGCCGGGAGCTCAGGCGGAGTTGGCGCCGGTGGTGCGGGGACGGAGATGCGGTGGCCGGGCTGTGGCGGGATGGGGCAGCTTGCGGGGTCTCCGGGCAGCAGCCGCCCTGCCGGGGGGGCTCCCCCGGTGCGGGGCGGTGCTGGGGGCGGGCTGCCCGCCGCGGCACCTGCCAGGGGCGGCCGGAGGCGCCGCCGGGCTCCGGCGCCCTCGCCCGGCGCGAGTTCGAGCGCGGAGCCGTGCGCGCCCCGGGGCACGGTGAGTGCGGACCGCGCTGCGGCGGCCGGGAGCGCGGAGATGGATGCGCGGGCAGCGGGAGTGCGCGGAGAACGGGCATGGGCGTGCGGGGAGCGGGGTGCTGGAGGCGGGGGGATGGACGGGACCCGGCGTGAGGGGGCTGCCTGGGCTGCGGGGCAGGCGCGCTCCTTCTCCGAAGGCCGGGCAGGGCGGGCTAACAAAAGGCGGCAGCCCCGCAGCTCGGCCGGCACCGGCGGAGTCTCCCAGGGAAAGGCGCCCGCCCCCTCCCCTTCCAACTGCTGTTTTCTCGTTGGGTGTTCTCGGCGCCTCTGGATGCTGGGGAGAAGCAGTCGGGGAGGGAAGTGGTGTAGGATGGGACCCCGCCGTGCCGCGCTCTGCCCTGTCCGCATGTGAAACTCATTACTCGGAGGGGTTTCCAGGTGCGAGTTAAACGCCGTCCTTGTGCTCTGAGTGCACGGACGCGTCCGGGACTGCATCATCCACTCTCCGGCTGCAGCTGGGCAAGAGCTGCGGGGCTCGAGGGTCCCTTTACTGCTCCTTCTCTGGAAGCAGTTGCCGGGCATCAGAGCAGCGGGAGGTTTCGTGTGCGCTCTCACTGTGTTACATGTTTTAGTAAGCAGTGTAGTGTTCCTGCAGGCAGTTCTGCTGGCAGGCACCTTGCAACGAGATACTGGGACAGAAGCTGAGAAGTTTTATCACCTGGTTGGAGTGACTCACAGACTCCTTAAAATGGCTAGGAAGAGAATTCTATTCAAATGGAACACTATTAGCCAGCATTTTTCTTTGTGAATTTGGGAGGAATGCGTCCCACAGACCTCATTTGCCTTCACTCCAACTCTCTCCCCTACTTCTTCTAACCATGAGGTCCAAAGGTCTGCTTTTCTCACTCCCTGCTGTAATGCCTTTTAAACTCTGATCTCTGTATGTTCTTCTGCCTAAAAAAACCCAGCCTTAAATTTAGTTGGGTGCCACCAGCAGCACCCATTGAAACACGTTTATTTCTCAGCCTGAGCCCCCTTTAGCCCAGTCAGCAGAGGGGTGAGGCACAGCAGCTCACTGTGTTTGCTCAGCCATGGGGGCCTGACTCTGCTCCTGCAAGGTGCTTGTCCAGATTTTCCTCGACACCAGCAGAAACAACAGTAGGGAGAAATCAATGCCCTAAAACTCCTTTGAGTGAGAGAGGTGAAGTCCAGGCCAGTCTACAGCTGGGAGAGGGAGGTCTGCTCTGCACGTCCATAATGTGGGGATTTAGGGGATTGAGAGCTTGTTGGCCCACATTAAATGGTGCTTGGCACCTCTGGCTCTTTAATCGAAGAGGGAAGTTCAGTTCAACTGAAATCAGGATTACTGTAAATTTTAAGGAAAGTTCATTTAATAATCACGGAGGCTTATCTTCCAGAGGTCAGCAGGCCAGAGGTTTAGCTGTAAAACATTGCTCAAAATGTAATAAAGACACACAAGGCCAGCTGCAGCCTGTTTGACATTGCTCTGCAGAGAGGGCCGCTGCTGTGGCACGTGGGAGTCCTGCCTCTGAGAGATGGTCCTGCAGCAGCCAGGGGTCTCCACAAATGCCCCTCTGTTCAGTAGGCCTGAACAGATTTTTTATGAGAATCAAAGCAGGGTGATGTAGAGCCCTTCTCCCTGTACAGAGTATCCCAGGTCTCGGCAGCCATGGGAGAAAAGCTGGGCTCTAGCAGGAGGATGCATCGGTGAGCAGATGGGCTTGGGAAGGCTGCTGAGGGAAGAGCAGTGATGGGGAAAACATCCTTCCTGCATTTGTTTAGTTAGGGTGGACCCTGCTTTAATGGTCAGCCCTCTGGGTGAGCAGCCATCCTTCACTTGGTGTTTGCAGAGCAGCTGGCATGATGGAGCGTGGTCCATCCCATCCCTGGGCTTCTTCACCCCAGCAGCAGTGTAAGTAAATAAATCAGGAGGATATGACATCAAACAGGGTGTTTTATAATGCCCTGTGTGATTCCCACTTGGCTAACATTTGTTCAGGCCCACAGTGACTGTGGCTGGCTCTGGCAAGCTGCTGGACTTTAATGGGTGTGGGAGTAGAGAATGGCTCATGGTCAGCAGGATCAGGCTGTAGCCACACTCAGTATCTCAAGGTGCACACCACTCAGGTGCTCTAGTCAGTAGAAAAGAAAACCAGTATGTTTAAAACCATGGTTTAGGAGGTTGTTCCCAAGCTTAAGTGGAATGAAAAGCTTGGCTACCCCTTTGCATTTGAGTTGCACCAGGGCTCGAATGAGTGGCAATGTCCTCAGATTTAAAGAAGCATGAGGAATGTCAGTCACCAGTTGTTCGGAGGGAAGGGGATTGGGTGGGTTTTTTATGTAGCAGTAACTGCTGTATTGGCTCAGTTCTAGAGGTTGGGATCAGAAGGGTAAATTTATGCCTTTGAAAGAGGAATTTGATGGAAATGGAACCAGCCCACTTCACCCTGATTAGATTTCATCGTGTTGTGCCTTCAAAATGCCTTCAGCAGCCTGGCAACACGGGCAGAGATTTGAGAAACATCCAAAAGTTAAAAGGACACGGTTCCTATGGATTATCAGCCTGTCTGTTATTTAAAAAAAAATCTCATCTTTACTATTCTTTCAGCAGCTCAGAATGGTGTTGAAGAAAAGTATTCAGTGGGACAATAAAAATAGGCAGGCCAAGTGCTCTCCAGCAGTGACCTGATCCTGTCTCATGCGCTGCAGAGGGCACAGATTCCTTTGCAGTTACAGGCGGGCTCCAGGCTGGAGACAGACTCCATTTCAGCCTAATTTAAGCAAAGTACGTGCTGATAGCTGGTGGCCAGTACAGCCATAGTGGGGACAGGGCCCCCGTGCACGACGGCTGCATCCTCGTCATGCTAGGGCAGCTTAAATTTCCCTGGGTAGATGGGAGCAAATATATGCTATAGTAAGGCATGGCTCTAAAAACTCAGCTCCAGCCCTGATGGAAATACCAAACCTGGAGTGGGTTTGTCCAATACCGTGTTTTCCCATCCAGGCTAGGCAGAAGTAAATGGCATACGCATTCCTGTCCCCGGGGGCAGGAATGATCGCAGGGAGAAGAACAAGCTGGGATATTGGAAATGACTCTTGCAGCCAAGGAGTTTGCCTTGGGAGATCATGGTTTGATTTGTTTGTCTTCCTGTGCAGACATTGTTTGCCTGGGAGCCCACTCACTCTGTGCTTAATTCCCTGCAGACCAGACCTCGGGACGGATCTGCTCTGTGCTGGGCAGGGAGTGGTTAAGCCAGGCCAGAGAGGTGTGTGTTGAGAGGTGGATTGAAAGGGAAAGGTTTTATGGGGCCCAGTGGCTCTGTTGTGAGGGATGCCAAACCTCCGGGCTGGGAACTGGGGGCTATCACTGTTGAAGCAAAAAGGGAGCTTAGTTTCTAAGTGGCTACTGAGTTTACTACCTTGTTTCTGTCAAAGGTTTGCAGGGGTGACGCTGATTAATGTGGTGTCCTTTCCCCAAGTCTGTCTATTCCCTTCCTCTTCCATCTCACCAGGCTCAGCCTGACACTGTTTATTAGGCCACTTGTCCCTGCTTTGTGAGGAATAAATATTGACACTGATGGCTGCTTAATAGGATTTGGGTTTGCTGCTTTTCTCTCTGAATGAGTTTGGCACTTGTGGCTCGATTTGCGTTTGGGGCTGGCTCCTCCATTTTGGGAGAGTGTTGGTAATGACGGTGTCACCGCCTGTGCTGCGTACGAGGAGAGGCTGGGAGTGGGGATGTGTGTTGCTCCCCTTTTCCTGCTGGTATGCAGAGATTTCCAGGCTGGGACTCCAAATCACTGCATGTCCCTAGCAAAGGTGTGGCTTCCTTTGAGAGGCTGCTGCTGTTGCCGCTGGGGAAGAAGAGTTTTTGATGTCTTGTTGACCTGTAAGTGCTGTGAAGGTCAGGTCAGACTGCCACTTGGCAGTGGTGTGGGTGCTCTTCTCCTTGCTTCTTCCTTAATATGCTTGGGGGTGTCCACTCCAAGGAAATGCAGCCCATGCTGTTTCAGAGTGGTTTGGGTGGATTTTTGAGATGTGTCTGAAGTGAGGAAAGTCCCATTAAAAGCTGATAGGCATTTTGGCTAAGGGGGGTTTTCTTGGGTTTCCCAAGAGCTCTGAAAGGTTTTGCACCCACAGAGCAGCACCTTGATGATCCTGGAAACCCAGGAGCATCTGAGACGTTTCCCTGGAAGTCAGAGCCATATGCTAAGCTCCAGTGGAATTTCTCTTTACTCTTCCTGGGAGTGGTTCACCTCTGTGGTACTGGAGAAGCCCTGACCTCATCCAGGTGAGATTCCCACAGCCTCTGCAGGTGCTAATCCAGCCCTGCAGCGCTTGCAGAGAAGATCCCAAGACCCAGCCTCAGATCCTGCTTCAAGCCCAAGGAATGATTTGGGTCTAGACTCACCAGACCAACACATAATAGGCAAGGGTTTTGGGGAAGAGTTTTCCTGCTGGCAGGGCACAGGGAAGAGGTTCCACACCCAGGACTGTGTACAGGAAAGATGCCTGTGGTATCTCCTCAGCAGAAGAATGGCAGATGCCTCCTAATGCTGCTGAAATAGCTTCCTAGTGGGGAGGAGTGGAGTCAGGAAGGCCAGTTTCCCCTTTTGGGGGTTTATGTGAGAACAGTGGGGATGCACAGAGGCATAGGACCAAGTGAGAGGGGCCAAGGATTCCTCCCTCATCTCACATTCCTTGTCATGGTTGCAGCCCTCATCCTTTTCCAAGCTCATCTCTGCTAGATGCTAAAAATATTTGGAGTGACAAACAGATATTTATTAGCTTAGCAGCCAGCATTTCTGTCACTTGCCTTGGTCTCTCTCACTGAGCTGGCCAAGTCCTCAATCTATCATCACTTCTTACTTGGGCAAATCTCCTGCTGAAATCCCCAGGAAGTAAATGGAATGCTGTGTTGAGTAAGGTGCTCAGGAATTTGTCCAGGAAGAGGTTGTTGTGTGGGATGGAGAAGCAGCTCAAAAGGAGTAGTTCATATTCTGGGGATTAGGTATTGCTACACTTTCAAAGGTGATTTACACCTGCATACTCCACCCGTCCGGTAACTGCAATTAAAATCTGGAATACCAGGAAGCAGTGCAGATAATCAGGTTAGAGAGAGCTGAGAGACAGCTCAGCTGCTGCAGACCTGAGTCCTTGGTGCTGAATGTCCACTGTGGCTGTGACAAATGTGAGTATGAGGCTTTCTTCTGCCCCCTCTGAAGAGATGCTCAGATTGTCACTCCCATTAGTACAAATCACTGAGACCAGTTTTCAGAAAGCAGCTGAGCCACTGCTGCAGCACGTTGGCAACATCCATATTTCCCTAGGAGAGCTGCTGGGCTAAAATTCCAGGGTGTGTTCCTTAAAGTGCAAGGTGTCACCAGCGCAGGCGAGGAAGAGAGATCCAGCTGTGCTGGCAGAAGAGATTAACGCCCCACTTGCTCATATTGCCAGAGACCTCATCCATGTGCCACTGGAATAGTTCCTGTAAGCACTCCCTTAATCTTTAGCTTTAACCCATTTAAATTGTTGGGCTGAACTGACCTCGTTGGGTTTGTGTGGAACATATCAGGAGCTGCACCAGCAGATGCAGCCTGGTCCCAGCTCCAGGCTGCTGGCAGGAAGGTGTCCCAGTGAAGGCTGGCCTTGCCTTTCAGGTCACAGCACCCTCTGGCCAGGTCCCGGGTGGGACATGTCTTTCCTGGCATTCAGACCCCCCCTAGGATGGCCCTTTTAGAGCTGTAAAACATCGCTGTTCTGAAGGGTGAGTGTAAAAAGAGTAATTGTGGGGAAATACCTTTTGCTGATTGCGTCTCTTGCTGTGAACGTAACTGTATAGCATGGAGAGCTTGTGGGCTTTTCCTATGGAATCATTTTCATTCCCAGATCCTACAATGGAAACTAATCCTTACATTACATTATATGAATATGACTTTTCCTTCCTCCTTGTGGCTGCTTGTCTTTGTAGGAGCTGCAGTTACATTTTTTGTTTCACTTACCCTGTCCTTTAGAGCCAGCTTGTGCTTGGTGTGTGTAATGTAAGAGAAGTTAAATGTTATCATTTATCAGAAGGACTTTAGATCCACATGATTCAGTGTGAGGATACCCCAGAAGCTTTCAGGCTGCTGATTTATCTGTGTGTGGTGGCCGTGGCCCTTACAGGGACAGGTGTGTTTAAGACCCTCCAGCTTGCCTGAGCACTGCTGTGCATCATCCTCCTCTGAGGCACCTCTGCCGGGCAGATCTGATGCACACAGAGAGCTGCTCCCACTGTTTTATGGCCATCTCTGAAGGATTGTTCCTCACAGCCTCCTGGTCCTGAACAGCCCGTGAGGAGAGGGGATGCTCTGAGTCCCCAAGCTGATCCTGCAGTGTTCCCAAAGGCGTCTCTGGAAAACCTCAAGAGATGCTCAGTAATGGTCAAGAGCAAGTTTATAGGATAGTCCCATTAGTGGTGGGGTAGAAAAGAATGAAACTGTCATTTCTCTCTGGTTTTCCTCCTGTCTTGACACAATAAGTAGGTAGATGTGTTTTTGAGAGGGTTAAAGCTCTCTGAGCACAAGGTGCAGGTAGAGGTGGGGTGCAGGATGGATCACATAGCACTTTTTTGACAGACCAGGACAGTTCTCACCACTCAGTTGTCTCCTCCTCCTGAGAAGGTGAGATCTCCCCTGAGCAGGCAAAGGGGTGCTCAAGTCAGTACTGCTTTAGAGTAATTTGCTTCCATCGAACTTGATCCCAGATTGGAACTTCAGGGAATGAAGTCACAGTCCTAGGAAGATGTGGGCCAGAGCTGCACGGAGCACGCTTTGGGAGCAGGCTGCCTGGGTGGTACTGGGGCACAAACAGCAAGCTGTGATAGACTCTAACTGTACACCACTGATACAAAAAGCCAAGAATTCACTAGGGATAAAAGCTAAATCCTGAGCCACCAGGTTCTTCCTTCCAGCCAGGATCCAGGTGGTTTTGGCAGGGCTGTGCGGGGAGCTGTGCGCTCCAAGCCGGCTGGGCAGCACTAGAAAGGACTCTGGGCTTCAGGGCTCTGTGCCCAGCTGCCTCCGAGGGCCAAGTGCTCATGCAAAGCAGGGAAGGCCCCCACTTGAGAAAGCGTGGATTTAGGGTGCCTGTAAAAGGGTGGCAGTCTCTGGGTCGAGGTCTGGGCGCAGTGGAATGCTTATTGTCAAAGCTAAAGACCAAAGGGAACGCTGCATATTGTGGGCCTAAATGCAGCTGGCACGAACCAAAAATGTGCATGTGAGTGCCTTTCTAAGTACCCAGTAATCCTCCAGGGCAAAACGGGGATTAGGGCTCTCTCCCAGACAAAGGAGGAGTTCATTTTCTCAAAGATCCCTTGGCCAGTGAAGTGAGGAACCCAAATGAATGCCAGGGCTCCTTTCAGCTCTCTGCTTGCAAACAGGTACAGCGCCGGAGCAGCTGGTTTGTGTGGGGCTGTGCAAACACAGCGCGGCCAGATTGTGGGATTGAGGTCAGGTCAACTAAAACCCATCCAGTCCAGAGAAAAGGGGAAGCCAGAAAAATGCTGGACAAGTAGGACTAGACAGCGTTGCTTGGGGAAAGAGTGGTCTGCTTTCTCGAGAGTTTTTTCTCGGTGAACCTGCAGGTCAGCGCTCATTGACGTTGTTTAAGCTGGAGCTGCCTGAGTGAAGAGCCCTCTGAGAAGGAAAGCTGTGAGTCTGGATTAATTCCAGGTGACTTCTCAGCCTCTCTTGCTTCGCCCTGAAATTGTGTGCTCGGAATCTCCACGTAGGAGCCATAAGACTGAAAGTGATGGGTGCCTGAATGGGGGGATGTATCCAACTAAAATTCACCATCCTGTGATTTTTTTAATTTGCCTTCAAGCAATGGCCTGTGCAGATCGAAAAGCACAAGCCCCTCTGCACTGTTCCTGGGAAAATTCTTCTTTTCCCTTTTAGAGATTGGTTTATGGCACAAAGATCAGCTCTAGTAATCTTGTTTTACCAGATATCAGGGTGGATGTGCTTCTGATGTGTACAGAAAATGTGCATTAAGTAGTCCTGTTTCTTAGAAGCAGCAGCCGGCTGCACTGTGAATGGGTTTGGGTTGTGTGGGTTTTTTTCCCTGAGCTTTACTGACCCATCTGAATCCTAGACATGGATATTATTCTACTTTAGAACTTGGACCTTGCTGCAGATCTCGGGATAGAATGCCTAAATCAGTCCTAAGATTCATGTGCTCAGTGAGCCTTACTGAGATTTCAGAACAGTCTTGCTCTGCTTATGATGAAAATGTGCTTCCAGGAGTTACACAGGTGGAGCCTGTTGTGTTTTGGATTCATGAACCAGCCTTGAATTCCTCATGTGCCTAATTTAGACTGTGGAATTAAACCTGGCTGTTTCCCATCTCAGGTGAATGTCATAAGTCACAAGCTAGAGCTTTTACCCAAGGACTGAGACTTTCTGGCAAAGGTTTTACAGGTTATTAGTGTGAGAGGTTTCGGTGCAATTTATAATTTTTTTTTCATGAGAAGTTTTGTCCATGTGTTTCCTCTTGGTCTTGGTGGGGCTCGGGGGTCCCGTGAGCGGAGTAACAAGCCTGTGCAGGCCTTGCTGCACCAGCAGAGCACCTGGGCCTTTGTGCTGTGACACAGGGGCACTCGCAGTGCAGCTCAAGGAGATTCTGGGAGCGTGACAGAGCTGTGGATTACAGGCTATTTCTGGGCCAGCCGCAGGAGGTAACAAAATCAGAAATACGTCAGCACTCCAGTCTTTTCCCTTCAGACGGAGCGGGAGGATCTGCCAAGCAGGACAGCCACAGCCAAGGTGGGTGCCTGGGATGGGTGTGGTGTCCCTGCTCTGCATCCCTCTCCTGCCGGCAGGGAGGAGACAGGAGGGCTTGCCCTTTGCCAGGAGATTGGTGGGCACTGCCGTGGAGGTGCCGTTTGCCCTCCCCAGGAGACGTCATTCCGGCTGGGCAGCTGCTGAGAGCTTGCCTGCGGGATGAGGATAGCCAGAGGTGAAGCTGCCCAGCTCTCCTTTTGTCACTGGGCTGAGCTGGGGATCTCAGGCTGCCCTGTGACATTGTGTAACCTGGGGTGCTGTGAGGACAAACCAGCAGCATTAACCCCTCTGGCTCCTTGCTGCCTGTAAGAGCCCAGTTCAGCTTCATCGCTGCTTCTCTGTATTTTTGTGTCTGTGATGTTCTGCTGGCTGTTTCTGTAGTGGAGGGGGGTTTCCTCTTAGGTTCTGATGTAAGACAAAGGGAAGAATATCAGGAAATGCCTACAAATAGCTGTAGAAGTTGGAAGAAGAGTTCCTTGCTTTCATCTCAGTTTCAGAAGCATCATTGTGTGAGCACCTATTTTTCTAGGATGGCTTTTAATTCTGTCACTGGTTACAAATACTACTGTTCATCCCAAATGATTTTAAAATGAAAATTTCATCTCCATCCTCTCTTCTAGAAATAGAGGTAACAAAGTACTAAAAGTTACTAAACATGTTAACATTTGGGAATTGGATCCTCTGGGACTCCGGTCATCTGTTACTGGGGCAGCAAAGCAGGTGTTGGTTTAAACTCAGCAATCATGGCTCCAAGAGGAGGGACCATTAAAAATTACTTATTCTGAAAAATAATTTTTAAAAAGTTAATAATTTCTACACATAAGTGCAGGTGCTCTTTATGTTTATGGCTCATCTCAGGCGTATCCTAGGACTCATCCCTGGAACTACAGGCAGCTAAGCCAAGAGTACAGGATGGTAGTGCAGCCGGAAGAACTGTAACGCTGTTGTCCTGGAAGAGAAATGCTATGAGCAGACAAAACTTCCCAAGTTGGGTTTGTGCCGCCTCCCTGTGCAGAGTCTGCCTCCTCTGGGAATTACAGCCAGGCAGCTGAGCTTGCACTGCATCATTTCCTCAGTGAGAGCAGTGATTTATGCTGCTGCCATTACTCAGGGAGCTATTGTTATGAAACATGGAGTTTAATTAATTAAGAATATGATCTCTGCAGACTCAGATAATTGCCAGGAGAGCTGCTGGGCAGAGGCACCCACCCACACTTTGCGTCCAGGCTGGCTTTAGAAAACTGATCTGTGCTGGAATGTGAAGGTTGTAAATAAGGATAAGGAAGACTGAAGAAAGTGAGGAGGAAGAGCCAGGAGCCCCAAAGGTTAAGATAAGTGCTGTGAAACGTTCCAAGCATGCAGGTAACGGGAGGTCAGCACGGGAGGCAGATAAGGGACCAGAGGAGCTCGGAGTCAGCCCTGCTCAGAGGCAAAGGATCTCCCTAAAACAGCAACTGAGTCCTGCAAGGACTGTGGCAGCTCAGGAAGGCCAGGAGACATCCAATGGCAGCAACTGGCAAACCAGTCTTACGGGGAGTTGATTAATATAAAATAAGGCCACCCGTGTGTTCTTGAAGAGCTCTGAGGAAGGTGGTGAAAAGTAGGGAGAGTTTCACAGATGCCTGCTGTGAAAAGGCTGTGCTGGCTGTGTGGGGAGAGATGGATGTGGGGTCAAGAGGTGCTGCCTTTCTTCTGGAGGGGGCACTGAAACTTCTGAAGGAGGTTTTCCTTGAAAAAAGCCCTTAATCTCTAGCACTGTATTCTTTCACTGTCAAGCAAGCAGCAAGGAAAAAAATCCAAGCAGGCCATATTTTTAGATGAGGGAATAGCTGAGCAGAGTGTTCTCATGGACATGTGTGGTATTTAATACCAAAGGCACCATGGAAGCAGCAAGTATAAATAACAATTCATAATTAAACACGAACTTAGCAGAAAAGGAAAGATTTCAGAGGCAGATGCCAGCCTCAGGTGGGAGGTAAAGGAGTTTTAAATAGACTGTGTGTGCTGGGTTTCCTGTCTCCCACTTGAGAGCTTTAGAAACAACATGATAACAAAAGGAACAACTGCAGGCCCCTCCTTGCCAGGGATACTTTTTAGCTGTGGAATTGTGAGGCCCTTTGCAGCATCCCAAAATAAAATGCAGCCCCAGGCTTTAAGAGCATCCCATCGGGCTGGGTGCTGCCGCAGGGAGCTGGAGAGCTCTCCCGGGGCAGCTGGAGCTTTCAGAGAAGGTCCGCTCTGAGGAGACGGTGTGGGGACAGCCAAGAGGAAAGGTAGGCCCCCAACAGCTTTGCGCAAGAGTGACTGCCGCCATGTAATGGTGGAAGAAGCGTCTTTACAGGGATTAACACCCTCTTGGTTGTTAGACTGAGCTGCCTTTCTTAGGAATGCCAGAGCAAATGCTCCGGGATAAGCAGCTGGCTAAGGCAGAAGGCTGCAAGGGCAGGACAGGTGAGGGCTGGGGTCCTGTCTGGGGAGGTGTCCAGCCCTGCAGCCCTGGCTGGCCTCAGCTCTTCTCCCTGCCCTGCTCTCACAGGGATACCCCTGTATGGGGAGCGTCCCTCTGGCTGTGCTCTAGCCCTGAGGTGGGTGTGCTTCCCAGGTGGAAGGATCCTCATCTCGTGTGTTCCCCACTGGGCCGGATTAAAGTTGTTATTTCTAGACTGGCTGATTAGTTTTCAGTGTCTTACTGAGCCTGCCATGCACCACAGAGCTCTGCAATTAGAGTTTCCTAAGAGGCTGGGGAAAAACTCTGTTGCATTTTCTTGTTCCCCCAACAGCACCTGCGGAGCCCAGGGTGACACTAATGAAGGCGTCTTTGTCTTTGTGAGGTAAAGCCCAAAGTTATGCGTGCTGGAAGCACGGGTTGCTCCTGTGAGGGGGAACACCCAAGCTGCTTGTCCTCCCTCCTTCTGCTTGGGGCTGCCCATGGAGGGTCAGGCTGTGCAGGTCCATGGGGTGGGAGCACTGGGAAGAGACTTCCTCAGAAAGCTCTGCTCACAGCAGAGTTTAGGGTCTGTGGTGTCTCTTGCTTTCTTAGCATCCTTCAAAAGCTGCTTTCTCTTAAAAGGAAAAAAAAAAAAAGAGTGCAAGTGCTGAAAGATCCCTAGGCTGTGGTACCCAGGGAGCTGTAGGCACTTAATACTCCTTTCTATCAGTTCCTCAGGCTCTTGATGACTCTTTTCTTGGCCCAGGGGCAGTTTCCCAGCACTGCATGTTGTCCCTGGCTCCCTCAGAGACAGCTGGCCACATGGAAGGCATGAGCAGCTTTGCCCACTGCTGTGGTGTGGCCTGGCACAGCCGAACTCTGCTCTCCAGGAAACGAGCAGGGAAGCACAGGGCTCTGTCCTCCAAACACTGAAGCTGTGACCAGATTTTGCTCACAAAGCTGTAGACCTGTTTGTATGGATAAATCGTTTACATGCAATCTTTTAAATCCTCGTCTGTCGCAGGCCTTCTGTCCTTTCCATGTCTTGCAGTGAAATGTCCTCTAGAAATTGGTAATTTTTCAGGGTAAGCTTGGTGAGCAAAGAGAATTAGAGCATTTAAAGATATTGGCACTTCCAGGGCTGCAGGAAAGGAGATTGTGCTCCTGCTGTACGGTGAGGCTGGAATGGGAGCAGGGAAGGCTAACTTCAAGTTTCATCGGAGACTTGACATCATCTCAGAGGAGAGGAGTGGCGGAGACAAAGCAGGACGGATTTGGCACATGGAATGAAAAGGCAGCCGAGGCAGGATTTGGGGTAAAAACTGGATGGAGATAAGCAGGGTGAGCAAAAAAAGGCCGTTCCGGGCGAGTCGCTTTCCCTGATGTAGGTGAAAGCGCTGCTGCGCTTCCCCGTTGTATCTCATCCGAAATGGGAGGCTTAACATTCCTGCCCGGCACGTGGGGGCGCGGGCAGGGAGCGCGGGGGAGGACCCGGCCGGACACAAAGACGGCCGGTCTCTCACCGGAATGGCATCCAAGCCATCTCAGCCATCCAAAGCCCCAGATGCCGGCATGTGGGCTCAGCACACAACGAGAGGCAATTGCAGCTTATCCCGGGCCAGGCCTGCCGCGGGCAGGGAGAGGGGCAGGGGGCCTTTCAGCCCCGCTTTTATTCAGCGTGAGGGTTCCTTGAGCGAAATTTTAAATATCTTCTGCACTTCAGGGCTAAAAATTGGAGCGAGTGGGAATAGTGCAGCGTTCCAGGGGGAAGGAAGGAGCTGAAGCGATGGTTACTTGTGTTTCTGTGATTTGGAATGGGGTAAATATATGTTTGCTGACTTGCTGGAAATATCAGTAGAGGGGTAGGACAGGTTTGTCTTTCTCCACCTCGCTGTGTGGAGCTTTCTCTTGGCTTTTCTCTTGTGTGTTCAAAGCATTCCGTGAGCTCTCATAAGGTGGTTACATGTGGAAAAAGCACAGTGGAATCCCACAGTTGAACCCGTGAACTCCACACCTGGGGATTTAGTGTCCCCAAATGCAGCTGCAGGATAATGAGTTCTGTGCCGTGGGTACTGAGCTAATCTCACTCCTCTGTGCCATGGGATTGGGCAGCTCCTCCAAAACACTTGTGAGGGACACTCTCAGAGCCAAGCACTGCCCAGAGAAGAGAAAAACAAGGATCCACATGACCTGATGGCCCTGCCTTGCCCTCTGGATCTGTGCATTGCCCTCTTTGCTAAAATCCCGTTGGCTAAAAGGGCTGAGGTTTTGCGTGCCGGTGTTTACCTGTCCTTGCTCTCCTTTGGCAGGGACACCCATGCAGCACAGGGATGCACAGAGCTGTCTCCCGGCCCGCTCAGCCCGGACTGCGTGAGCACTGACTGCCAGCCCGGCAAAGCCACGTGGGCAGCAGGAGTGCAGTTACGGCTGAAGACCAGGTGAGAATGTGTTTGTGCGTGTCCCTGAAGCCTCTGCAAAGACAGGCTGGAAAACAGTTACTGCTTTGGCTGCCAGTGCGCCCGAGGGGCACTCTCAGGGAAGGAGTGCAGAAATTTCTCCTCAGAAGGTTTTGTTAGTGCTGGTAAAGGTCATCAGAAATGCTGAACCCAAATATCTCCACACAAGTGGTGTAAGCCTTCTCTGACTTCCCAGCTGCAGGTGCCTGGCATTCCAAAATCACCCGGCTTCTTCAGAGTCTGGGCAGTTTAGTGGGTGCTTGGCATTCATGACTTCTGACACCTGCCTGCATCTCAGAATGATTAAGTGTGTTCAGAAATCACTTTCCTGAACTGCTCTGGATTGGCTGGTATTGTGGCCGAGCCTGACTCCCCTCCTTTGACCATGCAGTTCAGGACCAAGTCCTACAGCATTTACTCAGGCAGGGCTTTTGCTGGCATCAGAAGAGCCTCTTACGTCAGTCAGCTGTAATCTGGGTGACCTCACAGATTTTTGTGTCTCGGTCTTCTGAGATTTGTACTGTGAAATGGAAGCAGTGGCTTTTGTTTGCAACATTGCATTTGGGTCAGACCTTGACTTATTTGAAGTCAGGAAGCTACGCTGATTTTCTGGAGCTGGTGGAAACGTGGCTCAGTGCCTGTGAGTGAGCAGCTGAGAAGGGAATTCTACATTCTGATCTTATCAGCAAGGATGCACCTCTGGAGCAACCTCCCTGATCTTAGTGGAGATGCTCCAGCTTCTGGCTGCTGTAGGCAGTCATGGATGCTGACCCTGCCCAGCCTTGGATACAGCACATTTTAGAGGCTGAAATATCTCCTCAAGCCGATTTTGTTGAGGAGAAGTTGATCTCTGAGTGAGGAGTGGGACTCTATATTTCCCCAGGGAATTTGGGAAAGGAGCTCCCCTACATCCACCACCTCCCTATAACAATGAGTCATTCACCATATGCCCTCTATAAATCCCTCTTGTCCAACAGTTTAGTAGCAGATCTTCACAGAAGCTCCAAAGTTTAGTGTTTCACTTGGGTAAATTTGCCTTTGGGTGCCGAGCCCAGTGTTGAGCTTTACTTTTCCGGTGGCATTGGAAGCTGTGTCTGCACATCTCACTTGGACTCGGGCTGGAGCTTTAGTTACAGACAGGAAGCTGCTCTAATGTATAAGAATGTGCCTGTGGGAGGGTGTTTCAGACTCAGCAGCCTTTGCTTTGGCCCAGGCAGCGGGTGCAGTTCCCTGGCACATTTGACTCACCCTGTTGCCCCCCAGCTGTGTGCAAGTACCTCCACACATGCTCCTGAAGGCCCTGCTGCTTCTGTCCCATTTATGGCTCCTCCAGGAGCACTTGGATGTGGAGCTCACACTTGGATGTGGAGCCCACGAGCATTGCCTGTGATTTGTAGCCCTGTAGCTCAGAGGAGAGCCCAGCTGCTGCCTGGAGCCTTGCCCTGCAGATCCCCTTGGTTACCTGCCGTGCCTGATTGTCCACGTTCCGTTTGGATAATCAGGCTCGCGGGGCAGCGTTCCTGCTGCCAGCCACCCAGTTCCTCCTAAGCACTGAAAACACATTCCTTCCATTGTTTCCAAGTCTCTCCTGTTGCAAGTTGCTGTGTGTTGGATATTGGGTTGTGAAAGAATCGAAGCTATGCTTGGGTTTCTGTCTTTTTAACTAATTTACTGACTGGAGAAGAATGAGAAAAAATTAATTGAATTGAGCCCGTGGGGCCGGTTCATCAGTCTGGATAAATCAGTGCAGCTCCAAAGAGCTGTGGGCTGGGAAGCTGCTGCAGGCTCTGGCTGCTAGGATTTTCCACCCTTGCTCTGGGGGAGATGATGTGAATCCTTGGAAAAGACAGGGAATAATAGGGTCCTCCTCAAAGGCTGTAAGTCACTCAGCTGCTTCTTTTCCATGTCTGTTCTTTCTTCCTCTTTTTCCAGCAAAGGAAACAGTAAAATTACAGAAAGAAGAAAGCTACAGAGAGTCTTTAAACCCAGTGCTCCCCTGCTCCTCATTTTATGCATGGTCTAGGTACCAGGCTGAAGGCTCTCCTGGCTTCTTCATGTCCAAGCTGCAGTCTAGTGGGAGCAGCAGAGATGGACTATCTTGGTGGCAAGCACTTCTCAAAATAGAGATCTGAAATACTCCTCATTTTGAAATTTAAATCAAACTCAGTCTGTTGCTTGAAAATGCTCTCTTTAAAATAGAAAGCTGCCAGAAGATCCTGGTAGGACCAAGTCCTTGAACCCAGTAATCAGGAAGAGTGAGGTTTGTGTACATCACCTCTGTTCCTGTTGAAGCCTGTGTCTGGTTAGTGTCAGGGAATGCCAGTGGGACCCTTTCTTTGTGTTGGGAAAAGTCCTCAATCTAAATATTGCCTGTCAGCCTCGCGCCGGGGTGAAGGGAAGATGGAGCCGCAGCGCGCAGCCCGGCTGCCAGCCCCTCACTCTTTGTTTCCTTTGCTGGACACTGGATAAATCCCTCTTTCTTGGATAAGACAGCGTGGGTGTTCCCAGAGATATGTGATAACACAGAGGTGTGACTTGCAGGACCAATAAACATTAATTACAATGTTTGACTGTTCCTAAGTTCAATGAAGGAGCGCCCGTTGCTCACAGCTGCCATCCCCTCTGAGCGATCCCAGCACTTCCATCTGCAGCCTGTGGCTGAGGGCACTTCAGTCAGGAAAAGCTAGTAGGAAAAAATCTGTCTCTAGATCCATATACGTGGTTGTCATCTCTGCTTCCACACAGGGATTTTCTCCCCCGTGGTATGGTGGGGAGTTTTTTTCCAAAGAGTTCATGATGGTAATGGTGGGAATTCTGAGCAGAAACTTCTGATTCCTTTCTTCCAGATCCAAAAGAGATTTCAGGGAGATTGGTACCTGTCTCCCAGTTCCCAGATGGCACTCAGGGCATGGTCTGATGCAGCCCAGACATCCCCAGTGATGCTTATCAAAGGGAAAAAACAAGTGCTGTCTGATGTGTCAACTAGAAACACCACACAGGCACAGGAGCGGCAAAATGAACATTTTGTGTAAAAGCAGGTTGTGTCCCGGGATGAGAATATTGAGAATATTGGCACATTTCACCCCGGTGTTCATGTGTTTTTTACTTAGGGAAAGTTTTCATCTGAGCATTAAGGGGTGGGGGGTGTGGGCATGATTCTCCCTTTCCCCTGTAGATGAGGAGACACTATTGGCCAAGATCTATGGTGTGAAACAACATTTCATAGACTTCAGGTCTTTCTAATGAGTCTTCCTTTCTTTTAGTCAAAATTGTGAAGGGACGGAGCTCACTCAACATCCTTCCTGCCCTAGAATTTACCAGAAGGGCTCTGTGAGGCTAAAAAGAGAGATTGAGTGAAAGACACACCAAGCTGACGCCATTCTGGTCCCACTGCTTTCTAATTGGCCTCGTCTGTTCTGCTTATTTTTAGAACCATGACTGAACCTTAATTAAGAGCGACGTTGCTTTGAGTAGATTGTGGCCTCGCTCTGTGGAAATCCTAATAGGCTTCTGAGTGCTTTACTTTTTCCTTCATCTCCTGCCTAATAGATGGGCAGAGAGGCTGCAGCCACGTTTGGATGTCTGGAAAATATCTCCTTGTCATGCTCCTGCTCCTTTAGATGTGTCACTCTTGGAGGCAGGTCTGCCCCAGTGAGAATTCACATAATTGTTCTGCTTACTGACGGTGCAGGTGCACACTCACCCTGGAAGGAGGGTACAGGTGACTTGCTGGGATCAGGATCTCTCCATGTACAAAGATCCTGCTGCTGGCTGCACAGGATATGGCTCAGGATATAGTGCCCCTGCCACGTGGGTTTTGTTAGGTTAGAATTATCACCAGCTTGAAATCTCCACTGCTGTGAGGATGACGTAGTAAGGATGGGCAGCTGCCCTCTTGGCTTTCTCTCTTGTGACTCAGTGCCTGGGATCAGATCCAGGAGGCACCAGCTCTGCACTTTCATCCAAATCTTTCATTTCTCCTGCGGGAAGAGGGTCTGTGCTGCAGGGCCCCCATCCCTTCCCACCTCCCCACGTGATGGGCTAGGCCATGGCTATTCCCTTCCAGCCATGCCTATCCCTTCCAGCTCCAGCAACCTCCCACACAGCCACCTGGCTGCAAGGCTGCTGGGAGAAGCACATCCACAGGGATTGTGGTTGTGAGTGATGGCAGAGTCACCCTCTCTCTTTGCTGCCCCATCCCATCTTCCCTGGGCACAGGAACACCAGCTGCTAGTCAGATCCATCCACTCAGGTCATGGAGGTATGTCCTGGTGACCACTGCTCCTGCCTGGATCCGCAGGTGGATTCTGCTTTCCTTGAAAGGTTTTGCAGTCTTTATCTTCAGCATTCCTTGTGTCAGCTGAGGAAGGGTTTGGAGCTTGTGGGGACAGAGAAAAATGACTACAAGGTCAGTGTTCACAGTTCTCTTTTCAGCCACCTGGATGATGTTTCTGATGGATGTGAGAATGGTGAAAACAACTTCCCAGGAGCTGTGTGGGAGTAGAAAAAGATCAGTTTATTGGGGCACTGATGACCCTGAGTAGCTGGTTAATCAGCCACAACATCCCTCTCTGGCTTTCACTTATTAGCTTTCCAAGGATGTGGAAAAAATGCAAATGGCAATTTGAAGAAGCTGGCTTGTTTGCTCTGGTTGAAGATGGACTGCACTCCTGATGGATCCTGGGCTTGAGGTACTTTTGAACTTGCAGAGCACTCAGGCTGTGTGTGTACTCCAGAACTGGCAAGGAACAGTACGTGAAGAACAGCAATCAGACTGACTACACTTTCCTGGTTGTTTTTAGTTTGTGACCTTGAGAAGAAGATAACCTTTCAGTTACACTCCAAAGAAAGCCTCAGATGCTGATTCATCTGTAGAGTTAGTGCCAAAGTCTCTTTGTAAAGTTCCATTCCTGTTTTGCATGCAATATATAGATAATCTCCAGAGATGACAGAGAAGAGCACACTCAGCTCCTGCTAATAAGAGCGAGCTGCAGAGCAGTTCCTGGTGAAGGGCCTCAGAGGTGTGGATGTGATCCCTGCAGCCCAGACTGCTCCCAGTGTGCCAGGCTGCCACTGAGGAGCCTCTGCTGGGCTGGGTGGGTTTCCATCTGCAAACACTGGCACCAGCATGGCAACAGCGAGCGCCCAGATGGCAGCAGCTGGATGAGATGAAAATCTATCCCTTTCCCTTCAGTTTCCCAGTCTCCAGTGTGAGCTGGCAGTACCTGCTCTGTAGCCTGGCTTACAGATGCCATGCACAGGCCAGCGTTGCGTCGTGTCCTGCTGACTTCCCCAGGTAACTTTGCTCCCAGGCATTTGTCATGATGCCAGCCTGACCTGGATGCCCAGGTTATCTGATCACTGAGAGTGTCCATGAGGAACCAGGAGTCTCTTTTTCCAGCCTTAGCATTTGCAACACAGGGATCACTTAGTCTGTTATTTGAAGAGGAGAGTTTTTCAGTAGTAAGGTTGTCCAGATACCTTCACAAGTACAGCACAGAATATGTAAAAGATAACAAGGTTGGTTTGTTATTGTTATTATTACAGTTCTGCAGTTTTAGATCCTACAGCCTCCTGTTCCAAAGTGTCACCTGTTGCTCCTGGTTTTGTTGAAGGCAACTTAGCCGCACCAAAGTAACACCAGTTAAAGATCTAATGATTTATTTGTGTTCACTCAAGTCTGGCATTAGCTGCTGCATTTGCAGGTTTTATCACTCAGCCCATTTGTCTGGGATCAGTCAGGATGTGCCACATTTCCAAGACAGGGTAGGTGTGGAAACAGTGCGAGGTTATTCCACACAAAGCTGCTCAGTTGGTACCACGTGTCTTGTGACTAAAATTCACAGCTGTGCACAAGTTGTATTATTTCAAGGATATCAAATAAAAGAGTTAAAATACCTGTGGCTCAGATGATTGGCTGTGCAGCTCCCTTACTGTTTCTAGTGATCAAACCAAGGGATAACATGCCTTGCACAGGATCATTCATTTTCCCAAGGAAAAAATTGGTACTGATGGCTTGTACTCCGCTATAGTACAGTCTTTAAATGTCTGCAGCAGAAAAGGTAAGAATGTAGGTTATTCTTAATAAACAGTTTTGTCAACTCCCCATCTGGCAGTGTCCAGGTTCCTTGTTTTCTGGGCAAGGAGCTTAACAGAAGAGCTCTGTCTTAAACACACCTACACACGTAAAGGTAAAGTGGTGTTGGGTTCAGCTTGTCCTTTGCAGACCTCCAGTCCAGTTTCCCTTAAGACAATCCTGCCTCAACAGACAGTTAAAGGGAAAAGCATGTCCCTTTTTCTTCCTTCTCTTAGCAGACAATGAGAAAAACCCAGCACTTGTGAAATCTGTATGGAAGAAATGCTGGAGAAATGGCTCTGCCTCTCACTCTCTGCCTGTGCTTTTCCATGCTGTCAAACATCAGTGGGTGCTGTTGTTAACTGGAACTAGGAAAGGACCTGAACCTGAAAAGCATTTTTAACTTTTTGCACTTTCCTGTACCATTCCTCTTCCCAATCTTAGGCAGTTCTCTCAGTGTCTGTGTGCCAAGGGCATTTTAATCTATGTACTGATGTGTTCAGGACATGCTGTACTGTGGGTTTTTCAGTGAGACAAAGACTAAAGATGTGTCATATCCTCCTCTTGCATTTATTTAGTCAGAATTGTCCTGCAAGCTGTTGCATTTCAGTAGGACACAGGTCCAGGGCTGCTCCTCACTCTCCCAGGGAGAGAGTGAGAAACTGGAAATGAGTGCTAGAGCAGGGGAGAGATCCCTCATGGAAAGCAGCAGGAGGATTAGGGACAAGCCCAAAGGCTGGGGCAAAGGAGAGTCTGTGTGGCCTCTTCAGGGGACTCGATCCCTAATCCCCTGCTTTGACTTTCCATTGCACCACTCTGTGCTTTAAATAAGGGATTTTTTTCCCTCAGGGCTGACAGGCACGGGCCTTGGCGCTGGTGACTGAAGGCACCAGAGGGCAGCTGTGCCGTGCCAGTGCCACGCCTGGGGACACACCCTGGGGACAGCTGTCTGCCCGGGGTGGATGTGAGGGACACGCATTGCCGGCGCTTGGTTGTCACGTCTCGTCCTGCATTTTTAGCAGCCCGAGGAGAGATCAAAAGTCCCTTTGCAGGCTTCCACCCCCTCGTGGCATTCAGTGGCCCACTTGTGCAAATCCCAGAGGGATTGCTGTGGGAATGTAGGGACATTCACACGTGGTTACTGCGGGACTTGCTTGGAATGGACAGAAACACAGCAGTGAAGCACAAATGAGCACGAGCAGTCTTAAATGGTGGTGTTAAGTTCTGATCCATCTTCCTGGGGAGAGCTGGCCTTGATGTGCAAACCCCTTCTGCTTTCCCCTAGGCGGAGTGAAACTCCAGGCCGACCTCACTCCTGGCATTCAAGCAAACTCGCGGAGAACCAGCCCGATCCCAGCATGATGCAAATATCTCAGGGTACGCTTGGCACCCCTTGGCATCAGTCCTACCACTCCAGGTAAGTACTGACAGCTGGGGAGGGAAGGGAGGGGGCAAAGGTGTAGAGGGAAAATAGTACCAGTCGCCTCCATGCAGCTGGACAGGTTTACACGCAGCCAGGGTTCACATTGGAGTTGGGAAGGCTTCAGTTCCTGTTTGGTTTTCCAGATAAAGTGGCTTTGTTTTCCTCCTCTAAGTGCTCTGTTGGGTGATTAGTAGCTAGCAAGTCCCCCTTCCTACAAAGATGGGAGCCCACTGCCAGGATGCTGGTAGAGCTTTCTGAGAATGCCCCCATATAGAAACACACAGCATGGTTGTTTCCCCAGCAAAGGAAAAGAAATCCTAAGTCTAAATTGGCCTATGGAACAAAAAGGGAGAAAAGGGTGTAGGTGGCAGAGGCTGTCAGTGTAACAGAGCAGCCAACAGTGCATCAGCAGCAGTGCTCCCAGGGTGAGGAGTTCAGGGAGGGATTTCCTGGTTTGGCAGTGCCTTTCTGCAGGAGTCAGCTCTATCACAGCTGAACGTGCAGGGCAGCTTGAGGAAGGACAAGTTTAAATTCCGCCCTTGAAAGACTTTCCCCGGAGAGGCAGAAGGGTTTGAAACTCTCCATTATAGCCTCTGGGATTGAAACATCACTTTCTTCTACTGGCTAGACTGATCCTTGGCAGAGGAGAGGAAAGAGAAAAAAGAGCATTAAAGACAGTGAGGAGATGGTTGCAGAAAATAAAGTGTGTTGGTCTGTGGCCTCAGCACAGCTCATGCTGGAGCATACTCCTTTCCCACCAAGGGGCTTTGCTTCCCAGGCAGTTCCTGGCAGAGCCTTTGGCAGCATGGCTCTGTCTCCTGGGTGCTTGAGAAGGAGCACGGGGAACATCTAGTGGCCAGCTGGCTCAGGCTGTGCTGGGCATTGCCAGGGAGATGCTTATTTGAATCCAAAATAGAGTGGTGCATTTAAATGAGCAAACCAACTTCGTCCTGAGACTTGCCATATCTCTTCCTGCCTGTGTTCCTCTGCATCTCTCGGCAGAGCTGCTGTGAGCAGGCTTCCTTCTGTCTTTCCTCATGCTTATCAGCCTTCTCCCCTGGGTCTGTCACTTGTTTGGGATGTGATCTGGAGCCAGCTTCCAGCTCTGTGCCTTGCCCTGCCACAGCCCATCCCTTCCAGCTGCCTCCCTGTGCCTCTGCCAGGACAGCACATGTCATTGCACAGGGAGCTAGAGAAAGTGATACCTGAGGAAGGGAAGCGGGGAAGAGAAGGAAGAAAAGCGAAATCCTCAGGCTACCCTCTCCAGTCCTCAGTGTATTTGCTTGAATCTGGAATGGGAGATTAGCCAAACTCTGCAGAAGTTTGTGACATCCCCTTGTGACTGACACAAAGAGCTCCCTTCCCATGGATAGAAAGATCTCTGAATATCTTTCTTTTTTGATCACTTTTCTGGTGGCCATGAGTCCCCTTTGGACACCTCAGAAAGGTGCCAAGGTGTACCTGCACCTGCTAAGCTACAAGAAGAGGTGGCAGTGCAGACTTCCTGAGAATTCTCAGACTGTTTCTATGGTTGCACCCCGCTTTCCTCCAGGCGCAGGCACGTACATCTCTCCTCTTCTTGTCAGCTTAGTTTTCTCACAGCAAACAAACTATCCTTGGGACAGCTGAATTTCCAGGAATCCTGCCAGGGCATAGCCTTCATCTCCATAAAAAGAAATGAAATGGGGAAAAAAGAAAGAGATTAGATTCCCCCCAGAACACCCCTCGTGCTCCTCTCCTCCTCCTCCTCAGCGGCGTCGGTGCTCATTCAGCTTTCCAAGGGCTTTGGATGGGTTTGCTGGGTGGGGTTGATCCTCCCTGGCTCCAGAGATGCACCATCTCTCTGTCTGTATTTCCCTCCCACCCTTCTGTGGTAAATAAGAGCCATGTGTTGCAATGTCAAGCAGTTCCTCTTTGTGAACTGGGATGACTCCAGACAGGGGATGGAGCAAGGCCCAAATATGGGTTTTCATCTCAAAACTAAACATCTTGCTTCTGAGCTCACTTATAAGTTGTTGTGCCCCTCCTCTGTTGGTTTTCACTCTTCCCTCGCTGTCCCCCAGCTCCTCCACCAGCGATCTCTCGGCGTACGAGCATGGCTATCTGAGGAGGAGCCCCGATCAGTACAGCTCCCGGGGCAGCATGGAGAGCTTGGACCACTCCTCCCCTGCCTACCACCCTTGCCACCTGTCCCCGGCCAAATCCACCAACAGCATCGACCAGCTCTCCCACCTGCACAGCAAGAGAGACTCTGCCTACAGCTCCTTCTCCACCAACTCCAGCATCCCCGAGTACCCCGTGGCCCCGCCGGGCAAGGAGCACTCGTGCTCCCCGGACAGCGCGCAGTCCCGCGGGGGGCTGCCGGAGGGCATGCGGCAGGCGGACATCCGCTACGTCCGCACGGTCTACGACGCCCAGCAGCGCATCTCCCAGGAGTACGAGGTGAAGCCCTCGGCCCTGCTCCCCGGCGGCGACGGCCGCGGCCACGGCAGGCTCCACGCCTTCAGCCGGCACAACGCCGCCTCCTCCTGGGCGCAGCCGGCGCAGGGCCCCTCGGACAGCAAGAGCCAGCCGCCCAAGGGGCCGCCCCTGCCTCCCACTCGCAGCGACAGCTACGCGGCCATCAGGCACCACGAGAGGCCCGGCTCGGGCACCGGCCTCGAGCCCAACAAGCCCGGCCGGAGCCAGCCCAAAGGGGCCTGGGCGCCGCTCATCAGCTCCGTGCCGCAGGGGCCGCTGCCGAAACCGCCCTTCGGAGACGGGTACCTGCACACCGTGGTGGAGAAGAGCCCGGAGAGCAGCCCCACCATGAAGGCCAAGCAGAGCTTTTCCCAGGCGGCCCAGCCAGGGCAGCCCCTGCTGCCCACCGGTGTCTACGCCGTTCCCTCCCCGGAGCCGCACTACGCCCAGGTGCCCCGGCCTTCCACGGGCAGCACCGGCACGCTTTACCCAGCTCTGGCCAAAGAAAGTGGCTACTCCCCAGCCTTCCCGGCCTCCTACGACAAGGCCGTGGCTGGCGGCACCCTGGCCTTGGATGAGAATGGAAACCAAAGCACTACGAACAGGTCGACCATCTTCTACCAGCCCCCTGGCACTGAGAGAAAGCACGAAGCCAAACTCATCCAGCAGAAGCTTCCCAGCGCAGCCGGCCTGGAGCTCGGCCTGGCTGTGTCGCGAAAGGAGGAGCAGCTACCCCTTTACAAAGCAGCACACGGCCACCGAGAGACCACGGGTACCACACAGACCTCCAAGCCCGTTTTCCAGGGTCCACAACCCCAGCTGAGGGATGCTAGTGAGAGGAAAAACCATTACCAGCCCAAAGAGGACTGGACACCTGGATCCCAGGAGGAGAAAAATGGCAACGCACAGGTAAACGAGAGAGACACTGGTGCTGCCCACCCATGGGGTCACAGCAAAGCCAAGCAGTATGGCTTCTCTTCCTTGCAGAACATCCCAGAGAGCTCCAGGAGACAAAGCAGCTCTGACCTAAGGGAGACACAACCAGGCGAGGGTTATTCCAGCACCAGACTGTCCTTCCTGAACAGCAGCAGCAGAGAGGAGAAGGATCACAGGGAGCAGGGGCACAGACAGTGGGGCGATGTGGACCCCCAGGCCTTCACGAGGCAGGAGGAGGAGGGCACGAGCGTGGCTCTGTTCCATGCTGCTGAGCCAAAGTGCAAAGAGCCCCCTTCTCCTCAGCTCCCAAAGCCCTCGGATTTTGGGAGGAGCCGGCTCAGCTCTAGCAGCACCCAAAGCTTTCCCTACAGCAAACCAGAGGCTGGCAAGCCCCACTGCTCGGTGCTGGAGAAAGTCAACAAGTTTGAGCAGCGGGAGCAGAGCGCTCCCCGGCCCCAGAGCGCTGGCGTTCCCAGCTTCGGCCAGCACTATGGGCCGAGCAGGACGAGCCAGCCCGCTGGCACGAGGTGCTCCCTGCACAGCCCAGAGGACATGAGGAGCAAGCTGCCCAGTGAGCCAGGCTGGGGCTCCAGCCCGTCCGTCAGGAACGGGAAGCTGGAAGAGGCTGACTGGCGCCCCGTCGAGCTGCAGATGGTGGCTTCGGTGAAGCAGGCAAGACCCAGCGAGTACTACAGCCTGTGTCCTGAAAATGAGGTGCAAATAAAGGCAGCTCAGCTTCCTCGGAGTAGGAGCACGTTCCAGCTGGGAGGCGAGCCTGAGAAGGAGATCCTCTGGAAGGATAACGTCCAGGATGCGCACGGGTCGCAGCTGGACACGTCGTTTAACAGGGCCTACAGGAACAGCATCAAAGATGCCCAGTCCAGGGTGCTGAGGGCCACCTCCTTCCGTCGGATCAGCCCCCCGTTCGGGAACACGCCCAAGAGGGTGCCCCAGAGGCCTGCCTCGGCCCACGTGGGCATGAGGAGCACGGCGGCGTCCCCGCACACCCCCAAGGAGAGGCACAGCATCACGCCCACGGAAGGAGGCTTCTCCAGCCTGGACTACGCCAGGACGCAGCACGTGCTGCGCATCGGGGGCCGGAAGCGGCTGACGGCGGAGCAGAAGAAGCGCTCCTACTCAGAGCCCGAGAAGATGAATGAGGTGGGCATCTCGGACGGGGAGCCGTCACCTTTCTCCTTCCAGAAGAAAAGCATCCATTTCATCTTCCCGGAGAACACGGTGGCCGACCGGCGCAAGATCTTCGAGAGGGACGGCAAAGCTTCCTCCACAGCCAGCCTGTCCAAGCCAGAGCTCAAGCAGCTCCAGCAGAACGCCCTGGCCGACTACATCGAGCGCAAAACGGGGCGACGGCCGTCCTCGCAGGACATCGGGCTGCTCCGGGAGCGCTCCCACAGCTCCTACCTGCAGCTGGGTGGCCCCGACAACCAGAGCCTTTCCTCCGCCTCCAGCATGAATTCCCTGCAGGACCAGAACCTTTACCGCCGCAGGGAGTCCATGGAGCGGGTGTCCAGGACGGGACGGATGTCTTCCACCCTTCCCCCCGGGCTGATGGACTGCTTGGACACGAGCGGAGACGAGAAGGTGCCGGGGCGCCAGGACGGCCTGGTCACCGGCCGGCCCAAACCAGAGAGGTGCCGGGATCACAGACCCAGATCGGATCTCACCAAGGGCACGCAGACAGACCCCCTGGGCACGCAGGGCCAGCCCCGCTACAGGAAGCAGGAGCAGGTCTTTGAAACCCCCTCCACCGCCAGGAAATCCGGGAAATCGGTGTCTGTGGAAGACTTGCTCGATAGGTACGACAATCAGCCGGTCCCTGTGCACGTGCGCTCCAGGTCGTCTCCCACGGCGGATAAGAAACACCAGGTATATGGGAACGGGGTCATGTGCACCAGCAAGTGGGGATTTCAGAACCAGGGAATGGGGGGAATGTCAGAGAACAGGTTGATGTCCGGTCATGGCCCGGACTCCATTGATTAGAGACACATACGGCGCGTGCTGAGGCGGTTTAGTGCACCTTAATTGAAAGATCACTGGTGGGGTTCAGCTCTCTCCCTGCTGGGCAGTATCAGCGGTGTCAGGGATGCTGGGATTCCAGTGCATATGCTGGTATGTTCTTGCTGCTCTGGACATCACATCTGAGGTGTCCTGTCCTTACCTGCCAGCAGCACCGGAGAAGCACTGAGCGCTTTTTTAGTGGAGTGTCCCACTAAGATGGTGATTTGCCTCAGCTCATTTTCCTGGTGCAAAGTAGAGAGGATTAGAGGCTGCTTGGAATTGCCTTGGCTCCCACTGTCCCTGACAGTGCTGGGAAGTGCTGGGCAGAGGCGCTGCCAAATAACCATTATGTTTAGCCTCCCGCCCTGGAGGGAAAAATCACAGAGAAGACTGAGCGGGGACCCTAAGCCCTTCCATGTCCCCTGCTTGGTGGTTGGGAACATCGCACTGATGTCACAAATGGGGAATTTGACTGACTCTGATGATGGTAAACAGTAGAACCAGGCTAAATTCTTAAAGAAGAACTGCCCAGGCCAGCTCTTCAGCTGGCTGAAATCTGTTCAGACCTATTTAGGAAACTGCAACTGGTCGAGCCACATGGATTTGCAGCAGTGCTGGGTTTGCTGCCCCATCCCTATTTCCATGCCAGGCTCTATTCATCACGGAGAGAGGCAGCAAACAACCAAAATGTCTGGACAGGCTCCTAGCCCCAAATAGTTGTTTGGAGAGGCTCACATACTTACAGGGCAGCTGAGATCCAGGACATGTCCTTCTACTCCTGCGCTCACTCCTGGCCCAGAGTAGATTATCCAGGAGCAACAAAATGGTCCTGAGTCAAGTGACAGGAGAGGAGGCTCTGGGCAGCATCTCACAAACGAACCAAAACGGGGTGGGGGGAAGAAGCTGCCCTCCCAAACTCATTGTGTGCTTCATTCTACACATCCTCCCTCAGCAGCCCTCAGCTCCCACGCCACATCTTTAAATAGATTGAATTAAAAAAGCAGCTTGTGAATATCAAGTGACCGGAATGCACTTCCAGAACCACCCCTGTCTCATCCCACCATCAGTATTTTTCCACCCCAGCCAGGCACCAGGCCCATCTGTGCCATTTTGTCACACTTAATGATCAGAGCAGCAACAAAACCAGACATCCAGAGAGAGAAAAATCACCAAAGTGTACTTTGCAGTGACAGGTTGGATGACAAGCAGCCCCAGTTCATTTTGCCTTGCCCAACTCTTATCAGGCAGGAGGCTGAGGGCAGTTCTTGAGATCTTCATTTTCCCCTCCTGGTTCATTTTTAATTGTTCATACACTCAGCAGCCAAACCAGAGTTTCTGCCTGTTGGAGGCCAAGTTGAGGAAGAGAGTGAAGAACACTGCAGACCTGCTCACAGGGTCTTAATTCAGGCACTGATGAGGGGAGAGCCCTTAGGGCTGTTTCCCAGAGGGATTTAGCTGTAACCACCTGTAGAACGAGGATTAGTCCCATAGGCAGCAAGGCACTTGTGAAAATCCTGTTCTTAAATCCTTGACTTCCACTATATATATTCCAGTATATACACCAATCCACAGGGTCTGTTTGAAAGGGTAGTGTATGTTGAGGTGCTCACTTCGTTAGGTTTGTTTCAATCCATCTCCAATGCAAACCCACAGCTACAAACATGGGGTACAAAGCCAAACCAACAGAGTGAGTTTTTTAAAATTATTTATTAGATTTCTTTTGGCCTTTTCAGATATTTTTGGGGGAAATGTTTATTTCCAGTTTAGCAGCAGACCTCCCTGCCCCACTCACTGTACGTTTTTCAGGGCCTTGTGTACAGTGCTTAATGTTCCTTTCAGGCTGCATACAAATCACGTTGCACTGTCACTGCAGGAATTTGTTTGGAGCCAGGCAGGAGTGGATAGCCATGGGGAATGACTTGCTCTCAGGCTTTGGAAGGCATTCTCATCCATGTTTTGGTATTTTGTTTTGCTTGCTGCTCGCTGCTGACGCTGTGTTGGTACCCCAGGAGCTGCTGAGAAGGGAGAGCAGTGAGTTCGGCCCCATGGTGAGGGATCCCTGCTACGTGCTCAGCGCAGGAGCCAGGTGGGTGTGTGTCCGTGTCCCTGTGTCCCTGCAGGGCCAGCTGTGGCCATCCCCTTGCCAGCAGCAGTTGTCATGGGCTGTCTGGAGCTCAGACCTGCACAAACACTGTTACGGGTGTGCTGTGCCCGGCAGACATAGGAGGAGTTGCTACAAGTTTTTTCTTTCACCACGGACATTAATTTACTATCAAGTCCTCTTCGTGTCATCATGAGCATGTTTGTGCAGCAAATTCCCACTTTGGTAACTTCAGAATGTGTTCGGTCTGCTGTTGAAACTCACATTGGATGATACCATTAAATGAGGGATCCTAAAGGAAAAAGTACCTCCATGTCCCACTCTGGCTGCTGTTATCCTCCCAGGATGCTGCCTCCCCAAAAGCGAGGGACTAAACCCAGGATATTTCCTTAATCATGCTCAACTGGGAGCTGGCCTTTGGGCTGCTTCCCTTCATCCAGGCAGGATGTTTTGCTCGGCAACAGGGGAGAGAGAAATGTTTTTAAAAATAGAAAAGCCTAAGCACAAAACGCAATGTCTTAGGACTTATGTAAGTCTCCACTTAGCCCCTGATTGTTTTGAAGTTAATGAGAACTGAAGTTGGTCGTGCTGTATTTACATTTAAATAATAAATAGATGTTTGCCCTAAGCCCCGAGTGCCCAAACAGCTAACTCCCATTACAGTAAAAGCCATCAAGAGGGACTAAAAGCATTGTTCACAAAGGAGCTCTGTTCCTCACAGACTTGCAGTAAATGCCAACCCTCTCTGTGGTCACAGTGGGAGTTAACGCTGCTGTGTCCAAAGGTTTCTTCATGCAGCTCTGGGTCAGGGAGTGACAGCTGGAAGCAGGGGAAGGCTCCTGCTCTGGCTGATCTTACTTCTGGCCATTTTTGCCCATAAGAACACATAAATGTTGTTTTAAAGGGACTCAGTCTGCCTTCAGGCACATCTTTGTAGCATTATTTAAAACACACTTGCTTACTTTGATTTGGAATAACTTTTTCCATGTTTTTTCCTAAGAGAACAATGCAGCTGTTTCAGTTCCTCCTGCCTCCCCTTCTCTGCTAGAGATGGCATTTCATCCTGCTGCTCAATCACTGCTTGTCCTTTCCTTTTATTTTTTTTTTTCTTTCCCCAACCTATTTTCCAAGTAATGGGATTGAACACCCAGACTGAAAACAAGTTTACTGGGGCACGAAATGCAGGTTTCTCATTTCCATGCTTCACTGCACAAAGATTATTTGTTATTAACAGTTTTATGATGTTTGTGCAGCACAGGCATCTCATGTGCTCTGCAAGCACATTTCTCCTGGGAGATGGGAGGTTGCTTTCCCTTCTTGCTCAGAATTGGACTTCCCAAATGATGAAACAAAAGGATAGGAGAAGCATTTTCCATGCATGGGCCCTTCAGGGAGGCAAGGCAGGCAGCAGGAATTACATTTCTAGGTTTCCTTGGGACACAGCTGCCCCATGTGCTGCAGAGAAGGTGGGACCATCCCTACTACCTCACCTACTGGAGGAGGAAAACAGTCAGATGGTTAAGTAAGGAAAACCTTGGTGAGCAATCACTTGGTCCAGCCACACGTGCTGTTCCTCTGCTCCTCAGGTGTCACGCAGCATTGGGAACTGCTCCACCAGTTTTAGAATGCACAGTTGCTTCCACAGTGGGAGAGATCTCTGAATTAGAGGATCACCATCTGGTGTTCCCCACAAACACTGAGCATCTGAACAGAATACACACTGCTACTGTCCAGGAACCACAGACAATACCAAGAGCAGCCTGTCTGGGAAGTTTCCCCACCCCCAGGCACAGGCTGCCAAATTCTATTCTCAGTCACACCAGAATAAAGCCAGAACGACCTATGTCTTTGACAGAGTTATTCTTAATTAGTACCAGTACATCTGAGAACAAATTTGGGGCCCAAGTCTCCAGCATCACAGATGGGCAGGATTATTTGACAATGCATCTCAAGAACAGAAAATGCACTGGCAGTAGAGCTTCATTGTGTTTTACTGGTTTATGATATGGCTTCGTGGTTCCAGGCCGCCTTCTCTTGCATCTGCCAGTGCCATTATTACTGCTCAGTTTGTTTTCCAGCTAAACAGCCATGCAGGCAAATAGGTTTGGCCCTAGATTCCCAGCAGAGTCCTCACTCCAAAGGCCAGATGCTGTTTCTCAGGCTCACATGTGAACACCCTAAAAGACCTGGAAGGAATAATTCAATCTGCTGGCTTTGCAGCCTTAACATCCGCTTGCACTTGGACTGTGCTGGCTTTGGTGTTTGTCACACCTGCCAGTCTGAGGGAGCTCTCTTCCTTATAACAGGATTCCAAGGCTGCAAGAGCTTTTTTCAACTTTCTCCATAGTCAAAATAGTGCATTTTTTGGCCTTGCTTCGTTCTTGGAGACAGTTGAATCATTTTAATGGCACCTTTCCAAAAGGAGCAGATAGCATAATATTTGGCTCACAGAGCTGAAATTCTTAAAATTTCAAGCAATTGAGAATGGAGTTTGATGGTAGATAATGTCAAATAGTCTATCTTACAACAATTACTACTCACCCCATCTGTAACAAACAAAATTGAAAGCAGAGCAGGAAAGGAAGCCAGCCATTAGGTTCTCCTAATAGTTTTTCCATGGAGGTACTGCTGTGGTGCTTGCTACGTGTCTGATGTAGCACACACTGATAATGATGGGAGACGGTGAGAGGGAGTGGATCTGGCTCAGGATTTCACTTCCAGTTTCAAAGCTCATCTGTACCTCACCTAGACCAGCAGGCAGTGATGCTGGCCTCTGGTAGTGTTGATAACTTGCCCATTAAGGAGGTGCACAGTAAATTTTCCTGCTCGTTGTTGAGTTATTAATGTTACTATGGTCTGTCTCTTGATATTCAGGTCTTTCAGCAAGAAAGAAAGAAGCCACTCAGAGAAAATGACGTTCACCAGTTACTATCCCCATCCCCTCCGCACCACAGAGCTTGTTGCCGGGCCTGCCACACTTGTCGAGAATCACAAGCTCTCAGAACTTTCCAGGCCAGATAGCAGGACTTCTGCATTTTTCCCAGCCCAAACAGAGGCAAGGAGTCACTATCCTGAGCAAAAGCAAGGCTTTAAACCCTTGTTCCTTAACCTTACTCCTTCTGGGCCTGGCCACACTTCCCCTGATACACCCGCCCAGGCTCCCTCAGACTTGCAGAACACAGGTGACAGCCAGGCTCCGAGACAGCACCATGCCAAACGAGAGGCTGGTCCCCCTGAGGGCAGCAGGAGCACTCAGGCACAGCCTCTGGATGCTGTCCAGGACAGGTCCCCCGAGAGTGCCACGGAAGAGATGATGTGGAGGAGGAAAGCGGGCCTGCTGCACAGGTCCCTCCCGCCCAAAGCGGCGTGGGCTCATTCGGCCAAAGACAATGGCTACGCCAGGGCCGTGGTGTCTCCTCCGGCGGCCGGGCCGAAGCCCTCCCAGAGGTGGCAGTCCCTGCCCACGCAGAGCAGCACTTCCTCCGACCCAGAGACTCCTTCTCCCCAGGCCGTGACCCAGCTCCGCATCTCGGAGTCGGGGCTGCAGCTCACGCCCCCGCCGTCGCTGCAGGACGAGGAGGACGACGAGGTGTTTGTCGCGCCCTTCTCCCCGCCGCCGCCGCCGTCCCGTCCTCTTCCCGAGCTCAGCTCTTGCACTTCTGCCAGCGGCACGGAGGAATTCCCACCTCCTCCCCCTCCTGCTGAGGGGAACGGGGCAGCTGGAGACAAATCCCCCCGGCTCCCAGAGGAGGCCGGCGTGAGGTAAGGACAGGCTGGAGCACGGCGGCTCGGGCGGTGCAGGGCCATATACAGTAAGATATGCGGGGCTGGGACAGATGGGCTCATCCCTCGGGCTGTGGGACCCCCAGCTGCCAGCTGGGCCGGGAGCTTGCACGTTGTCAGGGGACAGAGAGTGACAGACTCACTGCTGGTCCACCAGCAGGTGCACTGACAGGTGCTCCCCAAAACCCCCAGGACTGGGGCTATGGGGGAGCGCTACTGGGCTGGTTCTCCCTGCAGGTTTCAGTGCGGTTGCTTCTGACTCTCTCTGGCACAAAGCTGGAATGGCTGCTGGCTCCTTCCTTCCAGTTACTGGGTTTTGAGAGAAAGCTGTGAAAATCCATGATGAGTTTCTCCAAACAGTTAGTATTTCCCAGAATATATTTTGGACCTGGCACAAAATAATGCTGTTATGAAGCGGTGACCGTCTGCCAAGACATGACAATGCAAATATGTCACAGTCAGGCTGTATAGGGAAATTGTCCTGAAGGATAGGACTTTGGGCCAGGTGCCCAGGAGGTTTAACTCAACACAGCTTCCCTCACTCCCAGGGAGCTGCTCTGATAGCCATCTGGGAAGAATCTGGCCAGGGCTGTAGTAGGTACTGGCCTTCCAACATAGCAAGGACAAATGGGGTAGAGGCTACTCAGGATGGCACTCCCAGGTGGGGAGGCACAATGTCCCAACCTGCCAGTGGAAAACCGAGTGACTTGGCATTCACCAATTCTTTCTGTGTTGGAAGGACTATCCAGCAGTGCCCAGGTTGAAGGGGCAAAACAATTCTGGTGCCAGTGGCTTCACACTGTGGACCTTCCATATTGGAATGAGAAATGAGACACAAAAACAAGTGAGAGAGAAGGAAAACTTGATTCTTGTAGGCCTGTACCATGTATTCACAATGGTCCTGGGTGGTAGGTTTCTCTTCATCTCACTGAATGTTTCTGTCCATAGCAGCTTCAAAAGCTTTCCCAAAGCCCTGGCCGAGAGGGAGATAACAGCGTTGGGCACCAGCGCCGGTGAAAATAACTGGCCAGCCCCATTAAAGAGGACTTGCTCTCCATCTGCTGTGGATCAGCAGCACCAGTCCCCTGCTTCTCCTGAAGGGTCTCAGAGCACTGACAGACAGCTCATAACGCAGCCTGAAGGTAACCCCGGAGAGCCAGCATTGGAAAATGCCAGCCTGGACTCCGGGATAACCAGCACAGCACCCCCAGGGAAGGCAAAGAACAAGACCCCAGAGGATATTAAGTCAGAGGCTCTAGCAAAAGAAATTGTCCATAAAGACAAGTCTCTGGCTGATATCCTGGACCCAGATTCCAAAATGAAGACAACCATGGATTTGATGGAAGGGATATTCCCCGGTGGAAGCAGCGTGCTGAAGGAGAACAACATGAAGAGGAAGATGTGGCAGACACAAGCCAGCAGGACGGCGGTGGCGGGTGACACGTAAGCGCTGCTGGGCAGAGCTCCCTGCTCCCTTGCTTCCAAGGACAGCCTGGGCCAAATTTTTCTGCATGTCTGTAGGTGACAGTGAGTTTTGCAGTTCAGAGGTGTGAGGCCTGGCAGGGCGTTTCCAAGCAGCTTTTCCCGTGAGCTGGGCTCTGTGCTTGTGCTCTGAGCTCACCTCTCTGGCTGTGTAGAGAATGATGCTGAGCTTGGGAACAGAGCAGGAAATCAAACATCCCTGGAGATAGAACTGGATTTTGCTATCTGAAGCTTAGAAATCTGAAGCAGTTCAGTCCAAAGCAAAGGAGCAGAGATAGTAAAGTAAAATCAGGCAGGCACAGAGATAATAAGAGGCCAGATTTTGGAATGAGGGTCGAGGGAACCTACTTATTACAAGATCAGCCCAAGTCCCCCAGTGTGGTTTTTTTAAGACAGAGACTTCCAGGTGGCAAACTGGAAAACTGTCCAGAAGTCAGGTGTACTGCATGAAGCAGGTAAGGGCAGTCTGGCCACCTCCAGCTGAGCTGTGCTGGCTGACCTTCAGGAAGGTAAATCCTGTGCAGTGCTGTGTCCCCTCACCTTTAAAGATGTGGCTGTGCTGGTGGGACAGCAGCTGGCATGAACCCCCTGATGGCAGGAATCTGCCTTGTCCTGCTGGGTAATCACCTTGGAAGGTACCAGAGAGGGAGTCCTGGAAAGCCGTGGTTCTAAACACTGGGAAGAGTCAGGCTCAGACTGAACTCTTGCTTTTTCTTCACTCTGGTGTAGGAGAGAGGACAAGGAAGCTCCTGTTACCCTGGTCACCTGTCCTGCTTACTACAGCGTTTCAGCACCCAAAGCAGAACTGCTGAATAAAATCAAGGACTTGCCAGAAGAAGTAGGTGAGGAGGAAGAGCTGCTGGACATCAATGAGAAAAAGGTAAATTCAGCACTCAGCACTGTTTGCTCACATTCCTGAAACAATAATAAGCCATGAAGTGCATTTTTATTTGATGTCAGCTTTTGGCAGCACCCAAAATTGCATGGGAGCAATTAGGCCACCCATGAAGCTTCGTTAGAGTGACCCAAATTGTATAAGAGAGTTAATCTGAATTACTCACTGCAGATTGAGTACCAATCTTGCACCTCCCTGAGGCAGGCCCGATCATACCAAATGCTGAGTGTACAGACTGTCAGGAGCTGTTCCTGTTCAGCAGCAAGGAAGGAAAAGGGAGAGGTGAAGCAAGTTGTGTGAGGAAAAGGGAGAGGTGAAGCAAGTTGTTGGAAACAAAAAGAGTCCAGCAAGTGACTGCGCTGAGTGAAGGAGATTTTTCCCCAGGACTTTCTTCGTCAGTGAAGTCAGTTTACCCATTTCACCTGCTGTGTGCACTCTCTGCATCCAAAGAAACACGGGTTTACTCTTTTTCCCTTACACTTTACTGTTTCTTTGCCGCACAGAAAGCCAGGCGCACCTCAGCGGCTCAGTCAGCACAGTCTTCATGTGATGGCTTGGAAGGGCAGAGAGCAGGCAGGAGGGGAGGACACATTTTGCTCTCTTACTGAGCCTACATTGCACTGTGGAATGGCCCCCTCCTGCTCGTGCTGGAGGCTTCCATGCTCTGCTTCCCGTGCTTTTGCAGGGCCTTCTAATTTGCCCCTGTGGTTCTCTCACATTAGTTACCTTGTAATTACAGGCATGCTGCTTAGCTCCCACATCCCAGGGGGCCACAGGCAGGTGTTTGTGGCCTGTCTGTACCTCTCCTACGCACCTCCTGCCTTCCTGTCAAAAACAGCCATGCCTGCCTCTAAGTCTAAACCATCCCACACTGCCGTGGACAGAGTAGCACAGCCCAGATATCGTTTTCTGTTCACCACCTCTTCTTTCTGTGGCCCTGCACAGATTCTGGGTCACAAATACCCAGGTGGGTCACTAATCAAAAGCGTTTGCCCAGGGTCTTTGCCTGCTGCTTTCATTGCATGGCCCAAGGCACTGGTTGTAGCACACCCAGCTCCAAAGGGAATGGCAGCATTCCTTGGACTCCTTTCCAAATCTGCCTGCTCATACCAAGGGGAGAGGTGCAGAACAAGACAAGGGTGCTGCACCATGAGCCTGCCGTGGAGGGCAAGTCCTAGGCCTCAAAGGTTATGTTTGCATGGAAAGCCAGGAGGAGATGGGAGTGATTAGGCCCAGGCAGCACAGCCTGGCCCCTTTGCTCACTGTCTGTGTGCAGGAACACCTGCACAGCCTTGCCTGAGAAGGGCAGCCACTGTGGGAGATCACTGGATAAACCAAGCACCTTTCCACTGTAAGTATGGAAAGAAGCTCTGTTGGCTGGCATTTGGGATTGCAGGAGAGTCACTGATTAATGAACACAGACCTAAGTCACAGGCCCCTCCAGCTCCCAGGCCTTCAGGACAAAGGTACCTCACTCTCAGGAGCCCCCATAGCCTCCTGCTGCAGTTGGAGAGCAAATCTCCTGGAGCAGGGAGGAACAGCTGCCAGTTCCCAGCAGCTCCATCCACCTGAAAACTTCCTGAGGTTAATGCCAGACTTTGAGACCACCCCATGTTGTCCTGCCATAGAGATTTCCCCATCTAACTGTAACCCTGAACAGGGATCCTTCCTGTTACTCCTTTGGATTTGGTGCAGCAATCAGCTGCTGAGGATCTTTCTTTGGAAAGGGGCTTTAGAACCATAGCCCCAGGGAAGGGCAAGGGCTGGATTTTGTCTCTGGGTACTTCTGAGGGAAGAATGTCCATGAAGGAGTTTTGGTTGACCCTTAGGAGGTGGGATTTAGTATTACCTTTGCTCCCTCTCCCCTGAGCTACCCACCTAGCCAGTGGAGGTCATTCCAGGGAGTGGATGTTTGTTTTCAGGGAATATCAGTGGCCTTTTGCTCAGCCTTTGGACGTGTGTGGCAGCGGAGAGCAGGCTGTGGTGCAGCACAGAGCAGTGCAGGCCCAAGTGTTCCATCTAGTGGTGCCTGGCCATACAGAGCCACGTGCTCCCTGCTGCCAGAGCAGCTGGGAACCCCACTGCCAGCCCACTCTGGGCACCAGGGCCAGCTCAGTGACCCCAGCCCAACCAGTGTCACTTTCCCTGGAGCAGGACTGCCTCCTGCCTGCAATGGCACTCAGTTGTGATGGAAAGAGGACTTGGAGAGAATCTTTTCAGGCCACCTTGTGACTGACTTTCCATCCTGTGGTGTTTGTGTGCAGAGTAGATGAACACACGGGTGTTTGTGCCTCAGCAGTGCATGAACTGGAGACACTGAGAATCCCCACCCTTGTATGGAGAGCTGCTCCTGCTTGCTGTGCTCTCAGTTCCCAGTAAACAGAAGCAGGAATTGCAAGCCCTAGGCCAGAGACTTGCTTCTGCATGTGTCTTTCCACTAAATCCTAACAGAAATTGGGATCTCCGGCACCTGTGCAGCCCTGCTGTTCCTGGAGTATCCGAACACCAGGGGCCTCCTTTTCTTTGGCAGGGAACAGGTGTCAGTGTTTCTGCAAAATGGGTGTGTTCTCTGTGTTCAGACACTGAGGAAATCCAGAGCATCTTTGCTGGGAACGCTTCCTCAATGCCTCTCTGTGCAAGGCACTTGTTGGGTGCAGTGCAAGGCGTTTCAGGCTGGGCATGAGGATCACATCAGAGACGTGGCTGCAGCTCTTGTCACTCAGAGGTTTTACAGGACATTCACCTGTAGGTAGCTGGGTATCAGAATACAGTACACCAAATCAGAGATCTCTTTTATTATATATGTTCATGGAACAAATACATCCTCACGCAACCTGATGGGCTGCTTGGGTTTTCTCAGAGGTGGGGAATTGCAGTATTTTCTCCATTTCCTCCCTTCTTTGTCAGCTGTTGCTGACCTGACCCTGCTCCTCAGGACCTGCCATATCTTCTTGTTGTCATCACCCGTATGAGCAGGGTGATGCTGGTAACAACCAATGTGGCAATGCTTCCCCTCCAACAGGCTGAGCTCATCGGGAGCTTGACCCACAAACTGGAAATCCTGAAGGAAGCCAAGGAGGGCCTGCTCGAGGACATTAAGATGAATAATGCTCTCGGGGAGGAGGTGGAGCTGTTGATCAGCACGCTGTGCAAACCCAACGAGTTTGACAAGTACAAGATGTTCATTGGCGATCTGGATAAGGTGGTGAACCTCCTGCTCTCCCTCTCGGGACGCCTGGCTCGTGTGGAGAACGTCCTGAGCAGCCTGGGGGACAACGCCAACAGCGAGGAGCGGGTAGGTATGGGCACAGCCCTGGCCTGCTCAGGCCTGGGGCAGCAGCCACCGCCACCACCACCACCACGGCATTACAGCGACCTCCAGGGGCTTCCAGGAGGGCAGCACGGGGCTCTCAGTGCTCGTGTAGCTGCAGTAGCTCAGGCATTGTCCCTGGGAGTCTTAATTCCCCTTTGTATAAATGGCTGGGGTCCTACAGCCTCTGTCTGGACGCAGAGCCACATTTTAACATTTCTGGGGTGGTTTTGAAACCAGATTTTTCTGGTAGTTGTTGCTTTCAGGCGAGGTTTCCTGACTTTATTGCAGCACTTTCTGTCTCCCATTTGCAAGGATGTTCAGAGTCCAATTCAGCGGGGTTCACTATGTGATGAGGAATTCCTCCTTCTCTCCCGGGCTTTTGTCTGTGCCTCTGGGAGCTTAGCAGCCATCTGCAGAGGTGGTGCTGGGAGGAAGGAAGGGGCTCAGGGAGCGTGGTGCTGCTGGTACTGAAGGGCTCTCTCTGGTGTGCAGAGTTCCCTGAACGAGAAACGGAAGCTGCTGGCTGGCCAGCACGAAGACGCCCGGGAGCTAAAGGAAAACCTCGACCGTCGGGAGCGGCTGGTCTTGGACATCCTGGGCAACTACCTCTCTGAGGAGCAGCTGCAGGACTACCAGCACTTTGTCAAGATGAAGTCTGCGCTCCTCATAGAGCAGCGGGAGCTGGACGACAAAATCAAACTGGGCCAGGAGCAGCTCAAGTGCCTGATGGAAAGTCTCCCCACGGACTTCACGCCCAGGGATGCAGCAGCAGCAGCTGCTCTGGCTGCAGCACTTGCTACCTCCTCCGGGGTCGGTGGTAAAACACCTCCAGCAGCCTCTTCCTCACTCTAACCTGGCCCAGGTGGAGCTGGGATGCAGCCCTGCCCGAGTCCCTTTCATCCCAGTACTTGGCAGATGGTCCTCTTCAAAGACCATGGACAGAGACAGGTCTAAACCAAGATTTTAATGAAGGAAAAGAAAAATAGCAATAATAAAGGTTTTATTTTCCTTTTCTTCCACCTCTGGTTCCTGGAAACTTAAATCAATGTGGAGGGAAATCTCCTCCTGCCCAAGATGAGGAAGCATCTCACAGGAATTAAACACATGACCTTTAATAAAAAACATGACCTCCTCTTTTCCCTCCCTTTTCTGCCTACCTGACACCTCATTAAATAATGAAGGATCTAAGAATGAAGCCTTAAAAATAAAACCAACCCATTTTACTGAACATTATTGATATTTATATTTTTTAAAGAACAAGACGGAATGTGTAAGTTTTTGTACATACTCTAATCAGTTACTTGATTCTACTTTGTTCTGTATGTAGAAAAGACATTTAATTTTGTATTTTGTGAGGACCTTCACAATAAGAGGGAACCCCAAAGATAGTCATGCAGTAGCTTGAAACATCTCATCGTGGTTTTGTTGCTGTTGTTGTGGTTGTTTTTTAATATAATAAAGGGCTACCAGAAGCAGCCTCACCCTGTTTGAGCACATGCTAAAGATACCATTAAGTGGCCTTGCAAAGGAGATTTTGGCCACAAAAATAACAAATTTTTTGTCCTCTGGATCCTGTGATCTTCTGAGTCTGGAGTTCAAACTTCTTTTATGGCAAGCTACATGAAGCTTGTCAGGAGTCCAAGCTAGCATGAAGCAAGGAATTCAATGCAGGAATGTGGGGGAAATTCTGTCTTTATTTTGAATACTCATAGCTGCGGTCTGTGTTTCTGTTGCAGCCTGAAAGATTTCCCTGAGGTGTGACAGGGATCTCTGCTGACATGATTTATAGGCCCTGCTTCGAGCAGAGTTTCGGGGAAACAGCGGGGGGAGCTGTTTCAATCCAATCAACACATTTCATTTGCCCTAAAAAAAATCCTACCTACTGCTGCAGTTTAATTTATTAGATTTTAAAACACTTTTAATCCACTTTTTTTTTTTCTTTTTTTTTTTTTTTTAGCCACCCTTCCATCCTACACTTACCAAAACAACTCACAAAGACATGGTAGATCTTGGAGGTGTTTGTGTATTTTCCATTTAGTGAGTTCTTTCCTGAAAAATACAAGTCCTGCACTTTATTCCCAGGTCAGGAAGAGGCTCCATCCAAACAGGATCTGCCTGTTTGCTCCAGGAACCCACTTGGCTTCAGGGGGAGCACCTCCAGCAAGTTTGGGGTGGACAAGGCAAGTCCTGTGTGCGTTCCCACAGTACAGAGAAACATCAGCTGAGGCAAGTGATAGTCACTGATATTTTTATAACAGCTTATATTTTCAAGTGAGAAATTAGTTAAAGTCACAATTTTTGTTCTAAGTGCAGAAAAACTCTCTTGGCACAGTTTTGTTCAAAAATCACCCTTCTAACTGCAAAGTTTACTGAGTTTGGTAGAAGTACACCTTGATATGTATTTAAAGGTAATTAAACATCAGGGCAGCCTGAAGATTTACTTCTCAGCCAAAAAGATTTACTTCTGTTACCTCTGGCAAAAAGGGGAGTGTATTCATTGCTCTTTATCCCACCTTGCTTTTCTGTGGTGGCTATGAAACTAGAGGATAATGGAAACCCAGAATCTTCTAGACTGGTTTTATGGGACAGGAATACCAGGGATAGAATTTTACACTTACTGTCCAGTCCTTGTAAGCTTAGTGACACAAACCTGCATTTTTGGGTGTGGCTACATGAGATTTTTAATACTGAACGTGTATTGCAGTGGGGAAAGCCAGTACACCAGATAGAGTGAGCACCACCTGCTGTGCTACCCCTTCCCCAAAATGCACCTCAGAGAAGGGCTTTTCAGCAGCCTGGCAATTTTTTGCTAGAAATGAACTTTACACCAGAAACATCTGGTTTGGATATTGCTGTGGAATGCCCAACATCCCACCCTGCCCCAGGGATGACAGCCTGGCCTGTTTGCCAGCCTGGGGGGCTCTGTTTGTAGGTAACAATGGGTGGGACTCCTTCCCAAGACACTTTGTGGTGCCTGGGTCAAGCACCTTCTCCAGGGCTGTCTCCAGGTAAGTCAGGGACTGCTCAAGGATCATGTGACAGCCAGCTTCAGCTGGCTACAGGCCCAGTGGGAAAGCATGGATCTCCCTGTGGTGACTTGAGGAAAACCCTGGTAAGGACAAAGCAGTTACACTGCTGACACACGGTGCCAGTTCCAAGTAAAATCTCCCTGTGCAAAACCAACACCGTTATGTTCCATTTGCACATTAGTTAGGAACAGCCTTTTTCCTGGGTCAGCATCCCTGAAATTATTATCTCCAGTCAAAGCAGGCCAGCTCTCAGTGAGGTCTCACGTGCTTTTAGCAACATGCATGTGATAGAAGCCAGAAAATCTACTCATCCAACTTCAAATTGGCCTTTTTTTATCAGAGCCCTCGGGCGACTGACGGTCACAAGGAATTCACATCAGATGCTTCCCTCAAGACGAGATCCAGTAAAGAGTGTTTACATACCAGGGTCTGTTGGTTGTAGGTTTGCACACAAGATCTTTTGTGAAGGTTACCTATAAAATTGGTCCAACCCAGAGCACGACAACACTTCATGTGTCAGTTTATCCATCATCTTTACAACTCAGCTGCTGTCCTGATTGTTTAGGCTGGTAATTAAGCAAATAAAGCAGACTGGATAGCACTCCACACCCACTCCACATAAATCCTGTCCTTTGCAAAACAGGGAACAGAGAGCTTTTCATCGAAGAGCCCCTGCTTTAAATCAGTGTGAGCAAACTGAGGCCCACCTAGAGACCCCATCCCAGGCTTCTCCATGCCTCATTCATTCACCCTGCAAGGCAGTGTTTCCTTAAGAGCTGTTTATCCCTTTACACCCCTCAGAGAGGACGTGTCCTGACTGTGGCACAGTGTTAGAGCTTGGCTGCGTTCCCACAGGAGTGCTGCTCGTGCCTTTGCACACCAACCGAGCGTCCTGCAGTTCTGCTGTGTAAGGAGGTTTTTCTGTCCCTGTGCGAGTGAACAATCAGCCCTTGTGTTGTGCAACTGGACGTGTGTCTGTGGCCAGCCTTTGTGCAGCTTGGTGTGCATCAGTGCCAAAAACCATTGCAAAAATCTGCTTTCTTCTTGCCCGCTTCAAGATGTCGGGGAGATAGAGCCAGCCAGGCTCAGCACCCTCAGACAAGCTTGAGAGGGGGGTCAGTGTGGGTCTGCCTGTTTTGAGATTAGGAAAAAAGGCTACTTTTCCCCTAAACCATAGAGGAAACACGGTAGGTGTGGGCCAGGCAGCTTTTTCCTCTCTGGTTTGCAGCCTGAGGCCGTAGCCTTCTGCTAGGGCTGCACTGAGAAGCAGAGGGACTTCAAATGAGAAAATCCAGCCATACTTGTTAAATTCTTCCTTTTAGCACTGAGTGAACTTAAAGGACTGAAATGCAAAAGAAAAAGAAAACAAAAACAAGGATGTACTTCAGCTGGGGAGGGTAAGAGCTGGTGAAAGTGTGATGGAGTATGGGGGAAACCACTCATGAGGTGCTTGTGCTTTTACTGAGGGGAAATAAAACTGTGATTAAACAAAACAAAAGAAAATTATATACACAGAAAGCAACGGCTTAGAAAGGATGAAATTAGAGTAGGAGAAGCCGTGAGGGGAAGTTTTGGGAGAGAAAGGGGGCCCTGAGCAGAAGCTGCCGGTGGTTCTTCCCGCCAAAGGCCTTTTACCTCAGGGACCGCGCCGCCATCTTGGGGGCTGCTGAGGGGAGGGCGCCCTGGCCCTGAGGGGCTCCAGACACACAGCCCGCACACCAACCTCGCCTCCAAAAACCTCCAAAAACCTCAAAGAACTTCCAAAAATGACAGCAGGGCTGACTGCCTGTCCCTGCTGCTGTGTTTTCATTGCCAACACCTGTGTGGCAGTCAGGGCTAACGAGGGACAGCTGGGCCGGGGCCAGCCGGGCAGGAGTCCAGCCTGAGGACGCACCTCTCAGCCTGAGGCCTGCTGAGAAAAGGTGAGTAAAGCTCTGGTTTTTATGCCTTTTTTTTTATTTTTCATGGGACAGATTGGCAGCATGCAGCTGCATTGGAGGTTTAAGGGGAAAAAAAAGCCCTGTTTGTTGGAAAGAAGGAGCGTCAGGAGTTTGGTTTCTGAAGGGAGGGAGTGTGTTGGCCTGTGGGGATGGGAGGGTGCCCACACCATGGGGGTCTTAGCTCCTGCCCACAGCCCGGACAGGACAGCTACGGGGTCTGTACCCATCTGACCCCCAGGATATGCCACCCCTGCACCATCCAGGCACGTGCCCAGACCTCCATCACACGCTGGGAAAGAGGAATGCTGTGGTTATGGTTTCCTGTGTGCTGCCCCAGAAGGGCCGTGAGGTAACGCAGCATAAGATTTGGGGCTGATTTTCTGAAGCGAGTGCTGAAGTGCTCTCTGGTCTGTACATGTTGGAACTGGGGCTGAGGGAGTGGGAGGTGAGGGCAAAGGGAGGAACAAGAGCTGGCTGGTGTTAGCCTCCTCATTTTGTACACGGGTTGTTGGTTCATTTTGTATGTGTATTGTTTGGAAGCAATTGTCAGGTGACGTTTTGGTTGTAAATTCCATGGGAAGGACTCTGCTGGCTTCTCGTGCCTCACCAAGGGCTGCCTGTCAGTTTCCCTGGGTTGTTGGTTCATTTTGTGTGCGTATTGTTTGGAAGAAATTGTCAGGTGACGTTTTGGTCTTAAATTCCACGGGTGCCTCACCGAGGGCTGCCCCTCAGCTTCCCTAGCACCCAGCTCCTGGGTGCACAGTGTCTTTTTGAGGCTGTGACAGTCAGTGCCACACACAGGCTCGTGCAGCCACAGTCACTTGGATGGCCTATTTCTGTCGAGTGATGTTAGTGTGAACTGTTCAGGGAGAGGGTATTTTCTGAGAAGACGTAGCTGCTGGTCTGTCTTAGCCCTCACTGCTCTTCTAAGCTGTGCACGAGATTTTAATTCCCGTCCCATCTATTGCTTCCAAACTCATCTTCTTTTAGAATTGGTTATTTTTCTCATCTTCCAAAGTGTGAGGTGAAAGCACCTCTCACTTAATCTGTGTCGATAAAATCATTTAGGTTAGAAAAGACCCTTACACTCAAGTGCAGCTGTGAAGCTAACACCACTAAATCCACCACTGTGGCCCGAGTGCCACATCTCCACCTTTCCTAACGACTTGCAGGCATGGTGACTCCACCACTTCCCTGGGCAGCCTGCTCCACTGAAAAAAATTCTTCTCACACCCAACTCAGTGTCCATGTTATAAGACACAGCCTCACAGCTGTTTTGTAGGGGGTTCTGAGGTCCCATTTTCCCTGGCCATGATGCTGTAAAAAATAAAATGGTGAGTGCCCACTGTGCAGGATTTAAATTCAGCAAAGAAAGAAAACCTGCACCCTTTGGCCATGTTGTGGTGCTTTCTGCTCCTCCCCACAGCAAGCAGGGCTCAGGGTTCTCTCAGGGATATCTTGACATGAGTTCTTTGTGGTTCAGGAGAGCACACTGGGCAGGGACAAGCATCCCTTTCCCATTCACTGTGACCCTCTCTTCTGGAGCAGGCCACAGAGTTTTGGCTTTCCCGATGGCTCTTTCAGGAGACAAAGCCTGGTCACCACCCCAGGAGCCAGCCAGGGCACTCTGCATTTACTGGTGTCCCTTAAAGGAACAGGATTATTTATAGCCCCTGGACTTGGGAGCCAAGACTCAAAGCAGCAGGAAATGCTGGCAAAGGGATGCTTCCTTCCTCCCCTTTCTCCTGTTTTATGGTCTCCTGAGTGCTAACTGCCAGTGCTCAAAAGCAGGATAAAGCTAATTAATTCTTGTGGGAAGTCCAGGAGGGGGTTGGCCCCAGGAAGGCACGGTTTGTGCCCTCAGCACTGCAGTCAGGAACACTTGTGGCTAACCTACCTGGCAATCAGGGCTGCCAGCTTAAGGGCAAAAAATGGGATTAGCTTTATTCTTGTCAGTTCTGAGGCACACAGACCTCACCTGACCAGGGCAGCCAGGAACAGAGACACTCACAGAGCTCTAAGCTCTCCTTTGCCCCTGCTACATCAGGGCTGTTGTACCTTTCCAGTGTCACACACCTGATTGAACTTACCTTCAGCCAGGTTACGTGACAGAGGGAGAAGCAAGGCAAAAAGTGCTCTCCCTTCCCCAACTCCCCACCCCAAATACCCTGCAAAACACAAAAATCCCAAGCCTTACCTGACAAGGCAAAGCACCAGCAGGACTTGTCTTCAGCCTTCCCTAATAAACACACCCAAGCCTCTAAACACTTAGCTTCCTGTGCCATAAATGATGCAGGGCAGGAATGAATCCCTCCATTATCTGTGCCCTCTCCCCTGGGGGTGCCCAGCTCTGAGCAGCTGCTGCAGTGCAGGAGGGACAGTGCTGCCGGCATGAAGGCAGCCTGTCAGCCTCCCTGCAAGGAGCCTGGGATGGCTCAAATACTCCACAGAGGGCTGTGGCCCTACCCAGGCCGGCTCAGCTGTTGGAGGAGCAGCTGTGCCGAGATTAGCCAGCAGGGATCACATTCCAGCACAGAAACAGCCTTTGCCTAAGGAGGCCTCACCTGCGCAGGCTGTTGCTGACTGAGCCACACTGGCAGTACCGTCACACAGCCACAGAGCCACCCTGCCTGGCTCCCCATTCCACACAGCATGCAGGACTTCCTTACTTTCCGTGGGTTCTCCAATGCCACAGCAGTCCCAGCTCCGGCCCTGGCTTGGGTCAGCAGGCTGTGGGGAAAGAGCAGCAGCAGACACACTCCAAGGCATTGCATGAGCACAGAGGTTGTAAGCAGAAGAGACTCTACCAAGCTTTTTTCCTTCTTCATCTGCCTAACTGCAGTTAGTTGTGTTCAGTGCACTCAGGATTAAATGCCCCTGGTAACTCTGTTGGATACAGCCCTGTAGCAGGGAAATGTTCCAGACACTGACCCAAAGGCTGCCACAGGGTTTGTCACCCACACCTGATGTGTTGCTCAGTTTGTCACCCATATGTGACTGTGCCTGATCCTCTGTCTCTGGCAGTGTCCACACCTCAAGTCAGGAGCACCAGGGACAGCCTGGATTCTCTCAAGTCAGGCCTAAGCTTTCTGCCAGGCTTCCCCTTTCCTTCCACATCTTGTTCCCAGCCTGCCTACTCTTCATGGCTCCTCAGGTGCACCACTGCCAGCCTGCAGTGCACGCAACTGCTGAGCACGTTCTGGGAAAGCAAAGCTCTTGGCAAGAGCACAAGCCATGCCCCGAGTTCCCTGTCAGTCCCCCATCCCCAGCAGGGAGCAGCACTTCGTGGTCAGGGATGGCACGGTGAACAGCCAACACACACTCGTTCCTGGCTGGGACTAGTGCTACACCTGAGGAGCCAGACAGGGACCACACAGTGGAGCCAGCAGGGTGAATGGAGCAACTACTGCTAAGGCAGCTTCACTTGGTCAGTCAGGCTTTGCCAGGCTCGTGTCTAGCTCAGTACCAGCTGCAAGGCTGCAGTGCAAGGAGGAAAATGGCTGGATACACATCCCCTCCCTGTCCACCCCCCTGCAGCACACACAGGAGCAAGCAGATTAGAGCAGGAAACAGCAGAGGAAGCAGCCATTGCAAGTTTTGGTTTATTTCACCACACAGGGGGCAGAAAACAAAACAAACAAGCTGTTAGCTGAACTTAATGGCTTTGACTTTGAAGTCACCCTCCACAGCCAGGTATTCAATTTTCTCCATGCCCAGCCGATTTGGGAACTTGAACTCTGCCTCGGGCAGCTTCACCGTGGCCTCAGTTTCATCGAAGGAGATGCATATCTGTAGAGAGCCATGAGAGGGAAGGAAGGGAGGAAGGAATGAAGCTGACACATCACAGCTCCCAGGCTTTGCTCACTCCCACTACCTCCAGTCTGGGCACCGGACAGGCGAGGTGGCTGCTGCTGCCAAGGCCATGCTCAGCAGCTCAGCCTCCTCCCTGCCAGCAGAGGCATAGAAGGGAGGAAGCGTCTGCAGCTGTGGGATGAGACAGACCCAGTCTGAGTCTGACCTCAGTGGTCTTACTGCTCTGAGGTGCACAGCTTAGCCCGGAGCGGGGCACTGAGCACATGCCAGCTGCTGGGCATTGACTTGGGCAGTGCAGCTCTAGACACTTCCTTGGCTCTTCCCCCTTTCCATGCTTGCTCCTTCTGCACCGCACAGGGCAGCGTTAAAAAGCCGTGCCCTTGGCCCCTCAGCGCTCAGTACCTGGGCCTTGTGCACACACAGCCCTGGGGCCTCACCTCAATCTTGTCACCATGCTGGAAGGGGAAGTCAGCCTTCCTGTCCTCCTCCCCCCACGCGCCATTCTCCTTGGAATTGCAGACGATGGTGTTGACATCCCCGTGACAGTCAAAGCGAGGGTTGAAATGCAGCATGAGGGTGTTGCTGTCCTTCCCCACATTCACAGCAAACCTGGGGAAACACAGCCAGTGCAGAGGGGTGCCAGTGCAGCAGCTCCAGCTGCCAGTGCTGACAAGTTGAACACAGGAGGAGCTCTGGCTTTCCCCCATCAATCCATTCGCCACCTCACTCACCCTTTGGCATCAGACTGGATCTTCCCTTTGACCTTGATGCACTCACCAGGCTCAACGTCCAGCTGAGTAACAACCAGTCCCTGCAGGGCCAAACCACAGGAGTTAGTCTATCCCAAGGCAAGTCTTCCAATCCTGCTTGGGCCATGGTACACAGCAGCTCTGGCACACCCAAACATGAGTTTTGTGCTAGAGGAAGGGCTGAGTCAGGCCACCTGCCTGTCCCAGCAGCCATGGGGGTCTCCCACTCCCCTAAGCAGCCTCAGGTGACAAGGAGGTGCGGTGGGTTGGCCCTGGCTTGGATACCAGGTATCCACCAGAGCCACTGTGTCACAACTGGATGGGGGGAGAAAATACAACAAAAAGCTCATGAGTTGAAACAAAGAGAGAGGTCACTCGCTGATTACTGTATCAAGCAAAACAAAGTCAACTTGGGGAAATTAATTTAATTTATTGTCAATTAAAGTCAGAGCAGGATAATGAGAACTAAAATAGGTCTTTAAAATCCCCTCACTCCTTCCCGGGCTCTGCCTCTTCCCCATCAGTGGCACAGGGAGGCAGGGGAGGGGGAAGGGTGTTTCTGCCATTGCTCAAGGAGAGGAGTCTTCCCCTGCTCAGTGTGGGTCCCTCCCACAGTCCTCCCCTGCAGTGAGAGTCCTCCGTGTGAGCTACAGCTCTTCACCAGCTGCCCCAACATGAGTCCCTTTCCACGGGGTCACAGCCTTCCTCGGGCATCCCCCTGCTCCAGCACAGAGTGCTCGCTAGGCTGCAAGTGGATTTCTGCCTGCCTGTTGACATCCGCGGGCTGCAGAGGAACAGCTGCCTCGCCCCGGCCTTCACCACAGGCTGTTATCACAGGCTGTTATCACAGAGCCACTCCTGCCGTACCCTGATGGGTTCGGCCTTGGCCAGCACCGTGTCTGTCCTGGAGCCCGCTGGCCTTGCCTCTGCCCGACACGGGGGAGGCTCTGGCAGCTTCTCACAGAAGCCAAGCCGGTAGCCCCCTCTGTTACCAAAACCTGGCCACGCAAGCCCAGTGCTGAGCTATTTAAAACCGTGTGCCAGCCCAGATAGGGAAGCAAATTGCAAATTAGTTTCCTTGGGCGCTGCCCCCCAACCCCCTGACGCCGTCCTTGCCCTCATGCCTGCTCCCTGCTCTGCCACACACAGCCAGTCGAGCTCGGGGTTCCTCGAGTCACTGCACTGCTTATCCCCACGGCACTAACTCTGCCTCCTGGCTCTGGAATGCAGCCGCTGCGCCCGGAGGGGTCTTTCGAGGAAAGGAAAGCTGCGGGGGCAGGGGTGGGTTAGAGTACACTGCCAGCCGGCTTTCCTGTCCTGTTGCATTAAGAGTTAACCCACTCCTGCACCCAAAAGGCATTTTTCCAGACGCAAAATACAGATTAAGAAAAGAAAAGTATAAAGAGTCTGGAAACTGTCGAGTTGCAAACCTTTAGAGTACTTGAGAACATAAACATTCCTCAGCTTCCCCACTTAGATAACATGCTAGAGAAGAGGAGAAGAAATACGGCTGGTCAGCCCTAACTATTTCTCCCAAGCCATACATCAGCCTTGCATTTCCTCCCAGCTAATCCTCCTCTCCGCCTACCTCTAGCACCACCCCAAACCCCACAGGCAGCCCAGGCGAAATCCCAGTCCTGCTTGGCACAGCAGTCCGGCTCGGAGGCGGCACTCACTTTCTCCATGCTGCAGGCACCGGCCCCGGCAGGCAGAGCAGCCCCGAACCCCGCTCCCGGCACGGAGTGACGCAGCGCAGGCTCCGGCAGCTGATAGCACTGGGCAGGACCATCACATGGTCGCGGGGGACGAGCAGAAAGGGATTGATAATCGCAGCTGCTGGGGCCCGAGCTTCCTAGCCATTGACAGGGGGAGACCTCTATTGATACTGTTCTTTGCAGGCAGCCTGTGTATGATTTTAAGAACTAGCCATTGCTTGCTTCTGCGTGATCCTTGCTCTCCTAGCTACTGCGCAGCGCCGGTTTGCTCCGATCCCAGGAGCCGGAGCGCTGCTCTGCGCTAGGAGCCACGTGGCTGTTTTTGTTCGGCTATCTGTGTCTAAACTCAGGGTTGGGAGTGCTCGTGTTCCTGCTGCCGAGTGGCTGCCTCTGTGGGTACGGGTGGTTGTGCTCTCCCAGCCCAGCCTGGTGGGAAATGAAAGCCGAGGGCTTGGTACAGCCCGTGTCAGCGTTTCAACGGCGCCTAAAAGGTTAAGGTTGGTGGTGTGGGACTCTTAAGTAGATGTGAGAATTCAGGCTGCGGCCTTTGGAAAAGTAGCACGATCTCGCTGGTTCCATTCCAGTTGCAAAAGGCTCCGGAGGGAAAAGAGAAATGCTTTGTTAGGGGAGGAAGAGGCCGGGCAGGGCTGTGTGCAGCCGGCAGGACGGGAGAGGAGGCTGCTATCCCCGAGGGTCCCCAGCGCCTGCCGTTCTCCTTCCCTGTGCCCCGAGAAAGCACCGAGCAAGACTGCCCCGAGGGGCTGTGCAGGGAAGGCAGGTGAAGGGGCAGCGGCTGCAGTGTCCCTGGATCGGCTTATACCTTTGTGTGGGCTTTAGCAGGGTCCTCGGGACTCTGTGCCTCAGTTTCCCTGAGGCCTGAAGTCATGCTAATGACACGCGGCTTCCCGATCCTGCCTGTAAACGCGCAGCGAGAGCTGCTCTATAAGCACAGCGCGCTACCTGGGGGCTGAGCCGTGACCAGCCTGCGAGGTACTTGCTTGCAGGTCACTCTTGGGAGGGCTGCACCGGGCACCTCATAACACAGAACAGCAATCTGTGCCTGGATGGTGGTGGGAAACACGCTGCCCTGCAGGAGGCTGCTGGAACTTCATTAGAGCTGGTAGAGGAACAGCATCCTGCCCCAGATATCCCCCACACCCATTTGAGAACATTCCTGTGGCATTTCAGCAAAGCTGAGCTGCGTTTGGACTAAAGAGTCACAAGCTCAGATTGCAGCCCTGTGACTGGGGTGCATAGAAAGAGGACAAAATGCTGACTGAAAGTGCTGTAGGGAAAATCCTGCACATGCCCTCACCTCCAGCTAACTCCCTGGCACACACAAGAGCCATCCAGAAGTCAGGAGTTAACTGTGGGAGCAGAGTTCTCGAAGGCAGCAAATGAGAGCACTGAGAGCAAGCCTCCTCCACGGAGAGTTTGGAGAAATCCCAACTAATTCCACCTTAAGTTAGCCCCATTCTCCAGCGGTGTTAACCAGGATCACGTGTTAGAGACAGGCTTTAGGCGCCTGCTCTCCGAACCCGAGTTACTGTGCAGTTGTTCCCCTGGTCACTGGCACATGGGAGGGATTGAGCAAATTCTGTTTGGTCGGTTGGGTTTGTGTATTTGTTTTCCTTTCAGCCCTGTGAAATCCCTGGAGACTTCCCTCCTCCTTTCAGTGCTGGGCCCTCTGTCTCCCGAAATGCATGTTTCATGTGAGCTGCTCTTCTGGTCTGAAGTTTTCTCCTCTGACCCTTCAGAGAGTGAATTACCTTTCTAATAACACAGGGAGACTGCTCTGTTTGTTTTCCTTGAGTTCTGCACTGGCAGCCTAGTTGGTTTAGCAGCAAAGCCTTTGTCTTTAAAGCACTCCTTGTCTTTAAAGCACTCCTTGCTGTGAGCCCTGTGATATCAACAAGGTATTTGTTCTGGGGCTACAATGCTGAGTTGCCTCACTGTCCCGCATCTTTCTTGGGATTAAGTGGGAGAAAAATAGGGGACACAGGGGCCCTTGAGAGGCCAGGCTGCAAAGCAAGGCCGCACTGGCCAATCCCGCCCATCAGGGATGATCCCAGCCTCCCTGCACAACGGGGGGCAAAGCACACCTTGCACCTCCCACAGGGAGGGACTCGATCCTCATGCACCCACAGCAGGCAGACCAAGGATTGGGGTGTGTTTCCAAGGCCTGGGGGAGAAAGGGAGAGGCACTGCCCTGTGCAAGCCCTTCTCACTCCCCAGATCCAGCGGGGGTGTTCTGAGAAGAAACGCTGGGCAGAAGAGCCCGAGTGAGCCCCACCTGGGTTGTTACAAGGGCCTGCAGTCAGTACAGGCCCTGAGAGAGACTAGCCGGGCACACACGGTGCAAGTGTTCCCGTTTCAGGCATCACAGCTCTCTACCTGCTTTGAGAGAAGTGTTGCACCCACCTGGTAGCTCTGGCAGAAGCTGGGAAACAAGAGTCATCTCCTGCTTATCTGGAGGAGGATGATGCACAGAGGAATTTTTGGCTCTGGGGAAAATTAAGGCTGGCCTCCCAGTCCTTGGCCTTGCAGGCTTGCTTGTGGGTACCGGTCCTGCCCAGCACCAGGTCTCCAGCTCAAACTCTTCATTCACCTCTTGGTTTGCACAGGCTGAAGGCAGACACCTGGCCAGTCTGATTTTCTCATAACTCCCTAGCAATGTCCCAGATTTGCTTTGGAAGCAAAGGGTGCAGCGTGCTGAGTGTTACTCTTTTTATTCTCCTGTGGGAAAATATACACCCTAGCCATTGGCAAAGTCGTATCCCTGGCTAATCAGTGCTGTCATTAGAGATGGCTTTCCCGTGGTTTGGGGAGGTCTGAGGGCACACCCTGCTGCTGGCTACCTCAGGGAGCAGGGTGTGACGGGGGTGCGGAGGCCTGCTGGCTCCTCGCTGCCCCTGCCTGCTTTGCAGTGCACGGAGCCCACACACACTGGTGGTTGCTGCTGTGACACATCCCGAGTGGCTCTTGGCTACAGCTGAGAAGGAGCCCCCACTTGTTGTAGAAAGAGTGAGCAGACGTTTCTCCTCTTTTGGAGAGGCATCCAGCCCCGGGGCCAGCACAGCAGTTCTGTGCATGCACCGCCCCGGGGGGGCACCACTGCTTCAGCCACTGCCCCTCAGTCACGGACACTGACCAAGCAGGGAGATCTGCTCCAATGCAAGGATTGTGCTGCTAAAATAATGACAGGAGAAACCCCTCACCCTTTCCTAGTGTGAGAGAAAGCTTTCATTTTGCTTTAGGTTAGCGTTTGTTTTTTCATTTTCTTTGGGGAAGATTTGTTCTTGTCTCTGTGAGTTCATTCTCAGTGCATCAGGCAAGGGCTGCATCTTTTTCTCAAGCCGGCTTTAGGGAATATTTGTGTCAATACTGTCTGGATGGGATTCTGTTCTCAGCAATAGCCCCTGGTTACTCTTACAACCTAAATATTATTCTGTTACAGCATAACAGATATATACATTGCATTTCTATATACACTCACAGGCTGTTTTCTCTCTCTTGGAATATCTGGGGACTTGAACTTAAGCAATCCTCTGCTTCTGCTGTTGAAGTGTCTGGTTCTGTCTGTTGCTACCACAGCCCATCAATTTGTCTCATCTGAGAAGCTTCTGCCTTTTTGCTTGGGTCGTCATGACCCCCCTGAAGAGTTTAGTTGCGCAGAGTTTCCCTGGACCCTTCTGCAGAGCTGGCTAAAACAATGCTCTCACCACCATGCTATCTTCCAGCCCCGTGCTATCCTTGGGGGAAACCCTAGGGCTCAGCTGGATACCACAGAGGAATGGAGCCAGACTCCCAGGAAGAAGCTTTAGCCTGCTCTTGAAAGACTCAAGGAGCCCCAGTCCAGTAAGGCAGGAGGGTGAGAGGCCCTCCCAGAGCCTCCTGGCACTCAGGCTCCCAAGGCACTGCCTCAGAGGGAAGTTTGTGCCAGGAAGGTCCAGTCTGCACTGGATACCAGCTGGGGTTGTGTGGCCACACTACAGCGTTTTTATCCCTGAGGGCTTCCTGATTTCAGCTTTCCCTACATTAAAAGGGAAGCACCTCTATTCCAGGTTAATTATAAATTAAGTTAATTATAAAGAACTTCTTGGCCTGTCACAAAGTGATGAAAGGAGTTTGCTGATTGTGTCACTGGAATTTAAAGTATGTCTCCTCATTTTACTTCCCTCATTAACATTGACCCAAACTGATAATCTGTGTGTTTCTCTCATCTCTCAGTGGATTAGATTTAACTAGAGCAAATTGTTAACTACCCAGGAGAACTGGGCCTTTGTTTTGTTGGACTCAGTTAACTTTGGCACCTCCCTCCTTCACCTTTTAAGTTTGAGGGTGGCAAACGCCTCACCTCAAGAGTTTACTGCCTCATCTGAAAGGAGCTGCTTGCATTTGCTCCTCACTGGATGTCCCTGCTACTCTAAAATTAAGAATCCAGGTCCATCTTTCCCTCCTCCTCCGGGGTCACCGGAGATCTTAGGCAGCTGTTGCAGTGGGAACTCCTTGCAGAACCCGCGGGTTAGTGACCCTTCAAGTGTTTTCCTTGAGGTCTCTCAACTCGGGCAGCGCTAAGTACTCGTTTTTCTTAGCAGCACAGCTGTTTACTTTGCATCTCTGGCTGCACTGCAAACTTCTGCAACAGGGAGCAGACCCTGGAACACTTCTCACTGGGGTGTCACAGCAGGATAGCAGCACTTCCCAAGCCTTAGATATTCCTGTGGTCTAGCCCCAAGCAATCTGGGTTTGATTGGCACCTCATGATCAGCTGCAAGGGGACTTGTGTGGCGGCTGAAGATGGGGACTTATGGATTTTCCTATCCCTTACCTGCTGAATGTAGCCTGTCCAGGCCTTGAGGGTGTCCACATGGTGAGAAAAGGTAAAAGAGAGTGCAGCTGCATTGCCCTCCACAGGGTAACTCCAGCAGTAGAGCTGGTTAGCAGGTCTGGACCCCATGTGAGTGAAACAAGGTGTCAGTGAAAAACGGATCCCTGGAGCAAGTCTTCTGGGCAGTTTTCATCTTGAATGGAGGTGTCTGCACAAGGCTGGGGTTCTAGCCTTTGTTTTGTTTCTTCTTCATAAATCAGCTTTTATCACATGGTGCCACCTGTAAAGTTTAAGATCCTGGGGTTTTGCCAAGTAACCTGGAATGCTCTTCTGAAAGATTTGGTGCATTCCAGGCCACAGGACTGCATCTGTGTTGTCATAGCAGACACATCCAGGACACAGTAGACACATCTGTTGGTCCTTTTATATTATCTCTTTAGGATTGTAAGGCTTGATTTTCCTTATGTCCCTCTCATTCTGAAAAACCTGCAAGGCAGAGATTTTCCTCGGACTGAAAGACTGTGAAGCAGTTTCTTGTTCTGGAGCTCTAATCGGTGGAGGAAAACCCCTCACAGTGACTTTGGACAGGGTGGGACCAGTGTCCACAAAAGCATTTCAGCAACCTTAGGTTAGACTGGTTTAGCAGAGCTCTTTTCTAGCATGACATAGCACACTGAGCATGCCAGGATGGCTTAGAAACTCAAGCCATCTGGAGTTCTTTTCCACAAAAACATGTGTGTGCCAGAACTGGTCTCCTTTGAGCCACCCACAGTGAGAAGGGATTGTATTTAGGCTGGCTCAAGTTTCTTGAATTCAATTTTAGGCAAGAGAAAATGGTTGGCAAGTATTTGGAAAATGCCTTGGAAAGAGCATGCTGATTAAAAATGTAACAGTCTTTGAAGGAACATTAACGCTGTCCATTCTGAGCCACAAGATGCTGAAGAGCCATCAAAATGATGACACATGGGGAGAAGTTCCTGCCACCTTCTCCCCCAGTGATTTGTCAGATTTAGGGCATACCCAAAATGAGTCATGAGGACTCCCTTAGTTCACAAAACAGCTCTGAACTTCTCTGGCTGTTGAGGCGCAACAAACAAAGAGACACTCCGGTTTAAGACTGATGTGCTTTTATACAGTACAGCAGCTGTGAAAAGCATCAAGTGCAGGAAGGTCTTTTGGTTGTCTCCCATAATTCATGATGGGCCATTTCACAGGGTGGCATCTCACCTAATAGGTAAAGGGGAAGGAACCAGTTAGAAATATACGCACACAAATTTGGAAATACATTTAGAAGTGGCAGATGAGTAAGTTCTGCTGGAAAGCAAGAGCATCATTCCCCAGCCCTGTGGGCAGATCAGAAACCCTGCTGCTAACCCCACTGAAGGCTGTGGTGATCCTGGCTGGATTCATAAAAGGATTCTGGGACAGCGTGGTGAAATGAGGCAGGGGTTCAGAGCCCTGCAAAGAAAAGGCGGGCGGGATTTGTCGCCCTGACAGGAAGGACTGGGAGAGAGTGAGCAATGGCAAAGCCCCAGCCATGCCTCAGGCCCAGGGGAGAGCACAAACTCAGCTGGCTGCCCCAGTGCAGCCACCGGTGCAGCAGCCAGCGGAGGTGGCAGGCTCCACTGAGACTCTGCCCTCCCATGGCAAGTGAGAGTGTGCCCGGGGTGTGCTCAGCCCCAGAGAGGGACAGCCTGGCAGCAAGGCTCCACGGAATCCCACAGTGCCTGGGGACAGGCAGGGGCCATGGCATGCCTGCCAAGTCTGCAAGATACCAAAATCCAAGGCAATCACCACTGCACCCGCCCTCCCCTTCGGCCACAGGCAGGAGTAGGACTTTCCACATGCCATACCTGATTGCATGGACATACAGATCCATGGCTGACTGCTGCTTGTCTCCAGCACAGACCATCCAGCAGCTATAAAGTCACCCAACATGAAATCTATGGGCGGCCACTATGAGGAACAGCAACCTTGGGCTTCTTGTGAGGCAGCAATGAGAAGCCCTGGAGAGGGAAGAGTTGCAAGATCTTTGCTTAAATCATCTACTCAGTACTTATAAAGCAAACAGACAAAGAATCCAGATCACATGCAAATAACTCCTGAGCTCAAGCATCTGCATTCCCCCTGAGTATGCCGCTCAGCATATGACTAAACCAGTTCCAGTGTTTATGCAAAGAAAAATGTGCAACTTCCCTTGACTATGCCCATCTGTGCGTCCTAACCTGCAGGCGAGACTGCCAGGCTTAGTGACCTCCTGGGGATGCTGTTTATTAAAGCCACTTGCCTGGAAGCCTCCCTGCCTTGGCAAGAGCACTTCATCCCTCCATTTTCCCTCTAAAATGCTCACACCCTGCCCTTGTACATCCCTTGCCCTTGCCCGTGGACTGTAGTGACCAGCACTCGGATGGGGAGAACCCATAACAGCCTTGTGGCTTATAAACCTCCAGCAGAAAGTATGCTAAGACAAGAGTCAAGCTTTACATTCTTTGCCACTGATGATACGACTCAAGCAGAGCTGGAAACTCAGGTTAAGTATTTGAACACAAGGAAGGAAAAGAACAAGATTATTTCTTAATGCATTGGACTGTTCTACACACGTTTTCTTATGCAAGAGTTAATCCCCTTCCAGTGTTTGCATTTTACACTCCTCAGTAATATTCAGCATGTGCCCAGCAGAGGTCTTCCTGCCTTCAGGGTGACTCGATGGCACTTGGCACGAGCACAGACACCGGTAAGGGACCCAGCCTGGCTCAGACACAGGAGGCAGTGTGACTTTGGGTGTCAAACCAGGGTGACAGCACAGAGTGCCACCTTGGTTCCCCAGCCTGCCTACGTGGGCTGAACCAGGGGCGCTGGCATGGCCGGGAGGGATATGAAACAATCCACAGTGACAGGCAGGCTTTCCCTGGGGTGAAGTCACCGGGAGAGCAGAGCTACAGGACTGGAAGGCAGCAGTGGTGCAGGGGAGGGACTGCTGCTGTCCCCAAGCTCGGCACAGTCCTGCCGGCTGCAAGCGAGCAGCAGCATCTGCTTCTCCCTTGGCCCCACTGTCTTCCCTGGCCACTAGCAGGCTTGCAAACAGCCTGCCTCTTGAGGACAAACCCTGCCCTCATCCTTATCAGCTCCCCTCCTTATCAGCTGCCTGTTTGGTTCTAGGGTCACTTTAGATACCATCACCAGGCAGTGTGAGAAGCACTGGGGAGATTAGGAGGGTGCTGTGCTTGTGGATGGAGGAGCACAGCTCTGCATCCCTGTAGGAACAACACTCCCCACCAAGGCCTAGCAAGTACCTCTTGTCCTCTCTCAAAGTGAGACTCGAGCCATTCTCATTTCCCTGACACATTCTCTGCTATTTACCAGTGGCATGCACCTCCCACGTGGACTTTGGACAACCTGCAGTAACACCTGCCCTGTGCCTGGCTGTGCAAAGCTATTTCTTCCCTGTGGAATTACCATGGGACTCCCGGTCTGTGACACGCACCAATTCAAATTCTTCTGATTCCCACTTCCACTGAAATGTCCTGGGCTTCATTAAAGTCTATAAAATACCTCTTCTGGTATCAAATTGTTGAGAACATTCCTTCACTCTTGAGCTGTGACTCAGGAAGGCCAAAAGAAAATATTTAAACCAAGAGCTCTCTTTAGAGAGGCCCCTCAGCAAGAGGGAAGCTGCTGGGACACATCCTGAAGGATTGTGGTGTCCTTGCATTAGAAATGCAAACTGAGGCCAGTCCACATGGACGGACATGCTTGTGTGGAGGACCTTGCCAATAGTTTTGATTTCTTTCACAGCAGAAACTAGGACTTGTTCAACAGTTAATTTTAAATAGCTTGTGGCTTTTGAGCTCATAGAGCATGGCTGCCTATGAAACACTATCACATAGCAACAAAAGAGCCCAAAATCTTTATCAGACCCATCTGCCATGAGCAGTTTTGTGCTTTCCTCCAGTACCATCAGAGCTAAAAAATCTTAAGAGCAGTGTGAAGATATATTTCACAAACAGATTTTGGGTTGCTTTTGATTTTATAACAACCTGTACTGTAAGGAAGTCCTGATAGGTATGAGGAGCTTAAGTGCCTTTGCTGAAATCCAATCCATATTTAAAATATCTTGAGCCTTAGGCTTATTTAAACCATCCAAAAAGTAATTTGCTCCACCAGATCAAATTAACAGCTCTAAGGAGAAAATCAACCTCCACAAGATCACCCATCTGTGTCTTCACAGACAAGTGTTGCACTATGTGCTCAGTTAGGTATTTAACACAATAGTGCCTCTGTACCGAGCTTTTCTTGGTGTCATAAAATATATTTCTTTTAATTAATGGTAAAACACATTTTCTGTGCATAAATAGACTCATGATAGGGATGAGGGGTATTAATTTAACTAAACTAAGAATTCTCCTTTTAGAGCTTTCCAGTGTGACTGAGTTTCCAAAGACAATATTTGTATTTCCCTGAAAGGCTAACAGTTCTCATTTGCTGGGGAAATTCAGGCTGTCCTATTAACTGGGAAGGGGTGGGGGAGTTCTTATTCTAAACCCCACTCTGCTAACCTACATTTGGTGCTACTTGTAGTAAATGTAGTGATGAGAAAATCTAGATTTAACAGGATTTAGTAGCATTTGTGATTGTTTCATTACTTGCTAAAAGTGTGCAAGACTTTCTTCTCACTCTGGAGTTGTATACAAACCGTTTAATTCAAAATTACATTTGTGACAGTAGGAAAAAAAGTGTATTTTGTGTGATGGGCTCTCCAATTTTTTTTTTTTTTTAATTCTTCAAGTTTTATTTGTCTCTGCTTCATAAAGTGCTGTGATATAAAGAGTCCTATGGTCGTTAGCTTTGGTTTGCAATGTTCCGTGCTCTTGCTCACCTGCCTTGCCCAGGAACACTTTTTAATTGCACAGAAGCCTCTTGGGCTCTTTGAGCTGGGCTCCCACCATTGCTCCAGTCGTCGGTCTCTGTCCCGAGCCGTGACTCCAGCCGAACACCCGGCCGTGCTGTGTGCCTGCTTTTAGCCACCGGACGGTGGGTGTGAAGGGGCGTGCCCCGCGAGCGGGTGATGAGCGGGTACCTTTGCCAGGCCTTCCTAAGGCTCAGGTTTGACAGCCTGTTCTGGGCAAAGGCCAACGCAGGGGAACGCCCTCCCCCTCTGCAGGACGTGGGCTTTGGAGTACAAAGCAGCTGATCAGAGATAAGCGTGACAGAGAGGAGGGGTGGACTTTACCAGCAGGAGCAGCCGCCAAGTGGGAGGTGTGTTTAAATGCAATGAGAGGAGAGGGCAGAGTCCTGCTGTGCGTTAATCCACGGCGTGTCCTGTGTTTCAGGGCGGTGCGAAGTCGGATGCCTGGACTGGGTGTGAGGCAAGGAGCCACGTCCAGCTGCAATGAGGAAACAGCAGCGTGCACAGGTGTGGAAGGGGCCAGGCAGGCTGACAAGTAAGTAGCAAGGAGATCAGGAGAACTTGGAAGTGGAGATGCTCAGGCTGCATGTGTGTGTATCCAGTGGTGGATTGCTCCTGGCTGATTGGATCTGTGACACACCAAGGCAGCAGTGTGATTCCTCCAGGTGTGGCTGAGGGAACCCTGCCTCCCACCATGGGCTGGAGATGGGTTTCATCCTGTCCACTGCTTATTTCACCAGGAGAAAACTTGGGACACGAGGCTTTCTGGGAGTTAAAAGAGTGGTTATTCCCTCAACTAACTGTGTGGTGTAGGAGCTGTGCAGTACTAGTAGTGTAAGCAGTCCTAATACCACTGAGGTGATAAACCAGAGTGAACGCACAATGAATCCAGAATGGAAAGTTTTGAGCTTCCTAACAGTTGCTCTGTAATTCAAAAATTGGACAATCTAGCTTTCCTGTGTCATCTCAATAGGCAAGCAAACAGTGATCACAAAATTAGGTCACAACTTATTTAGTTCAGCAGCCTGACAAGACTGCTAGGGAGAGAAAAGGGCTCTGAAAAAGGTGACAGGAGAGGTCTGAAACAGTGTGCAGAGAAAAAAAGCGCCACTTTGGTTTGCGTCACGGAGAAAGGTCAGGGAAAGGCTGTAAGATGAGAATCCCAAGGTAGCACTGTCTTAGCGGCATGGAAGATACAAAGGGGAAAACCTTGTTCTTTGGGAGCTGTCTTTGGAGAAAAAATATGCCCCCTGCCCCGGTTTTAGTCAGTTCACAAACTTCTTTCATTTGGGGTTCCTTCTGAGAAGCTCCCTGTACAGGAAGGCTCTGGTGGCATCTCTGATGTCACCCCTGTCAACAGGGCTGCGTTTAGGAGCTTGTAGCCAAGGCCTGTGGGAGGCTTTAGGGATCCCTTTCCCCAGGGAGCCTGGTGCATGATGTGAGTAGTGACAGTGGCTCTAAATGTGGTGGGAAAGGCTTCGTTGCTTTACCAGGCAGCAGCCACTTTGTGTGTTTGTGTGACCTAGAGTATAAACCCCAGCTGGATTGAAGAGGAAGGGGGATACACAGGATTCCTCCTGCTCTGGGGGGTCCTGGAGGGCCCTCCACGTCCTCATGCTGGTAGCTCAGAGACCGCTTCACCACTGAATTTTTTATGAGTTCAAGATGGTGTTTCATCTCAGAGAGGAATGATCACTGACAGGAATCTGCTTTAGTTTACTGAACTCTTTCCCTGTAAAAGGAGAAAAACAGGCTGGAAAAAGGCCTCAACCTTCTGTGGCCCGAGAGTCAGGCAGAGTAGCTTCCCTTGTGCAGGAAAAAGTTCCTCCCTCAAATAAACCCCAAGCAAAGTGGAGATCTCAATTAGTGCTTGAGCAAGGACTCGAGGCATTCCCTGGCACGCATGTTATGCAAGGGTCAGGTTCTGCTGCCCTCGTTCCTGTTCCTCCCCGAAACTGCAGGCATTCACACACATGCCTCAAATGCATGAGTGCTCCCACCTACTGCTCTGCTGTGCCCCAAAGCCTCCCACTGAGGCTGAGACAGAACACCCAGTTTCACTGGTCCTGCACCCGGGGTCACCCAGCAGCAGCAGCATCATCATCAACCTGGCAGCGCTGGATCCCTGCATCGTGTATCTTAGCTCTCTTCCCGCCTCCAGAGAGCATCTATAGGAGGGAGATTAGGTGCAATATTAACTTGTTGCAATTTTTGACACTTTGGAGGCTCATTTATGCTAAATCAGAGAACAGAGTACATTATAGAACCTACACAATCCAGTGAGATTCCTTTGTTTTTTTGTAAACTCTGAGGAATTACTCCACTGGACATCTTGTGACTGCACTTGGCCCCCCAGTCCCACCTGCTCCCATCGCATAAACACCTAACAGGCAATTTAGGGCTACTGTCTCTGGCAAGATGCAGCTCTGGTTATGAACCTGCCTTCCCTCTGCAAGGTTGGGAGCCATAGTACAGCACAGCTCCTTTTCTGCCTGACACACAATCCTACTGGAATGCTTTCTGTCCCGGGGCGTGGGAACAGGGCTCTGGCCACAACACAGGTACCACTTCCTAATCCTGTGGTGTGAGGAGAGCAAGTGGAGGTGCAGGAATGAGGGAGCAGCAGGGATACTGCTGGGCAGCCCCAGGCAGCTGTGGAGGGAAGCAGGGTTGTGGTGCTGCCCTGCATTCTTTTCAGCATGGAATGGTGGGCAAGGTGGCCTGGGAAACGCCCTTTCCTACGCACTGGAAGGCTGGATCTTGATCAGCTGCATTTTTAAAAGAGGCACTCATCCTTAATCTGCTGGGATTAAAAAGGGATGTCGTTTTACTGCTACCCAGAATTTAGATGGTGTAAACAAGTGTTTTGCAAACCCCAGGACCAGCAACAATCTGTCACTGTCAGCAAAAGCAAGTGCTGTACCCTGACTGGGGCCAGACTTGAGCCTCACCCCAAAGCCATGGTCCCACTAATGCTGGTAGTCGTGGCTGCACCCAGCAGCTGGTCCTGGCCCTGTGGGCTGCAGAGGACTTGCCTCCCGAAGGTTCTTCCTGCGTCCAGCAGAGTTACCGCATCCTTTTGCTGGGTAGAAAAGCAAGAAATGGGAGGGAGGGCGGAGAGGCTCAGACAACAGTTCATTGGAATAATTTAAAAGCACATTTTTCAATAAGTTCAGTCTACTTCACAGATTTTGTTCTGCCTGCGTGGCTTCCTCTCTCACGCTGGTCACCAAGGTCCCATCTCCACTGGCAGGGGGTGCCGGGAGCTGTCTCAGTCGCTGTCGCTGCCGAATTGGTGGGACACTGCCCCACGGCCGAGCTGCACCCTGAGGCAGGCAGGCAGCGCTGCCCTGCTGGTGGATGGCGAGACCTTGCTGACAGAGGACACGCTGCGGGCCAGGGGCTGCGTGGGGAACATGATTGTGCCACGGGGTGCCTCCAGGAGCTGCCAGATCTCCCCCGAGGTGGAGCTGCCCAGATATTCCCACGGCTGGCGCCCGCTGCCGTCCCTCACCTGCACCTGGCACCCCAGCTGCAGCACCAGCACCTTGATGACAAGCTGGTGGCCGTGTATGGCAGCCAGGTGCAGCGGCGTGTACCCACAGCCCGAGCGGGCGTCCACGTCCAGGGCCAGCCCGAGCTGCCGCGCCGCCGCTGCCAGCTCCTGCAGGCCGGGGCCGTCGCCGTGCTTGGCCAGCCAGTGAAGGACCGTGAAGCCTGATATGAAGTCCCTCTGCAGGGCCAGCTCAGGCTCTTCCAGAAAGAGCTCCCGTACCTGAGCCCAGCAGCCCGCTGACATTGCCACCAGCCAGGCGTGCTCCCGCTGTCCCAGCGGCACCAAGGGACCCCGGCTTGCGGCGTTTCTAGGGGAGCCCTTGGCGAGCGCGGAGCGGGGCTGCCGCCCACAGTCATCGTGCACTGAGGGGAGGGTGCCCTGCCCCTCCGACAAAGCGAGCTGGCGCCTGATGCTCCGGAAAACAGGCAGCGGTGCTGGGGGCTGGCTCTCTGCGGCTTGGGGCACTGCGGGGCCCTGTACTGGCAGCAAGGACTGGGATGGGGGTGACATGGCAACGGGTGGCTGCAGGGGACGGGATGGGGACGGGAGAGTGGCGGACTGTGGCAGGGATTTCGGTGGGGGGGACCTGGTGGGGGGCAGGATTCCAGGACCTGGCGGCAGTGTCAGGCTTTGACACGGGGGCAGTCGAAGGACTTGAGGTTGGGTTGGTCCCTTGGGGGCCAGCCCCCTGGATCCCCTGGGCAAGTCTGGGGATGGCCTGGTGGGGAGCTGCTGCAGGGACCTGGAGTGCGATGGGGGCAGCCTGGTGGAAGCGAGCGCCTCGGGGCCTGACAAAAGCAGTGGCGATGAGGACGAGCTGGCAGGGAGTGCCTGCAGAGAGCGGGACAGGGGCAGCACCTCCGGGGCGGACAGCAACGGCAAGGATCGGGAGGGGGGAAGGTCGCGGGGGGACAGCGCCCTGGGGCCCGATGACAGCAGCGGGGACGGGATGGGTCCGGCGGGCGTTCGCCTCTCCGGGCTTGCTGAGGGCCGCGGGGACTTCAGCAAGGGCATCCCGGTCGCGGGCTGCGGCAGAGATCGGGGCTGAGGCAACCTGTAGGGAGGCGGCGTCTCCGGGCCCGGTGGCAGCGGTGGCGTCCGAGACTGGGACGCTGTGGTAGAGGGCAGCTCGGCGGGAGGCCGTGGCGGCGATCGGGACCGGGGCGGCACCGCGGGGGACGGCACCCCAGGACCCGACGGCAGCGCCGGGGGCCGGGGCTGCGCTGTGCCACCGGGGCGAAGCGCCCAGGGGCCCGAGGACAGCGGCTGGGTCCGGTACGGGGGCGGCTGGGTCCGGTACGGGGGCGGCTGCAGAGGGGGCGGCTGCGGAGGGAGCGGCGGGGAGCGGGAGCCGGGCGGCCGGGGGGCGGGCGGTGTCCCGGGGCCCGGCGCGGGGACGGCGGCGGCGGCAGCGCGGCGCGCCCGGCGGCACTCGCAGCAGGGCCCGCCGCGGCCCCGGGCGGAGCAGCCCCCCGCCCCGCCGGGCCGCCCCTGCTCCGCCGCCTCCCCGCGGGGGCCGCGCCGCCCGTCGGGGTCGCGTCGGGGCGGCGGCGGCTGCGGCTCGTTCTTTTCCTCCTCCTTCTCCCGCTGTTCCTCCGGCGGCGGCAGCTCCTCATCGAGGAGGTCGCGGTACCTGCGGCGGAGGACGATGTCCTTGGAGGCGCCGGGGGCGGCGGCGGGGTGGACGGTGGCCAGGGAGTTGACGAGGCTCTTGAAGTACTCGCGCCGCTCCCGCCGCTGCTGCTCCGTCAGCGCCGGGTCGCGGAGAAACCGCTGGAAGTGGCGGAGCAGCGCCGTGTTGGGGGCTCGCCCCCCGGCCGCCCAGAGGAAGTCCAGCACAGCCTCCTGGCTCAGCTCCCGCGCCATGCTCCGGGCCGGCCGGCTTTCGGTGCTCGGTGCTGTGCCTCGGTGCTCGGCACTGCACCCAGGTGCGGCGGCGAAACCCGCCTCCTGCCGCGCCGAGCCTCTCCGCCTCCTCCTCCTCCTCCGCGGCCGGGCCGCCACCCCACGGTCGCCTTTGCCCGGGGTGGCGGCCCGTGAAGGTGCGAGCTGGGGTGACAGCGCTGAGGAGAGGTGACACCGAAGGAGAGAAACAGGGTAGGGGGGCGGGAGGAGCTGAGAAGGTGAGGGTCCTTTGCTGGCTGGCAGCGAGACCAAAGAGCTGCTTATCAGTCACTGTGTCAGTGAACGGACAGGAGATGATAGGCACAAATTGAAATTCCATTTGTGTGTGAGGGAAAACTATTGTACAGTGAGGGTGGTCAGCTATGGGAAGAGGTTGGCTGGAAAGGGTTGGCCTCCATCCTCAGGGACATTCCATGCTCCATGAGACCACCTAAACACCAGAGGTGCCTCCCACCCTGAACTGCCCTGTGGTGCAGGACTTAGGAAAACTGGCAGTAAAGACTCACAAGCGTGCTGTGATTTGGGGTAGCTGTTATTACAAGCGTGTGTGATTGTACCCATGTACAACAACCACGAGTGTTTGCAGTCAAATCGTATCTCACCACATCTCATCTCCGTATTTGCTGCATGGCTGAAAGAGGTTGGACACACGTTGTGCTGTTGTGGGAATCTCACCTTGTTCTGTACTGCCCATGCTGATACCACAAGTGTGTACATAACAGCTGAGAAGGACAGGTAAGATCAGTGCCCCCGTGGGCAGTGTGTCCTGTGCACACCAAACAAATGACAGCTCCTGCCCCAAGCAGTCTGGGGACTGAATAGTGGGTAAAAGTGTGGGAGAGAAGGTCTGCTGGATTTTCTGTCTTGCAGTCAGAGAATGGAGAGATGGAGCTCACTGTGGGCTCCCTGGCTTTAAAGAGGTCTGGATCAGGCCCTAAGTCACACTTCAGAAGCCATCTCTGCTGCAGGCTCCCGGCTATCCATAAATATTTTTAGCTGTCTCATGCAAGCAGCTGGAATATCCTGCAGCCTGCTGCAAACCCAGAAGTGTGTGCAGCCCCTACAAACCACGGGCAGAGATTGCAATAGATACTGTGTACATGTAGGCACACGGTTTGTGGCATGGGGAGTGGAGCTGTGGCTGAGCCTCATCCCTAACTGGGTACAGCTGTGAGCAGCAGGTGAACCTTGTTGAAGGTAACGAGCCATGGAGTGCCCAGGGGCACTGACCAATCACCACAGGGAGCAGAGGGCACACAGGGGTGATGCATGAGCCACGAGGGGTATGGAAGGTTGGGCTAAAGAACAAGGTGGGCCGATGCTTAAAGCCTTCTGAAATGGTATGATGATACTTTGTGTATTGTGGCTTTGCAAAATGTATGCTTAACATCTTTGGGAACATTGAAACAGTTCCCGTGGTGTCTCTGGGCTGGCAATTCCCTTTAAAAACTTTGACACTGTTCCCATGGGGGTCTGGTACGAGGGGCTGGCAATTCCCTTTGCCTGGGTGTTGATTTGTTAGCAACGGATATGAAATTTTGAGGAACAAGGTGCTGAACACTAGCAATTGCAAAGAGCTGCACTAGCTGAGCTCTGGGAAGATGCCAGTGTGTTTCTTGGTGCCGATGTTTTTCTCCCTCTGCTCTTTCAGCACGGATGGCCATATCCAGGAAGGTGTCTGTGAGGAGTGAGTATTGTGGAGGAAACGCGGCCGCAGCTTTCCCAGCTCCGGGCCGAGGAAGGACATGGTGAGTCACATCAAGGTTTTATGAGCACAGGAGATTTTCATGTTGGTTGACTTATGCTGATGTAGGAGTATCATGCATCTCTAATGCAGACGTGGGTAAGCTCTGTCTGCCTCACCCACAGGTACCACGAGGGCAGCTGTTTAGATAGGATCACCAGGTTTCCACTAGAGGCTGCACTGGTCTAGGTGCGTTTCCTGGTGCAGGCTGGCTCATCACCTCCTCACCTGGAGCTGTGCGTGCAGGAGGAATTTGCTACAAGAGCAATAATGAGTCTAATGCTGAAGCCTCCCTCGGATCTTGGCATTAAATCCTGATATGTTAGAGTGATGAAAGCACTGCATCGGCTGTGCTTGCCCAATGTTCCTGATAGACACCCTTGCATGTCTGTTGGGGTAGCAGCTTTGCTGGTGGGGGCTGCACCTGTGCTCAGCTGAGGGCACTGCCCAGGTGCAGATCCTCAGCTGCTGGGGGGGAGGAGGGTCGAGTAGTGCCCTTTGATTGGTTAGGGTTCAGGCTGGGGGTGCAGGAGCTGGTGTGGGTGACTGCTCTCCAAGATCAGCTCCTGAGTTCTTCAAAACAACCATAAAACCTGCAGGAAGGAGATGCCTGAACTCTGTAGCCTTCTTCAAATAGCCATGTGTTACTATGCAGCCATACAGAAATGGCTTTTGGAGGGAAAAGGTACGAGCTTGACATCGAAGGGACTACAAATGGTAAGTGCACTGCAAAACTCTATTTGCTTACCCCTACCTTGGGTCATTTACTTGTGCTCTCAGTTTTTATTCTGCTGGCTTTTTTCTTTTGATTCTGTGGGTGTTCTTATATGGGAGTAGCTCTGGTGTGTCCATAATTCAGCATATCCTTCAAGTGTGCAGCAAATAGGGTCTCTTCTTTTCTGTAGCCCTTGGGGGTTTTATGTCTCACAAAGCAGTGCAGGGCCTTTTCTTCATCACTACCTTGGTCAAGGATTTGCAAGCAGACATGTTTAGCTTAGCCCTAAGAGGCCCTCCTTTTTAGAAAAAGGGATATCATGCTCAGCACCAGGAGTGGCAGGGAGCCAGCTGTGCTTCTCTTTAGCCCTGGAAGTCATGTAGTGGAGTGCAAGTGTAGGCACACGGTTTGTCGCATGGGGAGTGGAGCTGTGGCCGAGCCTGATCCCTAACTGGGTACAGCTGTGAGCAGCAGGTGAACCTTGTTGAAGGTAACGAGCCATGGAGTGCCCAGGGGCACCGACCAATCACCACAGGGAACAGAGGGCACACGGGGCGATGCATGAGCCACGAGGGGTACGGAGGGTTGATTTAAAGAACAAGAAGGGGAGATACTTTAAACCTTCTGAAGTGGAGTGGTGGCACTGTGTATTGTGGCTGTCTCAACTGTGTCACATGCTGTAACATGGAAGAGCAACTGGCCGCCGTGGCTGCTGTTTGGTATACCAAGTTTGTTGAAAAACTGTGTTTGTTTATTTGACACAAGAGAAGTGCTCGGAGAAACAAGAGGAATGAGGTGGCAGGTTTTGTCCTCTGTGGTGTTATACAAGGGAGATCAGGGCTCTTGTGTGCCTCCTTGTTAGAAATACCTCTTTGCTGAATGCCTGCGCTCCTTCTTCACCTAACTGCTGATAGGAGGATCTTGCTGAGCGCTTGCTTGGCCATCTCTTTGCAAGGGTCTCTGGAGCAGATGTGTCTGTGTGTTCATCTGTGGGACTGCCAGGGTGGGCGAGAGAGACCCTTCGGGGTTAAGGGGACGGATACCGCGGCCCGGCGTGGGGGGCGTGGGCAGGAGGGGGATTAGCGGGGGGTTACCGCTGGGCACTGACTGCAGCCCCCCGGGGCTCCCGCCGACTTTCGGGGCTCCCCGAGCGGCGGGGCGGCGCCGGCCGCCCGCCCGCGCTGCCCGGCGGCCCCGGGGGAGGGCCGGGGGGGTCCCGCCTCGCCGCCCGGCCCCTTTGCATTGCGCATGGGCCCTCCCCGCCGGGTGGCCATGTTGCAGTGCTAGCAGGCAGCGCAGAGGCGGCGGGCGGCAGCGCAGCGCAGACACCGCACCGCGATGGCCGTGGCCGTGGGCAGACCGGCGGTGCGCGGGGCCGGGGGGCGGCGGGGGCAGCGCGGGGCCGGGGCCGGATGGCCCGAGCGCCGATGGCCCGAGCGCGGCGGCGGGCTGTGCCGGGGGCTGCAGGAGCGCAGCGCCGGGGATGCCGTGCCGGGGGTTGTAGGGGTGCGGTGCCGGAGAGCGCGGTGGGCTCGCCCCGGCGCGCCTCCTCTGCCGCTTTCCGGGGCCGGGGGAGCCCGCGCAAAACTTTTTTTGGCCCCGTTTTGGGGCCGCGGCTCGTGATTGCGACGGGGCCGTGGCGGCGGCAGGCAGCTGCTCGCGGAGCCCCGCGGCACCGGGAGACGGCGGGGGTGGTCCCGGGCTGCGCCCGCCGCCGCTGGAGTGTCGGTGCCTTGCCGCGGGTGTTTCTGCCCCGCCGCTGCCCGTGGATGGGAAAAGCTGAGAGCGGGAAGGGCTGTGCCCCGTGCGGGTGGGCAGCCGGCGGGCGGGACGGGCCCGCGCTCCCCGGGAGGCTGCGGCGGGCGCGGCACGGCAGTCCCGGCATGGAAGTGTTCTGGGGCACGCGTGTCCTGCGTTTTCCCGCGTGACCGTTTTTCTGGGGGTGTGGTGGCCGAGAGGGTTTTTAGGTTCGTTTTGAGAAAGACAAAAGATTTCCCCCTGACGGGGAGAAAGTGAAAAAGCCCCAAACCCACGAAAACTAAATATGCCGAAAAAGAAAAGGAAATCTCTCGTATCCAGCTTGCAGAACCGTGAATGAAACTCCACCGTGACCAGACTGAATGCGCTTTTGTGCATTGTCGGCCAGGGGAGGGAGAGACTTGAACGACTTCCCGGTAACTTTTTCACTGCTTGGGAGTAGCATAGGAGTTGCCCATGAGTGGAGGACTTGCATGTGACTCCCTCTCAAAATAAGAAAATGGTCTGCGTTCAAGATGTGACCAGGATGAGACAAGTTTCTTTTAGTGTTTATTATGTGCTTGTGGATCTGCGGGGCTCTATGGTTCCTGTGATGTGGCAAAGCAAATGTATGGAGATGGAGTTAATGGTGTTACTGGAGGTGGGGAAGTTATGCTACTAAGCAAAATGAGAGCTGGTGTTTCTGAGCAGAATACCTATAAATTATACCAGCCATTTGTAAGGCTTCTTCTGAAATGTTACCTTGATCTTAAGTCTAAAGCATGCCTGGAAATTGAACTTTGTCTTTCAGTGTAAGAATATGCATTGAAAGTGTGGCTTCAGATGGTTTTTTTAGGGCAAGCTGAAGGGTATTGCCAAGCACAGCCTTTTGGCTTTGTGTGGGGCAGTAACTTTGCAGCATGAATAGGCTCAGGAACGTGGCTTATTGCGAGATGTGATTGCTGTTTGTTCTTGTGAATGTGTTTGGTGCTTTTTTTTTTTTCTTGTTGTTATGCTAAACTGGTGCTGCTGCTGAGCCTCTTGGGTTATTTTGGGGAATCCAAGTCCCCGGCCATCCCAGAACCACATCCACAGAAGGTTTTGCACCAGCTAAACCAAATTCTTGTCTGTGGACTGCTGAGTCCAGTCCAGTGGGACTGACTGAGGGATGAAGCACCCGTCAGCATGAGAGAAGCATGGGAGTGTGGGAGAGGGAAAGAGGAAGGCACTCAGCTTCCTCGCAAGCAGCTGCCGGGCAGACCCTCCATCCTGCGGAATCCGTGCTTTTTGGACAAGGGAGTTGCTTTATCTTGGGCTGATAAGAGAAGAAAGGATGGTGGCCTGGCACTCAGGAGGTGTTGGGCATGTTCTCTCTTACGTACCTCCTTATCTAATCCTCCCTGCTCCCACTTTGCATGCTGCTGTTGTGTGGCTGGGAGGGTGGCAGGCAGTTGGAAGGAATAGTTAATTATATGTTAGAGCAAGGCAATACTGGTGAAGGTTTGCCTTTCCAACTTTGTTACAATGCATGATGAAGTGGAGCTGTGAGTGGCATGCATCTTCTTGGAGGGAGAATTAAAGGAAGGGGGGAAAGAAAAAGGAAAGGAATGAAACCAAAAGCGAGTCAGTTGGAGTTAAATGACGATAACATTCCTGAGTCACAACCTTTTATGTCCTGGCAGGATATGACATTATGTTAATTGTAAAAGTATGCATAGAAAAATAACTTGAGCAAACTGCTCTGAAGTGTCTGTGTTTAATTGTAGCCGGGCAGGGCGTGTTTTGGTAGGATGGGAGGCTTCCTTTTTAAGGCCGTGATCCCACAGATGTGAAGGCACATGTGTAATGTGCTGCCTGTAATTTCATTTGACTTAATGGAGTCTGATCTGGGCATGCAAATGTAGAGGCATGCATAAGCAAAGTTTTGGCAGGATGGGTGCCGGGAGCTGCTGTGGGAGCTCTCAGCTGATGAAATCCATATCTGTGCTTAAACATGCACCAGGCTGAGAGGATGCTGTGGTCATCTGGGCTCAGTGTGAGATAAGTCCTTTGCAGTTTGGAAGCTGTTGAGATGTGCTGGCTCGGGACAGTTTTCTTCCTCCTGGATTCATCCCCAGCATCTTGACCAGCGTTGGATGGTTTGTTCATAGGTCTGAGTATGGAAGAGGGCCCTGGCCTACCTACCCTTCTCTTTATGTGTTTATCCTAAATGTGTATGGAACCAGAGCTTGGTTGTGTTACAGGAGTGAGACTCATGTTCATTTAAGAGTACATATTGATGTACTCCCCTCTCCCAGTCTAACAAAAACTGAGGGGAAAATGAGGCTGGAGTGCAGATTTTGCATGGGAACCATAGAAAATGTTATCTGAGAGATTAAAACAGCACAATGTATTCTTACTCTTCAATCTGTTTTAAAAATACTTGATAATGAGAGACTGCTGGTTTCCATGGAGGGGAGGAAGTAGAGGGAGATGGGAAGGTAGAGCAGGGCTGAAGCCTCTGTGCTTTGTTATTGAGCAGCAGATTTGCTGACACCCACTGGGCTCAGCAAGAGCTGGGGGCAGCACCTTTGCAGAGCCACATCTGTGTGTGCTGCTGGATGCCACAGAGCCACCAGGACCACTGGCCTGGGACAAGAGATGGGCAGCAGGGAAGGGGATACCCCATGCTTCTGCCTTGTGGGGCTGCAGACTGCTCTCACTGAACGTGGTGGTGCTGTGGGTGTGGGTGGCGCTGCTTGGGCTGCTGAGGTGGCCAGGGCACAGGGTTTGCCTTCCTTTCCTGCTGCTGCCAAATGGGGCTTTTGGGCCTGGCCTGGCTCAGCTGTCTGCGCCAAGGAAGCTCTGGGTGGTGCACACAGGACTGTGTTTTAGTTTGTGACCTTTTTGTTTCCTTTATTCACCTCGCTGCCTTGTTTGCAGTAGGAAATTATTTCAGACAGTTCGTGCTGCTCCTGTTGATGCTAACAATGGTGGGAACCTGCCTCCTCCTTGCTTTTATTTCAGCACAGCCTCAGTCACGGGGCAGGTTGTGTGTGTGCCCGCCACAGGCTCAGGACCTCTAGCTTTTGCAGTGGGAATGAGCTGGGGTCAGATACTTGAGGTACTTGCAGAGTCCTTGCTTTGTGTAGGTGAGATGATGGGGAAGCAATTTTAGTGCCTGAGTAAGGCCCCTAAAATAATGATGAGGATTGACTAAGCATGAATCTGAGGAATAAAATATTTACACACGGCTGAGGCATGTTTTATGTGTCTCCTTCCCACCCCTGCAGCGGCCCTGTGGCTCTCTGAGGTGATTCTGGGAGCATGGGTGTGAGGCTGCTCAGTGTTTGCTTGGCAGGAGAGAGGCCAAGGGCACAGGGTCTTCTGTTGGCTTGGCAAGTGCTGCAGCTTCATCCAGCCTTGCCCTTGGCGTGGTTTGGCTCTAGGCTTCAGTCCTGTGAGCTGCAGGGGCTCTTTCAGGGGAGGATACTGAAGCAGCTTCAGCGTAGAGCAGTTGGATGCGCCCAGGTGATGTAAAAATAAACAAGAAAAGCCTCCCAATAGTACGCGAGGGTTTTTTTAGGTACGCTGTGTAGCTGCCTTCACTTCCAGCTCTGTGAGCAGCTCTCCAGCCCGCTGGAGGAAGCGATGCGTGATAATGGTTCAGACAAACACCACGGCACGGGGACAGTTCAGCGCTGCTGCTGCTGCAGGAGGCTCTGGAGAAGAGACACAGAACCCACTTTGGGCTCTCTCTCTCTCTTAGCTCACAGCAGCATTAATGGAAATTTACCCCAAATGTTGTTCTTGCCCTACAGAGTGTAAGTCCTTGTTCGCATCTGCTACGCAGTGCGAGTAAGAGATGCTCCTTCTTGGCTGCTCCCTCCAATCTGGATGCGTTTCCCCATTCACTGCACCCTGGTGCCTGGTTTAGACACATGTGGGCCAGGACTTTGTTGCCAGAACTGTTCTTGTCCCCAGCTTGGGCAGGTGTGATGGATGGGGGTGTAGGGAGTGTCAGCTTGGCCATGCACGAGGTGCTGAAGGAAGAGCCACAAGAAGGAAGAACAGCTCCCTATGGTTTTCCTTTAGCAGTTCCCAGCCTTTCTGGAAACTTTCTCCCTCTCTGGAGTGCTCTGCTCATCCCATCTAAGTGGTGCTCTGCTGGCACAAGCTGTAGTCCAAAGGCCAATACTGCCTTTCCCTGCTAGTACAGTTATTTTGCTGAGCTTCGTGATTTATGAGTCTTGAGCTATCTTTGGGACTCCTTACTTAAAAATACAGGCTGTGCCCATGTTTTTGGCGACACAGGCTTAGTATCTGGATTTGCAATTAGAGCTGTTGAAGTGTCTGCAAGTAGGAAGAAGCTGCATCTTTTCTTTCAGGCTTAAGGTTTTTGTTCTCTGTAGTAGCATCCCACATAAGGTGCTGTCAAAGAGCAGAGTGCTGCTGTTTTGTGGAGTTGGTGCCTTCTTCCATCTGAGCTTACAGGTTCTTTAGATGTTTCCATTGTCTAATTGGATTTTCTGTTTCTGGGTTTCTTTTCAGATGGGATCTAGCTGCTGGAAATATGTTATTGAAGTACTGTAATTGTGGGTTATTTCTTTACCAGATCTGCTCATGAATACTTGGCAGGAGCTAATAGAAAAAGACTTGGTTTAAAACCACTTTGGTTTTGCCACCGTTGCTGCCCCTGCTTTGCCAGTGGCTCCTGAGAACTGATTCCTCTGCACAGCAGTAGTTCTAATAGAAATTGTTCCTGGAAATCTGCATGCCTCTCGTGACTTTCATTCAGGAATTATATTAACCTCTCTCACGTGATGGGTGTGGAAGTGAGGCACTGTTTTGCCTCCTGGGAGGGATATTTTTAAATGTCTTGCTGGGCTGTTTGGGGCTGTCTGTGGATCTGAAGGTGTCGTGCCAAGTCTGGGTGTTTCACTGGTGGCTTCGCTGGGTGCAAAGTCAATTACAATATCCTGTGTAAGCCAAAGGCTCTACAGAACTTAATTACTAGAAGGGCTGAATGTGCCAAGTGTGCAAAGTGCTTTGTGTAAGCACGTGAACTTGGCTCGAATTAAGTTTCTGGCAGTCTGGTGGTGGCAGCTCTGTTTTTGTCTGTAGAGAAAGTGAAAGGCTCAAGTTGGGGAGATGGCTTGTTGGTGACCCTGTGAGCTTGTGGCTCTGCAGGGCAGCACGGAGAGGGGTTCACAGCTAAGTATGGTAGTGTGACTTGCAGTAGAGGTGGATTTGCAAGGCTGCTTTGAGCCTTCCAGATGGGGGTTCCTGCTGTAGCCACAGTCAAGTCTTTGCATGTTGACACGCTCAAATCCAAATCATCTTCTTTCAGTCCCCATGCAAACCCTTCTCCTCTGACCTGAGTCAGCCTGGAGCTTTTGGCAGCTTTCAGATGAATGAACAATGCCAATGATGGTCCTGGCTTAATTTTTCTAGGACAAAATTTGGCAGGCAACAGACTAGCTTGGAAATGAGAAAGTTTCAGCCTGGAAAGGTGAGGGTACCAGGGTATGACTGACACTCCTGGTGTCTCCCTGCAGGAACATGGATTTCCCCGCCTGCCCTGGATGTGTCTAGGAAATGTACAGGGTTGCCAGTAAAGAGGTTGTGCATACATGTAGTTGGATTTTCTTTTTCTTGCTTCATCTGTGATTAAAGGTTTTTTCTCTGTTGTCTCCTTTAGTTTTAGTTGGTAGGATTCCTTTTCTTGGGTATCTGTGGAAGGAACACAGAAACAGCATGGCTAATGTTATTTCAACAGTCTTTGTTGTTGTTTTGTTGCTAGTTTGAGGTGTCAAGGCTGATATTGTCAGAAAGCGTGGAATTAAATAATTGGGAGCAGTACTCATTTATTCTGAGGTTTGCAGTGAAAAGATGAGGTTGTCATACTGTGAGCAGGTATTGCTCCCTGTAAGTGCTGGGAGTGATTACAAGGCTTAACGCAGCCATCTGGGACTGAACATATGCACAGTCCTCAAATCTTCATGTCAAGGCCCCAAGAGGAGAAGGGATTTTGTGATATCGTCTGGTGACAAATCACACCACTTCATCACCACATCCATTGGCTGCTGCTTTTTCCTCCTTCTAAACTGCTTCATGTCTGGGTTGGCCTATGGCAGGCCTCGTTATACCTTTGCTTTTTTGGGCAGAGTTCTGTGCACTGAGGTTTTTTGCCTGCGTGTAAGGACGAGGGTCTGGACGGTGGAGGGGAGGGGGGGAAGTAATCTTTCAGATCTTGTTTCAGCAGTTCACCTAAAGCTTCCCCTAACTCTGGCCAGGTAATGCAACTCCCTGCCACTGTGGATATCTTAGCAGAAGAAACAACCAATCAACCAGTATGCCTTTGTTAACCTGTAGAATCAGACGATCAAGATTTTTCATTGCGTTTGAAAAGGGTCTTATTGTTTTTCTGCATCTTGTGTGTTGTCTCCAAGCCAAGAGAAATCCCTAGTGCTTTTAAATGAATGCTTTGCTGCCACAAGCTGTCTTTTTTCACAGAAAAATTCCAGCCTAGTCTCATTCTGTTTCATCTGCCTCATTAATATTAAATACATGGCACTTTAATACGGCAGCCGGAGGAAAAGCAGGGAATTTCAGCTAATATCTGACAATGGCAAGCTGAGATTAAAAGATATCAGAGTGCTGTCGCTATATATAAAAGAGCTGGCATTTTTCAGGAGCACTTGACCTAATTTATGTCAGTTCTTTTCTCTCCTTGCTCCCTTAAATCTTTGCATCTTTAAGTGAGCCCTGAGATGCTCCTGCCTTTCTTGCAGGCCTGGCTCACTCTTCTGGGAGAGGGAAGGCTTTGGTGGTGGCAGCGCAAGTCCCTGGTGTCCAATGGAGGCAAAAGTGGCGCCAGATCCTGGAGCTCTCTGCGCTGAGGAGAGCCTTCGTGGAAGAAGTGTGGACTTGTGCTGTAGGGCAGCTCTTCAGCAAAGCTGTGGTAGGCTCTCCTGATGCCCTGAGTTGCACGGAACCTGGCTGGAAGTAAGAGAATAAACAACTTTTCAGAGCAATGCCTCCCCTTCTGGGACGCACAGTTGATGGTCACTGAACAACTGGAACGATTCACGTGTGTTTCTGATGTGTGATTGACTAGGACTGTCAGGGGACCTTCGGTTGTGTGTTTCCAGGTAGCTGAATATTCATCCAGCTGGAAAGCACTCCTGCTATTCAGCATTTGCACTTGAGCAGTTATTAATTATTAGAGCAGTAATTAGCAGAGCCACTTAGGATTAGGGTTTGTGTGGCTGACATGCTGGAAGTGTTTCGGCCTCTGATTTGGTGTGTGGTCTTGGGCAAATGTCTTTGTCTTGGTGTGCCTTTGTTTTCTGCCTGTGTAAAGCAAGAGATAATTCCCTCTTTTGTTTAGTGAGGTGCCAAGCTCTGATCAGAGAATTAATAGCACACCATAGTCATCTCTGCAGGCCTCGCCCTGTTGCACCAAATCGAGTGAACTCTTGTGGCACAGAGGCATTACCAGATTAATGCTTTTAATTAAAACTGCCTTCAAGAAAATAACTATTCAAATAGGGTAATATGCAAGTTGGTGTTTTCAAGGAGATGTAACAATAAGGAGGAAGGGTTTAAAGGTGAGCTGTGTGAGTAACTCTGACCTTGTTTCTCTGGGTTTGCCTGAGTGCAATTGAGGGCATTTTTCACGTAGCGCATTCCTTAGTGATACTTAAATTCTCTGGTGTAGGCCAGAACCATTTAAACAAAAAGCCAGAGGTGTTTTGTTGCTTAAACAAAACATTATTTGAAATTGTGGGTTGCCATGTGACTCCTGTCTCTTACTGAACACAGCTACATTTCCTCTAAGTTTGGCTTTGCCATGCATGGAGCTCAGAGAAGCTTTATTTTTTTTCCAGTGGGATATGCTTTACAGGATTCTAATATAACCTGAGGAAAGTGGGATTTTCATAGCCTAACCAAGTAACCTGATGATTTCTTCCAGTGGGTTGAGCCAGAAAGCCAGAAGTATAAATCCAGGCTAGCTGTGATACAGTTTATGTGCTGTCCTGGTTTCAGTTTGAAGGGAGCTATAAAGTTCACACGGGCTAGAAAATGTTTCTGGCATCAATTAGGTGGTTGGTCCCTATGTAAAATCCAGGGTAAGGAGTCCCAAGGGAAGGGTGTGTGGATGTTGTCAGTATCCACGCTGTGGTAAATGTATCTTTTTCTGAGCTGTGTGTGCTCAAACATCTCGGCAATTGGAAGCTGCTCAGGGCTGTAGCCTCGCATTCCCGTTTTGGTGCCGTGCCTTGCAGAGGAGGATAGTGGCCCAACATGTAGGGTTCTGCGGTGCTGGGTGGAAGGAAGGAGGATGGAGGTGGCTGGATGTGTGCCACCCTCCTGGGTACAGTGTAAGTAGGAAGGTTGTGCAAGCCCGCTCTTGAGGTTTATGCTCCAGTTGGCACCCTCAGGGGCTGCTGAGTGACCTGAGGAAATGTGAATTAAGACATCAAGCATCCAAGGAAGGGCTGCTCCAGCCTGCACTGACTCTCCTGGGGTTGGCATGTGCTGCTGGCCGGGTGCTGGTGTGTGACCTGGGAACCCTCATGCTGCGCCTGCCGACTCAGCTCCTTCTCCTGGGCAGCCATGGGAGGTAGAGCTGGGCATTAGCTTTCCTCTTTGAAGGCTTCCTGAGTTCCTCAGCAGGTATTCATCTGTCAGACCCCAGCTGCTCTGGAATATGAGCAACCCATGAAGGGCTGCTTGTGGCTTCGTGCATCACCTCCCGCTTTGAGCAACGTGGAGGTGGAGGCTGCAGTCTTAATAAAGGATATGCAGCAGCAGATCCCTCGCTTTGGTATCTCATTAAATAACTGGAGCCAAGGGCAGAAACGTGCCCCGCACATGGGAATTGTGCCCCAGTTTTGGCATAGGCGTGTCTGCAGCACTTGGAGATACAGAGCATGTCAGAGCAAGGAGCTCCTTCATGTGAACTAATCTTCCCTAGACCTCTGCAGGAAGCGCTTGCTTGGAGCAGCCTTAATTTGCCTCGGGCCGTGTTTGTCTTCCCGAATCCCTAGGTTTGGCTCCATAAATTTGCAGCAGGATTTACCTGCTCTGTCAGGTCTTCACAGCCGGGCTGCTGCAGGAGCTGAGGCCGGTGCAGCAGAGCCTGCTCATCTGTCCTTCTCAGCTGCTGTGTGCTGGCACAGAGCTTGGCCAGGCCCAACAGCCCAGGGCCTTGCTAGTGGAGGGATGCCTCACTGCCTGTCCTGGTGCTTCCAGGGAAAGAGAGGAGTTGAGAGGAAAAAGGGAATGAGAAATCTGAGTACCGCAAGCTCAAAAAGCAACAGCGTAAAGTAACTACGGGAGGGGCGAGCTGATGGCAAATCCTCTTGCTTATTGTTGTTATTCAGAGAAACAGCCTTGCAAAATGTTCTGTTCCAGAAGCTGTCCTTGAGCTATGGATTTCAACCAAGAGCAGCGCAATATGTATCATCTGCATTCATAAGGTTGCAAGAGTTTGGATTCTGTTTAGCTTGACTGTTCTGGAGAAATCCGAGCAGCTGGACTGTCCAGAAGCATAGTACTCCAGGGAATTCTGTTTGTTGGCTTTTGGGATGTAAGGGAGAGTAACACTGGGAGTATGGGGTTCATTTAACACTGCACTGTTACAAGCAGTGGCATGGGTTGCTAAAGCACAAGCCTTGACAGGAGGGCAGAAATTAAAATTAAGTCTGAATCCAACTGCTTCTGCTTTCCCTTCAAAGTGCAAACATGACTGGGGTGGACAGTCGAAGCAGAATGTGGTGGCCAACATTAATTAATCTGTGGGGGTGGATGCTGGCTCCAGTTTAACCTTCTAGCAGCTCCCACAGCTAATGGACGTTGCAGCAGCTTACGTATGGAATAATTTATGAATTTGGAAGAACACGAGTCCAGAGAATGTGGGTTAATGCCAGTGGTTCGCAAACCTCTGCCAACGGTCTTGTGAGCGGCGGGCTGCTGTGGGAAAAATAACATTGGATTAGCGCAGGGTAATGTTTGGAAGTGCCCCACTTAGCTCCTAAAGGCCGGCCCTTGTGCAGAACTATGCTGGGCTCTCGGTAGGACGCTCCAAAGTAGCAGAAATGCGTTACATCTGAGTCTGCTGCATGCACCAAACGAGAAGTGGGGAGCAGCACAGGGAGATCATTTTAGCTCCAGGCTTTTCCCAAGCAGCCTTAGCAGCATCTTTGTTGTTTGGGAGGCCAGTTTCCTCATTCCAGGTAATTGGGCTGTCTGGGCACATGCCAGGTCACTTGATCTTGCAGCTCCAGGGCAGCTGGGTCCCATTCCAGCCCTGTCCCCTGGCTTGGGAGCTGGTGTCGGGCGCCTTTGCCGCAGCCAAGGAACGGACGCCTTCCCTCGGCACCAGGCTCCAGAGCCGGATGTGAGCCCAGCAGCACTCCAGGCCTCTTTCCAGCTCTGCAGGCTCCTGCTTTTAATTAAACTGTCGCGACACTGGGACGGCCGGAGGATGACTGAGATACCCGAAGCCGAAGGTCCGGCTCACAAAGGTGTTTGGGAGCCTTGGAATGCGGATGGGAAGCCTTGAACGGCTCACAGGGCAGGATCGGTGTCTGCCTCCCACCAGTTGTGGTTTATTTCCTCTCTGCTCGTCCATCCACTCAGTGGCAGGGCTGAAAACATCTCTGAGGTCTGGCTTTAATAAGCAAGTGTATCCTCACGGCTGAGGGGGACCTTAAACAATGGCTAGCCCTTTGCAAGCCTGCTGAAGAAGTAGATGTGCACGCTTACCTGTGAGGATCTTGGTGGATTTGAGATAATTACAGATGGCTCCAAGGAGTTTGGCTGTGCTCGATCTGTGTTATATGGCATTTCTTTGCACTTCATGCCTCTAGGCTCGGTTCCGTGATAGAGCAGTGCTTGCCTCTGAGCAGCTGCCTGCCTGCTGGATAACGTGGTCCCCTCGTGGAGCTTATCCCTTTGCCAGCCACGAAAGCATCTTCCCTCACACTTCCTGGCCAACTGCTCTTTCTGCTGTGTGTATAAATGACTGCTTGCTGCCACTCCTGTTACAAATGCCCATTGTTCCAGTGGACAGGTTGAAATACAGCATAATCCTCAAATATTCTGCCGATTTGACGTATACCATGAGCTCACTGAACATGCAGCTCTGCCAGAGACTGTGTTGGGATGGAGAACTTGGGAAGAAGTAGCAGCTAGGGCAAGTCTGGCTCTGGAACTGATGTGGGGGGAATGCACCAAACACAGAGCTGATAGTAGTTTTTGGATCAAGTCCTTGGAATTGTGTGTAAGTCCAAAGAAAATTTTATTGTTACAGGATTCGTTTAATTAGCATCTGGAATGTAGCCACTAACGTAGGTTTGTGTGTAGAAAGATGGCTAGTACTTTCCTTTAGGAGTTGTTGTTTTCTACATGTAGATGTTCAAACAATACTTAGGGTTAATAAAACCTAGCAACAGCCAAAAGCAAAATATTTTTCTCTTGCTTATTTCCTTGCTCTGTACATTTAGACACTGTTCTTATTGTTGGGGTGGTTTTTTGTTTTTTGTTTTTTGTCTTGGGCTATGTATGTCCCTTTTTCTAGAGCAGAAAGGAAAATTGTTCACCAACAAAAGCTAAGCTTATGGAAACTACCAGTTGGCTGAAGGTTCAAGGCCTGGAAGCGTCTGAACCTGCTGACACGAGGGGACTTGGGGGTGTCACTGGAGCCTCCAAAGCCCTTGCAGTGAGGGAGGAAGGAGGAGAAGGGTGACTGTACAGGCTTGTGCTTTAATAAGAGCCATTGATGAAGGGGGATGTGGGGAGGTTTTTCCATATGCAGCGGCTTATGCCAGTTTTGCATCTGCCTTTATTTGCATTATTAGCATTACGCTAATAAATCTGCTCTAAACCTGCTTGCAATCCCTGATGCTGTGACACTGCTGTTTGCCAGCGGTTTGCACGCTGCCCCTTGCCAGGATCCAGCCCTGAGGTGGAAGCTGTGCTCACACAGCTCAGGAGGCTGCTGCATCTGCCCAGCTGTGGCCTCGTTGCCTTTACAATAAAATCCTGCCTGCACCAATCACATTTTAACTTTTCCTCCCCAGGAATTGCTGCCCTAGTTATAGAGGTGTTTGCAAAAGAAGACCCTGCAAAAGAACCTTGTCATGTAAGCCTGATGTTGGGTGTTATTGCTTGTAATTGAGGGGAAGATCCTTTCCCAGTGTGTAGAGTTCCTAGGCTCATCTCCTGTGGAAAAACCCTTTTCTTGTAGGGTGGTGGTGCTGCCTGAGCCACCTTTGGAGGCTGCCATGGGCTTTGGTTTTCCTTGCTGGTGTTTTGCGGGGGAGGCTGAGGATGTGTTCTGCAAAGGACAGAGATGGTCAGCTGCTGGAGGGGATTGGGCTGTGCTGTGTCATGCAGAGACCTTGGTGACCTGTGCTGTGCTGGGGACTTGTTCCGTCAGGTCCTTCACACTGGGTTACTTTGTCACCAGCAGCTGGAATTCAAGGAAAGCTTTAACACTTCTGGGGGGTGGGCAGGAGCAAGATCAACTCCAGAACATCAGTGTGGAGCAGCGTGGGACTCTGGATACTTCTGGGACTTGGTTTATCTCTCTGGAATGAAAGGTTTATCTCTGCTCCAGCTCAAAAACTGGAGCTGTCAAGCTAATCCTTGGATTTCTTGTGAGTAGAGAGTTAATCCTTTCTTCTGGTGCTGTGAATGTTTATTTAGCCATGTGTTTATGGAGTTCAGACTCTTTGGGCAACTGCTGATGTCCTGTCCAGGGACTCTTTATGGCTTGTAGCATCACCAGGATTGTAGTGGCCATCACACATCTTTGTGGTCCTGCCCCTTAACAAGTGATGGATATGGGGAGGGCTGTGGGAACATCGCTGGCTGTGGGCTGCATGTGAGAAATGTGTTTTGTCTTGCAGTGTCTATCGACTCCAGGAACATGAAGTTTCTGTAGCAGTTATCAGTGCAGCGAAACACAAGGAGGATAAAAAACCTAATGTAGGGTGGCCTTCTAGTCCCATCCCCTAAAAATCCCAGTGTTATGGCTGTGCTGCAGACTTAGATCAGATGCCCTTTTCTCTGGGGAAACTGTGGCCAGGGAGGTTTTTTGGAAAGACAAAACAGGATCTTTCAAGGTAACCACAAAAATTTGGAGTTAGCGAGGTGGAGGGAAGGAAGTAATTCAGTCGAAATATAGAATTGCTCCTATTCATAAAAATTTTAGTGTTGGCTTTCCCTGTTTAGGGCAGGAAAACCAGGACTTGCTGAAAGCAAGTGGGGAACTTTATTGCTTTCAGGTAGTTGAGAGCTCCAAGTCTATGGACTAGTATTTCCAAAACTGCCAGCCAAATAACTGAGTAAACCTTCACCTTTTCCTCCACATTCAGGTTCAGTCAAACTTAATTCCACTTTCCTTCTTTCTGGAGATGAAAAACTGTATGCTAAGGCAAACAGTATTTGTGATTTTCAATATTTATTGATTGCTGACCTTTTCTTATTCACGTTGAAGGATTTCTGTGGCGCCTTGGAAGAGCTCTGTGTGCCACGAGGGGCTCTGTGTGTTGTGTTTCCCTTCTCAAAGCAGATGTGAGGGTTGTGACTCAACACTCAGCATATTAGGCCACACTGTGAATTCATTCAAAGCTGGTTCTTTGGCTTTGTTGTTTACTGGTTACTTGGTCAGTCTCACACTCAAGTGTGCCTGTTGCTAGTGAGGTTGATAACGCCGGTCTTGGCTGAACACAAGTTATTTTCTCTGGCCTTTTCCTTAACAGCCTTAGTGCAATATGTGCGCATACTTGTTGCGTATGAATTTAAGAAGAGCTGGTCTGAGCCAACTCTTTCAATCCAGTTGGTGCTGGATTGACGCTTCCTTGGTAATGCTGGACCGGAAAAGTTTCCCTGGGGAATTCCTGTGTATCTAGCACTTGCTTGGGCTCTACGAACCTTGGTAGGGATTTGTCAAGGAGCTGGGTGATGATTAGTTTGGAGTTAGGACCTGTTTGCACTCACTGCTGTGGTACCTGGGCATGGCATAAGCCATGTGTGTATGTACACCTGTGTTACCTCAGGATTTAGGTGTGAGGGACAGCTCCTGTGATAGATCTGAGCTCTTTAGTCCAGAATGGAGAGAAGTGGTATATAAATGACCTGAAGCTGCGTGCTTTGGTAGGCACAGCGCCGGTGCCCTGCCTGGGAGCTGGGTCTGCGCAGACACCGGCCGTGTGTCTGTGTGCTGGGCAGCCACAGTGTCCCCCACCTGCCCCTGAGCGGGCCGGCAGGGCACAGTATTAACATGGATCCTGCTTGAGTCCCAGGGATCATTCCTTATCCGGAGCACGATCTGGGGCACCTTCCAGTCCTGCGGCTTGTTGAATAGGAGCTGACAAAACGTGCCCTTGATGTGTGGCTGCAGCTTTTCAGGAAGGAGCAAATGGGGTTAAGGGACTGCAAGGCAGCCCTGCTGGGCTGTGCCTTCGCCACCTCAAGGGAAGCTGCTGCTTTTTGTGTCCCAGGGGCCCTTACTGTGAGTCAGGTATTGGAACAGTGCTGCCTTGTTACGGCTTTGTAAGCAAGCCCTTTGGGCTGCCTTCCTTTCTCAGAATGCCTCTTCTGCTCTGGTTCTGTTCACAACCCTAACTGGACTGGATTTGGTGGGAGCCTGGGGAAGTTTGGAGGAAAACCTGGCAATGGGGTCGGATGCTCTGTTGCCAGGTTTATTTTAATTCTGCTTTTTGTGCCTGGGGGCAGCGTCCCAGAGAGCTCCCTCCTCTCTGTGGGTGAAACTGGAGTCTTGCAGAGTTCATGTATCACCCTTCCCTCTGTGTTGGGTCCCAAGTTGGGCTGTGCCTTCTGCTTTGAGCAAAGTATAGATCCAATGACTTAATGGCCCGTGGTGCAGCTGCTTCGAGGCTATTTTAAGAGCATGACAGTGAAATACAGGAAATGGCTATTGGGTTTTCCCTCTCTGCTGCCTTGCTGGACTGTATCTGTATCTGCGGTGGTGGGACACTGTGCAGCCAGGAGGGCTGGAAAAGGGCAAAGAACTGCAAGAGAGAGAAGTATTTCCAATGGGTATATAGCAACATGCTGTCCTGCTGTCTCCCAGTTGGCTTCTGTCCTTTTGATGGGAGTTGTTTTTAACTCTTAAGGTGGCAAGTTCTTAAGTCTAGCAAGAACTGGGCCCTGTCTGGTCCTGGCTGGTGTCAGCTGGCCTGGAGTCACGGCCTGACTCGTGTGTCGTGTCACTGTGCAGCATTTCAGGGCTCATGTGACAGAACCTGCAGCTCTCTGCGCTGTGCCTGGCTGAGGGAATGGTGGGGATGCTCCAAGGGGTAGCTTTGCCCTTCCCTGCGTGTGGCACTTCAGCAGACACAGGGCAGGGGAGCTGCAGTAAACCACGTGCTGCTTTCTGAAGGGGGAGGAGAGCAGCGGGTCGGTGCGAGCAGCTGGCAGGAGCAGCGGCTCCCATTTTATTCCCTCAGCCCTGCGCAGGCAGGCAGAGAGGGAATGTTGCACGTCCTCCTGTCAGGAGAGAGATTGGCCAGAGAAGCACAGAGCATCTGGTTCTCATTGGGCTCTGCCTTTGGATGGTCTTCATTCTTGTTTGTCACATTATGTCTTTCCCCCCCCTCCTTTGCTTCCTCTCCCCTTATTTCTTTTTTTTTTCTTCCCTTCAGTGAGTTTACAAGCCTTGCTGGAATGCACATATGGTCCTTATCATCCCTGAAAGTCCAGCTTTTTTTCTTCTGCTGGTTAGCAGTTTGTGACATCAGGGGCTGTTAGAAGCATTAGTCACTTTGCCTCCGAATAGAAAGGTCCGTGGTTTTTGGAAACCTATGGAGGAAAATGCCTTTTATGTCAGTTCTTGGCATACATGGAACTGTGAGTGCTCTGAGCTTGCGCTGACCTTTAGCCAAACGTTTTGCCTGAAGACAAATGCTCGTTCCCACTCTGTGCCGCCCCTCCTGAATTGTCAGATTTTGCTGACTTCCCTCTTTCCAGAAGAATGCAACTGTATCCTTTTCCCTCCATGCTCCTGCCGAGTTCCAGCCGCTTGCCAATGTAAGCAGCTCCCCTGGCTTCCCTGCCGGCGTGCCCGGAGGCGCGGGACCAGCGGGGCTGGATGTGCCGCGGGAAGCGTGTCCTTGCCGTGTGGCAGGGGTAGCACTCGCAGCTGCCAGCGCTGCAAACCACGATATTTGCTGCTGCGTGTCCGGGAGGTGGGCATCGTGCTTCCCACCCGCTGTGGCAACTGTGCTGGGCGAGCTTGGGGCCGCTCGGGCTGGGGCACGCTGCCTCTGGGTGTGTGGGCTGCGCCTAAGCAGGTGCTGGCTTGTGATGCCTGCTTGCTGTTCCTCTGTCATCCTGCACCTCGCGGAGCGGGCCAGCCCTGCAAAGAGCATCACTCCCGCGTGTTACCGCTTGTGCAAGCGTGTCCAGCGTCACCCGAGTCTCTGGGGCCATCTGCTCTGGGGAACCCCTTGCTTGGTCTCAGTGGTGGCCTCCTCTGGCTGGAGATGACCCAGAGCCATGAGATTTTATCGGTGGAGCATTATTTTCTGCAAGAGGGGAGTGAGGGGCAGAATGAGTCCCACACCTGCCCTTCCCCTTCTGCTACTGCCCAGTGCTCTGTTGGTCAAGTTGCTTCCAGCCTTCCTCCCACAAAATAACCTTTTCTACTGTCCTGATTCTTGGGGATTAAAAGGAAAATCCAGTATATTCAGGGAGAGCCTTTTCCCTGTGACCTCCCTGTTGGATGAGCAAGGGAGCCAAGTGTGGCACAGCTCTGCTGACAGCGTTCCCTGCTCCTGGGAGCAGAGACCTGGCTCCTTGCTGTTGAGGTTGATGCTGCTGGAGGGCTGGGGCAGGGGACTGGTGAGGAGCTGTGTGTCCCTAGGCAGCTGCAGCTGGTGCCAGCTTTTATCCAGCAAGATCAAGATGGTTTCCTGCAGTCCATCCCTCAGGGACAATAGCTGCAGCAGTGAGTCACTGGTGGGTTGGTGGCAGGGAGGGAGGCACAGATCTTCATGGCTTGACTGACACATTGATGTACAGAATGAGAGCATGCCTTCCACGGGGGTCTGCTCTCCGCTGAGAGAAAAGGGGGGGAAAAGTGAGGGGGAAGAAAAACAACCAGGGACCTCCCAGACTTGGCTAACTTGTGCAGACATTTGCCCGAGCCTGCAGCCAGCCAGCAGCAGCGGTGTGGAGCCAGGAACTCCCCCTCCTCTGCTGGTGACACTGATGGTTATCTTACCCTGAAACAACAGCCAAGAAGTCCTTCCTCTCTTTCTGAACTGATTAACTGATTGATTGCTATCAGCCCTTTTCTTCTGGCATCCCTGCACGCCTAGGAGGGGAAGGGAGTTGTTCTTGCTTCCCATGTTCTCCCTGTACTCCTCATAAATCCATTGATCCAGCAGTTAAGGGTTCGGCCATCCCTTAACCCTGTGTGAGGAAGGGGAGTGGAATTATGGGCACTGTTGGGAGGAACAGGGAGCTTGGCTCTGGCAAAGGCACTGGGAATACTTGGTACCCTCCTGGCAGGGACGTCAGCTCTCAGGTTTAACTGGGAGGGAGGTAGATCTGTCTCCTCCTGACTACTCCTTGCTTCTGTGCTCCTACTCTTGCCTGAGCTGCTTTTTTATCTGAAGAGACTAAACTATCCCTGAGGTCCCTGGCTTTGGATGCAGCATCTAAGATGATTTGACCTAGTAATGAGTCAAAAATGTTGCTAGTCTGAGCTGCTGACAACAATAAAAGCTTTTAGAATTTCTTAAAGGTGCCTCCTAAGTTGTGTGGCCTCAAATAACTAAACACTTGCTTCATATTTGGGATTGAGCTCAATATTTTGCATACCAGTCTTGTTCCCCTCTTGAATTTGAGGCTGGTTTTTGTTTTCTTTAACTCTTGGGAGGCCGTGTGAAGCTGACCCCCAGCCGCCAGCAGCAGTGGGCCGGGAGGGGCCCAAGGGGAATGTTTTGCCAGCAGCCTTAAAGCAAAAGGGGCTCAACCAGGAGCTTGCTTGGATTGAGGAAAATCCCCCATCATGGTAGAGTCCTGAGCAAGGAGAGCAGACTGGGACAGTCAATGTCCTTGTGGAACTCTCCCCTTGGCCTTTTGGGAGGGGGGCTTTTTTCTTGCCTAGGAGAAGAGCAACTTTGCTTTGTTTCCAGTCAGCTGCCAGACACTTTTGGAAGCATAAGGACTCAGCTCTGCTTTGTGCTGCCTCTGGAGGAGTGACGTGGGACCCACCTTTATCTCCAGCTCCCCATCCACACAGAGACTCCAGGGAGCAGAAAACTTTCTCTTCATTCCTGCTGGCTCTGCCAAGCCATTGTGGCTTGGGAGGAATGAGCTGACTCTCCTTGCACGTGCCTCATCAGCTGAATTGTTTTATAGAGCTTCACTGAATCCTGTCCAGCCAAACCCACTGCTTGCCACAGAGCATCCATTACAGCATTGCTTGACCTGTGAAACCATTGCCACCAGGAGCTATGTGTGAAGAAAGAGATCTAAAACAGCCTCAACAGGGTTCTGAGACTGCAAACCCATTCTTGTCTTTTGCAAGGCTTTTTTCCCTCTTAAAATGAAGAGCAGTGGGATGTGAGTGCCTGACAATCAATCTCTTTAGATAAAGTGAAGGTTGCTAGTATTTGCTGTGCCTCTGGGGGCCTGTCTCTGCTTTACTTACCCCTTCCCTTCCCCTGCTGCAGTTAAAACCAGCAGCTGTGATAACAGCAGCTCCAAGATCATTGTTGATCCAAGAAATATTGACTGTGGGATGTCTTGTAGGGCTCTCTGCAAACAGAATTCAAGCGATCAGGATCTTTCCCAAGAAACAGGCATTTATTTGTTCATGTCACTCCTCAGTTTTTGTAGGGGTTAGCACATGCTCATGGATGGTATGGGAAGAGGGAGGGAAACCATGCCCTGTAATGCAGGGTTCAATACAGGAGACGTGACTGCCTTGAGGAATAGTTTAAAAATACAGGCTGCTTTTGGGATGTCTTAAGCTCTCCAATGTGTGAGAACATCCAGACACCCAAGTCTAGCAGCACATCTGGTGCAAACTGGCTGGTCTCTGCTGGAGTCTGTGGAGCTGCAGTTTTACCATGCTCTTCTTGTCCATGCATCCTGAAGGTGAGAGCAAGGAGAGGTGCTTGCCAAGCAATTACTCCTTTAGTGTGCTGGTAAGAGGTCAGTACTTGAGACACGGCTGCTTGTCTGTGGTTACCAAGGCCTCTCCCAGGACTGTGTGTCTGTGAGTGACTCCTGAGAAGTGGTTTAGTCCAGCAGGATGTTGAGGTGCAGTGCTTGGCCAAGGGAGGAGTTGTGCTGGGCTCTGTTCATCCGAGGGCTGATGAGGGAGGCGCTTGGGAAGAAGGCAGTGAGGCAGGGTGATGAAATGCCTTTCCACTTGGGCTGAAGCACCTGAGCAGCACTGCTGGCATCCTCTGGAAGAGGAGCCATGTGGCAGGAGGAATAAATCCGTGCCTGTAGCATTCCTGTGGCTTGTTGGTGCACACGGGGGCTCTGGGGTGGAGCAGGAGCTGTGGCAGCCTTTGACTGCTCTTCAGCCCGAGGTGCCCAGTTCTCAGTGGGGTGACTCAGCTGGTCTCAAACCCAGCCCACTGACTGTGCTCGGGAGCTGGTGGTGGCAGTTCACAGCTGGAGAGGCAGGGCCATCTGACTGAGCATCCCCTTGTTGTTACAACACTTCTGCTCAGCCAGACCGAAAGCGTGAATCACTTGCCTACTCTGCCGTTGATACCCTGAGCAATCAGGCTGGTTGCTCTCCAGCAGAGGCTTCCTTTCCTTGTGGATAAAGCTGTCCTGTTGAAGGGGTGAAAGCGAGAGCAGAGGCCTGGCTGCAGTGGGAAGTGGTTGTGCAGTGTGTGCACCTCTTTCCTCTGGGGAGAAGCAGCCTGCAGCTCCCCCAAAAATGTGTCAGCTTTCCAAGGGCATCTGCGTGCTGCAGAACTGGCTCTGTTTGTGTGTGGAGGAGATATCTGGAAATGTAGTTCCTTTGGCTCTCCTGCCTCCTCCAGAATGTCTATCTGTGGGCCTTGTGCAGAGCTGCAGCTATTTTCTGTGTCCGCTCTGCTCAGGGAGATGCGCTGCATCCTGGGAACACTGAGGGAGGTGGATGCTGGGGTTTGTGTTTCATCTCTGCCTGTGCCTCAGGCCTCAGATCTTTTCACCAGTGTTTTGATGTTTTGAGCAGATATCAGGCTACTCTTGTCTCCTGTTGTGCAGCACGGTCTGTGAAAAATACTTGGCATTGCAAAGTGCAGAGATAGTTTTTGTTTATTCCATTGTTGATGTTTGCTACTTGGAGAGAAAAAAAAAAGGCAAGGGGAGGGGAATAAACCAGAGAAGGTCTGCAGCAAAAATAACTGACACAGATGCAAGAGATGAGTCTAACTCCTCTTCCTGCTGAGCAACTGATGATGAGGCAGTACTTGCTTTCCCAAAATATATCAGGGAAAGAGATACTGGTGCTGTGCTGAGGGATGTTCAACACCCACCGCTTTGTGTGAAGCTTGTGAGTCATGGGCACTTTTTGCCTTCTGGGATCTGCTCAGAGCTCCCTTCACTCGATCATAAACCCAAGCCTGCCAGTTTTATTAGAAAATACTAATGTTACTAATATTTAATTTAACCCATTCATGTAATACATCAATCCCAAGACCTTTGCCAGGGAAATCCCTTTGGGGGTGAATGAGGTGATGGTCTTTATGGGTACTTTTGCTTTACTCAGTCTGAGTGAAGGAGGTAGCTTCTCTTAATCATCTTAAGCTTCTGTGGTGTGGTGCTGGTGAGTACCTCCCAGCACACAGAGGGATGGAGGTGAGCAGGCTTACATTGTCCAATGTAAATTGGCATTTAGCTATGGACAAGCCTGGTTTAGAGACTGAGACAAGGCTCAGGTGACTAGCACAGGTAGCAGGCTCTGTGCACCAGCATGGCAGAAAGGAGCCCTTTGCCCAGACTCCTGGCACAGACTGAGGCATTTTCACTTGGAGATGTTGCTTTTCTGAGGGAGGTTTTGTGGTTCTTTAGCTCTGAGTTTATTTTCATCGACACTCTACCCAAATGTAACTCATTTCTCCCTGCAATTGGTAGCTGGTCTGTTGTATTCTGAGGAGGGAAGTGGAGCTGCTCAGCAATTGTGCAGGGAGTGGGAAGTCCTCCTCTGCTTTTGATTCCTAACAACCAAAGAGTTGTCTGTGTCTGGTCCAAAACCCACTTGTTTGTGGAAAGCAGCTGGAGCTTGCCAGCATCTTTAAACCAGGCTGAGGCTGCCCACGGCTGGATCTTATTGTGGCCTTGGGGGAGTGACTCCATTGGAAGGGTTTGGAGAAAGGTTCCAAATTAAGGACAACAAACTTTAGGAGAAAAACGTTGTGAAATAACAGCGGAGCTGCTCCAGGTCTACCAAGTTTGCGGGGTTTTTTTGTTTGCTTGTTTTACTTGGGACCTTGGCATAACTGTCACTTGCCAGGGAAGGAGGTAACTGGGCCGGCTTGCTTTTCCAAGCCTCTCTGTGGATTGCCATACAGCTGCTGTGGGAAGGACCCAAACACAAACTGGGGGTTGTGTCAAACCTCCCTTCTGCAAGGCCTGTGCTGCTCCCTTGCCCTCCACAGTACAGCTTTGGAGCCTTGGATGTTGTCAGCTCAAGCCCCCGAGGAGCCGAAGAGGAGAGCAGTCACGAGAGGTGACTGGCACCTCTGGGCTGCCTGGCCTGGCTTCTTTTCCTGCTGAGGACATGCACAGGCAGCACCAGGGGCTCTGTAGGTCGCACAGGAAACGCTGGGAACGGCGCCCTGCTTCCTCACCTCAGATCAGGTTATTTGTACACCAAGGCGTGGCAGAGCAGCGTGCTCATTTTATCCCCCTCCTGTCAAAGCCTGGGAAAGCTGGAAACAGCTAGAGCTGGCTCTAGTGGCACAGTTGCTATCTGAGCTGTGTCCTGCTGCGGCCATGCTGAAGGGTTGCGGGAAAAGGGCAAGAATGTTGGTGTTTCCCTTGTAGTCCTGGGAGGACAGAGCAAGTCCTCTCCTGGCTCTCTGCTTGCCTACACAGGCGTCTGTCAGGAATAGCTTTTGGAACTGCGAGCAAGGCCATATCACAACCTGTGTCAGTCCTCAGTGTGCTTCTTGAGAGAGCCAGCCTCACTGGGAAGTTTGGGGAGTTTCCCATGCTGCTGGGGAAGTTTTGAAGTGGAAGGTTGGCTGGTTTCTGCTGTGTAGCTGTGCAGTGGACACGAAGGAGGCAGCCTTAGCTGCTTCGCCAACTATACAGGAACTGGTCAGCTCACAGCTCTGTGTTGCACTCTCTTTTTCAGGTGTCTGGCAAAATAATCTTAGGGTAACTCTAGGGATATGGGATGCTGGGGCCTCAGAAGCAGCATTTGGGTGTTGCAGGTTGGTAAAGAATCATGGTTTATTGGCGACAGGCACGGAGAACCAGTGTGGTGGTGTTTGGGTTGGAGATGTTTCAGCTCCTGAGCCCCACAGCAGAGATGGATAGAAGGAAAAGGAGAGTGTGTTTGGGAGGGACACCCAAGACACAGATCCTGTGTCCCAAAAGCCTCTGTGTCCTTGATGAAGTTCTGACAGGACCTCTTCCCTGCCAGAGGTGCTGCAGCCCTGCTGAATGCTTTTCTCCTGGCTCTTACAGAACGATGACCTCAGGAACCTGTCCCTGTCCGGCCACGTGGGCTTTGACAGCCTCCCGGACCAGCTGGTCAACAAGTCAACGTCACAGGGCTTCTGCTTCAACATCCTGTGCGTGGGTAGGTCACCTGCAGGGCCCTCAGGGGGCACAGCCCCACACTCACACCTTCTCCCCCTGCCCAGGGCAGGGCAGAGCCCCTGCAGGCCGTGTTTGTCTTCCCAGAGCTGCTCCATGGTGAAGGGTAGTATTCCTCTTTTCCCTTTCTCTGCCCTGTCCCCTGAGTCAGAGCAGGCAAATGCTAGCTGTTAAAATATATCCTTTTGATTATCCAGTGCTTCTGCTTTCCCCAAAGGCTGCCCATAAGGATGCTGAGTGCACTTGGGGACTAAATGTATTTTTAAAAGGATACTAACTTAAATCTACTTTTCTCTGGATTGAGTGTGGAGGCTGTTTCTCACCAAATTGCATTCCTTCCCTTCTACAGTTTGCCTGTCTCCTACATGCTTAGTTTCTCCATTAGAAACTATGCCATTTTTAGTCTCCAAATGATGTACTGGAGAACAAAGCCTGTCACCTGTCCTCTGCTGTATTTAATCTGGAAGTTGGTTTAATAGCCTAAAGTTACATTTCCCAAATAGTTCAGAGGGTGAAACACAAGGAGGCAACATCTTCTCTTGGCTGTGGGGAGGTAACTGCTGTCTTGGAAATGCATTGCTCAGCCCCAGGGAGCTGTGAGCCAAGCCAGCTTTGGCTTGTCAGTGAACCCAGAATCCGGTTCTGTAAAGGGACAAAACTGCTGGGTTTTTCTCTTAGCTTGGCAGCACAGGCTGCAAACATCATCTTTCCATTCATTGTTCATTTAAGCCTCCAAGAGGGGAGTATTGTCCCTTCTAATTACTTACATTAATTAGCTGGAAAAACCCCACAACCCTCTGACTGTGATTTTTCTACAGCAAATTGAGAATGTCTGTGAGCTGCCTGAAAAGAAATCTAGCAAACTTGACTCCTCTCTGTAGCTTTGTGTCTGAAATGAGGAGATAAGAGAATAGTTGCACTTCTGCACACTTGAGCTCCCAGCCCTCACGTGACTCTCATAGCAGCATGAAACCATTTCAATCCAGCAGGGAACAGCCTGATTAGCAGGCAGCTCTTTGATCAAAATGGCATAAATTAATTGCCTTTCTCTCTTGAAGTAAATATGCCTTTCTTAGCGTGACTTAATATGTTTCCATTAGTAATGTGATCCACCTCTTTTTTTCCTTGTAAAATATGCCCATCCACTGGTTTTCACCCCATATTAACATTTCACGCAAACTGCTGCAGCTGGCCAAGGAACAGAAATCTCAGCCTTGAAAAAACTACTGTTTAAAATTGTGATTTGAGAGAGGACACAATTAAATTCAGTGTTGTAATGTGAGACCTCTAATTGGGATGTGAAACGCTGCAGAGCCTATCTGGCGTAGGACACAGCAGTCACATCAGGAGCTCCCTAAAATTCGCAGCTTCGGCCACGGGCAGTCTGTGCCATCAGTTTAGGACTTGGCTTTCTGTGTGAGTTGCCTCAGCCCACGCCTGCTCACAGCATGGGTAGCAATAGCTGCTTGAGAGTGTAATTGCTAAACAAACAGTTTTGACTGAAAAACGGGATTTAGGCTAATGCTTTCATCCATGTTACTAATTGCACTGGGGATTAGTGAAACTGTAATAATTTAAAAAGTTGGTGTTTAAGCAGTGTGCCTTTTTCTTTTTAAGAACTCTGGATATTTCTGTCTCAGATTTTTATTGGCTAGAGTTGCACTATGGGGAAACTGTAAGAAACTGTGAGTTTTGGATTATCTTCTTGAGACAAGAAAACTGCCTTAAAAAGGCTGAAACCAAATCAGGGAATCAGGTGTGGAAATGAGAGAATTTACAACTTGCTACCATTAAGAAAGTGTCTGGGTCAGTCCTGGGGCAGTGGTCGAGATGGGGACTGTCTCTGAAGACATCTGTTCCCGCAGGGATTATCTTGCTTAGCGATGTGCATGCAGCCTAATTGCACTGCTGCCCAAGGGGAGTAGCTCCTTAACCTGGGGAGCACGCCAGAGAAAGAGGCAAGGGAGAGCGGCGGCCCCGTCCTGACACTTGTGTCGTTCCCGCCGTTCAGGCGAAACCGGCATCGGCAAGTCGACGCTGATGGACACGCTGTTCAACACCAAGTTCGAGAGCGAGCCCGCCACGCACAACGAGCCCGGCGTCAGGTTGAAAGCGCGCAGTTACGAGCTCCAGGAGAGCAACGTGCGCCTCAAGCTGACCATCGTGGACACGGTGGGGTTTGGCGATCAGATCAACAAGGATGACAGGTAATCCGAGCTCTGCCGGGACGGAAATCCTGCTGCCGGTGCCCTCTGAGGTATCCAGGGTCTCCTTCTGTGGGCAGCACGTTCTGGGGGTGTTTCCCAGTCCCAGATGCTGCTCCTGCCTCACCCTCTGGAGAGAAGGGCAGGCCCAGGGCAGCACAGCTTAGGGAGAGCTTTCCTTCTCCTGCTGTGTCCTGGCACATACGGCTGTGGTGGGTGTGATCCGCTCTCTCTTCCAGTTTCAGGCTTCCCATTCCTCCTTTGCTCTGCTTTTTTTACAGGGCTTTCTCTAATATTTCTCCCAATGTGAGGCCTTATTGCTTTCCTTCATGTGTCTGAGGTTTTTGGTGTCTCATGGTCAGAGACAGAATTTCCATAAGCCAGGAAACCAAAGTGGCAGTCATTTTACAAACCCACCTAGTGATGTCCTTGAAGCTGCCCTTGGTAGAGGGGGAACACATGGAACAGTTTTCTTTCCAGAGGCACAAACAGTTAATTTGAATAAAAACATGTTACACTGCATGACATGCCTTTCCTCCAAAAAAATGGTCCCACCAAAGTCCATGAACGGTGCAGTTGTCTTGTGAGCTGTACTCACAGGCTTCAGTTCCTGAAAAGTCCCTCTTATCTTGTGACTCTCCTTTCCCTCTTTTAAGATGATGTGATTTTGGACAAGCTAGGGGGTAGGTCACGATTTCATGTTTAAATGTTTTTATATTAGATGATTTCCAGTGAGATTGACAGAGCAGCAGCTCAGACTTTAATTGGAGAGACCGCCAAAGGCATTGTTCAGGGTGGCAGTCTTGTGTGGTTTCCATGCACCTGAAATCAAGGGCTGTCATGTCTGTTGTGCTTTGCCTGTGCACCAAGTGGAAACACACCCTTGTGAAGGGGGGGACTGTAGGTTGGTGGGGAGGGTCCTAGAAGTGGTGCTTGTCCCGTGCCACACAGAGCTCCTGAGCGCCCATCAATGACCCGTCCCAGCAGCCAATTCCCTGCTTTTCTCTGTGCCTTCTTTCCCCAGCTACAAGCCCATAGTGGAATACATCGACGCACAGTTCGAAGCCTACCTGCAGGAAGAGCTGAAGATCAAGCGGTCCCTGTTCAATTACCACGACACGCGGATCCACGCCTGCCTCTACTTCATCGCTCCCACCGGACACTCGCTCAAATCCCTGGACTTGGTCACCATGAAGAAGCTTGACAGTAAGGTACTTGCTGCCTGGGTCACCACAGCCCTGTAGTGCTTTCATTACCTTGCCATCTGCTCAGGAAAATCATGTCTGGGTTTGGTAGCGGAGAACCGCTGACAAAAGGTGTGAGAAGTGTACCTGGGGCAAGCTGCTACAACGGGCCATTATTCTGCTTCACGTGCTGCAGAGATTTATTGAGAGTTTGGACTCCTGCTCTTTTCCAGCTCTGCTTCGGGTGGGGAGCTTGGCCATGTGCTCCCCAGCTAATCTTTAAAGTCAATAAATACAGTTGAGGTTGTCTTTCTAATCAGTAAGAAACAAATGGAGGTGCTGCATCTGCTTGCTCTGACGGCATCCAGCTTAGACAAAAAAAGGGATTTGATCTGCTACGGCAAATGTAGTGGTGTTTTAGCTGTAATGTCATAAACAAGAATCTGAATAGATACGTTACTTGGCATCTGCTTTTCCAGGTACCCTCATGGGCTTGATTTAAACCATGGTTCAAAGGAGATTTCCTCTCTTCTAGGAAAAATAACTGAGGTACAAATGTAGAGCCTGAGTAGCTAAACTGAGCCTTCTCTGGGCTCCTTTCCATCATGATTAAGCAATTTAAATTACTCCACTGTGCACCTTTGGCTCATTGGACCCTGATTCTGCAGGACATCAGTGATGACAGTGGTTCTTTGTTTCCTAGAGAGGCCAATCGATTGGGTTTTATGTGGTGATGGAGAAAGGTCCTTGCCTTCTTCAGCTGAAATAAGGTTATGGAGATTTATCCCAAGTGAGCTAATTGACATTCCTGTTCTATCTTTTGGCCAAGGGGGATTTAATAGCTCCAAACAGAATTAAGTGATGTAATAGAAGAGGATTTTCAAGTACTTTAGTTAAAATCCCTCCATATAGGTCGATATTACCGTTGTCCTCAGTACAGTTTGTCTGCTGTTGCAGGGAAAAGCAAACCTGCAAGATCAAAAGCAGAAACTGTCCCTCTGAAGGGAGGAGGCAGGGAAAGAAGGCAGGATCATTATCCTTGCCAACAGCCTGTCTAGAGAGGAGTAAGTAACTCGTCTTTGATCTCAGAGCTGTGCAGAGAGGAGTGAGCCCTGATCCTGCAGTGCAGCAGTGTCCAGGGGCACATGAGGGCACACAGGTGGGGGAAGTCTGCCTGTGTTATGGCTGGCCCCTGTCCTGTGCGTCCCACGGCTGGATAGGCACCATCTGCTTCCACCTCCTGTGGGGTGACAGCGGCTCTGCTGCCCCTCCGGTGTCCCTGGTGACACTCCCCAAGCCAGGGTCTGTGACAGGCTGTTGTCTGAGCGTGCCTCCTGCAGAAATACAGCCAGCTGCGGTACCAGGGGATGTGCAGAGATGGTCATTTCCTTTCTCTTTTTTTTTTTTTGAGCAGCTCATAATAATCTATGACAACATTTCCTGTCCAGCCAATTTGGATGAGGAGGGGAGTATGACAGAACAGGAACTAGCGTTTTGCCAAATTGCCTTTGACTTCTTTCTAAGGCCATCACTGCTGCCTGGAAATCCTGCCTGAGGTGGTGCTGCTGGCAGCAGCAGCCCCGGGCAAGTTCATCTGCTGGGGGTGCTGGCTGGTGGCACTTTAAGGCTGTCCTGCATGTCCTGCTCTGTCCTCTCCCAGAGACACAACGTGTGCAGTCCTGTATGCAGAGGTGCTGTCCTGTCTTGCAGGTGAACATCATCCCCATCATTGCCAAGGCTGACACCATCGCAAAGAATGAGTTGCACAAGTTCAAGAGCAAAATCATGAGCGAGCTGGTCAGCAACGGCGTCCAGATCTACCAGTTCCCGACCGATGAGGAGACGGTGGCCGAGATCAATGCCACCATGAGTGTATGTTATCTGGGGGGGGTGCCTGCCCTAGCCTTGCCTGGGCCTGTCCTTGATGGCCATGCTGTGTCTTGCTTGGCTTTAGAACTGCAATTTAAGCGTGGACATCAGCCTGGCCAGAGGGCTTTTGGGGGCTGGCCATACCTGGTCTGGTACGTGTCCTTGTGTGACAAACACTTCTCCCCCGCCGCAGTTCTCACATCCTTCCCCTGTTGCAGTATTCCCGTCTCAGGAAAGGAAGAGGATGGGAGGCAGGGCCTCGGTGTGGTCAGGGCAGAGAGCTGAGGTTTGGCTTTCCTGTCCCAAACGACCACTGGCTGCTTCGTGGGGGTGATTCATTCGCTGCCGCCTTTGTTTCTGTTTCCGCTGGGAGCGGGGCACCGGCACTCCACAGGCCAGCAGCAGCTCTGGCTTTCACCTCCTCCCCTGCCTCTAGACACGGGGTGCGAGTTGAGGGCACTCAGGGCTAGATTGGACCTGACATTTCCGTCGGGGTTACCAAGGGAAGCAGCTCTTTGCCGCGGGCCTGACGGGAAGATTCTGAGCTCAGGGTTGCTGGCAGTGAGGTGTTGATTGGCCCCAAGAGGATGTGCCAGTCCTAAAGCAAGTGCACTCACATTAAGCTATTTCTTTGCTACTTGAAGGCTGCTGTGAGTTTTCTGCTCAAGGGCTCCTAGATGGGCAGTTATCTCATCCAGCTGAATGTTAGACCCTCTCCAATGCTCCCCATTGCCTCTCCTGCTGTTTTGAGCAGGGAGAAGCTGGCACAGAGAAGGCATGTGGCTGTACCAGGGTGCATTGAGCGCAGTGCTCTGCCTTCCTCGGCCAGGCTGCTGGGAAACCCCTTTGCCAGATAATCCCATGTCCTCTGCCCTGACATCTTCCCCTCCCACCCAGGCGGTGACCACAGCTTGGCTGCCACAGCTCCTGCACCCAGCCCCTTTGGATGCTGTTAAGGCAGGGAGAGTTCTGCTGGGCTGGGCTGGCAGCTGAGGCGAGCTCCTTCCTGGCAGCAGCCACGCTACTGGGAGTAGGTCCCAGATTGTCGCCACCACACCCACAGAGAGACCTGGACGGAGCAGAGCTCTGTGACTCAGACGTGTCAGCCCAGGGCTGGGTCAGCTCCGCTCTTCCCCTTGCTCACAGCTTTGCCTTGTGTAAGAGGAAGCATTAGCAGTTCTTTGTAGCAGCAAAATCCCCCTGAATTTTGTCTTCCTTGAGAGGATGTAGTGTATTTTCTTTTTCATTGTTTCATGGTTCTTTTTTCTTGGTGTTCAAGTTCAGTTCCAGTTTCTAAGACTTGTTCCCTGCTTAGGACAGTAGTGCTTTGTAATTGAATGGAAAATATGTACATATCTTGTATTTTTAGGACTTCAGAATTTTGTGCTTTACGTCTGATCAGGTTTCTCATCCAGATTGTCCTGTTGTTCTTCCTGAAACACCAGATGAATTGCAGAGGCGTTTAAACAACTTAAATTTAGCAGAGCTGCCCCAGTAAACAGCTTGCTTGAGAAACAATCTCTGGCAAGGCAGCAGAGGAAATCCCCGGCCTCATTGTCCCTTTCCTTTTGTAGGTCCACCTTCCTTTTGCCGTGGTTGGCAGCACTGAGGAAGTGAAGATTGGCAACAAGATGGCGAAAGCCAGGCAGTATCCCTGGGGTGTCGTGCAGGGTACGTTACCAAGGGCACAAGCCAGGCCTTCTCACCCTGTCCCTTTCTGATCATAGAATAACCAGTTCTGTGGCTTCCATCTCTGGGTGGCCCTTACCAAAATCTGGCTTGAGAGAGTGCGGCTTAGCTCTGAGCATGGGCAACTGGACATGCGGCCAAAAGCTCCTTCCTGCAGGAGGGCAGAGTTTGGCCAGGACACTGTTTGCAGCCCAGGCTTTACTGAAGCTGCCAGAAATCCAGAGCTGATCCCTTCTTTCCAGCCAGCACTGAAAAGTACAGGATGGAGATGGTGATGGTCTCCTTGTGGCTTCAGTTGTGTATCCCATTGGAGAATGGCCCAGGAAGCTGCAGGGGAGCATTCGCAGTGCAATTCTGTAAAGGTCTCTGGCTTCTCAATAATACCAGCTGCCGCTGAAGCAGCTTCAGAGACTTCAGCTGTATTCACCAGAGAATGATACTGGGAAAAACAGTTAGGAAAGAAGTTGATGTGTTTGGGAGGTCTTGGGCTCACCTGTATCCTTCTGGGTTCTTGCTGTTCCCAGAAGACCAGGACCAGATAGTTGGGGATTCAGTTTAGGCTTTGCCTGTGCAAGCCCCTGTGAATGCCAGGATTTTGAGTGGGTTTGGGGGGGAAGTGAAATCCTGTAAGCAAAACAGATCATCACCTTCCTGGTGCCAAAAAGCACGGGGAGGTGGGAGCCCTGTGACAGAGGGGCAGTGCACAGATCTTCCAAATCCAGCTCGGGCCTGTGCTGGCGTGGGATGGCTTTAGCCCCAATTCAGCAAGGCATTTTGGTGCGGGCTGACTTGGAGTTGTGCTCGTGAGCCTGAAGAGCTCTGAGGTTTGCTACACTGGGGCCCGGATGCAGGGAAGGGGGGAGCCCAGCTCCCAGGTTTCACGTTCTCCCTGTGGATTTTGTGTAATTTTTGCAGTTGAAAATGAAAACCACTGCGACTTTGTGAAGCTGCGGGAGATGCTGATCCGAGTGAACATGGAGGACTTGCGGGAGCAGACGCACACCCGGCACTATGAGCTGTACAGGCGCTGCAAGCTGGAAGAGATGGGCTTCAAGGACACGGATCCAGACAGCAAACCTTTCAGGTAGGGACAGGCAACCCAGGCACTGCTGTGCTCTGCAGCCTGCTTGCTCTGCTGCTGCTCAGGGCTGCCTGAAATTCTGGGCAGGAACAGTGCAGCCATGTCTGTGACAGGAAGGTGGCCCGTGTGTTGGGGACATGCTGGGGTAAATAATCTTTTGACCCTGCTGGAGCTCTTCACAGCTGGTCCAAGGTGAGCTGTGAAGAGGGTGCCACGGTCTCATGCCTGAGGTTTGGCTGATGACTGAACACATAGTTCATTCTGTCAGACAGCTTTATTGGTCTGCAGCCCAAGCCATTAGCCAAGGACAGCAGCTGTGTGGGAATTTGGGAGGGAGTGTTTGTTTTCTCCCTTCATTTCCTGTTTCCCATTCCTCCCCAGTTTCTCCCTGGTAATTGCACCCCCTGCCTCACAGCATCCCACGTTCCTCTCTGCCTGCTGGAGAAGGCAGTCAGAATTCCAGTGCACCGGTGGGGATTTGCCCCTGTAACACACGTGTGTGTCAGGGGCTGGCACTGGTTCGGGGTTTTGTTTCTGACTTGCTGAGTTGATGCAGCTGCACTTCTTCTGCAGCAGAAACTCTGCTGGAATCAGTCAAGCCCAGTTCTGTTACTAAGCCCAAGTGTGAAGCTTTATTGGATTTCCTTTCTGGAGAGCAATGGCTTAAGATGGGCTCAGCCCTTCCTTTGGAGGAATCTGAGGAATTTCCATTGCTTCCTGTACACGAGGCCTCTTTTGACCAAGCTATAAGTAGAAAGGAAATGAAAACGTACAGAATTTCTCCATGTGCTACGTGCTAGTTCAGAGCAGTTCACTCTGGATGCCTTTGCCCTCCAATAAGCAAACAAAACCTATGATCCCAAGCTGTTTGGCCGAAGCTGATGTATATCTGAAACGAGGGAGACGTTCTCTCTGAGCTCAGGGATCAAAAGGATGCTTTTCCCTGCATCTTGGCCCCAGGAGCCACAGGAACTGCTGCCCTTCAGCCAGCTAGCATCAGCCAGGAGCAGTCAGCCTTTGGCGAATCTCAGGGAGAGCAGGGCAGGAGGTCCCAGCACACCATTGGTGCCATGTAGGAGCTTCTGGGAGGTGTGGTAAAGGGGCACTGGTGATGTCTGAGACCCCCAGAATGCTTGGCCAGGCTGCAAGAGGTCGGGAGGGAGCACCAGGATCCCAACAGGCATCAATTCCATGAAATGGGGTCTCTGCACAGAGACCCTTCTACTGTCCTCTGTCCTCTGGCTGCGTTCTTTTGCTGCTCTGCTTGAGCTTTTCAAAATGCTCCTTTTTCAAATAATATTATTTGCCAAGGCATCCTTCAGTGTGTGTGGGTGTTTTGGGAAATGAAGTTACTCTGGTAGTTTAGTTTCATGTGTTTGTGTACTTAAAAGCCAATTCCTGTGTCATCTTTGCCTGTGAGAAGCTGCAGGGATCCCAGTTGGTTTGGACTGTTATTCCTTAGGGCTGTAATTGTTTTTTTCACATGCAGCCTGGGAGTTGCCAGGCCAGTTTGTCTGAGAACTTGCATGTCAGAGTCACTGCAGCAGAGAATGAAGGTTTGAACCTAGGACAATTTAACAGGAAGCCCCTGACCCCCTCAGCCCTGCCAGGCTTTTCCTGCTTGCCCATCAGCCTGCATGGTGTTTTTGGAAGTGAGCTTTGGAAGAAGTGGTTTGCAGTCCAGGATCTGATGAGCTGCATGCAGAGCTTTCCCTTTGGCTCTGCTGCTCCCTAGGACAGTGTGGCACTCATTGCAGATTCAGTTTGTGCTCACTGAGCAGCAGAGGCTTGCCTGCCCTCAGGCTTTGCCACATCTTTCACAAGGGCTTGGGAATGGAAGTTTCAGTGTCCGCAGTCAGAGCATTAAATCCAGCGCTGAATTTTAGGGAGCTTTTGTTTTGAGTCTCCTGAAGTCTGTATGCTGTGAGAGGTCTGGTTCTGCGTGTAGCTAAAAATCCAAAGATAGCTCTTGCCCTGCTCTCCCACGGAAGGATTTTTGTTGTTTTTAGACTCAGTATTTTTTGCTTCCATGTGTAGGAAGCTGGTGTGGTCATGTGGAATGGTGTGATTTTTCTGGGGCGGCCAGTGCTGTGCCAGAACAGCTCTGGGCATCCTGTCTGGAGGATATTTTAGGAAGTAACTGAAGTGCCTATTAATTAGCAGAGTTAAATACAAGGCTTGAGATAATCTCACAAGTTGTGTTCCCCAGTTCAATATTGCATCCCCTAAAAAAACCCCAACCAATAAAAAGGCATCAAAGCCCCCAATACTGCCAGGAAAACTAAAATCTTGACTTAATTGGAATTAGTATGTTCCTCTGGCCTAACAGTTGATGTGTTCCTTAGGCACACGGATGCAACGTGTCTGTGTGACTTCAGTGGAGTTTTCATTTAAAAAATGCTTTTTCAGACAAGCCTCTTGGGGGAAATAGTTATCATTCCCACACTATCATTATGGCTGGGCTATCCAAATCCATTTAAGGAATAAAACAAAAGAGGAATTTGGCATCCGGAGTTCCTAGGAGGCTTTAGAAATCTCGGAGGTTCATGGACAATGTGTTTTATGTCCCAAATCTTCACTGCCTTATCTCAGTGCTTGAGAAATGAAGGAATGCCAAGGAGTCGAGGGGGACTGTAGCAACCCAGCCGTGTGGTTATTTGGAGTGGGAAGGCTGCTGATGGTTTGCAAAGGCCAAAGGAGAAAGGGAGGTCTCCCAGGATGGAGACCTAAATCAAGCCCCTGGTGTGGCTCTATTAGCAATGAGCAGTGAAAGTGAGTTCTGCTCCGTGTCAGTGTCGTGCCCAATGAGCTACATGGGGGCACATTTCACCTGGCTCTGCTACACAATCCTTGCCTTTGGAATGCAGAGACCTGGCACAAACAGAGGGAGAAAGCGGGGCGGTGTGGCTCCGAGGGATCACCAGCCCCGTGGGCATCGGGGATTGCTGCAGGTGTTTATGTAGAGACTGCTTCTCTTCCAGGACAGCCGCCCTGCCTGCTGAGTGATGCACGGGACGCTGAGCCGGGAGCTCGGCTCGTCCTTTCCATTCGCCTCCCGCTGCTGCCACCTAGCAAGCTGGGATGGCTTTCGCGGAGGTGATGCTGCCTCTGCTGGAGCTTCTGACCGTGTTTTGTGACAAGACAGCCTAAGTGCTGGGGTCAGTCAGGCTGGAAGCTCCTGGCTGTGCTTGAAACACTGCTCTGACTGGGTTTTGTGTGCTTTTAACAGTCTCCAAGAGACTTATGAAGCAAAGAGGAATGAATTCCTGGGCGAACTCCAGAAGAAGGAGGATGAAATGAGGCAGATGTTTGTCATGCGAGTGAAGGAGAAGGAAGCAGAGTTGAAGGAAGCAGAGAAGGATGTGAGTATACTGTAACTGTGAGGGCTTGGGGCAGGGCTGTTGGAGAAAATGTCCTGCTGGGGCAAGAAGCTGCTCCTCAGGCCTCGGGCTGCTGCAAAGGTGCAGACAGGGGTACAGCCCTCAGTGCCCACCTTCCCTTGCTCTGCACGAACCTGATAGAGTCCACTAGGTGCCCAAGCACTGAGGGTTGGAATGTGGGGGTGTGGAAGTGTCCAGAGGCCTGCTGGGTTCCTCCAGCTGTGGGAATTCCTGCTCTGTCTGTGCCAGTGAGTGTTACCTGCAGGGCTTTTCTCACAAGTCAGGCAGACTGGGGACAGGCTGATGGCAGTGCAGGGAGGCCTCGGTGCCAGCAGGAACACCTGGGGCATCATTGCCAGTAAATCAGGCTGGAACTTTGCTTCCTCTCTTCCCAGCCAATTCTCACTGTCTCTGTCCCGGCAGCTTCATGAAAAGTTTGACCATCTAAAGAGAACTCACCAAGAAGAGAAGAAAAAGGTGGAAGACAAAAAGAAGGAACTTGAGGAAGAGCTGAACAACTTTCAAAAGAAGAAGGCAGCAGCTCAGCTATTACAGTCACAGGCTCAGCAGGCAGGTTCTCAACAAACCAAGAAAGACAAGGACAAGAAAAAGTAAGCGGATGTCACCCACACCCTTTGTAGGGTTTGTTAGAAGTTTTGGGAGGTTGTTTCTTTCTTTCTTGCTGCATGTCTGTATTTGCTTTTCCCCATTACCAGACTGGAAACAGGCGTTTTCTCAGCCTGATCAAATAAAATATTTTTTTTTTTCTAAAGGGTGGGCCAGGGACATCATCTTAATTTTTCTCTAGAAGAGTACCTTCAAATTTTATCTTCAAGTCTGACTGGTGTGGGAGAGCAATTGGATGGTGGAGTTTTGATTTGTTATCTGTTCAGTATCTTCTGGAACGATGGGATGTTCTGGACTCAGATTTATCTGCCTGAGCCAGAATTATTAAGGGAGTTGCTACCCGTCCTTTCTTTCACCGGTAGTCTCCAGTTCCCATTCCTTAAGGTTGTAGTTGTAAGTAGAAGTAAATTAGAAACCAAAACCACCATGTTATTTTTACATGGGGAATGCTAGTGCCAAAAGCGGTGACTTGGAAGCTTGCTTTAAAGACAAGAAGCTTTGGTTTTGTATTTTTTTTTTAGAAAAACAAACTACTACGGTACCGTAATTGCAGTTAAATGGCGTTTGTGGTTGTATCAAGTTGACATAATAAGCTAAGAAACCCTTACCTTTTAGTCAAGATCATGGCACTGTTTTTTACTATTTTATATTAGTGTCCTGGGAGTGTGATGCTTTGCCCTCCCCTGGCTTTTTCCATTCCTAGTAAGAGGGTGCTCATGCAAGTCCTTAGTGAGTCACCTGTGCTAAGGGTGCTTATTTGGTACCTGCTGTGGGCAAGGCTGGGGATGCAGCAAATCTCACTGGAAAACACTTGGTCAACCCACACACAAAAATGACAGTTCCGCGCTGCTTTCACTGCCCAGGAGAGAAGAGGGTGCTCCTTAGAGTGACACAGGTGGTGTCCCCCTGGCAGAGCCAAGTGCCAGCAGGGCTGTGCCTCAGACCCTTGTGTCTCCCGTGGCAGCCCGGGAGCTGCAGCCAGGCTGAGCGGTGTGGCAGCAGTTGTGCAGCAGATGGCCTGGGCTGTCACAGCTTTCACCCTCACTGCGTGGTCCCTGTCGCTGCCGCTGGTGCCGTGCCCGGCGTCGGTCGCTGCTGCCCGGGGCAGGCGGGCAGGGCCTGGGGCCGGTTCCTCAGCTGCTGTAAATTGATGTAGCTCCTATGGAGCAGTGCTGCTCGGTGCTGGCTGAGGACGTGGCCCCGGGCCCTGCCAGGATCCGTGGAGCGCTGCATGCACGAGCTCTGCTTGGAGAGAAATCCTTACAGAGCGAACCCAGGGGTGTCGGGCTGAGCACTGGAACCAGCCAGTGTTGGCAGCTAAGGCCCAGGCGTGCTGAAACACCCTGCTGCAGATGGCTGGGACACTCATCTTCTCTCACCTGAGATCTCACACATGGGGATGCATTCCCTGAAGAGAACAACAAGTGTTGAAGACCCTTTTCCTTGTCTCTCAGAGTTAGCCTAGTTTTTTTAAGAACTGTGCAGTCAGATTTTTTTTGTCTCTTAGCTATAGGACCAGTGCAGTACAGAACGGTCTGGGGAGTTCTATTCCTTTGGGTGGTCAGTGTGAGCTCCTGTTGGGTTCCAGCCTCGTGGGTGAGACAGGGCTGTTCCCAGGGACTGTGACAAAAGCAGGTTCTGCTTTGCTGCTGCATTCACAGAAATCCAGCCTCGAGGAACATGCCCGTGTTTTAGTGGGTCCTTTGTGTTGCTCCACGCCAGGTGCTGTACCTGCTGCAGGTGTTCTCTAGTCAGAGTTACTAACAGAGGCTTTAAAGGGAAATGCTGATGCTCCTGCCTTGTAACTCACCTTGGTTTTCTAAAGGCTTTCAGTTTCTCCTTGCACTCTAATGTGGAGCTGCAGTTTGTGTAGTTAAGGCTTCCAACCTCCCTCTCTGCTGCCATGGCCTGTGGTGCTTCTTGTTCTGTAGCCAGAGGAAAGCCTTGCCATGCCTGACCCTTAGAGCCTCCCCACAAAATAATTAATGGGAATGCTTGATTTTCTCAAGATGGGATTGGATTTCTTTGATTTGGACAAGAGAGACTTTCCACTGTGCTGTGCATGCTGGAGGGAAGGCTCAGGGTGAAATCTGCTGCTGGCCTGACTCCATGAGGGAGAGCTCAGCCTTCTTGATTCCCAGACTATTCCTCCAAAAATTCTCTAGCTTGTACTCTTTTTACCTAAGAAGTTTGGGGCTCTGGTCTGACAGCAGCAGTGTTTGGGGACAGCACACCTGTGTCCCTCAGGCACTGAAGGGGTGGTTCAGAGCAGACTCTGGCACTTGACTGGACATGGGGCTGGAGGGGACTGTGCTTCCAACCTGACCAGTCTGGAGAGAGCTCCTGGCAGCAGAGCCAGTGTAAGAGGCAAGCAGCCTTCTGGTGCTCGCCTGCTGCTGGCTCCATGGCTACATGCCTCAACATGTGCCGTTGTTGCTGCTCATCCGCAGCCCCCCAGGAGCCAGGACCATCTGCTTGGCTTCTGTCTCCGTTTATTAAAAGCTGCTTCTGAAAGCCAAGTGTAAAACCTTTTTTTTTTCCAGTTTCCTTTCCACTTAAGTTTCCAGTCCGATGTGCCTGGTCTGCTATCAGGGCCCAAGCTAGTCCCAAAGCAGTCCCTGAGCTGCAGCACCCGTGTCAGGGCCTGGCCCAACACCCTGTAAAAAGAGGGTTTGGCGCTGCCTGAAGGATCTGCGCTGGCTGTGCAAGCCCAAGTGCTTGGAGACATCCTGGTGTCCCGGTGTGAGATAGCTGAGCTGCCTCCTGCGAGGATGCCCATGGGAAGTACCCCAAGCTGGCTGCCTGCACCCGTGTCCCAGCTGGGAACAAATGAGCCCCAAAGCCACCGAGCTCTCTGGTGACAGGCTGTCGCCTGGATCAGCTTACAGGGTTGGTTGGTCAGTACTTCTGTCCCCGCAGTTTTCCTTTTACTTTCGGTTGTCATGGGCCGGAGTAGAGCCCAGCCTTGAGGTTGAGTTTCTTTGTAATCCCATAATCCATCTGCATGCCCACCCACCGGAGCGGGTTGCTGGTCTCGGCTCTCCTGGCTTTCTTGATTTTTTTTTGCATTTTGAGTTCAATTAGTGCTAACTTTTTTGTTTTTTGTTCTGTTTTTTTAACTTGCAGTGCAAGCTTCACATAAAGCCTGTCGAGCCAAGGATGTTCCTGCATTCACCTGCTTTTGCAGTAATGTGTCTCTGCCATCTGTTTTCTTTTTATATTTTTTTTCCATTTTTTAACATGAATAACTATTAACTCATCTAATAACATAGTGGGAACAAGAAGGAAGAGGGATTTGGGGCAGGACTGTGTGCGAGTGGAAGTTTAGGGGTGGGTGGAGGGACAAGGTAATCATGATGACACCATGCATTTTTCTTACCAAAACCATCAGCAGTAAATTATTTTTGCCCCCCAGTCTGAACCGAGAGTCAGAGTTGGCTGTCAGCAGCTCAGGTATTGGCTGGCTCAGGTGCTCTCAGTGCTGCTGGCTGTGCAGTGAGTGTTGCAGGAGTGTCCCAGCCAGCCCAGGCCATGGCTGGAGCTGGAGTTTAGCCTGACTCCCAATTCCTTGAGGAGCTGCTGTGTTCAGCAGCCCCAGTCCCTGCCGGGGAGAGGGAGGGGGGTGTGTGTAGATAACCAAGTGTAACTGACCTTGCATGCCGTGACATTTGCATGATAATTTGTGTTAGTTCCTGTTCCGTGCTGTCTGCCCTGGCCTGGTTTTCCAGCCTCCCTTCCAGCTCAGCGGAGCACTGCTCTCCCTGCGCTATTGCCTCAAACCTTTGGAGCCTCCCTTAAAATCCCGCCTGGTTCCCAAGGGGCAGGATCTTAACAAGGCTTAGCAGCCCTCATGGAATCAAAAGCCCAGGCAGGGGGAAGATAGAGCCTTCAGCATCCTCTTGGAGCTTCCAGGAGCATGTGGGATCCAGAATTCCAGGTGAAGGGAGAGAAGGTGCCTGGACACAGAGTCTCTGCGCTGCCCCCAAGCCCTCCTGCAGCAGGATTCATGTCCCGTTCAGGTGTTCCCTGGACATGCCAAGGAGGTGTAGGATAAGCCAGGCCCTGCTCTCTGGCCAGCACACAGTGGAAGTGAGGCTGTTTCAAGTGTTTTTTCCGTGCCATTGCTTTGAGACAGTCTTGTTCTTCCTTCCCAAGGAGCGGCAGGCCGTGCTTACCCTGTGACTCCGGGATTTCTTCCTCTGCCAGTGCACAGCCAGCGCTTCCTAGCTAGGCAGTCTCTTTAAAGCCTTCTTTACAGCCGCCTTAGACAAAACTCTTCTACCTGAATCTCCCACTGCAGCTGTTTGCCTGCTTCTGGATGCAATTTCTCTGGGGGGAAAAGGCAGACTTCTCACTTCTTTTAATCACTTTTTCCTCAGGTGTTGGATTGGGAAGTGCTTGGAGGTTAGCTTATGGGTTGTCTTGCTTTTTAACCCTCACTGCTTAAACATGGCTTTAGGAAGAGAATATCTATGTACCATGTCTTGGTGGACAGCAAAAATGGATAAATAAGCTGGAAATAAAGCAGTTAACCTTTTTATCCTTTTTAAAAATGTTTTAATTTTTTTTTACATTTTTTTAAGTAGTTTTTATTATTTTGTTGTTATTTGGGTTTGGTTTTTTTTTCCCTCCTGGAGTTGCCAACTATGCACTTTTCATCAGGTTAAATAGGTTTGCTGCAGGGTTAGTTGGAAAAATGAAATTCTGGTTCTTGTGGCTTCTGGCAAACCCAGCTTTAAAATCTTGAGTTATGAAGAAAGAAGTTTGTGAGTTGTTTGCATGAGTTTTTTACAGTCACATCACATGCCCATCACTGAGTGCTCGTGGCAATATGCTTTGCTTCAGCTGCCTCTGTGCATGTCATCTTCTTAATTACCAGTGTTTTGTGCCAAGTAGAAAACTTAATTTTAACATTTATTTCTCCTGCTTCATTTAACAGCCCTTCAAGGGATGTTTAGCAGGGGAAATCAGCTGAGTTGAGCTTTTCCTTTTTGACAGAAAGCTGTGGCCAAGTGCATTAGTGTCTTTTTGGTTGAGTTTTTCTCCAGCAGAAAACCAGCTGTGCTGGAGAAACTGGGAATAAACCACAAACTTGAAGATGTCGAAGGTACTGTTTTGGTCTTTGGCCAAAGGAGATGGAAATGACTTTTTTCCCCATCTTGAACCCCTGGGCCATGTTTAGCTTGTTCCTGCTGCTCTTGTTGCTTTTCCTTTCCCCGTGCCTTTTTTCCCAGCAGCCCCTGATGTGCATGGAGTGAATGATACACTCAGGTCTGGCTGGATATGCTTTCACCTCTGCATGTAAGTACAGCAGCAAGAGACTGACCCTTCCTGCCTCGCTCCTGACAGGAGACCAGCTGTGCTTTTCTGGGAGATTCTCCAAGTCCATTTACTTGCAAGTGGGGTGGTTAACGTGCCTCTAAAACTGCATGTTCCTCGCAAGGCGGATTTCAGTCCTTAGGCTAATAAAGAAGAGCAGGAAAGCACGCTGAAACGTGCTTTTGCTGGGATGGTGATGTTCCCAGGGCATGAGGCAAACCCCCAGAATGGAAAAGCAAAGGCAGTCCAGGTCTCTGTGCGGGGCTGTGGCCGCTCTGTAGAGAGGGGGCATACATGAGTCTGGCAGGCAGTGGGAAAGGAGATGGATGAAGGGTTTGCTCCCCCAGAACCTTCCGGGGATCACACAGTTCCTTGCAAAGGAGGCCAGTGAGTAGGAAGGAGCCCTCGGAGCTCGTGGTTGTGAAATGCATCATCCTGAGCTGCGTCTCCTGTGGTGCTCCAGGAGCCACAGGAGAAAGCAGGCGCTGGCAGCCACCCCGGGCTCCTCTCCAGCTGGAGAGCTGCCTCTCCTGTCACCCCCTCCGTGTGCTTCTGACAGCCTGAAATCCCAGCAGGGAGCGGCGTGTCTCCCTGGAAGGACACCCACGTTAAACAGGGCCCATGGTTCTGCAGGCAGCTCTCCTCTGCTCCTCCCAAACCGTCCCAGTGCAGATGGAAATGTCTTTTTGTGTGTGACCACCTCAGCTGTGTCCGTGTGACTCCAGTGCCCTTCCGTGTCCCTTCTCCCGGGGCCCGGGCTGCATGTGCAGGGTGTGATAGCCGTGCTGCTCCCGCCAGCGTGTGCCAGCACCGAGCTCTGCAAACATGAAGGGTTTTTTTAATTAATGGGAAACAAAGCTGTGAACAGCGGTAGAAATCTTGTATTTTTAATATCCTGATTGCCTTAAACCATAGATGTAGGACTTTATTACCTTGCTATTGGAAAATAACCCACGTTTGTAACTAAACAATTGTGTAACCTACATACAGTGTTAATGCAAATGATATGTATGCATCTGTTAGATATTGTCACTTTATTTGATGTTAAAATATTTCAGTTTTTGAATTACAGATGGAATAATAACCTTCTAGCATAAGTTCAGTTATTTCTTGTACGTGCTTCAGGCTGCAGATCCACCTAGTGCCAACACTTGAAGTGGGGAGAGGAAATATATTTTTACCCAAAGCTTTGGTCTTTGCGTGGCCTCTGTGATGTTTGATGTTGCCGTTCTGTGGCGGGGTGACAGGGGTGTCGCCTGTCAGCCTCTGCCTCCCCAGCAGGTTGTTCTGTGCCTCTGAGGCGCCTCTGTAGGTTCGTGCTGGTGTTTGTCAGTCGCTTCTTGTGGTGGTCATGAGCCCGTTCCCCGCACTAGCCCGTGTCCCGGGGAGCTCGGGCCAGACTTGATGTGTGTGATACCTGCCCAGTACATACCTTCCCCCATGACTGGTATTAAAATGTTGTTCCTCCTTTGTTCCCCCCCCACCCTCACTTTTTCATTTCAATTCTGAACCTCTGTTTCTTTTCTCTTCTGTTTTTCTCTTTTTCTGTAGCTTCTTCTTTATGTAACCGTCACCTTGCCAAAGCCCCCACACCCTCTCTCCCAGTGGACCGTAGGGCACTGGAAGAGCTGCGGATCCGGGCACCCCTGCCAGGAGAAGAGCCATCTCATTCCTCCATCACGTCTGCCCTCCTCTCCTTCCCCCTTTGTTCCCACCCGTGCGTCTGAGGGTGTGCTGTGCTGTGTGTCTGTGCGGGATCCGCCCGCTCCGGCGCGGCTCCGACAGCGTCCGGGCTTCCAGCACTGCCAGAGGGAACGGCCGCCGGAGGGAGCTCGGCCGCACTGTGACTCGTTGCTCTGGGTTAGTTGGATTTTTTTGCCTCCCTCCCGCTTTCTTTTGCCGTAACGTGCACACGCTGCTGGTGACACGCAGAATGACAGACTGGGGGTGAGCGTGCATAGCTGGAGGATTTAATTTGTGCCTCAAGCCTGACTGCTTTGGACACCACAACTTCACCTCAAGGGCGTCCTGTGCTCCTCTGGCATGGCTGGAAATCTCTCCGTAGACCTGTGATGTTCTCAGTGTGTTACTGTGTGACGGTGGGTGTCCCGTCCTGTGGCACTGATGGAGCCTGTCCTGGACAGTCAAGGCCTTATCTTCTGGCTGTGCCTCGCTATGGGCAGAGCAGGATTCTGGTTTTGTACAGCTGAGCTGCACCGGCTCACACTTAGATCCAGGGCTTCATTTTGTTTTCATGAAGCCTAATTAGTGGTTATTTTTTTAACAGTCCTGAACGTGGGCAAGTTGTTAAAATTTCTACCTTGTTTACTTTGGAAGTGAACTCAATCGAAAAGTTTGACAAGTGCTAAAGGATTGCTTGAAGGTAAAAAGAAAACCTGTAAATGTGTGTAGTGACCTCCAGCTGGTTTGGGATGGAGGGAAGGAGGCAGCCTGAGCCTCTTAGGATGCTGGTTTGTGTAGAGTGATGCACTTCGATTTTTTAACCGAATACTAGTGATTTATTCTTTGCATCTGTGAACCTTAATCACGGACTTCCCTTCCTTTAGCCTGCCAAGGTAAAGCTACCCTGAGCTGGTCTAGGTATGGCCTCTGGCACTCGGTGTATGACATGCCAGCTGCTGAGGGGCTCTGCTGAAATCTGCTGGGGTTTTCTTCACAAGCACAGTATTTTGCAGCACTCTTCAGTAACAACGGTCAGCTCCCCGCAGCCAGGTGGAAGAGGAACTGCTTGTCCTGGAAACCTTTGCAACCAAAGAAGTGACTTTACAGATACACTCAAAGGTTATTGAGTGTTGACCTCATGTGTGCTGTATCCTGGTATGTAGCTGGACTTGCTGGCTGTTGCCCAGCCTAAAGGGCTGTGCATATTTGCACAAGTGTAGCTTGGGACAGGACCTGCAGTGATACCAAAACCAGAGCCTGCCCTGCTCTTGTGGCTGCAGGGGCCTCAGGTGGTACCCAGTGCCTCCCACCAGATAGCCAGGTCAGAAACCTGTTCAATTCTGCTTTGTGAGCACAAAGCAGGGTTGAGGCCATGGCTGGATTAAACCTTGGCTGTGTCTGTCCCTGTCTTGCTCTGCAGCACTCTGTGGGTGTTTGTCTTGCAGGATGGGATCCCTGCGTGCCCCGGGCCACTATCCCTCCCAAAAAGCCATGGCCCAGGGTTCTCTGCACACAAAGCTGGTCACTGTTGACTGAGAACATGCCTGGCCCATGAAATGCCCGCTTTAGGCTGGCTTTTCCTCCAGTGATGGCACCTGTGCCAGTCTGCAGTGCCAGTGACTGCTGCTAGGAGCCCAAGGGCCCTGGCAGTGGGCTGTGCAGCCATGGCAGCCTGCAGCCTGCCCAGGTACCCTGCTGACTACTGCTGGATGGCTCCTGTGAGACCCTCTTCCAGGGAGGGAATCCTCTCCTTACGTTCCCCTCTGTCCTCACGCCTCTTTGTTGTTGCTCCTTCTAAACTACAGCTGGAGTTATTTCCAAAGCCTAGTATGAAGAGAAGCAGCTGGGCACACCCTGAATGCCCATACTCACACGGACTGCCTTTATTTTGCAGCTCTGTAGAGTTTTGCTGTGCTGGTGCCTTGAGTCCTGCTTGCAGCTCTGGAGCTCGTGTCTGCGGGAGGACGTAGCGGAGTTAGAGAAGGGCACTAATGGGAAGTGGGATGGAGCAGCAGCGTGCCAGGTGAGGCGGCTCCCTTTGTGGAGGGAAAGGCAGAGGTGAGGGCCGATCCAGCCCTGCTGCGAGCAGGAGCTGGCAGCACATGACCTCTAGAGGTCCCCTGCAGCCCGAATTTATTTGTAACTGTTGGAAAGCTCGATGGCTGTGCGCGCAGAGCTGCCGGTCACCAAATCCTCGCAAACCGGACTGAGCTCGAAGGGAATGGGCTCAAAACATGCGGTAGCTTTCTTACAGAGCAGTTACTAAACTTCGGAGGTTTTTTTTTTTTGCCCCACGCTGGTGAGGTGGCCGGTGTCAGTAGAAGGTTTTGGGGTTGGTTTGGGATTTTTTAAGGGTAAATTCAGGGAGAAGAGATCCATAAGGGAAACCAGTCAAACTCCGTTGGTGCTGGATAAAGGGGGGAGGGAAGGGAGCAGAAGGCACAGACGCTACCGGCGCTGTCTGTGGAACGAGGGGCGGAGCTGCCAGAGGCTGGTGGGGGCTTTCCCACACCCCAGGGCTGGGAGAAGGGGTGGCGACGTGACCTTCTGCTGCTTCCTGTATGGCTGCGGCTCTTAGGGAAGAGGTGTCAGCGTGTGGAGGGGGCGGCTCAGGGAGGTTATTTGTCGCTTCAGTGTCCCCCAGCAGAACTGGGGGAGCCACTTCATCCACTCCCAGCTGAAAAGCTGTGCTTTGGGGTTAACCCTTGTGTGGCTGCTGCGGAGGATTCGTGCTCTCATGTCTGGAGGGCAAATCCTTCAGGGGCTCAGGGAAGTCGGTTGCTGCAGGGAGCAGCAGAATGTGTGAGGGTGAGCTGGGATTGCAGCTGAAGGCTTGGGAGCAAGCAGCAGTGCTCTGTTGGGATGTGGCTGCTGTGTGTGGGGAGCTGCTTGGGCTTGGGGCACTGAGCAGACACTTGGGGTTGGGAATGCAGTGGTTTTATCCCAGTGCTGTGGGAGATGCTGGGCTCCTGGCCTGCACTGCTCTGGACCTGCCTGGAGCACAGACCCCGTGTTGGCATCTTGGGCTGGTCCGTGATGTGAAGCGCTGGGGTGCTGTGAGGTTTGTGGGAAGGTCGCATGAATGTGAGGAGTGAAGGGCATCAGGGAGTGTTTTCCAGTGGGAAACAAGGAGCCCTGGCCGTGCTCCAGTCTGGCCCTGTGCTCCAGCGGCGGAGCAGCATAGAAGCCAGCCTGCTGCTGAAGGTGATGGGGGCCAGGCAGGGTGGGGCTGGAGGGGGCAGCTGCTGCACTTGCTCCAGGGAAGAGCAAAAACAACGGCATGCTGCTCTGCCACAGCCAGAGAGGTGCCAAGCATCCAGGGCCTCTGCCAGGACAGCAGGACACTGCAGAGATGGCTCACCTGGGCCAGGGGCAGGGTTTGTGCACAGCGCCGAGGAAATAAAATGTGTCTGTCTCTCTCTGCAGCGCACTGGGGCTGGGGCATGCCTGTGTTTGGGACTGGGGAGTGGGAAAGCTGCCTCGGCAGCCAGGGGCACCGAGTCCTGCCTCTGCGAGCGTTTGCTTCCCTGATTTGCCAAGTCAGCACTGGGGCTGGGGCAGCTCCAGGCAGCACAAGGAGGCCAGGAAGGGTTTGGGGCAGTTTTGGGAGAGCTGCAGTGATGCTGTTAATTGGGTGTGTTTTGGAAGGCAGAGCTCTCCCCTCAAGGCTGGCATGAGCCGGGGCAGTGCATGACCTGCTGCTGTCCTGTGGCTTTGGGAGTGGGAAACAGTGACAAGGACACAGTTACCTTCCCACATGACACGCAGCCATGGCTCCAGCACACCTGAGACAGCAAACTGCCCCAGCGGCACCCAAAGATGTCCTGAGGCCCAGCTCCCCTCCTTCCTGTCCCTGCCAGGCCCCTGCCAGCTGGCACGGGCTCCCTGCTCCCACCCTAGTGCCAACTCCTCTCCCTGTGTGCGTCTGAGTGCCTATGTGCTGGTGCTGAGACTGGGACATGCAGGAATATGCCCTGAAACCTGGGGTGGAAAGAGCATGGGGACGGGGAGAAACCAGTGTCATTTAACTGGGAAAGATGTGTGACATGCCATGGGCTGGAAGCAGGGAGCCCCAGAACTGAGAATATCCTGCAGTGGCAGGGCGCTTTGCTTGGGGGTGTGCTTGTGACACCTTGAGCCAGCTCAGCAGCCTGGCTTTGGAAAACTGAGATGAGAAGGCCAGGGACTGAAAATACTATAAGGACGGCAGGAAGGGCTGGAAGGGAAGGAAGACACACCCAGCTCAGAAATGTGGGCTCGAGGGGGAATTTTTGAGTCATGGCAGGAAGAAGCTGGAACCCAAGAGAAGGTACCGTGGTGGACTGCTGCACTAAGATGGCACCTGAGAAGGCAGGGAGCAGGAGGGGCTCCAGGACAGGGGGCACGGAGCAGTGTCCCTGCCAGGCACTCAGCCTAGAAGGGCAGCAGCCTGGAGTGAGCACCAGAGCCAGGGCCAAAGCTGCAACTGCTGGAGAGGCAGTGTGTTCATGCTGGGTGAATCCCCCGGCTGCCCAGCGCCTCTCATGTCACCTTTCCAGGGCTCTGGCACGGAGCAACTCCCTGGCAGTCTCTGGGTAAAGCCAAGCCAGGTCTTGGGTGAAAAGCACAACACCAGAGTGGGAATCCAGGACAACTTTCTTTATTGCTACCAGAAGGCTTTCATCAGTACAATGGCTCTGCTTACAATACCTTCCTCAGGGCTGTGGAGAGAGCTTACGGTCGGGACGGGGTGTTCTGAGAACAGGGTGTCACACGGAGGAGACGCGTTACAGGTCAGACTCTTGGTTAGAAGTTACATGAACACAAAACTCGAGGGTTGGGGTGTTTTGTTTTGGTTCTGTGCCTGATGTTGACACACGTTCCAAACCTCAGGTGTCCACAGCTGCCCCGGCACCTCACCCAGCAGTGCTGGGGAACGTGCAGGGAGAACCGGGCTCTGCACAATTCAAGGGTTACATCTGATGGAGAGAACCAAGCCTTGGTGAGAATCCACACTCAGTGCTACACAGCAAGAAAAAAAACGGTTTCATTCTAGTGATGCAAAACCCAGTAACTGCTTTCTGTGTTGGGACAGACAAACTGGTGTAACAGGGAGAAGTCTCTGTGCGGGGCACAGGGCACCTTCACGCTCCTGTGGGAATTACTGAAGTGTGGAGCAGCTTGCAAGCATTGATTTAGGTTTTTTTCCTGCCTAATCTTTTGTTTAAATCCAGTTTTTCAATATTATCACATTTAAACACCCAACTATTAAAACAAAAGAGGTTTTCTGTTTAGAAGGGCAAATTAAAGCTGTGGTGGAGGTGGGGCAGGACAGAATGTCATGCACGAGACTGGCTGAGAACTAAAAGAGGAGCAGGCAGAAAGGGAGCAAGGAGCAGGTGGGAATGGGATAAGAGAGGCATGAGTTGGCTGGGAAACCCGGAACAGCTCCGCAGGGCTGATGTGAGCTCTCGGACGTGGAGAATGGGTTACAACACACAGGAGCAGAAAAACAGTGGAACCGACAACACTAGAAAGGAACAGGTTTTTGCTACTTTTTTTGTTTGGTTTTTGGGTCTTTTTTAGATTTTTATACTTTTTTGTGTTTTTAAGTGCTTAAATAGTGGAACTATAATTAGCCGCACAAGAAATAAAATTCAAAAAAGGGTCGGGATTTTTTTTTCCTGGTTTTCTTTTGGCTCCCTTCAGTTCAGCCTGACAAGGTACGGCCCCTTCTCGCCCCGCTGAGGCCACGGGCTGCCAGGTCCCGTGGTGGCACCGGCAGCTACATGACAGACACCGGCTGCAGAGGCGGGCAGGGGGACACGCTGCCCTCCTGCCGCGAGAGGTCGGCGCCACAAACGGAGCCCATGCTCTCCAGGGCCACCGCCTCCGGAGCCAGCTCTTCGTTGTAGAGGCGCTTGATGCCGTCGTAGAAGTCGTCCACTTCCATCTCTTCCACCTTGCGCTTGGCGGAGCCTGCCTTGCAGCCGCCGGCGGGGGCGGGCAGGCGCGGGCAGAGCGCGGCTGTAGCTGTGACGGGCGCTTCTGGCCGGCCGTTGTCCTGGGAGAAACCCGGCCCTGGGACAGAGGAGGGCTGGCGGTGGAAGGCTCCTCTGTTACAGGTCACCAGGGTCTGCTGGAGGGGACTGTAGACATATACAGAGTTGGGCAGCAGAGAAGGCTGCAGAGTGGAAAGGTGATGTGCCACCAGCTCCCGGCAGTGGATCAGCTGCGAGCTGTCCATCTGGAGTGGGAAGACAAGCAAAGGTACCGCTGCTGTGGGATCGCTGGCAGGGTGAGGAGAGGGTGTGAGCTCCCAGCACCCCGGCCGCCTGTGCGCCTCACTTGCCCACTCCCACGGTCACTTCCCAAGATACATCCCCTGCTCCTTCCTGCACCAGGTGGAACTCATGGGGGGAAGCGGGCACAACTTTGAGATATTGAAGGATTTCACTGCCTGTTGTTAGCAGCTGGAGTGTGCTCCCAGAGTACCTGCAAGGTTCCCTGTATGCTGTGAATGAATGGAAGAGCCACTAACGAGAGGAATTTTTCCCTGGTGTGTTTTCTCCCTGGTGCAGCGAGGGCCTGTGTACATCAGGGCACACGGCTCCTCCCTGTCACGCAGCGGAGGTGGTCAGGACTGAGACCTGGCAGCACTGTCCCTACAGCTGTCCCTCCAGGCTGAGGCCCAGCCATCCCCACGGGAGCGGAACACCGGCAGCCATGGCAGCCAGGAACCACAAAGCCCCAGCTGACCGGGAGCACCGAGCAGGATGTTGCCCCGGTCCCTCCCCGCTCCATGCACGCTGCCCTCCTCACCTGTGCCTTCTGGAGCAGCTCGATGATGAGAGCCAGCCAGTCGGGGAGCAGCTTCTCCAGCTCCAGGCTGACGATGGCCAGCGCCAGCATGGAGCCCTTGAACTGCAGCAGCTGGAAACAGGCCATGCAGTGCAGCAGCTGCTTGGTCAGCGCCGCCACGTGCTGCGAGGGGCTCGGCGTGGGCAGCAGGGCCAGGAGCTGCGGCCTGCTGGACACCGCCACGGCGTGGAACTGCGGGACACAAGCACAGGGGGCAGCCGGCGGCGCTGGCCAGGCCACGGCGCGGCCGGGGAACAGTCTGCACACGCGAGGCCCTCCAGCCTGACCCTGGAAACAACTTCTGCCCCGTGGGGAAAACCCGACCTGCCCAACCCACCAACGCTAGGTGCAGTCCTTCTGGTGGGACCTGCTTGGCACCGGGTTCTAGGGCTCTGCAAAAGGCCTTCCCATCCACCCTTCTCTCTCCAGCGCACATGTGGCATTATGGGGTCCTAGAAAAATTCCTCAGGGAGGGAGTGGGGCTAAAATTCCATAGAGAACCTCAGGACACCTCCCTTGATCTCCTCTCATGCGTGGATCTGACTCTTGGCCATGCAGGTCTGCAGCAGGCATGGATCCACACTCACGGCCCACCCTTGGGGCTTTCTCCATGGCTGTACTCCTCGTTTCCCTGCTGCCTGGTGTTTAGCTTTGTGGAAAACCACTGGCAGTGAAAACTTAGGGGCACAATTTCCAGGAGCTGTGAATCTGGCTGAACACACCCCAGACCAGACCAAAGGGTCAGATGGCAGGCTCACATTTTGGATATTGCACTTTAAGAGTGACAAGTCTCCTCTGGAATTCTCTGGCAAGGCATTTTCTTTCAGAAACTACAAGTACAGAGGAATTCCAAATATCCTCCAAGGTCTCTGTTCCCCTACAGGTAGAATTTTAGTCTTGCTGCTTCTTGAACACATCATCTGCACTGAGAGATACCAGGAAGAACATCAACAGCCCTTTACTTACAATATGAAGGAAATCCAGTGGCGTTGCCATGTGAAGATCCCAGTTCAGTTTATCCAGGATGATCTTCTCCATTCTGCGAATTTCAGCTGGAGAACAACCACAAAAGCTATCCCGAGCCAACACCTTCAGTACTGGAATCCTCTGCAAAAGCCAAGGCAAAAAGAGAAAGGAGAGAACCAGTCATTAGGGAAATCACACCAAATGCTTTGTTCCTGTCCTGGCAAGTGGCACCCACCAGGAGCAAGCAAAGGCAGGGCCGGGAGGGCAGACAGTCCAACAATGCCACAGTAGGAAAAGCAGAGTTACCTCATCTTCCTCAATGGTCTTTGCAGCGAGGAAGAAGCAGCTGATGGCAATACAGTTCAGGTACTTGGGACGGGCCTGTGGGACAGGAGAGCAGAGAGGGCTCTGTGTCAGTGTGGTGCAGCCATGATGCCCTGATCCTTCTGCTGGGGCATCCCAAGCCCCCTGTCTCCTTCTGGATGTGCAGGCTGACCTCTGGCTACGCCCTGGCAGTGGCAAGCTGTGCCAAGCACAAATCCCTGCTCTGTGACGTCAGACAGGGCAGGGATCTGCCAGCCCTGTGAGCCGACTGGGAGGCACTGGACTGGAAAGAGCTCGGGTAGCAGAGCTCTGCTCTGAGTGCTGCTGTGGGTAAGACATGGAATGGGAAGGGAAATGGGAATTGGAAAACACTGTCTTTGCCTGGGGAAGTGCAACTCAGAAAAACTTTAAAAACCTTTGTGAAATTACCAGTTGTAATTTCACACTACAGTTCCCAAAACTGTGGCCCAGGGATAAGTGAGGGAGAGCTGGTCCCTTCTACAAGGACATGTTTTTTAGGCAAGGTAAGTGGATTTTGGAGGGGAAAGGGGGAATTTTTGTGAGCTTTGTGCATGTGACCACCTTGACAATGAGTTTCACTCCTACTGGCAGTGTCATAACCCTGGCCATGGCCACATCCTCCAGAGTGGCTGGGGCTGGAAAGGCAGAGGCTGTTCCTAAACTCTGGTGCAGCTGCAGAGCCGTGAGCAGCTCCTGCCTGTGGTCAGAGAAGGCAAAGGGAAATGAAAATGCTGCACTCAGACCCTGCACTTGTGCATGTAGGTGTCCAAGGGAATGAATTCCCTTGGGGCAGGACTGGGACTGGGCCCTGCCAAGAGTGCTGTGCAGTGAGATACATGGTGTAACAGCCAGTCCCTGCAATCCCCAAGTCTGTTCCTGGGTTAGGGACTGGTGGTGTTCACAGTAACATCCCAGAGAAACCCCTGGTGAAAAATCAGGAGTTCAGCTGCATCAGAGGAATGAGCTTTGTGGGAGAGGAAAACTGGGGAGGGAGCACAAAGCCACAGAGCTCAGCCAGGCCAAGCCCCTTTCCCCCTCCCTGCTCACTGCCCAAAGCGCACAGTGCACTCTGGGTCCTGCACTTTCTGTACAGACTCCTTGGCTGCTCCGACTTGCAGGAAGAAAACCTGCACTTCAGGCCATTGGCTCCTGTGGGATCTAAATCCTTGCCACCTCAGCATTTCAGTAAATCAGCTACTTTGGATTCTTAAAAATAATAACTTCCATGGCTTGCACGAAAACACAATCAATATTTATTAATATTTAAGGGGTGAGTTAATGAATGATGTCACTTGTGTTCTACCAAAGTCTCTCACACAGGAAAGCAAGGGCACAGGCTTGGAATGCACCTTCCAGTTGCCATCTCCTAGGGGATATTGCTTACCCAGCAGGGTGCTGGTGTGGGATGAGACACGTGCAATGAGACCACTGCTTGCTGAGCACGGAATGTAACTGGGCAAGCATGCTAAGAGAGAAACTTCTACAGCCTGACTTCACAGCTGCAGGCCAGGGCTTCCAGCCTGGAGCACACTGTGTTTGGCCACTTGGCAGCTGCAAAGCACAGCCCAGCTAAGGGGGCCAGAGGGGCAGCAGGGCCCACTTGCAGGGTGCCCAAATGTTTTTCCCCTTTTTTTTAAGCAGTTTCTACGGATAAACAGCCTGAGACCCAAAGGCGCTCATCCATTCCAGCTGGGTTCAGCACAGCAGGAGGGCACAGCTGTCACATGGACAGCCTGCACATGTGTTTGCTTCCCTTTTTCCTTCCTACCCCTCTGACATCAGTCCAAGATGAAGTCCATCAGGCTCTAAAACAGCTTGCTAGGGAACTACTCCCCAAAAGCTATTGTCTGTATTTCAACCTTCCTCACCCTTTTTTTCTCCCCAATTCCCTGCACCACCCCCCTTGCCAGGCTCAAACCTCTCCTCAGTTTCCTGCTAGCAGGTGCCCCAGCATTTCAGGGTGGTACAAAGGGGAGGAATGCAGCCATGGAGGTGAGCAGGGCCTGGCCCTGGTGCTGCTGTCCTGGGGCTCGTGGCACTGCCTTTGCCTCCCCGAGGCAGCCCAGGCTGGGGCAGGCACTGCTCTCTGGGTGCCCAAACCCCCCAGCTGTGGCTCCAGAGCAGAGCAGGTGCTGCCCACCCACGTGTGAGCAGGGCGGGGGCCGGGGGAAGGAAGCGCTTCCAGCCGGCCGCACCGCTTGGACCGCGCGCACCGACCGCGCGCCGGGGCAGGAATCTGTTCCCTTCCCTGGAGCTGCAAATATTTACCTTTACTGCTGCTAAAAACCTGTCCAAGAGGCTGATGGCCAGGGCGAGCGTTTCTGGGTAAAGGTGGAACTGGTACTTGAGCTTGGCCAGCCACTGGATGACCTCATCCCTCTGCCTTGGAGAAATGGCTACATCCTGGGGGAGAGAAAGGATCAAAGGTTTTACCTCTGCACGAGTGACTCAGCACGGAAACAAAGCCTCCTTTTCGAAGGGAGAGCCTGGAGCCAGCCCCAGTCACCACTCTGTCCCTGCAGTTACTTATCCCATCCCAAAAACCTGCTCTGGAAAAGACAACTTTACTTACAGCAATCTCAAACCTCACTCCAGCAGCGCTGTCCTCTTTTCTGGGGAAAAGAGGATGGGTGACTTGTAGTTTGTTAAGCACTGGCAGCCTCAGCTCCAGAGTAGTGCCCAAAAATCTATTATTTATTTAGTTATTATTTTTTAACCTGCTCAGAAGCATGTGGATGCAGAGCAATTCCCAGCTGGAATAAACCCCCCTTGCCAACAGCAGAGTGGAGGGACTCTGTTGGGGTTTTGTGGGGAAAGGTTTATTTTTTTCCTCAAATCGTGGGGATTTTTTTAGCTCAGTACCCGTTATAATAAAGAAAATTGCAAACAGCTGACACAAGGCTCTCAGTGGCTCAGGGAACTGGGAAGGGGGAAGCAGCAGCTACAGCCTCACCTGCAGTTTGGGTTTGGTGTTTGGTTTAGGTGTTTGCCCTGTGTCTCCCCATCGATCTGTTCCGAGAGCAACTCAATTTCAACCACACACAGAGCTCAATCACTGACACCAAATCCTTCCCCATGACCCAGTTCAGAAATATCTCCAGCTTTCCTAGAGCCTTTCATATCACCCACGGAACTGTCTGGGCTTGCTCCAGTGGGGGATTATTGGGGATGATCAACCGAGGTGTGTCCAGAAGCATGAAAATCTGGGCTGTAACTGCCCCAGTAACGCTGTGAGGGCTAAACAGCAGGAATTTAATAAAAAAACACCCCAATACTGATACCAAATACATACTTTAGGCTACATTTGCCGCTGGAACACCTACGTGTGACTTCCACAGAGAGTAAAAGTGCCCGTGGTCTGCCCTGAGCCCCAGCAGTGCCTCATGTCACCAGCACTGTTTGCTGCTGCTCCACCCAGGCCCCTGCTCTCAGCTCTGCTCAGCTACAGACTGGCTCTTGAGTAACAAGTACCTGCTATTTTCTCCAAGGAACACTGGTTCTTCCTGAAATCACTGATGCAGTTCCAGGGTGAAATGTGAGCTCCCCAGGGGGCGGGAGAGCCCAGGAGCACAATGAACACACCACACACCAGGAGAGGTATTGAACCCTCTGCTCCAGCCTGGGGGAATTTCAACACCACCACCCCGCCCCCAGTCCTTCCATCCCTGGTAAATCCCCTTGCTGCTCGCGCTGCTTCCCTGTGCCTGCCAAGGCTAATGGTGGGGTCTTCTCCTAAAACCAGCATGGCTAGAAGAGTTAAGACACTCTGTCTCTCTGTGCTGCCTCTCCTCCCCAGCCATCTGAGACTGGCCTTGGACCCTGCTGCCCTTTCTGGGCAGCCAAAAGGCAACGTTTGCCTCGGGGAGCAGCAGCTGCACACGCAGTGCCTGCAAGGCCCGGCCTTGCCCTGTGAAGGGAAGAGCGTCTGACCCAAACCCACAGCCTAGCTGGGAGGTGAAACCAAACCAAGCCCAGCCCCACAGCGCCTGGGGCAGCAAGGAGCAACTGCAAAGCACCCTCAGCTCAGTGCATGTCCAGCGCAAGGCTGGCTCAGAAATTCAACTGACTCCTGAAGAACTATCTGGGGAAGCAAGGGAAAGGAGGAGAGTCTCCAGCTCTTTCTGGAGCCCTACAAAAAGGGTGTCTGTCCCAGACCCAATCTGCAGACAAAGGAGCAGGAGGATGGGAGCAGAATGCCCTCACACAGACAGGTGAGTTTAAGCAGCACGAAAGGTTGTTACAGCCTGGTTCAGGAAGCAGGCAGCAGGACTGAGAACTGGTCCCCCCGGCCCCACAAACCCTGCTGAAGCTCCATGCAGGGGAGGAGCTTCCCCCATAAACACCAGGCTCTCTCAGAGGTGCCCCTGTGACACCCTCAAAACACAAATAACAAAATGCAGCACTGGAAATTTAATTAAGCAGCGAGGTCACTGATCCTTAGTTAATTGAAACTAAAAGCAAAACTGAGACACTCTGGGGGCTGAAAGTGAGAAAGTCCCGTTGGGTGGAAAGCGAAGGTTCCTCCTTGGGGTAGAGGTACTTTCCATGTGTCATCCCTGCTCCAGGCAGGAGAACCAGGGGCCAAGACATGGAGGGCAAGCACAAAGCAAATCTTCTCTAGAGATGCTGATGTCTCCCATATCTTAAGACTTATGGAATATCTAAGGTAAAATAAATATTATCTGTGCACTCGAGCATGACTCTGTTTTACTGCTGCCTAATTGAGAGAAAACACCTCAGCTGATAATCTTCTCCTTAATGCCTCCTGTCCCAGACAGGTGTTCTGCTCCTTCGCCATGTCTGTTGCTGCCTGGTCCCTGTGGGCTCCTGGGCAGTGAGCAGGTGACCTTTATTAGGACTGGAAATAAACTGAGCTCTCTGGATTCCTCAGGAGATACAGAGAAGAAGCAGGGAGACAGAGTGAACCACAAAGGGAAAGAAAGGAGGCATAACACGAGTGACACTCTGTCTCTATAAAAAATAAATTCAAAAATCTTCACTGACACCTCTCTCAGCTACAAAGTCACTCTGTAGCAGGCAAAAATCAACCTTCGACCAGTCCTGAGGGCTCCATTTCTCAAGCCTTAATCCCAAGAACACTCCTGAATGTCACCTGCATCTCATATAACCCATAGGGTAGGGGGAAGGCAAGGGGAACCAGAAGGGGAAAAAAAACAAATACATTCAAAAGCAGGAGGAGGTTCCAGACTCAGGCCACTGGTTTTTTATGCTGAAAAGCCTTCATGAGATGTGGCTTTGGTATGTTGCGCATATCCAGAACACTGGCCTGCATTTAAAGGAGGGAGTAGGAATTTTTAGACAAGAAATACAAACAAAAGAGAAGAATCAGGTACATTAAATCACCAGGAGCCAAGTCCCCAAGAGATTCTGCACCCATCCTAAAATGGAAAGTCTTCCTGCTTCTTCAACTGTGGGTTTCTTTCTTCCTGTAAAAGACCTCACTGTCACATATTTAGAAACTGAGTTTGTTGCGGCTTTAAACATCAGAACCCAAAATGTCTCCTAAAGAGTCAAACCAGAAAGTTTACTCCCCAAAAATACCTCCCTAGTGCGTCCAGTCAGATCACTGGATGTCTGCAGACGCACTCCACGTTTTGTCACTGGCAAAGCAGGTGAGTGCATTAAACCTCTGTGCAGCTGGTGCACCCTTAGAGCAGGGAATGGAAAGTTCCACACGTTCCGAGGTGCCAGATCTGATCCACAGAAGGATGCAGATTTCCCGATTGCCACGGGAAATAAACAACACTGTCGTGCAAGGAAGGTTTTAGGCTGCTGCAGCTGCTTTCAGAAGAAGGCAGTGGATGTCAGGGATTCTGACCTTCTCCCAGATACTGCAGAAAACAGGATAATTCACACTGCACGCCCGTGCCTGCACCATGGCCACAGTGAAGGCTGGGGGAACACGGGACAGTTGGACAAGTTGGGTGTCCTGAACCGCAGGAACAGAGGGAAATGTGTGGTTACAGACAGGAGTGTTCTCAGCTGCTCCGTGGCCTCCCAAGCCCAGGCTTCCCCCAAGCAGGCAGCTGTGTTTATGCTCTCCTCTCCCTCTGACCTTTCCACACCTCACACACACAGCTTCCACTCCCAGTCAGTGATCCCTTACTGCTAGAAAACATTCAGTGGCACAGCACTGATAATGTCAGTGTCTGAGCTGGCATGCAGGAAAACAGAAAGGAAAAGGTTACACCAACACAGGAATTTTGGGAGTGGAAATTGCAGGAGCAAGGACAAGCACAGAGGAGGGATTGCTGAGAGGGAAGTCTGCCTGAGGCAGGTGGTGGTTTCTGAGCCACCAGGACCCACTTCACCAAGGCAGAAAGGCAAGTGCCTCATCCCTGTGAAATCTTCACCCATCAATCTGGTTTGGTTACACTCGAGTCCCTACCCTATCTTGTTATCCTGTAATCTTATCTCCCTGCAGTATAATCACCCCAGGAGTACAGCCAGCAGGGAATGACAGGCTGGTTTACCATAAGCCAGAGTCTTAAACTGTTCATGCCTCAAGACAGCCACAGCTCCAACACACTCCACGCCTCTGACAACCAGATCACTAGTTTGGAAACCGAAACAGGGATTAACAAAACTAATACCGAGGCCCTTAAAATGTATGTTCTCCTGCCCAACAGCAGCAGCTCCTTGTTTGCCAGACAGAGAAACAAACACGACAAGGATTAGCTCTGATGGCAGCTGACTTACCTGTATGAACATCTCATGTGGTGCAACAGCAGCAAGCCTGATCCGGGCCCTCAGTGCGATTATTTCAGCCCAACCCGCAACAAAGGGCCAGAAATTCGGTTCCCCCCTTTCACACATTTTGTTTCAGACAGAACCTTGTGGAGTGCACAGGTGTTTGTGAGCGCTCAGGTGAGACAGAGCACAAACCCACTGTGGGCTGGGTGAGGCCATCAGCAGCCTGGTCCAACCTTCCTGCAGCCCAGGAGGGAGCCTGGACTACAGAGCACCCGTGGGCTCTTCCAGCCTGAATTTTCCTCCAGTCCTGTGAGAACATTCCTCACTGCAACAGGCCAGTGCTTGGCTCTGCTTCCCTTGACATGAGCTTGCACCCTGCTCTATAAATAGCCCCGCTGGATCAGTGGGGCTCTTCTGGAGCAGGCATCAGATCAATGTTGCCATTAGTGAATTACCCCAAGAAAATGAAGCTGCTTTTAGGAACTGCTGCAGAGTTGGTGCTCAGCAGAAAGAGGCGCTAATAATCCACACGGTTTGTAAAATGAATTTAATCAGGACAATGTATACGTGTGTGTGTGTGCGCTGCCACAAGCCCAGCAGAGACCTAAGCCTGTGTGCTGTGCAGTGTGCTCTGCACCCCTGGGCCAGGCGTGTCCACCAAATAAAGAGGGAATCGCTTCCTTGAGAGGCTGATTCCCCAGGTGTCAGGAAATGTAACTGCTCCTGAACTCCTCCGGTTGCTCCCACACCACCCCTCCCCGGACAGTCTCCTGCCTCTGCTGGGATGGATGATGTGAAGGACAGACGTTACCTGATTGGGCTGAATTTTCGGCACATGTGCTTTCCACATTTGAGCTTCCCTAGAGATTGCCATCTCCAGAAGGAGAGACAACCTCTGGCTCTCCAGGGGTCCTGAAAACTTCATGGTGACCCTTGGATCCACCTGCCACCCAGCTGGATACAGCTACCTGCAAAACCAAAGACAGCTTGGTCAAACACTGGGCTGTGCCTGTCCAGGCAAAAAGCACAGAGGGGAATAAAGCTGCAGGAAATGGAACTGATCCCCCAGCCCTGGCACAGCCTCACTCATAGGAACAACCTGTCAAAAAAACTTGTCCATTACACTTGGAAAACAAAGCACAGACAAGGCTTTTGTCCTTTATTTCTTTAAAGACAACAGATTACACCACCTGCTCTCAAATGGAGAAGATGATCTGATGGAAAAGGTTATTCAGTAGCTCTGAGACTGCCTACCAGCACTATGGCTGCAGATTTTTGACAGTGTTAACTCACTTAGGCAAAAGAGGGAAATGGTAAATGGAGGGTAAATCCACGGGAAGGTTATTGAAACTTCCAATTCTTTGCATGAGGCCTTGTGCAATCCCCCCAAGGTGGATACCGGCCAAACACTAACCAGGCATTTTCATGTGAATACAACAGTCCAGGCTGCATTTACAGGAAATAAGCAAGGTGCTGACTCTGAGAAAATAAACAGAACTCACAGGGAAAACAATCCCTTATTACAAATAACAACAAAAGCAGCTCCGAGTAAATGAAGATTCAAGGTGCTTTCCCAGAGCTAAAGGAAACCTTAAAGATCAAGACTAACAGAGAACAAATGCTATTCTTTATTCACACAAACTGCACCAGGTATAAACCACGCTCCTGTCCCACTTAAGAGCCCAGAAGGTTTTAAGTGGCACATAAACGTCAGGGCCCTCTGAACAGGAACCCCTTCCATATTAGATTTTTATATAACAAATCCTGCTCCATGCCCAAGGGACAGCCTGTACTGGCTTGGAGATGTCCAGGTGTCACTGAATAGGCAGCACACCTTGAAACCAGGAGACCTGAAAAGGACTCCTAAAGCTCTGTGGCGTGTCTCCTCTCACCAGCCCCAAACGGCCACTGTGGGCTGAAAAATCCCTATTAAAAGTTCCTCTCTTGCCCAGAGGGAGACCCTGCCTGGGGAAGTGAAACTCCAGAACCACAGCTTATTTACATGCATTTACTCTATTTTGCATTTGTTTTTTAAACCTGGGGCTGATTCTGAGGACACTCACTGTAAATGGGGATGAAGGGGAAACAGGGACACAGAGTCACAGCCTCCCCTCCAGCTCCTTCCCCTGGGGGATCCATTAACATCTCCAGAGCCTCCCATCAGAGACAAGGTTTTCCCTGTGGCCAGTTCCCAAAGGCTGGATCCCTCACCATCTATCTCATGGCAAAGCTGTGCCAAGCACTGCCCCAGGTGGGCTGTGGCAAGGGTGAGAGCAGACCCACAGCAGAGGCCGAGGCTGGGAGCAGTGCTGAGAGCCGGGGGACAGGGAGCAGCTTGCTCCACACTCGTCAGGAAAAAAGCAGGAGCTTTATTTAGCTCGGCCATGTCTCCTCATATGAAATATTGATGGTCCTTCCTTGGTTTTGCAGGAAGGAGAGAGTAATTAGCCAACCCCCAAATCACTGGAGACAACACAGGGAAAAATTTCAGGCCGTTTTCTTCTGTTGTGACTGATAAACATTCCCACCATGTTCACAACACAAATGGATTTCACAGGCCTCTGGAACCAGACAAGAGCTTTTAGTTACCCTGATCCTCTCGGAGGTTGCTGTCCCTGTGGTGCCTGGGCTGGTCAGTGGCCTCAGCAGAGAGCTCGGGTGTCCCTGGAGCCAGGACACACCCAGGAGGGCCTTGCAAGGGGCATCTTTAGTGAGCGCTGCTGCCAACTGTTCTCCGGTTGCCAAGGGCAAAAGAGAGGGGAAAATAACCTTTCCTTTGTGAACTAGGGACCTCACTCAATTGAGGGCTGAGGCACAATAACCTTTATAAGGGAAAAAAGAAGAGGAATGACGCGCTTGAAAGTTTCCCTTGGAGCAAGAGGGTGCAGTTTTCCAGCAGAAAGCAGAGCCGGGAGCCCGGCCAAGCACCCCGGGCTGAATCCAGTTTGCATCTCCATTTACATAGCTCTCCATCAGATAAATGAACCGCCAGCAGGACTGCGTGCAGCCTTCCCAAAACACAAGGGAGCTCCGGCAGAGCAGGCTCTGAGAGCATGAGGAACAGCAGGGCTGGCACAGCTTCCCAAAATCCAGCACAGGGAGGTCCATGGACTCTTCTCTCTGCCCAGCTCAGGACTGAGCAGCCCAGAGAAGTGGCAGCAGCACTGCAGAACCCTTCGGTGGGGCAGCAGCTCTCAGACCAGGGCAGGGCCAGCAGGAGGCCTGAGCCTGCCCCCACACCAAACATTTCCTCCAGCCAGAAACTTCCCGTGTTTTCCTGCAACCCAGCCCGAGTCACCCAGGGCTGGAGGAGCTGGACAAGCCGGGACAGACACCATGAACTAACTCAGCCCAGCCTTCTGCTTCTTTCCCTGATTCAGAATTAACCTTTAGCTCCAGGGTGCTGGCTTTTTGGGTTTGGGGCTTTTTCCCTTGTGGTTACTTTGGGAGTTTTTCAACCACTGTTCAAACAGTTCCTAAAGCTCCTGATCTTCACTGGAAGGTCACCTGGCTGCACCGAAACCTCTTAAAGAACAGCTGGGGAGTTAATAAAGGAGAAGTGAGCCCAGTCAAGGCAGTGGCTTTGACTCCTCCTGTGAGGAGCTGCAAGGCACATCTTGCTCCGAAATTAGAGAGTCAAAACCTTGGTGTGAGGTTTTCATTTGTGAGAGGCATCAAAAATCACCTCCTTATCCACGGTCCATAAAATGAAGATCTCTCATCTCCTAAAGATTTCTCTGTGGTCCAAGTTTATAGCTACCTTGACTCAAAGAAATGCTGTTCAGCTTCCCGGGAGAGATTTTATGCTGCCAAGTGCTGCAGGCTACAGTTTCCAAAAGCAGTTTCTGCAGGAATAGGGGCAGACAACTCCTTGACCAAATAACACTTCATGGTTTAGGGGGCGCATTTGTGTGGGATGCAGAGGAGAGGAAGTTTTTTTTATTTTTAGGCTTTGTAATCACTGGCAGTGATTATAAAAAGTGCCTCCTGCACACAAAAGATGCTGCTCCAGGAACGTACTATCCACTGGAATAACAAGCTCCTAACAGAGCTCCTGATTTTCCTGCCCCCAGTTGCAATTTAACCATCATCATACAATTGAATTACAGACAGGATCACTGAAATAATTCAGGGCAGTAACAAAAACCTCTTTGGTTCTGATGGTGGCTTGTTGTCTCTTTGCTGGAGGGGGTTGTTTGTTTGTTTGCTTTTTAGCACAGCTCATTTTGCAAACAGTTAACAAGATTTCTAGGGCTAAAGACAGCCCAAACCCCACTATTTTTGGTTTGCACAACAGTCCGGGTGGTTGCTCTGAACAAGGGCAGTAATTCCAATAGAGCTGAAGCACCACACCAATTTCTGCAGACCTCGTATTTTCAGGGACCAGCAGCCAAATCTGCTTCAGCTTTAGCAAGCAGTAATAAAACCTCACAGATGACCTGCACACAGATTTTTCTGGGCAGTGGGGGGAAGGCAAAGCAGAAGGAAGAGAGGAGGAGACTGAATCCTCGGAGCTCCAGCCAGCCATCTGTGATTTCAAAGGATCCAAGCCTACTGCTAGCAGAATTGTCCAACTGCAAGTTGTGATTAGAAATTTCAAAGCTGTGGCCGGGGGCTGGGATGGATGTTAATTTTAGTACCTGGGGCTTTCTCTCAGCTTAACTCTTTCCTCATGCCCCAGCAGGGAGGCAGTCTGGAACTCTGTGCTGGCCAGAGGGAAATGCCAAAGCACAGCCTGAGGTGACACCAATAAATGAGCAGATGACCAGTGTGGGTTCAAATCAACTGGTTTGGGACGTACAAAATAAATGGCCACTGGAAACAGCTCAACAGTGTTGTGAGACAATAAAAACTTCTCAGGCTGGATGGCTGGGAAAAGTAGGTTTGGGAATATAATTTCAAACGTTAACACCTAAGCGAGCAAGTCTGCTTGAAGGAACAAACTGCCTTCTGGTCAAATAGCAAGTGCAGCAAAGCGTTAGTGACTAAGGGCCTGCAGGTGATGTCACACCTTTAACCAGCAGCTCCTGTGAGCCGTGCCTTAGCCCAAATTGGGAAAGAGGCAATTTTCTGGAGGCTGGCAGAGGAAGAGGGCCCTTGCCACTTGTCTGTGTGACTCAGCCCGAGCTGCCTCCCACAACCTGGTACAAAGGCAAGGCTGTGAGGTATTTTGGCAGCATCGTTCAGGCGGGCTCATGTACATCACACGCTCGCCACTGCTTTTCCTCCAACCAGATTTTTCCTGGGAGTGCAAATAAAGCTGACCTCATTTTTGTGCCCGTTTTCCAAACAGATGCATTTTTCCAAACATTTTAAAGGAACCTGCCAGCTAAAACCACGGGTCGAACAGGTAATGCAGAGCAATGTTTTGATGGGAGGGAGGGGAGGGGTTTTACGTCTTGTTTTGAAACAGAAAACCCAGGGTCCATTTAGCAGCTAGGAAGAAGGAGCCCTCTGGAAAAGGGCTGCTCCATAAACGGGACCACTTCTAAGAGGTCTCTGCTCCCCTTCACTCCCCCAGCCTTGAAACTGACATCAGGGGTTTGCTGTTTACAGGAAACTTAAACTGGTATTTTCCAAAGTAGGAACTTTTAAAAAACAAGGCAGAAGATTAACTCCTGACTGAGCTTTCAGACAATGTCCCCATTCTTCCCTGCTGGTGAGATGGGTGTGCTTCCAGACCCATGCCCACCCCACTCTCTGTGCTAGTGGCTCTGGTAGGAAGGGCCAGAGGAGGTGGAGGTTTCCATTTCCTTTTTGTCTGGCAACTACCAAGATGAGTCCATTCAAGCAGCCTTTGCCCAGAAAGGTCTTTGGTCAGTAACGGCTTAAATATTCCACGCCACAGCTTTCAAGCGGTGCAAACAGGTTGCTTTAATCACAGCTCTTTTCCCTGCTGTGGCAGCAGAGACCAAGCAACTGTGGACAAAAGGGAAACTCAGGATTCAGCCCTAGGAGAACAGCTCCAGCTGCAGAACTTACGTGTTGGTACAAAAAAGGTGATGAAACTCAATGTATTTTTGAGCTCGGCTCCGAGATTTTGGTTTCTGTGAACCTAAAAATGAATGGAAGATGTATTCCTCACAACGTTTATACAAATCAGCCACGGGATACATTTCAGTAGGAATGGGCCCGGCTATTGTTTGGCAGCAGAGTTTGTCCAAAGGCTCAGAACCGGTCAGGAATGTGATCCTTTATTGTGTGAAGTGGGGCATCACGTCAAGGACAGTCAACCCTTGCCTGGGACAACCACAAGGGTCACAAGGCAAAAAGATAGTGCCATCTTCTTGTTCAGAACTGAAGCACCAGACAGAATAAAGCAAAGAGCAACGAGTGTTTGCTGAAATAACCCCCATTAATTTCATGCTTTTTCCAATGTAAATGACAGACAAATCCCAGACAGCAAGGGCTGAGCCTTGTACAAATTCCCTGTGCACCACTGGCAAAGGAATGAGCAGCTCCCACAGGCAACTGACCAAGGTTTGCATGGCAGCTTTGGGGTTCTGCTCAGGGACTCTCTGGATCTTTTGGGGACAAAGCTCAGGACTACTGGGGAACACCTGTGAACCTGAGGAACTTGAGGGCGCTGCTGTTGCTGAGCCACTAAACCAGGGGACTGAGAGAACCCCAGCAGCTTCCAAGAAGCATCGCCAGCTGCCCCTAATTAGGGAGAGCCAAGCACCCACTCAGCAGCACCTGGGACAAGTCTATGTAAGAGGCAGCTGAGGCAGTAGCCCCAGCACCTTTTGCCAGAACTGGTGTGGAGCTGGGCTGCTGTGAAGGGGGACTCTGGCAGCCCTGCTGCAGCATAACCAGTCTCAGGCACGGTGGTGGCCCCCCAAGGAGCCATTATCCCCCAGGGAGTGCCCAGGGCCTTGGTTCTGCAGAAGGTTTGGCTCTCTTGGAAGAGCCATGGTGCTGAGTGAAGGAGTTTTAGGAGGAAGTGAGCAGGCTGCACAACATCAGTTTCATGGAAGGACAGGATTTTCTCCGGGACTGGCAGCTTGCAGAGCCTCAGCCCCATCTGCAAGAGAGAAGCAGGCAATGCCCACCCCCACCATCAAGGTAAGCCAAGTGTCTGGGGACAAGGGGAAGGGTGGAAGGGGGTCATTGCTGGCACAGAAAGGAAACCTTCTGCCCCACCTCAAGGCTTGTAACTACAAAACAGGTTCAAAGTGTGTGGGGTGAGACGACAGGAAGGTATCAAAAAATACCAGTAAATGCTGCCTAAGTGAGGTCCTTTCAGCACTAGCATGTAAGCATGGCCACATCTAAGAGGTTCCATTCTGGAGCAATCCCCCACACCCCTTCTGGTAGGGAAAGCACGCTGGGCTGCTTCCCTGAGGTGTGTGTCTGCTTATGAATGGTGTGGGGAGGAAACATGGAGAGCTGTGTGCAAGTGAAACACTACAGGCTTGGACCACAGAGCTGTGGTGGCATGGCTCCCATGACTGGGGAGTGCTGCAGAGGAGGGATAGAGGCTCTGCTGCAAAGAGGAGATGCTGGTGCCTTGGTCCCTGTGGGGACTCCCCATGGCTGTGATGTGTGCAGGCGGAACAGCGTGGCAGAGCACAGGGAACCCAGGAGCATCCTGGATACAGGGGCTCCGCTGAACCCCCACCCTCCTACAAGGAGGGGCTCGGTGGGACTTGTGAGGGTCAGAGGCTGCCTTGGCTGCAGTGACTGTGTGATAGTGGAGGCAGCTGGGGATGAGGTCAGACAAAAGCCAAATCCCAGCCGGAATTGTGTCTGGCAAGCTATGGGGGAGACTAAAGGGGCTTGAGTACTTGGGTAGCAAGAGGAAGGCCAAGGAAAGCATGGGCAGACTCCTGGCTGGAAGTCGGCTGTGGATAAGCAGTGAGGTGGACTGTAAAGTGGCTGAATGGTTGCATCCAGAGGGTGGCAATCAGTAGCCTTGCTTTCCTGTGAGGGTGACAGAGCTTTGGCTGGGTTGCTCAGAGAGGCTGTGGAGTTTCCATCCTTGGAGGGATTGAAAAAGTGCTTGGACATGGTGCAGAGCAGCTGGTTTTAGGTGGCCCTGCTCAAGCAGGGGCCTGGGACAAGCTGACCTTCAGAGGTACTTTGCAGCCTCAAGCACTTGGCGATCCCAAGGGCTAAAGGCTCAAAGCAGCCCAGAGCAGCTTGTCTGTTCTTCAGGCAGCAGGAAGGCTTTAAAATTAAAAAAAAAAAAAGGGGCAAACCAAACCTGGCATTATGTAATGTCTCACTGGTAGTCTCCTCAAAGCAACACACGCAGGGCATGATTCACTTCTCCCACCACCAATGTAACTTGGTATAAATCAACAGTGACTTGAAAGAAGTCACTCCAAGGAAAACCAGGCTCACAAAGTAGGAGAGAGAGCAGTAATTTCAAAACATAGGGCCAGAGGCTTTCAAGCACATAAAAAATAACTCTCTAGAGGCAAGGGCCAACAGGCATTCCGAATGTAAAGCATCACGCAGCACCTTTTGAGTAACATAATCCCCTGAAACCAAATAAATACAATGCCTTTGGGGGCAAAAACACAAGAGCCAGCATTCAGCAGTACCCCTTTCTGTCTGTGGGCAGCAGTCAGTCATTAACATCAATGAACAGTGATAAAACCAAACAAGTTTATACCCAGTTCAACAGGCACGTCCAAAAAATGTCTGACTATGATGGCTTGATTCCTCTTGACTACACGAAAACAGAATTTTGTCCGAAAGCCTAAGTGCTCGCCAAGGCCAATACTTTGCTTTGTAGATTCTGACTGGCTTCAGGATAAATTAGTGATTACAGCTAATATCAGGATACAGTGTGAGGCAGTAAAAAGACATAATTATGAGGAAATGAGGAATTATCTGCTGTTGAAACAATAGATCAATTATGAGGTACAGCACAGTAGCTGCAGAGCAGCATTCTTGTGCTCTGAGGGTACTGCCTCTTCTTTCTCATCAACCAAGGAGAACCCACAGTTATAAAGCTTAATTATCCTCCAGGAGCTCGAGCTTGCTGACTAATTAGCCTCTTGTTGAGACAATGCAGGAGAGGATGTAATTCCAATTGTCCGCTAAAATGGCACGGCACAGTCCTGGCTCTTCCCTGCTTCTTAATCTCTCCTGTCCTATGAGAGCCTCGATATACCCACAGCCCTGGACAACCTAGAACCAGTCCTGAGCCTAAAGTAAACTAAACCCAGACTTGGGAGCTCTGAGAGGGGAGGTACAGATGAAGGAGAAGGAAGCAGAGTGTCTGAGGCAGTGTGTACAGCAGCTGGAGTGCTCCTGCTGCCGCTTCCACAGCAGAGCTGAGTGAATCCCACTTTGCTTCGGTCGCTGCGTGCATGGACGACACACTCGCAGGGCTCCCACAAATGGGGACTAAGCTGAGCTTGATGGGTCAGCTGCATGGCTGCAGTGAGGAGCATGTCAACACCAGGATTTACACTCAGATTTATTTAAAAGCCTCAAGGTTGAAGTTTTTAGGAGCCAAGCTGCTGTCTAACAGACTGCTGTAGTCAAGTCACCTGAGCCAAGAAACAGGGTCTCGCTGTGTGCAGTGAAAAGCTACCAAAAAGGTCCAAAAACCTCTGGCAGATGGGTTCGTCCAGCAGCTCACATCACCCTGGTAAAGATGTTTGGTGTCTGGGCTGCAGAGCAATACGGAATCTCTGCTGCAACACGTTATTTATGAGTGAGCTTTTAGAGGAGTTTATGGCACAGCAAGTGCAAATACCCACTGTGGTTAATGAATGAGTGTTGATAATATTCGCAGTCAGCAAACACACAGGAAGGGAAAATGTCAGACCACATCTGCTTTGTACAGACACTGGAGACACCTGAGGTTTCCTTCCATCTCAATGACTTCACTGTGCTTTTTTGGCTTTTGCAAACAGCTATTATTGCACTGCCTTCTGAAAGGAACTATACTCAATGTAGCAGAATCCCCCTGAACATCCACCTCCCTGATGGCCAGCCTGGCATTACTGCTGCTTCCCTGGAGAGTGCTGCTGAAAAGGCTTTCGTCAGGAGCTCCTCGGGTCCCACAAAGGCAGGGGAGCAGAGGAAAAAAGGCAAATGCAGGCAGGTTCCTGGGCTAGTCAGCTCTGGGCACACATTCTATGTACTGCAGGGGAGGAATTCTGATCCCACAGTAGTGTTACACTCCATCTGGAGATATGGGTCTTCTTCACTCACAGTCTGGTCCATGCTCAGGCAGTCGAGCCCTAAGGGTTACCTCTGGCACTCAAAATATGATGTCTAGTTTTCCTGAGGCCACTGGTCCTGCCTTACCTTTTTAAAATCCCTCAGTGTGGCATAAACTGCAGATGTCTTTATCTATCCCGTCCATCACCCAGTTCAAATAGATGGTTTCCAGGGGCATGATGCTGAACTTTATTTCCTAAATATAAAAAGTGCCTCATAAAAACACAGTGATTAGACCTGTGCACACAAATGCTCCCCAAAAGCCAGTTCAGCATCAGGTCCAGACTAATTAGTGCTTTAACCACTGCATGGCTGCAGGTGTGCATGGGAAAGAGTCTTCCAGCAGGCCCTGAGGGAAGGCAGCATCCACCACAGGGAGGCTGCTGGAGGCCCCATTTCAGCTCCTGCGTGAGGGATGCTGAGGCAGGTGAGCACAGAAAGGCTGAGAATGGAAAATCAAAGGGGCTGTGATCACAGGGGAGATGCTCAAAGCTTTACAAAGCTGTAAACACTTGGACAAAAAGCTTCTCCTGGGACAGTGACACGAGCAAAGACAGCAGCACCGAACAGTGTCACACTTGGACTGACCCTTGATTAAACTGATAAATGCAGGTACATATTATGGAACCACCTGAAAATAGGAAAACCACTCATTCTCTCACAAATAACGACTGCATCAAAGGGTAACTATAAGATGGAAGACAGGTCTGGAACAAGGGAAGCACAGCTCCCAAGAGCCAGGCAGAGAAGTGCAGTGCAGCTCCTGCTCACAGCACAGCCTGCAGCCCTGTGACACCCCAAACATGGAACAGCAGCAAAGCCTGGCCCCAGCTGGCAACCAGCAAGGAGGGCCTTGTGTGGATGGGATCTTGACAGAGCAGGGCTCTCACCAGAGCCACTATCAGTGTTCATAACTAGGATCCCAGAGCAAATCAAGCGCAGGGCTTGGGAATACACAACAGACACAGCAAAAGCAGCAGCTAGGATCAGTCCTGCCACATCAAACTGTGCCTAAGTTGTTCTACACAGGGTGAAGGATAATTAAAACTCTGTGTGTGTGTGTATCTACATACATACCCGCCCCCCCCCCCCCCATGTGAAAGTTCACTTCCTTCTGGGGAGAAGCCAAAAAATCAGCTTCCCACACCCCACACTGAGGTCTGTGTAGGCACTGATGAGAACAAGCCCTCCTCCTGCCCCACGAGCTAACCCAACTACTTGAAAACCAAATCCAAATCGTTTGCAGGGATCCAAATCCAAAATCCAGCCGTGGAGATGAGGAAAAGACGGCACAATTTGTTTTTTGAGAGACAGCCTCACCTTGCCTCACCTGGGCTCCAGGTGCACCTGCAGAGGGGCAGAGGTGGGGGGCACAGCTGCCACCCCTGCAGCGGAAGGGGAGATGCTCCCCTTTCCCAAGTGTGTCATGCACCACTTGCATCTTCCTCAGTTTAAACATATTATTTTTTAAAAAATCTCGCCCTTTTGTTTTAAGAAGGGGCTGTGCCGTGTATGTGCTGGTGCAGCACACCACAGAAAGAAATGTCTAGGAGCAGACAAAGGCAGATGCTGAAATAATTTTTTAATTCAGGTTTGAATCAGCCTGCCATCTAAGATCTTTACTTTTAAGAGTGGTAAAATGAGGGATTGTTCCTTTTTACCTCCTTTACAGGGTCAAAAGAGGAGGATAGGAGAGCAGGTTTTTCTGTGCTCAAGGGACAAGTTTTCAGGAGAATGTTTTCTGACACTTTGCTTTCTACTATAGGCACAAAAAGCCACGGCAATCTCACTCCCTCCAGTTCACCCCTCTGGAGACGGATTTAGAGTGCACAATGCTGCTCTTCAAGGAAACTTCTTCCATCGCAGCCGGGAGAGCTAAGAGGGAAGCGGGGAGAGAGTGCAGCCCATCTCTGTAAATGAACTACACGGAGACAAGAGAACAAAACCCAAAACCAGGAGGCCTACAGGGAAGCTGGAGAGAGACTCTTCTTCAGGTACTGTAGTGATAAGACAAGGAATAATGGGTACAACTGAAAGAGGGGAAATTTAGGTTCGGTATTCTGAAGAAACTCTTCACTATGAGGGTGGTGAGACACTAGACCAGGTTGCCCAAGGGAGGCTGTCAATGTCCCAACCCTGAAAGTGTTCCAAGCCAGGTTGCATAGGGCTTGGAAGAACCTGGTCACCTGGAGGTGTCGTGCCCACGCCATAGGGTCTGTGACTACGTCATCTTTAAGGTGCATTCCGACACCTTCACCTTCCCTGATTCTCACTGCCGTGCGTCGCGCTGTGACCAGAGTCACACCTGGGGCAGAGATGCGCTGCTGAGCCCCTGCACGGGGCGGAGGGGACGAGACACGGACCCGCACGGGCACACAAAGCACCGCTGGCAGGATGCTTTGAGCGCGTTTACTTTGCGCCTGTATAATCGCGTTTGTAACTACGGCGTCGCCCAGCACACCCCGCACACCCCCGATCCCCCCAGCCCCTCCCGGCTCTCACCTCCCCTGCGCGGCGGCGGGGTGCCCGGCGGGGCCCGGCCATCAGCACCCCATGGCGGGGCGGCGGCGCCGGGGCTCCTCGGCGGCGCTTCAGCACCGTGCGGGGCCCATGCCCGGGGCGGCGGCGGCCGGCGGGCTCCTCATGTCGCCATGACGGGAGCGGGAAGGGTGAGGGGGAAACTGCGGGGACGGGGGGGGTGGGGGGGGTTACGCGGGCCGCCGCCGCGCGGGAGGGAGGGAGGGGGGGTTAAATTAAAATAAAATAAAATAAAAACGAAAAGGGAGGGGAGGGGAGCGAGAGGCAGCCCGCAGCCAGCCGCTTCCCGGGGGGTTCGGGGAGGGGAAGGGGGGGGAGAAAGAAGCGCCGGCGAGGCGGCGCGAGCGCCCCTCAGCGCGGAACCGCCTCGCCTCAGCGCCGCCGGCCGCGGACAAAGCCCCGCATCAGGGATGCGGGAAGCCGGCGGCGGCTGGAGGCGGCTCTCCCTTCCCCGTTCTTCTCTGCCGGTTCACCCCTCCCGGTTCTCCCCCCGGCCCGGTGGCTGTGAGGGGGAGCCAGGAGGGCGGGGGGGAACGGGACAGCGGGGACTCTTTTCCCTGGCGGAAGCATCGCGCGCAGTGTCGGCTCGGGTGGTGGGATCTGCGGCGCGTGCGCGACTCCGTGAGGGCGCTGGGGGGGGCTCCGGGCAGGGCCGGCGGACGGTCGGTAAAGTGGCATTTAAAACACCGGCAAAGCGACGGCAAGAGGTGTTTGTATGTTAATTGTAAGTGAGCCCCGAGTTGTGCCGATCCTCGGCTAAAGTGTCATGGTCTCGCCTTTTCCTTGCGCATTCCCTATCTCCCAGCCTGTGTATGCTGGAACAGAGCTCCTTGTGTTATCCCTGGTGGTCGCTTGTTTACTGCGCTGCAAAATGTAAACAAGGATTCGCCCTGGACTTCATTTACTTCCTTAGGCCTTCCCCGGCACAGAGGCCTGCAGCACTGTCCTTTTCCTCGTCGTTTCCCGGCTGTGTCCGGCATTCCCACTTCAGCACGAGATGCCTGAAGTGCTGTGGAAGCTGAGCTGTTGTCTCAGAGCTCCGTTTATTCCCTGAGAACTGGACAAACTTTTGAGTGTTTAAATCCTCTTTTTTTTTTAATGGGTTTGGGGCTGTGTTACAGTACTGTACAGCAAAGACCGGGAAAAGAATAAATACTTGGCATGCAAATCCTGACATGGTGATGAGTGTCAGAATCTCGCTGCACCACCAGAGGTTGAAATGAGGAGATAAAAGCAAGAAGTTCAGAGCAAAGGCAAATTGTTTTCTTTAAACTCCTTCCAGTATCTGTAGTTATTGGCTGTTCAGACAGCACACAAAGGAGGATTTCCTCCGGAGATAATAAGCACAGTGGCATAAATCATCAAGAGAGAACATAGATTTTTTTTTTTTTAATATTCATTTTCCAGCAAGTTAACTCTGAAGCAGCTCGCTAAAAATTCATCATCTCAAGCTTTTTTTAACCCCTTCCCTAGCAACATATAAGACTGAAATGAATGGGTATTTTTGCTGCAGCAGCTCCTCTATGCACAGGATGAGCTCTTCGTCAAATTCCAGCCTGCCATGTGCTGCTCCCTTCCATTTTTAATAATTTGTATCTTGAAACAGATTATGACTTTTAGAAGGTGTCAAGAAGGGCAAGTCCTGCTGGAATTTTATCTCGCTTTCGCAATTCCATTCTAGGTCTTCTGGGTCTCATTGCCTAAGAGTCAGTGTTTCAGAAGTCTGTAAAGCTGTGGCAGTTTTCCCAAATCCCAATGGAAGTTTGTGGCACTGACCACAACCAAGGGATTTAGCAGCACTGCTGGGAAGGAGATGGAACTCCGTATGTTCGCAGGGAGAGATGGAAAGAGGCAACGGGGCTTTGTGCTGACAAGAAAGGCAAGGGTTAGATGGGATTTTAGAAGGAATCCTTCCCTGTGAGGGTGCTGAGGTCCTGGCAGAGGTTACCCAGAGCAGCTGTGGCTGCCCCTGGACCCCTGGATGTGCCCAAGGCCAGGTTGGACAGGGCTTGGAGCACCCGGGATAGTGGGAGGTGTCCCTGCCCAGGACAGGGGTAGGGCTGGATGATCTGTAAGGTCCCTGCCAACCAGGGATGCAAAGGTTAATGGTGATTTTCATACCCACCCAGCCTAGGTGCACTCCAGGTTCAGCTCGGGGAGTTCAAATCACTCAGCAGCCTCAGAGCAGGGGCAAACTCACCTTCGTGCCAGGCAGGCTGTGAGGCTACATTTAAGCTCCAAGAATTCAAGGAGCCATTTGAACATCCCAAGGGGCTGCAAACATGCAGGCTTATAAAAATAACTTGTAAAAAATATAAAAATAACAGCTGAACTGTTTGGGTTCAGCGGGTCAAGTTCCCTCTGTGACAGAGCCCGTCCAGCGATCCCTGCAGTTACCAGCGTGTTTGTGCTCTGACTCCAGCCATTACGTAACTTATCTATATTTATTGCCAACCTGTGATCCTTCAAGTAGCAAGCAGGCTTTGATCAGCCCAGAGGAGACAATTTTGATGTTGGTTTAAAAAACAGAACCTTAAAATAAGGGAAACAGAGTCTGAGGATTTCTTGATTTTCTAGAAGTTGAAAACAAAGTTAAACTCAGTTTTCTTTGTGAGAGAGACGGTTTGCAAATGTGGAATGTTGGGAAAAGCAGCAGAAGGAAACAAGGAAAAGCCTAAAAAAATGGTTTATGGTGAAATTACCTGACAAGACTTTGCTCAGCTTCCAGGGCATAACTGCTTGTCAAGGAAAAATTGTCAGCACAAAGGAACTCTCGCAGGGGAATGAAATGGGGCTTGAGCACTGAACTGTCTCGTCTCTGTGAAAACTGAACTATAAAAAATCACTAGTAGTTTTTGAAAAACCCTCACCTTTTTTTGTGCAAGGAATCAATCCATGGAATGCTGATTTTCCAAGTAAGCAGTGTGGAAATCCGTGTATACACATTTTTAGGCTGTTGCACCTTATGAGTACATCAGCTGTGCTTGTTCCTACAGACAATAATTAGCGGCCCTTTGGGAAAAAAAAAAATAAACCCCCCACAACTGGTATTCCTGAAGAATGTGGCAAAGGAAAAAAGGAAACTAGATGCAGGCTCCTTCGTTTCTTGTAGCTCAAACTTAGCTTTCCAGTGCAGCTGTTAAGGAAGGAAGGCTGTTGGTCTTAGAAAGGCCATCGGTGGAATGACAGGAGTGTCAGCTCGAGTGGAACATGTCCACAAAGGCCCCTGAGGACTTTGTATAGCTGTTCCCACCCTGCTCTTCCTACCAGCAGGAATTTAAATTATTTACTAGGAAAACAAACCCTTCTCTTTGAGCTGCACAAGATTCTCTTCCTATCTGTTCCCAGCACGGAGCTCCTCAAAACACCAGGACACAGTTCTGCTTTCATCCAGAACAGTCAAATACATGCTCACATTTAGCAAATGAGGCACCTCTTTCACCTCACTCAGTGATTAATTCTGAGAGGGGAGCTGCAGACACTAAATTAACCTTTTTACCTGATTTAGTTTTACTAAATAAACAGCCCCATAATGTAATTTTCTCAACCAGAGCTGCTATTTTCTGCCGTTTGCTTTGCTATTTGGAACGTGTTCTGTTCCAGCTCTATTTCATTTAACTTGGTGACAGTAATATCTTCAGACTGTCCCCTTCACCCTGGGGATGCCAACAGTAAATCCATCATTCTTCCCAGAAAATTATTAATTGGAAACACGTGTCAGAACGTGCAAGAACACCAACAGCGGCACCAATGTGCCTCCTCCTTAGCAGCATTCCCAGATTTACCTTCTCAGTACTGGCGGAGTGGTGTCACTGAATACATGTTTTCTTCCTTTTTTCCCTTCTAAAACATAAAAGCTCCTTGCTTTTTGCAGTTTTTAAGAGCGAGTTCTTGTTAATTACCTGGCTGTGGCTACGCTTTCCCGTAGAGATCAATATTTATATTTGGATATTTTGTCTCCTGGGGAGTTGATATAGTAGGAGTTTATAACCTCACAGAAAGAATAGCATTGCTGTGATGGTTGTAGATGTGCCTTTCCCAGTGGATAATTTGCGCTTCTCTGTGTGGGTTAGGATCACGTTTGCTGTTGGTGCATCTGAGAAAGTCTGTCTGGATGATTTCTTCTGGCAGGGAGCAGCAGTGTGTGAGTGAAACGTGCCTGGATGCAGTATCCTGAGACAGAACTATGCTGGCAGTGTTCCTGCAGCTGTTCCTTGGGAAACATCTGTGGGGCTGGGCTGGAGGTTTGTGCATCTCCACTCACCTCTCACAGAGCAGTTTGTCTCCTGAAACAGAGGTGCAGATGACTGGGGAATAAGAGCAGGCCATTATGCCCCAATGGATGTGGAAAGGCTGAAGGCTGTCCTTTGGAAAGCAAGGGGGAAAATGGAATATTCCTTACTGGCACAGGGATAGGGGCAGCAGACTCCACAAGACTTGCAGGATTCCTCCAGCTGCCTGTTACTTCAGTAGGAACAACAGATCCACCTGACTGAAATTGTTCCCCTTTCCAGCTGGAAAAACCCTTCCATCTGTCATGGTCTGTGTTTGTACTGGTTGATGCCATCTCATAATTAGTGATTATCCCTGTGCAAAGTATAGAAGGCATTGTCCCAAGATCTCAATTTTAGCAGAAGACATGCAAGAGCTTAAGACAGCCTGGGAAAGGAGAGAAAGGAGTATTTTGTGAGATAATTAAGGGCATTTCATCTTTTATAGAAAATGGAATGTTAAATTAGAAAATAAGTGTAAAATCATAAAATAAATTTACAATATCCGGTTCTTGTAGCTGAATGCTTCCTAGCAAATCATTTTACTCAGCAGTTGCCTAGTTCTACAGGCAGGAAGGTGACTGCCTTTATTTTTTTCCTTGGTTTAACTTTTAATGACTAATTTAAATTCCATTTATGCAGAACCCCTGTGATTTTGAAAACGCCTCCTGAAATTATGCAGAACCACCTTTCTAAAAAAAAAAAACCAACAAAACTTTCCAAAGCCTTAAGTACAACACTGCCTAGAATTACCCTGTCAATTAAATAAAAGAACCCACTTAAAGAAAGTGACAAAAATACACAGTGAATTAAATGCACCTTCCAGTAACAAATGGTTATTAAAGGAGGCCTCTGAGCCAACTGCTGGTTCTGTGGTCATGCTTTGACAGGCTATTGAAACACACAGCTGCCTTTCAGACAATTTAACTTGCACTGAAGGCAGATTATTGCCATTTGATGGCATTCCCTGGGCTTCTGGAAGGTTCCCTTTGCAGGACCGGTGCAGCTGGAGTGATGAGCTACAAAAGGCAGGAAGTCGGATTTTGTTAGGCCTGGAGATGGAGCGGGAACCAGCAGGACTGAGACAAACGGTGGTACCTGCATCCACCCCCACAGAAATCATGAATAATTGCAGTCACTGGGCAAGTCCTAAAATGTGTCACAGATTTGGAGTCTCTCCTGCTCCCTTCCTGTTTCTCAGTGACCACAGAGTGGAGTTTGAACAAGGTGGGGCAGCCACAACCCATGAGCAACAGAGCTGCAGGTGGTGTTGCGTGGCCCCGGTGCAGTCAGCAGGAGTGCCTTCCTTTGTGCTGTCTTTACGTGAGGGTTTGCACTGGGGGCAAGGCTCCTCCTTCCTCTTCTGGTGCCATTTCAAAACCCTCTCAGATGGGATGTGATGATCCTAAGAAAATAGGTTGTGCTGGACTCGTGCTGCGTTTGCTCCTGAGCGCTTTCTGGATCTTTCCAGCTCTGTGTGTGGAGAGAGGCCTCCATGACAACACAGGCAGAGCATCGGGTTCAGCACACAGCCAGCTCACTCTGCAGCCTTTTTCTCCTGCTCTGCTGGTGTCAGGGATCATGGAATTCTCTGCTTCCCAACATGGTATACATAGACTCGCTCAGAGCTGTGAAATAATAGGCAGGGGCCTGTCCCTGGTGTTATTTCTGGAACAGAATCCTTTGGTGTCAGTGAAAATTCTCAGTGAAGACTTGGAATTTCCTTCAAGAATTGGGGTTTTAGCACTGCATGCAATTTAGTTTTTAGCTGTGTTTTACAAGTTTTATGCCAACTACTGGGAATAAGAACATTTTCTAAGAAAGAAACTGTTTCCCAGTAGATTTTTGGACTTCTCTTCTAGGAAACTCATCTTGGGAGTCATGTCCCAGGACTGTGGTGCAGCTGTGCTGGTATAGGGGCTCTTATCTAAGTAAGGCAGTTGTTATTTTCAGTAAGCAAAGTATGTGCTATCAGTACAGAGCAGATTTATTTTAATTATAACAGAGAATCTGTCCGAAACTTACTAAGTTACCACAGGTTTGTGTTTGGGTCTTGTCAGCTCATAATATTTGTGCTCTAAGTTTCCTGAGTGAGCAGGCTGGGTTTCTCTTTTCTGCCCCCTCCCTTCCCTATTCCAGCAGCTGCTTGGAACTCGGGGTGTGGTCTCTGGGAGAGGCACTGTCACTGCTCCTCTCTGGGTTTGTTCAGCAAATCTCTTCCCTAACACCAAGCTCCATTTAATCTCTCGTCGGGATGCCTTGCTCTCCTTTGGTCTCATAGGCAGCAAGCGATAAAGCGGAATAAATTCATTTATTTTTGAATGCTGAACTCAATTTCCAGGAGCACTAGGTGAGGGGTGTGGAATTACACTCCTCTGGGCAGACAGGAGCTAGACCGGAGGGAGCATTGCTCCCATGACTACTGGAGGATCAAATGCCACCTTCCCTCAGGGGCTGCTGGCTGGGGAACAAGGTCTAAACTATGACAGATTTATGAATCATTTCATCTCCTAGACTCGTTCCTTCCCAAAGGGCCTGGTGAGGGGAAGCCCATGCCAAGGTTTTGATAGCTTTTATCCCCAAGGCACTGATCCCATCGCTCTTGAAGCAACAGCATCTGTGACTTGTTTCTCAGTGTGTGTACAGGTGGAGCCTTGATAGGTGTTTTCTAATATGTACAAAAACACCACTCTGAGACTCCAGCCTTCCAGATGTCAGCGCTGCTGCTGTCCTCCAAAGCGGAATAATGGGGTATGGAGCATTCTAGGGGACACTTGGATTAATTAGGGGATGTCAGTTTTGGTGGAGCTCTTTGCCTAAGTGGCTCAAGGGAGCTGTTGTTCCAAGTGACCCCTGTTTTTCCTCCGTGGGTGTCCAGAGTGGGCAGACAATGGCTGTGTCTGGAGCGTTAATTACTCTGTGCCCCTTAATCACCACGGCTTGTAATCCTATTTCGGTGTGGAAATCCACATGCCACAGGGCCCAATCAACACCTCTGTATCATCCCCTGCCAGTCAATACACAGCTCCTAGCCACCCAGAACCATTCCTGGGGAACTGCTTTGGGCATGCCTGGACACGTTTTCCCAGGCCATATTGGAAGATAGTTTAGCCCTGTTCAATAGGATGTGCATCTTTGGGTTCCCAAAGAATGTCAGGAAGGAATTGCTGCTCTGTAAAGCACAGCGCCTTACAGAAGAGGTAAACTGTGTTTCCTCAGAATGCTGGAAACACTTCTCATTCTCCCCCCACATTCTCACTTCCCCGAATCCCAGATAAATGCCACATTGAAAGAAAATTATTCCTTGCATAAGGGGAAAAAAAGAAAACAACAACAGATTTTGTTCCCTGACTTCAGCATGACTCCTCCTTTGCCCACAACACTCCATTACTCCATTGTTCTGCCAGGTCCAGACAGCACAGGGAGCAGGCTCGTTTCCCTTGTTTTTAATCCCAAAAAATTCCATCACTTCTATTAAGGATCTTTGGGGTTTGGTTGTTTTGTTGTTTTTTTGTTTGTTTGTTTGTTTGTTTTCCTCGATGCCACTGAGCTGTTTTCAATAAGTGAGTTAATACTGAGGGACAAAGATGGGGCAGGAATCCCTCTCTCCTAACCTGGAAAAGGAGCCACGCTCTGATAAGAGATTCCCCCCTTCGGCTACATGAGATATGAGGGATAATTTTTCAGAGTGTCCTATTAGGTTTAAATTAGTAAAGGGCAAGGAATGTATGTGTTCAAGCAGGTATCTGAACTGGTACTTTTGGAGCTGTCATGCTCTGTGCTTACAAAATTAACCCTTTTTGTCCTTTTAGGTAAACTGGAGCATGTGTTCCACAACGTGCTTTCCTACAGGAGGAAGAACCTCCCCACCCCATCTCTTTGGTAGCAAGAATCACTTTGGAATGTGGGGAAGAAAAGAAGGGAGCAACTGCTAAGGGGATTTGAATACCGGAGACTAATCCCCTAAACATTACCTGCATGAGGTCACTGCATGCAGCTGGTGGGCAGTCGGTTCCATTAGCAGCACTTGTTCAATCCGGAGCAGGTCCATGTCTCAAACAGCTTTTATCCTCCCCAGAAATCAGTCTGTGTGATGGGAGGGATGGTCAGGTGGATCTGCTGGTAGCTACAGGAACTCCAGCCCACATCAGGAACACCCTGAGGAAAAGTCGAGCGTGCTTAAGCAATCTCGGAGTCCTTGGCATCAAAATAAACTTGAGGGAAGTGTTGGCCGTCGTCACTGGCACTGCAGACAGGGACTGTGCCTCGAAATAGAGCTTGGCAGAGCCCAGCACTGCTGATGGCTCGGTGGAGAAAGCGGGTTTGCTTTTCCAGCCCGTGACATTTCAGAAACATTTTCTGTTTGTTGGAGCTGTGGAGTCTCAGCAGGTCAAACCCAGCAATCATCTGCCGGAGTCACCTGCCCAGACTTTTGTCTCCAGTGTGTACACACATCCAATTGCTGCGCTTTGGGTTTGTCCCAGAACATTTATCCCTTCGTGTTTGTCCCCGAGAGCACGTTGGAACACAAAGCCTCCAGACGATGATTTATTTTGTTTTATCTGGTCCTGAGGACTCCATCAAGCTGAGAAGCCCTTTGATGTACCCTTTGACTTAGGGGGCTGATCCGCCACCTCCTTCCTGACCCATTGGGCCTTTGATTCATTCCACAGGAAGGGAAGTTTGGAAGTGCACTTCCCAAAACCACTGCAACACCGGGCTGCACACAAATCTCTCCGTCTGAAGTAGGACACGGAGGGGTTTTAAATCCAGAAGGGTATTTGGAACCCTCAAGGAACAACATTAGTAGAGTCCCGCAGAGTTACACGGAGAGTTTTACCCGCGGGGACTGAGCATCCTCAAGGCTGCTGCAGTCAGGTCAGCGTTCACCTTCATCCTGTATCGGGATACGGGAAGGCTGTGGGACGAGGGTTGTGGGGACACGGGAGCGCTGACCGTCTGAGGGCCGCCACCCCCCCACCATCGCCTCAGGGCGCGCGCGCGCGGGCTCGTCGCGGTTGCCAGGGCTCGGAGCACTGGGCGGGGCGGAGGCAGAACCCGGCTGGCCAATCAGGACACAGCCGGCCTCGGTCGGTGGCCAATCGCCGCCGGTAAACAACACTCCCCTGCGCGAGGCGGGGAAGGGGCGGGGTGAGCGGTGCCACCGGCCAATCAGCGGCTGCGAAGCGCGGGCCAATCCGAGCGCGGGAGGGTTTGGGCGGTCTTTTCAAAACGGATGAGGCGCCGCTAGCGTCCCTTTAAAGGCGTGATGCGGAGCCCGCTGTGTCCCTCCGCGCTGCCTCCTTGCCCCGCCGCAGCAGTGCGGTGCCGCTCCGATCTCCGCTTTGCTGGAGCTCCGCGGGTCGGCCGCACCCTCTCCGGACCTCGGGAACCAGTCGGGACAGCGTCGGGTCGCGTGATTGGGGGTGGACTATTTGACTTCCGTGCGCCGCCTCACCGGCGGGGATCGCTCCGCGAGGGACAACAGAAGCCGTGGGCGGGGACGCGGCGCAGCCATCTTGGAGCCGGGCCGGGGCCGGGGCGGAGGGGAGCGGCTGGGGATGGTGCCGTGACAGAGCCGTGACTCCCCGCGGGGGTCCAGGCCGCCCTGCCTGGATGCGGGGTCAGCGGCCGAGCCCACCCCCGTCCGCGCGGTGACGGGAGCCGGGCTCGCCTCCCCCTCCCCGAGCGGTGAGGGCTGCGGGGGGGGCCCGGTGTCCCCTCGCCCCTGGCCGGAGGGGCCCCTTTGTTTCCCTGCTGCGGAGGGGAAGGAGGCGAAGGGAAGGGAAGATGAGCAGCGAGGCGCTGTGGCTTTTCAAGCAGCTGAACCTCCATCTGGAGCTGGAGGGGCGGTTCCAGCCCCGCGAGAAGGGACTCAGCCTCATCGAGGGCGCCGCCGAGGTGGGTGAGGGCGTCGGGGGCTCCTCAGGGCAGAAAGGAGATTTCACAGAAAATTCTGACTAATGGAATTCAAAGCACGTTAACTGCGGAAAGTTAATTATTTTCTCTGTATGCGCCGCTTGCCTTTTGTTTTAATTCTGTATTCGTCTGTAGGTATTAACGTTACCTTATCCTAGCGCTGCGACCCGCAGGGCAAGGCGTTTAGTAGTTTAGGTGTTTAGTATTTATTGTTTAAACTTGGAGTGAGCACAGGAGGGAGAGGTTGTGTATTGTTTCCGTCAGGGGAGCTTCCTGCCGCTGCAGAGGAGGTGGGATGTAACACACAGGGGAACCACCGACTTTTCATTGGCGCTGTCTGGGGAAATGAACCCAGAACCGTTCGATGCTGAGCAGCAAAATGTAAATAGACCATAAACATCTCCACGTTAACGACCAAAGTTCCTGACTGGGTTCGGGGGAGGCTTATTATGTGCCTTCGGGTGCTTGTGAGTTCGTTGGGAAGAGCCTTAATGTTTAACAAGAAAAAAAAAACCCTGAGATAAGTCTGCTTGTTTGTTGTGGAAGCAGAGCTGTTGCTTAAATATTGACATGCAAGGCAGAGAGCTGAGTGGTCATTTCTAAGGGCAGGAGTCACTGTGTATGCCTGCAGTTGGTGATTTAAATAAATCTTAAATGGGTCTTAAAAGAAGCAAGTAGAGAGTAGGAGGTGTGGTTGTGCTGGCTGTTGCACCAGTGAGACTCAAGACCTGGCTGTAATCTCTGAACCGTGGGTGTGATTTGAGTCCTAAGTGTCTAAATTTATTTTCTTTTCAATTCAAGTGAAATAAAGTATTTACGGAAAAAATTGCCTCTGTTTGTGCTAAATAAAAGGCGATTTAGGGAGTGAGGCACGGCAATTGCTGCTGCCACAGAATAATTCTGACTTTGCCTCTCTTGCCATAGAATGAGAACACTCTGTGTCCAAGACAAAGGAATGCCAAGGTGGAAGATCTTTGGAGTCTGACCAACTTCTTTGGATTTGCAACTGAAACGTTTGTTTTGGCTGTCAACATTCTGGACAGATTCTTGGCTCTTATGAAGGTATAAGTGTGGCTGTTGATTCAGCAGCAGCTCCGAGGTCTCCTTGGTGAACCTGGAGTTGAGTGCAGTTCCTTTCACCCCTAAAGACAAGTAGCAGCTTGATTTACTTCCTCGAATAAATCTGTACCCATCACCATGTAGATGTCTGAGGAGGGAGGAATTAAGGGAAACAAACCAGTAAGTGTTAGAGGCTGTCTCTCGGTGCTTGCTAAGGCTTTGCTTAAGCTTGGGACTGACACCGAGTGATCGTTTCCTGGTTGTTTTTATCGTGTTTGTGCTGCTTTAAGGCAGGAAGCTTGGACCAAAACCAGTTCCTCATTATTAGATCAGCAGAAAAAACGAAGTTGCGTCAGTTCTCTGGTCGGACTGGCCTTGAAGTGGCACAAAATGTTCAACGGTAGAGGGGAGAGAAGAGCAGGGGCAGGAACAAGCTGTGCGGGGATGGGGCTGCCCAGAACAGGCTCAGACTGGATTTGTGTGAGCTGGGCGAGCGCTGCCGCTCGGAGGAACAGGGAATTGCAGTTCCCACCGCGATTTATTTGTGTCCCGGTGGGGAACAAGCTGAGGAGAGGCTGCTCAGCTGTGGAGCTTCCCTTCCTCAGCCCCAGCGGCCCGGTGCTGCCTCGTGGGGTTTGCTCCAGCTGAAGTGATGGGACTGCTTGTGGCTGGGGAGGGAGGAATAGGAGCTGGCCAGCACCAAGTTTGGTGGGGATTACCAAGTTATAACTGTGGGAATTCCAAACACATTTGGTGTTGAGGCCCAGCAGTGCTGAGGGGCGCTGCATTCATGGCACTTATTCTGGCTTTTAGGTGAAACCCAAGCATTTGTCTTGCATTGGAGTTTGCTGCATGCAGCTGGCCGCCCGTGTGGTGGAGGAGGAATGCAATATCCCATCTGCTCACGAGATCATCCGGATCAGCCAATGTAAATGCACTGTGTCCGACCTGAAACGGATGGAAAAGATAATTTCAGAAAAGTTGCACTTTGAATTTAAAGCTACTACTGCCTTAACCTTCTTGCACTTGTACCATGCTATTGTACTCTGTCATACCTCAGAAAGGTGAGCTGGGTGTGTGCTGAGCCCCTGTTCATCCCTTCTGAGATGATTGCAGCCTTGGCTGTAGAGGAGGCAGCTCCTCAGTTCTTGCTTCTTGGCGAGGGAATGCTTGTTCATGCAGACCCTTCTTCTCTTGGATGTCTCACAGGAAAGAAGTGTTGAATCTGGACAAGTTGGAAGCACAGCTAAAAGCTTGCAACTGCCGTCTAGTGTTCTCTAAAGCAAAAGTGAGTAGAAGCAGTTGTTTGTAGGTGCTGAGTGGGTTTGTGGTGGCTGTGGTGCTGACTGCTGTTTTCTGGTTCTTTCAGCCATCTCTCCTGGCCTTGTGCCTTCTCACTCTGGAAGTTCAGACTCTGAAATCTGTTGAGCTCTTGGAGATCCTTCTACGTGTTCAAAAGCATTCAAAGGTGAGGGTTTTCAGTGGGTTGTTTGGACTGACACTGTTAATGATGGGTGGTGGCACATATGGGGGTCCCTTGAATGGGTCTCTAGATCTGTCCTTACAGGTTCTGTTTGGCCAAAAGAAGCAGTTAAAAATAAGCTTAAATGTATAAAATCAGAGGAACTGCTGACCCAGGGTGTGTACAATGCACGCTTTAACGGGCAGCTGATGGAACTTGTACAGCTCCGGCTGTGTGGTCTGGAGAAACTTCCAGTCTGTTCTGGGACTGCTGGGCTGCTTATTCCTTTCGCCTGAATAGTTAAACCTGAGGGAATGGCTGGAGCCGTGTCAGGGGAGGCTGGATGTCAGGAAAAGGTTCTTCCCCTGGATGGAGGTCAGGCGCTGAGCAGGCTCCCCAGGGAATGGGCACAGCACGAGCCTGGCACAGCTCAAGGAACATTTGGACAATGCCTTCGGGTACGGGGTGGAATTGGTGGCTTTGTCCTGTGCAGGGCCAGGAGCTGAACTCCATGATGCTTGGATGCTTGTGGATCCCTTCCAGCTCAGGATAGCCTATGGACTAAAATAGGATTCATGGCCTCTAGCTGCGTGCTGCCTCCTTTGATGGACTAGAGGCAGCTTTTCGCTCTAACAGTCAGATGGGACAGCCCCAGTTTCTTCTATTTTAAAGCAGTTTAAAAAACTTCACTTCCATTTGAAAATGGATTTTAAAAAAAGTTTTATTCCATTTTGAAGTAGAATAACCTTTGTTTCATTTCTCCTTTGGAAGTGATAAAGAAAATGGTAACAGGGACTGACAGGCAAACTGTCAACCTAACTCCACCTTGAGCAGGGACTTGTCTGGAAGCTATGTAGGAGTTGGTAGATCACCTTCAAAAGCAACTTTGACAAAGGTATCAGTCATGACTCACTTCTGTCTTGACTGGTGTTTTTTCCAGGTCTTTCCTAAGCAGGTGAAATGGAGGGAGGAGTTATCCTTAGAGCCTGTGTTATGAACTAACTAACTTCTGGGGTTTTGGGGTTTTTTTTCAGATAAGTGATAGTGACCTACTTTACTGGAGGGAGCTGGTCTCTAAATGCCTGGCGGATTATTCTTCTCCTGAATGCTGCAAGCCTGATCACAAAAAACTGGTTTGGATTGTTTCGAGGCGTACAGCCCAAAACCTACAAAACAGTTACTACAGTGTTCCCGAGTTGCCAACGATCCCGGAGGGTGGATGTTTCAATGGAAGTGAGAGGTGGGTGACACTTGGCTGCTTCATTTGTTGGGAATTCTCCTTTTCCTCTGTATGACTATGGCTTAATTGCTGCTGCTTGGGGGGGAAAAAAAAATAAGTGCTAGCTCTGAGACTATTGCTGGGCTTGGAATATGCCTTCAGCACATGGAAAGGAGGGGGAACTGTCATTGTGCTGTTGAGAGGTACTTGGCTGGGTGGGGGGAGGCATTGTTGGTTTTAAGGAAGGCTTGCAAAGTTTTCAGTCTCATGAAGGAATTGATGCTTGCTGTCTGGAAAACTGGCTTCTCGATCGCTAGGATGTTGTTGGCATCAGGAGGATTGTGCCTCGTTAGGATTTCAGCTTTAGGAGCCCTAAGGAGCTTTAGGTTGAGCAGCATTTAGATGCGGGATGTTGCTACTAGCAACAGAAAAGCGTGCAAGAAACGCCAGGATTGAGGAGTACTTTGCCACTTTGAAAGGGTTGTGCTTTGTTAAAATTACCTTTCCCACTGTTCCTTCTAGTGAAGACTCCTGTGAAGACATGAGCAGCGGGGAAGAAAGCCTTAGCAGTTCTCCTCCGAGTGATCTGGAAGGCACCTTCTTCTTTGAACTCAAACCTAAACCCAAGTGGCAAACTCTCAGCTGTCGCTCTTAGCACTGAGTCTGGATTGTATTAGGCTGAAGTGTTGAATGCACCATAGAGTCTTTTGGCAATAATAAATGAGGTGGTGATCTGTAAACTGTATTAAGGCTAAACTTGCTGTGGTATATCAATGCTTTGAATGCCTGCCTTGGTTTTTTTGTTGTTGTAATCGTAACGAATTAAAAATTTTCAGGTCCCCAGATCAGAAAAAAAAAAAAAAAAAAAAAGTTGTACAGTTCTGTTGTCAACAGCCATGAATGTAGTTCTGTACCTGGTGGTCCAAAATCCTCAGCAGCTCAACACCTACGCTGATTTCAGGGTCTTGCCTGAGAAGCATGGAGCAAGAGTGCAAGCTTTCCTGAGGTTTAAATGGGGAGCACTTGGTTAATGGATGAAACTTGCTCCATGGGTTCAGTCAAGCAAGGGAGAGGCCCAAGAGGAGCTGTACAGTTGTTGTCCTGAGATGTTCTCAGGATTCCACATGACAGAATCCCAAGCTTGGCTGGATTTCAGTGTTGACCCTGCTTGGAGCAGGAGATTGGACTGCAGTCCCTCTCGAGGGCACCTCCGCTCCGCTGGGAGTGGTGTTCTGGGATTAGATTCAAGTGGCTGGGTGGGTTACGTGGAGCATGTGTATAGTGCCAGGCTGGCATGATTGACTCTCCAATGGGCCCGACACTGAAACTGCTTTTCCTTTTCAGCAGGGTCTTGAGTTGTGTACTCCAAGTAGCAATTTTTGAAGCTTGGCTTTTATAAACTTCAGGGATCCCTATTTCACACCAGGAGTGTGTGGTAAGCAGGAGGTTTCTAGTCAATCTAGTTTTCACTTTGAGATAGTATGAATTGTGTGGCCAGGAGTAATTCCATGTTTTCTTTAGTACAGATGTTTTTACACCGAAATTCACATGTATAACTTCAGTGTGTTTCAAATCCTAACATGTCAATCCACGCTATTAGCTTAGACTTCTTAACTTGGTAAGCCTTGCTAAGTCTACATTCCTTTGAATATTTAACCCTTGTAGTTGTTTTTCAGTATATTCATGTTATTGATTGAGTCATAATCAGACTTGTTTGCATGCTGATGTAAAGCAGTTAGTGCAGGAGAAGTTGAAATTACGCAGTAAAGTACCAGGTAAATGTGATGGTGAAGTAGTTAATGTAATGGTTTTTCTTCTGAACTTTGTTATCAAAGCACAAATTCCAGTCTAATTGTGTGTCTCCCCGGTGAGGACATGGCTAAAGGAGACTAAAGTAGCTCAGAGTAACGGTGTGAGGTGTGGTGGTGCCAAAGTAGAAATGAAGGAGCAAACAAGCTAAAAGCTGTTTCCTAGGTGCTGGCGTTGCTTTAGAAAGGTAAGAGTGATGCTGTAAGTCCATAACTGTTATGTGGTTTCAGTTTTCTAAAAACACACAAAAGTTTACAAAAAGTGTATATGAAAATGTAAATTAAAAAAAAAATGTACAGAAAAAAAATTTAAAACGAAAAAATGAGCAGAAAATACTGTATTTTTTTACACTGTATGTAACTTTTTGTAGGTCTGTGGCATGTAGATAGTAATTTATTGTGTACTCTGTATGATACAAATACTGTACCTCTGAAGACTTCTTGCTGCAAGTCTCTGCTCCCTTCAGGAGTGCTTGGGTAAGGAACCTACTGAGTCTTGTTTCAGTTGAGAACAAAAATAAACCAAGTGCTGTATTTGTTATCTGCTGTGAGTGGCAGTCGGTTCCTTGAAGCTTTTGTGAGCCCACAGCTGGGTTCCAGCTTTCCCAGGAGTTGTGGCAAGAACAAAGGGAGACTGCACAGCGCTGGATGGAAATCTCACCTCAGTGTGAGAAGCTGGGCTGAGGTATCCCGTGCTCATTGTGAGCCTCGTGCTTGGCACGGTGGCACATCCAGGGCTCCTGCCAAGGGTTTAAGGGTCATTCCAGCTGGATTCCTCTGGGTTCTGCAGGAATTGTCCTTGCTGCTGTTTTTTGTGGTGCAGCCTGGTCACCACACCTTGGGTCCCCTCAGAGCAGCCACCTCCTGGCTCGGGAGTCGGCTGGAGCGCGTGCGCTGCGTGGGTGAGCTCGGGGTAAGGTGGGAAGCCATGGGCTGTGTCCTGGGCTTGCACTGCTTGGGAGCCTTAATGAAGCTTGAGGTGTGCCATCCAGCCCCTTTCAAGTCTGTTCCATGGGAAGAAATGGGCTTGGGAGAAGGTTGTGGGGTTCGCTGCTGCGGTTGGAATGATGTAGGCTCAACTTTGATTCTGCCAGGTCTGGTGGCTGCGGATCCCCCCGAGGAGGTTTGCCTGGCTTCCCGCAAAGAAGGGGGATTTTGGTGGTTGGCTTGTTTGTAATAGCAGAGGTGTGCGTGGCTTTCAGGTGCTGTTTGGGGCTTGCCTGCACCACGTGGTGAGACTTGGAAGGCTTGTGGTCGTGGGGGTTTAAATGTGTGCTCATTTTCATAACTGCTCTGTCAGCAGGACTGGTTTGGGTGGGGGCTGAGGGGGCTCAAAGGCAGTGGTTTTGTGGGGAAGCCATCCCCTGAAGCAACTCCTGGCTGTGTCCACTTTCTGGGATGTTGCTTCCTGTACTGCTGAAACTCTTGGGAGCATAATGCTAAAAGTTCACACAGGTTTCTGAGAGCATCTTGAAATGTCATCCTCTGGCTGGACTGGGCCACAAGGGATCTGTAGTGGAAGCACTTCTGTTCCTGATGAGTTGTCATTCCATAATTAAATAATTATGACAATGGCCTTTTAAACAGGGAACTTCCCCAGCACTCAATGACATGTGACAAGTGACACGCAGCAATAAAGCGTTCAGAATAAATCAGTGTGTTCAGACCCTGGTCCTTAACAGCTCCCCTTTTTTTCCTGATGGAATAAGAAGGATATTCCTGTCAGAGCTTAGAGCTCTCTGTGAATTTAGAGCTGCATACACTAAGGGAAAGTAGAACTGAATGGTCTCAGGCCATCTCTTTGCTTGGACTAACAGGTGAGTGAGTTATTCTTGTGGTTCCACTTGGCTGTCAGGGCTTTGGAGCTCAGCAAACGGGGAATCAGTAAGTACTTGGCACATATATGGTATTATTTATCTTAAAATACACGTTGCAGCTGTGGGGTGTCACATGGCTATGCTTTATGGTGTAAGCCTGTGGCTGGTGTAGTGCATCTCCTGAAAGCAGAAAGTTGCCATAACAACAGAATGAAATCAATTAGAGTAATAAGCAATTAAAATCTCATCCGTAGTGTTGCATAAACATAGCGTTTTGCTCATGAATTATTAGCGCTCTTGCCTCTAGACCTGTACGTTCTGGTTCTGATTTGCAATCTCAACCATTTTTGAATTAATGAAGCATTTGATTTCTCCTTCAAAGAGTGCTGGTGGGGTTTTTTTTGGCCATGGCAAGTAGGTTCTTCATCAGAGACGTGAACACTGTTAAACCCCTAAATGGAGGAAACCTTTGTGATGGGATTTCCAGAGCACTCAGCAATGGCTTTGTTTCCACCCAGTGAAGTCAAGAAGGAGAAGAGTAGCCTGTGGTCTAGGGAAATTTTGTCCTGGGCCTAGGAAGGCAAAGGCAGATCCTTCCTCTGTTCCCCACATCCTCCTTGACCTTCTGTGTATTCCTGAGTCTCTCTCTTCCTTTGCTCCCCTTGTAGAACAAAGCCAGGAATAGCTCCTTGCTGTAGTGCTCAGTTGTCAAGGATAAATCAGCTCAAACCAGGGAATGGCAGAGCTGTTGTGGAAAAGTGGGATGTGTGAGGGCCTGTGGGGAAGCAGGGTTTGCAGACTGTTGGCTTTGCAAGGGCCCGTAGGCTTGTTCTGCAAGGATTTTGTGTGGCTGGGGGTCCAATGTTTCAAAGGTCAGAGTGGAGTTTATAATCCAGAGTCTCCAAGGAACTTTGGAAAACATGTCTGTGGTCTAAATAGCGGTCCTGTCATGCACAGTGGCCGAGTCAGGAATTTGGGAAGCCTTTGGCATCCAGAGCTCAATGATTAACTCTGGTAGGGAGCAAAAGGCCTGGAGGCGATCCCTGGCTTTGTCCTGGCAGGTTGACAGAAGCCAAGGCCAGTGGTCTGAGGGTTTGTGCCACAGGTGATCTGCAGGTGGGTGTGGTGTCTGTGCCAGCTCTTTGCTCAAGGTACTGGCACAGTGCATCCACATGTTATCTGTGCGGTGCCTCGTGCTTTCCTCAGCTTTTATTGTTCCATTAAATGTAATCCTGCCACCTTTATCCTGCCTGGGCAATCAGGAAAGGGCCCACACTCAGTGCTGTAAATGCAGCGGGAGCTGAGAAATAAAACAAGGCCTCCTTGAAGGAATTTGGGTTTATTCTGGTCCCAGGATGTGCACTTGGATTGGTGACCTCCACAGCCTCCAGCTGCCACGGGAATAGCTGTTGGAGTGTTCTTACAAGCCCAGGCTGGGACTCACTCTTGCACTGTCTGATTCCCTGTTAGCTTTCAGCGTGTTTTCTTTAACCCCAAGCAGGTGATGTGTTCTCCTCTGATCCATGGGCAGGGACTCTGTGGCTCCTAGTGCCTGTGAAAACACGGATTTCTGCTCCAGTGGGAAAAACCTGTGCACTTTTTTGTGCCAGGCAGTGAGGAAGGCGCAGTCATACAACGTGTCCAGTGCCTTTTCCATAGTTAGCTGAGTGCTGGACAGCTGTTGCAGCTGTAGCAAGTGTGTAATTCTCAATATAAAAGATTGGGATGCTTTGGATTTCTGGAAGGCAGCTGAAGGCTTGCTTGACTCTTAAATGAAGTCCTATTTAGGCTGTAAATAGGACTTTATTTGCACACCGTTTTAATGGTGTTCATCTGGAAATCTGCAGTACTACCACAGTTGGGGAGAGACTTTGTGGAGAATTCACTGACTCTCTTACTCTGTTTAACAGCCTTTGCCCACAGTTGCCATGGAAGCCTTGCCTTCAGCGTGCCCTTGGGATTCATCCCTGAACAGAAGGTCCACCTGGAGTCACAGGGCTGCACTCTTCCTATAAAGCCTTGCCTCCTCAGAGACTGAAAGCCCTGCTGGCTCTGGTCATCAATCATTTTCTGCTTCGCTGAGGTCAAAGCTTTCATGTTACTCTTCTTTCAGATCCTTCCAGGCCCGTCTTTCAGATGCTGCAGCATGTGAGGCTTTTCAGTCTGCACTGGTCATGGCTCAATATTGCTGCTCTGGGATCAGTTTATATCTTTTGGCAGCATTCCTCGAGCTGGCAGCAGGGAATAACTTATTTTAATAAGCAATAGTAGGTGACAGTGCTCTGTCATCCCTCAACTGATGCCCTGTGTGCCTTGTTACATAAAAGGCAGATAAAGTGCTTTGTGAAATGTCTTGCTCCTCAGAGGTGCTGGGTCCTCAGTCCTGAGGATCAAAGTCCTTTTTTAAGTGGCTGACATCAGCATGCACTTTTGTGTCCTTCCTCTTGTCCCTGCCTCAAACCCAACCTCAAGAGGCTGTGTTTGGAAAACTGTGTGTGTGTGTGCCATGGAAATTCACCCAGCTCAGTCAAGCTGCTTTCCCACCAGCTTGGAAAACCCCTCCCACCTGCGTGCCAAGTTGGGCCTGGTCATTTGCCAGGCTCAGTCTTGTGCTGTCCCCTTGGCTACGGAACAGGCAAAGGGCTGGATTAGTCCTTCTGTTGTTGTGTCGCTCAGGGATAGCAGGATTCTCTTTTTTCTGGAAAAGCTGAGGTAGGGAGCTACACAGGCAGGCTTTTGCCACAGGTCTTTCAACACATTCACACTAAATCTTTAGTGTGGACCACATGCATTCTGTGCTCCAGCTGCCAGTCCACCTCCTGGGATCCTGGAAACATGTCATCCCGGCTGGCAGGTTGCCTGTCACCTCCACCGGTCACCGGACTGGGGTCCCGTTAACGGTTTGCTGTTGGAGGGATGCTCCTTCAACAAGATGCATACAGGTATGGAATTCCTTGAGAAATACTGCTCAAGTAGGACTGATGAAGTTCCCAGCAGAGGGGATTTAGGGAGGCTGTTTGGATGGCCAGACAGGAGCACCATTTTCCTCCTATGTGCAGAGGGGGTGATGTTTCCTGTCACTGCACACCTCCATCTAGCTCTACTTTGTGAAGAGATACATGAGCTCCAAAATTCATGTCTTGTACATCTTAGGGTTATCCCAAAGGGAAGACTTTGGATATAAAATACCTCATCAACACCTGGTTTTGCAAATGTTAGCTTGAGCGAGTTCTCTGCAGTAACAGGTTTTTGGAAACAAGCAAGCAAAGCTGTCCTGCCTTCCTGGGAAATGAAAACCAAGTCAGAATGCTCCTGAACTTGAGGAAGTCTGAAATTCAAATCTGCACTTGGAGCCTGGGCCTGTGTCTTGAGTTCCATTTCAGAAGTGGAAATAGCCTGCTGTAGATTGAGCCAGGAGTAATTGGCCAGACCTTGTGTTTTAACAGAAAGTTTTGAGCAGACAGATGGAAGGAAAGATCACAAAGTGTGAGATGGGGGATCTGTGTTTGACCATTTTATCTCTAGTCACAAGCCTTTTTAGAGCTGAGTGGCAGTGCTGGTTGTACGTGCAGGGAGGAGATCGAGGCTGGAGCATGATTTCCAGGGAATGGGTGTTTAGGATATGCCATCTCCTGTGCCTTACCAAAGCCAGAGAAAGATAGATTCTCCAAGATTTTATCATTAAAGGCCTGAAAATAAACTATTCCAAACACATTTGGAGAGGTACCTGAGCGTGATGGCTTATTTGAACCTCATGAGAGCATTTCCATGCCCTCCTGGGGAAAAGGAACCTCCCTGCCAGATAAATCATCTGGGACAGAGGTTTTCAAGTGCAGCCTGCAGGGCGCTGGAGGCTTGACAAGCCTCTACGTGCAGCCTGTCAGGGGGCTTGTTTTAAACCACGGCGTTGTGTTTATCTGGGGTATTTATGGCACTGTGGGTGAAGGAGACGTGGCCCAGGCCTGGCAGCCCCCTAATGCAGAAGGGGGACTGGGAATGGGGCTAATCCTGTGGAAAGGCTTTTCCTAGCAAGAACCTGCTACATACAGCTTTCTTCAGGTGTGAATAAGGGCAGTTTGGATATTTCTCAGTGCCTGCTGAGGGTTGTAATAGCATTTCTGACCTCTGCTTCTGGCTGCATCTGTCCCAGGTAACCTGCCCCAAAGTGGCTGGAATAGTGAGGAACCACCTCTTTTGCAGTGTGCATCCTGTTTATCATGGTTAGAGAAAAACAAGCTCGGAGCTGCATCTGTGTGGAAATATGAACAACTCGAAGAAGTCTGGCTGCAGAGCCCCTTCAGCCCTCACGGCTGTGTAAAATGGGTCACTGGAAGTGTGGAAGCAGAATGAAAGGAAAGGAAAGCCTGTTAATCCTGGAGGTTTTGGCTCCTTGGGCACAAATTTAATGTTAAACTACTTTCTGACTTCAGGGATTGGCACGTGCTGAAAAGCTTTGCTACAAAGAGGGGAGAGAGCAGCAAGGCAAAAATGAAAGGGTACTCCTGTGCCTCTGAAAGCAGCAGTGATTTAGTGATTTTACTAAAACATTTGAGAAAGCATGGCAGAAGCCTCTAGGAAAGGACTCTGAGGGTAAAATGTCAGTAAGTTGTCTTCTTCTCATTAGCTCTAATAATTTCCACCTGCCTCCTATCACCAGGTAGCTGAGGAAGGCAGGGAAAGGGGATTGTTCTCAGGTGAGAATGCTTTGCAACTAATTGGGCAGCATGGTCGTTCCCAGCTGAGCCCAGGTGCAGAGGCTGCCCTTGCAATGAGCTTCCTGCTGCTTGTGGGTGCCCCAGGGAGCACCACTTTTGTCAGCAGAGAGGCCTGGGGGGCACAGTCTGGCTCCAGAGGTGACAGGGCTCCTCCTGCACCGCTCCTCTCGCAGCTCCTCACGTGGCCACACTTCCCTCTGTAAGTGCACACAGCTTTTCTACTTGTTTTGCTGTAGTTATCAGGTGGCTCCTGTTGAATTGCAACAGGAACTTGTCTGTTCACAGAAATACCTGCCTTGGGCTCACCTTGTTTCAGGGCAGGGAGCAGTCTCTGTCTGCACAGTGTTTCTCCTGGCCAGGTGTTGTCAGGCAGTGCTTTGAAGAACACAAGCTGTTGGTGTCAGTGCCACTTGTCACGGAAGCGACTGAGTTGAAATTCACTCTTTGATAGAGTTCTGTGCCAAGCAGCGTTCTAAATGGTTGGAAAGGGGGTCTTAAGGGAAGGGTTTGTTTCCTCGAATGGAGCTGGAATGCAGAGAGCAGTTGGTAGCCTGTTGTGAAATTGTAACTACAGCCTTTTGGGTTTCTTGTGTCTTGTTTTTTCTGGTTTGTTCTTTCTGGGGAGAGGTGTAAGATTTTGTGTGCCTGACCAGTCTTGACATGCTGGAAGTAGCAGGATAATGAGAGAATGAGTGGAGGAAGGAGCAGAGCCAGGATTCTGCTTTTTCCATGCAAACTTTGCCTTTGTGTTTTTGAACCAGCCTGCCTTTCTCAGTGAAACACTATCTGCAGAACAGAGGTTTAGGGTTAGGACAACGTTTTTGCTTCCATTTTAAATACTTGTAACTTCCTGTGGCTACCTCATCCCTGGAAGCGTCCAAAGCCAGGTTGGATGGGGCCTGGAGCAACCCAGGATAGTGGAAGGTGTCCCTGCCCATGGCAGGGGGTGGAACTGGATGGTGTTTAAGTCCCTTCCCCCACAAACCAGTCTGGGATTCTATGTGCAAGTGGCTGCAGTGGGCCTCTGGTGTGACCCTGAAATGCAAGAATTTACTCTGGTTACGTGTGCCTCAAAAGAAGGGGTTTTTCTCTAGGTGTGGCAGAAACGTGGACTTGGGGCTGGGCTGGAAGGTGACTAACCTTAGGAGAGGCTGGGGAGGGAAGGGGTGAGTGTGCTGCCGTTTATGCAAACAGCCTGATAGCTGAGCGCTTGAGACAAGAGTGTAGAAACGGAGGAAATAGCACCAGGGAATATCAGCCGGGCAGGGCAAATAGCTGCGGCCTTACCAGCCAGGAGGCGGGGCTGGCTGCTCGGAGCTGACCCAGAGGGTGGTGACACGGGTGACTGGATGTGCACCCTCACCTGGATTGCCCCGCTCTGAGGGAGGGCCGGTGGGCAGGGCTGGGAGGACGTGTCCGGAGGAGGCGGCACGGAAGTGGTGGGGGCCAGGGATGGGCAGGTGATCTGCGGGGACTGTCACTTCTGCGCGTCTTCATGTGTCTGATGGCATCAAGGCAGGACGCGGCAGCCTTCCTCTCCTTGCCTGGGGCTGATACAGCTGGAATAGCAAAAATATCTCGGTGGCATTTAGCACCGTGACCTTTGAACACTTCCACGGGTTGACCCAAGAGCAGAGACGACGCTTTGGGTGAGGCAGGGCTCGATGGAAATGTGCTGTGAATCACCCTCTTGTGTTGCTGTTGGTCTCTCACTCCCAGGCATGTGAATTTGGGACAGATAAACATCATTTCCTTTAGCATGACGAATTCAGATGGGGAGAGCCCATTGCTGCTGCCTCCAAAGGCTGGGATGAGTGTTGAAGCAGTGCTGTAGATTTAAAGCATTGGTTTACATTGGCTGTAGTATCCCAAATATTAAAATTCCCAGCTTTTGAAGATGTTTGGTTGGAAATGCATTTATCCACTCTCCCTGCGCAGCTCTGTGCTCCCTGGAGAGCAGCTGAATGCCCTCCAGTCCCATGGGGTGGCTTTCCCAGTATCACTCCCCTCCAGCTGGAATGATAACCAGTCATACCAGGCAGGAAAAACCAGGCTGGGACATAACTGTCGGACAGGCTGGTTCTATCTGCCACTCTCCAGGGCTGCATGCTTCCTGGGAGGCAGCTTGCATGAACCCTGGGGCAAATGCTCCCCCTTTGCACAGGTTCTCCCTCCTTCATCTTTCCTCTCTGGAGCTCTGACACTGCAGGCTGGCACCCGTGTTCCCTCTTGGTGTGCTGGGCCGAGCGTGTCTGTGGGATACAAAACCCCGGGAGGAATAGCCAAGATGTTTGCCCTGTACTCCCCTAAGCTTGGCTCCCACTGTTGCTCCTCTTTGGGATTCAGGGGAGAGATCCCAACTGTGTGCTCTGCCAGGATTTAACCATGAGCAGGGTGAGATCACACCCTCAAGAGACAGAAGCAGTCCAGCTTCTGCTTGTCCAGCAGCTCCCAGTGGGAAGCCCCAGCCGTTGTTTTTCTGGATTTGTGTGGCACTTAGCAGCTTCCAGCTGTTCCCAGGTGTGCAGCTGGACAGTGTCAGGCTCCTGTCTCAGCTTAGCATCGCCTAACCTCCAGCTTTCCAGCTGGGAATAGGGCCAGGGCACACAGGCTGGAAAGATACAGCACATCAGCCTGCATCCTCACACCTCTGGCAGAACTCTAGGTATGCTAACAACTGTCTCTGGCCTTGGGAAAGCGGGAGTGATGTGGATTTCATGCAGTCCCCAGCCATGCAGGAGGAAGCAGGCAGCCCTCTGTGCTCCTCAGCTCTGAGGGTGATCCGTGCAAAAATCTTCCTCAAGGTCCCTCTACGTTGCTTCAGGGTCTGTGGGGTCTAACCTGCATTTCTGGATTTCCAGCGTGCCTCCATGCCGCTCCCCACCCAAAAACCTCCCCTAAACTCTGCTTTGCTGCAGAACATCAAGACAAGCCAGTTCTGCTACCGCTCTTGCCTGGGAACTGAGCAAAGAGCACCAACCTGTGTGTTTTGGGAGAGGAGGAAGCCCTTTTTTGACTTCAGCTCTTGCCTCGTCTGTCCTTCCCCTTGTCTGAGTTCTGGTGAAATGCATCTGAAAGCTGCCTTTCAGGAAGAAGAAAAAGCCCTCTGAGATGAGAGCAGGCAGGTGTAGCACCTACAAAGATGTTGGTTCCTTTTTTCTGTACAGTCAATTACCTTGGACTGTGATCCTCTGCCGGGATCTGGCTGCTTGGGCAGATCCAGTTTTTCCTTGCTGGGCTGTTCTCTGTGACAGCGGTGTCTGCTGCTCCCTAGTGGTCCCAGCTCTGAGCCTGCATGCGCTGCAAAATGAGAACATTGGTGGTGCTTTTTTTTATATATATATATATATATATATATATATATATGTATGTTTTAGATTTGTTTTTATACAGCATCCTCCTGCCACAACAAGTCTAAACCTTGTACTTTCTCAATGCCGGCATTTAAGCTGCCCACGTTCCCCCAGCCCTAACCTGCAGGCAAGAGGAAAGTCCCTCATTTTGTTGTGCTTGGGTTACGTGGGGAAACATCTTCCCAAGTGCCTTCCTTGTACTCCACACGGCCAGAACTGGGTGGGTGAAATGCTGACTCCTGGCTGCCCCAAAGACCACGGGAACGTGGGGTATGGAAGGGAGGGGGAATACCCAAGGAACTTCAGCAATGTCCTGTATCTAACCCAAGGCTGTGCCCTCCTGGGACAGATCTGAGTCTTGAGGCCTTGCTGGTTTTCAGGGTGTGTGTGGTGACAGGCGAGATAAAAGCTGAGCAAAGATCAAAGCAGGTTTCATGGGTTTTATGGCTTTGTGCTTCTTGGTTTCACTTTCATGTGTCTCCCGGAGCCTTTCTTCTCTCCCTTTCATCTCCCTCCTCGTTTCCACCTGGCAGGGCGGAGCTTGGTGACCGCCCAGCCTGGGACACGACTTGTGTGCCCGAGCCGCCTTTCTTGCAGCCCCAAATCTGGGCAATGGTGGATGATTTTAGCCCAAGACAACTCCTTTCAGTATCGATTCTTCCAGCTGCTGAGATTTACGTCCTTTGCAGAAGTTGGGCTGGGGTTTCTCTGTCTCTTCTGGCAGCATCTCCGGCTGTGAGTGCTGATTCAGGGGTGCTGGTTCCAAGAGAAAAGTTGGCAAGGGGCTTTCCGAAGGGTGGCCTGCTCATTTCATTGGTATTGCAGCTTCCTTCTCAGTGAAGACCTGGATTTCCCCTCCTTGCTGTGTGCACTTCTACTTGCTGCTGGAGAACAGTAGCTCTTGGCTTGTTTGGGTTTTTTCCTAATAGAAAAATCTATGGTGGCTTGTGGGTGAAATGTGGGGGAAAGCATCTTGCCCAAGGGAAAAACGTGGGGAGGCACTTGCAAGAAGAGGAGGGGCCTCAAAACATTAAGTGGACATTAATGAAAATAACAACCCTGGGTGTAAGCCCAGGATGCATGGTCGAGTTTGGCTCCATTCCTAATGTGTTTTTACCCTTGTGTGTGGTTGAGGGGAAGCACTGTTTTCCGTGGATGGCCTTCTGTCTTCTGACTTAACCCGTAGAAGATGGGTCAAGGCCATGTTAAGCTCTACCAGAAATAATAGTTATTATAGGTTATACTGCAAGTAATGTGGAGAAAACTAAATTATGGGCTCAACTAAAATGGAAACCACAAACAATTGGAAAAATATAAAATGCTGAACTGGACTCTAACCAAACTTGTAGCTGCATTTATCAAGATGTCAAGCTTCAAGGGGAAGGGGAGGAGACTTTGCCATAACACTCCTGGAGAGCTTGGAGATGCAGAGCTGTTGCCAAGGTCTGTTTGCCTGAATGTGCTGCCCAATAGGAATAACTCAGCTCCGTCAATGGCAGTCTTTGGGTTCTGCAGAAGCTTCCCAGCTCCTGAAGCATGGGCTGGATGTAGCTGTAGTTTTGGTTTTGTGACTAGAGCCTGGAGTGCTTCTTCACTAGCCCCAGAGGGAAGTGCCTTCCCCCAGCTGATGGGCTTGTGTAGAACACCAGGCTGACACCAGGGCAGCGGGGCCGAGTCGCCAGGCACAGCTCACTTAGAAGGCCCCCAGCTGCTGTTCCTTGGCTCCCTCCTGGCACAGGATGAAGGTTTCCCTCCTCATCCCCTTGCTCCATGGCCAGGCTTGAGCCCCGATGCAAATGGCCAACGGCGCCCGCGGGCTCGGCGGCACCTGCGGCGTCTAGACCGGTTCCTGTGCCCACATGCAAATGTGTGGGGAGCCAGCCGGGCCACACGGCCCCGGTGGCACTTTCTGGGAAAGTCCTCGGCTGCCATTCCTGCCTGATGGCCTCTGTGCCAGGCAGAAGTGGCACTGAGGAGTCACGGCGCTGCTGTGCTCGCTGGCGGGTTTGTCTCAGAGTGACTCGGCCAGGAAGCCGGTGGAGAGCTCTGGAGCAGCGCGGGGCTGCCGGGGTGTTCCCCACGGGGCTTTTCTAGCAGCAGGGACGGGCTGGCACACAGCTCTGGGGGTTTTCTCCTGCCCTTGCTCGGTGCCATTTGCATCTCTGGGGTGGCCAGGACTTCCCAGAAACTGTCCCCACGGTAGGGCTGTGCATCTCTATTTTTGTGTTGCTGTCCCTTCAGCAGAAAGCTGCTCCCCAGAGGACCCCAAGATGCACTGGTGAGGCAGGAATGTTGGGTTTAGGTTTCTTACAAGTCTTCTGTAATTTCTCTTGTTCTTGCTCCCAGCCTTGCTCCATCTTCCTTATCCAATCCTTTTCGAAGCTCCCTCTTACCATATTCCCTTCTTTAGTCCTCAGCAACCAAATACTTTTAAAGATGCCTGAGCAGATTTCTCACCTACTTGCAGAGATGTCATGACACCACTCTGCTGCTTCCAAAAACACCATTTTGTCCCCTTGCATCAGCAGCAAGTTGTGCATCTTCACTTGAAGACAGCAAGTAAGAGTGAGCTCGACGTGTTGTTCACCCCACCTAATTTTGGACTGATTTCGTTAGGTTTTGGCTAATTCTGGTGCTCTCACGTTGACACTGAAATATGTGTGGGTTTCAGGTTTCTCAGGTTTTGGCAGGAAGCATCTTTATCTTTGAAGCAGGTGATGGACCACAAACCACAGTGGTGAAGATTCACTGAGTTGGGGTTTTTGGGGGATGATTTAAAAAAAAGCCCACAGGTTGTGTGTTTTTTTTTTTGCTCTCCTGCCAGGAGCCATGAGTGAGTTGTGGGCAAAGGAGGGGTAAGCTGGAAAATCACTTTCTCTCAAGTAATTCTCTTTGAGAGGTTTGTTTGCTGCAGATGTTTGTGATGCAGCCTCTTGTGAATTCTCCCTGAAGGGCTGGAGAGCTGCATCTCCTTGGCAGTGACGTGAGGGTTGGGTTTCTGCCCATCCTGGTAAACGTGGAAAAGGTTTTCTATGTGGCCTTTAGGTGCTGCTTGCACCACTGTTTTTTGGAGCTCTCTGATTTAGGTAGCACAGGAAGGATTAAAAAGTATTACGGGTGTAAAAATTTTACAAAAATTCAATAAGAATTAGATCAAAAATGACTAAAATCCAAGTCTTGCCTGCACAGGGGCAGCTGCTGCAGAAAACAGGGAAGCTGTGAGGGTGCTTTGGATGTGTTTCAATTAATGCTGGCCTGGATGACGCCACACATCCCTGCTTGAGGGCCGCTCTTCTGAATTCCTGGCATCCAGGAAGCAGTCAGCTTAAATGCAGACATGGCTCACATGCTCACCCTGCTTCTCCCTTTGCAGAATTACCACTTGTTGTGCAGAAATATCTGCCACCACCCACGGCTGCAGCATTTGCTTCTGAGAAACCAGCCGGGTGCTCATCAGTTACACCTTTCTCATCCAGCACAGCACCGTGCCTGCTGCCCAGCCCATTCACACACCCTCTCCAAATCCATCCAGCTGATGCTTCTGGAGCTCCTGCTTCTTTCCAGGGCAGGGAGCAGGTGGACATCTACCCTGTGGCCACAAATCAGGGGCGTGATCTGGCTCATCCTGCTCTGTCTGTTGCATGTGTTCAGGGATCGTTTTCTTTTTGTACCAATTTCATTAAGCACTGCCATGAATGCTGTTGGATTCCTCCAGTCCTGGAGGAGCAGCAGCTGAATGCTCCAGCTCCATCTTTTCTGGGGAAAGTTGCTCTCACTGCTCTTGTTTTTTCCCCAGTTGTAAAAAGCAGGATCATTTTGTAGTCAGGGACTTGAGAAAGATTTTCAGATGTCTTTTATGCCTCCATAGCAGTTTGCACAGGTGACCAGTCATTTCTTGGCAAAGTTGCTGCCTTTCCCACCATTTTTTTCCCAAGAGACTGCCACAAGCCAGCAAAACCAGTCCTTGGTTGTGTTCCTTCTGAATAAGTGAGAACTCTGAAAGGGTTAAACAAAACCCACTTTTAAGGCCATCTCCTCTTCCACTGCCGTGACAGCAAGGCACCCATTCTCTCTGTAGGATTTTGGGAATAGCTTGTGGAAATGGTCCCTGGTGCTTCTGTGACCCTGGTGTACAGGGAATTAAACTGCCCAATCATCTCTTGGACAAGCACTTCACAAGACTTTTGGACCTATCTCAAAGGAAAACACCAAGATTTTTAAAAAGAAATGTGTGGCTTGAGTGGAAGATTTTTTTTTTAAATATTTACTATTTTGGTGACAGCTATATAAAATGCTGATGTGATTTGAAAGCTCCAAATTACAACATTATCACACAACCACATCTCTTTTCTTCTGCCCTCTTCCTTCCTCCTTGCCTCACCACATATCCCCTTCCCCTTTTTCTTCCCGACTGGTGACTTCACTGGATTTATTTAGGGCAAAGCCCACCAACACCTGGGGGCACAGGGTGCTCCTGTGGCCATCCTGGGCCAGTTACCCATCCAAGTGTGAAATTTGAAAGATTTGAGTGCAAGCACAAAGCAGGGAGATCATGATTTTTTTTCCTTGACACTTGCTGATGAGGGAGGCAGCAAAAATAGCGTGGGGAAAATATAGCCCCAAGAAAGAAATATGTAAATGTCTGAGTATGCTAAAATCCCCCCTGCTTAGTCAGGGGCTTGGGCTCTGCTTTCATTCTGGGCTTTTTTTTGTGGCTGAGGGGCAAATGCTCAAGGGAATGAAGGGTTATGTGGGGAATCCAAACGTTGCACTGCGTCCCATTGGCTGGTTTTAGTTTAAAATATTGATCACTGAGCTTCTGGGCTGTCTGTGGGGAGCATCTGAGAAATGACATCACCTCTGTGTGTCTCTGCTGGCCGGCTGTGACTGCTGAGGTGTGAACTCTGTGCCTGTGTTGGAGCGTGACCCGCCCTGATAAATAGGGCTGTTTGTGCTCCTGCCCGGCGTCTGCGGGGCTGAGCCTTCCCCGAGGATGGGAGCCCCCCTGCTCCCCGGGCTGCTCCTGCTCCTGCTGCTGATGTCCCACTCTGCCCACGCAGGTGAGCTCCGGGTGCCTTTGCTGGCATCATCCTGCGCCCAGAGCCGCTGGGGAGCTTGGTGTCCTCCTGCCTGTTTGGTGGTGTTGTTTGCCGGGGAAAAGCACAGCCATCCTTTGCGGGGCTCTGGTTCAGCTTTTGGGGGCAGGAAACTGAGTTAGAGGCGCAGGTGGCAGCCTCTCGCCGTGGTCCCTGCAGTGAAAAGATGGGAAGGGGAACTTCCTTTGGCTCCTGGGGGTGCTGCATCCCTGTCAGCCTGTCTGTGCCTGTAAGCTGCCGCCTTCTCTCTCTCTCAGCCATTCTGGAGGTGAACGGGAACCTGAGCTGTAGGTGTGCCAAGACCACCTCGGACTACATCAGTCCCAAGAAATACGAGAGCATTGAGATAAGGCCCGTGGGCAGCAGCTGCAGGCGCACGGAGATCATGTAAGTGCCGTGGGCTCTGCCGCCGCCACCATCCCGCTTCCCCGGCGCCTCGCTGGAAACGAAACCTTTCCAAAAGCGCCACCTGCTTCCTGGCTGAAAAACATCAGGAGCAGAAATGCTGGTCCCCAGGGCCTAAAGGAATCTCTCCAGCCGGGGAAAGTGGTTTCCTCGAGCTGGAGCAGGGGTGTTTGCAGCCTGGAGGAAGCACTTCCTCAGACCCTGAGGCAGCATGAGCCATAACAAATTTTCCCTGATTGTTCTAGCTGCTTGGTGTTGATACATTTGTAAATCTCCAGACAAAAATTGTCTTTGAACAGTGTTCTGGGCTTCAAGTCTCCTCCACCTAGGAATGTGTTGCGTCTTGCTTGTTCCCAGCCATGCTGTGGCTTTCTCTGTCTCTGGCAGTTTTCTACAATTGTTGGTTCTGTGAGCAAAATCTGACTCTTCCCCATCAGCTCTGGCTGCTTGAATCCCTGCCTTTGGAGGGGACAGGAATGCTCAGGAGCTCTCCTTGCATTTCAGCATTAAATTAAGAACCTCAGGGAAGGTGTGTGTGAATCCCGAAGCCCCCTGGGTGAAGAAGCTGCTGAAGCGCATTGCCAGCACGTAAGTTGTTGGATGGAAACTCCTTTGGCTCAGGTGTCCCTGGACAGCATCCCAGCACATCCATGGTTCTGGGAAGCTCTCATGGGCCCAGGAGCTCTCAGGGAGCTGCTGCTGTCCAAAGGACCCGCTTCCAAAGCAATGAGGGGCAACGCTTTGCTGTGCAAAGCAGTGTTCAGCCCAGCACCACCCATCTGTGGGTTATGCTCCCCCTGGCTTGCACACTCTAAGTGCTGCATTTGGAGTTTGGGGAAAAAAACACAGGGAAGCAGTGGCAGGAGCAGAGTTTGCTCGTGGTAGGTGCAGTAGTGTGTTGAGGCTGGGAAAGCTGCCCTTCTTGGTCATGCCTGTGCTGGGTTTGTGGCCATCCCATCGAGCAATGCCTGCCCCGGGGAAACAGCAGCGACTTCCCTCGGCTGGGGCAGGAGCTTCCTCTCCCAGACCTCATTTTCTCTGTGTTCACACGTTTCTCCTCCTTCTGCTTTTCACAGGAAGAAAAAATAGGTTTCCTGCTAAGGAAGTCGGTGCCCAGAGCCCCGAGGCAGGTTGGCAGATGATGCCCAGGTGTGCAGACCTGGCCGCTCCTCACTTTGCCCTGTCTTCCTCCCCTTCTCCAAAGCCCCACGTCTGGCTCCGGTGGCAGTGGCTGTGGGGAGGGTGCCTCACTGCTGGCCCCAGCCCCATGGCAGGTTTGTGGGGGGGCTCTCCCCTGCTCTTGGTCCCTGGGTCAGCGTGAATATGAATCCTTCATTTATTTAGTTGCCTGTGGACTGCGAAAATGTTCCCTGTCAGAGGCTGCTCCTGCTTCTTTAGGAATGACTTTGTGACTTTTTCCATGTGAAGTGCTCGGCAACAGAGTGTGTGTCCGAGGGTTGTGTGGCACAGCCTGGCATGTCCTGTTCCGGAAGCTCAAGTCCAATAAAATTCGGGATTTTTCTTTCTGTTGTATTTTCCCTGGATCTCCTAGCTTTGAAGCCATGTATGACAGAATCACAGGACTGCTTGGGTTAGAAGTCACCTCAAAGCCCATCCAGTCCCGCCTCCTGCCATGGACAGGGACATCTTCCACTATTACAGTTTGTTTCAGGAAGAATTTTTCCCCCGCTATCCCATCTAACCCTGCCCTCTGGCATTATGAAGCCATTGCCTCTTGTCAGGGGTCCTTCCCATCATAACCTGTTATCTCCCCTAGTGCTGATTTGAGGGCACCATTTTGGTGGCAGGGTGGTGGGATCATCCAGCCAAAGTGCTCCGCATCCAAGCGATGGAGCTGGGATTTACGGGTGCCTGTGAGCCTTTAAAAACCAGTCCAGGCCAATAAGGAAATATGTCAGGAATGGGAGTGAGGTGACTCGGCAGAGTTTTGGGCCAAAAAACTCAAAAGCGAATGTCACCAGAGCGCTGCAGGGGGACAAGGTGGCTGTAGGAGAAATGAGTAATACCTGATCATGCGGGACAGAAAAGCACGCCAGAAAACCTCCAGGCTCCTGGGGCTGTGTGTGCTAAGAACAAAGTTGGAGGAAACAACCAAGAAAGGAAGGGGAAAGCAGAGCCGGTTTCGGGAAGCCGGCCCCTTGCCAAGCTTTATCGGCAGCGTTGCAAATTCAGCGAGCGCCGTCAGCAGCGACAGGGGTCGGGCCAAACCACGGCGACCCCGGGGCCTCCCGTGCCGCCTCACTTCTCCTATTTCCCAGCTCAAATAGAGGGATGCTGCGGGGCCCGGGGCTGGGGCCGGCATGGCTGTGCGGGCAGCCCTGCTGGTGGCCGTGCTGCTGCTGTCCCACTGCCCTGGGGACACAGGTGAGCCTTCCCTGCCCCCGCGGGTGGCCCTGGGGGTTGTGGGGGCTCTGAGGCTTTCCGGGTTTGGGCTGGGTGATGCTGGTGGCACGTGGCAGGAGATGCATTGCTCGGGGAGGGTTTTGGGGTGACACGTGAGCCGTGGCCGTGTGCCCCCCCCAGCAATCCTGGAAGCCAACGGCAACCTGAGCTGCCGCTGCCTCAAGAGCACGCGAGCCTTCATCCCGCCCGAGAGGTACAGCAGCATCGAGGTGTGGCCCGTGGGGAGCAGCTGCCGGCGCCCCGAGGTGGTGTAAGTGCTGCCAGCCCTCTGCCCTGCCCGTGCTCCCTGACCTGCCGCGGCTTCCTGGTGCTCGTTGTCCTTGTGACAAGGGTGGGAGGCTCGGCTGCCTGCAGGAGGGGAAGTGTCCTGTCTGAAGGGCCGTGTGTTTTCTAGGATTAAGCTCAAGAGCCTGAAGAGGGTCTGCGTGGATCCTGACACCCCGTGGATGAAGAAACTCTTGCAGGACCTCCCTCACCTGTAAGCTCCCCTTTCCCCTGAGCACCAGGGGCGGGCATACCGTGGGAACCTGTCTTCACACATTGCTCCCCCTTCTGCTTTTGGCAGGAGGAAGAAAAAGGCTCCCCGCTGAGGAAGCTGCCACGAGAGGGACGGCCAGATGTGCTGGGCCCAAAACTGCCTCCCTTCCCCATCCTGCTGTTGCCTTACCCCAGTCCAGAGGGGAGCATGCTGCTGCCTGAGCCCCTTTTAATGCCTATAAACCCTCAAAAATGCCCATCCCTGCTTCCAGCCTCTCCCATCCCGTAGCCATGTGCTGGGTGCCCCTTTTGGGCGCGACCCAGCAGGCCCAATAAAGGTGGCAGCCCTCTGTCACTGTCCCTTGCCTCCCTTCGCACGGCATGCCGAGGGCTTGGGGTGCTCGGGCGGGAGGCATGGCGGGCAGCAGCCTTTGGCCGAAAGCACGGCGGGTTTGAGGAGGCGGCCGCCGCGTTTTCCGCTTTTCGTGGCGGGGAGGCAGCACGGGCCACGTGCAGGGGGGGAAGCGACGGCAGGGAAGTTGAGGCGTGGTGGAGCTGCCCCTTTGTCCTCGTCCTGCGCTTCCCAGCCCCAGAGGGCGTTGTGAAATCCCCCCTGGGGCCAGGGGCTGGCTATAAAGCAGCCCTGGCGAAGCTCGGCCTGGGCAGTGAGGATGCGGCTGCTGCCGGCCCTGCCGCTGGCCCTGCTCCTGCTCCTGAGCAGCTCGGTGCCGGCGGGCGGTGAGTCCCTTCGGTGTCTGTCCATCCATGGCCCCTCCAAACGCCTGGACAGGGGCGCTGGGTGTCCCAGATGGGGCTGAGCGTGGGTTTTATCTACTAAGCTTTCAGTTTTGGTTCTTGCCTATCTTTGAGCTTGTCTTTTAAACCTTGTGGCTAAGCTGGAGGGGGCTGCTGGTGGTGGAAAAGGGGGGGTTTTGCCTCGTGGGTTTAAACTGCTTCGCTTTCAGATCCCCACAAAATTCGAGTGCTTGGTGGGTGGGCGGTGGGTTTTTCATAAAATGCTGGCTAAGTTTTCCAAACCTGCAGCTAAACCCTTTCCATATTCAGGAAAAGAAGCTTTAAGGCTGTGCTGGGAGGGATTAGCCCTGCTGCAAGCCCCATGAACAGCAGCTTGTGGGTGTCAGGGATGGGGTAGTGGGGAGGGGGATAGTGTCCCCACGGGGGGCCGAGACCTGGTGTGGGCTGCCCTGGGGCACAGGTCTGTCGCTGGAGAGCCTGCTGACCAACATGAGGTGCAAGTGCATCAAATCCACCGCCCACGTCATCAACCTGGGGCTGATCCTCACCATCCACGTTACCCCGCCGGGCATTCACTGCAGGAGGAAGGAGGTCATGTAAGTGCAAAGCCTGGGAACCAATCCTTGCAAATTGCTCCTTTGTGTGCTGGTGCAGAAGTACGTGGAGGGGGAAGTCCATAAATGTTGGGGTCACTCTTGGTCCCAATTTCAAGGGGGTCCCTCCCTGCGTGGCTCAGGGTCATCAGGTCAAGTCCCCAAAATATTCATGCTGAGGAAGCACGGGGGTTTTCTCTGTGGGTTAGAAAAGCTTTGGGGAAAGGACATGCGTGGGGCTGAGGGGCCTCATGGCCTTGCAGCCTCACCCTGAAGAGAAACAGGCAGGTGTGTGTCACCCCCGAGGCGCCCTGGATCCAGCTGCTCATCCACAAGCTGACGCAGAGGTACGTGATGCCCAGGGCCTGGAGAACACATCCCCAATGCCTTGGCAGCACCATCCCTTCCCCCTGACCCACCTGGTTTCCTTTCTTTCCCTCCACAAAATCTGCAGGAACGGCACCAAAAAAGCGCTGCTGCGGCCGCGGCGGGAAGCACCGTGCTGCCGGACCCCTCGGAGACCCCCCACCCCGTCCCTCCGGCCGGCCGCATCCCAGGAACCCACGGTTCTGAATCCCTCGGGGGACAGGAATGGCACAGCCCCCCTGCCCTGAGGCACGCTGGGTTGAGTGGCACAACGCTGGCCCTTCCTCTGCTCCCGGGATTTGGCGGGGCAGGAGCCTTTCCCTGCTTTCCCCTCAGGCACCCGCTGCTTCCTTCCCTTTCGGGAGCCTGCGCTGTTCCCGCGCACAACCACAGCCCATCCCGGTGACACCAATAAAAGGATAATGTGCTCCCCCTCCCCCAGCTGTGGCAGCTCTTTCTGCCTGGATTTGTGTAAAAATGGGGATTTTTGGGGTGGGGAGTTAGGTTGGACTGGGGCACCTTTGTGAAGCCTTTGGCTGCTTTGCCGAGGACGCTTCCTCTGCTTTAGGATTTGGTGCCTTTTCCTGACAGCTCCTGGCAGGAGCAGGTAAGTGCAGGAGGTGGATAGGGTTTGCTGATGGCTCTTGGCTGTGGGAACACAGAAGTGGGAAATTTCCCAGTGACTGACTGAGGCTTTCTGTGGAGTCCCATTTCCCAGCCTGGCACAGCAATCAGGGTGCCTTGGCCACACGGACTGAGGTGACACAGGTGTGACTTGTGACCTGTGCAGGATTATCCCTGTTTACAATCTGGCTTGGCCATTCTGGGAGGAGGTGTTTAAGGTCTGCAGAAATCAAATTTGTACTGCCCACCCACCCCCACTGGATGCCAATAATGCGTCCCTGGGCAGTGGCAAGCTGGGAAACACCCACCCAGGCTCTCTATCCCCCTCCTTTCTGCACTGTGCTCCTCAGGAAGCACAGGAAAGGTAAGAGTGGTTGCAAAAGGGCTGTTTGTTGACTCCAGAAGGATGTGGAAGTACAAAGGTGGGGAGAAACTGGTGGATGTTTAGCCCTATCCAATATGGTTGAGCAATATCCCATCTCCACAGTGAGCAAATTAAAAAAAAAAAAGTAATTTTTAAAGGGAAGAAAAATGTAGCAGTTCAGGGGTTTGATGATCTTCCTTCCCCCAGCTGCCTGAAGGTGCAGGGCAAGCCGTGTTTCCTCCTGCCAGAGCCCCCCACGCTCCCAAACGTGCAGCCAAGCTGCTGTTGCCACGAAGCAGGGCGTAAATCCCCCCAGAAGTGTGGTGTAAGCATGGCCGGGAGTGACACTGCAGCTGCCCCTGCTCCACGTGCACTTCCACCTTTTCAGGGACGGGACCTCCTGCCGGCAAAGGCAGCACACAAGAACAAAATTTGGCCTGAAAAATCCCTGAGCTCTCCAAGGAACCACTGCGAGGTGGTGTGGGAGGCTCCAAAGAGCATGGATGAACCCCAGGCACTGGGATCACTCTCACCTTCACCATTCCCACAGGGAGAGGTTGTGCCATACCTGGATATAGAGGTTTACAATCTCCACCTAAAATTATTTCTAATTCAAGTGAGTTCTTGCCTGATGCTTGGCAGAGAGGATGAAGATGTGAGTGGTTCCCACCAGGTTCTCTCAGGATCTGTGTCACCTTGGAACACTAAAGGATCAGGGGGGAGGGAGTGTGTGTGACCAAACTTTTCTGTAAGTTTCGGTCTCCATGCAGTGAAAGAAGGAAGCAGAAATATTCAGCTAGATTGTACAAAATTCTCTTTTTTTTTATATATATATGTATATATATACACACACACAAAACCCCGTAATCGGACAGATTCACCAGATGGAGTTGTTTTAAAAAGTTGCTTGTAGAAGGGTGTTGGATTTTGTTTTCTCTGCTGGCTTTAGGCAGTGCTGTTGCTGGGGAGTGAACACCAGGCACCGTGTTTTGGGAAGCAAAAGGAGGCAGTGAGCAGCAGGGAAGGGCCTGGGGCCTTTCTTCCAGGTATTGCCTGCAACATGCTGGGAACTGAGGCTGGGAAAAAAAGCACCATCCCCTCACTGCTCCTGCTGGGAAGGGAAAACCAGGAGGGAAACAGGAGGGAGCCGCACAGGAGAGGCAGGTCAACATATGCATTGACTGAAACATAAACAGAACTGGCATTTTTTGTGCAATGTCTGTTAAAAAACCATTTTTGTGTTAAAAACCGCACGGCGTAATGAGCGCTGGGAAGTGCAGCAGAGAAAGTCCAGTGGAAAACCTTGGTGCAACGGAACACTTCCATGTCTGGAAACCCGAGGAAAATCCAGCTGGAGCGGCTTACAAGGTTTGCCAAGGTTTGGGTTTTCCCATCCCCGTCCTCTCCCACCCCCACATTACAAAACATTGGTGCTGGGTTTGGATTTTTATTACTAAATGGGCTCCTCTGCAGTTCATAGACAGTCACGGGTGAATCGGAAATTCCATTTTATACAAACAGCTCCAAAAATATTGGGAGTGAAGTATGGTTAGGAAACACTGCTCACGCTAGGACCACCGTGCCTGGAGGAACAGGGGGAGCAGAGCATCCCCCCCTCCCCAAAAACATACAGCAGCTGCATACAGAAAGGTAATGTCCACAAAATTAAGTTTTTCATGCTATTCTACTTTCCAGTGCTCTCCAATCCACGTGCCATGGCCAGGTAGGGAATGCTGAGGTATATTTCAACAGAGATACCTGCACCCAGAGGAAAATCCATCTCTGGAAAGGACTTTCTTTTTTTTTTTTCCCCTTTTTGTTTGTTTGGTTTTTTTTAGTTTTGTTTTCGCACAAAGCAAGCGCTGTGCAGGGCTTTCCCCCAGCTCCCATTGCTTCCAATTGATCCCAGACCATAGGTGACAGCCCCATTTTTTAGGCACTTTTCCAAGGGAGTTGTCACTTTGCTGAACCCATTTTTGCCTTCTGGCCCACTCCACCCCCTCCCTGGCCCCTAGTCAAGAGTCAGGGAATAGTCTCTCCTCTAAGTCCAATTTATTTTTTTTTCCCCCCCTATGGAAAATTTCCTGTGTATAAAATGACAAAGGAAATGTTTAATTAAAGAGGAACAGCCTGACTTGGCAGTTTTTCAAGACAGAAGATGGTTATTTTGTATTTAAAACTAATTTCACAATTCAAATTGGACTTTTTTTGAAGTGTACGAATGAGACATAAATATAGGCTTATCAATCTGCTTAAAAATTTCATTCACATCATGGAAAATGTTTTTCATTTATTAAAAATATCACATTTGGAGACTAGAAACAGTAAAGTGCATGAAAAGTTTCAAATAGAAATTCAAGAAAATCTTATAGCAGCAAAAAAGCAGAATAAAGAAAAACTTAAAAACACAGACACGACCTTTTCCTATCACTGTGCCTTTTTTTTTAAACATTAAGCAGCCAAACAACTTGGTTTTTTTTTTGTTTGTTTTTTTTTTTCCCCAGAAAATTGCATCATGTTTAATGCCTCTTGAGGCACAAGGTTTTGAACTGGCCACCCAGAGCATTAAAAGGAAAGAAAACAAGGATTTCCAACACATCCAAAGAGCATTAACATTTGGGAAGGAACCAGCAGCTTTTTACTTCAGCCCTGACTGACAACAGCTCCCAAACAAATTGGAACCAGGAGGATTTAGAGCTCGAATTTGATCACAGGTACTTGGCTATCTTTGGTTTTCTGATAGTACTGAGATGAGGGGCAGGGCCATGCTGCCAATCGTTTATAGTCAGGTATTAAGTGCTTTGCTAATGTGCAAAATTTATGTCGGATGCAGAGTTGGGTCTCCATTTTGGATTCAAACAAACAGTATTTCTAACATTCTTCCTACAAAACAAGCACCTCTACTTTTGTTTTTCTTTCTCCTAAAGGGTTGGCTCAATTTGCCACGTTCTGGAAAAAAGCATTACCTTGAAAGATGTTAAATGCAAGTTTTTAAAATCTCTTTTGTCCGTTTAGAAGTACAGCTTCCTACTGAAAAGAAAAAGCCAGTTTAAAGTAAAATAAAAAAAACCCCAAAACACAAACAAAAATTAAATTAAAAACCTGGGAAGGGGAATAATACTTTGGTTCCAGCCCTAGTGCCAAATGATACCGATATGCACCAAAATGTGCAAAATCTCTTATCAAACACATAAGGAAAGGAGCTCGAAGAAGCAGCTGAAGGTTGGCCATACTTCACTCCTATCTAGAGGGATTTACAAGTGTACAGGTCCGTGGGGCAGGCAGGGGCTGCACTACCTGCGGGAGGGCAGGTGTACGCCGTTCACCAGCGGCGGCAGCGGCGGCTGCAGCTCCAGCTGCGTCAGCAGCGAGAAGTGGTCCGAGGGGATGTGCGGGTGCGGGCACCCCGTGATGTTGTTGTCCACCAGCCACTGAGGGTCCAAAGGGCCCAGCACTCCCAGCACGTTCATGTGAGTGTTGGAGTAGAAAATGTAGTCAATCACACCCTGCGGAGAGAGGGAGAGAGCGCGGTGAGGGCAGGGCCCGCCCCGCGGCCGTCCTCGCTAACCCCGGGGCAGCCGGGGGCAGGGACGGGCAGGCAGAGCCCGCGGTGGAGACGGGGGCTTACTTTGAAGTCAAAAGTGTAATTGGTGTAAGGCATCAGGTTGTTCTCGTAGGCGCTCTTGAGCTGGAAGCCGTGCGTGATCCTGCCCTCCGAGGCTCCGTTCTTGCCGTTGCCGCTGAAGTTCATCAGACACTCGTTGTAGCGCAGCTCCTTGAAGTCCTTGTGGTTGTCAGCTACGATGCCATTGCTCAGGTATTCCACTACACCTGCGGGCAAGGGGAAGGGCTTAGGGAGTTGCTTTCAAAGATGGCTTTGGGATATTAAGAACTAGAAGGCCACCAAGGCACCATGAGATTACAGTTAGCAAAGCAAAGCCTTCTCCTTAGGAAGTCTTCATCAGGAACTCACTTCTTTGCTACTTCTTATTGCTGCTTTCAGGCATGAGTGTTTATTTAATGATTTATTTAAGATCTAACTGTGCCTTTCTACACTTTTGTAGCTGCAGCCAGCTCTCCTGAGTGTCCAGCTGAGCACAAACGCACAGCCAGAGGACTCGCCATCTCTTCAGCCACATTTCCAAAGGCAGCAGTTCCTAGGAAAGCTTTCATCCATACCTTCCCTGGGAGTGCAAACAACCCCCTCACCTTCAGAAAAGAAAGTGGACCTGAATGTTCTAAGAAGGCAAGTTAAAAGTCAGGCCCAAAAGCCAGCCTTACCCGAGTCAGGCAGTGAGTTGAGATCCGCACACAGCACCAGAGGGATAGAGTTGGGATCTGCTGTCGGGCTATTGGGCCTGCTCGAGGCTTTCTCCAGGATGTTTTTCAGCTCTGAGACGAACATCATGGTCTGGATGAGTTTCACATCTGAGTATTCGGGGTCCCAGTGCATGTGGGCATTGGCCACGATGAGCAGCTGCTTGTCCACGTGAAGCGATTTCATACCTGGACAAACAATGAAAGGTTCTGTGAAAGGTTCTGTGTTCCTGCTTGTTCTTACTCAGGGTGTAGCTCCTCAGGGCTCAGGGTCAGACACAGCAGCAGATGGGTGTGTTTTCATTGCTTAAACCTGCTGAAATGCCTCTAAACAGCCCAGGGAGCTTCTTCCAGCCTCCTCTGAAGCCATGAAAACCGCAGCCATGGAGACAGAGCAGGATGGCAGTTTTACCTGCGTTGGAATTGTCTGCTGCATCTGATCAAACTTAATGAAACCGTGACAGTCAGTCAATCAAGAGGCAGGAAAAGATACCTGATAATCTCCTCCTTCCACATCAGTACATGAGCACTGACATCTAATCACTGGGGGAGGGTGGAAGGAGTCAATCCAGGGGAGGAAAAGAGAGTTGAAAATAGAAGTTGAACATTGTTGCCAACTACTGGTAAGAGCAAATGTGTGTAAACACAGTGACCTTGGGAAAGCTGAGCTGCTCAAGCAGAGTGTAACAGAGTAAGTAGGCAGGGATAAAGCCTGAAAGGAGAAGAGCAAATGCTGGGCATCTTACTGTGAGCATAACCAGACTGTCTGTGCCTGTCTGAGCCATCCATGGGCTGCGTTTGGCAGCCACCAAGGGGAACAGCGTGGATTACCTAGGAAGAACTCTGCCTGTCTGTGGAGCTGATTAGCAGTGAGGACACCACAGCTGTACTCACTTGCTCCAAATAATTCCTTGTGCACCTCCAGCACCACGGCGACCCCGATGTTGTCCTTGGTCATCACTCTGTTCAACATGGCTTCCGAGCCCTCCGAGTTGGCCATGGCCACCTGGTTGAACTCCACCGTGTGCTTCTGCACCAGAGTGAACCTGGCCATCAGGGAGAGAAGCACAGTCAGCAGCTGTCACACAGCCCCCGTGGCAGTGAAATGTGTGATGGGAGATGTGAAACCATCCCTGTCTGCTCCCACAGGCTCCCTCTCTTCCAAACCACTCCAGCTGGTTCTGGACCCGACCCCAGAGCTGCCTTTTTCTTTCTGGAAGCAGTGAAAACTCTGAGAGGCAGCTCAGGCTTTGGGGAGCTTCCATTCTAATTACAGGGAGCTGTTTTGAGGTTGAAGTGTAGATTTTGGAAGCTGCTGCTGCCCCTTACTTTTCTGTTTTGAAGAATATGGCGCAGCCATCCACATGCTTTTTCTCCTGCTCCGACATGATTTTGGCACGTGACTTTGGAGAAAAGAATCCGTCGTATCCCCGTTCTTTCAGGGCTGGCAGGAAAAGGGTGAAGTATTGCTCCGTTTCCACTTCCTGCAATTGTACACAAACACCTCAGGCTGAAGAAGTGAAGGAAACCCTTCCTCGTGCCTGCCCAGGCTTGCAGGCAGAAAAGCTGCACGATCCATGTCCCTTCCTAGACCAGTGGCCTGCTGGGAATGGATGTGCATTCCTGCATTTCCTGGAATCCCTCCCACAGGCAAACTGACAGGAGCATTTTGGCTGGCAGCAGACCACACCTGGTGTGTTTGACACTGGAATATGGATACACAGCTGGCCTTGGGAAGACCTGGAATTTGCTATTGAGCAGGTGACTATGGTGCTCCCTAAAGGTGGAGGTTCGCGTTTGCTGTTTCTGATGGAAAATGCAGTTATGCTTTATTACCTGAAGACTGATGATGTCTGCATCACAGTTGACGATTTCTTCCATGATTCCCTTTTTCCTGTACTCCCAATTGAGTGCCCAGGACGGGCAATAGCCATAGAGCTGCCGGGTGGCGTATTTATCACACAGCACATTGTAACACATGACTGTAAATGAAGCTGCAAGGAGAGAGAGAAAGGGAAAGGTTGTCAGCCTCTGGAGATTGGCTCTTTGCCTTGGGCAAGATGGCTGAAAGTGACAAAGCCCAAGGTGGAAAAGAAATTCCCAGCATCCCGTTCAAATGACAAAAATGGTATTTCCAGCACAGCCGTATGGTAATTTTTCTAGTACAAATGAACAAATTGCTGTTTTCACTCTGATCCAGGAAAATGAAGCCCAAGGTAAGTTTCCCAGTGTGTCACCTTGTGAACCCAGATTTACCTGAGGGCAGAATTTGGTCTCGTTCTTTTAAAGTAATCCATGGCCTTGGAGGCAGCTGCTCTGGATGAACTGCAAAAAAAATTAAACCAGTGATTAATTCAGAGTTTCTATTTGTAAGTTCCTAAGTCCAAGTGATGACTGAACAATACCATGTTTTGCATCCCAAACTCCCCGAGTCTTCAGGGGAGGCAAAAATCATTTAAATGTGTAGCTCTAGTAAGGGAAAAAACTGTCATTTGTAAGATTCGTGACTATTTTTGTCTCTTCAGATTTAGAAGCACCACTGAAATACTCCTGCACGTTGAATAATCTGCTGAAGAAGGAGGGGTAAATCCTGGCATGGTTCAGCCATCCCTTCCCCAAGAACCTTGCCCTGCATCCATCATTCCTGCAGAGCAGAGGGCTCAGTTACAGAGATACAAAGCAGGACTGAGGTCAGGTACTGGATGTTCTTAATGGCTTCGGTGTTTCTCGAGCTACATTTGACATTCTGCTTGCATTCAAATGATTATTTCTGGTGGGGAGAACAAAAATGCCTTCAGCAAGGCAGACTTTGCCCTTGGCTGCTAACTGAAGGGTTTCAAACAGAACGGACAGAACATTTGGCTGTAACACAGGAGACCCTTAGTACACATCTGCCTCTTCCACTGGGGGTGAGGCTGTGTTCTGGGATATGACTGGAGCCACCTGACAAAAACACTAAGGCAGGGAAGCAATACTCTCCCTGCAGTGGTTCAGAGCCTTGTTTGAACAGCAAATGCTACTTTTAAAGCCTTTTTGCACCAATGCCTAGGGCAGTACCTGCTAGATTGTCAAGCATGTAGTTCAGTAGCTTTCGGGTTCCGTCTGGATCCTGGTAGAGGCTGAGAATATCTTGGGATAAAGGATTGCCTGTCAACAGCACAAAACAACAGCAGGGGGATCAGCTGCCTGCCTTTCTTGAGGCTTTCCACCCAAAGAAAATCTCCCAGAATGAGAACGGACAAATTAACTCAGCAGGTTAAAGGGTTTATTTCCCTGACTGCAGATTTGAAAGGAGCTCCTAAGGAAGTTTAGCAGCATTAAGAAAGAGAAGCGTTGTGTTCTCCCAACTGCCTGGTCATTTTTGCTACCAACTTAATGCTTAAAATAACCTGTAAGAAAATAACCTGAGGTAATACAGGAAGGTTTTGAGGCCAGCCCCCCTCAGGATTCCCGAGAACTCGCAGGAATATGGAACTGGGAAGTGCTCACCTTTCAAACCCAGGGTTTGCAGCTGGAAGAGCCGTCCAAGTTCATAAGGCAAAACCCGTAACAGATTGTTATTTAAAAGCAATTCCCTGCAGCAAATGCAAAAACACTCTGGGTGAGGATTACTGCCGAAGAAACTCCCAAGGTGCTGTACACTGCTCATCCTGAAAGAGAACACTTTTCACCCTGGATTTTATTATGGAAAGATATGCCAGTCTTCCCGTGTGAAAGCAAAACTGAAATACGTTCATTAGGGGGAAAAAGCCACAAAGCCCAAGATGAAACCAGGGAGGGCAACAGTGATACATCAACAATCAGAAACAAAGGCCAGTGAACCCAAAAGTAATTATTAGAACCGAAGCTCTGCACCATCCTGGCGTTTTTCAGGATTATGTGAAATACAGGCACGGGAAACAAACTGAAACTCTCAGTCCCACACCAGAGATTTTTTGTGAAATTAACCAGAATAATTCCCCTCACCTGAGAGACACCATGTTTCCTAGTTCTGCTGGTAAACTTCTGAGTTTGTTGGATGACAGATCCAGGTAAACCAGATTGTGAAGCTTGGCAATATCAGGTGGAATGCGAGTAAGGTTGTTGTCATTGAGGTGCAGAGCAGTCAGGTGTGTCAGCGACCACAGCGACGTGCTTAGGCTCCGCACTCTCCCTGGAAGAGGAAAGCAAGGAGCTTAAACACCTCTTGGGTCTGGACCCCCTCTGGATCTGGAGAGGTCTGGGGCACCAGCTGTGGGAATTTCAACCCCAGCCTACTCACCCGAGATCTCTAGTTCAGCCCAGTGCGACTTCTTCCCGTTGGCCACCTCTTCCGCCGACATGATGGTGTAAATTCTGCGAGGATCTGGAGGATCATATTTTTCCTTTGGCATCCCTGTTAGTCTGAAACACCATCACAACTAACTGTTACTGCACAGCACTCCTTCCTTTCTGTCCTGCCACGAGCTGACCTTTCCCAGGGACAGCCTGCAACACCCCGTGCCGGGGTTTACACACAGTAACTATGGGGCTGCCAGGCAGCGCTCACACCTGGGGAGGACTCGGGGATGGAGAAGAGCATTTCTTCCTAAGAAGTTGGGCCTTCTGCAGTCACCTGCTGGGTTTCCCAGTTTATCCCCCATAACCCAAAGAGCATTGTGCTGTGTGCAGAGCCTGCAGACAAGATCAGGAGCGTTCTGCTGTTCCTGGATTGCTCCCTCCTGTAGCTTGCACAGGGAACCAAGGATTGAAGGGAAGGCTCTTAACTTCAGGTTACAATGTCCCACTTCTCCACTGCACTGCACTTCACTCCACTGCTCAAAATTGCAGTCTGAGGGGGAATTAGCTCCATTTTCCCATTAACTATCCAGCTTTTGTGTTCTCTGCTTTTTCATGCTCGGGATCAGTGAAGATGTTTGTATTCCTAATGGCCCAGGAGCCATAAAAAGAGCTCAGGTAAAGCTCCCATTTAGCAGTTCTGGGACACAAAAGGCTCCAGCCCAGTGCAAAACGTGAATATCAGAAGCCTAAGGATGAGCCTGTGCATGCCAAGTTCATCCACTTGTCCTGACTGTCAGACAGGAGCTCTGATGTCCCATTCAAGAACCATCCACTTGCCAGGGGACACAGGGAGAGGTTTTATTCCATGCCTCCCTAGGCTGTTGTGCTGAGCAGGACTCTGTGTGTGATTGAAAAACAAAAGGTTAGCCCCGTTTGCTGTTGGCTGGTCTTTTCCTCCCCAGACACACAATATCCATGAGCCTTGAATTCATACAAATCCAAAGCGGTCCCTTCCCTCACAGACACTCTCCTCCAGCCAGCTGCAGTAGGTGTGAAGCTCTTCAAACAGCTCCAACTTCCATCTGAGGTAACAAGCTGAGGGTTCTGTTCAGCAAGTCCAGCTCACCCAAGATGCCACTTTCCCTCTCCGAGGGTCAAGTCCTGCAGTGTTTTCCAGCTGATGCTGACAGCCAGAGCAGCGCCCTGGCACGGAGCAGGAGCTGCCAAGGGTCTCACTTACAGGGCTGCTGCTTCCTTCCCTGAGGAGGGCCCGAGCAAAGAGCAGGGGCAAGTGCGAGCCCCACATCTAATTATAGCCCCTGTCACGTCCAGGTGAGGTCACAGGGCCAGCAGAGCTACGGGATAAGAGGATTCTGTGCTCACACCGCCTGGCACGGGGCCACGAAGGGAACCAGTTACTTAAGGACAAGGGATTACACCTGAAATCCTTCCATCTTTGCTCCAGAACCCCAAAGTCACAACAGCCTTTCCTCCCCACACCAGCAGGCTGCGCTTTGGGAGTGCCAAATCTCTGGTGCTTGCGTTTTGCTGGATTTATCTTTGCTCTTCAAGTGCTGGTGTGGAAGTGGGGAGCACTTGAACAGACTCCTCACAGCCCCTGCCAGCCACGAGAGCCCTGCTGCACCTGCCCCTGCTGCTTCATCTGTCAGATCTCAAACTGATCTGTCCCTCTACGGCACCTGGACCAAGACACAGAAAACTTTGCTGTCCAAACCAGGATTTGGGGGAGTGCTCTGTGATGAAACCTTAAAACCACGGTGCTGAGACCACCGGAGCCACCCCCTGCCCATCCACAGCAGCCCAGAGATGCCCACTGAGCCCCTGACACCATCTGAAAGGCCCAGGACTGCTCCTTGGCAGGGCACCCAAAGAAATGATGTTGAAATACAGAAGTGCTCTGCCAATGCAGAGCGATGTGTGGCCATCAGGGGCCTTGCAGAGGAGTGAGCCCTGAGCTGGGAGGCAAAGGACACGCACATTTTTCAGCTGTTAGTCACTTGAATATTGCTTTGAAATCGTGGTGAGTCAAACAGGCAGCAGTGTCATTGCCACAGTTACAGACAGGGGAAAACAAACCTAAATCAAATGCACTTTTTTCACCTCCTTCTGCATCACAGCAACATTGAGCAAGACTCGAAAGTCACCGTGTGTAATTTTGTTCTTAGGCAAAAAAATGGATTCTGCCTGGGTTCCCAACTCCTGCCATTCCTATCTCCCACTCTGCTTGCCCTGGAACTAAAACAATATCCAGAAATCCCAACCAGGTTTTGCTCAGTCTTCAGGGAGGTGCACTGAGTTCCCTGGATCTGTTAACTCCAAAATCTAATTTGCACCAGTGCAAATTTTGGCAGGCTTTTCTCCTAAAGGCTGCCCCTGGAAAACTTCTGAAGCTCTCTGCTACAGATCCAGCCCTGATTTTAAATTAAACACAGAATCTCTTCCTCACTTTGTGTAAATTACAGCAAACCTAGAGATGAGGACAGCAGTGCATTATTAAGAACAATATTTAAACTCTGGGGGTTCAAAATGGAACTCTCTGGGTCCACAAAAGCCAGAAGGGACTGGCAGAGCAGGATTGCTCAGGTGGAACCCTAAGTGTGGTCCTGAGTGAGCTTAGCAGCTCTCTGAGGTGGATATAAAAAGGGCCAGGGGCAGGTACTGTGTTTCCACCAGAAGGTCTGTGCCTGCCTTTTCCTTGGACTTTTGGGGTTTTATGGTATTTTATTGGCTGGGCTGTTTTTCTGTATGAGGCATTCAAATGACTATCATTTAAAGCCTGGAGAAAAGAAATGAGTACTGCAACACTACTGAAGGTGTGAGGAGTGTCAGAGAGCAAAGGTTGAGCTCTCCTGGGTTGCAGCAGAGGCTTTTAATAGGAAGAAATGTTTTTTGGGCAGCAAACAGCAGGAACTTCTGGGTTTCAAACACACAGTCCCTTCCCCAAAGAGTGTAGAAGATGCATTTCTTCAATTACAGTGCCCATGAGATGTTTTGTTCGAGTTGTTTGGTGCCTCAGTGCCTAAAAGAGGAGGCCAATGGAGAAGAGCTGTGCCTGCCTCCTGCTGCAGCCCTGTGCTCATGGATGTTTGGCACGGCTCTATGCCCTCGCCTTCAGCCCGGTGACATCCTTTGTGATTCCTTCCTTCTTCCCCAGCCTCTGTACACGGGTGAGTCCAGCTGCCAAAGCCTGTTGGAAGCAGTCCAGCAGGCAGGCCCGAGTGGCTCTTCCTTCCTGTGAGCACAGCAGCGCGTGCATGCCCTCCCATCTGCCGATCCCTGCCGGCAATGAGCGCGCCGCCGGGCGCGCGCGTGTGTGCGCACACGTTGTCCGGCGCGGGGCTGGAAGCTGGGAACGGCACCCGTGGAATCTCCTCATCCCCAGGGCCTTGCTGTGCTTGGCAATCAGGCCTGAGTGGCTGCTAAGGCTGCTTGTCTGCACTGCTCTGCCTTGAGGAGTGTGACAGAAGTCTCCCCATTTCGGCCTCCCCAGGAGAGGAGAGGCACAGCCAATAGCCACCAACACAGAAACTGGATTTCCTCCTCTGCGGGGCAGGAAAACCAGGTGATTGTTCAAGGGAATGGGAAGGGGATTCAAAGAAACCTGCCAATACTGGGTAGGTGCAGATGTGTTAGCTTAAGGTAAACTATTTGCTATATCCCTATATACAGCATCTAGTGTTTGTAAATCAGCAAGAAAATATTGGAGAATGCGGAATTCTGATGGTCTTTGGCATGGATCTGAGCTTTTCTCATGGTGCTTTGCTGCAGGACTATGTCCAGCCGCCTCTGTGTACACTGCCTCTCCCAAGAATTCATGGAGCACCCTGAGTCTGCCCTCCCAGGTACTGTGTCCTTCCAGCTTCTTACTCCAAATACCCTGACTGGGGATAGAGATTAGCAGGGAATCAAATACAAATGCCTCATCATGTTTTTCTTTATTAAAAAAACCCCAAACAATTAAAAAACCATGTTTGAGGAGATTTGAGAGAATCCCTGAGGAAGTCTGACACAGAACAAGGAATTTCAAGCTGGGACTAGGGAAAGGTAAGAGGTAAGCAGGAACCTGCAGCTGGCAGTAAATTCAGTGGTGCTGGGGTCCCAGGGGGCTCCACGTTATCTCTTTGAGCCAGAGAAGCACAGACAAGTCATAGAAGCAAACAGCAAAAGCCAAGGGGAGGAGTGGGAAGGGAGGGAACAGGCTGTATTTGATTAACTCCAGAGCCAACTGGCACTCACTCGATGGAAATGCTAATTGTCCCACTGACATACACCCACTAGTTATTCCCCTCATTCCCTCAGCTCCTCTAAATGAGGCAGTCTTTTTTAAATCACAGGTAACACAAGCATCTCCAGGTTTCCACCCTTCCTCTTCCTCCATGTCACACCCCCACTTACAGGACCAGCTGAACTATTTACTGCATGGAAATCCTACACAGCATTACACAGCTGCTTTTTATTGCTGTGCTTGGTTAGGAGTCAGTCCTCCCTCCATAGGAACAGTTCCTCCCTGTAGGAAGCAGCCTGCTACCTCTCAGAGTGTGCATGACAACTCCTGCAACCCACAGCAGGTCACTGAGTGGTACCTGCCTGTGTCTGCAGGTGCCTTTTACACTCTGTGCTTCCAGAGCAGCTCCTGGGGCTGCTTCACATGGAAGCACAGGGCAGGCTGCTGCCCAAAATAAGGCTCTGCTTACCAGAGATGCATGCGAGGGGCTGCTGTAGGGCAAGAAGCGTTCCCAGCAGCCAGCCTGTACATAAATGTCATCAGAAGCCCCCAAAGGGCTGGTTTAAACACTGTGCTTATTTATTTACACAACTATCTTGCACTGTTTCAGAGAAATGACCCATTTGCAATGCTGCTCCATCCCCTGGGGAGTGCTGGGCTTCTAATGAGATCCAGGACAGAGTGGCTTAAAGGATTAGGAGCTGAAGTCACCACGAGTCTGGGGTAGGAAGAAGCCAGCGCTGGATCAAGACAAAACGCCATCCTGGGTTGTGGGCATGGCCGAGAAGCAGCCAAGGTTTGCTGCAGCTCAAAGCAGGAGCTTTTCCTGGGACTGGGGAGACAGAGAACTCCCAACAGCACGAGCAGAGTGAGCTGGCAGGGCTGTGGTGTCCCTCTGAGGCAGGAGGGGAAGGGCTGCTCTACTGACAAGGCTGATCTGTCACCCATGCCGTCACCCAGAAATGATGCAGACCCTGCTCAGGCTGTGCTGAGAGCCAGCACTGTGCCTCACCCAACTCCTCAGGATCAATACCTGGAGAGGAGTCAGCTATTGACCAGGGCTTTGAGCAAAACTACACAGGAATTATGAATCCATGCACACTGAGGTCTTCTCAATGAACCAAGCTTAAGATACAGCTGGAATCATCAATACCCTTTCATCCTTCAAAGCAAAGCTTGTGCTAGGAGAAAAGAAATGAGATTATTTCCACGGCCACGGTGTCATCTTCCCTTTCCAGTGGGAGACTGCCAGCACTTCCACAAATTAAGCACAGCCCAGCAACACTTCAGTTACTCTCCCTCAACAATCCAAAGAAAATCTGCCACTGTAAAAACTTAATTCAAACAGCTTTAGGGTTACAAGGCTTGCCTTGTTCAACCACAGGTAAGTTTGGATGAGTCAAAGCTCAAGATTTTAAAAGGAAGGAGGGGAAAAAGAAAAAAAAAGCCAAAGGAAAAAGCACACACTGATAGTGGAAACTGTTTTGCAATCACTGGCACAATAAACGAGCCTTTTCAGTCTGAGCAGGCCACAGGACGCCGCACTAGTGCTCAGAGTAGCTGGGCTTGTGTGCTCAGAGAAGAGAGAAGGGATCTGTTAAACCCCCCCAGTTTACAGGAATAAACCCTCTTCTCCAGAGGGTGTGTCTAAATGTACTTTGCATATTAAAAATTTTGCTTGCCTAATAGCCTGAGCAAAGCATACTATTTGAATATTGAAAGATAGTTCAGCTATCTTTCTACGGGCAGGACACCTCCCACTGTCCCAGGCTGCTCCCAGCCTGTCCCGCCTGGCCTTGGGCACTGCCAGGGATCCAGGGGCAGCCACAGCTGCTCTGGGCACCCTGTGCCAGAAGAGAGGCTCAGCTTGTGTGGGCTCCTCTGCTCAGCCACATGATGGGATTTCACCTAAGGCCAGGGAATACCTTTGCTGTAGTTTTTCAAACAGGTTGGTTTTCTGCTGTTTCTTAACATACTGGCAGCTGAGAGGTTAATTCCAGAGCTCTCTGAAAGGAAGCTGAAGAAGACAAATGCAGTCCAAAGGCCTGGTGCTACCTCCCCTGCTGTACAGAAATGGCGAGTAAAGGAAGAGCACAGACACAGTGGGTAGGTCAGGAGGCAGGTAAGGATTCAGGAATGCTGGAGCCTTGTTGACAGCCTGAGGTTTTCAAGCAGGTAATTTTCCAAACAGAAAATACTTGCGAGTTATACTCATCTCCCCACGTCCAGGGTTGTTTTGTTCAGACCTGCAGCTGCCATGAAATAAATGGCCAATGACTTAAAACTGAATTATTCCCCATTTACCTGCACAGGAAGCACCTGGGGGTTCCTAGAGCAGGCAGAAAAACACCCAGTCTCAAACCTCCACCACAGGTCTCAAAATACTCAATAGGTGCGCTTCTCTTATGCACTCCAAGCATTCCTAGTTCCTCTGGAGCACTCCACTGTCTTTGCTCCAGACTAAGGAGGAGGAGGAAGAGGCTCCTTGCACAGGTACAAACATGTCCCTGGAGACTGACCTGCTCCCAGTGGCGAGATGTGACTTGGAAGGAGGGGGGAAAAAAGGTAAGCCCAGCTCTTCCTGGCACCTGGGAATGTTCTGGTATGTGAGAAGTCATCTGGCACTGCTTTCCTTTTGCTTTTTTAACCTTTCAGAACAAAAAGGGGCTCAAGGAAAGGCGTTCACAAGTGGGAATTTTGCCTGGGCAGCCGTTCATCCTGTGGTAGCTCCTTCCCACTGCCAGGGCCAGTTGTAAATTAATGTAACACAAGAAGCAGAAATTGAATTTTGAGCTATAGGGGAAACAGGAAGAGCAAAGGATATTTTCTGCACATGTCGAGGCTGACTCAGGATAAAGGACTTTTTTCTGGTGTCATACCCCCCACCTTGTGATCTCACACAGGATGGTGATATCCAGCAAAGCTTACAAAGTATGTTTTCTGCTTTCCCCCTCTCTCAGTTTTCCCGGGAGTAGCCTATGGAAAAAAAAGAGCTACAAATCTGCAGAAGGAGGGCTTCAGCACTCTCTTCAGATAGTCCTTAAATCCAGAGCCTTTTGAAAGGGCCTTTAGATTGATTTCTTAGGAAGAAAGAAAAAAAAAAAAAAAAGCAAAACTAATTTGTGATTAGAAGGCACAAAGATGTTCACTCAGATGGAAGCATTCCTGAAAAGCGAGGGGAAAACTACCCGAGCAATTCATTCAGCTGCCCTAAAGGGTAAACAGCAAACTTGAACACCAGCCACAAATCCTGATTATTATTAACAGCTTGACCAAAAGCTTATGGGTTTTGTACTTTCCTTTGTACTCCTGGAATCTGATGAACTTAAAAAAAATGTGTTTGACACCAAAGCAAGGAGGAGGCTGCCTCTGCAGCAAGACAAGGCTAAACATTCCTCTCTCTCCTGCAGCCTGCCGAGCTGCCTCAGCCTAGGAACTTCTTCTGCCTTTAAAAAATCATGTAAAATGTTTAACTGTTGGAAGCAGGAGTCTGGGGAGCTGTTGACCTGGAGAGCTAATTGTGGAAGGGCCAGGACCAAGGAGCTTTGCTTTGCATTCCTGTTCCCAACACGGCCTCTGGAGAGTACAGGTGGGTGCAGAACTTGGGAAGGGGAAAGGCCCACGGGACAGGAGCTGCCTCCATAAAAATTCCTGCTGCTCCTGGCTGAGGGCACAAGAGGTTTCCCTTTATGCTTTGTTTAAGGTAAGGAATAATCCAGATTCAAAACAGTGGCTGGGTGTTCTGAAGGATTTGTCTCTTCATGTCTGAAATTTCCCAACCCTCCAGCTGCAAGCGGGGGGAACCCAAAACTAAACTCATGCTGGAGGGAAAATTTTAATTTTGAACATGCACTTACACCCCAGCCTTCATATCCTGAAAATCTGCCTTTGGAGCCCCTTTTATTCACATTTTTTCTGCCTTTCTCAGAAAAACCACCGAGCTCCACCCCACCCAGGCAAGCAGAATGGGGAAGACAGTACACCTGACCTGGGTGAATGCTGAGCATAAATGGTGCTGTGCAGTCCTACACATCACTAATGACTGCCCTCAGGAAATGCCAGAGTAGGGGTGAGCACACACGACCTACAAACTGTAGGTAAATTACTCCCCACAGCTCACCCGGCTTCTCTTCTCTTCTCTGCCCTGCTCTGGGTGCAGCTCCCAAAACCCCTGTGCTGGCTGACTGCACCTGACTTGGAGCTACAATTGCTTGGAGCTGCTTTTTGTTCCTCCTGGAGCATTCTTCTAAGTGCTGGGTGAACACTTTCCCCACCAAGGGATAAAATGTGTTCCTTGTAGGACAGAGCATTTCTGCCTGTCTCTAATTCTGTTGGCCATGACCACCTGCCCAGTCGCTTCTGGTGGTGGCTGAACACTCCTAGAGATGCATCTCTGTAGGGAGGTGCCCAAGAGACTGAAAAAGCTGTTCTTCCAACCAGGATTCCGGGAAGATTTTCTTCCAGTGCTCCCTTTTACTTAGAGTAACTTCAGTTTGGTGCTTGGTTTTGTTTTGGGGGGTGAGTGGGCTTTTTTTTTCTCCTTTACACCTCCGAGAGAGGAACTTTCTCCCACACAGCAGCCCCCAAGTCAGGCTCAGCACCTTGCCATTGGAGGTGGGTGTCACGTAGCCCTTTTGTGAATTTACTAAGCTGCCAGCAGAGCCAGTCAGCAAGGTCAGCTTAAGGCCTTCCACCGTGCTCTCTGCATCCAGCCCCGAGATCTGAAGGCACAAATGGGCCCAGAAAATCCTGTGCATGTCAAGTTCGTTTTGCCACTTCCTGCCAGACACTTCAGTTTCCTTTGATTTGAACTTTTTGGGGTGCTCTTGTGGTGGGAAGTTCGATGACAGCCCCGAGGTGCACAAAAGACAGAGAAGGAGAGAAGAGAAGCAGAATTCCAGAAATATTGTCACCTCCTAAGGATCTTGACAGAGAAACCTCCTTTTTTTTTTAAATCATTACAGGTGAGATGGAGAAGCTGCACAGACAAATCACTGGAAACCCCAAGAATTAATCAGAAGGTGAAGTTACACCACACTGTCACTGTAACAAGCACCCAAGCCTTGATTACAGACTGCCATCAAGAGAACCACAGAATCTGGACCAAAAAAAAATAAAAATTACAAGAGGCTTAGCATTTAATGCTCTAAAGCGCTAAATCCACAGCAAATCCTCCTGAATCTAAATATGCCTTAGACATATTTTATTTTTTTAAAGTTTTTACAAATGCCATCTTATGCTCCCAAAAAACTAAGCTCCACTGTTACTTTTCCTTTCTCAGTAGTCTGCAAATCAGGTTACAATCCTGTGCCTCGAGTGCCCTTTTGGCACTCCCCAAACCTATTTCCACTAAACAGAGTAAGGAAGTAAAAAGTAAGCACTTATTTGGATTTATCTCCCCTTTTAAACCCAAGTAACCCAAAAGTGTCCAGCAGATTACAGCTGACAGAAGCAGAATTTTTAGGGATGATTCAAGAAAGTTTGCCTGGAAATTATGGAAGTTACTGATGGGTAATTTTATCACCTAAAACCCTGGGGAAGGTTTTAATAAGAAAAAATAAACACATCCCCCCCATTTGTGCACATTGGCTCAAACAAAAAAGCCAGTGGCTGCTGTGATCTACCTAACTCTAAGTTTTAATTCTTGGTGCTTTAGATTTAAATTAAGCAGAGGCTTAGTCAGTGTGGAAATTAATTAATTTTTCTCCACTGGTGCTTTTTCATTCTCCTAACAGAGTCCACACACATACCCTGGAATCTCTTTCTGGCTTTTTTTTCTCCCAGGACTGGTGTGAAAGCTAGACTTGGTCAAAAGCCTGCCTGGCTTTTTGCAGAACCACATCTGTTACAGGGAAACAACAAAATGCTCCCAGTTTCTCCCACCAAATGCAAGTTTTATCCCATGGAAAGAGAATAGCCATAACAAGCCTATTCCCACTGCAAATGTGACGGGGCTCCTACAGATTCTGGATGGGAAGAGGAGAGCCACCCATGGCGAGTACACCTGGAGCAGCCTTCCCTTTCCCTTTTCTCCCCTTCCCAGGCAGGCAGATGAACACCTGAGCAGGTCCGTCCCTGGAAGCAGCGCTGCTCCCAGGGCCAGGGAGAAGCAGCCTGGAGGCAAGGCAAACAAGCTCTATCAGTAAGAGTGCACTTGTGCAGATAACTGTGCTCCTGCAGCCAGCACTGGCGCTGGCACAGCTCTGGCAGTCACGGGCCACGCTCCGGCACGGCACACACGGAGCTGTGAGAAGCTCGCCCTGCTGGGGGGGAAACTCCACAGCCACTGCAAAGTTCTGCCTTTTCCGTGCTGCAGCTGGGGTGAGTCTGTCCAGCAGGCTGCTGGTGGGGAGTCTCAGCCCTGACACGTCAGGGTCTGGCCCTCCAAGGGTGCCACAAAACTAAACTTTGCACAGGAACACCTATGGGCTGTGTACACTGAGTTTTGTCCTTCAGTTAAATGCACAAACGAAATGAGAAAGAGCCCCTGTAGGAAGAGGTAACAGGGAATAAATTCAATTGTGCTGTAATTCAGCACTCAGAGCAGCCCCTGCTTTTAAATAAGAAGGGAACAAAACTGAAAGTGTTTAACAGGGTTTGTTTAGCAGGCAGCAGAGCACTGCAGAATTTGCACTGCTCTCTGAAACCCAACAGGCACACAGCAACGGGGATTTTGGAGTCACTGCCAGCCACCTTGGGAGGGGACTCAGTGTCCGGGCTGTAGCTCAAACACAGGCTGTGTTTGGGTGAACCGACACCATCCTGCAGGTTGGATCGCTGCTCCAGAGCACGGAGCAGTGAGGGGTCAGCAGTGCACGCTGTCCACCTGCTCCAGAGCCACATTCTGAACTCAGGCTGGAAACACCTCCCTCGGCGGGCAGGGAGCAGGGTTCCAACCAGGACACCAGGTCAGGCTGCGGCACAAAGCAAAACTCAGCGTCCCGCCCGCCTGGACCTGCTGGGAGGCACCGGGGCCGTGCCCATGGATGCTGCCCTGCAGGACAGGGATGTGTGGCAGGAACATTTCCCTGTTTTTCACAGAAATGAAATCCCTGGCAGGCCATGCTCCACCTTCACCGGAGCTCTCTGGCCTGCAAATCGGGATACAGGATGATACAATGATTCTAGGAATTCCCTGGGTTGTGAGGAATAATGTGCTATTTTTTTTTCTTTTGAAAAATAAGCACGTTGCCATCACTTTGTTTATCAGCCATGTCTACGCACCATGAACAACTCCTGGTTGGGTGTTTGCCCCTCTAGGTTAGCTCTGAGTTGTAAAAGATTCCCTGCTTAACCAAGGCCGTGTAAAATCTTTATCAGCACGGCAACTCAGGAGAAGTTGTACCTCCCCAAAACAAATACTCAGCCTATTCAAAGTTTCCAAAAGGGCCCGATAAAAGCCACTGGTCTAACGATTTCCAGAAGGTCAGATAAAACGTGGTGTGGCTCGGAGAGCCCTCCACCACCCCGTTTAGCAGGAGCACTGCAGTTTAACAAGCGAGCCCCAGACTGTAACCCAACTCAGCGTTCAAGCGCGTGCTTTCATTTGCGAGCACCACGCCTGGGCTGGCAGCCCAGGTTTTATTGCAGGTGACACTCCTGTCATCCTCCTCCTCCTACGGAACTGCTGCGGACCGCTGAGAGACCGCGGGGAAAAGGAGGCGAGCCCAGCGTCTCCCCAGACCACCCCGAGCCCTAAAGCGCCCGAGCCCCGAAGGCGCTGGGGTTCCCCACGGTGCCGGCCCGATGCCATCGCGGTGCGCGGAGGGGACTGGGGCCAAGCGCTGGCCCCGCGGCCGGGATTCGCCCCACGGCCACGCACAGCCCTGCAGCCCGGGCTCCCCTCACGGCTGGGATCAGTCCCGGGGCTGAGGTTCTCCTCCAGGCTGCGATTCACCCCGCGGCTGGGGCTCAGCCCACGGCCGGGGTTTACCCCACGACAGGGATCTGCCCCTCGGCTGGGGCCGGTCCCACGGCGGAGGCTCACCTCACGGCCAGGGTTCACGCCGGGGCCCGGCTTCACCCCACGGCCGGGATTCGCCCCAGGGCCACGGCTCGCCCCACGGCCGGGATCCGTCCCCCCGCGCCGGGAATCGGCCCCACGAGCACGGCTCTCCCCACGGCCGCCCCCCGCGGCTCCGAGGCGAGCGCGGCATCCCCTCGGGCGGCCGCGGCCTCCGGGGCTGCCCCGCGGCGCCGATCGCCATCTCCCCGCGGCGGGGACTGTGCCCGCACCCCCCGCGCCCGCGGCCCGGCCGCACGGCTGCCGGCGGGGCCCGACATGGCGGCGGGGCCGCTCCCGCCCGCTCTCACCTGCATGCGGCGCGGCGGGGCGGCGGGGCCGGCGGCGGCGCGGCGGGGCGGGCGCACACGACATGCGGGCGGCGGCCCGCGGGCAGCGGGGACGGAGCCGCGGGGCCCGGGCGGCGGCGGCGGCGGCGGCGGCGGCGAGGAGGAGGAGGAGGAAGGAGAGGAGGAGGAGCGGCGGCCGGGGCGCGCAGGGCGGAGGAGACGGGGGCGGGCACGGGGAGGCGGCGGCGGGCGGTGCCGGGGCCGCGGCGGGGGGAGCGCGGGGCCGTGCCGGCGATCACGGACCGGCTCCGGCTCCTTTTTCCCCCTCGCTTTCACGGCCCCGGCTGTCACCGCGGTGCGGCGGGAGAAGGAAGGGTCCGCCTGGGAATGCGGGGCGAACGGCGGGGATTTGAGCGTGCGGGCGTCTGCTCGGTGTCTGACACCTTTGTTTGTCCTCCTCCAGGCACCGGGGCTTTATTGGGCGCCCGGGTGTCGGTGGCACGGATCCTCGTGGGCAGCCGGAGCAGGGAAGTGCAGGTAAAAATAAAAATAATTTAAAAAAGAGCACCAGGGGGTGTGTGATGAAGCAACAGGCGGTCGGAGGAGCGCAGGGAGGGACACGACGTCAGGCTCTGGGGCTTTTAATTGGAATTTGCTTTCTGCCGCAGCTGCCCGTGCTGATGCTGGACCCAAGGAGTTCATGGATGGCCGGAGGGCGGGAAGGGCCTCGGCGATGGAGCAGGGGCTGTGGGTAGGAAACTGGCTTCGGGGAGAGTGAGGTGTTGGGGATGGCCGAGCATGGATTATCTGCGAGCCCGTCTTTCTCCCGAAATCCCTGCTCCATCTCTGCTCCAGGGCAGAGACCTGCTGGGTAAAAAGCCAGAGGGACTGCGGGAGGATGGCGAAGGATGCGGGTTACCTGTCCCCATTGAACAGTCTCCTCTCGCACCTCTACGGTGCCAAGAGCCCGTCCAAAATCATTGCATCTCCCCCCGGAGCCTTGAACAAATGGCTGTCCCTCCTCAGCTCAGGCACCTGAACCGAGGAGGGTTCCTGTTCCTCCCGTCGCCCTCACGCCTCCACAGGTCCGTCCTTTCCCAGGACACCGAGCCGAGTGTTGGGTTGGATGAGCACGGTTTTGTCACAGCTTGTTTTACACAGCCTCCCGTGCCTGGTTTAAAAATCCTCCCTCACGGATCCATTGGGGAACTTCAGGCGGCCACATATCCCCGATTTAAACACCCTGGCACAAACACTGATTGGGGAGACTACGGGTTTGGAATGTTTTTAATCAAAAGCACATCAGTGTGGAATAAAAAGCCCCTTTAAGCATTACAGTTCGTGGTGTCAATCTGAACAGCTCAGGAGATGTTTAAACAAAGTCTTTGTAAGTGGCTGCTGTTCCAGGCCAGTAAATTAGGATCTCTTCTCCCACCCAGTCCGCAAGGGAATAGGGGTGCGATGGCAGCCACAAAATCTCTTTTTGGAATTACACGTGGCTTGCAGCAGGCGATGTTCTCTCACAGGGACGTGGCCGAACAGGTGTCAACGCCCCCATGGCTGAGGGCCGCGGCTCTGACCGCCCTCAGGGGCCGCCGCCATGTTGCTTCGCGGAAGGGGGACCAGCTCGACCCGCAGCGCTACGAGACAGCCCCGGCTTCGCCCTGAGGCCCCTCTCCGGCCGCTGAAGAAGCGAGCTGGAGGCTTTTGACCAGCCCCGGGCAATGGGTCACCTCTCCCGGGGCAGCGGCAGGCGCCGGAACCCGCGCACCGGCGGAACGGCAGGCCCGGGCGCGGCGGGTTGGGGGGACGGCACTAGGTGGCACACCGCTAAAGAGCCCGGGCCTGCCGGAACGCTTCTTCTCGGTCTGGGGGAGCGAGTTCCGCGGGGAACGGTTCCGGCGGCGCACCAGGGCGGCTCGACAAAATGGCGGCGCCCAGCGCCCGCTGCCTGTGGCGAGGTGAGGCGGCCGCGCTGAGGGAGCCCCGGGCGCTGCCCCCGCCGCTCTGCCGCGGCCCTGAGGGGCGGCAGGGGACGAGAGGGGCCTGTCCGGGCGGGTCGGGGGTGCGGGGCGCCGTGACGCCTGCCTGAGGCCGTGTTTGCTCTCGCCCCGCAGCGCTGGCTCCGCGGTGCGGCTGGGTCCTCCCCGGGCTGGAGCAGCGCCTCGCCGTCCCCGCCGTGCTGAGCCCCGCCACCGCCCGGCCCTACGCGGCCGCAGCAGCCAAGTGAGTGCGGGTCCGGCGTCCCGGGAGGTGTTGGGAAGTGTTTGGGAGAGGTTGGTGTCTGCAGGGCTCGTCCGACAGTCGCTGACCCTCAGAGGCTCCCGGAGAACAACCTGCACTCGCAGGGAGTGTTTTGTGTGCTGGTGGCACAGGGGAAGCGTGAGGCTGCGGTTTTGGGCCGTGCTTTTGCGGGGTGTAGCAGGGTTCCATGTCACCGTGAAAGCTGGTGAGCTCCTGGAGTCGGTTTCAAACCCTTCTCGTCCTTTAATTGGCGTTTCATTGTTTAATTTGCCATCTCTGTAATAACACAGCATGGCTGGGAGAAGCAAGAGTAGGCAGGAGAATGAAGCGTTCTCAAGTGCTGCAGACTCTTTACAGAGGGATGGAGTGTCCAGTTACTATTTTAATATTCTTCTCCTCACTTGGAGACCCTCTGAAAATAGGGAGTGAAATGAGAATTAGATGTTCAACTGAATGCAAAATGCCACGGGAGAGTGTTGTGAAAATAAAAACGAGAGTGCTGTAAAAATAAGACACAACGTGCCTGGGTTTTTTTTGGTCTTAGAGCTGCCAAAAAAGATGCCAAGAGGAGCAGGCAGGAGAAGGTGAAGGAGCCCAAGGAGAAGCCCCTCCCCCGGAGGCGGCTGCTGATGAGCAAGCCAGTGGACGATGTGTACCTGACCTGGCTCTACAGGAGACCCTCCTACGGGCTGGAGCAGGCTGTGGGCATGCTCAAGAGGTTCCAGGAACTGGACTTCACCCACCCCAAGCAGTTCGTGTACATCAACGTCTTCCTGGACATGGCACTGCACAAGAAGGTGGGGTGGCACTTCTGGCACTCCTGAAGGCTTTGGGGCTGTTCAGACTGAGGGCAGTCCCTCACCTTGTTTGCATTTTTTTTTTTTTTTTGTTCATTTTTATGGGACCAGCTCCCTGTGATGGTGTAATTTACCCTCAAGTCTTAATTTCATTTTGTTTGCTTTAATTTTTTTTTTTTTTAATATTTGCTAGAAAAAAGTGGATCCATTTTCCAGCGGTGTCGCTCTTCCCCATCGCTTTACGGATGAGGTGAACAAGGTGCTGGTGTTCACAGAGGTGGGTGAACCACAATTCCTAGACTTTCATAGGTTTTTGGTGTTCACAGAGGTGGGTAAACCACCACTCCCTTGTTTTTGTGGGGTTTTTATGCTCAAAGAGGTGGGTGAGCCACAATTCCCCCATTTTCGTGGGGTTTTTGTGCCCACAGAGGTGGGTGAGCCACAAGTCCTTCATTTTCCTGTGGTTTTGGTGTTCACAGTGGTGGGTGAGCCACAATTCCTGAGTTTCCTTGGGGTTTTGGTGCTCCCAGAGGTGGGTGAGGCAGGGTTCCTTTGTGTTCCTGGGGTTTTGGTGTCCAGCTCACTCCTGCAGCTGTGCTTTGCCAATTGATCACTTTATCTGTGTGAGAGGATCCCAGAGGGCTGCCATGGGTTTATTTGATGGCTCTTTGGACAGAATCTTTTTGAGTTCTCTCTCTGAGCTCAGCTGGCAGCAGAGCAGCAGCAGCCTGAGTGGTGGTCCAGCTGTTTTTACTGACTTTTTTCTCTCCCCAGAATGAGCAGGAAGCCGAGGCAGCTCGAGAGCACGGGGCTGCCATCGTGGGAGGAGTTGAATTAATCAAATGGGTATGTATTTTTCTTGAAGAATCAGATAAATATCCTAACTGAAACTGGGGCCTGGAGGGAGGGGAGGAAGCCTGGTGTGCAGTGAGCTGTGGCTGGGAGGCAGCAGGCAGTGTGAGGAGTGAGAGATGTGTTTTTCTGTGCTTGGGCCCTTTGACAAACTGGCTGCAGTGCAATCAGCGGAACTGTGCTTGTTGCAGATCCTGGAGGATGAAATCCAGGCTGATTTCTACGTGGCTGTCCCTGCCATAATCCCCAAGTTAATCCCCCTGAGGAACAAGCTGAGAAAGAAGTACCCCAGCACCAGGAGAAGTAAGGAGCAGATCTGGGTTACGACTGTTACCAGTTGCTGAGGGAGCTGGAGCCCAGGGGGTGCCCCTGGAATGGTTTTTGTCAGGGTGTGGAGTTATTTGGGGTGCCAGGCTGTGACTGCAGCACTCGTCTTAGCTCAAGGGAACTTGAGGGATCTGTTTTTTCCTGCAACAGGCACATCTGGGATAAGAACCCAGATAAATTTGCCTGCTAGGTGCCATTATGCTTATTAATCCTGCTGGGTGGGGATGGAGGGAGCATGGAGGCTGTTTTTATGACCTCAGTGAGGACACCATTGTGCTGTCTGTGAAACTGCATTTTGGAGTGGTGTTTGCCTTAATGAAGAGATGGATTGATCTCTTTCCTGGTGCCACACCCATCTGTGCCAATAAGCATTGCTCAGACAACTTCTTTACTTCTGTTTTTTAACAGATTCCCTGGGCAGCGACATTCCCAGCATGGTGCAGTTCTTCCGAGAGTGTCACGAGTACTCGGTGGAGGACGAGAGTGTCATCAAGACAAGGATAGCCAGAGTAAGTTGCGTGCAGAGCGCCCACGTTTTCTCTCCTGGGCACAACTGTAGTATTCAAAGAGGGGAAAAAACATCTTTTCAGTCTGTTTCTCAAAGTTTTTGACCATTTTCTTTCAGCTAACCTGTGAAGAAAATAGAGCTCTTTGTTACGTGGCATCTTCAGCTGGTTTTAAACTTTTTGGGTTGTTCTTGGTTTTTTTGTTGTTTTTTTTTTTTTTTTGTAGGTGAATCAACTATGGGTTTGTAAGTCCATGGTCAATATGCACAGGAAAGTCAACAAGTCTTTGCTTTAGCCAAGTAATTAAAGACTTCTAATTTTGATAACTGTAGTCTTGACTGGAGTAGGAAGCAAGAATTGTTTGTGTTACCTGGAATACGACATGAATTTTCTCTGCCCTCAGCTCTGTTTTATTTTGTTTTCCTGCCAGTTTGTGTCTTTGTAATCCTGCCTGATGTTCAGTGTTCCTCCAGCTGAGGGTGGCACAGGCAGCAAGGGTAGGAAATGCCTGAAGCTGTGCCTGGAAGTGTGGGGGACAAATGAGTTTATTAATTCTCAGGAGCTGCTCTGAGCTGTGCATGGGCATTCCAAGGGCTTCCCTGACTGTATTGTTTGTGTGGAGCTGGAATTCTGAATCTTGCTGTTGGAGGAGTCGGACTTAGTTGAGAAATAAGAAGGGAACAAATCACTTAGCTGACCCTTTTTACAGCACCTTGTGCTGCTCTGGAGAGAAGTGTTCAGAACTTGAAGCAGCAAGATAGGTGTGCATCCACAAGGATTTACTGTGGGAAGGTGGCATGGAAGCTGGCATCTTCATTTGGATGTGGGAGCTGTTTTGGAGTGCTTGGAACCCTCTGAGCAGTACCTGTCCTCATCATGGAGCTGATGAGTTGGTTCTCTTGATGCATTTCATTCTGTTCAAGCTCCTCATGCCTTCAGTTCTAGGTGTGGATGCATTTTGTGGCCTTTGACAGCTGCCTCCTGAAGCTTCCTTGCCCAGCTCCTTCATTTTAATGAGGTTTTTGCAAAAGCATTTGTGTACATGTTGGTCTTTTAGGAGATTTCAGCCCTTAAGGCTACATGTTGTTGCAGAGCCCTGGGAATTTCATGTCCTGAGTGGAAATAGGGAGATGAGTGAGCAAATCAGCATGTGGATAAGGCTGTTAATGGGGTTTGTCACTCCTCCTCAGGGAGCACAGACAAAGGAAACCTATCCAAATGTAGAATAAACACAAACACCAGTGCTTTCAGATCTATTCCCCTGGGCTCCAGGCATCACCATGACTAACCTGGCACTGTCCTTTTGCAGCTGGATATGCCCACTGAGCACATCATTGCCAACCTCAAAACAATTATCCGGGATATCTGCACCTTCAAGCCGTCCAATTTTGGTAAGCTTTGTTCAGGCTGCAGCAAGCCAAAGTGGGAGATGGGTGTTCTTTACTGGGTTGTCATGGAGCTACCTTGCTGCTCTCCAAGTATCTCTAAAATTCCTGCTCCTCCAAGGGAACAGTTGATTCTTTCTTTCCTTTGTTTTTTAAAATCTAATTCCTTAGCAAAAGGAGTCATAAAGTCAACTTTAATCAGAGGGCATCTGCTTAGCTGGAGAGGAAATGGTGATTGATTAAATAATTTTAGGGAAGGAGCTAAAAATCCATTCTTTTTGTGTTGATACTTGCTTCATGTCTGCCAGAAGAATGATCTTGCCCCTCTCCCAGTGATGCTGCTCATAGTAGCTGCAGAGAGCACACCATAAAAAGCCAAGTACACATGCCTTGAGCAGCCCAAATAAAAACAATAAGGGGTTGCCTGACTTGAACTATCAAGTAGATGCAGAAAGGGGTGCTTTGGTTTTTTTTTGTTTTTTTTTTTTTTTTATGAATTTAAATTATGTACATCAGCCCAGTTGAGTGAGGATTAGCTTTTCTGCTCTGAGCAGCTTTTCTACTGATTTGGGAGTGTCAAGCCTGATTCTGGTGGTGTCATTTTACTGCCTTGGTGGTAAACATTTTCTGGGAGCAGTCAGCCTGGAGACCTGGCCAGGGCTGGAGTGACCAGTTGGGTGGTGGTGTCCTTTGTGTTCCTAGATCCCATTGTGCAGAGGCTGGTGATCAGATCCTCCACCAGTGAAGGCTTGCTGCTGAACCTCGATGGAATCCTACCTCAGGTGGAGAAGGCAGAAGAGAAGGAGGAAGAAGATGCAGCTGATGAGGATCAGCAAAAACCTGCCCAAGAATCAGTCAGTACTTGATGTCTTTGCCTTGTGGGCCTGGTGCTGGAGCTGGGGAAGCAAATGTCAAGTGTCACTCAAATCATGCTCTGTGAGAACCAAAAATAAATGCAACTTGTGGATTTCATGTCTGAATTGGGTGTATCGTTGTCATGAGCAGGAGCCTGTTGTCAGAACCGAGCAAATGCTTTTTCCTAAGGAAGAGTGGGACGTGCTTTGTCGGGGGGGAGCGAGCACGCAGCTTGCTCCCATGTGATTTCCTCACCTGCTTTTCTGGAATACCAGCTGGAACCCGGCTCTTTCCCGGTGTTTTCTGCTTTCCTTCCAGGAGGTGGCGCTCCCGCCCTTCCCGCCTGTGTAGGCGTTGGAATTTCCTGGAATTTCTCCCGGGCTGTTTTTTTGGGGGGGGGGATCTGTTGCTGAACATGTGTTCATAAAGCTGCACCCCAAAATATAAGATCGTCCCAGAAACGTTTGGCTGTTTGCCACAGGGATGAGCTGGTCCAAATCTGGAAAAGTTTAAATCATTCCTATTACTGGAGGCAGGCCTCCTTTTTCCAAGAGGTTGCTGGGATCTGGCTGCATGGGAATTCTTTTAGCTCCCATCAGAAGCATTTGGCTGCTGTCAGTCAGGGTGACCAATTCCTGCCAGGCCACGCTGATTATTTATGCTTTTGTGGGATGCTTTGCTCAGAGTTTGATCCAAAAATTCCCTTTGAGGTGTGCATAGGAAGGTTTCACCCTGACTTAATAGTCTTGGCATGTTGTAAGTGGGAAAAATCGTGCCAGTGCACTGGAATATCTTTATTTCCAAGGCATTACATATGCAAGGGTTATTATGAGGCATTGCAATGGTTGTGTGTTGTTTGTGGCCCAAAAGGAGCAATTTCCATGTGAGTGACCTGTTGGTGGAGAAAAGCAAAGCCTGTGGTATTATCTGCATAGATTTCTTTGTCTTTTCCCTGTTCTCTTGGCTTGTTTCCAAAACTTCACTGTCCGTTTTGGGAAAAGATAGGCCTGCCCTCTTTGATGGGTGGATTTAAAAAAAAAAAAAAAAAGTGATGCTTAAGCATAAATTCTCAGGTGAGCTTAAATCAGAAGCTCTGAGACTGCTGAGTGTGCTCTCAGAGAATGAAAGCATAGAATAACAAACGTTCCTGCAGGGATCTGCACTTGGAACATCCCAGAGCTGTGGGGACACAGGAAATCCGGGCCTCTGGAGGTCGGGTGGGCAAGAGGAGCAGCTGATGGGCTCAGCAAGTTTTCAGGTGTAGCTCTGAGCTTGTGCTACTGATTGCTGGAGGAGCAATGCCCCTGGCCTGTGCCATGCTGAAACAGTGCTGTACAAGCTGTTGAGTGCCTTGGGACTTCTTTTTCTCCTGGAATGCTGGATTGGCAAGGGGAGGGGAGAGATGGTTCCTTTTTCATAAGCTCAGCCCCCAGACATGCAGTGTGGGACTTGGCCTGTGGTTCCTGGGCCAACATGCCTCAGAAATGCCTTGAATTGTCACACTGAGCAGGACTGCAGTGGCACTGCTGGTTTCTGGAGGTCCCTGTGGGATGGGGAGAGGCAGTGCTGCAGCACCTTGAGCCCTGCAGGTGACGTAGGATGGCTTTGAGGTTGGTTTTATCTGGACCTGCTGTCAGTTTAGCTGAGGAGAAGAGCTGGGGCTCACGCATAGTGAAACACACAGGAGCATTTGCCCAAAGAAGGAAGAAGTTGTCCTGGGAGCCTGTGTGCAGCTGTGGGGAGTGCAGGGTTGAGGCTGGCACTCAGCCTCAGCCTGGACTTGTAGGGGAATTTGTGGCACTCCAGAAAACCTGGAATCCCGGTGGGTCAGGCTGAGTTCACGGGGCCTGTGCTGGGAGTTGTGCCGCGGCTGGAGGAGCAGGGCAGGGATGTTGCAGCTGCCACCAGGGGTGACAGGTTTTTAGTGCTGTGATGGGGGTTCTGAGAGATTAAATATGATTTTATTATCCATGCTCTGCAATACCACTGGTTTTGCCAGACTCTGGGAGAGAGGCTAATGCTGTAGCCAAAAATCTGTCCATGTGGGAATACTTGGATTGACTGAAATAGGGCAGAGGGGGGGGAAAAAGCTTTTGAGGCTGACTAAAAACACTGTTAGGGATAAACATCATTCTTCTCCAAGCAGTTATTTCTGTCAGTACCTCAGCTTGCAGGTATCTAGGGGCTTCATCCCACCAGGACACGAAGGGAGACTTGTCAGTGTGGCACCTGCTTGGAAAACGAGGAAAATGCAATCTTCCCAAATTGCCAGGTACTGGGAGATGCTGGGTGAAGGTCACACGTGGTGACACTGCCATGCCATGCTGTTTTTGTGGGCTAATCTCATGGATTTTAAAAAGGCTTATTAATAAAATTGTAAAAAAGCCAGTTAAAAGCTGGAAAAATATTTTACTGTCGGGGTTCTGGTAGTGGGGAGTGCACATGAAAAGTCCTTCGCTTGCCAGAGATGGATCCTTCTCAGAGCCATGTTTGTCCAGCTGCTCTGTGATAGTCTGAGCCAGCACATGCCCAGCTCTCCAGGAACACAAGGGATGCCTGGCTCTAATCTCTTCAGCCAGGGATTTGCCAGGTGGAGGAATGGCTCTTTCACACCACCTTGCAGAAAACTGACTTCTCCCTAGAGGTTTGATAAAAGCGAGGCTAAAAGTGGTTTGTTTCTACAACCCCAGTGACTTTTTGTGCCATTATTTCAAAGATCTGTGGCAGCAGCTGACAGCTGCATCGGTGCTTTGCAAGTTGCACCCTTCAAGCTTTCAGCCTTTGAGCTATCTCATATTTCTCCTGAGAGAGTCTGAAGCTTATTTTATAATTTTATTTGCTGCTAATCTGTAAGTAGACTCAAAACAGAGTTGCTGCTTTTGTGTTAAATAGGATGTGAAGGTCAAAACTTTACCAAAGTTTAAATTTCAGAAAATTTCAAGTATTTTGCAGCGAGTGCAAAACTTGAGAAGTGCTCGAAATGAGTGTTTGCTAGAGGGAAAATCTGAAAAATTATCCAAGTTATGGGTCTGGGGTTCTCCTGACTTTTAAAGGGGTCTTTGGAGCAGTGTTCTGGGAACAGCAGGAAGGAAGGTAGGAGAAGGCTGTAGCTGGAGTAGGGAAATAAGTTGTCAAAGCCTAAAGAACAGCAGTAGGAAGATGAACCACACAAATGGTTAAAAGATGGACTGGGCACATTTATATCAAGTTATTGACCCCTCAGTGTGCTTGGATTTAATTATTTTCACCTGTTCTATATGAAATTATTGAACCCTCTGTGTGCTTGGTTTTTATTATTGGCACTTGTTCTTTTGTGCTGGTGTTTCTTTGAGTTTGGTCAAGATGTCCAGAGTTTCCCCTGAGCAATTAAAAGGGAAAAAGGGACTTGAGGCTTGCCTGGTTTTTTTTTTGTTTGTTTGTTTGTTTGGTTGGTTTTTTTTTGCTGTGGGAATTCCAGCACACTGATTAAAGGCATACAGTCCTGAGGAGGAAAAAAAAAAACCCCAAAAAATCATTAGGAAGTGAATCAAAACTGAGCAGATGGAGTTAGCACGGGGAATTGTTATCAAATTGAGCTGCCATCGTTGCATTTAATCAGGCAAGCAGGAGATGAAGGCGGCAGCAGCAGCCCAGCCCTGTGCAGCCAAATGCTGTGTGGGAACTGGGGTACTGCTATGAAGCAGGAACGCTGAAATTGGCAGGGAAAAAACAACCCATTTCATTCACAGACTAGTAAAAATAAACTCACTTTCCGAGTTCATTTTAATTTGGGGCTTGGAATGGCTGTAACTTCAAATTGGGGCTGTTTTTCTTGATCCTGTGACTTGTAGGAGCCAAACTTTCATTTGGAAACGTTGGCTCCGAGATGTGTTGAGTGTGCAGTGCTGGAGGGGTGACACGAGAAGCTTTTCTTGAGTTGATTTTTTGTTTTTTGGTTTTTTTTTTTAGTTTGAATGCTTGATTTGTGGCTGCTATAGTTCTAGTCTTTAATTCTTACTTGGATTTGCTCTAGGAAAAAAGAGCAAAGCAGCGGCCGTGCCAAGAAGAAATAGACATGGAAATAGACCAGGTTTTGATATTGTTAGAATCCTACAACCCAAACTGACACCCAAAACACAACAAATTAGAAGCTCCCACCCCCGGCCAGAGGGTGACCTCTCCCTCCCAGCCACCGGGATGGATCAAGTCACTGGGGTCAGGTCCAACACAAACACGTTTGCTCTGCCTGATCCCGGCACTGCTGCGGGATTACCGCCGGCTGCTCCATCCCCAGGTAACCGGCGGGGACAGGGGGAAGGAGAAGCCGGAATCCTCTGGTCCCGCGGAGCGAAGTGCCGGGGAGTAGGAGGGGGAGAAGGAGGAGGAGGAGAGGCTCGGGTGCCGGGAGGAAGGAGGGCGCAGCGCTGCCCGGGGCGGGGCGGGGGGCGGGCGGGCTGCGGCGCGGAGCTGCCCCTTTGTCTGCGGGCGAAGTTTGGCGGCGGGGCGGGGGCCGAGGCGCTGCCCCGGCACCTGCCGCGGGCCCGGCGGGCACTCCCCGCTCGCTGCTCGCCGCCAGGGGCCATGGGCGCCCCGAGCGCCGCCGGGGCCACCCTGCTGCTGCTGCCGCTGCTGCTGCCGCTGCTCCGCGCCGCGCCGGCCGATGCCGCCTCAGGTGAGTCCCGCGCCGGGCGCGTCCCCGTCCCGCGGCGGGGGATCGCTGAGGGGAAAGCCGGCTCCGGGGCGCCTTTCCCCTTGGCATACGGGACGGCTCTGCCTGCCTGCCGCCCTCGTCGCGCTCCCGGCCCGGGCGGGGGTCCGCCTCCGCCCCCCGCCATTTTGGCGGCTTCTCCACAGGCGAGGTGAGGGGCAGTGGGGCGAAGCCGTGCCCGGCTGGCGGGCGCCCAGGAACGCCGGTCCCGCTGCGGGCATCGCCGGGCCGCCCCTCACGGCCGGCGGGCGGGGAGGCGGCGGCGCTCGGCCGCGGCCAGGTGAGGGGAGCTGCCCCGGCACGGCGTGCGGGGCTGGAGCGGGGCGAGCCCGCAGCGCTGAGGGGCCGGGCGGGCAGCGGCAGCCGCAGCCCTCAGGCAGCCCGCGGGCGGCGGCGGCCGTGGGGAGCGCTCGGGAATGCGGCGCTGGGAGCCGGGCAGGGCCGGGGAAGCGTGAGGGGAGCCGGCAGCAGCCCTGCTCCGCTCCTGGCGATAGCAGGAGGCGGCTGGAGCCAACTTGGGAGCGCTCGGAGAGGCACTCCGGGCTGCTGTCGGGGCGCTGGACGGACTCGTGGGCAGCGCAGGGTTGTGGCGTGGTGATGTTGGGAGTTTGGACGCGTTCGTGCTCCCGGGTGGTTCTCCAGCCTGCCCTTCGGCTGTAGGTTGTTGGTTTGTGCAGTGGCAGGCTACCCGAGCCCTGCTGCCGCCGTGATTCCCGAGTTCAAGTGATGCTATTCCTAGTGAATAGCAGCGGTTCAGATCAGCCATGTGCGTGCGAGCTGAGGCGCTGCTGGGTGTGGGGTAGGAAATTCGCACTCCGACAGACTTGACTTTTACCAAAAATAAAAGCTCTCAAACCGCAATATTACGCTACCAACAACCCGCATTCAACATGTTCCCCACAAAAATACCACAGCAATAAGTCTGGGGGTTTCTTCTTTGGGTGCTTCGGTATGTGCAAGTCATAATGTGCAGAATGTTTTTCAGATGTGCTTTGCAACAGGTGGTGATCACACCTGGGGCTTCGAGTTTGATGGAAAATCTGGGCATCGTGTCCTAGCAACCTTAATTAATTACCGTCTGTGTATTTGGTTGGGCTCACCCGTAATTGCGGACAAAAGTGAAATTTACTTGTAGCTAAGGATTGTTCAAGTCCTGCGGACTTAGTCTCCCTTGGTAACTTGTAAAGGAGGGAGCTGTGTCTTTGCCCTCGGCGGGCAAGAAGGATCAGACTTTGTGAGTTTGCTTTCTGGTCCTACCTGGTCCCTGTTCCCTGCTCTGGCCCCGGAGGGGATGAGCACACTGGTATTTTAAGGAACCGTATCTGTCAGTGAGCTAAAACTGAAAGGCAGCCAGCCCTGGAGGGGTAAAACAGATGGGTTGTGCTGGTCTTAACTAGCTGATGTTATATTAAATTTTTGGGGTTTCCCCCCATGCCTTCCAATAAGGTGTGACCTTGCGTTTTGCACTGAATTTTGAGGTGGAGCTCGATGATGAACCTTGAAATTTTATTCTTTTGCCAAAAGGACAGCTATTTACTGAATTTGAGAGAAGTGTGGCTGGGCTCCTGTGGCTCATCTTTTTGGCAAGGGAAAATAATTCCCAGTGGTGCCTCCACAGCCACTTGCAGCCAAGCTGAAGACGAGCTTAAAGGAGGAGCTTTTGGTTCCAAGAAGTGTAGCTCTCAGGTTTTCTGTACAGATTGGTCTAATCTGCGTTTCTCGGGAAACTCCACTCTTTGACAGGGAAATTCTGACTTTTCTGGGTGGTCCCTCGAGGCAGCCGCTCTCTGGTCTCTTTCCCTTTCATCCTGGAGCTCCTTGGGTTGTTTTGGCATGTGCGTTCTCCTCATGCTTTTGGGAGACAGATCATGTGCAGTTGCTCCGGGGTGACCGTTTCCCAGAAAATCGATGCAAGAGCTGTCATTCAGCTTATTCCTGGTTTTACTTCCTCGCCTTTTATTTGATTATTGGGGTGGAATATGTGAATATATTGCGTGTGCTGCTGCCCCTGTCCCTGGCTGGGAGAAGCTTTCTCTCAGCCAGCAGGGCCAGGACAGCTGAAGCAGGAGGAGCCCTGTGAGCCTGTCCTGCTGTCCATGCAGGAGTGATTTAGGAGTAGGGATTCACACTGGCTCTTTTCACTGTTATTTTGGCAGGTCCCCTTTTTTCTCCCTGCCTTTTTGAGCCTGCCAGAGGTCCTGTCCCTTACCCAGAGGTTGCCCAGCTGCCCCAAAACTGCAATTTTTGGGGCTGCCCGGTTTGGAGCAGGCTCACTGGAGGATGTGCTGCTGCTGTTGCTCACTTCTAACCTGGTTTCTTTTTGTTCTGGTTCCTTTAGGTGCCTGTGTCTACCACGGCTTCTCATTTGAGGTAGGTGAGCTCGAACGTGTTGTACTGGGGAAGGGTTGGAGAGGGTGCTGTTGAACTTGACTCCAGTTCCTGCTTTTTGTCCCCCCTGTGGCTGGGGTGCAGGTCTGGCGGCTTCCAGTCTGCTGGAGAGCACGCACCCCTCTCCTTGGAGAGGCTGGGAGCTCTCCCTGGGCCTTTGGGTGAGGGATTCCCAGGGTGCTGGGAGCTGCAGGTGTGCAGTCCCAGCAGGATGGAGGTGGTGCTTTGGAAAACATGGGTGCAGTGTGTTTCTTGCCCTGATTTAATGAGCAGTTCATGACAGCAGCTTAACACTTTTCCCCCTGAGCTGGTCACGGTGGGTCTGGCGTACCCTGAGTGATCCTTACAAACCCGACGCATTTTCTTTTCTGCTGCCTCTAGAAATGTAATCCGTGAGTGGCTCGGTACAAGAGTCAGAGTTTTTAAGTATTCATGAGCAGTGTTTTGCTCGGTAACACTTGTCTGCCTTGCTGTGGTGCTCTGGGCTAAAAGGAGGTGCCTAAGCTACTCTGTGTCTCTGGAATGCTTCTAAATGTGGTTGCCTCTCTTCGTGATGCACTGTGGAGGGTCCTGGCAGCCCACGGCAGCAACCTGTAGCGACTTTTTGTTGTGTTTTAAACGATGGTTGGAAACACTGTTTCCTTTTTTCAGTGTCCTGTTGGGATTTTTGTCCCTGTCTGGTGCAGAGGAGGGAGGCCAGGATGATGTCAGGGATGGAGCACCTCTCCCATGGGGAAAGGCTGAGAGAATTGGGATGGTCCAGCCTGGAGAGAAGCCTTGGGGTGATTCTTACCTGAAGGGAGCATAAAGGAGAGACAGAGGCCATTTCAAAGGGATGGGTGACAGCACCAGGGGGAAGGAATGAATTCAAACCAACAGAGAGGGTAGGTTCAGAGTGGATATTAGGAAGAAATTCTCGGCTGTGAGGGGGTGAGGCCATGGCACAGGCTGCCCAGAGAGGCTGTGGTTTCCCCTGGATGCCTGCAAGTGTCCAGGGCCAGGAGCTTGGAGCACCCTGGGATGGGGGGAGGTGTCCCTGCCCACGGCAGGTGTGGCACTGGATGGGCTTTAGGTGCCTGCCAAGCCATTGTGTGATTGCATGTGGAAGTGGCTGTAGGTGAGCTGCTCCTGGGTGGTTGTGGGAATGCTGTTTGCTGCAGAAGTCTCTGAAGTCACCTGGAAAACCCTTGGTGCATAAATGAAACCTTCAAGTGCAGCGATGCAGGCACTGCAGGGTTGCTGGAGCTGTTAAGGCTGCACAAGTCCTGCCTCTTGCTTCGCTGACTTAGCTCCCTGTACACCCAGGGTCAGCTGGTGTTTGTGGCTTTGCTCTGAGGGAAAGCACCTCCCTGAGTGTAATTCCCAGCAGAGGTGCTTGGTGTTGCTCCCTCTGGCTTCTCCTGTCAGCGAGTTTTCAGCTCCCTTTACTTAGAAAGAGGAAAATCCACTTTATTTTTTCTTAGCTGCAGGCCACGGGGAGACACACTGATGTCTCTTTGGAAGTCAGGGTGTGTGGGAGGTGTGGAGCAAATCCAAAAAGCTGGAGTCTTTCTGCCAGCTGGTTTGTGCCAAGGGGAGGGGAAGAACAGGGCTGTGCCTTGAGGTGCTTTGAATGGTGAGTGTGACTTGAAAAATGAGTTTGTGTCTGGGGGAGGTTGCAGCACAGAAGGACAAGTCCAGCTGAGCATCATCCATTTATTTCCATTTTGTCCTCTTTAAAACACAGACCTTGTCTGTAGCACCAGCTGCTGGTAGTGCACCTAGGGATGGGTTTCTGGGCTGGATTGTTTGGGAAGTTTCCTGAGACACCAATGGGCTGCTTGCTTTTAACGCCAGAAAGCACTGAAGAAACTTTTTTTGAAAGGAAGTGTTTTTAGTCTTTGTGTCGAAAATTGTGAAGAGAATAAAAGGCCCTAGCTTAATTGTACTTGTGCTTCTACCAAAAATTTTCCCTCCTTTTGCAACATCTGTGTGCATTTTGTTGTCAGGAGTTTAAAGGAATCTTGACTTTATGCTTTCTAAGTCAGATTTCTGTTTCTATCAGTTGTTTGTGCTGGACAGAAATGAGAGTGGAAAGGTAATAAATAACAAATGCTGGCGGTCTTTTCCCCCTCCAAATTTCAAATCTCCCATTCCAGAGAGCTTCTACTCTGAATTAATTCAGTGACTTTTAAAATAAATGTTAGCAAGTGCAAAGCACTTCTGGTTAGGGAATATGTCCAATTAGCAGTGGAAAATGGGCTTCATTTTACTTTCATTAGAAAGGTAAGAAGTTAGTACTGAAAAATGAGATCAGAACTGAATATTTCAGCTGAAAGGTTTGCTTGTTAACTCTGACAAAGGTGAACATATTTTTTGTTTTTAAATGGTGTGATTTAAATGCCACTACTTAGCCTGGGGCTGCATCCTCTGGATGTGCATGAATGTTTTGCAGTTAAGATTTGTTAATGCAGACATGCAATGCCTCTCGTGGAGCAAATCTCATCTGCTTGTGGGTTTCAGAAAGCTGGGATCAACTGAGGATCAAAAATAAAAGTGATTTTTGAATCAAGCGTGTGCTGCATGTGTGTTCCTTCTTTGTATTCCTTGAAAACAGCAGTGAAATACAGAGGGATGGGGACAGGTAAAAGAGGTACCAGGTAAAAGAACCTTAGATGTAAGATTTTTCTCCTGAGGATCAAGTGAGTTCTTGTCCCTTCATCAGCAAATGAAGGGGACAGAGGAAGATGTTTTAATACAAAATAATTTTTCTCTTTTATCGTAGTGGTTCTAAATGTCACCTCCTTGCCCAAGCAAATGCACCCCCATGCAGCAGCAGCATCATCTCTCCATTCCCCCGAGGCTGGAGCTGGGCAGGGGTTCAGATGCACGGCCCCGGTGTCTGGGAGCAGCAGTGGCACCTGGAGGGACACATCCCCTTCCCTGAGGTGTGCAGGCAGGCTGAGGCCCTTCCCTGCCCCAGGCACGCTTGCCCTGCTGCCAGAGGAGCGCCAGCCGCTGTCTCTGCTCACCCTGAGGTGGTTTATCTCCCCAGGTATTCCCCAGTGGGCTGCAGGTGCCTGGGATTCGTCATCCCCTTCCCTCCCCTCTGTGCAGATGGACGTGCCCGTGCTTTTTCACGGTGCCCTCGCTGCACCAACCCTCACAAGCTGTTCTTTCTCCTTCTTGGTGTTCTTTTTGGGTCTCGTGTTCCAGCAGGCCAGAGCCCAGCAGTGAGGCTGTGCCCCTCTGCAGATGTCTGTGCACTTTTCAGAGCAGCCTTTGGCCCCCTGTTGGAATCCATGGGGGGGCTCTTCTGCACAGGCACGTACATGCAGGGGTTTTTTGGCAAGAAGGGACTTTAAAACGGCTCCTCTTTGCTTTGGATAGGAGGAGTTCATAAATCTGGAGAAATTCATAGACTACAGAAGATTTCTGGGAGTTGTGGGGCTTTTTGAGCTTTAATCTGACACTCTGGGCTGTTCTCCTTGGAGCTGTGAGTGTCTGCTGGCTGTGATGTTCTTCTCCAGAGGCCGTTCTTCTCCATCCTGCTAGGCAAAGACTCATGCCTTCATCTTCCCTGTGTTGTGGGAGGTCATCTGGCATCAGCTTTATTTGGAGTTCAGGATCTTTATGAGAGCTGCCCTGTTCCACATTTTCCATCCCAGTGAGCTTCCCAGATGGGAGCTGTTGGTGCACGAGTGCTGACTGGAGGAGATGATGAAGATTTAATAGCACAGTGCTGGGAGCTGTGTGCCAGAGCCTTGGCAGGAGATAGCAGCTTTCCCATGGATTCATTCACCAGGACAGGAATTCAGCAATTACCCAGCATTTACACATTTTCCAAGTCGTTGTGCCTTCCATCTTTCAGGATGCATTTGAGGAGCTCCATTTATCACAAACCTTATAATTCATCATTTACTACTTCTTCTTAAATCCCCACCATGCAAAATGCCTTTTTCTTTTGCTGGGTCTCCTCCTCCACATTCCTTCCCTCTCCTCAACCATTTCAAAACCTTGGTCAGGATTCCCATTTGCATTTTCTCTTTAGAAGAGGTCTTGCAATGTCTAATTAATTGGTAAGAGAAATTTTAGAACTTTGCTGTACATTTTCAGTGACCTCCAAGGAGCTTAGGGACTTTGCAAGATGGCTGAGGAAAGTGGATCCCCACTTTGTTGGCAAATTCAACATCTGGGGTGAAGAAGGTAAAAGGACCTGGATGTCCTCTCAGGCTTTTGAAATGGTTGTGTTGGTGTTTTAATCCACTATAAACCTTAGGCAAAATTGGCCTGCTGTGTCTGGACAGTGGTCCCATGTGGAATTTCTCATCTCTAGGGTGGTTTCATTGTGTTCCTTTTTCCCTTTGAATGATCGAAAATGCCATGACAGTTAAATCAGTTTCTTCAGTGCTGTCCAGGATAAATCATTCCCTGTGCCTCTTCAGCAGACATGACTCTCCAGTTGTTGCTGTTCTAACCTCTGAGTTCACCCATGGTACGCCTTGGCCCTTTCAGGAAGACCAAAACTCCCGGATCCGAAGCCCTTCCCAGCTGGGTGCGTTGACTTCGCATCAGCCTGGGCAGGGGCAGCCAGGAGCCCGCGGTGCTCGGGGGTTGGTGGTGCCAGGATGCCAATATTCCTGCCAGGCACCTTGAATAGCTTCCAGTGGGGATGCGGGCGGCAGGCTCCCCTGGGAAGGCTGCTGTCGTGCTGCTGGTGCTGTGGTTTGTTGCTGAGCCGCAGATTAAGGAGGCCCGTTAGGATAAACCACTAGATTTTGTAATCATTGTATCTACTCCAGAGTCGCTCTGTAATGAATCCTCTCGCTAACCCCAGGAGCTCAGCTGCCCAAGGATCTTTACATTACCAGCTGCTGTGCTGCAGCTAAGGGAGAGTCCCAGGATCTGTGTTTCTGAGGATCAGCCAGGGGAAAAACAAAAATCCTCTCCCTCCTCCCCCAAAAGATAAATCCTGAACCTGACTTCTTCCCAGATTAATTTGAATAATTTACAGCCAGATGTTTCGTTACTCAAAAAAAAAAAATTAGTTTTCTAACCTGCTTTGAGTGTGTTTTATGGAGATCAAAATGAAACTTCTTGCGGGCTGAAAGCTGGGAAATTTTATCTTAAGTATAATAAATTTCTGGGGACATCCACAGGAGCTGAAAGATTGCAAAGATAAGGAACTTTGAACCCTTTGCTTATCAAACTAGAAATCTTGTTTCTAACAGAATGGCTCCTTGAAAATCCGAATCTTTTCCTTTCCTGGGAATTCACCTGTTGTCCTGCCTGGATAGATTTGGTCATGGTCGTGTGGGATTAATTCCTTTTGGGTGCTCAGCCAGCTCGAGACTGACATGCCATACATCAGGTGTTGTGGCTCATGGCTATTTATGTTTTCAGAGGAAACACAGGGTTGGTTGTTTAATTATGAAAAGCTTCTGCTGCTGGAGACACGGTTGTCATTACTGACATGCCAGGAGCCAGCTCTGAGTTAGTGGATGCTGTAAATCCTTTTATGCATCGAGCCTGGAAAAGTGGTTCCAGGGGAAAACATGAGCAAACTTGTTAGCAATTTCTTTCCCACATTTTTTTGCAGTTTTATAGATTCTTCTATGTATGTAAAAAGCCTGATTTTCTAGAGTGCCCTAGGAATTCTCAGTAACTTGCTATGCTTTTATTCAAGTGGGTTAATTTTTTGTTATTTTAAAAAAAAACAGATTTCTAAAAGTGTTCTGTTTTGAAAATCTGGGTTTGGTTTTAAATTGGAAGCACTTAAAAATTGCTTCTATTCCTTTCTGTCTTGATTTCTCGGTGAAACCGTGAGACCATCGTGGTTATGGAAAGGGAGCCCTAAAAGTGCCTCAGTCTGCTGTTAAATAGAAATATTCCAAACCAAAAACTAATTATGTGCTTCCACTGAGTGACATAAAGGGTAATTCTTAGACCTCTTTTCCATGTTTTATTTAAAACAAAATTTCCCTCCATGAAACAATAAATATCATGTTTAAATTTTAATGAAATCCTTAGGACAAAGCAAAGTCGAATATGTTACTTCCAAGGACTTTGGGAGACTTCATATTAGATGAAATGGAACCAATTGTGATACAGTTGATGAAAACCTGAGGAGAATTTGTCCCAGAATTTGGGCTTTAAGCCTCGTTACCTAAGAGCAGTCTGGCCATGACTGCAGGGCAGTTTTTTGCAGTGTTTTTTTTTTCCCCATGTTGTGATTTTACATCCTGAGAGGGTTTTTGGAGCCTTGAATGCAATCCAGGGACGGATCCAACGGATGCATGGTGTGTGATTAACAGGTGTATCCGTGATGGCACAGGATAGCTGAGACCCATCAGCCTGGGAAAAGGAGAATGGATTTTAAAGCCATTTACCTCTGTACTATTGGGGGTTCCTTTTCTGTCTGGTCCATTAATACTTTGATTTTTCTGAGCAGACTTAATTAATTCTACAGTGGTCCTGCTGTTTCTTTTGGAAGGTGATGTGGCTTCAGCCACCCTGTGTACATCCTGCTGTGCACCTCAGAGTTTCTCTAGTCACAGGATCCTTTGCAGGGGGTTTCAGAAGGATTTGCTGGCTTTAGGAGAGCGGTAAGGCTTCACTCTTTGGAGAGGAGTGTGCTGGAGTTACCACAGATCCTTCCCTCTCCTCTGACCTCATTTTGTGGGGGAAGATCTAAGCTCACAAGATGTAAGACTGTCAGTTCTTCTTCTTCTTGCTTCGGGCAGAGAAATATCTGTGAGATCAGAGGCAAGCCTCTTGAAATCCCTAGGAAAAGGCATCATCCATGATACTTTGCAGCCTAGGAGGGAGCTGGGCCGTTCAGCTGCTTTTCCTGCTGGGATCAGCAGCCTGTGTTGCCCAGTTATCCCCTTGGATGGCATTTCTGTCTGGCCAGAGCTGGCTGTGGGTGCCTGGTGTGTCCGGGCTGCCGGGAGTGCTGATTTGTGACATGAAGCCCTCTCGTCACCTGTTTGTCAATGACTATGGTGATGCTGATTTCCCTCATTAAAATAGGAAGTATTAGTAGCAAGAATAAACTGGGAATGATGCTCTCTAAGCAAAACATTTTTGCTGGGCTTTCACTGCTTATCAGCAAGCAGTGCTCGGTGCTGCTGAGCCTGTGGCTTTGTGAAGAAAATGCAGGATTGGAATCTAGCACGGGGAACCTGCGGTTTGTTCACATGTGATCGTTTCTCTCCTTTTAGTCTAGTATGGGAACGGGCATTTTGTTCTGCAGGTCTACCTGATCTGATCTTCAAGGTCAAATCTTCTCCTCAGCGTCCTGTTTATACAGATGCCTTCATTAGCCTCTGCAAATAGCTGCTAAATCCACATGTTCAGGCCGAGGAGATGATAATTCCTCATCTGGCAGCCTCAGTAAGTAACCTCCTTGTTAAAATCAGCTGTAGGGCTACGTAAAAGGTGCTGTGAGGTCTCTACACTCAATATTTGTAGTGCATTCTGCCTGGTGCCAGCGTGTTTGTAACCTTACTGAAGTCATTTCATGCTTCTGTAATTCACTGGGTTTTTAGTGTATTTATAGATGCTATTTTATCAAGCACTGCAGTAGAAGTGATGAGAGCATCTGGTGAAATCCATCACACCTCATGCAACAACCTCTGAAAAAATAACCTTGGTAATCGAGCCTTTCCCCCTTTGGATGGTTCCACTTCTGTTTTAAAGGCTTTAGATCTTTAATGTCACAGGGGTGCCCGAAGTGTCACTTGCTGTGGTGGAAGCCACTTCAGCCAGCAGTGACACCTGAAACAGCAGAGCCACCTCTCAGCTGGCACCCAGACCCTCGGCTGTGACCATGTGGAAGCACCAAAGCTGTGATTTGATGGGATTTCTCTTGGGAAACCAGCCTGAGGTGGTGTTGGCAGCAGCATCTGTGTGGGGTGACAGAGCAGGGCTGTGTCAGCAGTGTTGGGCAGGCCAGAGAAATGAGAAATATTCTCCTGTGCTGCCAGGGAGAGCTGTTCCCCTGCTGCATCTTCCAGTCTCTGGGAAGTGGTGCCTGAGTGATTTAGGCAGGAATTGCAGCCCTGCCAGCTTGCAGCCTCGCAGAGAAGCTGGAGGGGAGGCTCATGGAAACGTGATGAGCACGTTTCTATTTGGGGAGCCCGCATTCCTGGGCTCCTCTGAGTGCTGCAGCTGCTTTGATGTCAGTGGAGCATTTTCCCAGCTGAGCACTTGACCCTGGCACTGGCAGGCAGCCTTCCAGGCTTTTCATGAAGCAGGGCTGCAGGCTGGCCACTGCCTTGCCAGTTGGTGTTTTCCAGAGAGAGCATGGATTTGCCTTCTCACTTCCCTTCAAGGGATTTGCAGCAGCTCAGCTGCCGCTGCTCTCTTTTTCATACATTCTCTTGGCCCTGCATGTGAGGTTTTGGCTCTTGTGAGCCAAGCTCCCACCTACACGTGTAAAGAAACGACTTGGCTTTGGATCTGGAAGTTTAGAGAAAGCTGGCTTTGGGGAATGAGTTAAAGGTGGGGTGGAGATTCCCTTCACGTGGCTGCCTTTAGGCACCCTAATGCCCAGCTGCCCCGCTTGGGAATGTGGTTCCCTGTGTGATTCCTGTGCTTCTGAACCTCTGCTGTGAGGGGCAGTGTCCAGGTGTCCAGGTGCTCGTGACTGAGCCGGGCAGCAGGGGCTGTGTTTGTGCTCTGTGCGTGTTCCTGCAGTAGTTCCAGCAGGGTTACTCTTGCTCCAGTCCAACAGGATTATCCTTGCCTTCCCAGGCACTTGGAGTGCTGGAAATCCATCCCTGCCTTGCCTCTGGCTTCCCTGGCTGGGAGCAGCTCCCGGCTGTGCTTTGTGTTCGTGTCTCTGCCTCCTGGCAAGGCGCTTGCTGTGGCTGCTGAGAAGTCAAATGAGGTCCTTGACTGGGGTTTACTTTCCTCTTTGCACAGTCAGTTTGGTCGCTGGGAAGGTGATGATCCCTAAGTGTCTGAAGGAGTTGGAAAATGGTATTTTAGGATTCCAGACAAAACTGCATTGCTCTCTCGCCTCCCCTCACTTCCCCTTTCTCCTAATCACCACTTTCCACAGACTTCCAGAGGATTTTCTGATGAGCTTTTGGCCTCCTTGTGTTCCAAATGCTGCTTTATTGACCGTGTTGTCCACGTGGGGACCTCGAAATGAGAGCAGTGCAGTGGGACTAGTGTGCAGGGATCTCTTGGTATCCTTTACACAGAGAGCCAATTTTCAATTTTATCAGTGACAAGGGTTCTTTCTAGAGGCAAGTTCCTTCTCCTACTGTATTCCCTGGCATTTTAATGTGAGCATGTATATGAATGATTAAAAGCTCCTGCAGGCATCTTATTTTTTTTTTTTCCTTCATTGTACTTTTAAATAGCTGTGCTTACAGTAGCCTGTTTCCAATTTCATCTGATTTTTTACAGACCTAGGGAAAGAAAAAGCCTTTTCTGTGGACTTGACACATTCAAGTCTAAGTCCTGTAGGAGAAGATCAGCAAGGGCCACCCACCCTGACCCTTTGAAGTGGTAAAAGCAGGTGTGCACCTCCTGTATCCAACTTTGGGCAAGGTGTGTGCACCCTTAAAAAAAAAAAAAAGGCAACCTGGAAGCTGAACTAAGCAGTGGTTGGTTGTATTTCTGTGCCCTCGGGTTTACTGGAGGTTTGTTTTCTGCCAAGGGCTTTGCTGTTTATTTTGTGCACACCACATCTGAAGAGTGGCTAATGGCACTCATTCTTCAGTAGATAATGGCAGTATTTTGGGTAATTCCTTGGAATAGTATTTAAAAAAAAGAAAGCTGCAGAAAAGTCCTGCAGAATTTATCAAGCAGAAGAGGGTGTGCATCAAGGGGTTTGTTTGTTTTCAAAATAGGTTTTTTTGAAAGTTTTTGATTCAGGATTTAGGCTGGCTGTGATAAACCTGTCACCTTTGCTGGGGTTGTAGATGAAGGTATTTGTGAGAGAGAAAAAACCCTTCTGGTGTGTCTTGGATCTTAATTTCCCATCTTAATTTCCTCAGAGCAGGACATGTCCCAGCCCCAAGGAGAGGAAGCTCGGGGCTTGCTCCTCGTTGTCTGTCTGAACGAGATTTGTGCACAAAACAAACACAAGGCTGGATTTGCTTTGGGGAGCTGTGATTTATGGTGTGGAGTCACTAAACATGTTTGCACATGAGTCCTTTGGGCATGCATAACAGCTTAGCTGGGGAACCCACCACAAAAGCATTCATTCCTTCTTATCTTGCCCCAGAGGCCAGGGCCAGAGCTGTTTGTGTTTCTGGCACCAAAGAACTGGCTGCAGGCAGGGGTGAACTGGAGGGGGTCTCCAGGCTTTCTGAAAGGGGGAAAAAGAGCTACATTTCAGTGTTATTTACAAAAAACCCCACGTTATGATATATTACATCTGAGTACAGGATACAAACATCCTGGCTTTTCCTGGAAATAGTGTGGCCATCAGGACGAGGGCAGGGACTGACCCTGTGTGCTGGCCACTGGTGAGGCCCCACCTTGCACCCCTGGGGACAATTTTGGGCTCCTGGCTCCAAGGAAGACCCAGCAGGGCTGGGACATGTCCAGGGAAGTGAATGGATCTGTAGCACAGGTCTGGTGAGGAGCAGCTCATGGGGAAAAAAAGGAGGCTTGGGGGGACAGGAGTAAATGGCCTCAAGTTGTACCAGGGGGTGTTTCCATTGAATTTTAGGGGAGATTTCTCCAGTGAAGCAGTGGCCAGCCATGGAAACAAGCTGTCCAGTGCAGTGGTGGAGTCCCCATCCTGGAGGGGTTGAAAAGCCATGTGGATGTGGCACCTGGAGACACGGGTTGGTGGTGGCCTTGGCAGGGCTGGGCTGGTGGTTGGACTCCATGGTCCTGAAGGCCTTTTCCACCCTAAGGGATTCCATGGTTCTGTGATTCTGTGAAACCTTTGGGGGGCTCCTGGTGGGTTAAAACTCAAGTGTTCAGGCATGGTAAAGTTCTTCTGTCACTATTAGGGCCTTACAATTCAGGGGGAACAGTGTTACATGAGCTGGGTGTGTGGCACTGCTGTCACAGCTGGAGGAACAGTAGTCTGATTTTTCACTGCTCATTTGTGCTGAGATGTGGGGGGGTGCACAAGGATGGAGGGGATCCAGCAGAGGGTCATGATTCCTCATTACAAAGGACTTGAGCTCTGTCTGCACCAGTTCTCAAAGGGAATGTTAAGGGGTAATTTGTAGAATGCTACAGAGGGAACAGAAATTATTATAAATAAACCTCTTCTGCCCGTAAGAGAATGGAGAAGCCAGAAAATGAAAGCTAGATAAATTCAGCTTAGGAACTAGGTAGACTTTTACTGTGGAGATTGGAAATCATTGGAACTGTTTCCTGACGTGTGCTATGAATTATTCTGTATCACTAGAAATCTTTAAATCATGGCTGGCTTTTTTTTCCCCCTGGAAGTTAGTCTCTCGTTAAACTGCAGCTTTTGGCCCAGAGTCCAGAATTCATTTATTTACCAGCAGAGTCAAGCAGCTCACCCCCCCCTGCATTGCAAACCAGGCAGTTTTGGGGTGGGATCTGTGCAAGTGCAGTGGCACGGGGACAGCCCTGTGGGGAAGGTGCAGTGTTCATCTCTCCTGCCCTTTCACATCACAGCAAAGGGAAGCTGAGGGAATTCTGTCTTGCTCCACTGATACCCCTTGTGGGTGAGTGGAAGGCAAAGCCCACTCCTGTCCCAGGATTAAAAGCTGTGTCTTGTTGCACGTAACTCTTGCTGAATAAGAGCAACATTCACAGAATTGGCCAGATCGTTGTGTGCTGCTTGATTGCTTGCTCTGGGAAAAGGGAAAGGAAGGAGGCAAAGGCGTCCTTCCCACCTGCTGCTAACATCCAGCTGATTTACACCCTCTCCCCGTGGCTCTTGTTCTCCACCAGCTGGGGTGGGTGGCCAAATGAATGCCTGGGAGTTATGATGGCATAAAGCTGATGGGAGAGCAGAATTATGGAGGGCATAAGCTTGTTCCACATTAGAAACCCAGCCTGCAGGAACAAGCTGTGCAGCGCCCTGGCTCCGGGGAGGATTAATTACAGATGGTGGCTGTGGCAGCTAAATCAAGTGCCTCTAATGTTGTGTAAACTTCATTAAACAAATGCTGAAGCAGGGCTGTGTGAATCTGTGTGAAATGCGAGAGGATGGCGAGGGTAGAAAAGGAAAATACTCTGTGGGAAGTTAAAAAAAAAAGAATCCTCAGTGTCTAAATCTACTGAAGCAATTTCTTCTACCTCTTGTGCTTTAATGGCAAAATTTTAAACCACAAGCTTTTAAACTTATTATCTGGTAAAGCCTCGGTAGCTTGAATTAATAGCAACTTTCTGCTAATGCCTTGCTGAATTCCTCTTAGTCAGCAAATCCTGGTTTATCTGATATGCTGAATCCTTCCTGATATTCTGCCACCACGTGCTTTTGGCCATTTCTTTTCCACTCGTGGAAATGGCAGAGGAGGAAGCGCCAACCATCAGCTTGGTTGTGGCCGCTGTGGTTGCTGGGCTGGTGTGGTGCAGGGTTTATAGGAGCCCTGGGTTCTAACTCTGGCTGCAGGTTTGTGTTTTAATCCAAAAGTTAAGAGCTTCTGCATGTTGGTATAATATCCTAAGCAAAGTTATCTGATTTAAAGTCCAAGAAATGCACGTTCATCCAGCAGGAAAACTGAATAACTCTCTGCTGACCTAGCAAGTGAAAATCTGCTCAGCAGAGAGCCCCACGGATGGCAGCGCTGGGGCTGGGAATCAGGGCATGGAGGAGGGCTGCTCTGGGGGAAGAGTTCATGGCATAATCCCACAGTGGGATTAATTCATCTGCAATTTGTGATTTCACCCCTGGTAACTCGGCTATTGACGTGGTGGGGCACTGAAAGGCCACTTAAATGAACTGAGCCTTTGCAGACAGGGAGAATCAGCTGGGGAGGAAAAGCCAAGTGTCTTCTTTAAAGTGCTTTTGGTGGCCGGTGACAGAGTTTTTGTGCTTGTTTAGTTCAGCTGTTTGTTTGAAGTTGGACAGTTGGGGTTGTGGTAAACATTTGTCACTACAGACACTCTCAGTGTGACCCTGTGCCTGGCTGAACAATACAGTGGATAGTAGCTTGTCCTTAAAGGAACTACAGGAGATGTAAAACCCAAGGGAGTGCTTTTTTTAACTAACATTTTTTCTCGAAATAATAATTTCTAAATGATTTCCTGTGCTGTCTCTCCATCCTCTCCCAAATCCCTATCTATGGACAGGTGCTCTAAGGTGACTTGTGTAGCTCTTTCAAGATCAGGAGCCTAAAGTTAGGCTGTGGGTTTAGGGGTCCTGCCTGTGGTTTGATTCTTTCCTCTGCTGTTTTATCTGTGTGGTGGCTCCACAGGACTTGTGAATGGTCAGCTGAATACAGGATTTTTGGAGAGGAGCACTGAACACTTTGATGCATTAATTTAGGCTCAGGAGCTTGACTTAGCTCAGCTGGTTTGGAAAATGCTGACTTGTGAAAATGTCATCTTTCTCTTGCAGTTTAGGAGGGCTTGAAAAGAAACCAGTCTTGCCCAGTGTCTCTTTTTGAGGTAGGAAGCAAGTGAAAAAGTTGTACCGTTTAAATAAAGGTAAATTTCAAGCAGCAGACATATTTCAGCTTTTATGTTGGCATTAAGTCAGTTTTGGTTTTGAAATGCATTTTGAAGGTTTTTTTAAGGGATCCAGGACTAGAAGCCTGGCCCTGCACTGCCTTGCAGGTAAGTGCTCAGAGGAATTGCTTTTGGTTTAGATGCAGCTGAAGAGAAATATTTTGGCCTTTGGGCTTCATCAGATAACACGGCCCAGGCTCTGTGATCAGTGGGAACAGCACGTGTTCTTAGGGGAAGCGCTGGGATTTTTATATTCATCACAAAACCCTGCAAAATGTCTTTTTCTTTTCCTTTCCAAGCTGTTCTGCTGAAGGGAATCCTCATTCCCTCTCTGAAGCTGCTCCTTGCAGCAGGGCGAGGGGCACAGGAACCAAATGCAGCCTGTCCTTCCCTGCCTTGTCCTCAGGAGCAGCTCAGGAGTGCACGGTGATTAATGCTGAGGAGTTTTACAGAGCTGATGAGTGCACTGTCAGTGGGATGCATCTCTGTTAGCTGGCTTTTCAGGAAGGAGGGATGTGGCTTTCCTCAAACTGGGAGTTGGGCAAGCAGCCAGTGGGGTACCAAAAATAATCAAATCGTGCAAGTCCAGACACAGCGGAATTGCAAACGACTTTGCATGGGCCTGCCTAGAAAATCCTGGAGCCACAATGATGGAAAGGTCTTAATTGCCTTTTTTTTTTTAAAGAACCATGTCCGATTCTGGTAGTTCAGAAATCCACATGGGCAAGGGGGAGCAAAGACTGATGGATCCGTATGTGCAAACATTTAGTCATGGCATTTCTTTTTTGGATGCTTTTTACCTTAAATGAGGGGAAATTGGAATTAAAAAGTAGTTTACAGCTAGGTAACACCTGTGCATTTCTATTTACCAAGGCATTTATTTTGTGTGTGAGGTGTGTGTCAAGCCTAGGAAATACTTTTCTGTAGATGCCTTGAAAAGGAACATTCCTGAAGCAATCTTGGGTTTATACTCATCTATTTAACCCCATTTCCTTCCTGTTTGGATTTATCTGCATCACTGTGAGTTGGGCTTGCTCAGGAAAGGTATTTTCCAAGAAGAGCATTTTCATGTATTGAGGATAATTAGTTTATTTGTTTCTCCTTGAGGCATCTGTTAAATATATTTTCTTTTTTAAAAAAAATAATTGGTTTTGAGTCTTCTTAGCCCTGTTGTGGTGCACTGATAGGAAGTGTTAAAAAAAAAAACCAACAAAAACCTATAAATCATGGATCCTTTGGGAGGATTTCCAAAAAATCTCATGTCAGGACAGTTGGGTGCTTTGGAGCTGGCTCTTTTTTCTCCTCCCTTTAAAAAGACTAAAGTAGGTTTTCCGGCCTTCTGGGTAAACCTCGTCCTAATTTGCATCCCTCTTACCTGCCTCAGTCTAGGTGAAGCTCCAAAATGGCTCTAATTAGGGAAAACATGGAAATGAAAAGCAATTAAAAAAAGAGTTGCTTCTAATGAGGTTTTGACACCGGTGCTGGTGCTGAGGGCGAGTTTCCAGGAAGGGGGAATTGCAATGCAGGGTTTGATGGACCTGGTTAGCCACTGGAACACATTTTGCTGCTTTGGGCAACACTGAAATTACCGTCGGCTCTGCCTCATTTTTCCCCGGCTCTGCCTGGAGGGAGCAGCAATCCATAGCTGCTGCAGGAGCAAGCAGCCGGGGAGCGCCAGGAATTGCTGCGGGCTGGCGAGGAAGGGCTCGCTGCAGAGCCGGGCTGGCCTGCGGCAGTGTGAGCAGCCTCCTTCCAGCGGGGTTTGGTGCGGAGATGTTCCCGCAGCTGCTCCTTTCGGTCCCTAGCCGGGGCCCAGCGCTCTGGGATGGAGCTCCAGGTGCCCGTGTGGCGCTGAGAGGGCTGGGATGGAGCGCGGCTCACGCAGCTGTGCCTGGCTCTTCCATTGCGGGCTCCTACAGGTGAGTGGCTGTTGGATACGGTGTAAAGGAATTAAATCCTAATGGCCCCAGTTTCCCTGCTTTAACTCTGCTCCTAACAGAGGGATTGGCTGCCTTGAAGTTAAGCAGGTATGAAGTGGCCAGGAGAGAAAGAGGGGAGAGGAAGCCTGCGCTTGCTCATGTGTCTGTAAAATGCTGAACACACAAAGATGGAGTAATCGAGACCAGCCAAATGTTTATACAAGGGCATTTCTAGCGCGCCCATCCTTAGCAGGGCCGGAGTTCAACTCGCCTGGGGGAGAGGATGAAATGAGACCAGAGACTCGTTTTATTTTGTTTATCTGCGGGAGAATCAAAGCAGGGCAAGGGACAGCTTTGATGCGGGGTCAGACGTGGGTTGTGTTAAGTGCAGGGTTTGCTTTGGATTCATTAGCCGGATGCGGAGGGAGGAGACCTCGCCCGGACTAACACCAGCAGGAATAATTGCTTTGCTGGGAGAAGGAGAAAATCTAACAGTGGAGCCAGGGTGGGTTTCTGCTGACTTGGTTGCGCCGCAGTGTTTGGGCAGTGAGGAGCCACGGCTTTATTTCTGGATTGCCCAGCGGCAGGCACTGGGACAGCCTTCAGAAGGGCACCTGTGTGCCTTTAGCTGGTGCCTTTTAAAGAAGGCATTGTGGGGCACCTCCTCGTACTCCCTTTTGCAGTCTAGCTCTCAGGTTTTCTCCTGAAGGGACATACTTCTCCTGATGAGGATGGTGGTTTTGCTCACTGCCATAAATTCCCTCCGAGCTAACAGCTCTTGGATGAGTTTCAGCGTGGCACCCTGCTTGTGCCCAGAGCAGCCAGGGCTCTCAGGTTGGCAGCAAATGTTCCTGGCTCCTACAGAGAGATTTTGGAGAGATCAAGCAGGTTGTGTTATACTACACTAGCAAATCACTGGTGCTGAACACTTCACTTAAAAAAATTGCTAACAAAGGGCAAATCACAGCCAAAACTTCCACAGGTTTTGGCTGCTCCTGGCTGTCTGATCAAAGTGCTTTGGGGGAGATCAAAGATCACTCCACCCTCTTAAGATTTCGTGGGGGTTTGGCTCTTTGGGCTGGAATTGCCATTCAAGGGGACATGTGGGATTGGACCTGTGACCGTGCAGGGGTAGAGCTGACACTGCCAGCTGGTTTTGTGAAGGTCACCAAGCAGGAGGGGCCATCATCCATTAACAGCTCTCTGAAACAGAAAGCTCTGCTTTCCTGCCACTTGGCTGAGAGGGTTCCCTGCTCCCTCCTTCCTTGGAATTTGTGCAGTTTGCTGTTACACTGGAGCAGTGGACAGAGTATGAGTACTGTGTGTGACAGGCTGCTCCTCCTAGGACTTCCATCTTGCATAAATCACTTCTCTTATGCCTCTCTATAAAATTTAAATGACATCTGGAAGGAAGGGACTTGGCAGCCCCGTCCAGCTGAAATATTCAGGTTGTTTTACATTACATTGGCATTGCTCAAATCAAAATCTCAGCCTTTGGGATGGGACTTGTGACCACCTAAAAATTAGGGCACAGCATCCACAGGAGACATTTTGGAGAGAAAATGTGATATTATTTCTTACCCTAAAGGTGTGTGAGCTTTTGATTTTGTTCTGGTGTGGCACTGGCTGCTGTGTCTTTTCATTGAAAGCAGTAATTGCTTGCGGTCCTTGGGTTTTGGGTCAGCAAAAAGGGCAGGCTTGGGTCTGCTTTACATTCTGGTCCATGAAGAAATTGTCCCTTGTCTAAAGCGATTTTCCCTCAAACTGTTAGGTCTTGGAAGCAAATGTTTTCATGAGACAAGGTGGTTCACTGGAATACTTCACCCTGTTTTTCCTCAGAGGTATTTCAAAGCAGCAGTGAAATGTCATCTCCTCTCAGAGTCTCTTTACGTTCTGGAAGGTTTAAAAACTTAAATATTGAAAGATAAGCAGGCTTTGCAATCTGAACATTGTAAAGAGATCTGAATCATGAGATAGTAACATGACGGCACAATTTGGTGAATGCCACAATGGCACGGTGGTGACGCTGGTGAAGTTTTGGGAAGTTAGAGCAATTAACAGAGCCAGCCCCCAAAACAAGCAGGGCAAGGTAAATGATGTGAAATGGGCTGAATATTAAGAATGTAATGAATGATGTCTGTAAGAAATAGGAAAAAAACAGGGAAAAGAAAGGAGAAATGACAGAAAAGGAGGACATTGTAGGAAGATGTGGAGAATGCCTCCCTGCCCTGTAGTGAAAGCATTTTGAAATACTTCCTGCCATTATGGATTTTCTGAAGGTGCTTGGTGCTTTCCCAAACCAGCCGCTTGCCAGGCGTGAGGATTTCAGTTCTCTGCCCTGAGTGCACTAGCAGGGCTGCTGGGGGTCATGGCAGGAGCTGGATTAACATTCCCAGCAGGCTCTGGGGTTTGGATAGTCTCTGTGATCTTTCCTTATCCCCTGCCATGTGGTGGGAGCCATGTGCTGATGATTCCGAGCAGGTGATGTGGCTGGAGGGGATTATTGGAAATACAACTCCCTCTTGGTTCCCATGGCCGTGGTTGGAGGTCCAGCAAGGAGCCTGGGGGCCTGTCTGCTGTCTTCCTGCCCCAGGTTTTCCTCCTTTTTGCTCTTGGAGCCAGAGATGCTCACTGTAGCATGGCAGCACGAGGAAAACCCCATCCTTTCCCTGCCATCCTGGATGCCGTTTTCCTTACACTTGCAGACCCAAGGTGGAAATGCAGCTGTGATCATATCTGGATAAGCTTGCTCCAAAAGCTCCAGTGGGGTAGCTACTCCTTGTCCCTGAGAGCAGAGCCCTCTTTAGGTACAAACCTCTCTTTTTCCAGTACAAGTGCTGGGGTGGGGAGGGTGGGGTGGACACGACAGGACTTGTGCACGTAGCTCATGGGCACTTGAGTCTCAGTGTGCTCTGTCTGCAGACGTGGGAGTGGTGCCCAGGTTAATCATCCAGGGAAGGGGAGGGAAGCACATCCATGTGTTGGCTTCTTTTCAAGTCAAGTGTGCTCCGAGCTAGGCTCCGAGATTCTGCCTCTCTCTGTTCCCCATCGTGGGGAGGGAAAGTTCTGCAGATGAATAGGGGGTTAAGCAATTATTTTCTGCCTTTGTACATCCTCATTTCCAAGAACAGAGTGTCTTGGCTGTCTCACCTGCTGGGAGCTGGTGTGGGCTGAGGGATTTGGGATTTCCCTGGGGCAATCTGCTTTTGCAGGGAGAGCCCTGGCTGTCTCGAGGCTTTCATCAAGCATCTGCCATTGGCCTCTGGAAGGTGAAGGGAAACTAGAGTCTTTTTAGTGTGTTAAGAGGAGTTGCAGGCTTGCTTTCCTCTTTGTTTTTAGGAGCCTCCCCTCAGTGTGAAGCTCTCTGGTGTGTGTTTGGAGGAGAGGATGCTGGATGGCTGCAATTCCCACTGGGTTTGGCTGCTGTTTTAGCAGGTTTGTCCTGGAAGGTGATAATGCAGCCACTTCCCACTCGTCTGTCGCTGCACGTCCTCTGTTCAACATCCCCTTGTGCAAGGACTTCTGTGTATTCCTAGAAAGAGGAGACAGTCAGAAATGACATCCATGACCTAAAGCTCAGCCATTCCAGCCCCCTGCCATGGGCAGGGACACCTTCCACTAGACCAGGTTGCTCCAAGCCTCATCCAGGCTGGCTTTGAGCACTTGCAGGGCTGGGGCAGGCACAGCTGTAGTTCAGGTCCCAAAACCCGAAGGTTGGATTCCCAGCAGGACTAGAGCAGCTGTCGGATGGATTTCAAGTGCAACATTTACTGCACTGTAGAGAAGAGCACTGGAATACTTCGTGTTCCCAAGCTCCAGTCTCACCAGGGCTGCACATGAGGGCAGTTTCTTTCCAGAGCCTGAAACAGCATTCCTCATGGCCCTGAGAGGGGAACATCAGGCCGAGGTGAAGGCTGTGGTTTGGGGCAGGCTCTCCTCTGGGTTGGTGCTGTGCAGGAGCTGTGGCTGACCCAGGGAGCCAGGGTTGTTTCCCTGCAGGCAGGAAGGGAGGGAGCCTGGCTGCCAGCTTCACTCTGGTGACCCACACTGCTTTCCTTTTTTCTTTTTAAGATAAAAGTAACTAAAGATGCAGGGAAGAATGTGGCCTCTGGAGGTCAAATGAAATGATGGATGCAGGTGTTTGGAAAAGCCATCCATCCACACTGGTGTGCGCAGACCTCTGGGAAGGGTGCCAGCGCAGAGGAGTGGAAGAGCTGTGCAGGAAAGAAAGTTCATTCAGTAGTTTCCAATCTCCCAGCTTGTTTTCTTATTTTTGAAGGGGAAGGGGAGGAAGGAAAAAGACAACAGAGTATTTTCCTAAATCCTCATCTCTTTTTTGGTATCAGGTTGTGCTTTATTTACATGCTGCTGGTTTTGAAAGCATAGGGAGTAACAGGTAGGGAAACACCTGAAAGTGTTGGAAGCAGCAGGGCATTGCTGCTGGGAATTCCCATCACCAAGATCTTCAGGAGTGATGGGTGTACTAAAACCAGGATCATGACTGGAGCTGTTCTTAAGTGCTTCTACTCCTGGGAATGTTCCTTTGTGCTTTGCTGCAACGTTCTTAGAAGTAAGTCTTGTGCAACGAGGGACATGACCCAGCTTTTGCTTTGGAGGGCTTCTTCCTTGGAGCTGAGTTGATCCCTGCAATCAGATGGATCCCATTCATCCCTGGTGTGGGATTTCTGTAGCTCTAGGAAGGTGCTGGGCTGGTGGTGGCATCAGCTGCGTTCGTGGCACAGAGGGAGGGAAGGTGGGGAAAGGAGAGTGTGGAATCATCTCAAGTGTTACAGCTGTGTTATAGGGGAACCTCTCCCTCTCCGTTCTGGGCTCTTCCTTCCTAACCCATTCCCTAGAGAGGACACTTCCCTCAGGAGTGCTTCCTGTGCCACTTTTCCTAAATCTCTGCGTTCTTCGGGGAAACTGTGAATTGCTCAGGGTACAGGCAAGCCCTCAAGTGTGGGACTCTTCTGCTTGGAGACCTGCTCAAAGTAGGTGCAGATTAATAAAAACTAAAAACCCAAGGATCCTGCAGGAAACTGGAGTTAAAAGCATTGAGAGATGTTTCTAAAGCCATGTGGAAACTACATGAACAAAATGTTGGAAAATGGGATTTCCTCCTTTGAGGAGAAAAAAAAAATTAAAAATACATAAGCTGCATAGTGGTCAATCTGTTTCACATCTTCTTCAAGAAGGAAGAGATTTCAAGGAAGAGTTCTGCCATATCACAGTGTCATGATTAAATTTGTAATGAGGCAGCAATTATTTCTAACCAAGCGTGAAGCAGCCTGACAGGAATTGGCTCGCACCATGTCAGCGAGCAGTCTTCAGCCTGGCAAATATCCATGGCGTGGAGAGGGATGTGAGCAGAGCCCCGTGCTCCTCCTCTCACTGCCTCTGTGTGGACAGAGATCCCTGTGCCAGGGATGTGCTCTCAAAAACGCATTGCCAAGCACTGCTGCAAGCTTATTAAAGAGGGAGAATTAGAATGGTTAACAAAAGCACGTTCTCAGGTGTTATCTGGTGTGATAGCCAGCCCATTCTTGCTGCCTGAGGATGGAGGGAAGATGCACTTTCTTCCTCAGCCTGAACTTAAGGGATGCATATTCTTTGCCTCTGCTAAATATTTCATGGAGCAGCTTCTGTAGATTAAGACATCACTACAGTGAAGGAGCCAAGTGCTTTGATATAAAACTGTCCCTGTTTTAAATGATGAGCCCTGAAGAGATTTAGGAACCCCCCATTCTGCTTTCAAGAGTCTAAATAAGTGTTTCTGCATGTGCTCCCTCTTAGCCTTGCTGCTGCAGCCTCCACGACGGCCTTGCCGTGTAAATGGTTCCAAGATTTATCTGAGAGAGATGTTAAATACTGAGAAGGGGGAGAGAGACAAAAATTCATGTGCAGGAGCTCTAGAGGTTATGGTAATCTTTGTCCCTGAGCCTGCTTCTCCTGTGGACAGTCAAATTCTGCAAAATTGGTTTTTCCATAGGAGAGGAACTGTGGTAAAGGGAACGACTTGGAGAGATGCTCCAGGTATGGATCGTGGTTATTTCCAGAGCAGCTCCTGACATCTCCCTGGCACTGTATTGCAAATCAAGTCACAGAGTCATGGTGGTGTGCATCAAAAAAATAAATATGCTTTAGATAGGATTACAGGGCTTTAATTTTAAATAAATATTTTCTTTGCCATGACCTTTCACGAAATGCTTGTGAATAATGAAAGCAAAAGGAACTGTCCCAGCATGAGCTCAGACACGTGTGCAATTTGTTTCCTGTCAAATGGTGCCACTTAGCAATGGATAGTATGATTTGTTTCTGACTGATGGCCAATCATGCTAATTAATAGACGGGTACTTCTCCTGCTGAGGCCAAGCCATGCCCTGTTTCTCTGTCCATCTTTTATCTGCCTCACGGGAGGGAGTTTAAATGCCTCACAGAGCTGCTTTTTATGCCTTCTTCTCTGAAAAGCCGTGGTTTGTGATTCATCTGACCAGCTTTTCCAGCCCTGGAGTTACCTTTTCCTCCCCTGCACCTTCTGGCTATGGCTGCTACCCTGTTGCTGTTATTGCACAGGTTTTGCCTCTTCTCCCTCAGTCTGCTCACCGCTCCTGGACAGGATAAGCTTTTGTCCCCCTGGCATTCCTTCTTTCATAGAGAGAGGGGCAATTAGCTGTAGTTCTCCTCAGTTGATTGGTGTGTTTTTTTGTCACTGCAAAAAAAAAAATCTTGGTACTTTTTAGAGCGTGTGTGACCCAGTGAATGCCAAGGACTGCTTAACTTCTTCCCTCCTTCCCCCCATGCTGTCCCTCTTGATCCCAGTGAACTTGATCCCACCTCACAGCACCAAAGCACACAAACACATCTCTCATCTCTGCCCTCTTCAGGATATTTTAAGGCTGATTTTGGTTTTGGGCCTGTAGTTTCTGTGTGCCAGAGTCAATTAATTGACTCATTTGTAATGGAAGGCAGCAAGGAGCCTGTGTTTGAGTCAAGCACTGAGGTGTCACCTCCTTTCTGCTGCCATTATTTCCATTTGGTTTTGGACATGAGGCTGTCACCTTGTTGGATCTCAGCGGCTCCCAGTGAACCAGACCAATGCTGGAAACAGTTCTGGAGGACCTGAGGACAGTCTGCACATTTCCTTATTCTACAGGCTTTTCTTCATCGTTTTTGTTCTTTAATGAAGCCTTTGCTCTCCAGGATTGCTGACTGTGCAGGGGTCCTCTTTCCCTTTGGAAGGGAAGGGAGCACCAGTTTATTCATCTGCTGCCCAGGGAGCTGAGGTGGAGGATAAGGACATAAAGGGCTGTATTTTCTGGGAGCTGGAAGGGACATTACTGTGCCTGGACCCACACTGACAACAGTGGGATCCGAGGTGTGTAATTCCTTGCTTGGAAAGGGCACTTCCTAAATTTCCAGCCTGGAGTTGGAGATAGCTCTGTATTTGCTGACATGGCTTGCAAAATCATTCTAGAGTGGATTGTTGCCTTCAGGAAGTAGAATTAGAGTTACCTTTCATCTGGTGCAGAGCTTCTGAGGGCCATGACTGCTACTGAAGGAAATGTCCTTTCTCTGCTGAATCAGCTGCAAGGATTTTCATGGCCTGATGGGATTTTTTTTTGTGACCGTTGTTAGAAAAGGGATAAAAGGCTTAGTCTGTCTTGTCCACTCTGCCCTTGCTGAGATGCAGTTTCCGTGGCAGCATTTGGCCCACCATAACCTGCATTCCTAATTGAAATCCCACCTCCCTCTGGCAGTCTCGCTTCACCATTTGGCACATCTGTCACTGGCTGTTGACACTGCTGGTGTCCTGGTGTCTCTCCCAGGTTCAAGTTTGGGCCAAGCAGCATCACTTGAAGGGGACAGAACATGACCTGCATCCAGAGCATCACACGGCAGAGATGGGCACCCCTGCTGCTCCAGAAGTAGCCATTATGCTGTAATAAGTGCTGTCATTAAAGTTGTGATCTAGTTTAGATTAAGTTAATCCTTTGCCTCCCTTCTTTTCCACAGCTGTTCAGTCAAGCACTCCAGATCTGACATCCATTTGCAGTTTGATATTCCCTCAGCAGTCATTTTGGGGGCAGGATGTTTGCAATTTGCCAGTTGGCAGGTTAGAAACTACTTGGGCAAAGGGGAGAAAAGCCAGCAGGAGGACCCCAGATGTTATTCCTGCATGCTGAGGAGAATTTCTGGTGTGTGCTGTTCATTAGACACACAACTGGGCATGGAAAAAATCTGCATCACGAGAAGATGGGAGAAAACAGTAATTGTTCTTGCTGTCAGTCATTCACATGCTCATTTATAGGTGGATGTGAGAAGAAAGTTTACAAAGAGGCTGCAGGTAGTTTTGGGTGAATCTGATAGTGACAAACCCAAAAGCATTCTCCTTTCTAAAGGAACACTGCTGCTCCCCAGATATTGAGCAAAGACCTCTGTGTGCTGATTTAAATCCTGGGTAGAACCAATGAGTTGAAACCCTAGTTTTACATAGTGCATTTGGTTCCTTTAGAGCCCTTTCCTGGTGACTGCTTCTGTGTCTGTGTGAAAGATAGGATGAAGATTACAACAGCGTCTAAGTATTTGAAGAATATTTTGGAATATCATATCCCTGAAATATCTCAGGACTGCTGGGAAATGTTATTTCTAGGCTCTTGGTTTTTACGAGGCTGGTACAACTGGTGAAAGACTTTCACAGCTGGAAAATGTGGCAGGCTGTTGAACTGTGAAAACAGTACCTCATTTTACTTTATGTAACTTCTTAATTCCCTGACTGGAAGAAGGGGAGAGCTAGTTCCCATTGCTGGAACAGTGTGTTCGTGTCGCTGCGTTGTTAATCAAGCCCTGTGCTTTGCCTTAGCTGCTCTGTGCTCTCCTAGGACATGGGGCTGAAGCTGTTTCCAGTGAGAGGAGCTGAATTTCCGTGTGATTCCCGAGCCCAGCCGTTCCCGTGTTGCTCCCTGGCTGTGGGCATGCTGGAACGAGCCCATTAAAACCCCCCTGTCAAGGAGTTTCTGTTCTCTGCCAGCAAGTACCAGGTCTAAAAAACACGCTCAGCAGCGCAAGGGCTCCCCATTGCCGGAGATAAAACATCAAATCCAAACCCGGCAGACACCGGGAATCCTTTTTGTGTCTCTGAATTGCTTTCATCTCCTCATGGCTCCACTCATGGGTATCCCCGCACACCGTGCAGTGCTCTCTGTGCTTCCCCCTCCTTGGGGCTTCTCCTGCCAATTTTCTGGCATCGTCAGGTAATTGGAGTGGAAATGACAAATGAAGGCGGCGCTGCCAAGGCTCCTCGCCTGGCAGCCGGTGGGTGATGCTGGTAATTGTTACCAGAAGTGTAATTGCTCCGGGCTCTGCCTGCCGGTTTAACAAAGCAGCCTGGAATTCCTCCTCTGAGACACCCGATCCCTGCCTGTTCTCAGTTGTCTCTGGCACAGGAACGACTTGGGAGGTAAATCCCACCTGGCGCTGGGGCTCGGAGCTCCCTCGGGGTTTCCTCCCGTGCTTTCTCTCCCAGGGGTTTCTCTCCTCCCTGCTCCCCAGAGCAGAGTCTGGGGGCAGAGCAGGCTCTTGGAGAGTTATCTGTATGGATTGATGAGATTGCCTCTCAGTCTTCTGCAGGTGATTCGTGGGGTACAGGACAAGCAGCACCCCCTTGTTTTTGGTGAGACACCACCAATCTGCAGCTCGACCCTGGCTGACACGAAGGCTGCAGCTGTGCTCTGCTGCCTCCACCCTGCTCAGCAATTACAGCCATGCCATCACCCCAGTGAGCGGCTTTAGGGGACACCCCAGCATCCAGGGACATTTTAGGGAGGGACTGGATATTTCCAGGGAGCCACAAGAGCTGGAAAGGGGATGCAAACCAGCTGTTGTGTGCTTCTAATTTCCCCAGCCGCTGCACCAGAATAGCTCACACACTTTTATCTGGTGTGATGATATCCCATGCTAAGTGGCACCTGATTAAATTACTGAGGCTTTTCACATATTAATAGCAGACTGGTTATTTTTGATTTGTTGGGTGGGGTGGGTTTTTTTCTTGGTTGAGGTCGAGGAGGGACAGGTGCAGCTGTCTGAAGTTACGATAGCCAGTTGAAAAAGCAGCGGTCCGAGAGATTTAGATCTTTCTGTGCTCTGGTTTATGTGACAGGGTGACAGCAGCAAACCAGGAGCACTCACAGCTGCTCTGGGCTCCCTTTGCTCCATGTCTGCTCTTTGTAGCTTTTTTTTTTGCTTTTACTGCTTGTTGTGTTCTTGCCTCCTTCTTTTATCTTTTTCTCCCCTGCCTTTTTCTAAATCCTCATCAGTATTCTCCAAACCCATCACATGCTCACGCTGTGCTCCTCTGTCTCCAGTTTTATCTCATTTTGTCTTGGTCTGATTATTTGCAGGCTCACAAGGTTTGGGAGCATTTCTTGGTTTTTCGGCCCCTGTTCTGGAGACTGGCCCAAGTAATGTAGATGTATCTCTTCTTGCAGCATGGTGTTTAAAAATTCAGTTGAATTAGGTATCATTTCTTCTTTTGATTTGGGGAAATCCAGGGAATTAATAAATTATAATGGCACTGCTTGGTGTTTAGGGAATGCTTTCTTAAGGAATGGAGAGCGTCTTCAAAGCGCTCTCCACATGGTATTTCATTATTGATACTGTTAATTATATTAGTACTGGTAAGGAAAAGGCCCCTTGAATTGTCATTGATAAAAATATACTCTCAACAGGACTGGAATCCAGCACTTAGATTGCAGCAGATAATTTGTCCACTGAGGTGCAGAGCCTTGGAGATGACGCCAGGCGGGTTTCCAGCACTTCTCTGGGTGTCTGCTGAGAAGTCTTGCTTTATGTTTGGAGCTGTATTGCCTGGGAGCTTTGAAGTGTCCTTGTGCCTGCTGGGTGAGCACCAGCAAAGCCTCACAGCAGGACAGATAGGTGGGATCCAGACCTTCCAAACTGGATGCTTGAGGTCTGTTGCCAGGAATCCTAAGCTAAATGTTGAATTGTCCAAAGACTGGACACTGAGACCCGTGAAGTGCCTGGAAGACTCTCCTATTCCAATGGATCAGGTGGTAGTTTCCTGACTATTAACTAGATAATGAATTTTTTACAGCTCTGCAGGGAAGTGCTGGTTTTGATCCTGTACCTGGCAAAAGGAATTTAGAAGCAGCTGACAGACAGGAGCCAACCTGCTTGGGCTATGATAGAAACCAGGGAAGGAGGAAGAGCAAAGAGGGGTTTTCTTACCTCAAACCTGAGCATTTAAATGTGATAAGGGGGGGCTCTGTGCTGACCTTGTGTCGTGAGATTCCTTTGGTTATTATTCCGTGGTGAAAATGATTTTCCTTTTTTTTAAATCTGAATAAGCGTGAGAGATCAGAGGTGAATCTTTGGAGAACCAAGGGATGGGGCACAGAGTTTCCCCCCACCCTTCTCATTGCTGGTTACCCCGTGGCTGCCTTCCCTGCCGGATTTCCAGCACAGAGCGCGGCTGAAGCCAGCAGGATGAGTTAACTCCAGCGTGGGTGTTAGCTACAGCTTGGCACACACATCACTTAACCTTCATTTCTTCCCTAACTGCACCATCAATCTGCTGGCAGAGGTGCTGTCAGGGTCTCTGTTCTGCAGCCCTGTGTGAGCCAGGGAGAGCCAGCTGTGTTCCTGAGCAGGAATTGCCATCCCTCTTTGCCTTGCCCAGGGGCTGTGCACCTTGTAAAGGCAGCACTGCCACTGATGTGGGAGAAATGCTTTTGGAAAACAGGGCAGAGACCCAACGTTTTTTTTTTTTTTGCAATATTTTTGGCCATCCCACTATTTGCAGATTGATGCTCTTGAAGTGCCTGAGCAAGTGATCTGGGTTTTCAGGATATTTTTTCTCTCATTAGGCGGCCTAATGGGCCTTTAAGGCACATTTCAGTCTTTTATCATTATGCTTAACAGTTTTAGTAGTTAGCTGTAAATGTGCTCGTGGCAGTCAGCTGTTAATCATCCTTCCTAAGTCGAACTTAGCACTGTGAGTAAATTGAGGTGAATCACTACATGGTGTAAATGAGCAGCAACGTCTGGTCTCCTAGGAAATCCCTTAAAAAACAGGCTGGATGACTGGGACAGGGGCTGTCCATCCTCCCCAGGAGAACATCCTGTGTGGTGCCAGTTTAGCCCAGTGTTTGTCCGTACAACAGGGACAGGGATTGTCTAGCCGCGAACAGTGTTGCAGCTGAGAAACTGATCCTCCTCTCCCCTTTTCCTTGTGGAGGCAGCGTGGGATCGTGACCTCAGCGGGGAGGGAATGGACAATGGACGGGGGTCGAGCGCGGGTGGTGAATCCCTTGTGAATCAGCTGCGGGTGTTCCAGCTGGGTGCACTGATGGAGTGGTGCTGACAGCTGTTTCCAGATGTGTCAGGCTCTCTGCTTGGCCGGAGTCTCCCCCGTGTGTTTGGGAATACACGTGCCCAGGGAGAGCCAGCCCCAGGAGCTGGTTTGCCTCAAAGCCACCTCTGCTGCCTCGGCACCGCCTGGCATCACCCTGCAGTGTAAGCCTGATCGCAGGGAAGTGTTCCAGAGATGTTCCACTCACCTGGAGCTCTTGGAGGCTGGGTTGTGTTGCCCTTGGAGCTGACTATTGGCCCTGCACGGCCTTGTCTTTCAGCTGTGCTCTGGAAGCTGTTGAGTGAGAAGTGCCAGCACGGGGCCGAGAAGCGCGTGGGAGGGAGGGGGGCTCTGTTGCAGCCCGTCTCTGCGGGGCTGTTTGAGATGTGTTGTCAGGACAGGACGTGCCTCGTGCTGCACGGGCCTGGTTTCCAACTTCCTTTGCAGAATAACACCTCCTGGAAGCCGCATTCCTGCCAAGACTGCCGCTGCCGGAGCGGCGTCGTCACCTGCCAGCCTACAGCCTGCAGAGCCCCTCGGTGTGACTTCCAGAAGGTAAGGGCCGAGTGCCTGGGGCTGCCCCGAGCCAGGCTCAGGCTCTGTGTCCCTGCACTCCTCCTTGGAGCGGAAACACCTGGTGCGGGAAGCCTTTGTCCCCTCGGCTGCAGCCAGAGTCCGGGTGTTGGAGCAGTTTGATCCCAAAGGAAGCCCCTGAACTGGGCTCCAACCTCCCAGCATGAGCCCCTCTTCCTTTGGAGGTGGGGCTGGGGCTCCCTGGAAGGTGCAGATGGGCACTTTCCACTCTGCTGAGCAACAACAGAGCTGAGATTGTCTGTCCTCCAGTTTCTTCTTCCTCGTGATGGTTGCGGAGCTTTCCTTGTCTCCTGCTTGTCTTTGTCTGGGTCTTCATTAATTGGCCATGGGATTGGTCTTGCATTAACATCTGGATTGTTGGGGTAGAGTGCACAAATAGCAGTGAAAAAGAGTGTTTTAAAGAGGCTGTCAGGATAATTATATGGCTTTGTGGAGCAGGTTAAAATGTTTCCCAATATGACAGCACTAATGAGGAAATAATTTTGATTCTTACTGGTCTTCCCCATTATTATTGCTGTGTATTGATTAAAGCTAGACTGAACTAGTAGGAATTTTTGTGCTAAAGAGGAGGGAGATCAAGTGCTGTCATGGCACACTGTAATAATGAGTGCACTGGATAAAATGATAAAATCAGATAAATGAAAAGGTGGCTACTTTAAAGCTCATCAGGGAAATGGGTTTATAATGTCAAACTAATCTTGACATGGGCACTTTTCAAGACAAAATGTTTAAGTGCTCCAAAAACATCTGGTCATTTAAACATTGAAAGGGATCACCAAGGATCTCAGAAGGAAAAAAAACCTTTCATACTTCGAGGCTAAACCACCAACAGAAAAGCAAGATCAGAAATCACCGTCCTTCTCCATGGTTTATTTCTTATCTACTTCTTATGAGATTTATGCAGATGTGGCTGATCTTGTTTCAGCAACATCTGTCCCATGTTTCTCAGTGGCCTTTCAGTTGAAGAACCTTGAGTTTTCTCTTGAACAATAGTTTTCTATTCTTTGAAAGCTGCTTCAGCTGAAGAATTCCCAACTGTACTCACGGGGGTGTAAATTCTGCTGTTATTTTGAGGGCAAAATGTCAAACACACAAAGTGCTGTGCCACCTCTCAGCAAGGCAGGGTGGCGTAGCAGCATTCTGTATTTCACCTGAAACCTTGCCTTTCTGAGCTGAGAGCACCAGGGCCCGCCAGGCCTCGTGGCTTCACTTGGATTTTAGAGCCCCTGTTTGATGCCAGGTGTTTATTGGAATCCTGTCTCTTTTCAGGGAGAAGTGCTCCAAATAGCCCCCAACAAGTGCTGCCCCCAGTGTGCCTCCCGAGGCGAAGGCTTCTGCCAGCACGAGGGACAGATCCACGGCGTGAGTGCCCTGTCCACTTCCCCAGCAGGGACCATCCCTACCTGGTTCTAGCTCCCTGTTTGTTGGTGTGCACGGGAAGGATGGGTCACTGCATTTATATTCTGTCACTGCCAGATAGTGGAATTCAGCAGGAGTTTGGTCAGCAGGGTTTGCAGCTGCAGAGCAGTCGTGTGTCCTGCGTGGCTTGATGGGAGAAATTTCCCCGCTTTTTCCTTCCCTTTGCTGTTTCTGTGCTTGGCTGAGACAGTGCAGTAGCATCAGAATGGGGGGGGGGGGGGGCAAAGCACAGTGGGTTTGACATATTAGCTGTGCTCAGAGAAGCTTTCCTCTCAGCAGCCACCTATGCTGCCAGAGATTGATTGCTGCTCTGCGACCTGGGTTCCGTGTTCTGTAATACTGAATTATTCAAGGAGCTGGTTCTGGGATGTGGTTTCACCCAGGGGGGCTGAAAGGCCAAAACAATCAGAATAAGTGTCTGGAGATGAGGAAAAAAAATCAACAATCATGGGTAGTAGTTAATGAATCATGTCAAACAACTGGCAAATGTAGAAAAATGGCTTAACAGCAAACTCAAGTCCTCTGTGTGGTCTCTTACAGACTTTTCTGCTTGACAAGAGGCAAGGCAAGTCAGGTCCAAGTCTCAAGAAATGTACTAAAATGCTCAGACATATTTGCAGGGCTGTGCATATTGGAGGGCTGTGCTCTCCACACCTGAGAAAGATGTTGTAACCCTGTGCTCCAGCATGAGGCATGGCCAGCTTGAGGCTGGTACCAGCTAAACAAAAACTGGACAGGAGGGGTAGCTCGCCCATCCTCTTCTCAAGTTTCTTTGTGCCTGTCATTTGGTGGCACTATGTTTTATCATAATACATTACATTTCTTCTTGTGCTATTTCTGCACTTTCTTGTGCTGTTCTCCTTCTGCAGCTTTTGTCCTTTGGCTCCTTTTGAGCCTGTTCCTTGGGCAGGCATCCCCACAAGATGTATTTGTACCTCAGTCACATTTCACATCCCAATCCTGCTGCCACGTGGTCAGAAAACCACTTTTTATCAGTGGTTCATCCTGGAGAGAGGAGGAACTTGCAGAGGGACAAGCCCTGTTTGCAGCTCTCATGTGCTCTCTGTGCCCTTGCTTGTGTTGTGTGCAGCACGGCACGCAGTGGGCCAGCTCGGGATGCGTGCGGTGCTCCTGTGCCCACGGGAAGGTGAGCTGCAGCCCCAGGACCTGCCCAGCCCTCACCTGTGCACAAGGGGAGCTGCAGGACACTGCCCAGGGCTCCTGCTGTCCCAGATGTGTGGGCCGTGGTGGTGAGTACTGCCTGAGCTCAGAACCTCCTTGTAGCCCCAAATCTGGAGGGCTTTCCTGTTCTTCTTCGGTTTTGCTGGGGAGACGCTGGATGCAAGCATGTCTCATCATTCCCTTTCTGGCCTGCTGCCATATTTACATTTTAATGGCTTCACCCAAGGCCCAAGAGGTGGGGGCAAGCTTTAAGCAGGGAGCAGATGTGCCTAGTATGTCCTCATTTTGGAAATTAAAATTGGGAGAGAAACCTCAGGTATTTCCTGTGCACTTGGACTGCTTCTTCAGCTATTGGGTGCCTTTTCTTGTAGAGTCCCAGTGGGAGAAGTGCAGCCAGAGCTCTTAACTCACAAGTCCCTTGGGAACTTGGGGAATTGTTACCCTCTTAACCTGCTTTGGCAAACTGCAGTTTGGAATTCTGAGATGCACAAGAGCTGTGTTTTAAGTGTGGGGGACAGAAAGGGGTGAAAGAGCGTGGGGAAATAAACCTCCCCCTTGTTTTCCTGTCCCTCAGAGCCTTGCTCCTTTGATGGCCACGTGTTCCAGGATGGAGAGGGCTGGAGCCTGGGTCGGTGCTCCAGGTGTGTCTGCAGGGATGGTGCAACTCAGTGCTTCACAGCTTCCTGCCAGCCTCTGCTCTGCAGCCAGGTCAGGACCCTCCAGCCTTCGAAGAATGTTCCCCAGCACCTCCTTTTCCATGGGCAGTGTGCATTTCTCCTGCTGGGGACCAAATCAGCTAGCAAAGCTTCTGGGTGACAAGTGGGTGATTTGGAAAAGAGATATTTGACCTGCAGAAATGCTGTGGAGTGATGGTGAAGCCTGTGTGTCTCTTCCCTGACACCTTCTTTCCCCATCATTTCATTTTTATCATCCCTTTGCTGGTTAATTAGGCAAAAATTCCGTCTAAAGAAACTGCTTCTTGTTTTCCACTCAAAAAAAAAAAAAAAAGGATTTGGAGTTGGTAAGGAAATGTTTTTATTTCTGTTGAGTGAAAGAAGGGAAATGCAAGATTTTTAATGGGTTTTATCTTCACAAATTTCAGTGTTTGGTTTGCAGCTGGAAAGTTTGATCTGCAGGTCTTGTCACCTCTTTTTTTTTTTTTTTTTTTTTTTTGTACAAGAACTCTAGAAATGCATTTGAGAGTAGTCAGCTGTGGATGAAATTCCCCTTTTGCCTTCAGAAATACAAGGCGACTTGAGCTGAAAGAAAAGTCTCGGAGCAGTGTTCATTCTGTTTGTGTTTCAAAAAGAGCAAAACTGGGAAGAGGAGTTAGGCAAGCTCATGGTTTTAGTCCAGTTAGGAGAACAGGGACACTGCTGTCTCCAAGGTCTTTCCTGTGGACAAGTCATGAGTTTTTAGCACTTAGGCAGGGATCAACACAGCCAAAACCCTACAAGACTCTACAGAGAGTTAGGAAAGGCAGCAAACTCTGCACAGTACTCCAGACTCTGGACAAATCACTCAGTTTTTGTAATTCTTCTTACTGTATTGAAAGTGCTGATGGGTGTGACTGTGCTCTTTGAATCTTTTTCATGGGGCTTTTGCAGCAGCACGCCTGGAAATGGCTCCCTGGAAATCCTTGTCTCTGACCTTGACTTTATGTTTTAGGGACTGCCATTTTCCAAGTATTTTTGACATATCCAATGATGAATCCAGGAGCTCCCTGACTGAGAACTCTTCACTGACAAAATCAAAAGCAGTACTCACAAACCTTTTTCTCTGTTGATGCTTTCCCAGCTCTCTGTTACTGGACCAGATGTTTGGACAATTAACACTTTTTTTTTTTTGATAGATGAAACCCTACCTGTTAATGTGTGTGTGTGTTGATTGTGTTTTGCTTTGTCCTGAGATATTCTATTAGTATTAATTTACTAAGTACTCTGCATTAAAAGGAATTTCTGCCTGCTTTAGACCCCTCTTTTCCACTCCAAGTGGACTCTGGCATTACCTGCTGAGCCATTGCACTAATGTTTAATCAGCTAATCATTAGGATCTAATTTATGGAATCAGGAGTGACTGTGCTGTTGCTGGGATGTATTTGAGGGTAATTGGCTGGCAGCATCCAAGTTAATGCAGCAGAAAGCCAGTTCTGATGGTGTTCCAGGCATTTCCTACCAAGGACATTTCCCAGTGGAAGGGACGTTAGCAGGATGTGCAGGGAACCTGTTCTGATCTCAGTCAAACCTAACATTTTCCTGCATGGGCCTTTATCTCTGTCCCTTCCTTTGCTCTCTGCTCCATTAAAAGCCAAGACAAAAATTCTCCCAGGATTAAACTCTCATCTTCCATCTTTCTGATAATTTTGCTCTTCCCTATGAGCTGAGGGAGAAGAATGCCAAAAATTCCTGTTGCATGCCACGGAAGTACACAAAAAAGGTCTTTTAACTCTGCTGGGAAATTTTGCTTGGTAACTTTTGTGCAAAGTCTCCCACTCTTTCTTTGGAAGCTCAGGGTTTGATTGATGAACAGTGCTATTCCCAGCTGTTGGATGTACCTGGACTGGGAGCAGTGGGATTAGCCAGGTTTTGGGTGGTTGGAGTTGAGGGATGCAGGCAAGGTGATATTGGTGTGAAGTGTCAGCCTTTTCCAACATGATTTAAATCCATCGTAAAAAAAATTGAAATTGGAAAAATCCAGTTTTAAGCATAATTTAGCATCTGCTCAGACAGTATGGATGGATTTAACTCCAACAGTGCAAATGCCTCAGAGGTGGTGAGTGTAAATCACACCTTCAAAACCTCAAAATGAGGCAATTCCAGAAAAAAACTTCTCTCATCCATCTCCTGCATTATTGTGCTTCCTTGCACAGCTGTATAATTATTTCTTCCTCTGTACACCTGAATGTAAGCACTTTATGTCATGTGTATGAATTTATCTGCATCTCTCCATGTATTCACACCTCAGTTGCCATCTGAATAAAGCCCAGAAAATGAAGTGGAGGAAACATCTTTGAAGCCTTTTACTCTGCTCCTGTGTTGCCTTTTGGGCCAACACGAAGCCCTGAGTGGCAGTGGGTCGGTTATCCCAAGGTTGCTAAATGCCTGAAATTCCAAGCTCTGATGTTAACTGTTCATGCCTCCTTTTCCTTGTCTCTGCCTTCTGTTTAGGAGGAAGTCATGGTTCTGCCTCCTGGAAAATGCTGCCCAGAATGTGTCCCCAAGCCCTGCTCGGTGTCGGGAAGAACGTTCCAGGTGACTTGTGACCAACCACACCAAAACCACTCCCAGTTTTTGGCACACCTCTCCTTCCCTTCTCCCCAAGCTCTGACTCTCTGCCAGCACTGATAGCTAACTACAAACACTGCTTTTTTCCCTCCTGGCAAGGCAGGGGAGCTGAAAGGAATCAGGGCCTGATAAGAATTTGCTGGCCAAAGCAGATGAGGCACTTTCTTCCCACACTGGTTTTGAAGGAGGAAAGCAGAAAGCACTGGTGGTCAAAGTATTTATAGCTTTCATTGTGTCCCCTGGAATTAATTGAGTGCATTATTTAATGAATGTGGGATTTTCTGTCAATGACTTCTTTTGGCTAATAATAGCAGTTCAGGCCTCCCCAGTGCCACTAGCTTGCACTTATTGAGAAATACACACCACAGTGTCATCTAGACCTCAGCCCCTCTTCCTGTTTGCTGAGCCTGTAGAGATCAGCATTTTTTTAAGGCAGGTTTATTATCTGATACAGACATGCAGAAGGAGCCATCATATTCCATAAGCAGCTCAGGTTTCTGGAAGGAATTTGGTTGTTTTCCAAGAGTGTCTAACAGCTCTGTCCATGTTCTTTTTCAACAGCACGGGGAGCAATGGCAAAAAAATGCCTGCACGACGTGTGTGTGTCAGAGGGGGGAAGTCAGGTGTCTGAGGGAGACCTGTGGCCCTGTCACCTGTGAGGAGGTACTGACAAATCACCCACCTCTGACAGCCCAGCTGTGCCTTCTGCTGTGCCAGGGGCCTCAGGGAGCCCTGCTCACTGCTGGGCGCTGTTTTCAGGGGCAGAGCAAGGTGCGGCGCCCCGGGAAGTGCTGTGAGGAGTGCGTGTCTTCCAGAGGGAGCTGCCTGGAAGGGGGCACCGTCAGGTACCACGGGGAGATGTGGAACAGCACCCTCTGTGACTTCTGCATGTGCCAGGAGGGGCAAGTCACCTGCCAGGGAGCCGAGTGTGCCAAAGTGGAGTGTGCCAAGGTGAGAAAGGCTTTCTTCTCGAGGCTTTCTTCTCAAGGCTTGGGATTTTCTTTTTCTCCCTCCCTTTTTCTTTTTTCTCGACTTGAGGCGCTCGAAGAACCCGCCCTTGTTTTGTGCAATTCCTTCAAAAACCTTTCACGGGGAAGGAGAGCAAACCTGGAGCTTCCCATGCAGGTTTGCACAGTGGGCTTCCGTTCTGAAGCAAACCAGTGTGAATCAGGGACTAATTTAACTTGGATTCTCTCCCATGCTGTGTCTGCCTGCTGTAGTGGAGGGTCAGACACGCAGAGGATTCAGTGGTGTTCACTGGATTTACCAGGAGCTAAACATGGGGAAAATGTGCAGGTCAGAGATGGTTAAAAACCTATTAAAATGTTCCTTTTATCCTCATTCTGCGTGCTGCAGTGGCCTTCAGGAAGGTAGCTGGATATGGAAGCCAGTGTTCTACTTCTCTTCATTTTTTCCGTGTCACTCTCAGCATGGAAGTGAGGCTGTCAAGGTGTTTTATTCCCAGTGCTGTTTACTCCAAACTAATACCCTCCCTGCCAGGTTATGTTATATTTGCTCTGCAGTGGATGTGCAAAATGCATTAGATAGGGTTGAATGCTTCCCCCACATGCTTTGAATTGGCTTTTTTTGCAGTGGGATAAGACTTGTGTGTTGTCTGTCACTGCACAGGCTGAGAGGATTGGGATTGGTCATCCTGGAGAAGAGAAGGCTTTGGGGCGACATCATTGTAGTTTCTAGTACCTGAGGGGCTCCGAGAAACAGGGAGAGACTTTTTGCAAGGGTCTGGAGTGGCACGATAAGAGGCATGGCTTCATCCTGACAGAAAGTAGGTTTAAATTGGATATTGGGAACAAATCTTTCCCTGGGAGGGTGCTGAGGCCCTGGCACAGGTTGCCCACAGAACCTGTGCCCGCCCCATTCCTGGAAGTGTCCAAGGCCATTTGTCCCTTCCAACCCAGACCTTTCTGTTTCTGTGATCTCTTTCCATTAGGGGGCTCTTACCTATTTTATGCCTACTGCTCCATGGTGTCAGTGAGGAAAAGGGAAAGAACTGTGGCCTCCTGGGTTCTCTGCCTCAGTGGGGATGCTTTTCTGGCGACCCTGCCTGCGTGTGCTCAATCTTGAGCCCCAGCAGCAGCACCCTTGTGGTGTGTCTGAGGTCCGGCCAAAACCCAGCGTAATGGTTCCACTGGATTAGCTTGTTGTAATGAGTGTTCAAAGGAGTGGAGACCCACAGGTGGGCTCCCAAATGGGACACAAAAGGGTGCATCAAGGCATAAAAGGGGATGTTCACCTGTGGCTGTACTCTGAAAGAGCCCAAACGCCCTGAGCGTGGCACACAAAGTCACCCCTGGCGTGGTGCTGCTGCTGATCGCGGCACCTGAAACTGCTCAGAGAGATTTTGCTGGATGAAAAGTCGAGGTTGCCATAAAATCTCGTGCACTTGCAGCTGTCTGAGCGAGCTGCCTGCGTGCTCCTGGCTGTAAATTGGATCATTTACACTAATGATGATGGCCTGCTGTCATGGCTCAGTGGGGAGGATTAGTTAATATTCATGCTCACATCTTGGGCACTGACAAAAAAATTCCACTGTTCAGAAAAGCCAGGGGTGTCTTCCAGAACAACAGCTGGAGGTGTTAACGTGTAGGGTTCAACACTCCTCAAGTCATGTTCAGTCCTGGTTAGCCTCAGTAGCGCAAGGTGTGCATTAATTAATTACAAGGAAACATTTGCTCAGAAAGCAAATGCCATGTTTTCTTTTTCCTTTGTATTTTCCTTCTGAAGTTGCAGTCTGTTTACTCAGGCACCTGCCTCAATAAATCAGAGCCAGTGTGAAGCCAGGAGCTCTTGGATTTCTCTCTTCACAAGGCACTATTAATTTCCTGGTCACATCCCCCTACTGGAAGTGTGATGAGGCCACAGATAGGAGCTGCAAGAGGTTCAGCTCCAAACCCTTCCAAACAGACTCGCCCAGCAAAGTGTCCGTGGTGATTCTGACCTAATCCTCAAAAAGCCGTTTTCAGCAGGCTGTAAGCATGTTCTCCACCTGGAATATGATCAATCACTCTGCAGCAAAGCCGCAAGTTATCTCCCACAGCCTCTCCCTTTTCTGAGCCTTGGCAGAGCCGCGTAGCTGCATTTTTCTGGGGCTAGGCAAGCCGTGTTCCATGGATAGCTGCTCCCAGTTTTCCTATAGCCTCTGTTTATGGATGTGGGTGGGGATGGCAGAGTTTACAGTACACAGCAGTGACATGAGATCCAAAGGCAGCCAAAGGCATTTTGGAGTAATTGAAGAGCAGAGATGTATGGAAGCATCAAGGAGAGATTTGGGCTGTGTGTGGTCCTCGGTGACTAGGAACTAGGTGGTTCCTCCTCTGTTCCCCTGCTCAGGAATGCACCAGGGATGCCAGAGTGTGGCCTGGCTTAGGTGTTCTCCCTTGGTGAACCTAGCAATGACCAGTGCTGCTTCTGCCCTGTCTGTGTCTTTAATAATTCCCACACAAAAATGGAGTGTGCCAGTGGGGCACGGGGAAAATGATCCTGGAATAAACACCCGATTGGGATAGATCAGAAAAACTTACTGGTAATCTTGGAAACCAAAGCTGTTTCTTGTGAGCTGTGTCCTGCTTCCCTAGGAAAATTAAACCTCTCTCTTTTCTAAATATTCAGCTTACACTTGGGCACAAAGAGCCATGGCGAATTGGGGCACTTTATTCCTTTTTCCTGCTGCTAAATTCTTATCTTCAAGCTGAAGTTATTTAAGTGGAATCTGCAGAGCTATACAATTGTGACAAAGAACAGGCTTTTCCCATCTGGGATAAATAGAGCATGTGCTTTGACATTCCCTTGGGGAAGTAAAAGTAGAACATTGGAAAGGAAGGTGAGCCTCTGTGCATTTGAGTCCTGAGGCTGACCTGGTGAAATCCCAGTGATGCACGGTAGAAAGTGGGAGTGTGTCTCTGTGGGATGTGGGGATGAGGTAATGGCCTCAGCGCTGAATTCCGAGGCCTTTCCTCAGGTTTGTTCTGCAGCTGCAGTGTTGGCCAAGCACGTTTTCCAACCTCTGCCTGCAGAGATGAAGTGGGATAGGGAGAAGATAAGGTGAAATTAGATATTGGAGATTGCATTCCAGGGCAAGAGCTGCTCTGCCTCGGCATTCCACAGTGGTTTTGGCGATGTTGATTCCGTTGGAATTGCTGCAACCTCTCTCTTCTTCACAGGGTGAAGAATTAATTCACTTAGAGGGGAAGTGCTGTCCTGAATGTATCTCCAGCCATAGTGACTGTGTTTACAAAGAGCATACCAAAGCTGTGAGTATCCTTGTACTTTGCAGCAGGGAATAGTGAGTTCTGCTCACAAAGGTTTGGAGGGGCTGGCTCTCCCCCTCCAGTTCTGAGAAGGATATTGTTTGCAAGTGTGGTGGCAAAATAATCCATTAATAGAGTCTGCAGATTGCTTTTGCAGTTTGCAGAAACACTTGTGTGCATCTGCTGCAGAATTTCAGTTTTCCTTGGTCTCCTTTGTGCAGCTCAATCAATCATTTTCCTTTAATATTTAATATCTCTACTCAGAGGTTTACTGCACATTTCATAATGATAGTTGATTTTAATCCTATCAAGCAGAAGCTACAGAGCTGGGGCAGTGTGTAGCTTTCTGCCAGTGTATCCCACTGATTATAATCCTTACTGCAGCAAGAGCCCATCATTAATATTTTCAAGGAACTTCCCTCTGAAGTTAAAGAGGAAGGGAACATTGATTATCTTGGATTTTTCATTGCTCTCACAGATGAGTGCTGGAGCTGATAGCTGGTCTTTGCCAACACACGTGGGAAATGGGAAATTTAATATCCTTTGGGGCTATTTTTTTAGATGCTGACCCTTTCTCTGCCCAAGTGAGGTAAAACACCGAGGTGTGAGTTTATTTCCAGCTGGTGCTTTCTGAGAGAGGAGCTGGCAGGAAAGCTTTGTGAGCATTGGAAATGCCTGCTGTCTCTCTGCTGTGCCTTCTCCCGCAGGACGGGCAGAGCTGGGCAGAAGGGCCGTGCCGGGAGTGCCAGTGCCGGGACGCGGCGGTGACCTGCTTCCAGCGCTCCTGCCCGCCCTGCCCGCCGGGCAGCCGGCCCCAGGAGGCCAAGGGAGACTGCTGCCCCCGCTGCCAGCCAGGTACAGAGCCAGGGCAGCCCCTGCCTGCTCCTGGAGCCCCTGCAGCCCTCCTCCCCCTGCACCAGGCTCAGCTTGTCCCCACTTTGCAGTGCCTGATTAACTCGCTGGTAACGTGCAATTTAGGTCTCAGATAAGTCCGAGGCTCCCAGTGGCTTCTCCTGGAGTGTTTTGTCCTTTTTCCTCCGCTGCGCCTTTCTTGAATCCTAGCGCCAGTTTTGGAGTTTATGGGCTCCTGATTATTTCTTGGGAGTGGGAAGAAGAAAGAATGTGCAGACACTGTTAATGCCACAAGCTCACCTGAATGGCTGCCAGTTAATAATTGTTTGGAAAGACTAGCATAGCCTTGGCTTATATGGTAATTTTGCCTGTAAATTCCTTTTTCTCCAGGATATTGTCATTCCCCTGGATTTACATTTCATGGTTGGGAGGCTTTAGCTGTGGGTTGCTCGTTCTTTTTGGTAGCTCTTCTTGTTGCAGCCACATAACTTTGGTTTTATCAGGGTGCTCCAGTTAATGCTTTATCTCAGTAAAAAAAGAAAATAGCTTCACAGTTTAATTGTGCTGGAGTGCCTGGGCACATTTGCCATCTTCTTGTTTTAAAGCTTGTTATTTGCTGCATGCTAATGGAAATGCAAAGCACTAGAGATAGAAAAGTGAAGGAAACAGGCTTTAGAAAGTTCTGCTGGAATTGTCCTGGATTTTTGAGAGGGAACAGCATCTGCACAGGCTGCTGAGGAAGGGATACATGGTACAGTATTTTCAGCACCTCTCCCTTCTCCTTATCAAGAATTGCCTCTGTCTGCTGGTTATCCCTGAAAAAGTGGTCATTTAGCTTCCATCATGGTAGCATTTTGGAAAATCCAGGCTTTGCAGTCGTGGTATTGGACATCCAGAGCCAAGCCTGCATTTTTGGTGTCCTGAAAGGTAACTGGCAGTTGCCCTTACCCCAACCTGCTCTTTTCCCTCTGGGTTTTTTCTGTCTTGCAGTGGTGGGGGGTGAGAAACAAATGCAAAGTGCAGCCTGCAGCGGTTCGATCTGTGAGCCCAGAACACCAGCCCCTGCTGCATCTGCTTCCATAAAGCCAGCAGAAATTGATTGCTGCTTCTCAGAGATGTGCTGGGGGGGGAAGCTGGCAGAGAGAACCCACTCCTTTTCAGCCAGGGGAGAGCAAAAAGCCCTGGGCAGTGCTGTATTTATGTTAAAACCAGCAAATATTCCCTCTCACTGAGAACCTTTGGCTTGGGCCCTCGCTGAGAACACTTGGCTGGGAGCAGAGGAGGTTTTTCTGCAGCTAGAGAAAAACTGTTCTGTTCTGAATCTCCCCACGTACCTGTGGCCAGGAGGTCCTTCTGTGCTGCTGTGGCATCAAGGTTTTTATGGAGGGGGAGCAGTCTGCCAGCTGTGCTCTGACCTGGCACGGACACAGGGTCGTGACTTACTGCAGGGTTTGGCTTTAGGAATCTCAAATTGAGGTTACTTCGGGCCATCGGTTCCTGGTGACTTCAAATTTTCACTGCTGAGAAACCATGTGGACAGTGAATACCCCTTTTGATCAATTGCCTAGAAAATCCGAGTCTATATGATGGCTTCTCACATACTGAATAGGACTATAAAACATTTATCCCCCTTGATATAATCTAGTGTATAAAAACCCACTCCAAAGCTAACACACCTTGCACCACCCAGGGAAACAAGCCGTGAATTTCACTTTGGTTTCAGAGTTGCTTTGTTTTGCTCCTTCCTGGCTGCCAACGCTGCTCTGTGTGTTGCCCCTGTGCCAGGTGAGTGCCACCCAGACTGTGTGAGCTGCTCCCAGGCCTCTGATCACTGTGACTCCTGCCGGGACCCCAGGAAGCGGCTGCAGGACGGGCGCTGCGTGGAGAGCTGTGACCGGGGCTTCTACCAGCACGGGGGGGCCTGCTTGGGTGAGTCCTGACCCCCTCCTCTGCTGCATGCTCTGCTTCTGGCTGTGGGATCCCAGGGGGTCATCCTGAGAGACTGGAAAAGCATCCAGGCACGTGCTGTGCCATAACCATGAGACTTTGTGAGGTTTCAGATGGAAGCAGAAGCAAATTCTTGAAACTCTGAGCTACAATCAGGCAAAATCATTCATTTTGTCAGAGCGGGGGGGGTCCTTCTGCATCAGGGATTTGGGATTGATTTTTCTTCTCCCTTCTTTCTCCTGGCAGCCTGCAATGAAACCTGCTCAGCCTGCAGCAATGGATTTGAGTGCTCCTCCTGCCAGGCACCCCTGCTGCTGAAGGACGGGCAGTGTGTGCTTTCCTGTGGGGAGGGCTACGTGCAGGATCAGCTCCTCTGCACAGGTACCTCCAAGCAAAAGGGGCTGCAGTCCTCTGGGACAGCAAAGCAGCGGGCAAAACTTTGCCTGGGCTATGAGAACCTTCTCTCTTGAGGCTTCTGCTGTTGACATAGGTGTTAATGTTCACCCCAGAGTGAGGGAAGGTGTGAGGGTACAGAGGAACCAAGTCCTACAGGGTAACACTGCTCACTGCCTGGGGAAATATTCGTGACAGTTCCTCAGTGGATCAGTTCTGTTGTGTCATTCTTTGACTTCAGTGCAGGCTGCCTGTCCCTGCTCAGGAGATGGATAGAAAATTGCCTGGAGGGGTGAGGGATTGATAGGACTCAGGAAAGAGTTTCTGGGGAAGTTTCCTGCTCGGTTTTGCCGTTCATTCCATCCATACCATGCGCTCTTCCTGGAAGTGCACTGAGCTCGCTGCTCTCAGGAAGCATTTTTACAAAGTAAATTGGTAATTCCATAAAACACTGAGCTGTGTCTAAGTCCTTTATCTTAGCAGTTGGAAAGACTGAGAGTAAGATTGGAAAGTTAGCTTTCTCTTTGATGGAACTATGACAGTGCTTTTATGAACTTACCATGCTCCTTTGAAATTCTTTAAACTCTTCCCAAACTGCAAAGCAGCTGCTTTTTCATCATGGCAGTTTAATTGTTTTCTCTAAAATTAACACTTTTCTCATCTTGATGTTGGCCTTTTTAGAAGGCTTCTAATTATTTCTGCAGCTCTGATTCAGCAGAGGGGTGGAGCAAATGCTTAACTTCTGAGCCATCGCTTTAATTCTTTGCAGCTAACCCTCCTGCTCAGAATTAAATACAGGCTGAGGGCTTTTGGCACATTTCAGGGTGAAGCACTTTACATGGGAAGTCCAGCTTCCTTTTCTGAAGTGGCTTCTCTTGAAGAGCTGGCCGCTTTTTTCAGCTTTTGAAAGTGTGAAAAACCTCTGTCCTCCAGCAACCACTACAGCCCAGGGCACCACTGTGGATGCATAAACAGACAAGAGAGACCCAGTCCAAAAGAATTTGTAGGCTTAAGTATCAAATAATCTTCCACTTCATTTGGTTTTATTTTATCATTTCCTTTCCACCTGCTCGTGGTGGTTTAATTGGCAGCGCCCATGCACTGCTGAAGGGGTAGGGAAAGGCTAATGTTTCATTTTATTGCTGGTTTGTAGATTACTGATTGTACGCTCCATCCAAATTTGCAGTCACGCATGCTTGTGGCTGAATGTTGCTGGGAAAATTTGTTCTCTTTCCTCAAGGGAATTGAAGCAATTTGCTTTAGTTCTGCCTGGCTGCATTTTCTGCATAAAGTCAAACCAGTGGAGAAAGTCTGAAGTTTCAGATGCTGTCCGTAATTCATGGCCATTCACTCTTTTCCTTGTATCCTCTTTATTGCTGCAAATCTCTAATCAGATTGTTGAGACGGGCCCCAGACTGCTCCAAAAGATTTTCCTCATAATGGTTTTTTAAAGTCTACAATAAGCATGTTCCAAAATCACAGAAAGGATGAACTAGACTGTGTTAATTGCTGTAGCTCCAGTAAACTCCCTCTTGAGGAATTCGCTCTGGACTTGAAAGAGGCTTAACACCAGGTTTCTTGCTCTATCCTCTTGTTGGAACACTGTTGGCTGCATTGTAGAAAAACACAGTGAATTAGCCTTTCCTTTTGTTCCTGTTTTATAACAGCTGGTTTAATTGAGTCTCTTTTGAATTTTTGATTACAGTTGTTTGATCTCTGCCCTATTTGAATCCTGCACAGGGGTTGTTTCCTGCCCCCTTCCCTCCACTTGCTTTTGTGAAGAATTAAAACCATTAAGAGAAAGTAAAATTGAGAATAAGAGGTAATAAGTTCAGTTACGTAGCAGTGGATTTCAAGTTCATGGTTGAATTAGTGTCAGGCAGAGCGGTGGGTTCTCCCTTGGCAGAAACAGAACTCCCCCACCAAAGGCAAAGCAAAGGGAAGCAAAAATAAACTGTGTCAGCGTGGTAGAATGGAAGGGCTCAAAGGACTCACAGTGTTCAATGCTCTCACTGCATTTTTCTACCTTAATTATTTATGTTTTCAGGATTATTCAAAAGGCCGGGCAGAACCGGAGTGTTCCTGCTTTCATCTCCCAAAATGCCAATGTTGAAGTGTGTAACTTGACACTAACAGACCCCGCTTGCTCCGGAGCAAAGCACTTGGGCTCCTGCTTCTTTGCTGTTGCTTTTCCCTGCTGTCCCTGGGCTGGGGAGGATCCTCCAGGACCCAGCGCAGCTGAGCTGAGCTTGCCCAGCTCCCAGGGAGGAGTGCAGGGCAGAGGGGGCACAGATCCATGGGACCCCAAAGCCCAGCAGTGCCTTCTGTGTTCGTACTGGGATATCACTGGCATTCCCCTCCTGCTGTGGTCAGACCTGGGAGGGTTTCAGGCGTTTGCAGAAGTTTGGTGAGCTGCAAAAGAGCCCCTGCAAATCCCAACTGGAAATAGCCAGGGGGGTGGAACCAGCTTCCTGGCTGTGGAGTCACTTCTGTTGATTTATTTTCACACAGCCACTTGGTTGCTGCAGGCAAAGATGTTTGAGCTGACAGTGGCTCATGGAATGCTTCCATTTCCCCCCTGTTCTTTCTGCGGAGCTGGTGCCTGGCTGTTTGGGTGAGGAGCAGCTGCTGAGCCTGGCAGTGATCCAGTGTTGTAGGAGCCAGGGATTCTGGAGTCAGGGTGTGTAATCGCAGAATCAGGGAATCAGAACGGTTTGGGTTGGAGGAGACTGTAAAGATTATCGTGTTCCAACCCCTCTGCTGTGGACACTTTCCTCTATCCCAGGTTGTTCAGAGCTCCGTCCAATCTGGCCTTAAACACTTCCAGGGACGGTGCAGCCACAGCTTCTCTGGGCAACCTGTGCCAGGGCCTCACCCCCTCACAGGGCTTTGCCAAGGGCCAGCAAGAGCCAGCTGGTAACTGTTTAAAAACACAGCCAGGTTGCCAGCAGGGAAAAGTGTCTCTTGGAAAGGAGCAGCACCTCTAGGGAGGAATTGAGAACTTGGCAAATGACTGGGAATGTTCAGATGTGCTGATGTACTGAGGCAGGTTAACAGGCAGGGGTCCCAGCTGTGCAGTGGGAAGTCTGCAATTAAAGGATCCAAGTCCTGGCACCCACTCTTTCAAAACCATGTTTCAAGTTAGAGTGAGCTCAGAGAGGAGCAACACAGTCAGGTCTGGAAGGTAAAGTGAGGACATTTCCCTGCTTAGAAATTTACAGCATGAACTCATACTCTGCAGTCAACTTTCGAGTGTAGACGTGCCCTGAGAATTCATCCAAGCTGGAATGAGATGCAGGGTTTTTATCAGCAAGGGAAATTATTGACTGGAGCAGGAAACTGTGCTCAGGCTCTGCCTTGGGCTGGGATGGTTGGTGTTTGTTGTGTTGGGAAGATCCTCTCCAGTACAGGATGCCCAGGGTCCTTTTGAGACACCCCTCACATTGAGGTGTTCAGGAACCAGAGGAGCCACAGCATTCTGGAAAGGTCAGGAAGGAGGTGGAGGGAAAGAGGCTGCAGGAGGGTGAGAAGGGGGAGAGCAAGCAGCTAATCAGGACATGGAGAGGGAGAATGAACCAGGCTGGAAGTGTGGAGAAGGAGCATCTAGGGTGCCCAAGGACCATGTACTGGGCATGAGCTCAAATGTCCAGTGTCTTGCCCCCTGAGCACTCCCTGTTCTAACCGGGGCGTTCAGTTCCCTCCTGTGAGATGGAGCTGACAGCTCTCCCCTGCCTTGGGCAGCAGGGCAATCCCCTGGGATGGGTGCTGTGCCCCTCTGTGCCATGTGACTCGTGTGTGATGTGCTCTCAGTGCCGGGGGTGAGCTGCTGCTGTGCCTGCAGGTCCCTGCATTGCACTGAGGCTGCTCACAGGTGAGTTTTTCTTTGGGTGCTGCAGCTTCAGGGCAGTGTTTGCAGGGCAAACATCAAGCAGTTCCCTTTTCTCCCACCTGCCACAGACTGGGAGCACAAGCATGTACCTGCCTTATTGTGAAATAACGAATTGAAGAACATCTTTGGAACATATTTGGGTGTAATTGAGAAGAAAAAAAACACCAACAGCTACAAGACCTGTAATTTGCACCGTTCCTGCAACACTGGTGGCACAGGATTGGATAGGAGTTTGTGTCCCATATCTTTTTCCCCAGGAATTACTCAGGCTGAGCACGTGAGGATTCCTGATTGGTCAGTTCCTTCTGCACCTGGAGGGACAGGAGGAGTTGTTTCTAGAAGCAGCCTGGCTTGTTCTCCTTTCTGCCAGACCTTGACTGCAGCCCTGCAGCACAGTTCTGTGTTTGTGCCTGGAGCTGGGTCACTGTCAGCAGCCACCCCCAGGATCTGAGGTTGAAGTAGCCTGTGATGGGATCTCTTCCTATTTCCCTTTGTGCTCCAGGGACGTTACAGTGCTCCCAACACTCCTCCTGGGCTGGGAACAGCTGCACCAACTGCTCTGGTCTGTGCTGCTGCCACATTCCACGTGCAGTGCGCAGCTGGGAGTTGTCCTGCTGGGACGGCTTGGATGAAAGATTCCAACCCTTGGGCAGCAGTGGGTTGTGTTTGGTTTTTTTTCATCTTCTGTAGCCATGGAAGTCTGAGCCCACGTGAGAAGAAGTGCAGTGGTGCAGGCTCTGGACTGTAAGGAGCTGGTTGGAAGGGGGTTCCTGGCTAATCCTGCACCTTTCTCCCCTGCAGCCTGTCACGAGTCCTGCTCCTCCTGCTGGGGAGCTGCTGAGAGCCACTGCCTGTCCTGCAAGGACCCTTCACACGTGCTCCAAGCTGGGCTCTGCCTGGCCAGCTGTGCCCAGGGCTTCTTCCCAAAGGATGGTGTCTGCACTGGTAAATACCTGGGAGAGGAACGCTCTGCACAAGCAGCAATCAATATTTCATTTAGCTGTGCAGCAGCTGGAGCTTTATTCATGTCTGACAAGCCAGCTGCACCCTGAGCATTCATAGGGGATGAGGGAAGCTGCTGTTTGTTTGTGAGATTATTAATTCATTTACACTAATCAGATGCTGAAAGGTTTGAGGGGTTTTTCCTGGCTGAGCAGCTTGAAAAGCTGGGCTGTTTCTGAGGGCTTGACAAATCCATTTGTCTGCAGAAAGAAAAATGGCCTTTGCCAGCAGCTTTCTGTAAATTTAATTATAATTCAGCATCACAGTAACTAATACCTGCACAGCAGATGTGCCTTGGGAGCTGGGAAGGTTTGCTGGGAAAAAAAGAAAAGAGGTGGCTAGAGGGGATTAAAAAAAAAAAGTCAAACAGATCCTGAAGGGAGAAAAAATATCTCAAATAAGGAACCTGTCATTTGCCACACGCATTCCAGTCTAACCTGGATTGCTGTTGGCAGCCACCTCCAGCTGCTTGGGAGGACTATCCATGGTCAGTCAGGGCTCGGTGGGCTTCAGGTGTGTGGCTCACACAGGTGTGTCTGGGCCACAGCTCGATAGAGAGAGCTTAAAAGCTGGAACGTGGTGGCAAAATTGTTGCTATTGGTGCTTATTCTGAACGGCCAGGCTCCCCTTCCTGTTGGTCAGTGTCTGTACCAGGCAGCTTTATTCACTTATGTTTAAGTGTGCAGGCTTGAAATCTTACAGCTGAGAATAATTTAAGCTGAAAAGGAAATTTAACTTAGGTTTGGTTCTTATTGCCAGTGGTTTCTCGAAACCCCATAGCTGTTCCTTGGAGCCTCTGAGTGTCAGACCTTTCACCTTCTACCAAAAACCATGCATTTTGATACCCAGCTGGAGAGCTGCTTTGTCTAGAGAAAAGAAACAGAAATTGGTTAAGTAAAATGCTTGACTCTTCTAAATATCCAGCAGCATATTGCCTTAGGGAAGCCAGAGTTCCATGGACATCCGGTCAGTTGGCTTCAGAGCTGATTGCCTGGGATAATATGGACCACAGGAATTGCTAAGAAAAATTATCATGCTTGATTTCAGCTGCATTTTCCCACTTAGAAGAAAAGGGGGAGGGGGGAAATTACCATTTTTTGAAATCTCCTTTGCCCCTCCTTCCTTCCTGAGCAGTCTGGCGACTGCTGCTTGCTGTACGCTGCCGGGTAAAAATTTATGGGGTGCTGTCCATCCGTGGGGAGGGGCTGATGGCTCTGCTGTTGTTTATCCCGTGGCAGCTTGTGGCCAGTTCTGCCAGAGGTGCTCTCCAGAGGCTGGCAGGTGTGTGAGCTGTGCTGCAGGGACGCTGCTGCACCAGGGGACGTGCCTCCCTCAGTGCCCACGTGGATATTTCCCGAGCAGCCGTGGAAGGTGCATAGGTAAGAGGGGTATTGTTGCCCTTTCCTGAGCTCTCAGGGCACCCCCCTTGTGTTGTCTGCTCTTCCCCAGACTTGTGGAGGGAGTTTTGAGAGCACAGAAATGGGAGTGATTAGCCTTTGTTGTTTTCTTTGGTTCACTTGTGATGGATTGTCTCACCTAACCTCTTTTCCTTGCCAAACATGCTGAGACACACACTCAAAACATGGTGTGAGCGAGAGTTATTACTGGTAGTACTTATTAATACATGGGCACTTCTGCTCTCATTAGTTCACCTAGCTGAGTCTCATTCCAGCTGGGAGTTTTCTGCAGCTGGAGAAGGCTGTAGTCAGCAGCACCACTCTGAAGGAGTAGAAATGGGATGTTTCAGCTCTGTGTGCTCTGTTTCTCCACCAGCTTGTCACGCTTCATGCTCCACGTGCCAGGGACCTCTGGCCACTCACTGCACCTCCTGTTCCTTCCCTCTGGCACTGCGCCAGGGCCAGTGCCTGGAGAGCTGTGGAGAGGGCTTCTACCAGGATCACAACATCTGCAAGGGTAAGCTCTGCACTTGGGATAAGTTCCCCAGCTGCTGTAAACCAGGTTTTGTTTTCCCTTTATCCTGTGCTGAACCAGTCCATGCCTAACTCCTGCCTTTCCTGCTCATTGTTTTCTGCTTTGAGAAAAAGTGAATTTTCCCACATACTTTCTGCTTTCACACCTCCAGGATTTAGTGATTTCTGGGACCTTTTTTCCCCCTTCTCTGTGTACATTGCTGAAATAAATGGACATTGCTCCCAGGTTTTCCTCAACATGGGTTAAGAGGTGGGCGAAATTCCACATAGACTTGGTGTGAAGTTCCACATATACCTAGTATGAAATTCCACATGTTTGTGGCATGGAATTCCACACACATCTGGCAGATTGGCAAAGACTGAGGTCATCTTTGCGGTAGTGGGAAAAGCGAAAATTGGAAAGGTGAATTTCTGTTTTACGTGAGCCCTTCACACGAAGGGCTTTTCTCCTGTCATTTCTTGCTGTTCCTCCTGATGAGATTGAGCTCACTGTTGCAGTTCCAGAAATTAAAGGAGAATTGGCTGCCTGTGGCACAGGGCTGCAGTTTTTTATTTGTTCACCAGCTTTACTCAGGAGAAGAGCTGCTCCTTGGGGGCGGGGGGGAATGATGCTAAAGTATTTTTCTCAAATCCCTGTTCTGTTGTAGAGAACAGGACCAGCTGCTGCTGGGCCTTGTCTGTTGGGTCTCTGGGAAGCTGTCCCTTATCCTTCTCCCTGGGAAAGCTGTGGCTCTGAGGGCTGTCTCCCTCCGTGCCCAGGTTGCCACCCGTCCTGCCGCTCCTGCACCGGCCCGGGGGCCGCGCAGTGCCTGCAGTGCCGGGCACCCGAGGATGTCCTGCAGCCTCACCTGCCTGGGGAAGGAGCTCTCCATGGCCGCTGCCTCCCCCTCTGCCCACCCCATTTCCACGTGGACAGCACAGGAGTCTGCAGAGGTGAGAAGAGCTGTTCAGAGCCCCGGGGTTTGGGTGTTTGGGGGAGCTTGTGCCACGTTTGATTTGTACAGCCCTGTGCTTGTCCGGTGGCTGCCAGGAGTGTTTAAACTCTGGAACTTTCAAAATGGCACATCCTAGTGCTTTTGAGGGAAAATGTAATCTACATGAGACTCCTGACTTACAGACTCAGGCGCTTTCTTTTTGAATGCCTGTGTTCAAGCCTGCACAGCTCAGCTCCTTTCCATTGAAGCTGAGTACGTGGTTTTTAGCACTGGCTTACTTTGAAGCAGGATCAACCCTTGAATCCTTTTCAAAAAAGACTGAGCTTTCTCCTTCTTAGCCCTTGGAGCAGGTCAAGACATCCCACAGCACTCTTTCCTTTTGAGGAAGCTCTTCTGCTACATGCCCTGCAGCACAGCTGCCATCCCTGCTCCTGAAATAGCAACTAGGAAGCTTTTCCATGAAGGCTGGAGTTTGGAAAAGGGGGTAATGGGATGTACATTGGGGATAAGTGTGGTTCCCCACCACTCAGAGAGATAGTGACTGAAGTAAAGTAATAGTAATAACAATAGTAACCACACTACAGATGGCTCTTTCTTCCTGTTGGGAAAAAAACATCTTTTAAAAATGGACGTAATTTAAAATCCAGTTATTTTTATTTTATAGCCAGTGCTTTGAAAAGCAAACCCACAGCATTGTGCAGAACAGAAGCACGTTTATCTGTCAGGCAAAATGCTGTTTTGTGGAGTCATAGAATGGCCTGGGTTGGAAGGGACTTTAAAGATCTCCCTGGCTGCCAGCTAAGTGTAGTTGTGTAAATTACTTTATTTCTTTTCATTTCCTATGTCCAGCCCTGTGTCTTATCTCCCCAGAGTCCTGAGGTCTGTGGCTAGTGAGTTGCTGTATTTATTTAATCAGAGGGCTTAGCTGAAGATGGTTTGGTTTAGGGCCAGTTCCAGGAAAGAAGAGCAGTTTTTAACTGCACTCCTCCTTCCTGCTGAGCCATCCTTGTGATGAGCATTCATTTCAGGTGGCCAGTCCACCTCTGTGAGCGTTTGCTCCAGAATGGATGATAACTCTGCAGGGATAGGAAGCCCTGCCTGGAGTGACTGCAGGGTGATAACACAAGGTGACTTCAGCAGCTGGTAAGTTTGTAGAGCTCTTCCAGGGAGGACAGCAGCAGCACATGGTGTTGGGCAGCTCAGCTTTGCATTTCAGTACTGAGCTGCGTGGGCGCAAAGAGATACTAAATATGCAGCTGGCTCTGCCTGCTCCTCATCTTCTCTCCGCTTTGTACTCCTTCCTACCTCTCACAAGCGTATTTTGGAGTGAAACAAGGCAGCATTAACATGGCTCTCTGTGTGTTGTTGTTTCTCCCTGTGCAGAGTGCCACTCCTCCTGTGCAGGCTGCGTGGGGAGCTCTTCCCAGGACTGCACGGCGTGCCCGGCTCCCGGCGTGCTGCTGCAGGGCAGGTGCCTCCCCTCGTGCCCCGAGGGGCTCTTCAGCCACGGGGACCGCTGCTCCCGTGAGTGCACCCACAGTTAGAGAGGCTGGCTCATTTCTCTGAAGGTGTTTGGGTGTTTTCAGGGGGGAACAGGATAGTCCAGTGGCAGGGAATGCAGTCTCCTCCTAATGGGAGAGAGGCGTGTGTCGCTACAGGACATGAAATGAAACGACGCGGGCACGCAGCTCTCCAAGGTAACAGAGAGGGCAGCTTAATTTCTGACTCCAACTTTTATAGATTTCCAAAAGTGCCAGTGGACTGGAGGATGACAGTGCCACCTCTCCAATGACACTGGGCAAACCAACAGTCCATCACATTTCTCCTCCTCCGTAAAAGAATGCAAAACAATGAGTTATTTACATAAAGTGCATGAGAAGGTTCCTTACATGAATGTAAACATCAGAAGGCTTAGAAAAACCTAAAGAACAGGGTGACAGGTGTGCACTTGGAATCAGAAATTGCACTTAGTTTTGCTCCTCAGGACAGTTTCCCTGAAGATATTTTGTGCTTGATTTCAGGGTGGTGTTCCTAGCTTGTGTGCTGGGGAAAAAACTCTTGAATGGACAACGCTGAAAAAATAAAATGCTTTTATTTGGCAAAGCATCAGATTTAGAGAGAAAAACCTTTTCTAAAGTCCGTTGCTCTATTTATTCAATTTATTCAGCCAAGGAACAACTCTATAAATAGATTTATTTGGCAGGCCACTGTAAAGCTTCATCAGTTCTGAGGTGTGCACTGCCACCTTGTAGCTGAGGTAACTGCTGAGTGCTGCTGTACGCCGTTTCAGGCTTATAAAAATGTCTTAGGAACAAAATTTCAGTGTCAGGAAAGTGGCATCTTGCAAGCTGTGTCCTTTTATTCCTAAAGAGCTTTGAAAGTAGTTTTAAAGAATTTTACACTGACTGGTAGCCATAGTATTTATATCTCACTCAGATCTGTAGCATGGAAATCTGACATCTGTCATGAAAGCTGGGAGGATACAAAAGCAGCCCATGAAATATTTTGGAGCGCTCTTAAGCCACTTTCTCTGCCATGTCTTTGTTGAGCTTTTAGCAGACAGAAGTTGCCTAATGAGCTGGCAGGGCATTCCTGTCTCAGAGTTTTCAGTTTGGGAGGGTTTGGTGGAAAACCCATTCCCCAGTTTTCCTCTCATGCATATCAAGCTCCACAATGACGTTGATACAGTCCCAAGAGGAGTTTAATTTATCTCCCCTGTGCATCCCACTCTGGGTTTTTATATGCACAAGCATATGCTGGAGGGAGGAATAACAGGGCCAACCTCTCTCTCCCTCTTTTTTATTGTGTCTAGATCTATACCTTGATTAATGCAGGGAGAAAATCACATTTCTTAAACTGACAACCCATTCCTCATCTTGTTTCTTCAAAATGAGAGTGTAAGAGCTGTCCAAGCCACAACCCTGGTGCCATGAGACCACTTTCTGCCCCTGTTTTGTCGGAGTCAATGGTGGTGGGAGCTGGTTTTTGGGAAGGGAGGGCAGAGGGTGCGCCGGGAGCATAACCAGGAGTGTTGACTCTCTCCCTCAGCCTGTCATCCATCCTGCAAGACATGCCATGGCCCCTCTGCCTGGGAGTGCTCAACCTGCCACCCCCATGCCACTCTGGATGGTGGCAAGTGCAGGACAGGCTGCGAGGAGGAGCAATACCTCAGCCTGGTGGGCCACTGTGAGGGTGAGTCAGGGGAGCTGCTGGGGCGTGAGCTGTCTGTGCCGTTCAGCTGCTGCTTCCCACTGCCAGCAAAGTTGCTTGGGTCCTGCTCAGAGCTTCAGGAAAAGGAGCCCAGCTGGAATTTGTGATCCAGAGAAGCAGTTTCTGGGGCCCTAAAGAAAGGCTGGTGCAGCAGGCGTTGCCGTGGGCATTTTTGGGAGGGAGTAGGATTTCTGGGCGGGGGTTGTGCTGTGTGGGTGCTCGGTGCCTGCACTTCAGCCCATCATCTGGAACCACTGATTGCATTTATCTGTTTAAAAAGAAAAATCGCTTTTAATCCGTCCCACAGACACGTATAAACATATCCTGGGAACTGCTCCAACCATTTCTGAGCTTTATCAAGCCTTTTTTTTCCTCTTTATCAGAAAAAGCTGCGCTGTGTGAGGCTTAATCCAGGCTGAACAGTTCCAAATGAGATAAGGAATCCTAAGAAAAGGGAAAAATGCATTAGGAGTAATAAATATATCCATTGAGAGGCTATTGTTCTCAGTTTAATATGATTTCCCTTCACAGAGCCTTCCCTTTGCTGAACATCTATGTCCTGGATGTTTTTAATGAAAGGCTTGTTTCTTTGCCCTCCACAGCTTAATTCTATGAACCATTTCTTCATCTCCCTTTTAAACAACAGTGACTGTTTTGTCTGCAGAGACAAAAAGAGCAGGCAAAGAAAGTGTGTGAGGAGTAGGAAGATATCCTAAAAGTACTGCACTGCTCCTTAGGAATTCAGGTTGGGGAATCAAGACAGAGCAGATAACTGCAGACTGGAAATAATTCAGCATTTCAGAGTGAAGAGGTGTCTCTGTCCTGTGCAGTTTCAGGGGGTACAGTGGTGCTCACTCATGTCCTGGCACGTGAGAGCTCTGTGCACTTTATTTCTTCCACCTTATTTCCCCATTAATTTGCATTATGCTTCCTATGAAGGAAGTCCTGTGGAAAAGTGGCCTTGCCCTGTGAACTGTGTTGGGAAAACCCTAGTACCACTTATCCTCAGTCAGCACTCTTTCTGAGGAGGGTTTATTCTTTAATTAACCCTTTGTTTGGTATCATGGACCAGTTCTCCTGCTCCCAAATCCCAGTGATCATCAGGGAGATGTCCCAGGAAGTGGAAGCAGTGTGGAGGGCATTCCCTGTGGCATGGGAACCCTCAGTGTCCCGGTGTTTCTTTGTCCCACTGAGGCTGTGAGAACCCTTGCAGAGGAACATAACTGAGGTTTTTCACCCTGACCAAAAAGCTGTGCTTTGGCCCCAGATCTGCAGTCTGAGGTGTGTTGCTCTTTGTGCTAAATTTATATCTGGTGTTAAGCAAAGGATGTTTGTGGGCAGTTCTCCTGGAGGTAAAGAGCTCCACGTCCGGGTTGTTAAGTTTCACTCATTCTTCTCGTTCAGCTCTGATTGAAATGCTGAATTTGCCCTTGCACGTTATTAATTGCCAGTTAAAGAGCAGCTGTCCCATAAAAGAGCACGTTAAAACTCCTGACACTCTCGTAAGATATGATTTGCATCAGAATCTAGCAAAGCTTTTTCCTTCACCTCCCAAAGCAATATATTTTTACAATTATCTTCCCATTTCTCTTTAATTCCCGGCCCTGCAGGCAGCATTGTGTTATGGCTTATAGGGCCTGCTGTGCATCTCAGTTACCTGCCATACTTATGGACCTGGAGGGGGAAATCTTTCACAGAGGCTGGAGAAAAGCAACTGTGGCTCCAAACCATTGCCTGGGAATTGATGGCGTTGTTGTGCATGTTACCTGAATGAGGATTGGAACATTTGCCTTGTTAATAGGAAAAAAAAAAAAAGGTCTTGTTTTCAGCAGTTAATCAAATAAGCATTTCACATTTAAGCAGAAGAAAGATAAAATGTCCTCAGCTTCCAGAAAATCAATGAGTCCCTGAGCTCTGTTTTGGGCACGCAGAATTTGTGCCGATTCTCCCCTGAGAGTGCTCAATTGATTGATTTCCCTTTACAGCCCAAATGTACAGGAATGTGCCCCGTGGGATCTCACACCTTCTGTGGGGATTGTTTTCACAGTTCTGGTGTCCCTCTCCCTCTTGACCAGCTAGACTTGAGCTTCAGGAAGCTTTGCCATCAGCCCTGTAAAAATCCCAAGCACTGCTGAAAGCCTTGTCCTGCTCGTAAACCCCTGCCCTCACTTTGCCGGTTTGAGGTTTCCCTGCTGATCTGGAAGCTTCCCTGTCCATCCTTTCCTGGCTGCAGGGAAGGGCAGTTAGACAAATGCAGAGGGACTGGTGTGGAAGAAAACTGTGAACCCCAGCTGATAGAGAATCCCTCTTAGTCTGGTTTTAGCTGCTGCTGCAGGGGAGCTCCCTCTGCCCGTGTTCCTCAGGCCCTGTGCGCGGTTGGGAAAATGTTCAAAGCTAAACCAGAAGAACTCGCTCAGGAGGGGGCCTGTAACAAGCTTTGCTGCCTTGCTCTTAAAATTCCAGAAGGGAGTCTCTGACAACAAGAAATATCCTCAGCTCCTTGTAAAATTAATGAGCTGTTGCTCTTCGTTTAGAGAGACACCGATACCGTCACAGAGAGCTGGAGCAAGAGGGGCTTAGCTCCACTCACTCACTGCTCTGCAGCCTCCTACAGAGCCAGCAGCTGAGCTGCCAGAGCAGGGAAAGCCCCTTCCCTGCTTTGGTTGGGCTCCTTTGTGCCAGGGACCTTCCAGCTGGATCTCCCACCCCACACTGCCTGGGGAAGCTCTCACAGAGCAGGTGGATCCCTGCAAACGTGGTTGTACTTCACCAGGATTCACTTAGCTTGTTTCAGTGACAGATTCCCTCTCAGGTCTTGGAAAAGAGAGACACAAAAAACATTCCAACAACCAAAGCAAGCCAAAAATCCTGGTCAGTGCTGCATATCCTTTTAGACCAACCCTACTGACTTGCTTTCTGGAATTGCTGTTGAGACCAGAGACTTCTTGCCCATTGAGGTGACTATAAAGTGTGTGGTGTTTTCAGTGCTGATTTTAAGTCATGCTCTGTTGCAAACCTCAGGTCTCACCTTAGAGCACAGCACAAAAGTTGAGTCAGGAAATACTTTCCTGGAGAGCCCCTAAGAGAGGTGATGTGTTTAAACAATGTATGCTTAGCAAGCGGTGGAGCTGAGAGGCAGAAATGGCACTGGTTTCCTTTGTGAGCATTCACAAACACTTCAGAGATGGTTTTTTCTCCCCAACAGCCTCTTTTGTCTTAGAACAAGCAGTAACAGATAATTTCCATATAGAAGGGGCGCTGTTTTCTTGCTTTATTTGCTAAGGGAAAGCTAAAGAGGGTGTGGAAGTCAAGTAACTCTGGAAATCCAAGTATTTCCATTCTGATTTGCAGTGGAAGTGGCTTTATAGGAAGATCAGTGATAGGGAATGTGATGGGGGTTATTTTTGCCTAGAGGTGAGGAAGGAGGAAATCAGAGCCAGCTGGAAGGGGAGCAGGAAAACATTTTGCTTGGGGAGTGGGAGCAAAGTCAGCAGTCTCAGAAAGATGAGGAGAGAGGCATTGGGACTGCCAGCAAAGGGGTGACAGAATTCCTAAGAATCCAGTTCGCATACTGGAAGGGGTCTAAGGGAATTAGCTAACTTGTGTGGCACTGACCTGCAGCCAGCTGGGGATGTGAAGGTTCCAGAAAACCCAAATCCCACAGGCTGTGCCTGCTGGCTGAGCTGGAAGGAGGATGGACAGGGAGAAGGCAGAAGCAGGAAACAAGTAGGGCTGGGGGATGTGAGTGAGAAGCACAAGGAAAACATCCCCCTTCTGTTAGTCCCAGCTTCAAAGGGAGCCTGATGTGAAAAAGTGAAATCATCTCTCCCTAAACAAAGCCCTTCAGTTCTTCCCTCGCTCTCTCACTCGCTCCCCAATGTCCCTGAAATTCACCATGAGCAGCAGCCCTGGGTTTTTTCTTGGTGCTGTGTGCGCTTTGATCTCCAGGCTTGCAAAGGAACAAGAGAGCGATGGGGCTGATTCATCCTAAAACAGTAACTGAGAAAACTCTTGCCACTCACAGGAGTGAAAATAGAGGCTTGTGAAGGGAGAACTCTTCTGCAGCAGCGCTGAGTTTTGTAGATACTTGGATTTTTAAATATTAGTTTGGGAGAATCCAGGTTTTTTGCTGGAGATAATGACTGTGTGGATACCCTGCATTTTCTCAGCCTCATTTTTATGCTCTGTGTATGAAACCTCTTGAGCAGATTTGTTACTCCTTGTACCCTGCCAAAGCTCTTTATTAGAGACCAGTGACTCCAGCAAGAGATTCAACTGCAGGAGTATTATTTTTGCAGCAGTGTGGGGTGAGAATCACCTGCATGTGACATGCAGGAGATGTCACTGTGGCCAGGCTCCTGCAGCTATGGGTGCAGGATTCCTCCAGGCTCCCATGTGAGCCCGTGCTCAGCTTGTAAATCTAGTTTGCCTGACAACCTGTAGCAGTGCTGTGACAGGAGACAAAAGACAGAAAGGTGAACCTGCAGCAGAAATCTGACAAGAGGCCAGGCCCTCCAGTCGAGCCTCATTGTTACATATCTTTCAAGACAGTCGTCATTTCCTTTATCATTTTCTCGATTACCATAATGAGGATTAATTTGGCTTCCAGGTTGCCTTACACTGCACCTTTGTGCACACAAAAGCCTTGTTGTCAAACCTTGTGAAGCACCTAAGTTCAGGCAGAGGTCAGGAGACGCAGGCTTGCGTCCTGCTGGGGAAAAGGGAAAAGGGAAAAGGCTTGAGGTGCTCTGCTGCCGCTCTTGGCCTGGCTTGGAGGGCTGCTGGGGCTGTTTCAGGGTATGGATGTCTCGTTTGTGTGGGAAATGGGAGCAGCAGGAACTACAGGAGAAGGTCGTGCAGCTGTACAGGTCCTGCTCCTCGTGATGCCACGGTGGGAGCAGAGGGAGGTGAGTGCCTGAGGCCTCAGTGGGGCTAAAGAGGAGCCTGTAGGCAGAGGCACTCAGGATCAGAGAAAGGTCTTGGGAAGCAAAGGGCTTTGAGCTGCCTTTGTGCAAAGCTTTCCCAGCTCACTTAGGGATGAAAAGAGGAAGCTTGAATGGGGCAGGAGGGATGCAAGGACGAGTGAAAATGTTGTGGTGCTCAGGAAGAGCACAAGGGGAGGAGGAGGCAAGAGGAAAGGATGCGGGACTTTCGGCTAGGGGGATTTGCTCTCCAAGTTCCATCCCTGCTGCCCTCCTGCAGTTCTCAGCTAGGCTCTGTGCTGTCCCTCTGCGCTCAGTGTCCCTTGTTCCCTCCAGACTGCCACCCCCTGTGCCAGCAGTGCGTGGCCGACCTGCGGGACAGCGGCAGCGTGTGCCTCGAGTGCCGGCAGCGGCGGCACCTGCTGCTGGGGGATCGCTGCCTGCCCGACTGCCCCCCGGGACACTACGCCGAGCACGGAGCCTGCAAACGTGAGTGCCTCCTGCAGACACCTCGGGGAGCTGCAGGGAGCTGCCTGCACCCCTGGGAGCTTCCACCAAGTGCTTCCTGCCCGGTGGAGAAGCTTTGTCCAGCTGGCAGGACACTGCGCTGGAACACGTTTTTCCATGCTGGTAGGAGTTTCTCAGATGTTTTGCAGCCTGAGGTCTGTTGCTAAGTCTTGTCTTGCTGCAGTAATGGCCCAGAAGGTGATGGTTTGTAGCAGCTCCCAAAAGAGAAAGCCAATTCCATTCAGCTTTTTAGGCTGGCACAATGGATGCAGCACCCGGGACACATCTCATTTTCCAACGTGTCCCTGCATCTCCTCCACTTGTTGATGTGGTTTCATATTCCAGTCATTGCCTGAGCTGCTTTCTACTCCCTGGGCTCTTAGAAGGAAGCAGGGTCATTTTCTTGTTCTGAGCCTGACAGAGAAGTAGTTAAGCTCAAAGCTGAGCAGAGGGTATTGCACTTCAGTTGGAGAGAAAAGAACCAAGACCAGAAATTCAGCACAATGGAGATGCTCCTTTTGCAGGAAGTAGCATTTCCTAATCTAATTGAGGGTGGGTAGTATTTCAAAGCTTCTCTCCGGCATTCTGGGAGCTGTGTGTTTATTTACCTGTTTTTGACAAATGAGATCTCAGAGCTATGAAACATACTCTGTGTCACTTGATTGGAAAGGCCCCTGAGAGAGAGAGAGGTTTTGCCTTCCTGGCAGTGTAAGCCAGGGATAACATTTCTTCCCTTTGGTTTGGAGGTTTGATTTAAAAGGAGTTGTGCATTTTTCAGACTGTGTCAAAGCCTGTAGGACATTTTGTTCTGCCTTTCAAGATCCCCAGCACAGCTTCTGATCCCTTTGCCCACTCTTGCTCGTGATTAATTTTACACCTATCCTGATAGGTGCAATGATGGCATCAATCTTTAAATAAAGGCCTGTCAAGAAGTGAAACAGACTAATGATTTTGTATGTAACCTCTCTGGAGAAAGTAATAGGGTACATTGGCCTCAGCCACTGTGATATTTTAAATCCCTTTGGTCAGAGTAAGAAATGAGCCCGAAAAGTCAGGGGGAAATGTGGAGAGGGTGCATGGAGATAGCCTGCTCTCCATCAGTGCAATTCCTGCTGAGAGAATGGATGTGAATCTTCAGGGAAGTGTGGAGCTGTCAGAAAAGCACTAGATGGGTACTGCACAGACAAGGAGGATCTAACCTGAAGCTAGCTGGGAGAAAGCATGAGAGGGAGGGATGTGCTGGCCCTTTTTCACTCTTCTCTGTTAGACAGGTCTGGCCACATCCTGCAAGGGTTTTCCTTGAGAAGGGGAGGCTGAAGAGAAGAGGGTAAAGGGAAAGAAAGGAGAGGATCCTTTCTCGGGTGGGGGGCAGGAAATTCCGGTGCTCGCCATCCCTGCTCCCAGTCTCTGAGAGCGTTTCTGCTGCAGCCTGTGGCACTTGCCCTGAGACCTGTTTGGCCTTGAACAGAAGCCTTGTTTCTGCTGTCCCTGCAGGGTGCCACCCTTCCTGTGAGAGCTGCACTGGCGAGGGTCCCTTGTCCTGCTCGTCCTGCGGCGCCAGCCTGGTGCTGTCCCACACGGGCGCCTGCGCTCCGCTCTGCTCCCTGGGCTACTACAGGGACCACAGCAACACCTGCAGACGTGAGTGCCTCTCCCCCAGCCCTCTCTCCTTGCCACAGGGCATTTCCCAACCTGGCTTTTCCTGCTCCTCTGCTCACTGTGGCTCTTGCCTGGAAAAGAAGGGTTTCGGGTGCCTAAAAACGTGATGTGAGTTGACAGAGGTGATGGGCTGCCTCAGGAGCAGAGCCTACAGCAGGGCTGAAACTTCAAAACAGTTGCAGTTTTGTTATTGAGCTCAAAAGAGGCTTTGTGTCCTGCTGTAAAAAGCTGCAGGAGCATTTGTGTAGGTTTCCCTGTGATGGATTCTGGACTTGATGAAGACTTGGCAAGTTGAGACCAGTTTTAGTCAGTCCTGACTGAGGCAAACCCCCTCCCCGCTGCACTGCCTGCCAGTACATGCCATGGAAGCTGCACTGTAGCATTTGTGTCCATTTCTCCTCATGTGAAACCCCAGGAGAAACGAGGTGCAGCTTGGTAGACACAGACCTGAGCTGATCCTAGTGGTCTGGTGAAATTGATCTGGTATTAGGTTATGTTTTATCCTGCTCTTGCTGTCCTTTGTGCATCTCTCAGGGCCTCCCTTTTCCTTTATTATTTTGCGTTCACTCTGACCCTGGGTCATTCCTCTCAAAAATTATTTGGCTTGATGTTCTAAAATTCAAAATGTTATGACCAAAAGATACAAAAAACTGGAAGAAGCCCTGCTTGAATTTTCCCACTATAATGCACACCCTAAAAATGAGTGAATGCTGAAGTGCTTTGGTCACTGTGAGCCTGAACACTGAGATCAGTGAAGGTCTGTGTTAGCCTGATTTAAGTTCTCCCAATTTATGACAAAATAACTCTGTTGCACCAAGTCCAGGTATCAGTGTCATCCTACCTAGACCCAATTTTGTCAGTGATGAGGCCCTGTAGGAGGAAACCGAAGTGGTTGTCAGCTTTACCTGCCTTTTGTTGAAATGGATGGTTGTCTTGGAACTATTATTTCCATCTGATCAGCAGAAATGGAGACACCTTCCATAAGTTCAAGGAAATAGCTGGAAGGACTTGTACCATTCTTCTATTGAGAAAAAAAAAGGGCATTCAATAATAATAATAAAAAAGAAAGTAATAAAAAATAGGAATTAAAAAAAATGTCCTGCCTGGTTTCCTACATGCTCAACAAAATCCTCAGTTTTCTCCTGCAGTAGGGATTCTCTTCTTGCTTGCTGCACCAGAATACCTCCTTTCCTAATTAACATGCCCCTTTCCTGTTGATAGCTCCTGCCTCAGGATATCAAGCTAGACTGGGAATGTTCATGAGGCCTGCACCCTTCCTGAATTTGGTTCAGGGGCTCAACTGCAAATAGATTTTTATTTTTTTTGCAAGCCAATTCAGCTACTCTAATCTCCTTATTGCAAATGGCTTTTTAAGAAGTGTTTGTAATCCTTGGAGCAGGGGGCTCAAGGCCAAGTGTGTTGGATTTTTGTCATTCCAGGTGTCACTTGTGCCTTTTCAAGTGCTGCTGATAAGCCAGGGAGATACAAATTGTCCCAGGCTGCTGGGAAACTGCCACTTGGAGGGAATGAAGATTGTTTAATGGGAGGTTGGCTGCTAGGCTGAGAAAATCTGCTCCCTCTTCAACATTTATTTTAGTCTCTTTGCACTTTTGAGGAACTCAGGGTTGGAATGAGGTTCAGAGAGATGCTGAGTGCACGTATGGGCCCTGGGAGATATTTTTAAACTCAATGACATCCTGGCCCAGGAACAGTGAGAAGCTTAACGAGTCCTTCACGGGCTTAAAAATGCAGATAGGGAGTCGTGCTGATAAAACAAGCAGACAGGTTTGCTTCCAGATACAGTTTTTGCTTACTCCTCTGGCATGCCTCCACGGGTAGCCAGATTTCTGTGGATTTAGACCTCATGTAGAATGTTTTACTGTATTTTTAATAGCTGGATCTTTGGAGCCCTTGAAAAAAGTAATTTTTTCATGTAGTGTTTCTTAAGTGAGGAAAAATCGGAGTGGCACCAGAGCACCTAAAAGCAGCTGCTTGATTCTTGAGGTGAACATTTTGCTAGAAATCGTTTGTGAACAATAAAATGCAGAGCTTCTGTTACATTCTTTAGAGAACTGTTTTGAAAAACCCTGTGTTCTTCCTTCAGGGAGAGCAAAGTGGGTATTTTCACATTTACTTTGGAGGTTTCTTGGTTATAAAACTGTGTTTTGAATGAACATGTCAGTATTTATCTCCCAAACTGTTAGCACAGCCTCCTGCAAAGTTTGGTTCCTGGACATCAAAGAGGTGAGTTGAAATATTCTGAACCTCTGGACTTTGATCCTAGATTCAGTAAATCCCTGAATTATTTTTTTCCTGGCATCTTTATAGCTCCCTGCAGCTCCAGAATTTCACACTGTGCGCAGATAAAAAGGTGCAAACGTTAAGTGAAATTAAATGGGCCTTTGGTCCCACCAAGGATTGCAGCAGTCTACTCTGCTCTCCAAATTTGTGTGTTTCAGTTGTACGAAAAAGGAAATTTTAAAAAAACAGAGGCAGGGAAAGTTCTTATTTAGGGATTTGGATTCAGGGTCAGTGTTTTACCCTGACCTGTCCAGAGGGAAGTAAGAAGCAGCGTGGGGGGACATTCCAGCCTATTCCAAATGGAGCGAGGCTCTTGACGGAGAATGTGAAAAGGAACAAACCAAGCAAGCGCCCTGGCGTCTCCACAGAGGACAAGAGGAGTGGCAAGGCTGCAGGGTGACAGCACCAGGAGTGAGCCTGTTTTTCCTTGTGTTCCCGCAGCGTGCAGCAGCCAGTGCCGGAGCTGCGACTCGGCCGCCGGCTGCACGGCGTGCAGGGATGCAGCCAAGGTCCTGCTCTTTGGGGAGTGCCGCTACGAGAGCTGTGCTCAGCAGTACTACCTGGATTTTTCCACCAACACTTGCAGAGGTGAAAAATGCCTTGCTGGTTTCAGAGGGGAAAAAAAAAAAGGAAAGAGAAAAAGGAATAAATGCAAGTGCCTTGGCTAAGAACCCGTTAGATGGCAGCGGGAGCCGTGCAGGTGGCCTGCTTTAAAAAGGGTGTGGGAAGGGGAGAATTGTTCAGTGACAGGTTGCTTGCAAGGTTTCTGCAGGTTTTTTTTGCTTTTTGGGCAGCCTGCTGTCACATACTTGAGCCTTTCAGTGGAACAAGATGATTGCAAATCGCTCTCTTGTAAATGATTTTGTAACTGAGCCAGGAAAGTTTTCAGGGGTCAGGTCCAGCAATTCATTTAGTCACGGGTCAGCTGATAACGAGTGAGCTTGCCAGGCTGAGTCTCTTTTCGGGGGCTTATCTGGCCTCCTGTGCTTACCTGTCTCTCTCTGTGTCTTGCTAAATCCTGCATCGGGGATGGCTGCAGAAACAGCAGTTTGGAGTGATTTAAAAGACACGTGACTTGAAAGATTTCCAGAGCTCCCCAGCAGAGTGTTCCATGATGGGAATAAGGGGTGCTTTCCCACTGCTTGTAGACCCCAAGATCTAGGCCCTTGTGCAGGGTGAGCACCCCAGGAAGGGCTGCCCTGAACTCATTTCTGCTTTCCTCCAGAGTGTGACTGGAGCTGTAACGCCTGCAAAGGTCCCCTGAGGACCGACTGCCTGCAGTGCATGGAAGGCCACGTTCTCCACGAAGGAGCTTGTGTGGAAGAGTGCCCTCCAGCTTTCTACCAGGAATCAGACACGTGCCAGAGTGAGTTGTCAGGGAGCATTCCCTCCTTGTCTCCCTGCTTGTCTCCCAGGAGCTGCCGTGCTGAGCTCTTTGCCTGTGTCTCTCCAGAGTGTGACCAGCCCTGCCTTCGGTGCCACCAAGCAGACAAGTGCAGCCTCTGCCCAGCCCCGTTCTTCCTCCTGGGCAGTGCCTGCGTTCCCAAATGTGGGCAGGGATATCATGCAGACGAGGCGCAGCGCCAGTGCACAGGTGAGCTTGGTGCAGGCACGGTGGGCAAATGAGGAAGGAACTGCTTGCCACCTTTCATCATGGCTCTTTGCCCACTGTCCTGACTCTTTTGTCAGGTGGGTAAGACACTCGTGGTGGTGTGCCTGCTCTGAGCCTGCTCTGAGCTCTGCGTGCCAGTGGCTGCGCTGCTTTTGCGGTTTTGAGACTGAGGCTGGTTTTGTCTCAGTGGGATTGTGCTTTCCATCCCATGCAGCTTGTCCTCCTGGGTGCCTGGAGTGTGACAGTGGCAGCCTGTGCCACCTCTGTGACAGCAGCACGTTTCTGAAGAATCAGATCTGTGTTTCTGCCTGTGGCCAGGGTTTCCATGGCAATCCACGGACCAGAGAGTGTGAGGAAGGTGAGTGTCTCTCAAGAGGCAGCGCCATTCATCATCAGTGTAAAGCCAGTGACAAAATGTCTTGGGGGAAATCCCTTCCTGAATCAAGCTGACTGGTTACTTATCCATTCTTAATTCTAAATGAAGACTTCTGGTCTGTCTGTCTGCAGCTGGCTTTCAGTTCTGTGATGGGGAAATCAAGGTGGGAAGTGATTTGCCCAAGTCCTGGTGGGGATTGGGATGGATTGCAGTTCACCTGGGTCAGGAATGAACAGGCCACCCAAAAAATAGTGCTGACAGGCATGATGCCAGCACAGCCCGTGGTGATTCCTGCACTAACACTTGTCCCTCCTCTCCCTTCAGGCAGCAGGCATCCCCGTGTGAGCAGCACCCTGAGGGTGGCCATTGGCAGCGTGCAGCCCCTGGAGCCGGCCCTGCTGGGCTGCGATCCGGCCGCTGCCCGGGGCCAGCCGCAGTTCCAGGTGGACAGCATTCCCTCCACCGGCCGGCTGGTGATGCTGCAGGCCGGCCGGGAGGTGCCGCTGAGCCCCGGCCAGCGCTTCAGCTGCGCCGACCTGCGGGACAGGAGGGTTCGCTTCGTGCACGGCGCAGAGGAGCCCAGGTGACTCGGGGGAAGCTTCTTGCCTCGCAAAAAAATTGTTGTATCTTGAGAACGGGTATTTCCTTCTTCCTTGGGAACATTCCTACAGGGAGACACACTTCCCACTGCTGCTAGATTGACTTGCAGCATACTTACACTGTACCGTAGTGTAACTGGTGCCGTAAAACTTCTCAGTTCGTGGTAGAAGAGGTGACCCAGCTCCCAAACCTGCAGTGCTTTTGGGGTGCAGCAATCTGTCCCATCCTCAGGACACTCAGCTGAGAGTTAAAACTGCCATATTAGTCTGATGGTTACCACAGTTTCTTGACATTGTGAGGAAGATGCTCAAGTGATGTCACTGCTGTGCTCTCTGGCATAGTTTGCCTTCAGCCATTCCTGGTTTGCCTCCAGTGTGAGCTCTGTTAGTTGCATGGAATAATTAGTGCTGATTAGTAGCTGGCAAAGCTCACACAGCAAGGGTGTTGCAGGGAAGCAGATTTTTCCTGCAGCCAGGCAATAAGCCAGCCATCCTGCCAAATTTCACGCTTGATTTGCATCACCATAAAGCCTTGGCACCAGAGTGACGTGGGTGGAACTGCTCTAAATTTCTGGCTGTATGAATCAGGGAGGTTTTCCATCAGAATCAGATCTGAAGAAGACTTTCAGTGTGTCCTGTTGCCAAGGGTTAGCTGGTGTTCACCAGACTTCAGGCATATGTTCCTGCTTTTTTTTTTTTTTTTTTTTAAGTCTACCTGGTAGTCACCACAAAATGTGAGCATCTTGTCTTTGCTACTTTATTGCTAAATATGACTCTATTTATTATTTATACTGTTACTTTAAACTTCAAGGTGTTTGGGTGGCATCGCTGAAAAGTAAATGGGAAGGAAAATTCCTGGCAAGTCCTAAAGTCCTCACTTATCTGGATAAGCGAGGTTTTTCTTTAGCAGCGAGCGGCTGGCATTTAGAATTGGCACTTTATCTTGGGAATGCCATCCAGGGTGGATAACGTTACTCAAAGGGAGATGAGGGTATATTATCACACAGCTAAAGGTGCTTTATTGCCTGTTGTGACTGTTGTGAATCTTCAGGAAAAAATACTATAAAAATGTAATTGAAGAAAACTTGAGCTAAAGCTTCTGTCACTGAGCCAGTCATTTTTGCTGAATATATAATGTGCTTATCATTACTGAGTCCTGGAAGAGTACTTCATTAATTTATATTATCCTCTGTTTTGGCTTGCTGGGGACCTGTTTAGGAAAGGACAGTTTTCCTTGAAGGTCAGTGACCAGCAGTCATTCTCCCACCTTGAGGTGATCAACATTCAAGCCTTCTCCACACAGGTAACAAAGCCTGGAAACAACCCCAAATTTGGTACCATTTGAGGTTTCTTGCAGGGGTAACAAAGGAGCTGGGCAGAACTTGAGCAGGGGCTCAGATCAGGCAGATTTGGCTCAGCTCTTCCTTAGGGGTGGTGGCCAAGAGTCACCTGGAGGAAAGGGACTTGGGGAATTGACTGGAGAGGTTGGCCTGTGTCATTTTGCTTGTGCAGGGAGTTGCAGCTGTGCAATCACAGAGCAATTATCAGCGAGGGCTGAGGAATCCCTACTGCTCCAATTGTCCTTTGGATCTGGTGATGCTCCAGTTCAGCCTCTTGCTGCAGGCCAATTGGGCCAGGATTGATCCTGATGGCAGGAGAGCTTTGACACTCAGGTTCAGTGCTCTGTTCTGGGACAGCTGGGAATTAAATCAGCACGAGCTAGCTAAAGTGTGCCTCTTAAACTTCTCACCACTTCTGGGCAGGGGGATGGTACTGCCAAGTGTCTCCTGAATTATTGTTATTTAAAGTCTATGGCACAATCTGTTGGTCTCACCCCAGGGAGGGTACAGGCACCTGAATGGGTTCCAGGTTTCCAGGGAGGCTTTGCACCTTGCACTGAGCTTGTTCCAGTGTGGAAAGCTCAATCAGGAGTTGTGACTACTTGGCATATCCTTGCAAATAGAGACCCCTGAAGTGCAAAAGAGCATCTGCTACTCTTAAGGCCATTTACATCCTCAGAGGGGCACCAGATGACTTGACAGAACTCTTGAAATGCTGTCTCCTTCCTGCCTACAAGCCTGGCTCAGCATCCACCCTCCCCATGAGTAATTCATATTCCATAGTAGTCATTCCCCTAACTTCTGGAAATTAGAAGTGCTCTGGTTTGTCCTTTAGAACAAGACAAACTGTGGGTTTTGATCCTGCAGTGTTTATATTGATTCTGGCTGGTGCTGAGATCTTGGCTCAGCCTAATCTCTTGTCTGCCTCAGTAGGACGTTCACCTAAGTAAGAGCTGCAGTCACTGCCCCAGAATACATAAGTGAAATGTAATGATAGGAATTCTGGCTGTTGATCCCTAAGAACCCTGGGAAGCTGTGCACAGGTGAGGTGGCCCCTGATGGATGTTCCCAGGGCTTTGACTTTGTCTCTGTGGGAACGCCTCCCTCCCGAGGCACTGCATTACCCATGGCAGATGATGTTTATTGGGATCAATAGACACTGCAGATTAAAACTTTTCTTGATGACAAAGAACTGGAGAACTAATTTAAACCAGCAGACTGGTAGAAGGTCTTTGGTAGAAGTTGAGTAAGGCTGTGGGGAGTGTTGGAAATGAAATAAATACTGAGGATGAAGACACCCGGTTTTGCTGTCATCTCAAAAGGCTCATGAAGATCAGCTAGAGTCAGGTGCTTGCTATATAAATGCCCCAAGTTTTTGCATTTCTTAAGTCTAATGTGGCATGAGAATCTTCTTTTAAAGATTCAGGGACTAATTCAGTTTAAATGCTAAATATTATTAGACCTGCCCACTGGGGGAAAGGGTGTGGAGAGTGATTCTCTGGACATTTCTAGGGATGAAGTGAGCTGATGGCCTTATCCCCAAACCTTTAATTCCAGCCTTTGATCATGATCCAGTCTCCCAGGCTCAGCAGACACCTCAGAGCTGCTTCTGTGTTGCAGGCACCGTACGTGTTCAGGAACGAGCCCCTCCTCGTCGGCAGGGGCCAAACCGGCACCGTGTCGCCGCTGGTGCTGGGCGTGGGGGACAGTGACAACCCTCAGGACGTGGTGCTGGCGGTCCTGGAGCCCCCCCGGCACGGCAGGCTGCTCGGGGCCCCCGGGGACCCTGCCGCCTTGCGCCTGGCCGAGCTGGCGGGCGGGCGGCTGCGCTACGCCCACGACGGCTCCGACAGCCGGCAGGACGCGGCTCTGCTGCAAGTGAGCGACGGGTACCACTTCCAGAACGTCCTGCTCCACTTCAGGATTGCTCCCGAGGTACGTGCTGGCACCTGAACCCCGGCAGGCTGGAGGAGCGCCGCTCTGTGCCTGGGGTGTCGCTAAGCCCGAGTAAGCGGCCGGAGGAAGTAGTGCATTGATTGGGTTTTGGGGGTCGCCCGATTTTTGGTCTCTGATGGCTCCAGTAGTTCAGCTTTGCTGATTCCAAGTCCGTAGTTGCTTGATAAAAGGTAATAAACTGTAATAAAGCAGAAGGAGAAAAGCTGAAGATACCTTCATTCCTTACTAATGTGAAAGAGTAGCACAAAGTAGAGCTGTCATTAGAGCTGTCATTAGAGAAGGTCACGGTCTGCAGCCTTTTATGCCGAGATCTGACCCAGTGCCTTGGAGTCCCACCCCTTGGGAAGGAGCTAGGAGGAGATGGCATTGCCCCTCTTTGGCCCTCTCTGCTGTTGGGAGGTGTCTTTCAGGGCAGCTTGGCAGGACAGTGTGAAGGGAGCTTGGCGAGCATTCCGTATGGCTGTGGAGCTCTGCACAAGGAGGCACTGATCCCATCTGGACCCTGCAGGTTCCCCTAAAGCCATGGTGGTAATTAATGTTAATTAGTGCTGTGACTCACACAGCAGCCTGGGGATGAAAAAGGAATTGCTTTCAAGGCTGGTGCTGGTATTAGACTGCTGGAATAAGAGGAGCCCTGCCTGTGGTTTTCACCCAGAGCGTTTCCATGGCCCTAAGGAGCCTGAACAGGATCACAGGGACTGTGAAAATGCTTGGACACCACTCTGTGGTCTTGGTAACACCTTTTTTTCCCCCACGGCTGATTAAGCAGGTTCTTGTAAATGCCAGTGAGGGTGAATTGCTGAGAGTGGTTTCTTTCATTATCCTGTTTTGTGCTCCCTTGTCTCTCCTTATCGTTCCACATTTCTCTGTGCAGCACTTGGCTGCAGAGGAGAATGAAGGTGGTCACAGAGGTGACAGCAGGGCAGCTTTTAGGGCTTTTTCCAGTCCCTTTGGTTGCTAATGGCTGCTTTTCCCATACAGACCCTTTGCTGTTGCAGTCTGAACAGGGAGATAGAAGCCTTTCTTTTCTGAGAGGCCAAGGGGAACACAGAAAAAAAGGCAAAAGATGTTTATTTTAAGGGTATCCCTCACCTCTAGAGATCCAGCTAAGGGAGGCCTCCAAGGTATTTGCAAGGCAGCTGACCTTGCCCTGCCTGGGAGCAGGTAGATGAAAACACTTTTACACGTTAAAAATATTTTTTAAATAGATTACCAAGCAAAAAGAGCTGTCTCAGGAGTCTGTTCTTATTAACAAGCAGCATGAAAGCCATGTGGGAATGATACCACAACGTGCTGGATGGGTTTGATGTGGCCAGTGAAGGAACACAGAGTCATTTAGTGACCTAAGAGCTGGAGGTTTCCATGTTTCTAACAAACCCCCAGCGTAATCAGAGTACCAAATAGGTGGGTGCACAGCAGACATGCCAAAAAGGAGCTCAGAAATCATCCTGTAATGTGGTTCCTTTTCACAAACATCTTTTTAGCTCTCTCTCCTGCCTCTGTGGCAGATGCAGAAGAACAGAGCAGTGAGTCATGTATCAGTTTGGGGGCTGATTCTGTGGAGTAGCAAGTGAGGAGGGAGGTGATCCCTTAGATGGAGCAGTCGGGATTTTGACTGATCACACGGTTCAAGGAGAGCTGCAGCCAGAGCCAGTTTCAAGGTGAACGTGCAGAAATCCACCAGAGAAGTCACATTACATCAGCTGGCTTATAAGAAGGGACTGTGGCATGGAAGAGGTCACAGGGATTTCGGTGACCTGTCCCAACAAAGCAAATTAGAGCCAAAAAGAGCTGATGTAATCCTTGAATGCCAGAGTAGTGTTACTGAAATAAAAGGGAACTGTAGTGAAACTATTACTGGAATCCAGTGCTGACATCTACATTTCAGGAAGCTTAAATTAATACTGGACAAAAAAAAAAAAAAAATTAAAAAATGCCACAGGAATAGTTTGAAGGTTAGGAAACCCACCAAGTAACTGAAGACTTGGGTGGATGCTCAGAGAGAATGAGAATGGTGGTAAAAGAAAAAATTATGGAGGGAGACTTGAGTTGAGGGTCAGCAGCAGGAAATTAGGAATTAGAGGATGAGGTCAGTTCTCCAGGCTGGGAATGGGGTCTGAGGGATACAGCAGGAGATTTCTTCAGCCAGACAACCAGGGTGGAATGCCTAGGAATTGCAGAATACTCTCCTTGCCCCTCTCTTTTCCCTCGGAAGCGCCGTTGCCGTTGCTCGCGTGTCAGTCAGCCTTTCCCTGCTGTCCCCGCCTGCAGGGTGCCAGGAGCCCCCGGCTGGTGACCAATTCCCTGGTGTGGGTGCCCCAGGGAGGCATGCTGCAGATCTCCAGCACCATCCTGCACGCCGAGCTGCCCGGGGCCCGCGACTCTGACATCACCTACACCATCACCGAGGAGCAGCCCCGACACGGTAAATGCCCTGCAGTGCTGTGTGCACGGCTGGGGGAATAGCTCCTGGGAACGGTGGGCTGGCTGTGTGTGCTCACCTCATCTTTTCCCACCTCTCACGGCTGTGCAGAGTAACAAAGCACTTTTGCCCTTCCTGATGGTCTGTGTTCCTCCAGTGGTGGTGGAATCCTGGCGCGCTCACCGCCCTGAGAGAGCAGAGTGTTAGTGCCCAAAGATAATCCTGCACGGTGAATGCCTGCCTTGAGGAGCACAGAGCAGTACCTCCCTCCAGAAACTGCTGAGCAGAAGCTCAGTTTGAAGAATTCCCTAGATTCTGTGACTTTTGACTGAATTTGTCCCGGAGGAAGGGGTTGCAGACCAAAACAGGATTTGGTGATGTGGTTTGGATCTGTAGATAATTCTTGTCCCCAGATTCCTTCTGAGAGGCTCTGAGCTCAGCTCTCAGAGCAGTGGCTTTCACCAGCAGCCCCATGCTTAGGATGGATCTTCCGGGCACAGGGAAGGGGGAGCGTGGAAGGTTCTGGGATTTGTGACCAAGCTATAAATGGAGAAACACAGGATGAAAAAGAGTTGTCATGTGGAGGGAAACGAAATATGGAAAGAAAAGAAAAATGCTCTTTTCTTACTCAGCATCACAGTTTTCTTCACAAAATCCCTGTCTTCGAATAACATGTTGTGCACTTCTAAGAAATGATAGCACATTTAATTTGCTGACCCAAGAAAATGAGAGCATCCCTCTAGCAACATCTATGTGCTTTTTGATTTCCTTTTGCTGGGAGGACAGGCTGGTTTCCATCAGCTGCCAGCACCTGATGGAAGCAGAGATAATGAGAGTTTTGCAGTTTAGGAGAGAAGTAATTAATTTGTATTCCCCCTTTAGTTTTCTGCAGATGAACGTCTGTCTTCCCATTTTTAATAAGCATTTACATGAAAACAGGAATTTTTCCCCGAGGAGCTTGTCTCCTGCTGCCTAACCCTAACTAAAATTTATAATCCTGTATTTGTAGCACCATAATTATTGCTGCTGTGATTAATTGCAGTGATATAAACAGGTTCGTAGCTGCAGGAAGAAGCAGCAGAAATCAATGATCTCCAAAATTTTATCTGAAATACTGTTTTGCCGAAAGGGAGGGAAAAAGTTAGAGACAGAAATGTGGAAAATTGGTCCTGAATCCAGGAAGCTTATCTCCCTAACTTAGTCTGTGGCTAATGGGAGAGATAGTCATACCTATAGAAAGTATAGAATTTGATTTTTAGGTTTTTGGGGGAACTCCCATGAGCAAAACCATAAGATCTGGAATGTAATTAGGGTACTGACAAAGGAATTTTCGCCCAGAGTTGGAGGATCGAATGGAAGTGTGATATTGCATCTTGCTGAATTACTTTTTTTTTGTTGCTCCAGCTTTTCAAGGGTGGTCTGGGGAAATGAAATGGGAGAGCTTGGGATGGGTGATTCACATACCAGAGTGATTAATTATCAATCAGCAGGATTATCAGCCCGTTTAATGGCATTAATTAGCAAGATATCCCAATGTCACCGGGATGTCTCAATGTCTGCCGATGGCTTTTGCGAGCTCTGCTGCGGTATTTCTGTCGCTTGATGCTGGACACGTGGAAACAAGCTCGGAGTGGCTGGGCATTTGCCTTGGCCGCTCCTTGGCTCGCTGCCTGTGCTGTCCCAAGCCCTGTGCTGTCCCTTGCCTTTCCCAGGGGAAGTGGTGCTGCTGGTGCCCATGGCGGCGGATGGCCCGGCGGGCTCCTGGCAGCTCTTGCCCGACGGACGAGCGGCCTCCCCCACCACCTCCTTCACCCAGCAGGACATCAGCGACGGCATCGTGTGGTACAGGCACTCTGGAGCCGAAGTGGAGAGTGACTCCTTCCAGTTCCAGGTATTCCTTGTCAGGACATGGCCCTTCCCTGGAAATACCAGCTGGCAGCTCTCTGGGTGGGGGACTCCGCTCGTGTCCTGCGAGGCTGAGTTTCAACAGTGACACAGCTGTGTGTGTGTGAATACATTCTGGCAAACACACCACCCTCTCATAAAACCCAGAATATTTACACCCAGTGAAAAACGTTCCGAGCGCCTTTTTAAAAATTGGTGAGCCCCAGAGCCACACAGCCCTTGGTTTCTAAGGTAGTAATTTCATTTTGGCTTCAGAGCCCTCCGTCTTGCAAACGGGCCAAAAGGTAGAAATACTCCCCAGCAGCTGGGAGACTGAAATAAATCCCCACTCCCCACAGGTTTAAGAGCCATCAAATTGCTCAGACAGGCCCTGGCTGTTTGCTGGGAGGGTTTCAGAGCCTGCCCTCAGTAAGCCTACGTGAACACTGGCACGCAGTGTTTGTTACATCTGGTTTACAAGGCAGAAGCAATTACTGTAGCACAGCAGAGGCAATTAAGGTAATTTCTAAAGTAATTAACATAAGTGATAACGAGGAATTTGTGAGCGTCAGTGTTGAACAAGCTAATCTTTGGCTTAATTGCTGCATTCCTCTCATGGACTATGCATTTTGCATGAGTTGAGTGTTTGGGTTTAGTATCTCAGAGCAGCAGCAATGACTGTACAGAGAGCTCAGAAAGTGGGCTGGGAATACCTGGTCGCATCAGGAGACCATGGCACCCCTGTCCAAGTCCAAGCCTTAACTTTGGTTTGGGACATTTCAGGGCCAACACGTTGTTTTCATTGGTTTTAGGACAGAGCAGGTACAGCAAATGGCTAAAATGACATTGTTCCTTTCATCAGAGCTTACATTTTTATTTTCTAAAGATGAAGCTTCAGGATGTTCACTTATCCATTCCTGTGACCTTTCCTTCCCAGGTGTCCAGCTCTGCCAGTCCACAGACCAGCCTGGAAAGCCACGTGTTCAACGTTGCTGTTCTGCCTCAGACTCCCAAGGCCCCTCAGCTTTCCCTCGGCTCCTCTCTGCACATGGCTGTAAGTGACACCACCACACACAAGGCTGGAGTAGGAATGGGAAAAAAACAGATGAGAAGAGTAACTGGGCTGGGGGGTGCAGAGTATACCCATGAAAAGCTGAAAAACTCAGTAGTAGAAGTGATGAATGTCCAGACTGGAAAGGAGAGGGGGAAAGAGAAGCAACATTAATGTTTTATGGAATTCTTACCCTTTCCTGAGAAGCCAGGAGGAATGGCAAGAGAGGAAAAACTGTGGCTTAGACCATAATGAATGGGGGTTGCTAGTAGTTCCACCTGATCCAACCTGCAGCTCTGGGAATGGCAGTTTGCAGGAGAGGGGTCTCTCCAAGGTGGTTCCTTCCCTGGCTGTCTGGATTGGAAAGAGGACATGGAGTGTCACGTCGGTTTGGTGGGTGCTCAGGATGTGGTGCAAGCCTTCCCTCTGTGTTCCCATCACCTGTGATGGGTGAAGTCCAGCTGTCCCCTCTGCTTCTCCCGTTCTGCCTGCCAGCCATGGGGCCAGGAAGGGCACAGGAAGCAGTGGAGAGGGATTAGTGGGAAGCCCGTGGCACAACAGCCTTGTCAAGGTTTGAAATAGTGGTGAACTTTCCTGGGTGATAATGAAACATGGTCAGACTGCTACTTGGAGCCATTCATCTTCCCGCTCCTGACTTTTTGTTGTTGTCATTATTGACAAAATGGATGGGAGAGATGTCTGGCAGAGCCACACAGCACTGGGCTTTATAGCTAATTACTCCCCACAAAATTCAATAGGGCCATAAAACACCTTTTACCTCACCACCTGCGAGTCCCACCTTTGGGAGAGACAAATAGGCCTTGGAGGCAGCGAGGAAGAAACATAACCTTCAATCTTTCTGTCAGAAAATCCCACTTCCCTACCCCAGTGTGATGGAGCTCTGTTCATTCATCTTCAGACTCCTTCAGAGTGAGTCTTCTAAAGCTGAGAGGAAAGCACAGTACTTTGAGTCCTCCCATCCCTCTTGTCTTGACTTGGACTTGTGCTGCTGGGAAAGGCCAAGGGAAGTTTGATGACTCTTTTGTTAAACTGGATACAACGCCTATATTGGTTTTTCTTCCATCAAGTTAACCTGCTTCCCCCATATTGGTAACCTTCCATGTTCCAAAGCAGGCTATTTAAGTGCTCAAATCCTTAATTTAGCTTGTTCTCTCCCTGTTTTGCTCAAGATTATGAAATGAGCTGGATGCTTTTCATACCCAGCTGAGCACTTTAATTTGTTAATTCTGCAGGATTAAGGTTCATGAACACGTGGAAATTAACTGGTTTTGGGCACTTAAGTCTCTTCAAGCAGCACTGTAATTCCTTTAAGGCCCTGCCTGCCTTTGGTTCATGATAATCTTGTTATGGAAGGATCAGAGCAATTTTAGTCAGGTTTAAAACAAAAGGGAAAGCTTTGGTTCCTCTGTATTGCAACTGAAGGGGCTGAGTCATTTTCAGTCATTTTCTTTTAAAAGAGAATGCAGTCCAGCCACATCAGACTATAGGAGAAAACTCCACAGACAATAAACGTGTTCATTGAGGGAGTTCTTGATCAAACTGGGTTGTCCTTTGTCTCTTTTTAATTGCTGTAGGCCAAAAGAGAAACGTGACCACCTGTGAGCGTGGAGGTTGTGCATCTGCAGGGGACAGGGGGTCAGGTTCAGGTTTCACAACTGGGCCTTCACATCTCAGGACTGTCCTGTATTTAACTAGAGCAAAGCAAATTCTCTTTCAATGCATTTTTGGGTGAATCTTCCCATGTCTCTGGCCTTGGTGCTCATGGTCTGATGTGTTTATTGAGGTGCTGGAGGACCGTGTGACAGTGATTGAGCCCCATCACCTCTCCTTTGTAGACCCGGAGGTTCCCAGTGAGAAAATCCTGTACAACGTGACTGTGCCTCTCCTTCCTGGGCAAGGCAAGTGACCCTGCTGCTGCTGCTGCGTTCATTGCCACGTTTCTGAGCACATCTCCTTCTTCCCTCGGAGTAGCCTCTTTCCTTAGCTTTTAAACACCTTGTTCCTTAACCCCGTTTCTTTGGCTTCTTTAGGAACGTGCTGCAGGGCTCAGACACTTTTTGCTGCTGTCTGAATAATACTGAATGTTGTGTCCCCTGGCTCTCTGTTTCCCACCCTCAAGTGAGAGGTTCTGTGAAGAAATGCCCAAGTGAGGAATCTCTGTTTCATTTCTCCCGTCCTCCATGCAGTTGCATCCGTGTGACTTGTTCTTGAAGTGGTCCAAAGAAGTACCCGAAGGGGAAAGCAAAGGAAGCTGTGGAATCAGGTGGAGCGATGGAGTAATGAAGCCCTCCTGGTAATGCTGGTGTCTCTGCATCCACAGGTCTGGTGGAGCACAGGGACAGGCCTCTGTCCCCAGCCAGGTACTTCAGCCAGGCCGACATCAACCACGGCAGGATCGCTTATCGTCCGCCGGCCGCCGCTCCTCACCTCCGGGAGATGACGGCCTTCTCCTTCGCAGGTGAGATCGCAGTGCTCCTGCAGGGCTGGGACACCAGCTGCACTGCTGCTGCTCCTCCTTGCTGGGCAAAGGCTCTGCCCAGTTCAACGTCAGCACTTGCTGTCCCCCAAATCCTCTGAGTCCACGTCCAGGCGTGCTTTCCTGTCCTGACCACAGCCGCTCTGTGCTTGTGTTTGTCCCGCCAGGTCTCCCGGAGTCCGTGAGCTTCCGATTCACAGGTATGTCAGCCACTTTTTCTTTCCTGGCCAGAGCAGGTTTCTTCCTTCTTTTGCCCTTCCCATTGCCTGTTGCCCCTTGGCCTTTGTTCTGCTGCAGGCACACCTGTGGGCGCTCAGTAGGAATTTCTGGAAATGCATGTGCCTGGGGAATATTGATTTGTCTGGTTCTCAGCAGTGTTTTACAGAAGCTGAGCTGCAGCTTGCTAGAGACTTCTTTTTCCAGTGGCTGCCTGGAATCAGTCCTAAAAGCCTGATTTATCCCTGTTGTCCCCCCAGTGTTAACAAGGAGTTTTACGCTCTCATTTTTTTAAATACAGCATGGAGACATTTCTGCAATTTAATTGCCACAGATAAGCTGCTTGCTTGTTTAACACATCCTTCTTGTTTCCATGTGCTTTCTGGCTTCTCCCAGCAAGGAGAAGTCCATGTTCTGAGTCAGGAGCAGAGAGAAATGCTCCTGGCAGAGATGAAGTGTGTGTGTGCCCACAGACAAAGGTGGGAGATGAGCCAGCGATGTGGGATGGTGGTTTTTGTACAGACAAGTGAATTTCCCAGGTGAAGGGCCCCTGCAAACCCAACCCTGCACTCAGGCATGGTTTCTGTCTGTGCCTAGTGTCTGGTGGGGAGCACACGAGCCCGGAGATGGTGTTTGTCATCCACCTGCTCTCTGCTGAGCAGCAGCCTCCGGTCTTCCAGATCGCAGCTCCCTTCCTGGAGGTCAGCCAGGGGGGCAGAGCCACCATCGGTGAGTGGGGTGCATGGGGCACGGTCTGGGGCTCAGCTCACTGCCAGGAGACCTAGCTTCACTTGCCCAGGGGTCACTTCAGAGCCACTCTAGGAGAGAATTCCCTGACACAGCCTGAGCGTCATCAGGGCACAAACTATTTCCATGGAGCTCGCAGCTCTTGGGCTAGGGCAGCTCCAGAATTACTTACCTTTCTTGTCCTGACTGAATTACAGGGGCTTTTTTGGCTCCATTCACACCAGCTGTGCTCTCTTTCCCTGGCACAGGGATCCAGTTGGCTGTAAGTGACACGGATACAGCTCCTGAGGGTCTTTTCTTTGAGCTGGTGAAACCTCCCCATCACGGCATTGTGCTCAAGTACAGCGCAGATGTGCAGGAGCTCATGAGAGCAGGTGAGTGGAGCAAAGAGTTTTCCTCAGTGCAGGAGAGGGGTCAGCCTGGCTGGTTTAGGTGAGCAGGAGGAGACAGATGCCCCTGGCAGACCAGGATGCATCCATAGGGAAGCCTTATCTAGCTGTGAGCTCAGGAAGCAGCTGGGAAGAAAAGGAGGGTTGGTGCCTTCCTTGAGAATCGCAAGGAGTCGCTGGAACTGGGAAGGTCACAGCTTTTCCCCTGTCTTGCCAGCTGATTAATAAACTTCCTCATAACTCACAGCCCTGGCAGGATGGCATTAAATGCCAGTTTAGTTCCTGACTGAGGTAGTTTGAGTTGGATTCCTGCTCTGAGCAGAGCCTTTCTGACTCTGGTGTCTCCTCCCTGGGCAGGCGACACCTTCACCTACGAGGACGTCACCCGGAACGCTCTGCAGTACGTGCACGATGGCTCAGCAGCGGCAGAGGACAGCATGGAAATCTCTGTCACCGACGGTGTCACCACGGTCACCACGGTGCTGCGGGTGGACGTGTCCCAGCTGGACACCCACGGCCCGCAGCTGGCCCCGGGCTGCCTCCTGGCTGTCACTGTGGCCAGCAAAAGCTCTGTCACCCTGTCCCGGCAGCACCTGGCTTACACGGTGGGTTTTCATCTGGTCCTAAGCCCGGAGAATGCTGCCAGGCCCCCTTTCCTTATCCCCCACACACCTCTCTGCTGTCAGTGGGGATTCTGGCTAGAGAGCTCAAGTTTTGGCTGCTGCCAAGAAGGGGATAACAGGCTCTTTCATCCCACAGGGATTTAAGGTTATCCCCATTTGACTGTAACAGAGGTGAACTGCCATGCTAAACATGAGAACCTAGTTAATCCCAGATTTTTCTGCCAAACAGACTTGCTAATAGAGCACGTGGATTTGCCAAGTGTTAATCCCTTGAAGACTTCGGCCCCCTCACCCACCTTTTTCTGGGCAGATCGGAAGGGGGAGGGAATAAACAACCCCAGGATGCTGCAGAGCTTGGTGGATTGAGGTGGTCCCAGGGCTTGTGTGCTGTGCAAGAGTTATCCTGCTGGTGACATTCCCAGGAAAGCTCTGTACTCCTTGCAGATGATGTAGCACCCTCGTGAGGGAGGAGAGATGGCAGTACAGCTGTGATGCTGGAGAGACCTGAGCTGAGAGAGGCTGACTGTCAGAGAGATGACTGGGAATTTTTCTTTCTTTTTTTTTTTTTCCAAGGGATCAGTCTAGATACAAGTCTGAAATCTGTCCTGTCCTCCTCTTAAGGAGGAAGGCTGACAAGGGAGATGCTGATGTTTAATCTGAATAAGAGCACAGATAGGGAAAAGAAGATTTCACTCCTGACCCATATGCTCAGGATGTGTTGATTTCTGCTCTGGGTCTTATTTTTCAACCACCTAACAAAATTCTTCTAAGAAAGATGACGTCTGAGTTGTGATATCACCGTGTGGGTGTACTTAATGTGGTTGAAAAGAGGCAAAATCAGCTTTTAGTTCACTGTGAAATACTTTGAGAATGTAAATACCAGGTTTGTATCTGGGAGACTGTGTCAACGTGATTCAAGGACACAGAGAAAGCCTTGCTGAGCTAAGAGGAAATGAAAATACATTTTGTGGTATGCTTTGAAAATGCCAACCCTCCTGACTCTCTTCTCATGAGCAGAGCTTCATTTAACATTCATCTGTGGGTCTGACCCAGCTGGGCAGGTGTATAAAACACTGCTTCTTCTTATTCTTCCTGCCATTTTTAGTGGAACAAAGCAATGGCTAATTCTGCCCCCTTTTGATTTGGTTTGTTTCTTCATGCTTAGGACAACAACTCTCCTGACTCAGAGATCAGGATCCAGCTGATATCTCTGCCAGCCTATGGAACTCTCCTCAGGATGTCAGGCTCCCACAACGAAGACCTTTCCAAGGTTTACAATTTCACCATGGAAGACATCAACAGCCAGAGGATCAGGTAGCAAAGAGCACTGTTCTCCCTCAAGCCATACCAGTTAAAAGCTCACTGCGCTTTTCCCTAGGGATCTCTGGGCTACTTAAAAGAATTCAGGGAATGAAAGTGAAGGAGGGTTGGGCATTGAGACACCACCTCTCTTCCAAGAGGATTGCCTCACCTCTCACTGCAGGGGTGGCCTGGATGTGCCTGGGGGTCAGTGAGGCTCCCTGACTCCCCGTGTCCTGATCCCACAGCTACTCCACCACGTTTGAGACCAGCAATCAGCCCGTGACCGACATCTTCCACTTCTCTGTGCTGGATGCTGACAACAACCGGCTGGACAGGCAGATGTTCACCGTCACCATCGCCTCCGCCCCGGCGCTCCTCGCCTTCGCTGACCACGTCACTGTGAGTGCCTGGGCACGGGGACATGGCTGGCACTGTCTGGGCACGGGGACATGGCTGGCACTGCCTGGGCACAGGGACAGCCATGGCTCAGATGGGAGCAGCTGAGCAGTTCTCCTGCACTGGGGGAAGTCACTGAATCAAACGTAGTGTTACTTGTGCCACGGGAAGGGTGAACAAAGCACTTGGAGGCCAGAGGAGGCTGACAGCCCATCTGCATCCCCGAACCTCATCTGTTTATATCTGTTCCAGTCAGGAGCTGCTTGTTCCTAGGGTGTCTTCTTGATATCAGTGGAGCAAGTCACATTTAGCCCTACTCAGTATTTCACCCCTTATTTCACCAGCATGTGTGTAAGAGACTCTTTGAGTCTGATGACACCTGCTGCTTTGGGCTGACACAGAGCATTTCACACTCCTTATCAAGGCCTTTGGAAGTCATCTCCTTCCCTTCCAGCGGTGCATTCCCTCTCCCTTGCCTTCAAAAGGGTCTCCACTACAAGAAATGCGGGTCTTGCCTTCCCAGAGGTCACCATGACTCTGCTAGTTCCATTCCTGCCCTGATAAAGAACTCACAGGCTCCTCTTGGAGGCAGGCAGGCTTTTTTCTTTCCATCCCACCTTACCTCACCTCCCTGCTGAATTCCTGATTAACAGACCTAGGGGAGGGTGGGACAGCGCTCCAGAGCCCCGGCAACCCTCTCCCATGGAGGCAGCCTCATTCAGTAAGGATTTGTGTTGCCTGCTGTTGCTTCCCAGGTGGATGAGGGGGGCAGGGTCCCACTGCTGGCCCATCACCACTTCAGTGCTGACTATGACACTGCTGCCAAGGAGGACCTGAGGGTCACCGTGGTCACTCTGCCTGTGTATGGCTACATTGAGAACACCAGGACAGGTAAACTGCTGGTAAACTCCCTTCTTCATTCTGGCTGGTTTGGGCCCCTAACAGGATCACATCTGTCATATCCCATGGAGGGGAGGACTTGTGCTGCATCTAAAACTGCAGCTTCCCCAGTGCCCACTCTAGCACAGCAGATGTTGCCTACTTCCAAGGCCACAAGGTGTGACAAGCTAAGCTATAGAAAAGAGCATTCCTCCTTCTGCAGCCTTCACAATGTTCCTTTCTTCCCCTCATCCTGCTGGGTTTCTGTTGAGTTTATTGGCTGCTTGAGCATCCTTTCCCCAGTGATATTCTGCTTTGCAGGCGAGAGCTTTGGCCCGCAGAGTGAGTCTGTGGGGACCACCACAGATGCATCCTTTTCCCTTCATGATGTCCTGGAGAAGAGCATTTACTACTTCCAGAGCGTCCATGAGAGCATTGAGCCCACAAGTGACACTTTCAGCTTCTATGTGAGTGACGGCTTCAGCCAGTCAGAGGTGCAGAGCATCAACATCACAATCCAGGTATGCCGGCTGCCAGAGCCCTCTCCTTTCACACAAACTCTTTTCAAGCCTTTACTCCTTCCTTTTTAGTAGGTGGGAAGGGGGATTAAAGGGAGATTCCTTCCCCTAGCACAGGCACATAACTTAGCTGTGATGTCCAGGGACAGTTGTGCATTGTAGCCTCTTCTCCAGGGCTTACAGCTCTGGTGTGTCCTCCCTCTTGGAAGCAGCCATGGTGCTGGATAGATGTGGAGGGACTGGTGATGCCAGCACCAGTACTGTCATTTGGGAGCTTGTGTTTCATTCAGGTGGCTCTATCCCTGCCCTCATGTTCCTTTTCCTGGCTCTGTGCAGCGGCAGAACGACGAGCCCCCCAGGATGGTGCTGGAGCCTGTCCAGGTGCAGGAGGGCTCAGCCGTGGTGGTGACCAACGCCTCCCTCAGCCTGCAGGACTTGGACACCCAGAGCAGCGAGCTGGTCATCGTGGTCAGCCAAAGCCCTGAGCATGGTACATCTGACAGGGAGTCTGTCTGTCTGTGTGTGTGTGTGTCTGGAAGAGCCCCTGCTGTGGGAGGGGAGCCTGGCATGTGGGATGAAGCACAATCTGGACCAGGACTGTGCTTGAGGACAGCCCTGTTCTCGGTGAGCTGTCCCCTGCTCTTTGCTGGAGGGCAGCAGGGGCGGTGCAGGTGTTTCCCTGGGGATCCCCTGCTGGCAGGTGCCTATCCCTGCAGTGCCCAGGGCCGGCAGGGTGCCAGGTGGAGCAAGGCTCTGTCCCCAGCAGGCCGTACTGAGCCCCGTGTGGTTCGGCAGGCCAGCTGCGCAGAAGGCAGAGCGCGGCGGAGGCGCCGGAGCAGGGCCGGCTGCTGTCCCGGGGCTCCTCCTTCACCTACCAGGACGTCCTGGAGCAGCTGATCGTTTACACCCGGAGCGGGACCGCGGCACAGACCGACGGCTTCGGCTTCTCCCTCTCCGACGGGCTCCACACGCAGGCAGGGAGGCTGGAATTCTCCATGGAGCCACCCAGGAAGCGGCCACCCACGGTGGCTGTCAGCAGGGACCTGCAGCTGCCGGCTGGTACGGGCACAGACATGAGGGTGGCACTGCTGGGTGCTGCTGTCGCTCGGCCGGGCTGCCTGAAGCCGGCCCTGAAGCTGATGGTGGGTTTGCTTTCTCTGGTGCAGGCTCTGCAGCTCGGCTCACAGCTCAGCACCTGAAAGCAGCAGCTGGACGCTCGGGGGACACGGCCATCCGATTTGTCCTGAAGAGGGACCCCAGCAGGGGCCAGCTGCAGCTGACCACTGCTGATAACCCAGTCCAGATCTCTGCCAAAGGATCCCTCCGAAGTTTCACTCAGGCTGATATAAACAAAGGTGAGAGTGCTGGGTTTTAGGTAGCCACAGCAAGTATATAAACCAAGGCTGGGTTAAGGTCGTCCTGTGAGGAGCAGGGAGTTGGACCTGGTGATCTTTATGGGTCCCTTCCAGTTTGAGATATTCCATGACTCTGTGATCTTTATGAAAGGGGGATGATGAACTGAAGTAGGGAAGGGAGAGGGAAAGAAGTAAGCGCAGGTTTTTAAGTTAGAGCAGAACCATGTATCTTTAAATATACCTTAAACAGTTTCTCTCAGCAGAAGAAAGAGAATAAAAAGTAATGAAACCCAAATCCAGGAGCCCTGTCAAGCCCCAAGTGCCTCAGCTGATGGTGCCAGCCTGCTTCCAAACTAAGGATGAAAAGCTGCAGCCTGTACTAAAGCATCTCTTTTCTGCTCTCCCTCTCCCCAGGGCACGTGCTGTACAGCCACGGGAAAGGGGATCCCGGCGGAAACTTCCCCTTCACCTTTGATGTGATGGATGCAGATGGCAACAAACTGATGGACCAGGTTTTCCACATCCATGTAATAGGTAAAAAGTAGTGCTGAAGTTGTGTTTTCTTTGCTGCAGAGCTCGGGCCTGCCCACAGGTTCCCATCCCACTTGTACTGCAAGGCAAAATGTAATTCTTGAGCTGCGGTTTTGATGTGCTGTCAATTCAAAGGGCTTTGAAGTGAGGGGCACGGGGAGATTTTGCAGATGCCAGGGTTCATTCTTTGGCTTCTGATAAACTCAGTGAAAAGGTGGAAAAATTCCCCTTAATGCCTTCATGCTGTTTGGATTATCTTCAGGACATTATAATGTTACCATCCCTGATTACTGCCAAGGCCCAAAGTCCCTGTTTTGGAATTATCCACATGTTTGTGCGTGTGTTGTCTTTTGCTTGAGCACAAGCACCTGAGGGAAGGAGTGTGACTGTCTCCTAACTCAGCTTTGTGTTTAACCCTTCCAGAGGACAGATTTCCCCCGTCCATCCTCACCAACAAGGGGCTGGTGTTGGATGAGAACTCGGCCAAGGCCATCACAACCCTCCAGCTCTCGGCCACTGACCAGGACAGCGAGGCCTCCCAGCTGCAGTACAAGGTCACCCGGCAGCCACAGCTGGGCCATCTGGAGCACGTGGCCTCCCCAGGTGAGCAGGGACGTGTTGGGCCCTTGGAGCAAAACACTGGAGCCTCTTGAGCCCTGAACATTCACTGCAGGAAAAATGTTCCCAGAGACAGCAGTACGGAATTCCTGGAAATTGTTAGAAATCAATTCACAGAACAATTCACAGAACTGTTAGAAATCAAAGGGCCATTAGCCCAGAGGGTTGGGGAATAGGGTGAGGGGAGGCAGGGCAGCCCAATAATCCCAGCTGAGGATTTATGTGAGTTTATGGCCCTACTGCTGCTTCTGCATGGTGGGAAAACCTTTGGCCTTTGCTGTGAACAGCAGAGTACCCCAAAGAATCCATCCCTAATGTCCTTGGAAACAGCCCATCCTGGTGAACAGATGACTTGTCCTGCACATGTGATCTGAATTTCAGAGCTGCCTTTCATGCCTGCTGACAGTCTGAGTGTGCTGCCCCTCTGATGAATTAATCTAAATCTGTGGTGTCACATTATACGCTCTTCTGATTTTATTATGCTCATCTAAGATTATATTTCTTCTTAGCTTTGGATTTCTCATTAGCATGAGATTAAAGTGGAAATATCTGCTGTGTGTTTTGAAGATGCAGACAGTCCCTGTACAGCTCAGTTTGAGTGTGTGGTTTGCCTCATCTTCTCACCAAAAAAGTGTTGAAAGGGCAGGAATAATGAATGAGTTATAATAACTCACTGCTGAGAGTAAATTAAAAACATGCACTGGTTTTGTCTAAATTTCAAACTACCCAGTCAATCTTGTATTTTGGAGACTTGAATTAAGGACCTGTTATTTAAAATCTGATGATGATTCTGATTTCTGTGCTTTTCCGTCTCTGTGAGGGACTAGCGAGGATACAGAGTCACAAACAGAGAAGTTGTAATCATGATTTGAATGACCTAAACCTAAGAAGAGAATAGTGAAGTGTTCAAAAGAGAACCCAAACCTTTACAGCTGATGAGCTCTGAAGAAACATTAGCTGAACATTCCATTTTGGCTCATTTATTTAAATCAGATCCTGGTGTCTTTTCTAGTGTGGCCAGCACTTGTCAGCAGCCATTTAGTGTGATATATTGGTGGCAGACTTCTTTGTCAGGGTGTTTGTTGACAACAGCAGTAAAACTGTTGAACACAGCAACGAGATTTAAAAAGCTCAAGTGCTTTTTAAAATGCTTGTCAGCTACCTTTCTGTGGCTGTGTCACACCTAATGGCCTGTAAAGATGTCACTATAAATCAATGCTGAAAAAGGGACTTTGTAGGACTGCAGGGGTACAAGGAGGGGCAGAGAGAGCAGACACTTGGAAGGCGTTTTGGAAAACTGCTGCGAGGCCAGGAGGTCATCCTCAGTGATGCCATGGTTGGGTTAGTCCTGCCCAGCAGTGACAATCCAGCTGTTACATGGACCATTTTTCTCCCAGCTTCTCTCCCTCTCTGCCCCAGGAGGCCCACTCCCAACAGGGTGAGGCCAAAAGAAGCCTGGAGACGGGGGTTTTAGGAGGCTCTGTGCCAGCTAAATCCCTGGCTCCACTGAGGTTCACGGGGCAGCCTGACTTGGATCACAACCAGCCCAAACTCAGTCCTAATGGTTAAATATGCCCTGCTTCCTGTAGTTTTTCCCTGCCTTGCTCTTTGTGTTGCACATTCCCCCCGTGTTGTTCATTTCCCAGGGACAAGAATTAGTTCCTTCAGCCAGGCAGACTTGGCCTCTGGCAGCATCCAGTACATCCACACCAGTGACACGGAAAAGCACAGGGACACCTTCACCTTCTCTGTGTCTGATGGCACAAACGAGGTCAGTCCCAGCCTGACCTCTGCCTGAGCAGGAGCCTGGGCAGAGGTGGCTCTTCCTCCTCCTCCTGCTGGGAGATTCCCCACACCCCGCAGGGCAGGGAGGAAGTCCTGTGCAGGGAACAGGGAGCCACCTGATGGCAGACCCTGGAGAAATGCCTTTTTGCTGCTTTCTGAAAGAGCTCCCATAGAGGGAGAGGGGCAACACAGACTGAGAGGGAGGGAGAGTGCATGTCCATGAATATCACAGAAGGAGGGAGAGTTAATTAGTGGGGAGGGATAAAGAAGGTCATGTTCATGTGATCTGGGCTTAGCAGCTCAGATTTACTCTCCAGACAAGGCAGAAATGAAGTGACCCAACCCGGGGATCGCTGTGCTCTTGCCATAAAGTCTCACCCTTGGAAGGCTGAATCCATCAAGAGAGGCTTTTCCTCCTGTCCCAGGTGAGCCAGACCTTTGACATCACCATAAACCCTGTGGATGACTCCTTACCCGTGGTGCAAATCTTTGGGATGACGGTTCAGGAAGGGGTGAGAAAAACCATCACCGAGTTTGAGCTCAAAGCAACAGATGCTGACACAGAGGTAAGGCAGGACCCCCCAGCCTCCTCCCTCCCCTTTTCTGCTGCACATCTGGGCTGTTGGGAAAATGGGCTTGTGTTTAAAGCCTTAGGGCATTGACACTGAGTTTATGCTTAGCATGGATGAAAATGGCACTTCCTCTTCTTGCTGGGTCTGGCCAGAGGCTGAGCTGTCTGACGCTGGCTCTACCTCACTGCTTCTTCCCCTGCAGCAAGAGATCTGGCTGCCCCAGCCAAAATCCTGCCCCAGAGGGTTTTGCTGCTTCTGCCCTTGCAGAAGTGGCGTTGCCCAGAACGGCTGCAGGGCTGGGAGCTGCTTTGTGTTCCTGGAGGTGTCGCAGGGGTGGGAGCCGTCTCTGACCAGCTGAACCGGGAGTTCAGTGGGATGTGCCTTGCTTTGTAGGGAGCCACCTTGGCAGAGGGATAAGGGCCGGGCAGGGCTCAGGGGGAAGCAGGCATGTGCCGGCCCTGAGGTGATGTGCCAGCTTTGCCCCTCCCTGTCCGGGCACAGGTGGAGTCCATCACGTTCAGGGTGGTGCAGCCGCCCCGGCACGGGCTGCTGGAGCGCGGCGGCCACGGGCAGCGTCCCCTCCAGGCCAGCACCTTCACCATGGCCGACATCCTCCAGAACCTCGTCAGCTACAGCCACCACGGCGGCGCCAGCGCGCTCAGGGACCGCTTCACCTTCACCGTGTCCGACGGCACCAACGCCCTCTTCGTGGTGCAGGAGGGACAGAGGAAGGTCAGGGGCCACAGGGCATGGGAAGGGGGCCTTGAGAGCCCGGAGGGAGCTGCCTCTCTCAGGGCAGGGGGGCTGAGCTGCTGTGGCTGTGCTGCAGGCAAGGGCTGAGTGCTCTCCTGGTAACGTGGTGGGTGAGGCTCTGCCTCCCAGAGTCACCCCCTTCCATCTTGAACTGTTGTCAGGTGGTGACCACAGCACCGCAGCGCTTCCAGGTGGACATCCTCCCCGTGGATGATGGGACACCCAGGGTTGTCACCAACCTGGGCCTGCAGTGGCTGGAGTACACGGATGGCAAGGTAACACCTGCCTGGCCTCAGCCTGGGCTGCTTCTCAGGCTGCTCCAGGAGAAGGGGCTTCACAGGAAAACATCCTCCTCCTTCAGCTCTCCTGTTTTTGTGATGGAGAATGCCCACCCCAGGGTACCTTTTTAGCTTTGCTGATGCTGGAGATGGCTTGATGATGTGCTGCAGCAGCCATGGCAGATATGGCTTTCCAAGGATATGGTGCGGGAATTTCTTGCTGTAACATGCCTTTGTTGTGCTGAAGTACAAACAGAACCCCAGGGAACTCTTGGCTTGTTTTTGAGGAGCCAGCATTAACTGTAAGGAAACACTTTGGTTCCTCACAGAAAAAAAATGGGTGGAAGATGCTGTAATAAGAAATTGTATTAAGAAATGGCCATCTCAGCTCAAACTCCTCACTTCAGGAAAAGCACTCCTGCAGCCTCGAGCAGCTCAATTTTCTCTTTTTCTCCTGCTGTTAAAAACATTTTGTTTGTGAAGAGAAAGCAAAATGTGGTGGAAATGAATCAGATCCCTGTGAGGGCATTTGAAAGAGGCTCTCATGGAAACTCAGCAGAGCAGTGTGAACAGTCTTGAGTGATTCCTTCAATCTGAGGCTGTTTGCAGATGTTTTTTTGCCAAGCAGGGCATCAGCACAGCTCATGGAATAGAGGTGTCTAAGTGAAACCCAAAGATTTGTCCTAGCTTTTAGCCCCAGCTAAATAAGGCTGGGCAGCTGCTTTTGAATTTGCTTTTCTTTGAGCCACATTTGTCTTGCTAATTCAGCTAAGCAGATGTGAGGCAAAATTTGAATCCTTCTTGCGTTGTCTAACACGTTTTGGGATATCTCTGTTCAAGGCTGCTCTGTACTTCACATCCCTAGATCTTCCCTCATGGAGAGCTGTTTTGACAGAGGGGTGGTTGGGCTCTCTGTGTGAACAGTCAATCAGACTTGCACTGCTGGAGCTTCAATTTTGTTCCCTTGTTCTGGCTTTAATCCAGGCCACCAATCTCATCACTAAGAAGGAATTACTGACGACAGATCCTGACACAGATGACAAACAGCTGATCTATGAGATAACCGCCGGTCCCAGAAATGGTCACGTGGAGAACAAGCTGAAGCCAGGGACAGCTGTGACCACCTTTACACAGGGTATGGAGCTGGGCTGTGCCCTGCTGCTTTTTCCATCAGTTGATTAAGTTTGTTAAAATAAGGAAAAAGTAGGTGGGAGGGGAGAAAGCCAAGGGGCAGATCTCCAAAGGGTGTTGAAAATAAGCAATGAACTTTGCTGTCAGTTGCAGAAATCCTACAATTTCTTAGAGACACCAACCTGTGTCCTGTAGGATGTCCCAGGTTCTCCAGCCTTGTTAGAGCTGGATCTTGCAAGTGCATCTGCCCATCACAGTGGGGCAGAGGTGTAGCCAGCTGTGCAGAGGCAGCAGTGTGAGGGAAGCTCACTCTTGCAGGGCTGAGGGAAGGGTGATGAGGGGGTAACTGCTTCCTGTGCCACTGGGATTGCTGATCCCTGTGGCCATGCAGATCCCCACGGCTCACCCACAGAGGTGCCTTTGGATTCCTGTGTTGACTCACTGGCTGTTCCCTCCTGGCAGAGGATGTGAACCAGGGCCTCATTCGGTATGTGATGCACGAGGAGAGGCTTCAGGAGACCATGGACAGCTTCCAGTTCCTGGTCAAGGACGGCAAACCCAACGTGGTCAGCGGCAACGTCTTCCACGTCCAGTGGTCCCTCCTCAGCTTTACTCACTCCAGGTAAGTGCACGAGGGTCACAGCACTTGGCTGGCAGCTGGGCTCTTACCCGAGCTCCCTGCAGGGTGGGAAGGAAATTCTGCCAGTGAGGAGAGGGGCCTGCCAGGCTGAACCACGGATCATTGCTGCACCTCGGGTTTTCCACGGAGGCTCACCCTCAGAGTCACACAAACTCGCGGGGTGTGCTCCCCAGCCTGTTCCTTGTGTGTGCTCGATCCCTTTCCAGCTACCAGGTCAGGGAGAGCGCTGGCTCCGTCAGCGTCACCGTGAGGCGGCTGGGGAACCTCAACCAGTACAGCATCGTCCTGTGCCGCACCGAGCAGGGGACGGCCGCCGCCCGAGCGGGGTCGCGGCCCGGAGAGCAGGACTACGTGGAGTACACGGGGCAGGTGGGTGGCGCACCGCAAAGGGGTGGCCTCGCCGTGCCTGCCACTGAGCCTGGAGCACAGAATGGATGGGGAGTGACAAAAACACCCAGGAGGGTGTATTCTGTTAGTAAAGTCAGGCGGGTTATTTGCTGTTGGAAGAGGGAGCACCTCAGAGCAGGGTGAGACAGGAAGGATGGGTAGCTCCAGGTGGCACTCCAAGGACAGCAGCCATCCTGCTGCCCTGCAGGTGCAGTTTGAGGAGCGGGAGGACACCAAGGCCTGCACCATCGTCATCAACGACGACGACGTGTTCGAGGGCACGGAGAGCTTTTCCGTGGAGCTCAGCATGCCGGCCTACGCCCTGCTGGGCAATGTCACCCGGGCCACCGTCACCATCGCCGACCCCGAGGACGAGCCCACGCTGCAGTTCGACAGGAGCACCTTCCACGTCAGCGAGAGCGCCGGATTCCTCTCGGCTCCCGTGCAAAGGAAAGGTGGGTCGGGCCGTGCTGCGCCCCATGGGAGGGACATGGGCAGAGAGGAAGGAAGCCCTTGTGCTTTGCCTGCCTACGGTTTTGGGGTCTTCTCCAATGTTTTGGAAGAGGTTCTGTGGCACAATGCAGTGGCAAGCAACGCATGGGGTAGCGTTGTTTGTTTTTTTAACCTTTCCTGTCTCTGCTGTTAAAGCCTCTTGGGTTTGGATTTGTTTCAGCTCCCAGCACAAGCAGGAGCCAACCTTTGTATTTGCTCACCTCTTCTATGTGATCTAGACAGTGCTTTATGTGGAGCCTGTCAGTGGGCTGTGTGTTCTTTAATGGGCAAGTGCCACTGGGTTCCTGAGTGTGGGTTAGGAGCTTGCCTGCAAGGCACGTCTAAGCCAGCTGCTATCCAAGATCAGCATTTCGTTCTTCATCCTCTTTTCCAAATGCTGCTTTATTATTTCAGTGAACGGTGTTTCCACCAAGCAGATGAAAAGTATTTCCCCAGAACTACGGAGTTTTCCTGTTGCTTCCTAGGGGATGCCAGCAGCACTGTGTCTGCCATCTGCTACACCGTCCCCAAATCAGCCAGGGGCAGCAGCCTTTACATGCTGGAATCGGGCTCTGACTTCAAGTCCCGGGGGCTGTCGGATGAGAACCGCCTCGTGTTGGGGCCGGGTGTCACCGTGGTGACCTGTGATGTCACTCTGATCGATGACAGCGAGTATGAAGAGGAAGAGGAGTTTGAGGTGGTGCTGGCCGACGCCTCGGACAACGCCCGCCTTGGCAGCCGGGCTTCGGCCAGCGTGGTCATCGCCGGTCCCAACGACGCCTCCACGGTGTCCCTGGGGAATGCCACCTTCACTGTCAGCGAGGCTGCAGGTGAGGAGCAGGAGGCTGTGTTGGGATGCTCCCTGTAGGAGCTTTCGCCACGAAGAGGTGTCAGAAGGAGCGATTCAGGGCACGGCAGAACTTCAAAGACGTGCTGCAGAGGGGCTCTGTGCTTCCCTCTGTGCCGAGGGGGAGGCTGGGGGCAGGAGCAGTGCTGACGGGGAAGGGGTGGGCTTGTGGAACGTGGCTGCTCTCAGTTGGTTCTCTCTGGTGCTGCAGGACACATTGAGATCCCCGTGCTGCGGCAGGGACCTGACCTCTCCACGCCCACGTCGGTGTGGTGTGCCACTCGGACATCAGACCCGCCCTCGGCCAGCCCGGGAGTCGATTATGTGCCCAGCTCCAGGAAAATAGAGTTCAGGCCAGGCAAGACAGAAGAGGTGAGGAGCCACTTGGACTCCTGCTGAGTCTGCTTTGCCTGGCTACACTTGTCTTGTGTTTCTGTGCCTATCTGCCATCTGTTTTGAAAATCGTCTCAGGGCCACTTGAGAACTATTAATGATTCTGCTAGGCACAGACTCCCGTCCTGTCAGCTCTCCTGCCTGGAGAGGTTTGGTTATGCCATCTCTTCCAGGGCGAGGATGGCTGCCTGTTCTCTGAAATGATAGGCTGGGTTTATGTAGAACATTCTCTACATTGATTAATGGACTCAGAAAACATAATGGCATAATGGGTTTACACTAGACTCCCAAATGTGACTGCTGGAAAGGATGAAAGCTTTGTACATCTAACAGCAGGAATTCCACTTTCCTCTCAGTTCTGCCCCCTGACAATCCTGGATGATGCCCAGTACCCAGTGATAGAAGGGCTGGAGACATTTGTTGTTTACCTCAGCTCCCCCCATGGAGCCGAGCTGGCAAAGCCCTTCCAAGCCATCGTGGCCATCAATGACATCTTCCAGGACGGTAAGTGTCTGGCAGCTGTGTCTGCTCTCTTCCCCCGTGCCCCTTGGCTCCCTGTGCGTCCCCAGCACTGCTGGGCTCCGTTCCTGGCCCCTTGCAGTGCCCAGCATGCAGTTCACCAAGGACACCTACACGGCCAAGGAGAAGGAGGGGACCCTGCACATCCCCATCTTCCGCACGGGGGACCTGAGCTACGAGTCCTCCGTCAGGTGCTACACCCGGGGCCTGACAGCGCAGGTCATGGAGGACTTCGCCGAGAGGAGGGATGCAGAAGAGTCTCGCATCACCTTCCTCAAAGGGGAGAAGGTGAGCTGCACCTGCCTCGTGGGGGAGCAAAGAGCCAGTGCTGGGAGAGGGTCACATCTCCTCCTCGGCCCTCTGTCACCAGAGGGAGCTGGCAGAGCTGTCTGGGCTGGTTTTAGATGATACCAATTCTTGTCCTGGCACTGTGACCCACTCTGAAGGGGTTGGGTGTTTCAGAATGGAACTGGTTAAATTGTGAAAGGCAAATCTGATGCGTCAGGAGAACTCAGGATTGCTGTACACAGAGCTGTGGGTTTGTGGAAGGAGATGCTTTTGCTTCTCTGTCTCATAATGTGACAACGTGGTTTGTCCACACTGAATGAACTACCCCTAAAAAGAGAAGGGTTTCTTCCAGGATGGACAGCACTCCAATGTGCAGCCCTGGATAGGGAAGTAGAGCCTGGCCTTTATGTGGCTTTATCAGATTTATCAGAGTTTGCTCTTTCTCCTCTTCACTTGGCTGTAGGTGAAGAACTGCAGTGTTCACATCAGTGACGACTCTGCCTTCGAACCAGAAGAGCAGTTCCAGGTCTATCTGGGGAGCCCCCTTGGAAACCACTGGAGCGGAGCTAGGATTGGGAAGATGGACATGGCAACCATAACTGTCACCAACGATGAAGATGGTGAGTGAGGCTGCTCAGCAAGGCTGCCTGGGGGTTCCCAGGGAGTCAGCACAGCCCCATCACTGTGGATGCCCTTGGTGCCATGGTCACTGCCCTGTGTGCAGGTCACTGCTGTGCACTGGGCTGGGCTGAAGGGAGAGGCTGGATCAGAGTGCTTGGACTCACCACCTCTCCTATTTCCCAATTCTCCTGCAGCTGGAGTTGCTGTGCTTCCCCTGGGAGATGTTCCTCTCCCTCCACAGCAGCACAGCCTGGAGAGATCTGTGGGGGAGAAGAGGGTGGCGTGACAGCCAGCCAGGGGCTGGGTCACCAGCATGTGGCAGGGATTTGGGGACGTGTGGGAGGCAGGGATGGGAGAATCATTTGCCATCCTCTGTAGCCCAGCCCCCTCCTTAGGTTTTACCCTAAGTCACACCCAAGCCTTTTTGGTCCCTGCTTTGAGGAGCCTCCTGCCCTGAAGGTGTGTGGATGAATCTGAAAAGGAGCCAGGGGTGTAGATCCAAGGCTCTTCCCTCCCTGCTGTCCCCGCAGCCCCCACCATCGAGTTCGAGGAGGCAGCGTACCAGGTGCGGGAGCCGGCGGGCCCCGAGGGCGTGGCGGTGCTGAGCATCCCGGTGGTGCGCAGGGGCGACCACAACCGCACCTCCCGGGTGCGCTGCAGCACCCGCGACGGCTCGGCGCAGGCCGGCGTGGATTACTACCCCAAGAGCCGCATGCTCAAGTTCAGCCCAGGTAAAGGGGAGGGTTAGGGGTGGGGGCGTGGCCAGAACGCCCAGGGGATTGGGGAAAAGCCACTTGCGGCAGGAAGTTGGCTGTAATTGTAGCTGACATGTTACAGAAAGGGTGATCGGAGCAGAGGAAGGAGCACTGGCACCTGGCAGAGTCAGGTCCTTCTCAGGGAGTGTAGGGCTGTGAGCACCTCAGACCATGTTGCTGGACCGAGAAGCTCTCACCAAACAGCTCTGCACACCGGTCTGAGGGAGAGGAGGGATGGGAATGTGCTCTGCATCCCAGGTTTTTCCTGCAGACAGCCAATACAAGGCAGTCATTATTAATCATCAGTTGGCATTTGCTGGTAAATCCATCACCAGATCGATTGGATCAGTTGTCATAGCTGGAGTTTTATGCTTATAGTAGACTCTTTTGGGTAAATTATTAGCAGCAATGAGTGGAAATAAAATTTATAATGTGTATTTTATCATAATGTCTCCGTGGTCACGGCCTAGAGCAGCTGTGCAGGGCTTGGACGAGAGCTTCAGAGCAGTCTCTGGTGATGAATCAACTTCCCTCTGTTTCTCTTGCCCTCGCTGGCCCAGGTGTGGCCCACATCATGTTCAAGGTGGAGATCATGTCCAACGAGGACCGGGAATGGCACGAGTCCTTTTCTCTGGTGCTGGGCCCAGATGATCCGGTGGAAGCAGTCCTGGGAGACATCAGCACTGCCACAGTGACTATTTTGGATCAGGAGGCAGCGGGGAGCCTGATTCTCCCAGCACCTCCCGTGGTGAGTGGACGTGATTCAGTGCCCTTCAAGTGCACTGGAAACCACAGTGGGATTTTGGAAATAAAATGTGACAACGTGGGAGGGAAGGATGGCATTTTCCACCCTCTGCCTCAGCCCCACTTGCCTCCACGTAGGTCGTCACCCTGGCCGACTACGACCGCGTGGAAGAAGTGACCAAGGAGGGCGCTAGGAAATCCCCCTCGCCAGGCTACCCCCTGGTCTGTGTGACGCCCTGTGACCCTCACTTCCCCAAGTACGCCCTGATGAGGGAGCGCTGCGGCGAGGCCGGCATCAACCAGTCCTCCATCCAGTTCAGCTGGGAAGTGGCCGCCCCCACGGACGGCAACGGAGCCCGCTCGCCTTTCGAGACCATCACGGACAACACCCCCTTCACCAGCGTCAACCACAGGGTACGCAGGCACTGCAGCCTGACACCTCCTCGGATTGGGACCTGCTGGGGGGTGCTTGGCTTTAGAAAACCGAGCCCTGTTTTCCCTTGAGCCTGCTGGAAGCACCAGCGGTTTCCCCCTGCTCGCTCCCTCAGGTGCTGGACAGCATCTACTTCAGCCGGCGGTTCCACGTGCGCTGCGTGGCCAAGGCTGTGGACAGGGCGGGCCACGTGGGCACCCCCCTGAGGAGCAGCGCGGTGACCATCGGCACGGACAGTGCCATCTGCCACACGCCCGTGGTGGCGGGGACGGCCCGCGGCTTCCAGGCGCAGTCCTTCGTTGCCACGCTCAAGTACCTGGACGTGAAGCACAAGGAGCATCCCAACAGGTATGAGGCTGGAGAAGGGGGAGTGCAGCCCTTCCCCAGCCCCCCTGGGCTGACAGAGGTGCCCGGGCTCACAAGCACCACGTGTGTGTGAAACCACATCCCTCCTGCAGCGTGGGCTGCTCGGGTTCCTGCTCACACTCTCTTCTCACAGCCTGCCCAGCTGAGGGGGTGCCCTTCCCCACAGCAACTGGGAGCTTAAGGCTGTGCTGCTGTGGGGATCCTGTGCCTGCCAGGCTGCTCTGTTCTGCTGTTTCACGTGCTGCTTGTTCCAGGATCCACATCTCGGTGCAGATCCCCCACCAGGACGGGATGCTGCCCCTCATCTCCACGCTGCCGCTGCACAACCTGCATTTCCTGCTCTCCGAGTCCATCTACAGGCACCAGCACGTCTGCTCCAACCTGGTCACTGCCAGGGACCTCAGAGGCATCTCAGGTAATCTTCAAGGCCAGCCTTTGCTTCCTGGAGGTGGAAGCCTGGAAAGAAATGCAGAGGAGAGGTCTTTTTCTTCTCTGGGCTCTCTTGACACGATGTAAATAGCAGTGAATCTTCCTGGCCTCACAGCAGTGACCAGAGTTGCCCCATTGGAGATGGGATTCCAGGCATGGGAACATTTGAGGTTGTAGGTTCACATTGTGCTGGTGATTTTCTGCTTTTCAAATCATTCTTGTGATATCCTCCTGGGTAGAGAGGGATGTGCAGGGCTGGATCGCTGTGTCTGGATCCCTGAGGTCTCCCATGAGGCAGCAAAATCAATTCACTGCTGAAGCAAATGTCAGAGCTGGAAACAACAGGCAGATTGTGTCTCTGACACTCCAGGGAATGAAGTCCATGCTGGATCCAGTCAGGATCTTGCACTTTATTCTGATAATTCCATACTTGACCCATTCCTCATTTCTTTAAGGTTAACCTGAGCCTTAAATCAGTAGGTCCCTAAGTTTGATGCTTTAGGATGCTCACCCCATTCCTGTAACAGTTTCCCCTGTGGAGACCTGGGTGTGTCCTCCAGGATAAGGAAGGGAGAGGAGCTCTGGTGGTTCAAGAGTGAAACAAGCACTTTGTCCTGGGGCTGTTCCAAGTCGGGAGGGGTCAGTGTCCTGCTCTGTGTCCCTCAGAGGCAGGCTTCCTGGCCGAGGTGGCCCAGGAGAGCTCGGTGCTGGGCCCGGGCTACGACCGGCCCTACCAGCTGGACGCTGCGGTGAGGGAGCCCAGGAGCATCCAGCTGTACCAGCACCTCAACCTCAAGAGCTGCATCTGGACCTTCGACGCCTATTACGACATGACCGAGCTCATCGACGTCTGTGGAGGCTCTGTCACTGCCGACTTCCAGGTGAGAGCCCCATCCCAGCTCTCCCACCTAGCCCAGGTCTCTGAGGTCTCAGGCACAGCTCTGCCTTGCACTTGTGTGTAGTTGCTGCTCTGCTCTGCACAGGTGTAGTGTGGCTTTTCTCCCCTGTCACCCGGGAGAGAAGTGTGCATTTATTTTGTTTATTTTCCTGGGGGTATCGCAGGTTTTATGCTCTTCATCCTCAGAGCAGCAGGAAAATACTTGGTTTTTTAATGCATGGCCATACTGGAAATACAAAACGTTCTCAGCTGGCCTCTCTTTTATAATTTTGGCCGTGTTCTCAGCCAATAGAAATGAGCCATGGACGGAGCAGAGGCAGCTCAGCCCATGCTCCACAGCAGAGTGAGGCTGTGAGATGTGTTAACTCATTTCCTAATTACCAGGCTGGCAGACCAAAGGAGTGCCTTTCGCTGTTTGAGGTCTCTCACCGCCCTCTCGTGGCTGCATTATCCGTGTGCAGCCCACTCCATCTCCCCTAAGCTCAGGCATTCAATTCCCAGGCACATTGCTAGCACCAGCATCATCTCTTTTAATTCCTGCCGGCCTGGACTACTTCATTAAGTTTCCTTTTATAGCTCCAGTTGTTTGCACAAGCCCAGAGAAGCTACTTGGCCTGAACAGCTGCCCAGTGGAGCATGTGGAGCCTGGCACCAGCCAGGCTGGAACATCTCCCTGAATTCTCCGGGGCCTGCAAAGTGCAGCTGCACTCTGCAGATAATAAATGGAGAGCTCTGGGAGGTCTGAGCAGGCAGAATTGATGTTTTTTAATGCACAGCTTTGGAAACTGGGGGGTTTTGAGCTGAAATTGCACCCGGAACTCCTCTGTCCCATGGTCCCGCCGAGCCTTAGCACAGCCCCTGAATTAAAACCTAGGTTTGTCTGAGGTAAACAATACCCAGAGTCACCTCTGACCTCACCTGAAGGTGTGTAACCCCCTTTTTGGGATTGTATTGCCAGGTGAGGGACTCTGCCCAGTCCTTCCTGACAGTCCACGTGCCCCTCTACGTGTCCTACATCTACGTGACGGCGCCGAGGGGCTGGGCTTCCCTGGAGCACCACACGGAGATGGAGTTCTCCTTCTTCTACGACACCGTTCTCTGGAGGACAGGTGAGCCTGGGGCACTCCAAGGGCTATGGGACAAGTGGCTCCTTCCTGTTTTCCCCTTCGCTCCTGCACTGCCACCAGAGTCCTGAGGGAGCGGGTGCAGGGAATATTCCTTCCTTTGTGGCTGCGGGGGGCTCAGGCAGCCAGTGGGTGAGGGAGGAAGCGTGCAGCTGGCTCACTGGAGAGTGATGCCAAGGAAACCTTGCCTTTGAGAGGCCTCCCAAAGCTCCTGGGGCTGGCAGAGCCCGGCTGAGCAGCGGGCGTGCCCCCGCTGTGCTCACAGGGATCCAGACGGACAGCGTGCTCTCGGCCCGGCTGCAGATCATCCGCATCTACATCCGCGACGACGGCCGCCTGGTCATCGAGTTCAGGACGCAGGCCAAGTTCCGAGGTGAGGGCAGCCACCCCGGCAGGGACACCAGGCAGGGGCTCACACAGCTCTGCTCCGGCAGCACGGGCAGCTGAACGAGTCCCCGTCCCCGCCAGGAGCCCCTCTGTGCTGGGGTGCCCCGTGACGGGGGGTCCCTGTCCCCGTCACCTCCTTGTCCTCCCCCAGGGCTGTTTGTCATGGAGCACCACAGCCTGCCAGATGTCAGGTCCTCCTTGATGACTCCAGAGCACCTGGGAGGCATTGAATTTGACCTGCAGCTGCTGTGGAGTGCTCAGACTTTTGACTCTCCCTACCAGCTCTGGAGGGCAACCAGCTCCTACAACAGGTGAGCCCTTGGGGTCCAGTCCCTTCCGCAGCTTCCCACAGCACCGCGCTCTCCCTGGCACCCCTCCAGCAGCCTAGTGTGGAATGCTCAGGAGCTTGGCCGGAGCAGTCAGGGCTGGAACACTGTTTTACTGAGAGGAAAACCAGCTCAGGCTCTTGCCAAGGCATCTTCCCAGCAATGAAGCCTGTGGGTAGGCTGATCCCAGAGGTGACAGTGCATCTCAGAAGGTCACGTTTGTCCCTCAGGGACTGCTGGATGACATTGCTGGGGCAAGGGAGAGGTGCTGCCCTGGCTGAAGAGCTCAGAGCTCTGCTTGGTGGCTACAGGGTCTCCTGTCTGTTCCCAGGAAGGATTACTCTGGAGAATACACCATCCTCCTGATCCCCTGCACGGTGCAGCCCACGCAGCCGTGGGCAGAGCCTGGAGACAAGCCCCTGCCCTGCACGGCTCACGCTCCTGAGCGGTAAGGAGGCCCCAGGGCAGTGGGGCAGGGCCAGCCCCGTTGGGGTGCACAAACCTCATCTCTCCTCTCTTTCCTTCCTTGTCCCAATTCCAGGTTTTTGATCCCGATTGCCTTCCAGCAGACACACCGCCCGGTTCCAGTTGTTTACTCCCTGAACACAGAGTTTCAGCTCTGCAACAACGAGAAGGTTTTTCTCATGGACCCCACCAATTCTGAAATGTCTCTGGCAGAAATGGATTACAAAGGGGCTTTTTCCAAGGGTAGGATTTACCTCTCCTCTTCTGCTTGTTCCCAGTGTTCTTCCCTTCACAGCTTCCATTTCCTGGAGAGGAAAAGGCTAAACCCAGATGTGGCTTTGCCCCTTCCACAGCAACAAATGACATTTTGAGCATCTTACAGCCCTGTAAAACAACAGCGTGCTCCGGCACCCTGTTTTGTCACTCCCACCCCCCAAGCCCTTCCCAAACAACCCAAACCCTTCTCAGCACCTGGCCTGGCACCTTTAGCTCTGCCAGTGTTCCCCTGCTTGGGAGATTCCACCTGCCCCTCTCTGTTCCCAGGGCAAATTCTGTACGGGCGCGTGCTCTGGCACCCGGAGCAGAACCTCAACGCGGCGTACAGGCTGCAGCTGGAGAAGGTGTACCTGTGCACGGGCAGGGACGGCTACGTGCCCTTCTTCGACCCCACGGGCACTGTCTACAACGAGGGGCCCCAGTACGGCTGCATCCAGCCCAACAAGTACCTGAAGCACAGATTCCTCCTGCTGGTGAGTGCTCTGCTCCTGCCCCCCCTCTGGGATTTCCCCTGGCAGGGAGCAGATCCTGACTGCAGAAGGATGAGGAGAGGAGTGCGCTGGATGTTTTGTACTGCTGGTGCCAAGTGTGAACACAGGATCGGTTTTTCCCCACCCTTTATCCACGAGTGTCCCTTAATCCGTGCCTGCGTGCAGGTGTGGAGATGGGGCATTCACATGAGAGCCCTGACCCAGCTAGTGCCCTGGCTTCCAGCCTCTCCTGGGAAAGCAGACAGCATCCCTTGGGACACTTCTCTGCCTTCCAGGACCGAAACCAGCCGGAAGTGACGGATAAGTACTTCCACGATGTGCCTTTCGATGCCCACTTTGCTTCCGAGCTGTCCGAGTTCCACTCGGTGAGCAGCATGCCCGGAGTTGATGGATTTACTCTCAAGGTGGATGCTCTCTACAAGGTATGTACCCAGTGCTTTTGGTAGCCCAGCACGGACTTGTCAGTCCAGGACCTCCCAAACACTTGGTCAATTGTAGGCTCTGGGCCCCCAGAATTCAGCTCTGACACAGGAAATGGAGATTAGGACATTATTCTGGTGTTTTTTATTTTTTTTCCCCCTGAAGCACTCATGAAAAAGCTCTTTAATAGCATATTATTAATGTTCTGAATAAATTACTGCCTCTGACAAAGGCTGGAACACCTCACTGGGTGTTCAGTGTTACTGCAGGTGCTTAGAAAAACTTCCTGAGACAACTCTGTGGGACACAGAACACAAAACACCAGCTCTTAAACAGAATCACTTGGTGTAAAAGCCGAGGTTAACGGCAGGTGTCCGTGCCTTTTCTCTTTGGGAAAGGTGGAAGCTGGACACCAGTGGTACCTCCAGGTGATCTACGTGATCGGCCCGGAGGGCACGGCCGGGCCCCGTGTGCAGCGCTCCCTGGCTCGCCGCTGGCAGCGCGGCCGCCGGGACCTGCCCGAGGCGCTGGACGACTCCCTCATCTACGACAACGAGGGCGACCAGCTGAAGAACGGCACCAACATGAAGTCGCTGCTCTTGGAGAGGGAGGAAGCCGCCGCCGCCGCCTCCTTGTCCCAAGCGGGCGCTTCCCTGGGCAGCGCCTTCGCCGCCCTCACCCTGCTGCTGCTGGTGCTGTGCGGAGTTTGCCTCCTGGCCAGGCAGTGCCGCAAGCTGCGGCGGAAGCGGGAGGCTGCCAGGAGCGCTCCCGAGGAGCACCCTTTGAACACCAAGGTGGAGCTGCCCCGGGGCGGCCCGCAGGCGGCGGGCAGCCGGTGTTGCACCGTCAGGAACGTCCATCCCCCGCGGCACTACGGCGGCGGCTGCCGGGGGCACGGCGGGAAGGTGAAGCAGGTGAACCTGGAAGTCAAAGTCCACAGCAATTTGCACGATGGCACGGAAGTTTAAGGGAGCAGACGCGTTGGGAAAAGCTTTTTATAAACTGTAAAATAAAGATAATCCCAAACTGAAAAGCCAGGCGGGTGTTTTTTAGTCTGGTGAGGCGGGGCAGCTGTCGATTCCCGCTGCTCTTGTCCTAGCGGCTTCACCGCTTGGCATGGCTATCCCATCTTGGTGCTGCTCCGGCTCGGCGGGCTCCAGCTGTCCCCGGGGCTGGGTAGTGTGGGGAAACAATCCCTCGCCCCTGGCATGTGGGAGCTCTGAGCCAGCCTCTGCGTGCTCTGGAAGGGAGAAAAGCCGAAATAAAAGCCGAAATAAAAACTTCACCAGGGGTGCCCGGGCTGTCCCTTCATATGCCGCCCCAACCGTCCCGCTCATTGCCCTGGGGCGCGGCGACCGGGAGTTCTACGGAGTTGCGGCGCCGAGGAAGGGAAGGAGGGAGTCACGGGTTGCTCCGGCCCGGGGCGCCGGATGAGAGGGGGCGGAGGAGAGGGGTCGCGGGCCGGGAGTGCTCCGTGTCCGCCAGAGCGCGCCCGGCGGGCTCCCGGCCCCACGCGGCCGCGATCCCGCAGGCGGCAGCGCCCTCCCGCGGGGGTGCCGGGCCCGATACCGATCCCGGGCCCGGTGCCGCTGCCTCGATCCTCCCGACGGGGGAGAGGCGACACAGCCCGGGAAGCCCCCGGCAGGCCCCGGCCGGACTCGAACGCCCCATCCCGGCTCCGGCTGTGGGCTCCATCGCCCGCTTTCGGTTAACCTCGTCCCGGCATCGTAGCAGGAGGGGGCATCGAGTCCATGCTGGGGTCTGGCCAGTCCTCACCCCTGTCTCAACCCCAATCCGGCCGAGACCCGCAGCAGTGCCGTCGGGACAGAGGCAGCACGGCCCCGCGAGCGGGCACCGGCAAGACTCGGTCTCACAGCCCCGTCCCCAGTCGCGGCCCCGCCGCACGGGGCCGGGGTTCACACAGCGCCGAGCGAGGGTCCCGGGACAGCGGGACGGGGCCCGCGGTGGCACGGAGGGGCGGGGCCACGGAGCGGCGGAAGGGGCGCTGCGGCGGGGCCGCGACGGCGGCCGGGGAGGGGAGCAGAGCGCCGTAGGGACGTGCCGGGAGGTCCCGGGCGGTGCCGCCTCTCCCTCGTCGGGAGGATCGAAGCGGCACCGGGATCGGGCCCGGCACCGGGATAGGGCCCGGGATGGCCGCGGGCGGGCGCTGCCGGGTGCGGGCGCGGAGCCGCCGCGTGGGGCCGGGACCCCGCAGGGCGCCCTCTGGCGGACACGGAGCGCGGTGCGAGCGCGGCGCCCCCGCGTGGCCGCGAGGAAGCGCTGCGGGGGGCGGGGCCAGCACAGGTGTGAGTGCCGGTGCCACAGAGCGCGTGCGCAGCTCGGGACTGCAGAGCGCGTGCGCTGTTAGCGAGGACAGAGCGCGTGCGCAGCTCGCCACAACAAAGCGCGTGCGCAGCTCCCAACGGCAGAGCGCGTGCGCAGCTCCCAACGGCAGAGCGCGTGCGCAGCTCGAGATGACACAGCGCGTGCGCAGCTCCCAACGGCAGAGCGCGTGCGCAGCTCGAGATGACACAGCGCGTGCGCAGCTCCCAACGGCAGAGCGCGTGCGCAGCTCGAGATGACACAGCGCGTGCGCAGCACGCGGCCGCCACAGGTGTGAGCGGGGCGAGGCCACGGCGCGCGGGGCGGGGCCGAGGTTATTTAAGCTCCGGAAAGCGCCTCAGGCGCCATTTTCTCCCCAGCGTCTGGAGGGGTTGGATGTGTCCGGTGCGGGCTCCCCAGGAGGGGCCCAGGTGAGGTTCTCTCTGTCCCTCTTTTCTTTTCTCCCACCCCTTATCGTTCTCCTCCTCTCCCTGCCCCTCTATTCCCCTCCACCCTCCACCTCTCCTTTCTATTCTCCTCTCTCCTGTCCTTTCTCCTCTCTGTTTTCCTTCCTCCTTTCCTTTTCTCTTTCCTCCTTCTTCTTCTGTCTTCTCCTCTCTGCTATCCTCTTTTCCTTTCCGCTCCACTCTGCTTTCCTTTCTCCTTTCCTTTCCTTTCCTTTTCCGTCTCCTCTCCTCTCGTCTCCTTTCCTTTTCCGTCTCGTCTCCTCTCCTCTCGTCTCCTCTCCTCTCGTCTCCTCTCCTCTCGTCTCGTCTCGTCTCGTCTCCTCTCCTCTCCTCTCCTCTCCTCTCCTCTCCTCTCCTCTCCTCTCCTCTCGTCTCCTCTCCCCTCCTCTCCTCTCCTCTCTCCTCTCTCCTCTCTCCTCTCTCCTCTCTCCTCTCCTTTCATTTTCTTTACACTTTCCTTTCCCTTCTCTTTTCTCATTTCCCTTTCCGTTCCCCTTTCCTTTCCCCTTTCCTTTCCTGTTTCCTTTCATTCCTTCTCCTTTTCCCTGTCCTGTCCAGTCCCCTTTCCTTATCCGCCTCTCTCTCTCTCCATAATTCCCCTATCTCTCTCTCCCTTATCCCCCTGTCTCTCTCTCTCCTGTCTCTCTGTCTGTCCCCGCAGCCGCGGGGTTGGGGGTGCCGGATAATAAAGCCCCGAGGGCCGGAGCCGGCACCCCCGTCTCGGTTGAAAAGGGTCGGGGCCCGCAGTGCGGGTCCCCCCTTGCAGATGCCAACACCGCCCCACACCGCCCGCCTTGGGCCGTCCCTGCATCACACCGGGGTCAGGGCGGGCCCTCCTCGGGAGGGGTCCCGGGCCGGGGGGGTCAGCGAGGGCGGGGGGTCCCGCAGGGGCCCCCTCGTTAGGAGGGGGTCCGGGGGCAGGGGGGTCAGGAAGGGAGGGCCCCCTCGATAGGAGGGGGCCCGGGGGGGTGGGGGGGGGGTGGGTAGGGCCCCCTCCGGAGGAGGGGGTCCCGGGGAGGGGCGGGGGGCGGGCCCCCTCCGGAGGAGGGGGTCCGGGGTGGGAGGGGTTGGGGGGGTTCTCCCCCCTTAGCCCCTCCCACCTCGGGCCCTCTCCTCCGGTGGGGACCCGCCCCGGGCCCCTCCCCAGGACCCCCTCCTCCGGACAGGGGCCCGGGGGGGGGGGGGGGTGTGGGGTGGGTGGGAGGGGAAGCAGAGGGGGGCACGTCACTCTGGATCACAATTTTTTGTCTGTTATTTACGGCACAGAGTGACGTGCCCCCCTCTGCTTCCCCCCCCACCCACCCCACCCTCCCCCCTCCCCCCCGGGCCCCTGTCCGGAGGAGGGGGTCCTGGGGAGGGGCCCGGGGCGGGTCCCCACCGGAGGAGAGGGCCCGAGGTGGGAGGGGCTAAGGGGGGAGAACCCCCCCCAACCCCTCCCACCCCGGACCCCCTCCTCCGGAGGGGGCCCGCCCCCCGCCCCTCCCCGGGACCCCCTCCTCCGGAGGGGGCCCTACCCACCCCCCACCCCACCCACCCACCCCCCACCCTACCCACCCCCCACCCCCCCGGGCCCCCTCCTATCGAGGGGGCCCTCCCTTCCTGACCCCCCTGCCCCCGGACCCCCTCCTAACGAGGGGGCCCCTGCGGGACCCCCCGCCCTCGCTGCCCCCCCGGCCCGGGACCCCTCCCGAGGAGGGCCCGCCCTGACCCCGGTGTGATGCAGGGACGGCCCAAGGCGGGCGGTGTGGGGCGGTGTTGGCATCTGCAAGGGGGGACCCGCACTGCGGGCCCCGACCCTTTTCAACAGAGACGGGGGTGCCGGCTCCGGCCCTCGGGGCTTTATTATCCGGCACCCCCAACCCCGCGGCTGCGGGGACAGACAGAGACAGACAGGGAGAAAGAGAGAGAGATAGGGGAATAATGGGGAGAGAGAGGGGGATAAGGGAGAGAGATGGGGGAATAAGGAAAAGGAGACAGGGCAGGACAGGGAAAAGGAGAAGGAATGAAAGGAAACAGGAAAGGAAAGGGGAACGGAAAGGGAAACGAGAAGGGAAAGGAAAGTGTAAAGGAAATGAAAGGAGAGGAGAGAGGAGAGAGGAGAGAGGAGAGAGGAGAGAGGAGAGGAGAGGAGAGGAGAGGAGAGGAGAGGAGAGGAGAGGAGAGGAGACGAGAGGAGAGGAGACGAGAGGAGAGGAGACGAGAGGAGAGGAGACGAGAGGAGAGGAGACGAGAGGAGAGGAGACGAGAGGAGACGAGACGGAAAAGGAAAGGAGACGAGAGGAGAGGAGACGAGAGGAGAGGAGACGAGACGGAAAAGGAAAGGAGACGAGAGGAGAGGAGACGGAAAAGGAAAGGAAAGGAAAGGAGAAAGGAAAGCAGAGTGGAGCGGAAAGGAAAAGAGGATAGCAGAGAGGAGAAGACAGAAGAAGAAGGAGGAAAGAGAAAAGGAAAGGAGGAAGGAAAACAGAGAGGAGAAAGGACAGGAGAGAGGAGAATAGAAAGGAGAGGTGGAGGGTGGAGGGGAATAGAGGGGCAGGGAGAGGAGGAGAACGATAAGGGGTGGGAGAAAAGAAAAGAGGGACAGAGAGAACCTCACCTGGGCCCCTCCTGGGGAGCCCGCACCGGACACATCCAACCCCTCCAGACGCTGGGGAGAAAATGGCGCCTGAGGCGCTTTCCGGAGCTTAAATAACCTCGGCCCCGCCCCGCGCGCCGTGGCCTCGCCCCGCTCACACCTGTGGCGGCCGCGTGCTGCGCACGCGCTGTGTCATCTCGAGCTGCGCACGCGCTCTGCCGTTGGGAGCTGCGCACGCGCTGTGTCATCTCGAGCTGCGCACGCGCTCTGCCGTTGGGAGCTGCGCACGCGCTGTGTCATCTCGAGCTGCGCACGCGCTCTGCCGTTGGGAGCTGCGCACGCGCTCTGCCGTTGGGAGCTGCGCACGCGCTTTGTTGTGGCGAGCTGCGCACGCGCTCTGTCCTCGCTAACAGCGCACGCGCTCTGCAGTCCCGAGCTGCGCACGCGCTCTGTGGCACCGGCACTCACACCTGTGCTGGCCCCGCCCCCCGCAGCGCTTCCTCGCGGCCACGCGGGGGCGCCGCGCTCGCACCGCGCTCCGTGTCCGCCAGAGGGCGCCCTGCGGGGTCCCGGCCCCACGCGGCGGCTCCGCGCCCGCACCCGGCAGCGCCCGCCCGCGGCCATCCCGGGCCCTATCCCGGTGCCGGGCCCGATCCCGGTGCCGCTTCGATCCTCCCGACGAGGGAGAGGCGGCACCGCCCGGGACCTCCCGGCACGTCCCTACGGCGCTCTGCTCCCCTCCCCGGCCGCCGTCGCGGCCCCGCCGCAGCGCCCCTTCCGCCGCTCCGTGGCCCCGCCCCTCCGTGCCACCGCGGGCCCCGTCCCGCTGTCCCGGGACCCTCGCTCGGCGCTGTGTGAACCCCGGCCCCGTGCGGCGGGGCCGCGACTGGGGACGGGGCTGTGAGACCGAGTCTTGCCGGTGCCCGCTCGCGGGGCCGTGCTGCCTCTGTCCCGACGGCACTGCTGCGGGTCTCGGCCGGATTGGGGTTGAGACAGGGGTGAGGACTGGCCAGACCCCAGCATGGACTCGATGCCCCCTCCTGCTACGATGCCGGGACGAGGTTAACCGAAAGCGGGCGATGGAGCCCACAGCCGGAGCCGGGATGGGGCGTTCGAGTCCGGCCGGGGCCTGCCGGGGGCTTCCCGGGCTGTGTCGCCTCTCCCCCGTCGGGAGGATCGAGGCAGCGGCACCGGGCTCGGTATCGGGCCCGGCACCCCCGCGGGAGGGCGCTGCCGCCTGCGGGATCGCGGCCTCTCCCCGGTGCGGGCGCGGAGCCGCCGGTGGGGCCGGGAGCCCGCCGGGCGCGCTCCGGCGGACACGGAGCGCGGTGCGGGAGCGGGGCCGCCCCGCAGGCGGGGAGCCGGGGCTCGGGCCGGGAGAACGGCGGCCTAGGAGGCGGCACTGACCGTGCCGTGGGTCCAGGCACGGGCCGGTGCCAGCTGTGCCTTCAGCATTTCCTGCCCTTGGCGCCTTTGGAACTTAGCGAGTTTCAAACAGCGGCTTTTTCCCTGCCACCAATGAGGCGCAGCTCATCTGACAGCTGCCAAGCGAGATCTGATCCTCTCCCCCCTCTCCCTGAACTTCCCCACGTATCACACTCTCCAGTGGCACAAATGCTGTTTTTCAAAATCCCGTTAAAATATTTCATCTTTATTTCCAGTCGGGGAACATCCTGCCTGGGATGGAAAGGGCTAAAAAAGTGAGGGAACAAAAATGCCAAAACTAGATGCTGCCACTGAGTGAAAGCAGGGAAAGCCTCGGGATGCCCAAGGTTTGTTTTATTGTCACGCCTGAAGCCTCAGCTGGTGGCCAGTGCCACCCTTATTTCCCCCGAGGGACCCCACAGGGCCGCCAGGATGTTGCCAGAGTTGTATCTTGGGGGCCCGATCCCCTCACAGCGTTAAATGCCTCCATCCTGGGCACTGCTTACAGGGGAGCAGCAATTCCACATGAAACTGCGATGGCCACTGAGAGACGAGAGAGGCCTGTGATAAAAAACCTTTTTTTAAAGAGTTAGATCAACAATTTCTCCCCAGCAGTTGAGCAGCTTCAATATCCATATGACAGCATCTCCTGATTTGATCTTGGCAAAAGGAAGAGTCACCTGCCCTCAGTGTAAATATTTAGTACACAAAATACTGTCAAGAAACCCACTTTTAATAAATATCTGCAGTTCTCACTCCTATACACAAGTACTGTACAGCGCCGTGCCGGGGAGAGCGTGGCCAGCTGGGCTGGGACAAGGTGGGGGTGGACATAAATTATTTATTGCAGTCGGATGCGTCGTGGGCAGGGAGGTCTGGAGCTGATCCATGCTGGAAATAGAAATATCTCTCACACCTTGAAATCCACCTTGACACTGCTTTAAACACCAGCCCTTGGAATGCTCATGGGGCAGAACTTGATGGCCGGCACCTGGCACTGCAGCAACACAGGAACACAGGTGTGGGACAGCACAGAACTCTTACAATGATGCTGCTTTCCTGCATTTAGCCAACAGCTGCAGCGGTGCTGGTGCAATGACGTCTGTTTCCAGGGAGTCCTGCGGGTTCATTGGGTCTGTGGCAAGTGTTTCACTGAGTGTCCGTGCCTGGTCCTGCCTGCAGCGGGGCATTTCCTACCATGGGGGCGTTCAGAGCCCAGACCCACAGGGCTGCTGAGGTTAGGGCCAGCTTTTGGGCCCAGAGCCGGATGGAGCCGTCAGCGACTCCCACTCACTGTCAGGAAGGTTCCTTTACAGTTTCCTCTGCATGTCCCAGCCGGCCGGCGAAGGAGGGGTGGGAGGAGGCCGGGAGCACCAGAAAGTGAACCAGCACTTCTTGTCCTTGGTATTTACAGGGGACCCGTGCCCTGCAGTGCCCTGCCCGGGGCACGCAGCGCGCTCCGCAGCGTCCAGAGGTCAGGGAGTCACACAGAGTGCCAAACAGCCGCTTTCCACGGCCGTCCTGCACGGGCCTTCCCGCTCATCGTTCCACAGGGGCGGCCCTCGGAGGCCATCGCTTCCCTGCGCGCCCCTCGCCCTTCCCGGAGGTCCTGGCTGGCGCAGGGGCCCCCGCTGCCACGCTCTCCGCTGGCACCGGAGGCGGGGCCGCGCCCGGCGCCGGGGCACTAGCCGCGCTGGGGCTGCTGCTGTTGGCGGGGGACTGGTGCAGCAAAGCCAGCAGCCGCGAAGTCTTGCCGGCCGCGGGAGCTCTCCAGTGCGGAACGCCGGCGCCGCGGGGCTCGGGGCCGGACGGCGGGCCGCGCCGCTCAGCCTGCTGCGCTTCCGAGGGCAGCCGGCTCGGAGAGCTGCTCCCGGGCAGCAGCTGCGCCCGGGCGGGCACCGCAGGCGCGGGCACCGTCGGAGCCCCGGGCAGGCCGCCCGCATCCAGCGCTGCGTCCCCCTCGGCGCCTGCCCCGCCGGGCGCTGGGAAGCCGCCGCTTCGCCGGCTGCACGACTCGCAGCACAGCTTGTGGTAGCCAGGGATGGAGCAGTATCGGGCCAGCACTTCCATCTGGCAGAAGATGGACTTGTCTCCCAGGCAGGGCTCATCTGTAAAACACATGTCCCGGGGTTGGGAACCCCACTGATGGGCACTTGGGAAACGTTGGCACGTGGCTTTTTTACAGAAGCACAGACAGCAATTCCCAGTGCCAACCTCCCAGAGCTCCCCTGCACACTGGCTGTGTCCTACCCACCCCAAATGCCTGCCCTTCCAGCCTGAGAGGACATCATCCAGCAGCATTAAAGCCCAGGCAATCTTCCCTCCCAGAAATTAAATCCCAAGCAATAGCCCTCGGAGATGCCTTAAAATAAAAAGCTAGAGTAAGATGAAGTTTTGTTCAGATTAAGTTCGTCGCTTTTCAGGAACCAAATGGAACTGTAGAACTGACGAAAGCTGTAACAGTGGGTCACACCTGAGGTGCCCTGAATGTAGGGATTGCATCCCTTTCCGCAGGAAAAAGAACTTCCAGAGGCTCTTCTGGAAGCTTTGAACCAAAATCAGCTTTCTGCAGGGAAAGATGTCCTCATCTGGGCACAAAGGCTGCTTTACCATGGGCTGGAAGCACATCCAGCCCCTGCCTTCTCCTGCTTTAGAACATCAACTGGAGCCTGAGCTCAGAGTGGGTGAGAATCAGCTCAGTTCCAAGGACCTCAGGACCTTTGCTGGCTCCTGACACAGCTGGTGTAAGAGCAGCAGCTCTGCAGGGCAATACCCTGAGGCCCTGTGAGGCTATCCCAGCCTCAGTGTGCAATTCTGGGCTGCAGGTACAGTTCCTTTTGCCTTACCAAGGTCACAGTGACCTCATTTGGTCCTGTCCTCTCACGGTTCGTTTTGGAGCATCCATTTGTGCTGGTTTAGATTCCATGACTCCACCCACAGTGTGGAGATTTGGGGTTATCCTGATCTGCTTCCAGCAGGGTGACTGCTTTTCCTACCAGCTCCTGAGCAGTGTCAGGGCCACCACGAGGGAGTTAAAACCCCAATAAACCCCAAATCCTACACAGAGAATAACCCAAAGGAAGAAATGCACTGTTGCCATAAAAAGCTTCAAAACCTGTGAAGAAAATCTGTGAAAACAATGTAACGGATTCCCAGGAACCTCATTAATGCTCTTGGTCGCATATTTATGTATTTTTATTCCCTCACTTGGCAGCTCACAGAACTTACCTGGCATTTAGAGGGTTTGTTTTGAATTTACCTTCACCTCTGGCCCCAGTCTGTGCCAACACGACTTGGGCCAACGTAGTAAAACCCTGTGTGAGCACATGTACAGGACAGACCCCGGTGTGGGGAGCTGTGACATCCTGAGGCTGCTGAACTGAACACGGGGAAAAGCTGCACTCTGTGTGCGACCCCTCTGCCAGCAAGGTGCTCCCCAGGGAGGAATCGTGCCCCCTGCTGCAGCCACTGCAGCGTTCTCTTACCATCACAGGCAGCGAGTTTGCAAGCCCTCACAGATTCCGGCCGTTCCCCGTCGCAGCGGTCCCCGGCGCGGCACAGCACCTGCCGGCTCTCCGTCCCCTCCCCGCACGTCACCGAGCACTGTGGGACACAGAGGGCACAGCTCAGGGCATCCTGAGCCCCGATCCAAGCCCGTGCCAGCCACGGCTTCTGGGACAGGCTGGTGCGGCCCCCCGCCCCCTGCCCACCTGGGACCAGGGCCCGGCTTTCCAGGGCGCGGGGCAGGGCACCCGGTTGCAGGAGCGCCGGCTCTCGGGGCGATCCCCGCTGCAGAACTTGGCCTGGACCGAGCGGTTGGTGCCGTCGGCGAGAGGCTGGATGCAGCGCACCGTGCGGAGCTGGTAGCCAGAATTCCCACACGTCTTGGTGCAGTGCTCCCACTCATCTGCTGCCCAGCTGGGAAGGGAAACGGAGTCAGATACTGTCAACTGTTAACCTTTTCGTCCTGTGGCTGCCTCATCCCTGGAGCCAGCTCATCTAGTGGAAAAACTCCCTTCCCATGGCAGAGGGCTGGAAAGAGAAGAGTTTTAAGGCGCCTCCCAACCCAATCTATTCCATGATTTTATATATATATACACACATTACAACCACCCAATCAGATTAGTATCCATGCTTACACAGGCAGAAACTCCCCTCCACGTTCAGGAACTGCAGCCTGGCAAGCTGTCAGCATGCCCTCAAATTCATCCCACCCAATCTGGCTGGGGCTAGCCTGTCCGGAGGAGCAATGCCTGCTCTCCGTGCCCAGGCGCACTCACAGGGGCTCTGTGCACTCCTGCAGGTTGCACATCCTGCGGATGGGCTTTGGCTTCTTGCTGCCTTCGCAGAAGCTGCGATGAACCATCTTGTTGTCGCTCTTCCTGCGGCACCCGTACTTGGTGTACTGGAACCCTGGGAAACACGGCAGAGGAATCAGAAGAATCAGGTCCTTGTTGGAATGTTTGGCTTAAACAGGGTTTTCTGGCCTAGCAAATGGGTTTACAGGACAGGTATTTTGGAATTTGCATTCCCCATTATTTGCTTAAGAGCCATGGACAGCCCATGAGTACAGGGAATGCTCAGGAGCATCAATGCCTGAGTCTGGGCATCCAAAGTAGCTTTGGGGTCTGAATTTAAACACCAAAAGAAGCCTTTTTTTTCCTAGGCTGCAAGTGTGACACCTGAGAGCAATCATGCACTTCAGGTATTTTAAGCCTGAGACCTAAAGTAACAAACCACTGTTGAAAAAGAGAAGCTGAGAATCCAAGTCATTCCCTTCCCCTTGCCTTTTTTGGCAATTGGTCCCCTGTTACAGGTGCTCATGCCCAGCTCACCTCCCCCGCAGGGTTTGGAGCACTGGGACCAGCTCTTCAAGGCCCACTCGAAGGTGTCTGTGTCCTCCCGCAGCACGTTGTTGCTGTGGATGGTCGGCACCGAATCCTCATGGATGATGTATCTGTAGGTCAGGCTGGATCTGGTGTCGTTCTCCCGAGGAATGATCTGTGGATAAGCAAACATAAACCCAGCACTGGCACTGATTCCTCTGCTAAGTACAGACACCGAGGCCTGGCTCTGGGAGGGTCCCTAAGGCTGAGCTCAGCGGTCACCCACCAGCACCACCACGGCGTCGTGCAGGGGCCCGTCCGTGTGCAGCGTTTCCGTGTTGTCCTCGATGCTGTACTCCCACTGCACGCCCAGGTCGATGAAGGACCGGGACCTGGCCTCCTCCCCTTTGCCATTCAGGATGTAGTGTCCTGTAGCCTGGTTCTTGATTGCTGGGAGGAGGGAGAGCAGAGCCTGTCGTGCCTCCCCCGCACTGGCAACAATCGGGGTGGCACGGGGAGGGGTATTTCCATCAGATTATGAAAACAACAGATTTTCATCACATTTTACTTTGCCCACAGGTTAGGGTGTCCCAGATGCTAAAATCTCTAAGTGGTGCTAAAATCTGTAAGTGAAGAGCTGAGGAATAGGAGCCCTGTGGAACTGCCTGGGTTTGGGCTTCCACAGCACACCTCAACACCTAGGTACAGCGAGGGATATGATGAAGATGATGATGGTGGTGCTTCAATTAGAAGCCAATTCATTAAGAGCTGGAATCACAGAATGGTTTGGATTAGAAGGGAACTTAATAATTTTTAAGTTTCAAGACCCATTGTTCTTCTGTACAGCTTTTTGCAATGCCCAATAGGAATAATTAAAACACACTGAATTAGATTCACCCTGGCAGTTCCCACTTGGATGTGAGTCATCACAATCCTTGGCCAGTACACATGCAAATTTGGGTCAGTTTAACATTTTGGAGAATTCAAATGAACACATGTTTGTTTGCTGAGCTGTAGGAATGCAGGACAAAGCCCTGATCAGGCAATTTGGAAAGCCCACATTTACCCAACCCCTCCACGGGATTTTCTCATCCCTCAGGTTCTCTGGCATGAGTCCCTGTGCTTCTTCCCAAACTTGAGCAGAAAAACACTTACCAAGAAAGTGAGGAGAGGCCTCGTCTTCTTGGATAAACACATGTCGAGCCCCGGGAGGGATATCAAACATCTTAAGGTACCCTTTGGCAGGTGCAGGGTCAGAGGAGGCAGCAGGGAGGGAAAGAGAAAGGAACAGCCATGGTCAGGGGCGCAGGGCACGCCCTGCTCGCAGGAGAGGGCATCTGGCAGCCACGGATGGGCAGGGCCGGGAGACACGGAGCCAACTGCCTTGTAAGGGGTGGGACAGGCCCTCCCTGGGCTCTTCGCTTCCAGGAGAGAAGGGACACCAGTTCAGATGATGTGCCACTTCCCACCTGGGATCAGTGTAATATTTAAGGCCATGCTGCTCCAAGCAGGATCTGTCAACAGTTCAGGCACAGAGATGTTTCCTGTGTTCCTCAGCACAAGCACAACTCTTTCTCACTCATTTCCCAAATCAGTCCTCAGCCAGGTTGTTGGACTGGAACCTACTGACTGCCCTTTCAGATGGACATGTCTGCAGTGAAAGTAAAAAGCTGTTCCCAAATAAAAATGTTCTTAGTTTCAATTTCAATTATTTAGCAGTGCAAATCACAGGTAATTAGTGTAAAATTAAGGAAGCAGTGCAATTAGGAAGACCAGAATCCCTCCCAGGGATGGGTCACAAATCAAGATTTAATCAAGAGCCCCCTAAGTTCTCTGAGTGCGTGGCATTTTCATATTCCTGTTATTTTCTTTTCAATAACTGCAGATTTAATTAAGCAAAATCACTGGATTCTGGGATTACTGTATTTACAGCAGATTTGGACATGTCTGGGCAAGATGACCAGTCCATGGAAGTCAGGACAATCCGGGCAGGATTTTAATTTGGGTACTTGCAGAAACTGTTTTCTAGAACCTCAAATTCTTTTTGAGCACCTCTTGCTCACATGTTTCCCTGTAGAAAGAGGTCTATTAGCCTTCTTAATAACCAGGTTACCCAGGCTAGGGAAAATCCACCAGCATTCCCTGAACACCTCCATCACTTCCATATCCATCCACAAACAGGCGTTGACGGACAGCAGCTTATCCTGAACAGGGCTCATAGCTGGGCCTCGTGGGATGGTGTTACACCCATTATTCCCAAGGTTTGAATGATTATGTCTTGTGTGTGTGAGTGCTACACAAAGCCCAGAGGCAGCAGGAGTCCCAGCCAGCTGCAGGCAGCTGTTATTCCTACCGAGCTTTTTGGGAGTGCGGGTGTAGGTCCCCTTCACGGTCCGGCAGTGGGAGTCGTCCCCGCCGCAGACCCCGCACTGGTCCTCAGCCTTGCTGGAGCCTATTTCCTTGTCACAGCCCACTTTCTGCAGAAACAAGGGAAAAAAGGGCAAGACTGGGTATTAGGAGGGAATTCTTTCCTATAACAGTGCTGAGGCCCCAGCACAGGTCGCTCAGGGAAGCTGTGGCTGCCCCGTCCCTGGCAGTGTTCAAGGCCAGGTTGGATGGGGCTTGGAGCAAACTGGGCTAGTGGAAGGAAATCCATCAGTGGGGTGGAACTGATGGTCTTTAAGGTGCCTCTCAGCCCAAGCCAGTCTGGGATTCTATGATAAGAAACAATGAGTGGAAGACAAGAGGAGCACTTGCCTGGAACAGGTCTGTGCTCTAATTGAATTTACATTTCAAGGAATCAGAGGAACACAAAGCTGCAAATACGGAATTCAGAGACATCTGCCAAGTCTCTCTCTGCCCGTGAGCTGTTCCCATGAGCTGTCCCCAGAGGGTCCCCGGAGCAGGTGCCACTCACCACGCATTCCCCACGGACACAGATGCTGTAGGGATCCCTGTAGGAGCAGCGAGTCCCGTCGTGCACCGGCTGCTTCATGTGAGCCACATCCCCCGTTTCTCGGGACTGGCAGTACAGGTGACATCTCCTGGGAGCTGTGGAGCCAGGAAAAACAAAGGGCTGCAGGGAGGACAGTGGTCCAGGTGTGTTCCCAATAGCTATCCCACCAATGGAGCAAGGAGTGGGAAGGGACAGGCAGGTTTGGGGGGGAGCATGGAGCTAGAGCAGGGCAACGGGGTGGTTTGGGAAGGAACGCGTGCGTTGCAGGAATTTTTTTGGGGAAAATGGGCATTTTGGGGGAAAATGGAGATGCTCGGGCAGAAACCTGGGGATTTAGGGCAAAACTGGTGGTTTTGAGACACAATGTGGCCATTTGGGGTAAAAAGTATCCATGTTAGGGATAAACAAGTAGTTTGAAGTAATAAAGGCGAATTTTAGGGCTAAACTGGGGGCCTGGGGGAAAACGGGGGATTTCAGGGCAAGGTTGTGATTTTGAGACATAATTCTGCAGCTTTGGAGCAAAAAAGTCAACTTTAGGGATAAAAGGGCATATCTGGGGAAAAACTGGGGCTTTGGCAGTAAAAAGGGCAAATTTTCCCAGAGTAGGGAAAATGCAGGTTAAAATAATGGATTTAGGGCAAGTCTGCTATTTTTTACATATAATGTGTTAATTTAGGGTCGAAGCTGTGAATTTCAGGGATAAATAAGAGAGAAATTGACTGTTTGGGGCTAAAATGGAAAAACTTGAGTCAGAGCAGGGAATTTGGGTAATAAAGTCCGGATTTAAGGCAAAACTACTGATTTTCAGACAAAACAGACAGATGGATGGGGAGGGAACCAACTTATTGGGATTTCTGGGCCTGCTCCTGAGATATCCAGGCCAAGGGGAATGGCTTCAAACCCTTTCAAGAGTCACTAAAGGCCCAGAGCAGGACGCACGGTCGGGGTGCTCGTAGGGCAGCCAGTGGTGTCGGCTGCCCTGGAACTCGAAGTGGGAATTGCGCTGCTGGCACTGCTGTGCCCTGAAGTCCTCAAAGTGCTTCGGACACTCCTCGGTGCTGCACAGCTGGAACTCAAAATTCACCCCGGCACAATCGTCACCTCCATTGATGGGCCTGGGAGAAGAAAACATTCCAGAGATTTTCATCAGGGAGAAATAGAAATTGTTCCCTCTGAGGGTGCTGAGGCCCTGGCACAGGCTGCCCCATCCCTGGAAGTGTCCAAGGCCAGCCTGGACAGGGCTTGGAGCAACCTGGGATACCACAGGGTGTCCCTGCCCATAGCAGGAGGTGGAACGGGCTTTAAGGTCCCTGCCAACCCAGACCAGTCTGGGATTCTGTAATTCTATGGAATTCCTGGATTCTCCAAAACTGATCCCATTTCGAGGGGCTTGAACAGAATGCCCACCCAAAACCCCCATGCCATTTCAAGTGAGCCCTGTGAGGACGCCCAGCTCCCACACCTACATCGGGTTGTTGCACTGGCGCGTGCGGAAGCGAACCCCAGTCCCGCAGGTCCTTGAGCAGGAGCCAAACTTGGTCCAGGCTCCCCAGTGTCCATCCTGCTTCAGCTGGTTGGTGTTCTTCCACATGCAGTGACCCTTGTAGCACCACTGAGGAAATGGGGCAGGAAACAGGTGAGAACAGACACAATCCCCAAATCAAATGTATAAGCACTGGACAGCAATATTTCGCTGCTGCCTGGGGCACATTCAGATTGTACAAGTGGCTCTCCTGCATTTCAAAATAAAGGAGATTTACTAAAAACAACCCCCAGGTATCCGAGTGTAATTTTATAACTGAAAATGGATTGGCAGCAGGACATGCACTAATGGGGATATTAAAGGGAAAAATCAGGTGCTAATCCTCAGCCTACACAAACATTTGCCACAGGGTGTCTGGATGGTGAGTTCTGAGCAGCCATCCCACAGTAAAAGCATCAGCTGCTTCCCTGGATTCCCAACGGCACTGACATCAGATGAGATGAGACACAACCCAGAAAACCTAACAAAGAGGCCACAGAACACCTCAGCTGCAATCTCTATGCCCAAAATGTGCTAGGGCAAACCCTGTACAGCTCCCAGAATACCCAGTGGGAAAGCACAGCTTTCCCCATGGCCTCGCTTCACCCCAGGAACGCCAGGCAATTCCCCGCTCCCCGCTGTGCCCTTCAGCACAAATGGAGGTAACTGTTGGTTTTTTCCCATGACAAACAGAGTGCCAGACTCACCTTTCCTGGGGCACACTCCGTGCCGTCGAGGGGAGGTCCCTTCTTAGTCTTGCAGAAGTAGGGGTTATCGGGATGGCTGCACCACAGCTGCTTGCACGGATCGAAGGTTCGGAACTGAAAAACACAAAGAGACCAAGTGCAGAACATGAGATGGCTTATACCTTTTAGATAAGCAAATGCTTTTGTATTTTGTTTATAATTTATTTGTATCTGTTATTTTATTTATACTTTTTGGAGAAGGATCCAACCTACTCCGCAGATTCCATCTCACACACCCCAACCAGCCAGGCATTTTCAGGGCAGTGCTTATTCCCTGCATCCCCCAGCCCTGGGCTAGTGAAAAGAGGAAAGAAGACACCCAGAAGTGGGACAAAAAGGAGATATTTTTCCCCCTTTTCTTTCTTGGGATTGCTCTCACCTATCTGTGCCATGTGGACCATGCTGCCACTCATTTTCCCACTATTTCACAGGACCCAGAGGACTGAGTCTCCCCCATAAATATCCCTCTGCTCTTTACAGATCTCTAAATACTGCATTAACTTCTCTCCAGTGACTCTGGCCCTGCAGCTCTCCCCTCAGGCCACACCCCTTGCCGTGTCTGGACGTACAGCTGTGCACATCCTGTAGCCCACGCCAAAGTCAAAACGGCACTGCTCATCCATGGAGTAGTTGATGCCTGGCAGCTCAGGAAGCTTGGGCCAGTCATGCTCAAAGGGGTCGTCGAGAAGACAGTCATAAGAGCTATGGAAAGAGACACAGAAAAAAATACTGTGACAAGATGTATACTCCTAATTCCCGCCCCATCCCTGGAACTGTCCAAGGCCAGCTTGGGTGGCGCTTGCTTGGAGCAACGTGGGCTAGTGGAAGGTATCCCTGTTCATGGCAGGGGCTTTGGAATGAGATGAGCTTTAAGGTCCCTTCCAACCCAAACCAGTCTGGGATTCTGTGGAAATCTGAGGCCTATTCCAAACCCCGCTGGAGTTGGAAGGGTCTTTCCACAGACTTTTCATCCCAAGCAGACAGGCTATGGAACAGCCCCGAGTGAAGACACAGCCTTCATGGGTCAGAGCTTTTCTAACAAAGAAGGGAAAGAGGGTCTGAAGAAAGAGGGATCAGAGCCTGGCTGCACCGGGGAGGCCTTACTGGATGTATCTCCTGAGCTCCTGGCCGCTGCAGCGGGACCAGTGGTAGCGGTGGAAGGCGGCCTGCACCAAGGGGGCCATGACACTGCCCATCGCCGTCTCGTCCCCGCATCTGTTTCCTTGCCCATCGTGCTCCATGCCCAGCCTGGAACAAAGAACTCCCCTCAGAGCTACTGCAAAAACAACTGTGAGGAAACCAGCTCCCTTCTCCACTGCCTGGACCTCCCAGGTCCCTTCCTGACCTTTCTCTCACCCCAGAGAAAACAAGTTCACCCTGCCTCCCCTTCCTTTCTTCCCCCACTTGTCTCTCCATTGCTTCAACCACTACTGCATTCCCAGGGGGCTGGAAATAAAACCAGGACAGCTTCCACAGAGCCATTAAATCCAACACCCTTGGAGCAAGCAGGAGGTGCAGCACAGCATTGTGGTGTGATCTGATGGTACAAGTGGTACTTACACGTGCCCAGTCTCGTGAGCAACAACAAAGGCTGATGAAAACCCGTCCTCATGGTTGAGGGTGCAGCTCCGGACCGGGTGGCACATGCCCGTCACAGGAGCATAGCCTACAGAGAGACATCAGGGCTGAGTCTTGTGCTCAGCACATGGATTTTAAATGAGAACCCCCAGAAAACTTCCTCAGGAAAAGCTAACATTGCTCTAAGGCCAGGGCAGCCTGGCTGGCTCCCCATCCTGACTGGTGCCTGCTCTGACACATCCTGAACTTTGGGAGATCTTGCCCACTATCATTAGTTAGGATGGAAGCAGGTGTCAGAGTGGCTGGGATGACAATAAATGGAAATCTGTGGTCAAAGATGCAATAAAATAAAGGAAGTGGAATGCCACATGCACTGAGGTTCCCAGTGATCCCTGCACACACAGGAATTTGAAGAGAGCTAAGAAGTATTTATCTACAACTCTCAAAAAAGAAAATCAATCTGTGGTTGGATATAAATGGCAAGGACGCATGGCAAGGCCTCCTTGCTTTTGAAACAGCTTGTGGAATGAACAAAGCAGGGAGCTCACAATGCAATTCCCAATTTTTCCTCTTTTCTGGCAGATGCCAGCCAAGAAACACCGAGCTCTGCTCCGGGTCAGCTGCATTACCTTGCATACCAGCGGGCCCAAAATCTTGCCTGGTTAAGAAGATGGCATGGTCGTGGTGCTCGGCGTGGCCGGGGTCCGGCTTCTGCTGCTGATAGGCCCAGCGGCACACGTTCTCCAGGCTGCGCGAGGGGTTCCCCCTTTCGATCAGGCTGATGGACTGAGAGAGCCACGCGTCACACCCGGCTGCTCCCAGAGGCGCGACCCTCTGGGAAAATCCACACCCCTGCCGCAGGATGTGGATTTTCTGCCCGGGCAGGAGGGGGAGAAGCGGCTCGCTCACCTTGGCGTACCCCAACATGATCATTCGCACCAGCACGACGTTGATGTGAACGCCCAGCGACTCGTCGTGGTAAATTTCATTCACCTGAGGCAAAAAAGAGGAAAAATTAAAAAGGAAATAAAACCACTGATGATACCAAGGGAACCTCCAAGGCCACGGAGATGTTTTTTCAAGGGCCTGTATCACTACGGTCCTCAGAAAAGGATGCAAGTCTCAGACCATTTCTGCTCAGTAGAAAGCGCAGATTCACTTCCTGTCATCACATTCCCCCTTCACACGGAACTTTGGGAAGCACATGTCCAGCCTCCTCTCACGTTTCATGGATCAGAGCTCAAAGAAAAGGGGACTGGAGAAAAGACTTCAAGTACAGACCCTGCAAATCACAGAATCCCAGACTGGTTTGGGCTGGGAGGCACCTTAAACCTCATCTTATTCCCCCCTCTGCCATGGCCAGGAACCCCTTCCACTAGACCAGGTTGCTCCAAGCCTTGTCCAACCTGGCCTGGAGCACTTCCACTGCTTCTTGTTTTGAAGAGTATTTTTTTAGGAGCAACTTATACTGCTGCCCTACTTTTTCAAGATCAGTTAGAATTCTGTGGTCACTTCTGTACTAAAAAGAGGCTTTGTTGGAAGGGAAGTTAGAAAAACAGAATTATGCAGATGGGCCAAAAGTTGTCCTTCTTGAGGCCCTTCCCTGTGTCTGGGAAGGTGAGAAATGTCCTGGCACCAGAGTGTGAAACATCTGCAGGTCCTCAATGAAGCTCCTCATTCCCCTAAAAACAAAATAAATATTATATTATGGGCAACTGGTGAGAAATAAACACCCCTGTTCAGAGGTTGGTGGGTTTGAGCAGGAGTTAGAGGGTTGTTTTATTTTTCAGTCAGGCTAAACAGAACTTCCCCTCAGGGAAAAAGGTCACTGGGAGCTGTCCAGACTGTGGGCCCTGGCACGAGGATTGCAGCTCATGGTTTAAACCTGAAATCCCTGAGGCTGAGAGCAGTGTCAGCAGGGCAGTGGGACAGAGAACGAGCACAGAGCTCAGGCTGCCTGTCCTGGGAAGCAATCATCCCAAAGGTCAGGTACTCCTCTCTTATTTTCTCCCCATCAAAAAACAGCATTGCTCCCACGAAGAGCTGGGCCAGGATAAGCGCTCAGAAATTCCCTTGTGCCAAGAGACAACAGAGGAATTTTCTACAGACAGGAATGACTTCCCTGGAGATGACCTTAACCTTCAAGTCTTCAAGATTTCCCATGGCCCCCATTTTATCCCATTCTCTGGATGGCTCTGGGCAGCAGGGTGTCAGCTCGCTCCGCCTTTGGCCCCAGCAGATGGAGCTGCAGGCATGTGCAAAACATGGAAGTGGTCTGGGCCATGGACCAGCCCTGCTGCTCACTGAAAAGGTTTCAAAACCAAAAGGACAATATTCTGCAATAATGTGCAATGGAGATTTAATGTTGATGTTTCACAGCATATTTGGGAAAAAGGAGATGATTCTGTGAGTGATGTGCTAGAAAACATCACATTGGTTGGGTTAAATTTCACACAGGAATCATTTTTTTCCTCTCAGATTCTAAGTTCTCAAATTTAGAGGCTCTGTAAACCCAAGGAATAATTTAAAAATAAGTCCAGGAATAAAAGAGTGTAAAACATACACGAATCATTCCTACACCCATAAAATCATCATTAACGGGAATCATTATGGGAATAATTAGTCCCTCATCTTCATCCTTAAGAGACTGCTTTTATTTCCTGGAAAACCTTATGATCCCACAGTTTCTAAGACCGATCTACTGGTATTACCAAAAGGTCTGCCCTGTCAAAGAGCCATTGAGAGTTTAGAACTCCTTTTCCTCTACATATTTATGCCTTAATCAGTTTTTCTCCAGAACTGTGTTGTGGGAGAAGCTCAGAATTACTAGAAATGGATCAAGTACACTTTTTCCCCTTACTGTTTTTCAACTATTTCCTCATTATTGTAAATACCCTCAAATGTGCCCTAGGAAGGAAACTACTGCGAAAAAGATGAATTAAAGGAACATCTCAAAACCAGAAAACCTTCTCCAGCAGCAGTGAGAACGATCCCATTGCTGTTTTCCCCAGCCCCGGTGCTCCTAGAGGAGCTCCCAGCAGCCACTGCAGCTCCCCAGGGATACTCACGATGTTCATGAGGGTGAGGAGGTAGTTTTGGACGTGCTCCTTGCCGTGGAATCGCACCACAGAGTCGTCCACCCCCAGCAGCACCTCGATGTTGTGGTCGTCGTCTCCGGCGTGGCGGCGGCGCCGCAGGCTCTCGTTCAGCTGCCGCTCAATGCGGCCGTGCAGGGAACTCAGCGCTCCCAGGCCAGCCAGGAGGGACTCTGCAAGGACAGCCTGCCATCAGTGGAGACAGAACTCCTGCCCCATCCCTGGAAGTGCTCCAGGATGGGCTGCACGGGGCTTGGAGGAAGCTGCTCTAGTGGAAGGTGTCCCTGCCCCTGGCAGGGGGTTGGAAATGGGTGGTCTTTAAGGTCTCTTCCAAGCCAACCCGTTCTGTGATTCCATTATATGACCCATGGAATTCCAGTTCCATTTCAGAAACGTCCTCCCACAAAGCATCCTCAACTCCAGAGTCATCACTTCTCTGGATAAGATACATCAGGAACCCCAAAGAAATTAGTCCTGTGGCGTAGGGCTGGGAGAAATCACCAGAAAACCAATAAAAAAATTCATTCAACCACAAGGGTCTGTTATTGCCCACGGTTCTTATTCCACACAGAAAACCCAGTGCTGTCACTTCCACTTAGGGCAGTAAAACAAAACTCGGCCAGGGATTGACAGGTAAAGCCTCACAGCTGCAGGACACTTGGCTCCTCCCAAATCCACCCCAGTACTCCAGCAATCTCTGAGCAATGACCACCAGTGAGGAACATCTCCTGGCGCACACAGTCAGCTGCATGCTATGGTTCCTGTGTCCCTGGGACAGTCAGGAGCACCCCTGTTCCCTCCCCTTCCCAAAAACATACAGAGAGCTCCCTGCTCCACAAAGCCAGCTAGAGCAAGCAGCATGCAGCGGCTGGAGAGAAAACTCCTGCTTTGCACTTATGCTCTATCAGGGCACTTTCCCCTACAACAGCAAACTTCCAGCCCTTCTCCATTGGGCTGGAATTCATGAATGCCAAGGCTGCAAGTCCACAAACCAGCCTTTCCTGTGTCTTCAGGCACTCTCAAGCATGCCAAGGCCAGGGCAGCACAACAGTGGGAAAATCATACACCCACTCCAATTCCAAACACCGCTCCAGCTGGCACAGCTGCCAAGCACAGCATCCAAGGGAAACCCAGCTGGAACACTGTCACTTTGTGGTGCCCACGGTGCCAACTTCCCATAGCTTGCAGTGCCCAGCCCAAAAACCACCGTGTCACATGAGGGGTTTATCTGTTCTCGGGTCTGTTTTCCATAATGCAGCACTTCAGAGCAAGCAGCCAGGCTCAATGCCAGCCTGCAGGTACTGCCCACTGCTGTTTCAGAGGATGCAGTCTGCACCCGTGGCCAAGCACTTAACAGAACATATGGGATCTAAGTCCACTGGGCCCAACTGCTCCCCCAGCACTGCCAAGGCCGCTGCTAAACCATGTCCCCAAGTGCCACATCCACACAGCTTTTAAATCCCTCTAGGGATGCGAAATCCATCGCTGCCCTGGGCAGCCTGTGTCAGGGCCAAACAACCCTTTCTGCAAGAAATTTTCCCTGATGTCCAAGCTAAACTTTTCCTGGCACATCCTCAGGCCATTTCCTCTTGTCTGATCACTTGTTATTGCTTGGGAGAAAGATAACACATGGGCCAACAGTGAAGAAACACACAGAACCAGTCTGGCTGTTTGGGGATTTGAGCTAGACAGACTAATCCATCCTAATCTCATTCTGGAATTAGCTGGTTTGTTACCTCTTCCTTTTTTAATTTGCTAGTCACCTGCAGCACTTACATCCCAACCTTACCTGTAGGAGCAGAGCAGCCCATGCCCTTGTGCCAAGAGAAATGGCTGTTCTGGGTTAGAGCAGGTGTTTGTCCTAGAGTGTCACTGTAAAATAATGGAACTACAGCTCTTTCCCTGCTATTGAACAAAGCTGTGATCTGCCCAAATCTAATTTCATCAATGCTGTTATCAATTAACCTCCTAAACCAACCCTCCTGTGTACCTAAAAAGAACCTCAGCATCACTCACATGGGAGATTCTTACCATCTTATTTTATATTGTAAAATACATGGGCTCAATTCTGTGCTAGTGATAGAAGCATTCCTTAAATATGTATGCATGTACACCTTACATCCATCCATCCATCCATCCATCTATCTATCTATCTATCTATCTATCTATCTATCTATCTATCTATCTATCTATCTATCTATCATGTTTCTCCCATATCTTCACTAGCTCCATTGCCTAATTTAGCCTTTGTCTGAATATACAGCAAGGAAAAGTATCTAGGGAAGATCCACACCTTCACTAATTCTAAATGAAACTAATGAGAAACCAGTGTGGAACCTACTGAGACCAATCTAAGTCCCTTTCCAAAGAGTGTGTTAATGTACAAAATGTCCCCAGGGACAGATGTGTTCTGCAGCTACTAAAAAATTCTGTTCTGCTATTCCCAAAGTAAGGAAAGTAGGCCAGTCCATCCCGTCACCACCTCCTGAGCCTTATTTTGAAGTGTGCCTTTAGAAAAAGCAGCGAGGAGAAAAAGAATCATTTTGTTCAAACACGCATTCCAGACAGTTGCAGCGTAATTCCCAGTGATTTCCACACAAATTGTGCACATGCAACATTTCTGTGGTGCTGCTGGTACTGCCTGACTGGGAGGGGTCAGCAGGAGAAACCACCCGGGTCGGCAGGGCGAAGACACGATGACAGGATGTTCTCATTAGGTTCTGGGATGTGCTGCAACTCGTGTGCTCTGATTTATTAGGTCCTTAAAAAACAAAACCCTGGCAAGTTACACATTCCCCCTTATCTTTTCTTGAAGAATTGCCTGAAATTGCCTTTTCCTCCAGAAGCGCCAAATGACTTTCTACCACTACCACAACAATTCTGTGGCATGAAAAGCGTGTGTCCTCTCCTAAGGCCCTGTCCCAAACCCCCTTCCCATGTGGAGCACTGACACTGGGACCTGCAGTCTTGACTCCACCATTTGGATCCTTAATGGTGTCACTGTCTCTGTAGGAAAGTTTGTTGTTTGCTCAACTGCTGCCAAAACTTCTGCTTGTTTGTTTTTGGGGGCTGAGGGAAGAGTTTGTCTCTGCTGCAACCCCAACTGAGCCAGCTGGCCATAAAAATACACAGCTTTACTTGATGTTTCCCTGTATGTTCAAGGCTATATCCATGAAGTGCTTCCAGAAGCCCCTGCAGAGTGTCTCTCTGGGATATTTCACAATAAATAAATATTATCTATGAACTTTTGATAACACAAAGCCAGCCAGCTCTGCTGCTGCAGAAACACAGTGCAGTTACACAAAAGAGAACATTGGATTTAACATTTCCCCCGGGGCAGGTGGAAGAAATCACTTGAGCATTTACAAAAACCAAACCAGAAAAGCTCAGAACAGCCTAAAAGTCAGTCAGGTTACAAAAAACCCTTCTGACCATCAAGTACGACTGTTCACCCATCATCCTGATGTGGCCCACCACTTGGGGATGGAAGTACTGCTGCACCTGTGAGCCTTGGGATGTGGCAGAGAAGGTTTGGTGGTAATGTCACCTCTCATAAAGGCGTCTTAGTGTCAGAGGTGTTAGCAGAAGACAAAGGCACAAAAGAATTTACTAATGGAAACAAAAATGCCAGCAACCAGGTTCAGACACAGCTCCACTTTCACAACAGTTTCACCAGACTGAGGAATGAAGGAAAGGGAGAGAGGAACTTCTTGTGACTTCACACGCAGACCTCCTGAGACAACTAAGCTTGGAGAATTACCTCTGTTTATGTTCTCTTCCAGTGGGACCTTTGGAGTGACAGTGACTGGCAGAATGACAAACAAACAGGGATTAAAGCAAGGTCTGAATCCCCAGGCTGCAGGATTAGTCACGAAATGCATGAGCTCCATGGGCCACAAACACAGACCCCACCTCACTTTGTTCTGACACTTAAAAGAGCAGAGGAAACATCCCAGAGTGCCGACTGCCTCCATGAAATATGTGCTTCTCTGGTACCTGAGCAGTTCCAGCTGCAGGGTGATTCTGGGAAGGATGGAAGATTTCCTGCACTCTATTCCTTGTGCTGACATCACAGGAAGGCTCTTCCTTTCCACGCACCATCAGCAAAAACAGCTCCTAGCCCTCATTTGCACCAGGGCTCGATGCCAGCCCCACACTCAGGGAGCCACGTAGAAATGTATAATCCTCTGTGTATTTGAATTATGTTTAGAGCCAACTCAGGATAAACTTTTCCAACAGAAAAGGCTGGAATTTTACCCTGTAATTTTCTTGTCATCACTTCCCTCCCTGGCATGAAGCTTTCTAGGACTGCAGGTTTTCCCTACCTGGCAGCAAACACACAGAGAACAAAGCCAGAACTGAAGGAAACTATAATTAACCAGGCCTGAATTTAGGTCAACTATTAACTGTGCTTTTTCCATCCCATGACCAGAAACAAACAGCAAAGAGGAATGCCAGCCTGTTCCAGAGCTCTCAGTGCTGGAGGACACGCTGACACACTCCCTGCAGAGCCTGCAACAGCTCTGCACTCACCTGATTCGTGGTGAAAGGGCTTTTGGATCTGTGGAAATTTAGTAGGGATGCTGCTGGTGGAACTGTGGCTGTGAGGCTCTAACATAGAACCAAGAGAAGAGGAGTAAAGCTCAGGATCAGAGCAAGCTTGTTTGGAATTAGAGATATTACCCTCTAATAATCAAAAGCTGAGGGAGGGCACAGGACAAGCAGAGGAGAAGCCACAGAGGCTGCTCCCTGCACAGCCCCTTGCCTGGCCACCCCTAATAGCAGATCACAGCTCCAGGCTGGCTTAGCACGGCCCCGGGACTTGCCCGGCCTTGCCCTGGCTCATCTGCTCTGCGCCTTATTTTTAGCTGGGCTTTAGCCCTAACAGCCAACTTAGCCAATAGGTAGTTATCCTGGAGCTACCAACCATGGCTCCTGGAATTCCTGCTTCCCTCGGCGCAAGACATGCCCCCATTCCTCATTTCTTTCATTATTTGGCTCTCTCTATATATAGCAAGAATCCCATCATAGTTTTATTTTGGAGGTACAGGTGATTTGGTGGTTAGTTTTGTTTGTGGAATTTTTTTTAGAACAGGTTAAAAATATATATTTACTACATGTCATTATTCAAAAAACTTAATTACAGGTAGAGCTGGAGTCTGGCTTTGACCCTGAATTTTGAAGTATGAAAATGTATTAAAAACAGTCACTTGACAATTCCAGGTCTTTTACCAAGACATTATTACAAGGTGTCACTCTTCCTTCAGCTTAGCAACTTTCACATGTAGTTCAGAGACTTAAATAGCAATAAACTGAATTTTTCTACTTTAATCCCAGGAGAACAGTCTGTTGGGTAAAGGCCAGGATTTTTTTGGACATGTGAGGAAGAACTGAGCATTTGGGTCTGGCATTTTAGGAGACCTGAGTGACATCATCTGCTGGTACTTACATAGAAAGAAAGGACATGGAGAGGCCTGTGGGTCACATATGGGACACAATAAACCAAGCAAAGCTTTTCCATTTTACACCACACCAAGTTCTTTGATTCAATATCAATGGTGCCCTTCAAACACAGATGCAATAAAACGTGAGAAATAAAAAGGAAAAGAAGTCTCAGTTTGCAAAATCATCACCTGTATCAATGTCCAAAAGTATGGAAAAAGCATCTATAGAGGCTCTGAAATTTGGTTTGCAGATGAGAAAAACTAAGTCAGCAAAAATGAGCAGCATGGCCCACTGCAGAGGTGCACACCTGGGGTACCTGGGGTACCTGGGGTGCTGCAACCAAAGCCAGTTCAGGTATGGGAGGACTTCATTTTACAGCTCAGAGTGGCCAGGCTATAGCCCCAAAGCTTCCAGCTCTTAAGAGCATTGAATCCATGACTTTCCAGTCAGACTCTCACCCAGGAACATGAGAGAGCTCTGCATTAACAACCTTAAAAGCACTCATGCCTTTAAGTACCATTACGTCAACACAAAATTAATTTTTACTCCACAAAGGAATACTCTTAAAGCATCCTTGGTTCCTAACTGGAATAATGCACAGTAAAAGGACAGAGCAATCTAGAAAGGGGGGTACCCACTACGTTCTGAAAGCACAGGTTGCATTCATAATTTATCTGCTAATTCAGAACTTACTGGAAGAACAAATGCTGCATGGCCTGAGCTGTCTGCATTTTTGGGCAGCTTCCCTGAGATCCCAACAGGCTCCACAGGAATTCCAGGGTCTAAACTCGTTAAGCAGGTATTTTCAGCACCAGAACGCTACTGTGAGCTTCCAGCGTGGAGGAAGTTGCTTTGGCAGAGATGCAGTCCCCCCAGTGCTCATGAACGAAGTCATTATAGCAAGGCCTTAAAATTCTCTCACTCCTCACTCCTTGGCATCTGACCCAGCTTCTGCCAGCTGGCTGAAAGCACAGCAGGAGCCAAGCTTCCTATTTCACAGACCCATGGTTTGGGTTGGAAGGGAGCTTGAAGCCTATCTCCTTCTGCCTCCCGGCCACAGGAACATCATCTACTAGACCAGGCTGCTCCAAGCCCCATCCAGCCTGGCTTGGACACTTCCAGGGATGGGGCAGCCACAACTTCCAGGGAAAAGAGACAGTAAGTGAATATTCAGTGGCAAAGACTGGGGCAAATGGGAGCAGTTTCCACAATGAGGGCACTAACTACTCCTTGGGTTGCTCATTTCTTTGGGATAAAGGCAGAGCTGTGTTTACATGCAGCTGCTTGTTTTTAAAAGCTGTGTAAGGAATGTGTTCCTAAACATGTGGGACCTTTTGCTGCCACAGGAAGCACGCAAGAGGACACAGCCGGGCTGGTGATCCTCTGCAGGCCCAGCCACAGCCCTTTGCAAGGGCTCAGCAAGCAGCCCACTGCCCACTGTCAACATCAATTACCCTCTGATCACCACTTGATCTGCCCTAAGCCTCTGGAAGTCAGCAAAGCCTGAACACTGTCCAGACACAACAGCGGGACACCGGGACAGAGCCCGGCTCCCTTAGCAGGGGATTATTCCGAGCAGGGAGCTCACACAGCACCCACACACACACACATACCATCCTCCCCAGCCCGTGGAAGGAGGGATGGAGCTGCTGAGGAAGGGCTTGCACAAGCCCCAAGGCACAGTTTGATACCTCACCTAAATGCCCTGACCGTGGCACTGCTGCAGCCCCACAAAGGATGGAAAGCCCCCGTGTCGGAGCCTGCCGCTCTGATCCACGCCGAGGGGAAGGCTCTCCCACCATGACCCGTGCAAGGGCAAATCTCAGCAAACAATCTCTGCCCTTTTCCAGGACAGATGTGCTTTCTCCTGCCTGTGGAGAAGCCAAAGAGCTTGCCCGAAGGGCACAACTGCTGTCCAGCTGGAGAGCAGAGCCAGGAGCAGCTGAGGCAGCTAAGCTTTTCCATTGCAGTGATGACCAGCAGAGAAAACACATTGTAAAAATCCAAGGGGAGAACGCCAGTGGGGACAAGGTGGGGCACAGCAACACCATTTCTGCTACTACAAGAATGCTGAAGGACACTGTGGTGGCAGCAGTGGAAAAAGCAAAGAGGTACTCTAAATGTTTCTTCCTGCAAACAAAAGAGATGCAAACACGCTTCTCGCTGACTTGCTCCAAGTTCTCCTGAACCTCGGAGAGACAGAGAAGACCACTACCACAACAAATTGGGGACCAGTTAACACTGGGATCTGGGTCCTGCCTCCTGCCTTGGCAGCTCTCCCCTGGCCTGTGTGTGTGATGGAGCTTCAGAATCTGGATAATCCATCTAGAGGTCACAGGCTGGAGTGAACATGTGACCTGTTACAATAAAACAGCATCATAGAATTGTAAAGGTTGGAAAGGACCTTTAAGAGTCTCAAGTCCAACCACCTGACACCTGAAGTCTAAAAGGCCAAATGAGAAATGGAGGAGGGAAGAGATGAAGCTCTGTCCAAGTGCCAAAGCCGGAAGTTTTGCACATGAAGAAATCAAAGGAGATTTCTGAATTTATTTGGCCTTAAGCCACTTCTTTCCCCCTCTCCCAGAAGGTTCACAGAAGACAGAGAACAGAAGAACAGCTGGGCCTGGTTCCATTCTAAATGGAATAAACAGGTATAGAAGGCAGAATGATTGTCCAGCACCTTCAGGGTGATTCCCTGGCACGGCCACCGGCGCAGGAGGGAACCAAGGACGTGAGCACCACGGGCAAGGCTCAGCTATCCCATGGCTTCTGCTGAGACCAGCGTTTAAAGGAGACAGGAGAATGGAATTCACGGCAATCACTCACACAAAAGGAATAACTGAGTGTGTAAAACTGGAAAAAAACGTGGGGAAATATTTATGCAGCCCATATTAGGGAGACAAAGAGCACTTCTAACGCCCTGGCAGTGATAGTGGGTCACAAAGCGTGCGGGCGTGTGACAAGGGGTCACTTCCTGCCGCTGCCTTCCTGCCCCTTCCTTGTTCATGCAGCTGAAAGCGTAATTGTCCTTAACTGCTCAGTTGGCACCGAGTGGATTCTGACCTTCTGAGAGGACCAAGTCCTGCAGCTGGGCTTGGAAGCCCAGTGCACCTGCAGTGACACTGGCCATGTCCAAGGCAGGGCTCCTCCACCGCTGGAGCTGACTGCCAGGCAGCAGTAGAGCCATGTCTGCACACACGAGGGGTCCCTTCCCACCCAAAACACCCCAGGATTCCACAATCCCATCATACATATACACTGCATTTGGATACATTCACTGCATTACAATATTTGCCCGTCAACCCTATCCCCAGCTGAAATCCCTGATTTTTTAATTAACTTGCACACAAGGACTGACTGAATTAATGATTATGAAATAATTTTTTTAGGAGGAATAAAAAAATACATGAAGTGAGCGATCATAAACATATTCCAGCTAGCTGTGCTGGGTCAACAAATACTGATTCTTTGTTGAAAAATAATATTCAGTGACACACAGGCAGATTATGTGCAATCACAGAAAGTCAGTCAAAGCCTCTGCTGTCTCCCAGGCAAGCATTTTCTGGAAGGGAGGATTTTAAAACTGGAAGGGCTGACAGGGAGAGAGTAGTCCTGAAGTAAAAGCCAGCTCTCAATTCTCACAATTCCTTACGGAGCAGAACCTCATCTACCCACAGCTCTGTCTATAATTACACGGAGTTAAGTGTGATACACTTACAAAAACCACACAGCCTGACATTAGACATACTGACATCACACTATTTGTAGGGAAAAAACCCAGCAAAGACGCAGCTTAGGAGGATTGATTTTCACTGCCACACCACAGACCTGGTTTGCAAACAAGAGGGTCCCAGCTCCGCTTTCCTGTGGCCATTGTCTGGGGGTAAGAGTTTTCTGCAAGGCCCAAATGCCGGCCCTCAGAAACCAACACACATTTTTTTCATTATGGATCCACCCCCCTTTATACTTTCCTTTTTTCATATAGACTCTTACAAAACGAAGCCCTTTTTTTTTCCTTTCCACCTCCCCACATTCCTCTGAGCGTGCCAGCCTCGCCTGCACCTCGCACAGATGTGTTATGAATCTAACTCGCACTGTTTCCACACAGGATATTTTGATCATTCCCCTCTCCTTTTCCCCATCCCCATCCCATCCAAAATAGCACAGACTCATAATCATAAATTCTCCTGTTCTGACCTGAAAGACCATTCTTTCAAGGACTACTTCTCTTGGAAAAGCTGTGACTAAGGAGAAGGAGTTTTTCTGCAAGGTTCGTCCCTGCAGTCTGCCCTGAGAGGTGAGGTCTGCTGGAAGCATCTTCCATAGGGAATTAGTACTTCTTTCTATCCAGAGCCCCCCTTCTGCCTCCTGACACTCAAACACACTCAGACAAAGCATAAATTTCCAACTCCCACATACAAGGTAACTAGAGTAAATTGAAAGGCTATTGCTGGAACCTCATCACAATGTGTGAGAATCCAAAATGCCATTTATTTGTGGAATGACACTGGACCAAGGGTTTCATGCCTCTTCAGTAGCACTCTCTCAATGAAGCTGCTCCTGAAACCCAAGGAATTTTCCTGTCAGAGGAGAGCTGCCAACTTTCCCTCTTTGGCGAGCAGGGTTCCATTCTTGCACCTCTCCCCATTTCCTGCACAGTGTTGCTTTAATGAGCCCTCCAGTCTGGTGGAAAGCTAACAGAGACAGCGAGAAAAAGCCTAATAATAAAAAGGAGGAGAACCTGAGAGGGGAGAAGATTTAGGAAGAATTTTCCATTGAATACACAGTGGGTCTGACTAGAAATACGACAAAAAGGAGACAGTTCTCCTCTGCAAAAGGAGGGAAACCAGCCCAAGTGTTCAGTTTAGACACATAAAAGGACCTCTTAAGCTAAGTAATAAATTTAATGACTTAGAACTACAAAGAAGAAATGCTTAGTCAAATATTGTGTTGCTGAAAATGCAGCAAGAAAGAGTCCTATTTCAATCCTGTCATGCAAAAATGCAGAGCCCTCATCTTGGATTCAACCCCTAACTAACACAAAGGCAAGCTTAGCCCGGCTCTGGATCCCAGGCTGACAGTGTGGCTGCAGGGGCTGAACTCCCAAAGGAGGAAGGCAGTGGGAATGATGTGAGATGGGCAGTCCAAGGTGAGAGAAAGGCTGTTCAAAACTGGGAGACAACAGAATGAACCAATGCAGCAGAAGAGTAGAAGGGGCACAACAGCAAATAATACCAATTTTACAAAGTGTATCCAAGCGTTAGTCATGGATAATAAGCCTCTCTCTCTCGCCTCATGGAATTTCAGCCATTTCTCAAAATTCCACTGGCATAAATATAAAGGAAAAGCTCCAACTATGAACTGTCACTGAATGCTGTTGAACTCGGGCTCCTGCTTTTTTTTCCGTGAATGCACTGTAAGTCAGCATTCCAAGAGCAACAAATGTCTCCAAGCCCAAGCTATTTCCCAACAGTCCATGGACCACGAGAGTGTCCAAGATAACAGCGAAAATATGCACAAGGCCATTCTACCCAGATATCACATCCACAGAGGAAGGGGGTGTCCCAAAAGCCCAGGCTGACCTGCACAAAGGGGGTCTTGGGTCGGGAGAACAAGCAGCTTTAAAAGCCCAAAGATCACCACACCGCTGACCTGAAAATCCTGAAAAAACAAACAACATCCGAGCCATTAGTGAGACAGAGTATCTGCTTGGGACTTGGGAAGTTTGATTTGGATAGAAGCTCTGCCACTGTGGAACAGCCACTTCCAAACTGTGGGCATCAACTTACCCACTTCTAGTTGGGGTAATAGCCTGCAGTGTCTTTGAATATCCCACTCCAGCTGTAAATATCATTGCCAACCCAAATAAGCCTTCACAGAAGATGCTGAAAGCAGCTTACTATGTCCCAAGTACCTAAAAGGTTTCCCAGATGCTCTTGGTTGTCCAGGTCTGCTCTTCCACAGAAAAGCACCTGAGGGAACTCACTGTGCAGCAGCGCAGTTTCTCCCTGGCTTTCCAGCTTCTGCCTCAGCTTCCCTGGCATGGCAGACACAATCCTATCTTTTACCTGTGCCAGTGCCTCACCACTCTCATTGGACACCTGCACAGGGACTGCAAAGTACGGAGCTATGTGGAGATCCTGGCAGCTGGAACACCTGCACACTGTGCCATCACCCCTGAGGTTCAGAAAAGGGATGGTGAATTCCATGCAGGGAATTCTCTCTCTAGAAAGAAATTTAAACTCTAATTTCTTAAGGCTAAAAGAAGGGAGACAGGACAGCTGGAGGCAGAGGACTCTGGATTTCCACAGTGCCTTACATCTGATGAACAGCTGTGAGTCAACCTGCGTGGCAAAGGCTCAAGAATACAAGCGCTCAGCTCTAAATCCTACAGAGACAGGGAATGACCTGCAGGAGACATTGCTGCCTTTTCCCCATTGCCCCCCCATCAAGTGCCACAGGGCTCTCCTTTCCATGGGAACAAACATCCCAAATAAGGGATGTTAGAGGGCCTGACCAAGAAACAGGCATTTGGGTTTAGTGCCTGTCGAATTCCTCTCACTATCACAAACTCTAAGTGAGCCTGGAGATGGAAAGGGAGCACATCTGTTCACTGCAGGGCTGGTGAGACGTTCCCAGTAACGAGGCAGATGCTTCCAAATGCAAGTGGATGGGATGCCCAGATGGCTTTCATTGTCCCATTTTTCCAAGCAGCCTGACAAACTTCAGATATAAAAAAATAAATATGATAGATGATTCTGTCTCGCCAGCAAAAAAAAAAAAAAAAAAAAAAAAAAAAAAGAAAAGAAAAGAGCATGTTTGACAAAGAGCAAAGGAAGCAGATCTGAAGAGGTCGAACTTCATCAGCCTTCCTCCAATTAAACCGAGTGTCTAATCAACCCCCACAACATGGCACAGTGCTGCCTGAGCCCTCAAAGAACAGACACTTAATTGATTTATCTCCCCTTGTGTTCCCTACTAAAGAGCACTGTTAACTAAAGGAAGACTGATTTTTACTTCTAGTAGTAAATGTTCTCAGCATCTGAAACTTGGAAGCTTTTTAGTGCTGAAAGTAATGAAACTATATTGTTACTTTTTCTTGGCAGGGAAAACTCTGATTAAGAAAAGGTGCTTGAAATAAATCAAGAATCAACGCTGTAAAAGCAAATTGAAAAACACCATTAAACTACCAAAGCAGAGGGCTCAAATGCATCTGTTTGCAAATTCACTTGTGATCAGGAATACAAAGAACATGGAGTTGGCTATGGAGGAACCTGAGCAGAACCCAGGGATAAAGGTAGTGCCTTTTCAAGGACTGTTTAGGACAAACTACTTAAAACAGATGAAAAAATTAATTACATGGTTTCTGGATACTCACTGCCTGTTGCTTAGAACTGAGCATTCCAAAAGTAAATAAATAAGGTAGTAAATTATTTTATGAAGTGGACTTTTACTGCTATCATAGATCTATGGAATACAAGGCTTTTGCTGAAAATCAACCACATCTATGATGCTACTAATGACATCATCTGTGATGATAGCCATTAGAGTTTCTCCATAAGCCACAGAGTACAATGAGTTACCCTTTCACTCTGAGGTACTTCTAGGGAGTTTTCAAAAGAGGTTGCCACAGATGAAATGAAAGCAAGGGATACACTTGGAATTGCTCTCAGTCTAGAAGCATCAGCTGAATTTTTCCCATTCAACAACATGATTTTTAAGTAGAGTTTGAGATACTTGCTCCATGTCATGAGGAAACATGGAAGATCAGAACTCAGTTTCACCATGGGTTGGCCCTGAGCTTCCTTTCTGCCCTAAGCAAGGGGACAAAAAAGCCCCCAAACAATCTTCATCATCAAATCACAGATAACCAAAGACAAATGAAAATCTACATCCAGAAACAAAAGACACTAATTTGTAGCTGGCTCCTAATTAGCTCCCTCACTTGGTTAGCAAGTCCAAGACCTAAGTGAAAAGTACATCACTGTTTGGCAGAGCAGCCTGCACCCATCCCCAGTGATTCTGCTCAAGCTACATTCAGAGCTCCTAAGGAACATCCTCAGCAGCTTCTTCTCTTGCCCCAGGGTCCTCTTCTCCTGGCTTACAGGGACCTCCCACTAGCCCAGGTTGCTCCAAGCCCCATGCAGCCCGGCTTTGAACACCTCCAGGGATGGGGCAGCCTCAGCCTCCCTGGACAATGTGTGCCAGGGCCTCCCCAGCCCCAAGGGGAGAATTTCTCCCAGTGTCCCATCTCACCCTGCCCTCTGGCAGTGGGAAGCTGGCCCATGCTGCACACTGCAGAAATCCCCAGGCCCACAAACTTGCACTCTCTGCTTGCATGGACCTTCTCAAGGCTCAGGATACCACTGCACAGCACTTGGACACACAGTGCAGGAGAGCCTGGACAGGAGGGAACTGGCATACACTAAGCTGGTAAATGATTACAGCAGCAACTCTGCTGGAATAAATGATGGACAAGGAGGAAACACATCCAAACCCTTCAGGCCCAGAGCTTATTTTGTTGCTCAAGGGCAACCCCAGACCCATCACATACTCTCCCATTGATCTGACTTCTGTAAATAATTAACACAGTTACTACTACCTCTTACTTTAATACCTCTGACAGATTTATTGTCAAGGAGAGAAAAGCACAACTACTATTCCTCCTGGAAATGGTGACTTTATGTTCTCTGGAGCTATTAGTGAAGAGAAGTGGAAAGGCAGAGCAGAGCTCTCCATTAAGAAAGCACAAGGCTCCTTGCATCACTTGTTACTGTTTCCAGCAGAGACTAAAAAAGCTCAGTTTACAGTGTGTTTAACCCTGTTGCAGTTGAAAATTTATTTTAGGTATTATTAGGATTTTGCACAAGAGGATCTGTGCATTTGGGAGTTTTTATTCTAATTTGCACTAACCAGGTGGTGTGGATTTATAATTTGATGTCTCTAGGACTACAGAACAGAGTTATTTGGCAAATGGCAACAGGATAGTCATTTCACACAAAAAGAGAGCACCTGCTAATCAAGTGTGCACTTCCACACACACTCACAGCCCACACTCCCTATCCTCCCTGGAGGATGCCAGTGTCTGAACCCAGGCTTCTCCAGATATCTAGGTCCACTGCTGGGCATCCTGTGCAGAGCTATGGGAGAGGGAGGAAGATCCCACCCTTTCTAGCCACCTGACAGAGCCAGCCTGTTGCCAGGATCAAGGGGAAGGACAAACCTCTTCCCTGCAGGCGTGTCACTGGCTGCTGGGAGGCAGCAGCCTGCTTGTTACCTGTGTGGAGAGGCAAAATGCCAGAGGAGACACAAGGGCATGCCTCCTGGGGCTAGGTCCTCAACCCTTTCCAGGGAATGCTTAGAAATAAGCCCTGCCAATAATGCTGCAAAGGAAGACACAGCAAAGAAACGCTTCCCTTGGCTACTCCTGGAGTACAAGCCAGCTAAGCTCTTCATCCCTGCCTGGGTTCTCCTCCCAAACCACATGGTATTTGGTGGAATCCAACACAGAGTTCCACAGGTCAGCCTCTCCCCGTCACCATGCACGAGAAGTCAGCTTCGCTGAGACATCAGCTCCCTCCTTCCCAACTCTAACTGCAGACTCGTGTGACTTTTAATAACCTCCAGAACCCTAATTATCTGGCTGATCCTGACCCATGTTATTAGAATACTCCAAAGAATGATTAGGCAAGGTATTCTGGAAAAAAAAAACAAACAACAACCCTGTTTTCTTACCAAACAACAGCTGGGTCATGCTGTTACTCTGAAGTGTTTTACTATTGCATTTTGGAAAGATTTCTGCACTTGTGTAACCCAGAAACGGATCTGAAGAAACTCAGTCCACTGGGAGCAGCGCGAAGTCCGAGGCTGCTGTTCTCACGTTCGTCATTCCACGTTCCTGTCAGCTCCAGCTGCCCAGCTCTGTGTCATCCCACACACCACAAACCAGATCAGCTCCTTTAGCATCTGCACCGTGCTTGGAAGGGACAAAGGGAAGGGTGACAGCGAGCTCTGGGACACCTTGGTGTAATACATGGGGCGCAGCAAGAGTTAGTCCAGGGTAACCCCACCCAAAGCAGGAGCATGGCATCCAAACTGCTCCTTCAAAACACACCAGGCGCGTTTTCCCTCTGCCATAAACCACAGATGCCAACATCTCATCCAGGTATTTTCAAAGATAGAAATGAATTAAACTGCCCTCGGCTTGCATTCTTAAGCTGTTTCTAGGATCTTCCTATAAATTTACTGAGCATCAGACCCATTAAAAACCAGGTGTCTCACAGTGGGGCAAAATGCTAAAACTGCAGAAAATTCAGGAGGAGAAAGTCCAAGAAGAGTCCTACAGCATGGAAATTACCCTTTTATGTTATGACACTAACTGGTATGTTTTACTTCATTTTCCCATCAAAAGCCTGCTGTAGAACACAGACTGATCAAGCAAAGCTCTCTGCTCCCAGTGACAGTGTCTCTTGGTGCTCTCATTTTGATCCTAAATTGGTAGGATGCTCATGTGAAACACATGAACAAGCCTCAGCCCCCACAAGCCGTGGGAGAATTCATTTCCTCTGGTTCCTGACCTCTGATTCCCATAAACTCCCCCTGATAAGGCAGCTCCTCTGACTCTCATTCCCATATTCTCAGAGAGTGGCATCCTGGTACTTACATCCTGCTCCATAAAAAGCACTTGGAACCATCTCATGTGCACCTTTCTGATCAAACCCAGGGGTGGAGAGGAGCCACTTCACACCCAAGCCAGGAACCTCAGTCCTACGAGGGCCACCCAAGGGCGATCCTCGCCTTGGCACGTCTCTCCCAGGTTACTCTGAGAATGTCATCTGTAAACCAAACAGGCTCCTTCACACAGGACCAGCTGCTTACACAATATTGAAACCCTCTCCTCTCTGTCAGCACCACTGTTTATTGAAAGTCTTCTTCTTCCTATGCAATTTGGGGGCACAGGGAGTTTTTGTTGGAAAATGCTATGAGCCTTGGAATGGCTGCAAGTTGAGTGTACTGACCTGTCTCTATTTTTTCAATTTTCCCTTCATACAGATTTTTCTGTGTGTTTTACTGCTCTGGCGCTGGGTGCCTGCAGTTGGAATGAAGCCTTTATTCTTGGTTTTATTTAAAAATCATTTTCCTTTGTTATTGCCAAGAACAGGAGACGACTTAAGCAGATGGATGTTCCTGCTCTCATCAGGCACAACCTCCCCGACACAGACAGAGCACATCAGTCACTTCACAGCACCTCCTGATCCACTCCTGCTCAAGCCTTTCTTTCTTAAAAAAAAAAAATGGAAGCTTTTCCTCACTATAAAGTCCGTATTTCCCTTTGCTTCCTATACAACCATCATTCCTATACAACCTACATTCCTTTTCTTTTATACCATACTGTGCTCTTCCTGTTCTATTTGACTGCCTTTTCCTTAAGCAAACTGTTACCTGAAAAAAAAAACCAAAAAAAAAAAAACCAAAAAAAAAAGAAAAAACCCAACCCCACAAACTATATTCAGTGAAGAACTTCAGAGAATCCACTTCAGTTTCAATGTGAGAGAAGAAGGCTAAATTAAAAGCAAAAGCTCCAGAAGTGCTGGACAAAGAACGGGATGTCCTTAGACAATGCAGGTTATTGCCATCAACACAAGTTATTGGTGGCCCTTTCTTGGGGGACTACCAGAGAGCAGGAGAGAGACCTTTGACCTGATATTAGGGGAGAAATAGTTCCCTCTGAGCGTTGTGAGGCCCTGGCAGAGGCTGCCCAAAGAAGCTGCCCCACCTCTGGAAGCGTCCAAGGCCAGGCTGGATGGGCCTTGAAGCTGGCTGGGACAGTGGAAGGTGTCCCTGCCCATGGCAGGGGGTGGAGCAAGATGACCCTTAAGGTCCCTTCCAACCAGGCCACACTGGGATCCTGTGTTGATACAAGAATGTCCATATTGAACAGAGGATGTTACACAACATGCTGTAATGAGTCTGCACAGAAATAATTTCCATCTTCCCCATTGTTCTGATGCACAAACTTGTGTGGTGGGCTGTGCAGCATCAAAAATATCCTCTACCAGAACACAGGTCATGAGAAATTCTGCTGAGAAAGAGCTCAGACACCCTCCAGCACGACAGCGTCCCTGAGAACCACTAATGTGCCTGGGGAAGTGCGCAGGGAGCTCTCCCAAGCAGGCAAGAGTCTTCCCACCCTTCTACCTTCTATTCCAGGGTTTCATTCCCAGGCAACCAGGAGCAATTCCCAAATCATTTCTTCCTCCTACATGTTTCCCACCTGGGACAAAGACACTCGACGCCAGCGCCATGGCAACCCCATCAGGCACACAGGCACTTTGGTTCTTTGGGGAAAATGAAAATTCTGAAAGGAAGCTGGGAGATAAAGGCTCCTACTCCTTGTTTCCCACTGTTAGGAAGTAATTACTAAAATACTTTCATCTCAAGTGCTTGCTGGGTGAATAGGTTGTCATTTAAGAAATACTGTGGTGTGAAGAAGAGGATGAAAGAGGAAAGCTCCAAGTACGTTACCACGCTGTGTAACCACTCAGCTCGGGGCTGGGTGTGATCATTCTACCACACAGAAGTGCACAGAAAAAATGATAAATGAACAAACAGGAGCAAAGACGAAATGAATACTCAGTTATCAGCTCGAGCAGCCTCTGATCCAAACCCTGCCTCATCATCCCACTGCTGTCAGTCTGAGTGTTCCCACTGACTCCACTGGACTTGGATCAGGCTTTTATGTTTCTGAAACATAGCTTGGGTTTTGTTTTACCACACTCTTGAGCCAAATTCAGTAGAACTCGTTGGTGCAAATTTGATTGTAAATGCTACAAGTTCTTTGCCTGTTTCTGCTGCATCTTGAGCGCTTTCAAGGGATAAGGTTAATAATGATCCCACTTTTCAGTGATGTTTCCCAGCTTATTGACAAGGAGCAGCTTCTTTTCAAGCCACCCAGAGTAATATCATTGTTACACTTCCAAAACCTCCCCAACTCAGGCTTGTCCTGAGAGCATTTCCTTCCATTCCTGAGTAAAAAGCTGTTTTGCTGAGAAAATGGTAAGGATTTATTTAAGTCATGTTTTAACATGCCAGCCTCATACACTGCTCTGTTTCTTTCAGTTCTGCTTGTACAGCTCATTCGCTCTCTGTCCCTCAGATCCTTCACCCCCATCATGGAGACTTGGCCTTTGTTTCCTTTTGCCCTTAAGGACAAACATTTTTTGATGTAAGAGACATTACTTGGGAGTAACACAACGTGAACACTGACTACCTGCAGTACTCAACCCAAACCAGAAGCGCAGATGTTCAGTGTCTTTAGGATCAAGACTTAAATGACTGGGGAAGTGGAGCTTACAAATGTCATCCCAGGACAACCTGACATGGAAAAGCTGGCAGGAGACTGTCATGTGTATTTACACCCATGCAGACCTCTAGACACCGTCCTGCTCTGTGATATGCTTCCCAGAGCAGGCCTAACCAGGAGCTCATCCCAGATGCTTCAAAACAAAGGGCCAGTGTCACATTCCACTGCATTTAAGTGTTTTTTTAATAGCTGGGATTTCCCATGGGAGGCCTTGCCTTCTACCCCACAGAGGAGGAAGAGCTTCCTTTGGCCAGGGGAACTAACCTGAGCCCAGCACTTCAAACCGGCAAACACCCTGCACTATGGACACCACAAGGACCAGGTAGGAGCTTGGGTTAATGCAATTATTTTAACACTCGGTGGTCCAGACCTACTGCTTTCCTGCACTGCCTTACCTAGCAGAAGGAAGATCAGATTCCAAGGAATACAGTCAGAAAAGATCCTTTGAATCAGCAGACAGATTACCCATGACATACAAATAGTCAATCCTGCCTACAGCCTGGCAAAATATGGAAAATGATCCACATTTCCCTGATGCCACTGAGTGAGAGCAGAGGCATTTTCTAAGCACAGAAGATAGAAAACTAGCTACAATGCCCTGGTATCAAAACAAACCCCAAATATTCAGGTCCATTTATATGCAAGAGATCCTACTCACACCAAAATGACTGAAAAGACAGAGGTATAAAAAGGCAATAACTAATGAAGGAATCCTTCAAGGAGTCTAAACTGGTTGTGCACACACACAAAGAAAAATTCCCCATAGGAATGGGGCAGGATTTCCAATTACATTTCTTGAGCATATCATGTAAGGCTTCTAAAGAAATCAGTCTCCACACACAGCAAACTAGGAGAACAATCCATGCAAATTGCCACTGTCATTCCCTCAAGAGGCTGTCCAGAGCCATGGATACCATCAATAGAAATCAGCACAGGGTGCTCCTCCAGGCTGGGAAGCCTGAACCCACACCATCCAGCATGGATGCCTGAGGCATCCCAACACCTTCCCCAGAACCCCACACATTTCTGGGTCCCACTTAAGACAGCTCAGGAAAGCTTCATCAAAGGGAGAGCCCTAAAGGAAGCAGGGAAAGAGAAGTGGGTAGGTGTGCTGGCTTCCTTGAGAGCCCCAGATAGGAACCCATCCATGCTCCTCAGCCCTGTGATCACCGCTCAAGCCTTGCCCTCAGGATGGCAGCTTTTCGACTCCCAACTCCTACACCCATTCTGTCCAACTATTTGAGCAATGTCCAACCAACCCCCAGACGCTGTAAATCCTGCAGCAACACCAGATGGCCTGTCAGACTGCGAGCTCCTGCCACACAGCTAGAGCTGGAAGCCTCCCTCTCAGAAAAGTGACTTGCAGGGATAACATGACACAGCGTGTCCCGTGTCACTGCCGAGAAAGGCTGTCACGCTGCTTCCAGTTCTGTGATGGCTTCATTGACAGCAACAACTTGAAGTACTTTTGCATCCTAATGGCTGTTTTGTTGAGTCATCTGTCATGTGCCACTGAAAATGTGGATTTGTGTGTGTGCTGGCTGAGCTCCCAAAGCGTGAGCAGGCCGTACTCTGCATGGCTGCCTCGAGCCCCAGCACGGTGGTGGGGAGCGAGGACAGAGAAGAGAGAGGAACATTTTCATGTGCAGCTCAGACCAACCACACAACTCAACCACTGCAAACATTTCCCCAGGCTCCACAGGCTTGGGCACCCTGCTTTAACCTTCAGCAATCTTCAGGTTGGAAAAGCCCTCCAAGACCAAGTTCAGCAATTCCCCCAGCACTGCCAAGGCTACCACTAACCCATGTCCCCAAGTGCCACACCTACATGACTTCTCAATCCCTCCAGGGATGGTGACTCCTCCACAGCCCTGAGCAGCCTGTGTCAGGGCTGGACAAGCCTTTCCATGAAGAAATCTTTCCTAATATCCAATCTAAATCTGTCCTGGTGCAATGTGAGGTCACGGCCTCTTGACCTGTCACTTTTTACCTGGGAGAAGAGACTGAATCCCACCTGGCTACAGCCTCCATTCAGGGAGCTGTGACCTCCTTTCAGAGAAGGTCTCCCTGAACCTCCTCTTCTCCAGGCTAACCCCTCCCCCCAGATGCACGAGCTAGACTGGAATGGCCTTGCTGGGGTACCAAAAGCCAAGCACCTCTCGTTCAGTGCACTGTAAATACTTCTTCTCTTACTTCCCAAACCCTTTCCAGTTTCAACAATATGTGAACACAATGTAAACACAGGAATGTGAGAGGCTGAATGAGACTGGAATAAAGGCCGAGCACTGACGGGTGCAGAGCTGCTCTTTCATCCCAAGCCCAGAGCCTCACAACCCTCAACCTTCAATATGCAATGCCTTGGCTTAGGAGGATTTGTGTAATATTAAAAAGATTCACAAGCAAATGGATTAAATTACACAATGATAATTATTCTCAGACATGGTAATTATTCTCAGATGGACCAACCACATCATCTTCAAGGCAGAGGGGAATTCTTGAATGTGACAAAATATATCTGATCAACACAACTGCCTTTAGACCTCTTTCACAGCAACCAGCAGGAGGAGGAAAACAATGCAATTGGCACAATTTCGCTGTTACTCAAAAAGAAACAGGACCCAAACTTTAAACAGGAGTTGTACAGGCTCCTTCAAAAGCTTCCATAGGCTGGAGTCACCTGGAATAGACCTGCAAGCAGCCCCATGGGGTACTGTACCTCCTGTGTGCACATCGGGGAGCATGTCGGGGGGATGCTGTGCCACCGCCGAGCGCCTGTACACCATGTGGATTCTTCCCTTCTCCTCCTCCATCTGCTTTCCTCTCTCCAAAGGCTCAATGAAGTACTCGTCCTCATCAGTCCTGATCATTCCAGCCTGGTAAGGAAGAGAGAGAACACGTCCATATGCCATTTTAGAACCTAAAGACCCAGCTTGAGGCTCTAAAAACAAACACCAAGAGGGACAAAGCTTAATATGCTTGCAATACGACTGTAACCCATACATTAATTAACACCCCCCCAACACAAAAATAAATTTCACTAACAAAAAGAGCTTGAAGTTTTCCAAAGGGGCAGAAGCAGGCTGTGCATTTCCATGTGAATCCTCCCTGTAAACTGTAGTGCCAACCCAGTGCTTCCTTCCCCCCAGGCAGAGAGATGTCCAGGGAGGTGCTCGGAGCACGTATTTTTCAAGGCTCCCTTGCAGAAAAGGCTGTGGTGTATTTTCAAGAAAAAAGTATGTAGTGGAAATTATTTTTTTTTTCCCACAAAAGCACATTGATGGAGCAATCCAGGAAAGCAGTCTCCAATCTTGGAATGCTATTAATTTTACTACTTTTTTCTTCTAAATTAATGACATTCAAAATTTCCATCCACTGAAGGAGGCAGGTTGGAATCTGCGCTACTGTGGAGTTCTCCAGAGCTGTCCTCAGCATACTGTGAAAGAGGGAAGACAACAGGACCACCAAAATCCACAAGCAGCCTTTGGGGCATAGTGGCTGGAATAAACCCTCCTGTTCCCAGCACCACCTCAGCCCTGAGGCTCAGGGAAGTGGATTAACCCCTTGGCTCTCCTACAGACTCGCTTCTCCCAGGGGAGAATCCAGAAGAAACCTGCCCTAGGTCCCATCAGCACCCCATCTGCATCTACCTGACTCCCCAGTATCTGTAGCTGTCTAAATGACTTCTGAGCATTCATTCCTGTCATCCCTGCAGTTCTTCCTGTCCTCCTCGATCCAGAACAAATGGTGCAGAGTGAACACAGGGAATTTAGTGGAGTTAGAGAGATGTAAGAGCAAGTGCTTCCAGAGCTCATAACAGAAGGTACGTGGCAGTAAGGCCAAAACCAGTCTGGCTCAGGCAGCCCACCTAGGAGGGATTCCCAGGGGACACCAAACCTTATATCCTTTGCTGGACAGTCCATGGAAGCAGCAAAATCTGGAAAAGACTTTTTTTTTTCTTCCAAAATGTAAAAGATGCAGACAAGCATAAGGGAATAAGAAACAATATAAAGCCTTGAGAAAACAGCCTACAAGGGCAGGTTAAACTAAGTAATCACTCCCTGAGCCAAAATCAACAGTATTAAAAGGGGAACACGATTCCCTATAAATATGCATGGGGTGTTTGTAGGGAAAGAGGAAAGAGCCTTTCATTCAGAGAGCACAAGGGAGAGCTGTGAAGTGTCCATTAATGGCCACATTTACCCTCAGTATTAAACATTATGGGTGGGATTTCCAGAAGTATTTTAGGAAGTCAAATGCCCCCTTTTCTAGCGGTTTGCAGTATGGGTGAGGCAGTTAATTCCCAGGGACCTTTGGAAAGGCCACCCTCAAAATGTCAGGAAGTTTGCTCAGCAGTCACACTGATGGCCATTATCAAGTGCTTCTAAAACTGATCACCAGAGAGTAGGAAAGGCTTTGGGTGGTTAGACCCATCCTACCATCCCAGAGCCAACACCACGAGGCCAGAAGATGCTCTCACCTTCTGCGCCCAGTCTCCATGCCAAACTCTGCTGGTATCTGTATTGGGAACACTTTGCAAGACACAGAATCTCTCAGAAAGAAGAAAATGTTATAAGTTGCGTTGTCAAACTGTCCTTAATCCCTTTGTACCACAAAGAAAGAGTTTTTCAAACGCTGATGTGACACCCTGGGGAGCCGAGGCGTTAATTAGCAGCTATTTCTCTAAACCAGCTCTGAACAGTGGGAGAACAGATCTGTAAAGCTGCTTTAAGCAAATCAGCAACACAATACGGGAATTCAAGATGCACAGAGCTTCCCTGCATCTCTCCACATGAGAACCTTCATTTGCATTACCAGACATCCTCTCTCTGTCTCCCGATCTGCACATCCCTCTGTCGTACACAGTAACCTGGAAACACCACGTGCTGGGTCTTCACTGGGAAGAGCTGAAATGAAGCTTAATGTGATGTTAAGTTTCAAGTTTTTAAGCTTCTATCTCCCCTTGGAGATAGAAGCTTAAAAAATTGAAACTTAACATCACGTTCAAGGCTTTACATTCATCTCCAAACACAGCAGGCTGTCAATAAGTGGAAGCAGATTAATAAGCAGGTTGGAGCTTGTTCAGCAGCAGGAGGCTACATGACACGGTTATCCTTAGTAAAAAACAAGCAAGAAAAATATCAGGAATGAACACAGGGATCTAAGGACGCCAAAATCCCCTTCCCCTCCAGAAGGTGGTTCCCACTTGTGACCCCTTCAGTCACACACAGGTGCAAATATGGACTGTGCTGTTGGACCCTAGAAGGGAAGCACGAGAAGATCACAGCTCTCAGCAGAGTGAAGCAGGCTGGTGGGAAAGAGCCAGGCAGTTAGTTTCCAACCCAAGGACACTGAAGGATTCAGTGGGAAAAGGGAGAACTACCTGTGTCCTCTTTTATGGGAGAGACTATGTTCAGGAGGATGAACCTGCTTGCCTTAAAGAACAAGATCAAGGCCAACACCTGCACCAACACAAGCAAACAGACAGGATCTGTACATCAAGAATTCCAAAGCCTGGAGAAATCTCCCAATGTTTTCTCTTCCCCCTTCCATTCTTCAAAACAAGGGCAGAAGAAGCTTTTATTTGACCAAGACAGGCTGAGCATCCCTCACTCTCATGAAAACCAACAGAGGTTTGGTTTATCCAATAAAGAGGGAGTCTGCCATGGTCTGGTTTCGGCTTCCACCTGCATTTCCTACAAGGATCCAAAATGGACTCCCCCCCGTTTCCCACAGAGAATCATGGAATCAGGGACTGGTTTGGGTTAGCAGGGACCTTAATGACCAACGTGTTCTACCCCCTGCCTTGGGCAGGGACACCTTCCACTAGAGCAGGTGGCTCCAAGCCCCATCCAACCTGACCTCAAACACTTCCAGGGATCCAGGGGCAGCCACAGCTTCTGTGGGCAGCCTGTGCCAGGGCCCCACCACCCTCACAGGGAAAATTTTCTTCCTAATACCCAATCCAAACCTTTTGTCCTTCAGCTTAAGGCCACTGAAATTCAATTTCCATTCTATGGAAACTAAATGAATCAACCATTCCATATACCTTAAAAATTAAGTGCAGAAATACCTATCTGGGATATATATGGAAAGCGAGAATTATCACAAGTATCAGAATCAGGATACCTGGATCAATTCTCACTCTGGGCCACACATGGATCAATCAGCTTGCAGCAAAATCTCTTACAAGGCTCTCCACGTGCGGGAAGTTCGGTTCAGGAGGTTCCTTGTGGCATCCCACAGTTTCAGCCAGTCTCATCCTTGATTTCTCCATCCACCCATGCTTGGACTGCAGCAAAGGGCTCGGCAGTCAAACCAACCGAGACAACACCTTCTCCTCACCATTCTATTGATGGAACTGGAAAACATTGCCAGGGCTCTCCCCCCACTCCTCATCCCTCCTTTTTCCCTGTTGGACAATCACAGGTGCCTGACAGCTCTATCCTGCCCCTACCTGAATAGAAGGCCTATTGAAAAGCATCAAGAGCTCTGTGTTCCCTCAGTTTAATATCCCAGCCCCGGCCCAGCAGACACTGCCTCCTGCCAAGACAAACACCTGGGACCTGCAGCGGGGAGGGGGCAGCTTCAGGAGACAGCCCTGCAGTCTCGCTTCTTAAGGAGTCGATAGAGCCCTGCTTTATAAAAGAGGCGCTGCCTGCTCTGAAAACGGCGATTCAGCCCCAAACACTGCTACCTTTCACCCTCTCTGTTGGCTCAGGGTGGGTTCAGTTCGGTGACTGTGCAAAACCTGCGTCACACCTACCTGCTGCTCCGCTTTGCGATGCAAAGGCAAAAAGCTTCTGGAGTTGCACCCAACACTGCTTGATTTATTGGAAGAAAAAGAAAAGCAAAGAAGTATGCTTTGCCTGCAGCACATTTCCCCCTGCCAGCCTCCCCCAAAACGGAGCCACAGTGGGTGGACACTGATTCTCAGTTTGTGTAGCTCCAGGGTTACACCTTCAGTTCCTTGGGTGGATATTATTTCCCATGCTGCATGGGTTCCACATTTTGGCAAGAATCGACTGATTCTTTCCAAAGGTTTCTTTCCAAAAATCCTCTAGAAGCTTCTCAACTTGTTGAGTTTGCCTGTGATGCCACTCTTCAGTTTCTGCCAGTGCCTCACCCTCCTCACATGGAAGGATTCCTTCCAATATCCCATTTAAGCTGCCTTCTGCACGCTGAAGGCCATGCCCCTTGTGCTGTCACTCCAGGCCCTCGTCCCAGGACCCACCGTGCTCACCCACTCCGACAGGTCCCTCTGGCAGGGAAGGGAAAAAGCATCCAAATGGACACAACTTCCCTCCTTCCACATCTCCTGCATGCTAAAGTATTTATGGCCTCGACATACTTGGCATATGAAAAAACACTACACATTGGAGGAATGCTGGAAAAAAGTAATACTCCAGCACTGTGCACATTTTGGAGACACAGATGTTGCTGATCCGGCTGCCGGGTGCCTACGGAGGAGGTTTGCAGATGGAATTCCTCCTCCTCCATGGATGGGCCTCCAGTCTCCATGGAGGTGTCTGGCTTTGGGAAAACACCACAGTTTTGGGGTAAAACATCCCCATTTACTAACCCTCCAGCTCCAGCACCCTTGGAGTGCTTCCCAGAGGAGCAGGCAGAAATTCCACAGCTCATTTTCCATCTCTGGAAGACCGGTGTGATATAAAATCCGTGTTCTAGGCCATGTTTTATCCTGGCCACGCATCTCAGAATTAAAGCAAGAGCTCCTGTATCATTTTAGGCTCCATCCTTGAAGGGCGTTGAACACAGGCAGCACAGAGGCTTGACAACTGAATTATTAACCCAGCACCAGTTTGTGACCAATCATCAATACCAGATTTTAAAAGCAAAACAAAAATCTTCTGCCAAGTTCAGTTTTATTCCAGAAGATTCAGAAACAGGATGAAAAGGTAAGAATGTTTACTACCCTCATCCAAACCATGGGCAATACTTAGAAGGCTTTAGACAAGCTCCTACGAAAATACTGGAAATCATCTGCCCAGAGGAATTGAAGTCTCTCAACATACTAATTAATACCACTTTAAGGAGCAAAAGGCATTTGGAAGAGCCCTCAAATTAACCAAGTTCCTGTTGAATTTGCACAGAAGAAAAGAAAATGTCAGCGTTTACTGGGTCACTGCACTGGACTGGAATTAAGTTTTTTAGTCTCCTCTATAAACATCCATAAGAAAATTCCTTTATGCTGAAATTTCTCATGCTTGGTTTTGATCCAAATGCTGGGTTTTCTTTTTCCCCCTTTCAGAAAATCTAAGAAAACTCAATGGAAACCCTTAAGAGTTATACGAAAGCACAGAGAAAAAAACAAACTTTGATTTTATGTGGAAAGATACGTCTCTATTTTTTCTTCTTGGAAAACCTAGTGGGATTCATTTTAACAGCAAACTGCCGCATAGAGCTGGCAGGCCAAAGGCTTTGTCCTTAAAGAAGGAACTGGGGGTTTAAAATATCAGCTATTCAAGAGGAAAAAGTATGCATGGAACATGCTCAGAGCAGTCAGGCACATCCCCAGTCCCAGCAAATCTCTGCAGAAATATTTACTGAGCACAAGTTGTGTCTTTGTGTCAGCTACAGCAGGTCTTTGCTGGGAGCTATTTCACGGAGAAATGATACAGGAGACAGCAGCGTTGCCAGTTCTGCAGTAAACGTGGTGCTTTCCCAGATCCAGAAGTCATGGGATGCCACCAGTCAGAGATTCCTCTAAAATGTGGAAAGGAAAACAAAAAGTGAGGACATCTGATAGCCTTCAGAGAAGGGGAAAGGAGACCTTCAAGTGCTGACTACTCCACAAGTATCAAGTGAACAAATAATGCCCACATGTGAATGTCTCATGATCTGGATGCCAGCAGCAGCATCTCTACAGCGGCACACAAAAGAAATACTGATTTATCTGCTGCCTGTACACAACAGACAAGAATGATGCTGCAGCATCATCACCCTTCCAAGGCAACAGAAAACTCAGCCCAAACTATGCATGAGAGGAGTCATCTCCTCTGAGAGAAGTCAGAGGAGCACAGAAAACTGATGCAGCTTCCTCTGAACGGAAATACTCTGGAGATTGAAAGCTAGGAAGCACCAAAGCTAGTAATACTCACATCAAACTCAGTTTTAAATTGGTTCTGCATCCTTGCACAAAGGAAAAAAAAACAAACTATGGTAAAATCTCTCAAAGGAAATGGAGAAATAGTTTTACACCTCTGGTCACGTATAAACCAAGAAAGTCAAATGACAAAGGGATTTTTATGAGGCAGGGAAAGTGATTTAGTGTAGCATGGTTGTCATTTACTGAAGTTCTCAGCCAAGTAGCAGAAGCACTCAATGAAAACTAAGTATCTATTAAAACAGAAGTGAAAGCAAAGATTGTTTTAATGGGAACAATAGTGCTGCACTTTATCCATCATTTCAAGAAGCTCCTGCTGAAACAGAGGGGCCAGAGATGGAACCAACTGAGTTTTCCTTCCATGACTCTTTCAAAGCCTGGATGGGAGCAAAATGTTCAGAGTTGCAGCATGACCCTGAGAGAAAACTAAGAACAGCAAAGAGCGGACCAAGTAATTTTCCTCACTGACCTGGCACAGTGCTTGCTCTCCAGTCCTGCTTACTGCCCCTGTCCCTGTACTGATGTGTAACAGCACTTTCAGCCCCTAAATATATTGCTGAGAACATCAGACACCACGTACTTTGCAGGCTGAATTGCAGATCCAAGTACGTACCACACTGGATAAACATGGAACATCAAAAAGCCATTGCTGAATATGGCTCCCATACCTCCACCCTACCAAATGCAGTCCCAAATTCAGCACCACCATCACATCACCAAATTCACTCCACCATCAGTGAGAACTTGGAGAGAGGCTACAAGGATTGCAGGCTGGCAACCCTGGCTATTTCAGGATCTGTTTCTTTCTTTTCCTGGGACACACCCTTTCCCACAGGTGACATGTGGAGGTGGGACATGAACGAGAGGCCAAGTCATGCACTCTGTGTGTGTTGAGGGTCCACACAGGTTATACAATCTGGGATTTACTACTGAAACATAAAAAAGGGCTGTACCTAGGCATTTTAATAAGCTTAGCTATTTTATAAACTGTCAGCTGTGAGCCTCCAGGAATGAAAACATTTAAGAAGCATCTGCTGGTTTGGAAACAAAGAGGGAAAAATCCAGAAAGGAAATTCTTTGCCTGAGTGCCCTAAAAGCAGTGTTTTGTGAAAATGCATCACCAGGACTACAAGGTGTGATAAAATAACAGCTACAAAAGACATATCCAGAGCAGCACCAACCAGCAGCCCTTTGTTCCAGACCATTTTTAACCACACACTGATCTGTGACAGCAGTTTCAGCCCCTAAATGCATTGCTTAAAAGCAAGGGATTACAAGTAAACCTGTGCTTTGCTGTACATAACAATTTTTCAACATCAGAAATAAACTATAAATAAAAGTCTGAGGCTGTGGCAAGCAAAGTGGAGATTTTTATGGAAAGTCTCCAGGCAGACTCCCTCCAGCTGCCTGTTCCTAAACCCCTTCCTAGAGGATGCTCTCCTCACCTGGCCTCACCCACACTAGACTGTCAAGTGTTTTAATTTACCTTCAAATATTGGCTCCAATCTAAAGACAGGAAAAAAAGAGACAATAACAACCCTGATCTCCTGAGCACCATGTTTTCCACTCATGGCTAAGTACCACGTGCACATTTTGCCCAGCCTGGGGTGGTTGTTAAATTCACAGCTCAGGTGCTCTGGGCTATTCCTGCTGGTTGTTCCAGAGAGGCCCCACAGGGAGGTCCTTGTTTTCTAGAAGGCACCTTAGGTGACACCACAGGTCACTCAGATGCCAGCCTGAACTCACTGCATCTCTCCTCAGCTTGGAGGGTGAGGAATTCTGCAGAATGGTCAGAACACATTGATTTTCCTCTCATCTTTGTTTTCAATTACCTGATAACCTGCTGCCACCTGCTCCTCAACAGAGGATAGAGACAAACAGCACAAGTTTCATTTCAGTTACCAAAAAGCGCCTACAAACACTTCCTTTGAGCCATAAAGAGCTAAACTACCTCCACCTTTTGGACCAGATATAGCTCAAAGTTCCATTTATAGTGCCCAAAGCCTCATTTTCCATGTCCAGAGCTCCATTTTTTATCATCCAATCAATCCTTAGGGTCCAAAACACATCTTGAGTGTTCAATCCCTCATACACAGAGTCTAAATCACACTTTTAGACCTAAGAAACTCATCTTTGGCTCATGAAGCCTCACTTCTGGGGTTCAAAACTTTGTCTCTAGGATTAAAAACTTCATTTTTAGGGTACAAACCCTCACAAGTTCCAAACATCCCTTCTGAGGTATAAAGGCTCATCTTAAGGGGCCAAAGCATATTTTTTAAGGCCCAAAGTCTGTCTCTGAAGGTAGGCAGGAGAGAGAGGAGGAGACACAAGGGCTTGGAAATGAGGCAAACCTGTCATTAGACCAAATCTGGCCCTGTTAGGAGGATTTATAAAAAGAAGAACAAATAAATGGAGCCTGAGCAACCATCTGCATAACCTTTGACTGAAGTAAGGGTGAAGTACTCACATTTGCTTTGAGTGATGAATTTCAGGGAGAAGCAAACCAGACCTATAAAAGAATTTCTAGAGTTTATCATCTTCCACCATACTGACACCTGACTGCCCTGCCCATCGCCTCTCTTCTCAATCCATGCTCCCCCCCTCTGGGTCTTACTCCAGCAGCCCCAAGTCCCAAATGAGGGAATGCCTTTTCCCAAGCTTCTGCAGTTCCTGAGCTTTGAGAAATCCTCTTTCCTATGGATTCCTAGGGCTGTGGGAAGTGCTGCACAGCAGAGAGATGATGGGGACGGAGTCCAGCTGCAACCCATCAGGCCCAGCTCACCATGCTGCCAAGCACAGTCAAACACCAGTGCTGAGAGCAGGCACAGCAGGTCACAGGAGTTCATGGCAAGGAGGGAATTACTGTGGGAAGAGCACAGTAGGGCAGGGGAGCAGGAATATCGACGTTAAATCAGCCTAAGGCCCCGCTGCCATCTGCCAGAGCGGCACGCGGCCAGCGCCACTTCCTTCTCCCCGGCTCTGTCCTGCCTTCCTTCTCCTTGGGTCTGTCCTGCCTTCCTTCCCCCTGGCTCTGTCCTGCCTTCCTTCTCCTTGGGTCTGTCCTGCCTTCCTTCTCCTTGGGTCTGTCCTGCCTTCCTTCTCCCTGGCTCTGTCCTGCCTTCCTTCCCCCTGGCTCTGTCCTGCCCTCCTTCTCCCTGACTCTGTCCTGCCTTCCTTCTCCCCGGGTCTGTCCTGCCCTCCATCTCCCCGGGTCTGTCCTGCCTTCCTTCTCCCTGGCTCTGTCCTGCCCTCCATCTCCCTGGCTCTGTCCTGCCCTCCTTCTCCCTGGCTCTGTCCTGCCCTCCTTCTCCCTGGCTCTGTCCTGCCTTCCATCTCCCTGGGTTTGTTTTGCTGGCCTTGTGCTTTGTCCTCCCACAAAGTCCTGGATGACCAGATCTCCCCTTGACCACAGCTCTCAGCTTGGACTGGAAGAAACCTCCAGGCCTGAGGGGACAGTCCCAGTCCCAATCCCAAACTCAGTAGGAGTTTTTGATGTTTCTGAGTTTCTACAACCAGATGCTCTGCAGCAATTCAAGTGTCTGTCCCCAAAATGCTATTCCAATACACTGGGATCAAACACCATCGCCTCCTAGAAAGATGCTTCTCCATTTGGGAGCTCTGTCTTGCCAGCCTGGGGGAAATCATGCTGAAATAGTACCTTAGAACCAACACAGGAACAAGAAATAAGCTTTAATAGCTCAGTCCTGATGAAACAATGGTAATAAAAAAGGATTTGAAAGAACTCAAAATGCCCTGAAACTCCTTGGATCTCATACGCCCCAACTCCTACAGACTTTTAAAGCTTTTCCTGAACCAAGTTTAAAGGCTGTGCAATTATCTCTAGTCTGAGATACTCCAGCCTGTATTTCCAAAAGATTTACCAAAAGAAAGTAGCTGTGAACATGCACAGACGTGCTTCTTCACGTCTCCATATCCTTGGAAAAAGGCATGGCAATAAGCAAGTGAGGAATAATCCGTCACAAATGACAGATCTAAGCGCGTTTGGGTATTTTTTAAATTCTTGATGGTTGGTGTGTCTTCCAGGATTTCCCTGGTTTGGCAGCTCAACACTGCAAGGCAGGCAGATTGCTGAGCATCTTCCACTTGCAAACAGCTGTACTTCCAACAACCACATGCTGCCCTGGGCTTGACGGCCATGGAATTTCAACAAAGAAAAATACTCCAGATCCCTTCCAACAAACAAAAAAGAAGACACATTTTGCTTGGAATCTGAAGTCAAAGATTAAAGGCTCATTGTCCTGGGCCGGGCCCTTTCATTTGAAACAAGCAAGGTTTCTGGGAGAAACAGAAACCAGCCCTGCCTGCTCCTTGGGGTGGCACAGATGTGAGCACAAACCAGATCCCAGCCCCAACACAGAGGCACACACCTACAGGAACACAGCCCAGAGTGGCAGCACGAGCTAAAGGCATCACACACCAGCACCTGCTCAGAGTTTGTTACAAAGGCAGGAAGCTGAGAAACTGAGGTGATTTTCTATACATTGACAGGTAGCAAGTGTTTTAAGCCACTATTTCTCAGTGTTAGGCTTGCTGCCTTCTCTCTGTTTACAACCTAAACCATTTGTAGTGTTTTCTTGAGGCTGGCACCTTCCACTCCTGAAGGATTCTGACAATAAATACTGCTATTTTGACCAAACAGCAACAGAAATACACAGCAGAAAGCTGGGGAAGCACCAGCATTCTGACACACAGTGAAGGAGACAAGAGGCATCTCCTCCGTGACTAATGAAGGGTTCTTCTGCCATGACAAGTGCAGGCACATGCATGTGGGATTTTTAAATAAACAGGGTCATTTCCAAGGGAGATTAAGCAGATGTGAAAATAGGAATTTGCAGAACTGATGGCAGACAGACAACTTCCATTGCAAAAGTAGATATGCAAACTATTTCAAAACAAAAGAGTTCAAGTATTTGGGGGTTTAAATGTAAGTTTAGATTCAGGAAGAGACTGCTGGCAAAATCTTACTTTGCTAGTGCAAATGCTGATTATTCCATGTATTTACTATCAAACAATCAAAATTTAGCACCAAATGCTCTTTTTCTCTTACTTACGATATCCAAACTCTTCTACAAGTTATACACTGTACAAACTGCTACCCTGGTGGTTCCCTCCACTTTCTCTCCACAATTTCAGAACCTAGCTGGCTGCTCTGGAGAGTGTCTAAATTCCTTTGAAGTCAAAAATAAATCCCTCCAGCACACACATGCCCCTAGAATTTCTCACTCTTGTTCCAGTTTCTGTTAAGCCATATTATCTCACTCCTCACGTCTTTAGGATATGCTGAGGATCAAATATTCTAGCTGGGTTGACAGACACATAGTACAGCAACAGAGAGGGTGGAGACAGCAATTGTAAGTTCCTTTTGCTACCCTGGGAGATGCTGGAAGGTAAAAAGCATAAAATAAACCTTCAGGATTATTTATGTCTTTCACACTCACATGATTAGAGCTCCAAGAGATGTTAAAACAGCAAAGGTCGAAATGAACAGAGAGACAAGAGTGACCCAGGAACATTTACCCACCACTCCTCAAAGAAAAAGCCCATGTTCTCCCACTCTAGTCACCAAAACCATGGGAAGCACATGGCTTGGTACAGGAAAACAGGGACACATACCAGTAGATCAGGTTGCTCCAGGCCCCATCTAAGCTGGCCTTGAACATTTCCAGAGATGGGGCAGGCACAGCTTCTCTGGGCAACCTGTGCCAGAACCTCACCTTCTTCAGCAAAGAATTTCTTCCCAATATCCCATCCAACCCTGTCCTCTGTCTCTATGAAGCCACTCCCCCTCCAGGAGTCCCCCTCTGGCTTCATTTACCTGAAAACACACCACAAGCAGCTTGCCAGCCCCACGGCAATCTGTGCCAGCGCTACACTCCTTAATCTCATTCCATTTAATCCAATTGCTCGTCTTCACGTGCTGTCCCAACACAACAGCTTCGCTCAGGCTTACTGCCAAAACCCAGCTGCCAGGGCCTCATTCATCAGAGCCATTCCACTGGAAGCTCCAACTAGCCAGCCAGGGGTCTGCCTGACCTTTGTGAACACAGTGCACTGGCAATAGATCCTCCTCAAAAGCCACCAAAAACCCCCAAACACACCAAACCGACATTAGTTATCACCTCTGATGCAAGCACTACCAGTACTTCCTTTCCCTAGGCAAGGGAATTCCAGGGCTTTTGGTCTGAATGGGGGTTCTGAGCCATCTCTGCAGTCACTCCCACAGTGACCGCTGCCACTGCTGGGCTGGGAGCTCTCCTAGCCAGAGCTTATCTCCAAACGGAATCAAATCGTGACCACGTAGCACCTATGGGAAGTGGGAAACCCACTTCCAAGAAAGGATGCTTGTTGCAGACTTCTTCCCATGGTTCCTGTCCCAAACAGCCGGAGGGTAACCAGGACATCCATCTCCCTGGGTGTGGCAGGCGTGTTCCACCAGTGAGGGAGCACAAGGTGGGTACTGCAGGCTTTCTCTGCCGCCTGAGCAAACCAAGGAACGGTCTGTGGACTCCAAACACGCCCAGCCTTTCATTCTGGGATCTGGGCATCTGCTCAGCCACAGGGAAACCCGTGTGTTCGCAGACAGATTGGAAACAAACCTGTTACCCCTTACGCAACTCTTATACGACACCTCCTGATGAAACAGAACTGCAGCTAAGAGAACAAAAAGCATGCTCACTTTATAAAATGGAACCCTTTAAAACTTAATGCTGCTATTCTTGGCTAACAGGGCAGCCCATCATTTTGGTACCTGAGAAGCAAAGAGGGATGCTTTGGACACCAAATTCTCAATTCAGTTAACAAAAGGTCACCTTTTAAGTCCGAAAACACCTTCATTTCTCCTTTTCCTGTTTGTAACACCTCATGCAAACAAAAAAGGAAACCAAACAACACGTAGGTTTGAGTTCTCTCTCACATACCTGAGACACCAAGAACTTTGCTTATCAACCTCAGAGAAATTATCCCAAAGCAAAGCAGTAGGGCATGAATATTTTCTAAGAAATAAAGTTCCATAAACGACATCATTAGGAAGGTACGGTTACAAGCAGCAAAAGCTGTGCCCAGAGCGTGACAGGAGACACAAACGCCAGGCAACCGGCCTTACCAGCCCATCGCAGTTGCTGATGGCCACGGCAGCCCCGGGGATGTCCGTGATGTCCCCCACGTAGGCACAGTCGGTCCACAGGGGCTCTCTCTTCCACGGGCGCTCCGCAGCGCTCCCGTTCCCAGCATGGCCGCCGGCCCGCGGAGAGTCCTCGTACCACTCCACCACGGCGCGGGGAGCCAGCAGGCGGGCATTGGGCCGCAGGCGCAGGTGGAAGTCCCTGCCGAAGGCGCTGACGTTGAAGTACAGCTGGCGGGGGCCGCGCGGCGCCTCGCGCGCCCAGCGCCGCTGGCGGCTGGCCGACAGCACGTTGGACACGTAGCTGCCATCCGCCGCCGTGCTGATGGGAATCACCAACCCGTAGGGCCTGGCTCTGCTCCGCCGCACCTCTGCCAAGAAACACACCGGACACCGCACCGAAATAAGAGCAGGAGCGTGGAATGAGCCCAAGGACTGAGGGACCCCTCTGCCTCACACCTCCCCCTCCAAAAGCCCCAGTTTCGGATTCCTGCTTCAGCTACTAACGTGGGGAAATGTAAGGCACGTGTCACTGCTCCTTTTTTATCATGGAATCCCAAAATGGTCAGGCTGGAAGGGACCTTCCAGACCATCCCATTCCAAACCCCCTGCCATGCGGAGAGTCACCACCTTCCACTATCCCAAGTTGCTCCGGGCCCCATTCAACCTGGCCTTGGACGCTTCCAGGGATGGGGAAGCTGCAGCTTCTCTGGACAACCTATGCCAGGGCCTCACCACCATCACAGGCAATAATTTCTTCCTATCAATTGCTATTATTTTCCTAAAACTTACAGAGAAAAGCCTGAAATATTCACTGACATTTATCTGGGGAGTTTTCTGTTTCAGGCTTGCTCAAGAGCCCCAGGAGAGACACAGACCCTTCTGAATTCTCCTATAAGGAATGCCACACAGCTCTGTTGTACACCTGACACAGAGCTTGCTTCTGTGACAGGACTTCCATCAAGCTTTTGAAAATGAAGTGCCAAGCTTGGTTATAAGCACAATTTGCATACTGATTTCTCAGGAAATAGAAATAGGGAAAAAATCCACCGGATCACATGCTGCTGATAAATTAATCCATGTCAGCACAGGTAAAGGCAATAACTTTTCCCTCTACAAATCCCCCTACCTAGCAACTTGCTGTTGCCTTTCCTCTGAGTAACAGAGATCAAAACCAATGAGAAAATCTGATTTTTAAAAAACCCAACACAGATCTGCACAAATTTGGCCCTATATCTTGCACTTTAGAGCATGTAAAGAGAAGCCATAAACCCAGCAAAGCCACATTGTTTGTAATCCTGGAGAAACTCAATGGCACAACCCCCAACCAAGGCAACAAGTTTTCAAGTCATCTCACACCACTGGAAAACAAATCCATTCAAATGAGTTGATCTTTTCAGTGAGACCTCTGTAATCTGGCAGCAATTGGGATATTTGGTGTCTGGTTTTCAGGCTGTAAGGAAAGGGCCAGGTCAAGCTGTGAGCCACACCGCTGCTCTGAATGGGTCCAAGGGCCAAGCCTAAGCCTGTCTACTTGACTAGGTGAGAACTAAAAAGACATCTTCCACAAAAACACTTATTCCCACTCCCGTCTTCCTGGAAGAGCTGGTGAAAGCAGCATCAGGGTAATATTACTGACAATGTCATTCGAAAAGCTTCGAGATCTGATAGCTCTGATGTCAGCGCCAAGTGCCACTGAGAATTCCTCAAATAAATATACTTCATTTAGTGAGCTAAATTTCACCTGCTCCCAGTGTGCATCACACTTGATATGAGAATCAAACAGAGGTAAATCTCAGTAGCTAGTTCCTCTCTCCTGGTAGCGAGGGCCGCTGGCTTTAAGAGACTCACGAATTCAGCAAGTACCTCCAGTAGGAAAATGTTCCTAATGGCTTCAGGGAACTGTTTTTAATAATCTTCCAGCCAGTTACTGAGGAATCTGACAGAAACACAATGTATGGGACTAGTAGGATGCACACATGTAAATTCTTGCACTATAGATGTCTTACTATACAAATACTATATGCTAGGAATGTGAAAAGTCATTTCCAAGTCCATTGGTACCCCACATCCTACAGCCAGCAGCCACAGGGTGAGTTTCAGCAGCAGCCAACTCTACCTATTTTGCTGTACACCCACAAGATCAGGTTCTAAAACTGGCATCCTAATTAGGTCACTATCCTTAGGATAATTCCCATTTTAAACACTGGGAATTCTGAGCAGGACTGTTAATCTGTCTCCTTAGAGAAGGGACTAAATTAAAACTCTAAAGTCATTTTTATTAATTAGACACCAGGCCATGCCCAGGAGACAGAGCTGCTGGGTTGTACATCCTAACTGGGTCAAAGTAAAAACACAGATCCTCACATTGCCGGTACTTCAACACTGCGATTTCATTCCCAGGCTGGCATTCCACCTTCCACCTCGCTGAGATTCCTTGTGGCTTGTTTTCCTTTTTCTTTAAGCAGGACTTTCATTGCCAGAGACCACAGTCTGGTGATGGAGTTCTGTGCTCACCGCAAGGCTGAGAAACTGCTCTGCACATCCTGCAGTAGAATTCCCACATTTCTACAGGCTGGGGGGAAAAACCCGGCTATTTGGCGAATAAGAGCAGCCAGCTAGCCCCAAGAAGGCAGGAACAAAGGGTGGAAAATAACAACTGTCAAGGTTTTGAGTCAGCAAAAGCCTTTTCCAGAGTCTGTAAATGCTGAGCTGGAAGAGGAAATGCCTTTTGTTCAAAGGCAATTAAAATTAAATGGGACATGACTGAATCCCAGCGACATCTGAACTCCTCTGCTGACTTACATTACCCTTTTTCCACAAACTGCACGCTCTGAGGAAATGCTATCCCAGCTGTAGGTGTTCCCTTTCCTAAGCTAAAATTTCAGAGTCAATCTGCTCTGCTAATTCAAAGCTGACAGTGCTGATCAGAGCAAGAGGAAAAGCACTTAACTGTAAATTTTCTTCATCCTTTTTTTTAATCTGGCCTTAAAATGCCGCTCCAGTTGCACAATGTTTAGGTTGAAAGGAAGCACTTAAGAAGGAAGATCGCATTCTTTCATTTTGTGCCAAAACATAATTAGCTAGAGAATGCCTCTGAAGAGAGCTGTCCAGGCTTTCCTTACCCTCCAAACCTGGTCAAACTGCAGAATTAACACCACTGCCTCACAAGAGCTGTCTCTGCACTGTACAACGGCTGTGCTCAAGGGAGGCCTGAAAATCCTCGACTTTTTTTATCACCTACATTTGGAAAAAGTGGGGGTTTTGCATGAGATTGTCTGAAATACAGAGATCCAAAATCATTCAGGTGGCTGTCCACAACAAATGCCTAAATGCCAAATACCTAAACATCCACTTAAGAAGATTTCAAAGGCAGAGTCTATGTGGAAATTAGTGGCATCAGTGGAAAAGGAAGAATTTCTCAAAGTTCAAATTATTTTTCTATGTCTAGACCAAAGTACCCAAGAAAAGAAATGAGGGGACTCCTGGTAACATCCCAGCCACAGGGCCCCTGCACAGGGTCCCATTGCTGAGTCCCAGGCCATTCCATAAGGACACGATGGGATGACCAGCAGTCTTCCAGAGCCTCCCCACTGGAAGATGCATTTGGATGCGAGGGTCAGGAAGCTCAGGGACCTCAGCAAAAGGACTGGACCTAAGGTGACATCTCCAGAGCGTCACCATGGAATTTTCTGCCTGGAACTCACAAGCTGTGACACAAGCAAACTGCTGGAAGGCAGACATCCAGCTCTGCAATGGAAGCACTGGAGTTACCTGCTGCTATAGGGGTGAAGAGGACAGAGCTTCCATAGAGACTGGGCAATGTTCTGGGACATCAGGCTTCTGTCCTGCAGATAAGCACATTGGCATGAGCACAGAGCTGCTCTGCTCACTTAGCAAGGTGATGCTCAAGAAAGAGAGGATGGTGTGGAGACAAATGGAAAAGCCCAACAGGGCTTTTGTCACCACCCTTTTATGCTTCATTGTTGGCTGATGGCTTCCAGAACCAACAGAGCAGTTTTGGTCCCTCTCAACAACCTGGGTCACTCCAGAACTACCATTTGCTCTCTGTTTGGCTGTCTTTAGGTGGCAGGAATGCCCAGAAAGAGAGAGAAGACAAGAAAGGGGGACAGATTCCTTGAGAATTCCCACTCAGCTTTGCACCTAAAAGGGATGAGGCTGTGTGGGATCCGGACATTGTGAGCTGGATAAATGAAAGCAAGGAGAGAGGCTGATGTGGGACACCTCTCAAGCATCCTCATTCCTCTGCTTCACTGTCACCTGTCCCAGGGACGCAGACAGCTCAAGGGATGGTTGGTGTGGTGTTTTTTGCAGCCTCTGCAGAGCTCCAGGTGTTTTGCAGGTGCTTCCTGCAGGCGGTTGGGGCACAGCACAGCTGGGCCACAGGTGTCTTCCAGAAGTGGCACTGAGCAGGGACAGAGCTCTGCTGCGTGGGAGGCCAAGGTGCAGCACAGCACCAGCACCTTCAGGCTGAGTGAGACACAGGGACTCCCTCCTGACAGCTCCCAGGCACTGCAGCACTCTGTGCATGAATGCAGGCAATTAGGCATGCTAACTTGCTACCCCTGTACTGCTGCCTGTGATGATGTCTAACAAAAACAAACCCCTAGGTGCCTTCATCTCCCTAGGTGACAGCTCAGGCTACAAGAAAAGATCAGCTGCTGCCAGAAGCACCCTGGGCCAACTCAAAATACACACCACCAATGCTAAGTGATACTTGGTGGGGACTCAGAAGTAGGACAGTGCATTTTCAGGTTTTACCTCCAAGTCATTACAGCTCTCAAATGGGTAAGCCATGGTTTGAAGTTGTGGCTACCCCATCCCGGGAATGGGGCCGGGTTGGAAGGGGCTTGGAGCAAAATGGGATAGTGAAAGGTGTCACTGCCCACGGCCAAGGGTTTGGAAAGAGATGATCGTACAAGTCCCTCCCAACCCAAACCATTTTAGGATTCTATGGTTCTGTACTTTTTGAATCAGAATTTAGAGGATCAAATTCAGCCCCAAATGTTCCTGACTAACAGCAGTGCCAGGGCTGTGGAAGAAAGGAAGACGTTAAAGGACAAAAAGTTATTTTCCAGATTTAGGAATTTTGCCTGATGTACTGTGTAATTTAAAAGACACATTCCTATATAGCTTATGGTTTCTGAAATTCAAATACAATCCATTTCTCATGGAAAGGACTAGAAATAAAAGACAGGAACAGCATACCACTGGAAAAACCCTCTGTTTGCCAATTAGCTTTAAATGTACCCTACTGTCTCTGTTGCCATTATTCACTGATCAGGGCAGAAACCAACCTAAGCCCAGAAGCTCCCAGTGCCAGAACTGAAGCTGAGACAAGACCTCCAAAATTCACAGAAATGCCTGAAATTCTTTTCTGAACAAAAGCTGCACCAAAACCTCAGGGCTGGAGGTCCAACAGCAGCTGGAAGCAGAAGTGCCTGGGGTCCATTCCCATTGCAGAAGAGCTCCAGAGAGCACTCGTGTGCAGGGACACACACTCAGTACCGGGATGGTCGGAGACTCATTGCACGCTGGCTACGGGAAGGAGCACACAGAATGGCATTCCCTGCACCAACACCCTGGGAATGCCAGCTTCCACATCCTTCCACTACCTCTGCCATCCTGCCGAGCACCCAACTGCCAGTTACTCTACACGAACACAGATCTCCTGAAATGTAAACTGTAGGTGTATCCTCCCAATTAAAGCTTCCTGTCATTGGGAAAAGTCCTAGAGGCTGAAGTAAGAAGCACCCTGTGGGCACACAGAGGCACATTTCCCTTCAGCTCCCTCATGTGCCACTGACCCTAAACTCACTGTACCGCACCTTCTCACCCAGCTCTATCAGTTTACAAGGCAACAGTGAGCAGCCACAGATTTTATAACATCGACTGCTTTGTATTTCAGCTGGGAAGCACAGACACAAAAAGATGAAAACCGCAGCACGAGAGGGCATGCAAATTCAAGCCGTGCCACGTCACTGCAGCTACAAACCCTTCTGGGTGGCAGTGGTGGGGGGTGCACAGGGAGTGCTTGCCTGCATACAGATCATTTCTCCAGAAATAACTAGTCTTGGAGCTAACTTCTTTTCTTTCTGGTTTGGTAGCAGGAATAATAGCTAAAAAGACTTACCTCTTTGGATCTGCTGTTCTTTATCAGCCTGCAGAAGAGAAAAGAAACACATGCACAAAGTTGTTAGTGTAATTACTATGCAATGGGGAATGGCAGAAGGCTGAAAAATCACTTGGTCTGTTCTGCACTATTTTATACATTTCTTCATTTGGTTTCCAGGATGGCAGGTCTTCCCTAACTGAATAAACAGCTGTTCCCCCCAATATACTAACAGAGACCATAGCAAGTTTAACAGAAATAGAGCTGCTAAGCAATCCTGATTCTGACTGACCCGTTCTATACGTTGTGACACTGTGCCAAAAAGTAAGTTTGGTGGCCAAAGAGGGGATTTAACAGCAGGAAAGCCATGAGCTCCAAGAAGCACGGGTGCTGGGGCACGGAGGAAGCAGTGAGCCGACAGCTCTTTGTATCTCGGCTAGAGAATGGGAAAGCCAACTGGACCACAGAGACCGCAGAGACGATGGCAGCGATCCGATGCCATGGTCAGCTCACTGCCGGCTTGGTACTTGCTCTTGCCAGGGAGAGGGGACCTAGGGGCATAGGATCCAGAGGGAAGGGACCCAGGGGCTGCCGCTGCGGGATTCAGCCCGGGCCGGGGATGCCGTGTCCGGTTCCAGGCTGCTTGGATGCAGCGGTCCGCAGCACAGGAGAGAGCGGAGAGCCGCCCGTCCATCTCCGTCTCTCCTCGCCCCGGGCCGGTACCGCCCGCAGACCCCGGGACAGCGGGGGGACGAGGGACGACCCCGTGGGACAGCGCGGAGGGCAGGGGCGGGCAGGGGTCCCCCGCTCCCTCTCTCCATCCCTCCCTCCCTCACTCACCTGCCGGCCGGGCGCAGCGCGGGCCCCCAGGAGCGCGGCTGCCACTAGCCACAGGGGCAGGAGCACCATCCCGAGGCGGCCGCCCGCGCCCCGGCCCCGGCCGCGCTCCGCCCGCTCCCTCCTCCTGCCGCTGCCTTCCCTGCCTCCGGCGGCGGCTCCCGGGGCCGGGGCCGGCTGGGCGGGCGGAGAGGCGGCGGGTCCCCCGCGCCGCCTGTTGCTGCGCGCCCGCCGCGACCCGCGGCGCTGATAAACCCGCGGCGGCTCCGCCTCCGGCCGGCTCCACGTCAGGCACGGCCCGGCCCGCCGGGGAACCGCCGGGGAACCCGCCCGGCTCTACAAATCCTATCGCTGCGCTCCCGCTGCATCCTCGGCGCTCCCCGCCCTCGCTCCATGCGCCTAAAATCCACCGAGAAACAACTTTCCTGTCCGGCCGGCCGTCTATCCATTCATCCCACCATCACTGCCTGCATCACACCCTGGCAGGGACCCCCAGAACAGCTCCCCAGCCCGGGACCGCATCCTCAAGCTCCCATATTTCCCATCAACCCAAGGGAGACTGCAACAGCTGCAGTCTTAAAATCCCAGAATGGTTTAGGTTGGAAGGGACCTTAAAGCTCATCTCATTCCAACCCCCTGCCATGGGGGCGACTGGACTGGGGTGCTTCAAGCCCCATCCAATCTGGCCTTGAACACTTCCAGGGATGGGGCAGGCACAGCTTCCCTGGGCAGCCTGTGCCAGGGCCCCAGCATTCTCATGGTAAAAAAGCTTCTTCCCTATATCTAACCTAAACTGATGCTCATTCAGTTTACAACCATCACACCATGCCCCATCTCAACAGTTCCCAAGGCTCCCACTAGACTGGAGTCTGACCACAAAGCCATTTCTCTCCCCACCAGCTGGGAGCTCGGCACACAACACAAAAGGAAATGGTGCCTGGCCTGGGCAGAACCCAAAACCCACTTCCACAGAGAGAAATCTGCACGACTGCACACCTTCATTTCCCCAGAGGATGCTACGCAGTTGAAGCTGTGCATAAGCAGTTGGTAACAGACCCCAAGGGGGAAGAAACTTTCCAGGAGGCAGAGATCAACCACTCTGATATCCTTGAACACCAGCAGTGTTCAACTGAGCCTGAATTTTTTCAGGGTCAGAATTAGCCAGCGTTGCAAACATCTGGATCCTAAAATCCAATTAAAAACCATTGTGTTGTACCTCGGGCATTACCACTCCTGTGAAACATCACAAGCCACCACTATCAGTTTCTGCTGGCCTCACATAGCACAAACATACGATCTGCTGCTGCTAAATGTTCTCAGAATACACGTGACAGCTTAACTAGAATTTTTAAGTTGACCTCTCTGCCAGAAATCATTGTATCAACATGAAAAAGAAAATACTGGTTCTACTAAATCCAAATTGCATCACAGCAACATTAAAGAGGAGCAGAGCTTCGGCCTTGATTTTCAGGAGATACCTTGAATACTCCAACCACAGCAGCCCTGCTGTTTCAGAGGACACAGGTCTTGAACTGCACGATATCCCCCCACAAAGCAAAAAACTTAAAGCAATTTTCCTGAGAGGGTGGGAATGCATCTGTTATTACAGGGGTACAGTTATTTCTTCACTTAAGACATGAAGCAGCCTGTCACATTCAGCACCAGTAGCTGCACAGAGCCACTTCTGGGAAAGCCCAGAACCAGAAAGACTCAGGTACTGTCAAGTGCCAGCTCCATAATTCTAAATAAAAAATATTTCACTTACCATGCAGCTATTCCCCATTTTACTTCCCTTGTGGACGTTCACTAGGTGACCTCCAACCTTACTTACTGCACATTGTTCAGACCCTGAACAGGCTCGTTGTCCTGGTGCGCTGTCTGTACTGAGACACACCTGTGTGCTGCAAACCACCTGTTTTCTGTGTGCTGAACCGATGAACGTGCACAGTCCCAGGTGTTTTGTTCAGGCTAATTACAGGGGCACTTTAGGGAGTCACAGAATCACAGACTGGTTTGGGTTGGAACACACCTTAAACCTCATCTAGTTCCAACCCGCTGTCATAGACATGGACGCCTTTCACAGGCACAGGGATACAACATCCTGGCCTCTAGTAAAGCTGTTTCTATGCTCTTAAAAACATTATTGCAAGTGTTAACCTGTGATCTCCTAAATTATTAAACTGTGCCAAACTGTCTTCCAAAGTTTCTAAATGTCAGGGAAACCAAGATATACAACAGACAGAGCTGGGGGTCACGGCAGATATTCTATTTTGTCATCTACCAAAGGCTTGAAAGACTTGTAAGAAAGAGAAAATAAGGTGTTAAAATTCGATGCCCCATTATTTCCAATAAGAAACCACAGCAAGTGCCGCTCATGTAACACACGTAAATCAAGGCAGGACTTGAAAGTTCAATTAAAGACATTTCTCATCTCCAGCAGCCCAGTTTGGCACACTATTACCAGAGAAATCATAGATTTCTTGTGTGTATTTCTAGTGTGTTACACATACATATGCATGTATGTATTTACATATGTGTATACATATATAGAGCTGTTAAAAATCTGTTAGGCATTTGCAATTCTAAAAGCCCTCAGACGGGCTTGCTGCATCTGTGCAACTTTGGCTGATGCACGAGACTGACAGCCACAAGTATTTCATGAACCCAGACTGGGGCCTGAAGCAAAGAGGCACTGAACTCTGTCTGGAAGGCTTTGCACAGGGCCAGGGGGAAGGATTTGGCAGGGATAATACTGAGGGGAGTAAAACATGGCGTTACCTGATCTGGAACATAGTCTCCAGGAGGTCCCACATCCTCTCAGAGCAGAGGTGTCTGCAACAAAACAGTTTCAAAGTCAGGCTTAATTGGAGCAAGAATTCAGACTGAGAAAATGTAAAGGATATGGCCTCTGTGGAACCACGAGAAGTCACTGATCAGGAGTTCTTGTTATGCTATTTAATCCAAGCCTCACATATTCAGTTTTTGAGACAAGCCCCTCGTAAACTCAACTAAAACATCTAGCAGGAATATTTATAGTGTAACTTAACCACAACACCTAGGAATAATAGCTGTCATCCAGACCAATCCCAGTCTGCATTGGTTCTGTCCACACACATGTTTTAATGCCCACTTTTGCAATCATTACACTTTATTGAGTTTCTGATCTACATTTGATGACCTTTCTTAATAGGAGCCAGTTTGGAAGGCACCAGCTCTGCTCTTTCTGCTGAAATATGGCAGATCCGAGTCCCTTGAATGACTGAGATCTCGTGCCTCAGGCTCTCCTTCTCCATGGAGCCTGCCTGGATGGAAATAGAACACAAGGATGGAATCCCCTTGGAGGGAGGTGACTGGGGACCCTGCTCTGTGACACACCAGAACAAGTGACCGTGACCTTCTCAGGTTTCCAGCCTTACTGACAGGGAGAATTTACAAGATCCAAACTTGATGTTCTGAGGCATTGTGCCTGCAATGCAGAAACCCACCTCCTCCAGCTGCCACAGCTCCAGCCATGCATCCCAAAGGTCCCAAAGCCTTTCTGGCTGCCATATCACCGCTCAGATTTGAGCCTTGTTTGCCACCCAGTGACTTGCCATTTGATTTCCAAAGCTGCACTGAAAGCTTTTCTTGGCATGACCTGTGTAAGGAGAAGATCCCAGTACCAAGGTGTCAAAGATTGCCAGACTGTGAGTGAAACCCAAGCACTCCATAAAAGACAATGCCTCTCGTTTCTCCTTCATGGTGCATTAAAACTGGGAATATTAAACTGCACAACCATATTTAATTGTTTTAAAGCCACTATTAATCTAGCAGGTAGTTAAATGAAGAAATATAGCACACCTATTATTTTTAACAAAGCAGAGCAAGATTTATGGCCAAGATTTAACCACAAGACACAGGAAACTGGAGAGAAAAATGTGAGATGTGAAAATTACAGTTGAAAAACACATTGTGAAAAATCAAAATTAAAAGAAGCAGTGTTTGTGAATTTTGTATAATTAGCACATGCCATAAAATTGTTCCTGCTCTGAGGTGATGAGCTTTAAAACAATGTGTGCCAAATAAAATGCAATTAAACCCATTCTGAATGTTCAATAAAATGATAACCCTGGTCCATGTCTAGGTTAACGGTTGGATCAAAGGTCTTTTTCAACCCAAACAATTCTGGGATTCTATGTTAATTTCCAGCTGGCTTCACCAGCTCAACACTATTCCTTTGTAACTTAAAAAGTGCTTTGGTTTTATTCACATTCTTAGAGAAGTTTTTGGGGAGGGGGATGACTGCAGAGAAAGAAAGGGAATATATTTTCAGTGGTTGCTTTTCTGTCATTGATTCACACAAAACACATTTCCATACGGAGGGAGGGAAGGAGGTTGCACACTTCAGCACTCCCTTACCTCTCAAATGCAATGAAAATCAACTTGCTTGGCATGATTCCCTAAACCCAGAAAAGGCAAGAGCTGCACCACAGAAATGAAAAATGAAAAGTAAAAATCAGTAATATCCTGTTGAAAATCAGTTCCCTAAGCAAGTCAACGGGAATGGCTGATTCAGCTCCAGCTCACAGCACCTTACTCCAAGGAGCTCCGACGTTACCTGATTACCCCACAAAACACTCCAAATCCATCCTGGCAGTAGCTTTTGTCACTTGCATTTCCTTGAATTTCTTCCAGCAGGTCATTCCACAGCACAGGAACGAGCACAGCGGTGGACGGCTGCCAGCAGCACCCTCGGCCAGCATTTGAATAAGCACTGCAGCTGCCTCCCAAGGGATAACGCTGCTCCTGGACGCTGCCAGCTGCTCCCAGGGCACGCTGAGGAGCACCAGGGGAGGGTGCAGGCTGCACCCAACCTAACCATACCCTACACATCAGCTTGGCCTTTTCTTGTCTCAGTGTCTACGCAGAGAAGAGATGAACGGTTGATGCCACTGTCTTTCCACTAAATGCTTCTTGGCATTATAGCTGCACCCCTGCAAAGGGTGCCAGGACAGAGACCCCTGGCTCTCTCAGCCCTCCTGAAAATCCCGGCCAGGAGCTGTGTACACACATCCTTCCAATTCACACGCTTGCTGAGAAAGTGCACACGCAGTCGAGAATTACACTTTGCCTTCAATTTGCTGGGACACTTCCAAATCACTTCCATTTCCAGAAGGAATTAAAACAGGTGCTTTGTCTTCGCAAAGCAGCTTAAGCTGAAGTCCTGATACCACTTGCTGCTCTCATGTGGGGTCATGGTCATGAAATATTTAAGCCAAAACAACAGTAAGTTGAGAGGAGAGAGTGGAAAGTTCAGCAGACAAACCCCTGCCTCCCCTGAGTCCCCTTCTCAGCCCCCTCCCGAGGGGGCTCCAGCTGCTTTAAGGGCTCAGCAGAACCACGAGGCACAATCCCAAACACTGTTTAAAAACCAGGAGCTTAAATGAAAATGAGAACTGAGCTTCTGACCTTACCTAGGGTCATCTCACCACGTCACGGCCGGGGTTATTTCCAGGGCAGCATGTGAGAGCTTTCACTGCAGCAGCTTCAATAGGACTTTGCCTGGGGATTAATGGATGACTTTGGCTTCTCTTTCTTACCAGCCTTTACAATTCAGGAGAACACACAGAGCATTTCTTCTGCAGCAGCTGAGTAAAAAGACAAAAGTGAGCTAACCTCCTGACCTGCAAAATAACCTCATGGAGGAATCCATTCAACAGAGCAGCTCGCTGTTCCTGGGAAAAGGAAAAGCAGAGGAAACAATACCTTGGATGCTGCTTAAGAGGGGAAACGACCACAGCAATATTTTTGCTCAACTTCCAGGCAACTTTTAAGAAAAGTAGAAGCAGCAAGGACTTCCAAGTCCCATGCACCAAAGAAGGAGGAAAAGGGAGACCTTGTGCAGACAGAACACGCACACGTTTGAGTGTACAAATATACATGGAAATCCCAGGGGAGTTAAAGGAGGCTGCTCTGAGAGCTCCAGTTCCAGGGGGTGACAGCGCCTTGGCATTCTCCAGGGCTCTGCTATGGCACAGGGGCTGCAGCTCCAGAAACCCCTGGGACAGCACAGGATGGCCAAACCTCCTGATCTGCATTTAACAAAGGACTACAACACTACATATGGTATTGTTTTAGGATTTCATTTACACGCCAGCCTGACTGCACCAAATTGCAGGATAATACCTGAAATTCACCTCAAGTTTGTGGTGTACTTACACATAGGTAAGCATGCACATGAAACCATGTGGGGAAATATGTATAAAGATACTTTTCTTTGTTGTTTCCTGCTTCTTTTCTGCTGGTTAGTCAAGGTCATAAGTGATTATGACCTCAAACACAAGAGACAAGCATACATACATACCATGTTGTTATAAAGAGGCATGATTAAATCCATTCCAAAAGCTAAGCACTGAATTTCAAAGCTGAAGACAGCTTCTATTGAAAATCCTCACTTTAATGGGGGTGATCTGTGTCCTAGCTCCCCCCTCTTTTGGGGGTTTTACACTGCACTTTCGCTTTTGTATGATAACTATATGGAGAAATATTTCAAAAATACAGTTATTTATCAGTTTATGTGGTTTGCATACCTTTATCCAGACTGGAATATTCAGTATTAATGACCCCTGGCTCCAGGAGGTCCCAGCAACACAACATTTCACTTTGGAAACAATTAAAAACCGCAAAGCATCTGATGACTAAGAAACACTCAGGTTTCCTTCTGTCCAATATAGTTTCTGACAGGACACACACTGTCAAGATCAGCATAATTAAGGCATTTCAATCTCTCCTCTTTCCATTGTATTTCCCAAATGAAATCATGGCACATTTTGGAAAGTCTAACCAGTAATACCATTTTTCCCTTGATGCCAAAGCTTTGTACCTCAGGGTTATGACTTCCTAGGCTCGAGCTGCATTTCTTCCCAGCAGCTTCATTTAAGCTCAGTTTTAATTCAGAGAGCTGCCACAACAGCTAGAAGCAAGAGCCTGCAGTTTTAAATTGTCTGGTCCCAGCATCCCTTCTCTTCTCACATTCTTATTTCTCTACCCTGCAGGGAAAAGCAGGAGAGAAGAATGGGAAGGAAGGCAAGTGCCCAAGCAGTAATGGAGCCTGATCCTCACAGGTTCCTATCACATGCTTGTGAGCCCTCACTGGGACTTCTCCTTGTGCCTCAACTTGTGTGCAAAGTTACACACTGGTAGGGGCTCTGACTCCTGTGTGAATTTAATGATTGGGCAGAGTTCAGCCGATGAACCCAGCAGTTATGGAGGAACAGCAGTGAGCCACGGGGCCCAGGCATTCTGCTGCTTTCACTGACTTGAAGTAATCATCACCCAAGCATAATTAAAGCATAGTCCTTACCTGCATTTTTAACTGTTCCAGCTTTATTTTGGAATCCTTGCTCTCCCAGGGTGTTTCTGCACCTTCCCCTCAGCCTCCCGCTCTGTGCAGCTGGTTTTGACTTCAGGACAATGTACAGGACAAGGTACAAAACGCAAGTGTAGCATTCAGCCTCAAATGGCAAGCTCACAATCTGAGGCAATTCAAGCCAAATTTAAAATATCAGTAACTGCTATCACCTGTTTGCTTCACTCCCTGCCAGCATCCTTCACCTGATTATCCCATGTCAGAGCCTGAGGAAGAGTCCCATGTCCTTCAGTGAAAAATCCAAATAACTAGAATTTGAAACCTTGGATTCTTATTAGCAAAGAACTGCATTTTAGAGAAAAAAAAAATCTATTTCAAATGAAGAAAGAACTTGGCCTACCACTATTCAGTGTAAAGTAAAATAGCTCTCATTTAATGATTCTCCTAGAGTGTCGGGTAGCATAGAACTTTTTCTAGTCTCTTAATTGACTACTTGCTGCCTTGCTGCTTTGTGGAAGAGGCACTTGATACCAGAGTCTTCTCACAGCCTTCATTCTACACACAACTGAAACTTGAATTCAGCACTGGAGAAAGAGGGAATTCAAACCCTGGGCAAAGTGAGTGGCAGCTTACAGCTTGTGGGTTCCACATTCAAACCAGAAACACCCCGTAATTCAGCTCTGGGACATGGGCTGATCCCTCTCCTGCTTACACTTGGGTCTTGTTTCTCCAGTGTAACAGTGGCAGAGTGGACTTTGCTGAAGGGAATTGTCCAACCTCAGCTGCTGGAGCAGGTGCAGGTCAGCCAACCAGGGCAGTGCAAAAAAGCCCAGAGGTGATGGAGAAAAGGAGCAAGAAGATAAGCAGTACCAGCCAGCCAGGTAAGGGGAGCAGAGAGCAGAACCCAGGTAAGTGTGTCACTTCACCTGGCAGGAGGTGAGGCTAGGTGCTCACTCAGCCAGGAAAAGGAACAAAAGTTGCCGCTTCTGAGCCCTAGGCACTGCTTCCTGGCATGTCCTTTCATTCCACAGCAGAGCACAGATCTTACCTGGAAACACCACAGGAGCAGGGGATGTAAAACTCCCTTGTGGGTACCAAATAGCAAATCAAGTGCCTTTCAGTCATCCTCAGACCCAGAGCAAACTAGGCAGTTCCCCGTGAAGGATGAAGCCATCCTTCAGTCCCATAGGACATGGTGTTTGTAACTGCCCTACAAGAAATACACCAGCAGACTTTTCCTTAATAAAAACAAACTACTTCCCAAACTTTCATTTGGGAATTAAAATTCCTCACAATTGCTCACACATTACAACTTGATTATTTAAATCTTCTTCTTCAAACCTTCTAGGGAAAGCTGAAAAAACAACCACATGGAATACTAAAACCTGACTGAAATCTCAGCACCTTTTGGTCATTCTCAGGAATTTTTAGCTTGCTTTGGGCTGGCAACAGGTAAATGTTCTGGTAACACCACTTTTATCTTCTGCAGTAGATGAACTCCTTGTCCTTTGCAGGTTTTACCGAATCTAACACCTTACAGACAAACACAATAAAAAGTGCAGAATTGTATCTATTTTTCTTTACAGCTCCTAAAGGTCTGTATTACACGTGATTTAAGCAGCAAAACCACCCATCAGCTCAGGTCATTTAAAAGGTTTTTAAGTGCTAGACCAAGTTTATAGGAAAGCTTTCCCAAGCTGCAATCTGGCTGTAACTCCTGAGTTCAGGAATGGCGTGTGGGGATGATTTCAAGTTACCTTTCTCCATTGCCTGTGCCGGCAGTGAGCCGTCCCCTCTGATAAGGGGCAGAGTGGAAAGAAATCAGCAACTCCTTAAAATCACCCCAGTGGGAGCTGCCAGAGGTCAGGAATCCCAGCCCTGCTGCTACTGAAGCCCTTCATTTACTGTCCAGTGTTCTATGTGTGAAGTGATTGAGTGGTTGCTCTGTTCTGCCTGCTGGGTCACCTTTCTATATTTATCACATCACCGTATAAAACACCACAGTGTACCTCAAGGATGGGAGGCTCCACATAAAATTAAACCCTACCTTAAATCTTCCTGAAAAAGCAGCCCACTCCCCAGTTCTGAAAAGAGAACTGCTTTTCCTCTCTCTGCTCAAAAATTCCAGTAGGAAAAGACATCTCAAAGGCTCAAAGAGAGCTCTGAGGACACGAAAGAAAGGGAAAGCAGCATTGAAAATATCCTCAAACATTCTGGGCTGACAATCACATCTGTACAATAAAATATTTGTCCTTTTTTTGCCCAAAATATCCTCTAAAATAGCTGGAGGATAAGAGGTGCCTTTATACTGAGACACTGGAAGGAAAAGTGAGTGCCCTTGGTGGGTCCAGCCCAAGCACCATTGCAGGCAACAGAGGCTGTGAACTGCCTGGGCTTTGACTTGCTCCTCTGATGGTCCTAAGTGCTGACAGCACAGGATGCTTTATTCCCGTTTTTATTTATGCTATAATATCACTCCCAGCCTTTCTTCTTTGCATTTCTTTCATCCCAGCTTCCACTGATGTGCCCCATCTGTGCTGGGCCTGCCCATCCTGCCTGAGTCAACAGCACAGCACTGCTCTTCTCCAGGCTCCTTTTCCAAAGAGAAACATGTTTAGATTCATCCCCCTCTCTCTATTCCAAAGCACTCACATTTATACAGTAATATAGGAAAAAGGAGAGATCCTTAGTAGAAGCTGGTGTAGGCCCTTAGAAGCCAGGGGGTCACTACCAGGCACCAAGGGGTCAGTACATGCAAGAGAGAAGAGATTTTTAGCCTAAAATACAGACTAGAATAAAGGCTATTGCTGCAGCAAGAAGAAGCAGAAGGAAGAGGCACTGAGTGAAAAGTAGGAAAGAAGAGTCTTCAGACAGTTAAAAAACACAGAGCCCAAGCTACTGCCTCTGGAAAATGTTCTACTGCTCCGTGAAAATCCTTATCAAAGGACCCTCGGTCTTCTTGGTCTGACTGATAAGCTGAGCAACCTTTCACTCCTTGTTTAAAAGAATCTCAATTTAAAGTAAGCCCCTTTCCTGCCAAGGAACCTACTTTTAGGTTCCTTGCCAGGAAAGGCTGCCCACTTTTACACAACACCACTGAAATTTTGTTACTTTGCACGGGGGAAGCCTTTTTTCCCTTTAAGACATTGCAATTAACCTCTTTCCATACTGCTGCCAACATTAAACCTGAAGTTAGGGGGGAAAGGTCACTCTCTCACTTCCCAGATTTATCTAAGAATCAAGGGAGCGAAGATCTGTCACTACAGGCTGTATCCTGAGGCTCTTCCTCTTTACAACTGCAACCATTTATTGGAAAACCATGTACAGGCTACTAAGATCTCCTGAAAATGGATTAAGTTGACAGTAAATGATGGAAAATTGCAAATAATTGTTTTGGTTTTTGGGGTTTTTTTGCTCATTTACTATGGAGGGAAGACTTTTCAAATTACTTTTTTGTGGGTGCTTCCTTAATGTGTTTTTGCTGTCCAATTCTAATAAAATTTGGGAAATAGGTAGAGATGCAGTTCTTGATGCAGTTTCAAGATGCAGTTTCCTTGTTAAGAAGACTTTGTTCCTGCAAATTCTGCTGTCTAAGCAATAGGTTAAAGAGAAGACTATCCAAGTGGCCTAAAAGAAAAGTTGCAACATCAGCCTCAGAGGGAAAAAAAAATCCTTCAAAATACATCAAGGAAATACCCATATTACTTCTTCCATTCTATAATTTAGGTCTTTACATTCTATTGAAGCAATGTCATCAGATGTACAGGAATGGTTGCTAAGTGAAAAATACAGAGATTTGGTTTTGACTGCACAGGTACATGTTGAATAATGATTCTGAATTAAATGCCAGAAGTGCTCAGGGTGATGTAGCTAGACCAGATTGTCCCTGAAATACTTGTCAGAACATTTCCTTAAGTCCTGTGCTACAGTACAACACTTAAGCACATGAAGAACCTGAAATATCTATAATCCCATAACAGTTCTCAGATTTTTTTGGCTTCTCAGGCGCTTCACAGGGAGATTTGTGTGCAAATCATTTGAATTCAAAGTGTAAACAAGCAGAAAATAGGCAAAAATAATGATTTAACTGTTCACCATTTTTAAAGACATTGCCTTAAAGATACAAAGGGTTTGAGATCAAACAAAACAAAGACAATTCAAGGTTTGTGCCCAGCATCTGACACCTGCCAGATCTGAAAGCAGAGAGCTAGACCTGCAAACAACACTGATAAACCCAGGACCCACGGGGTTGTACAGGTGCGTCCGGACAGAACTACCAGCACTGAAAAGACAAATGCCCATCAAAGTCTTACTGATTTTATACCCTGTCCTAGGGATTTCCTAACAAGTTTAGGGTTACAATTAAGCAAGAAGGAGCAGAAAGAAAAATCAAATCTAAGCCTGCGTGTCCAGAAGTGGCACATTTTAATATTCTACTGCCTAAAGTTCTGAGAAAATGTACAGCTACCTTCCCAGAAAATTAGTTTTCAACATGTAAGAGGAAAGCTGGCCTGCTCTTTCTGCACCAGTACAATATGCTCTGCCCTTTCAAACAGGATACTCAGGGTATAATCCCAGTGCTGGATGAAGTCCGAGCCTTGAAAAAGGTTTTACCACAAGAAATTTGGTGCCAAGACTGTGACTTGAAAGTCCTGAGTTGAAAACACTGGTTTTTGTGCAGTGGCTAATGGCTGTGACTGAAGGAGTCTTGGTAGGAAGATTTTGGAAGATGAAACTTTACAGTTTCCCATTTAAATGGACACGGAAAGATACTGGGCTGGTACTGTCTTTAAAATAAATACACAGAAAACAGAATCTGACTTTATTATCCAATAGTCTCCACTTCTCACCAAACGAAAGATTATTTGAAGTACATGATTTCAGGTTTCTGCCCTCTGGAGCCATACAGGCACTCAATTGTCAGGGCACATAGAGCCATAGACAGGCTGCAACAGTGCCAATATAGCAGCAGCGGTGGCTGGAATTAGTTCGGAACCAGACAGGGATAGTTGTCTAAAGCTGGAAGAAGCAAACAGAAGAAAAAGCCCTATCTTGTCAAAGTGTTAAGAGTCCTGTAGCTCAGGTTACTTATTTCAGTGAAGCAGGCAAGAACCTCGCAGTCAGAGGCCTGGCTCCCTCCTCAGCGCTGCAGTCCCAAATCAGTAACTCCCTCTCTCCCTGCCCCTCCCTCACCTTCTTCCTCCTTGGCTCAGCAGCCCCAGGGCTCCAAGGATGACCTGCTGGCATGCTTCCCACACCACAGACTGGGAAACCACAAAGTGTCTGGATGCATGAGTGAGACACCGAGATTCTTACCTGCTGCCTGGTTCCTGTCTCTGCCAGCCACCACAGAGCCATTCCTTTGGAATTCCCCAGCCCAGGAGTTGTTCCTGCCGTGGTGGGAACCGATGCTTGGCAGCACTTCTGTACCTCTTGACTCACACGATGCTTTTGGCTCATTTTCCATCTTTTCCTTCAGCTACAGAGGAAATAAGCAAACTGTTAAAGACCAAAAACAGCTGTAAAAAATGCCACTCAATGATCTAAGCCGTGAAATCTGTGTTCTAGGAAGAGGAAACATGCATGTTTCCAGACATGTAAGAGCTCCTGAACATGCACCACGAGAGAGGAAACTAACTCATGTTCATCACAAATCTACTTTGACAGCTCAAAGGTACTTGGACTGACATTTAACCATATGTGAAGAAGGTGATAGGTGATTCTTCATCCTGCAAGCCCAGCTGATGACTCTGTGCAAGGTTCTGTGTGAAAAGACAAGAGTCAACCCTGCAAAATTTACAGGGAAAAGACTCAAAAATAAAGGGACTGTAATTGGAAGTGCACAGAATTTAAGTTTCATCCAATGCTGAGCCATTTGCATAACAGCCCAAATCTCACTCCACATCTGTTTGGTTTTCCAGTTCCTGTTCTTTTTTTTTTTTTTTTTTTTTTCTTAAGAGAACAGTCATTGGAAGTTTAATAAAAGCAAATGACATCCAGGTCAAGTTACACTTCCAGAAACACACAGGCAGCTCATTGCTCTGCAGCTACTTCCAGTGGCTTGGCAGAGTGGTTCTGGGAAGAACAGAGCTGTCACCAGCACAAGCAGCACTGGGTGACAGCTCACATTTATGTAGCACCACACCTTCCAAGGGTAAGTGACTCCCAAAGTGATCTAATAAACTCCAGAGTGAGGGGACTTCTGATGCATCCTGTTCTTTCTGACATCAGAGCTCTCACTGTCATCCCCTCCCAGGATGATGGGAACAATGACATAGGGGACATCACTGCTCAGCTCTGCAGAGGAAAACAGCTTCTTCCCAACTGAAAGGACTGGTGGTAAATCTTTTAAATCTTGCACATGCTCCAGAAGAATAATTTGTTTGAGGAAGTGGCCTTCAAATAACACACGGATTTACACCAACTGAAATAAATCATCCAGCATTCCAGGCAGCTGCCTCGGGGCATCTTCGAGGTGCTGGGAATGGCCCGGACTTTTGCATTTGCAAAGGCCCTTTGTAATCCCTTGCCAGGTTTCATCTGTTATCCTGTTGTCACCTGGCCATATGTTTTCACAGTCACTAGGATGAAGCCCCTCTGCAGGGTGACCAAAGAGCTCCACACACAGAAAACTGCTCCTAAGCCCTCCCGAGCGCTCTGCCTGCTCAGCCTAACAAATCCAGATGTGGTTCTCTGAGTTGAGCCTCGCTGTGCACAGCAGCTCTCTGTTACTGTTTTAGCTGTGGTTTACTGTGGAACTGGGAAGAGATCACTCTGAGGAATGCAGTTTAAACGAAGCCCCTGCATTTTAAGTGGATGTTTCTGTTTGGAAAGCAAAGCTTCAGGAAACAAGGCAAGGCAGAGAATGGAGAAGAACGTCTCAGAGAGCTGCATCGATTAGACTGCAGGAAGGAGCAGCACATCTGAGAATAGCCAAAACAGAGTCAATAGGAAACCTCTTTGAGCTGACCAGACGTTGTGGTCTGGTCCTGGAGCCAGGGGATAACCCCGAGGGCTGGGAATGCATCATCCAAACTCTGAGCCCGGCTAGATATAATGACCTGAACAATGCAAATTGGAAGATTTAATCTTCCAATTAGATAGTTTTGCGTAGAAGGGGATTCATAGTTCATTACATATTCATAATGAGAGGGCTTTGCCTTCTCAAAGGCACAACAATTATCAGCTTCAGGCAGCTTTTGCATTGAGAAATGCTATTTAACTCACTACACAGCTGCTGCAGTCATTCACAAATAGACATTATTACATTTATCTGCACCTCTGCTCTTCCCTGTACATCACTTCATTCAATCCCTTCCAGAGACACCCATTTTTAGGACAGCATTTCCAGCATGACACAGAATTGAAGAAATTTCTCCATTAACTCCTTATGGTTTAATAAACAAATAACTTCTGTATAAAACAGCCTTGACAGAAAACCCAACGAACTTTTTTATCTAGAAATGTCAGACCCAGAGGAAAAAAAAAAAAATTACCGTCATTGTTATAGCTACTGGGCATGAACAATATTGTTTATCAGTAAAAACTGCACAGCAAAAGGAATTTAACTGCAAAAAAGGTCTTCTACCTGATCCCAGAGTCAGACACAACATCTGGCTAATACACAGAAAGCTTTATGTAGCTACCAGTGTTGTTTTCTTCAGGAAGGACTGAGTACCCAGATACCCTAAGCTGGCATGGGTGGAATTCAAGGGAAAACCTGGATTCACTTATGCCTTAGGAAGAGCTGGACATTCCCTGAAGACTCCAGCAACTAAGAGGTGAAAATGCCTTCTGAGATGAGTGCTTTGCAGGTGGCCACCCAGGAGAAAAAACAATGCAGCTGTAAGACAGAATGTTATTCTGCAGAGAATGAGCAAATCAAGAAGTAAAACACACCTTCCTCCTAATTTAGAAAATAAGAAATGAGGTCCCCATGTTTAATCCAGAATTGAAAAATTGCTCTATCCAGCAATCCTACATGGAAAGTCATTTGAACTTGCAAGTGGGTGCCTGGCTTCAAAAGCATTAATTACCTTTGCAGCTTTATATGCAGCTCTTTCTGGGTCTCAGGATCACAGTAACTCACCAGCTGGATGCCATCAGCACGTGCAGTATGTAAAGCAGCAAAACCCACTTCATTTTGTAAGGAAGGAGGGGCCAGGACACTTACACATACAGCCAGGATTCAGGTGCATGGGCACTCAGCTCCAGGGCACCACTCCAGCCCCAGACAAGCCCTGCCAGTGACACATCACCATTCCCAACTGTTCATCAGTGTCAGGAACATGGAAAAGAACTGGAGACAAAGCTCACGAACCACACGGTAACAATACCTTCTCATTTGGAGGGGAAGCAACAGCAAGGAGCACCTGAGAAGAGCGGCTTTCAGCAAGATGAAGAAAGGGACTGGTTTGATTTACAGCTGTCTAACTTATGGCCACATCTGGTAACACAAGGCCAGGCCATTTCATGGGGAAGGAAACGCCACTTGATGCTTTTACAATTAAAGCAGACAATGCAGAGATGCTTTACACCAAGTGACTATTTTTTTTTTGGGAACATTCACCTAAAACCTTGGGCCAGGAGCAGCGGGGAGAACATGTTCAAAATGACAGTTATGATTGCTTTGGACCTTCATTTCCTTGCTCCCCATCCTCATGAATGGCTCACAACAGAGACTAAGGTATGAACTTTAATTCCCATTGCTCACCTGTAGGAAATTATTACAGGAAGAAAAGCAAGTCTTTTCTGTCAGAAATGATAATGAGAATTTTTATCTATCTAAAAATATCTTACACATGCTAAGCAAAGCCAAAACAGTTTCTGCTGTTAGTTAAGCATTTTGTTTAAATCATATTCTGAATACACAGCTGGCAGAGACAGCACTTGGCTGCTCTCTGTCTTGGTTACAAGGCAAGGGAAGCCAGACAGACACGGGTCCTTAAATTCTGGCAGGTTCTGGGAGAATTCCAGATCCACTGAAGCAGTCTGAGCTGCTAGGACACAATTCATGGTTCTCATTAGGATAAATCACTCTAATAGGCCTCCAAAGGCTTTCCATTTCTGGCAACGTTCTTTTAATGAGGCTCAAGCTCGATCTGTATATCTTACATTGTAAAACATGTTAAATAAACACCCCATACAGAAATCGTGGTGATCTTTAGAAAAAACCAGCTAAAACAACCAGCTGAAAAAGCTGAACTAATACAATTAAAAAAGGGAACAACTTCAGATGAAGGAGAAATGTTGTCCTAAGGAAGGTTCCTTTTGCATCCTGGCAAAGTATCATCTATTTCAGCTGGATATTCCTCCTGAGATGACACAGAGCTGTGCTGAAATGATGTAACTGCGGATTTCACTCTGGATGTAGCAAGGATAATTGCTCACTCTGAGATATACACAGACAATCCGTGCCACTGCTCTCACACAGACGATGTCACCAGCTTGAGGAAAGCAAAGGAAAGCTGCAAGTTTCAAAGGTGAAACTACAGCACTAAAAATCATTCCAGTATTAACACCTGAATTTTCCTACTTCCCAGGAAGGGAGTGTAAAAGCAAAAAATGGCAAGGGAAACAGAAATAGCAAAGCAGAGACTGACATATGAAAAAGGCCGAGATACTGACTTAGAAGTAAAGAGCCTGAATACAAAATGGGAAAAAAAAGTCCACAGAAAAATAAAATAAGGAGAGGCAGCTGGTATTTCCCAAAGTTCTCCCACTGAAATTACATAAAAGGGAATATATTCACATGTCTGAACAGCCTCTAGAGCTGGGATTTCCTTAGCTCTGACTTCATTTCCCTTAAGCAAAGGTATTATCTCAGCAACTCCACACCAAAATAAAACAGAGATGGCAGAAACAATTTAGTGTTCCTGTACCATGATGAAGACTCTGAAATATGAGATACTTCTCTCAGAGTCTACTTGGGACTATATCAGACTACTGGAAGGTAGGACTGTAAATGGCCATAGTGGACTTTCCTCACTCTCATTAAATTGGAAAAGGCCTGCTTGCTCTTAGAGATACACCAAGTTGTGTTTAGCTGCTAGTACCCAGTGTAAATGGACTACTTCATGCAAAATTCATACCTCACACGGACACACAGATAGATCAACCTGATGGTTTCAGTGCAGCAAACCCCAGTAAGTTCTGGATACTTCTGGATGTTTTTCAAACCCCCTGACCTTCTCCACATGCACTGAGCTCGGTTCTACCACAGCTGCATTGGCAAATGAGTGCTCCAAAGGCAGAGAGCAGCATCAACACAAGCCTCACTAGAGACTGAGGTGGGGCAGGGCTGCTGAGGCAGCTTCTCTGCTCCTGCCTCTTCCCTGACACCACACACAGCCACTGATTTGCTCTCCTCTCTGGTGCCAGCTGTGACTTTTTCTCTTAACTTAAAAGAGAAATTGTCCTTCCCCATCCTAGTCCTGTCCCCCCAGCATCAGGTCAGAACAAAGGGAAGAAGCAGTGACAGTCCCCAAAATGTGTTCTCCTCCCAAAGAAGGCACAAACAGAAAATGGATGTTTTCTGATGGGGAAGGACACAAGACAGCCCAGAGTGGACTGTCTTTGGAAGGACTGAGGATGGAAAAGGATGAAGACTGAAGTGCCCTTACAGTCCCACATGACAGAAACACTCTGCAATGTAACATGGAAAGGGGTTTCTGCCCCAAGGTAACTCATCTCTGTGCCTCCCCCACAAACATCACATGTCCCACCCTAACTCCCATCTCACTAATAATACAAAGTCACTTGTGTTCTGAACTTTGCAGCCTTGATGAACACAGACTGGCTCCCAGAACTGATCTTCCCAGTCCTCTGCTCCTGTTGGCCGCCAGGGAAATGGAGCAGTGTATACTCCAGCCAAGGAATGCACCCACCCTTCCTCCACACACCGCACAAGTAACCGAGGCATTCCCTACAGAGCAGTCTGAGCTGACCCCCACAGCACAGTGGTACAGACATGGGCAGGAACCACCCAAAAATCCCAGGAGAAACCCTAACCTCAGCATTTCCTTTCATTACACCATGCTGAAGTCAGCTCCTCAACAGCCCACAGATGTTGAGTCAGCATCTGTTCAAAGCCCCTTGTAGGTTTCTCAGGTATGTCTTTATTCTCATCACCTGTGAAAGGGTGAAAGAACAGAAAGGAAGCATTTGATCACTTTATACCTTATCACCTGCAGGCCATTTCTTTATCCTTCCCAGACTAGGCAGGTAAACTCAAGGTAATCCTTTCCTTCACTCCTCTCCCTTGGTGTTTGAATCCTGCAGCCCAGGAACACAGAACAGCAGTAGCCTCTTCAGGTCTCACTAGTTTTGTTTGATTTTCTAACTCATTTTGTCACTCTTGGGCCCCTTGGGGATGCCCTAGGGCTGAATTTGGACTTCAGCTGCAGCAATTACCAGAGCCTGCATAGGCTGGGCACCAAAACTCAGCCAGGGACAGAGACAGGGAATTACTATTTCTCTATTAATATGTTAATGACTCTGTCCCGATTGCTGTGAGCACCAAATGATTTCCCTCCCAGTCTGAGAGATGGAAGAGAACTGACACATTATTTTTCTGCACAATAATGCTGTCATCAGCCTTAAATTTGGGCTGCTTCTGAAAGGAGTTATTACTCTTCAAAAATGAAGCCCAGTGCTGCTGCTGCTTCTCTCTGTTAATTAGCATCAACTGGTTTCTGAAAAAATACCATGGCACAAATATTGCTAAAATGGTGGTTTGCTGAGGCTTCCCTTCAGAATCCATCAGTTTCATCAAGGCACAGGCAGGAAGGCTGAAGAAGAGCCTGTGGAGAGTTGATCACCTGAGACAGTGCCAAAATCTCCATCAGTTGCAGCAGGCTTTATGATACTCTGAGATGTAGTGCTCCTTACTGGAATTCCTTTTCCCAAGAGGCTCAAGGCTGCCCGGTACTCTTTTTTCATACCACTGCTGGCTTTTAGCAGGTTTAATCCTGCTTCTGTGAAGGACAAGACTCTGAAGGATTTCTAACACTAAAGACAGAGATAAATTGAGATATTACAATAAACAAATACTGTCCTGAGCATTTTAAGAAAAACCCAGAGATTACTCACTCTGGCTTATTCTGAGGTAAGAGATGAAACTTGTTATAGCTTTGTAAGGATGCTCACCACCAGCATCGCCTGAACCAAGAAATACCCTTTAACCTTTAGGGTCTTAGTTAAAGTAATTATACACTGATTGATTTTTAAACCATTTTTCTCATCAGTGCATTAATTCTGCTAGAATGTATTTCAGCTTTTATTATGATGCTGCAAAATGCTTTCATTTGCGATTTGGGAAGAATTTAGAATAGGTAATGAGTTTAAGTACAGTAAAAAGAAAAACAAATATTATAAGAAAGAGCAAAGCAGGCTACAGGGACACATAGAGCAGTTTTCCTGCTGACTTTTGTAGGGAAATACTATTAAAATTGATAAGTGATCACACACTGTGTGTGCACGCTGCCTTTTAACAAATTTGAGCACATTTTAACAGAAACGCTATGATCTGCAGTGACCTGCTGGGATACAAATCAAACCTATGGCTGCTGGCTGTGGGCCAAGTAAATTCAAACCGTGTGACAAGGCCTCTTCTATATTTTATTACTTCTTTTTTTTTAAATCCCAGGTTTCTTTAAGAGAAAAATCCTTTGCACATCTCCCAGGTACAGCTTGCCTTAGGGTAAGAAATGTGCTGTGACACTAAGCTGGTGTAAATCAAGGAAAATTCATTGATTAATGTAGTGATGCTGTTTAATATTTACCTTTTTGCTTCTATGATTTGAGAAGAAATTATTTGGGTTCTTGCTTTAGGTCTGTTACAGCCTCATTTTTAGGATAAGAAGCCAGTATTTCCAGTTCTGGCATTCTGTGTTTTAACATGGCGTTTCTCCAGCATTTTCCACTTCGCCTGTTACAAGGCCATGACTGAACTAACACTGCAGCAGAGAGCCCAAGAATTACTGCTGAAATACACTGTGACTTCAACACAGGCTCGGATTCTGCATGGGTGCTTGGAGCAAATCCCTCTTGGCAGCTCCTGCAGTACTTGGTGCTGCTCCCAACAGCTCCATTCCTGAGCTGATGTAATTAGAGGGCACACAGCTGGCTTAAGCTCCTACCAGTGAGTGCAAATGCTTTATTTAAAGATCAGCCTTGGACTCTTAAAAAAAAAAAAAGCAATTACCAAAACCTTTTACCTTGACTTTGACCTAGACTCTCAGGTGACAGTCTCACACTGGAATTACCATTCCTAGTTGGATCTCACTTCTTCTTGGTGTACTTACATCCAACAGTTTCCCTCAGCTATAGGAGGAACATCAAGGAGTCCAATCCCTGTGATCCTGTTAGGGTCAGTCGGCTGTCGCTTCCTCAGAAGCCTTTCCAAGGAATGAGGCACAGAAAGCTGGCCCTCCAGGAGAATTCTCTGCAAAGAGAAATCTGCTTCAGCTGCTCCCAAGAGCCCGCAGGAATCTCAGGAGAGCTGGAGTAATCTTGGAGGTTCCCAAGATTTCTAGGGGCTGCTACTGCGACCGGAGGAACACAGTATGTCGGGAGTTTTATCCCACAAAATGGGAGCCAGAACTGCCTGACTCATCACAAAACAGGCTTTACCAGTGAAAAACCATGAGTAAGTGGGGAGAGTTTTTCTGGAAGTCTGCATTTCTTCCCATCCAGCCAGACAGCTGAGCTAGGACTTTCAGAATAATACTGAAGTTAACTTCACCACACAAAGAGACGATAATAATTATCTGATTATTACAGTAATGCATGCAAGGGTGATTATTAGATCTTTCAAATCCAAGTCCTCAAACTTTGACTAGCTTCAGGTGGAAATTTGAGAAGCAGCAACTTTTCATCTCATCCCAGTCAGACCCTTATTCTGATCCCAATTCCAGTCTCTACCTTATGCCTATAAACACTGTTTCTTAAGGCAGCAGATAAGTCATCTTCCTCTGCAAAGTTTGTGGTTTTCACCTTCTCACCAATTCTACAGCTTTCTTGCAGCTACTTCTGCATCTGGCTTTGATTTTAAATGCATTTGAAAATGTACATTAATTAAATTGCATTGTTCAAAAATGCTGCTTCACAGCTTGTACGAGATCTCCTTGTGTCTGAATTAGCATTAGGAGAACACAAAAAAAAACACATAAGAAAACCCCAAACCTTAATTTTAACAGCAACTGGCTTTTGATAGCGCTTCTCAAAAAAGCCTTGGATTGACTGGCCACCATTAAAATATCTGCCCGTAAGGTTTCTTCCTGTAACTGACAAAGCTGAAGATGGGGTGAGAAGATGCTTTAAAAGTCCTTTTGAAAATTAAAGAAAATCTTCAACAATTCCTAACATCCATCTTAGCACACTACATATCATCTTCCTCTTGTACTGACAAGTAATATATGTTGAAAACTCAGAATGAAGTAAAGGTATTCAAGGTCTATCCAGGTAAAATGTGTTTTAAGAAATGAACAAAAACTAAAGTTTTTTAAGAAAAGAACACAAAACAAAGTGTCTGAGCAAGAAGCAGATTTCCAGGGTGTCCAGAGTCAGTCTAACACTGATCCTGCTGACTCCAAGCACAGAAATATGAGGCTGAGGGGGAATGCTCTGGAAATCCCACCACAGCATGCAAATTTTGTGGGAGAAACATATAACGGATGTCTGTCAAAAGCAGAATGAAGGAATGCATTCTGCATTTCAAGGCTTGAAGGAAAGAGCTTTTATGGGCTGAAAATAAAAGAACAGAAAGTAAATTTGGCTAACCAAATTAGAGAGAGGAGTGGATTTTTGTTTGTTTGTAACTGGCATGGTTTTTCAAGGAAGGAATCTGGAGAATATTAACAGTTATGCCTAAATCTATTCTGGAAGCATTTTTGTCATTTTAGAGCCAAAACCAGCCTTTTGCCAAAACCTGTAAACTGCTTTTTAAAAAAAGTAAAAGAACAAAAAAAAAAAAAAAAGGCACCTTTGAAAAGGAATTTGCAATTCTCATGGCAGGCAATCATCAGCTCCAATTAGTCCCTGGCAGGGGAATGTGAGCGAGAGCGATAGACTCGGTGCATCCAAAAATGTTTAGTCTAGACTAAACCTCGCTGGAATTCTCTGCAGAGCAGACCTCAGCCCCCTGGATCCCTGACAGCCATCTCCACTGGCCACAAACAACAACACAGCGTGGATCCTGTTCCAGGCTTCCCTCCCAGCACTCCTTATCTACTCTCAGAGCTATTCCCCTCCCAGATCCACGGGCACTCAGGTAAAAAGCTGTTGATGGCTGCAAGCATCTGAAGCCTGGTTAATGAACATAGGTAATGCTCCCCCCATACCCCTAATCATCAGTACAGTGAGCATGTGAGCCAAACCCAAAATAATAAACCCAGAAAAACATGTTCATCTGCCTGACAGCAGCCACAAGCCACTTTGCCAAAGAGAAAAGAGTCTGGAGCTGCTCTTTCTAAAATGTTGTCAGCACAATTAATTCTGAAATATGGTCTGAAAACGTGGAACGTGGCCCATCTGCCACGGCTCCTCGTGTGTATTTAATGATTAGTGAGAGGCAGGAGTACAAACTCAGTGTTTCATCTCCAAATCCAGACTCTCTGTGCAGAGGATTCAGCCTGGAGTTCTGAATTTCATCCTTCCCCAAACTCAATCCTAAGTGGCATCTCAGCAGAAAAAGAGTCACCAACTCACTCCTCTGTTACCAGCCCCACCACAACCACCATCACAATGAAGTAAGGCTGGAGTATTATTTGTCTTTCTTTGCACTGGAAGTTGGTCACTGGCATCAGCAGAGATAATCTGGCACTTCCATTCCTTCAGCAAAGCAAAAAAAGTGATGCCATGTCAAGTGTGAACGCCTGGCAGCCTTTTTTTACATGTGTTGCTTGAATGGCAATTGGAGCCACCTCCAAGTTTTCCACCACTTCTTCTCATGACCCCAAGTCCAATTTAATGATCACCAAACACTGGAGAAGTTCAGTTGACTCAGGTCCAGACTTGAAATCCAAGAATGCACATTCAGATCAATCTCTAGATTGAGCCACAGGAACTGAGGGGTCAGAGACTCTGCCTGTCCATCCAGAGACAAGCTGTTACGTGCAGCTCTCATTTATAACTGTCCAGGATTTAAAACATTATTTTTCCTTTCACTTCCAATTGCAGCTTGGTCTGCTAAATGAAGCCAGGCTGCTGGTTTACACAGCAGCAGGCCCGTGCACTTAACCAAGTGGCCAAAACCTTTTTGCAAAAGGAATAAGGAAGAAATAATACACAATGACACACAGGTTTACAAGAACTGCCTCTCAAACCTGCAGTAACTCTGGTAAGAGCAGTATTAGATCAGTATGGAATTTTGGGGATTTTATCCTTCATGAGGTAAATAATTATCACTGGATAATCATGGCACATAAATCATTGTGCTGTTACTCACACCAAACCATGACCTTAACCTGTGGTAGCTTCCCAAGATTATACACTAAAGAGCTTAGATAATTACATGTATAAAATGTAAGTAATATATAAATAAAACAAGCCCTGAATTCCATTTCAGCATTTTGACAGATGCAGTTCTTTCACTTATGGGATGCACTTCTCTGCTCCCATTCCAAGGTGTCACCAGGTGGACACCAGAATCCCAGTTAATCAAGGAGCCACATCTAATTACAGTATCACAGCAGCCACCCATCACCATCTCTAGAGAAGCCAGAACAGATGGAGTCTCCTGGGATTTAAGAGTCCGAGAAGGGGAAAAAAAAAAAGTACATCTTGAAGCAATCAGGAAAGGGATTGTAAATTCTGATCTCAAGATAACCATTGGCAAATGAAGTCTATTAGTTAAACAAACCTTCCTGAGGAAACAATACCTCATTTTCTTAGGCTTTCCACGCTTGTCCACTTGTCCTGGGCCAGGACAGCTTCCACAGGCAGCTGCTCTCATGTTTTTGGGAAAGACTCTGCCTTCTTTTTTGTTCAGGTGCTGTGCCCCAGGCTCTGCTCACATCTCCCCTCAGACATGTGACCCTCAGAGAAATCTTGTTCTAGAAATAATGCAGGTTCAGAGAGACCTTTGGAGCCTGCCACATAAACACTGAATTTAGCATTATTCAGCATTGTTCCTATAGCAGCTTAAAAGGAGGGATAAAAGAGATGTCATCTCAGTCAAAGTCCTCCAAGCTTTTTCCAGCAGAACAGACTCTGAGGATGTACACAAAGTTCACATGAATTAAGAACTGGAGTTCGTATTCTCCTGAAAAGGCAAACCAAAATGACAAAAAGCCCCTTTGAAGACTGAAGGAATGCAGAAAACCAGGAAGCCTACTCCTCTTATGTTTCCAAGGTTGTCAAAACCAAGAGTTGTTAGAAATTTTGCTCACCAGCAATTTCCAGCACGATTGCTCACTGAATAAATTTAATTCAGAGTCAATTCCTAAATTATGGCTTGATAAAATATCTGCAACAAATATAAAGTAGCTTAAAATCTGCTATAAACCTTAGAATTACCTTTTTCATGGAGCAGGTAGAATATCCAGCTCAACATGAATATACATTCCTGGGGAGTGTCTGTAAATTGGACTGAAGATAAGCTAAACCTGGCCACACATCATGCAAACAGGTTCTGGGATTTGCTGTACCTCTGCAGCACAATCCAGAGCACTGCAGAGGGGATGGGCCTTGGCGGTTTCTCTTTGAATCCCTGTAGAGAACAGTTATCTTTCCACGTGGAAAACGGTGCTTTAAAAATGGAAGAGGAGAAAACAGGTTATTCCTACAGTCCTGGCACAGGTGGGGTCCTGCTCAACATCAGACCTCCCACATTCCCATCTTATCTATATTCAGATGTCAACAGGAAAAACTTACTGTCATAGTCTAGTAATACTTCCAAAGGCAGACAGAGAGTCTGACTCACTCCCCTCTTCACCCAGCACAGAAACATTCTTGCTCTGAGGTTTGGTTAAAGGCCAGTGTTTACAGACTTTATAACAATGACAAAGCCATTACCTGAATCCAGCCATGGGAACATCCTGAATGCTAAACACGGTGAAAAGGGCCATCCTGTATGAATTTATTAATGGCAATAACATCTGCTCATTATGAAGTGACATTTTGGTGCCAGCAGCGCAGAACATGAGTGAAATGCAATGGCAACGCCACAAGTTTCATGTTGATCATGGAGAAGCTCCCCAAGTCCCAAAATCCCAGCAAACCCATGCTTTAAGCTCTTCATTTCTGATTTGGAGCATCGTGGTCTAGTGGAAGAAACAGAGCATTGCAAGCTGTATGGAGCAATGACTGCTCCTGACCGCGCCCCATTTCCTTTCAACAGGCTCGGATAGATTTTCCTGCCAAAATGAAGATTCCGGCCAACAGGGATAATCACACATATGCCACACCTACGGAAACCAGGGACCTGGTTCGTCCAAAAACCAGCACCACTCTCCAGACTGGGAATAAACATCCCCACATGCAGAGGCCTTAATAATATTTTAAATATAAAAGTATATCTTTGTTTCCTCTGTGCTACTTAATTCTGTTCTGTGTTTACAGGGTTCCTCAGCAGGGCAGAGGTCAAAAAAAAATGAGAATTCATTCAGGGAATCATTTCATTCTCACAGAGTGTTTTACTGAATGGGATGGAAAAAGATGGAAATGGATAATCCCAGAGGACAGCCATGTAATATTCTTGCATGCACTGATGAGTATCTCAAGAATAAAATCCTTAGCAGGAAATATTAATTTTTCTCTGGCTAAACTCAAGTGGTTACTCTTTTGAGGACTATGAGATGAATAATTCAGATAGAGATTTCTTTCATGCTCATATTTTTCTTCTTTTAAAGTAGAAATGCAAAATAAACACTTCCTATCTGTTGGATGCAATAACCTCAGTATTAACAGGATTCCCCATGTTCAGCAGCACATTTCTCAATCTATCACTTCTTCAATTGCCATGCCCCGCCTTTGAGGTAGCCCAGGCTGCTCACATACCTTCAGTGCAGCTTTGAAGACTGTCTGGCCCCTCACTGAAGAGGACAAGAATTTAAAAAACATGCTTTATTTCCTAAGAAAAGTGTTTTCCACACAGGGGAAATTTAGAGTGTGGACTCCCTATAGAAAGCAGACTTCATTTACAACACACCAGCTCAGATGAAATAATCAGGGTTCTCTATATTACTTTGTGGCAAAGAGTGAGAAAAATGGTTAACCAAATTTAGAGTCAAGAACTGAACTAGCAAAGTTCTGATATATTTTTCCAAAACTTAACATAAAAATTAGACACTACTAAATCAGTAATTTCTTAGATTTACGTGGGCATAATAAACTGCAATTTCTCCTTGTTCCTGTGACTATGAACTTCAGAAACAATCAAGCAAGCAAGGTGCTCAGAGCAGGACCGGCTGAGGTCTTGCAGGGATTCCCCAAGCAGCAGCACTACCCAAACCCTTAGTGCCAAAGCTCCTTGGTTTGTCTGGATGCAGCCCTTCAAGGGAAATCTCAGGGAATGTCTTCTGATCTCAAAGCAAGAGAAGAGTCAGATATAAACTGCTTTGATTTGCTACCATGGCTGCTGGCATACAAAAACACCTGCTAACACACCTGCAGAACCACTCACCTCCCTAAAACTGGGACATTCCCAGTGACAGTGTTCATTCAGAGGATATTCTGATTGCTCCCTTCAAAACCCAAAAGACTGGTAAATGTAATCATAACATGCTTCACTGTACAGTTGGACTAAGGGAGATGGGAGAAGTTCACAAATTCTACCAATTTCTCTCAGGTTTGCTAGCCACGCCTCCACCATGCACCCCCCTTCCCAGAAACTCCAGCTTTTGTCATGGAAGGAGAGGAAGGAGAAACCTGGATGAATCAAACCTCCAACCAACCAAACGAAAACACCCCACCCAACACACCAGAAGAAGAGCCCTCCTTCTGCTTCTCCTGATAATTCCATAAGGGAGCAGCCAACACACCCTATTCCTGGAGGACTTTGCTCTCTCCAACTGTGAGATCCATGATCACTCTTACCTCTATCAATGAAACAGCAGATCAAAAAGGATTATCACAATGTTGCCTTCCAAAATCTTCTCCTAAAAATGGGGGGGGAAATGGACACTTTTTGGGAATGTTAGTCCCTTCAGAGAAAAGGAATTCCTCCCTGATAATGTGCACTCGGACCCTGATGCAGCTGAAGTGATTCCACGTCCACAGCTCCTCAGAGCCCCTGGAAAATGGACAGGTCTATACTTTCTGTGAGAATTCTTTCCCTTATAGTTTGGTAGGAGGAGACTCAAATCCAGGAAAAATGGACCAGTTTTATATTTCTGAATATAGTTCCAGAAATTCTAAAATCTCTAAAATTAATACATTTTTTGTGGCTCCTACAAAAAAAAAATCTTAATTTATAATAGTAAAATTAATGTACAGATACTACTAAAAACAACAAAACTCCTCCACCCAAAAAATAGGGAAAAAAATAGATGTTCCTAACTGAAAAAACCGAAATATTTAAAACCAGATGAAATGCTTTTAAACAACTTTGAGAACCGTGTTTTTTGGTCTCTACAAGCCTCTAACATGGGAGGTTTGCCTGTGGTGTGAGTCCCTGCAAGTCAGATTTAGCTGCAAGAAATCCGTGGAGTTTAGCTGCCCATCTTAGACTGTCCAGACTCTAATGGCCTGGAAACACACAGAGCAGTTTTGCAAGATCAGATTTTTCAAAGGAAAATTCCAGTACTGATTGTGTTTCAAGCTGGCTGGAAATCTCTCCAGCACAGATTCTTTCACACTGGTTTAATAGTTTGAGTTTCAGCTGAAATCTGGAATTTCAAAAGGGTATTGCAGAACTGAAAATTCTGCTTGAAAATCAGAAAGCCCTCAGATTTGGGTGTGATCTGAGCGGTGACAACAAACATACAAAACTCATCTACTTCCCAGTATTTTTTCCTGTCATTTCGCTTCCAAGCTCTGCTTCAGGATGGACGAATTTATCTTAACGCTGTGATGCCATTTTGCACCATAAGTATTGAAAATACTTATGACCTTGACCCCAAGAGCTGTCAGCAGAGTGACAATCTTCTAAAGGCAAGTCTGAGAAAAACTGGCAGTCCCCGATGAAAAACCTCCGTAAGTATCCTTAACTGTACTTTTTCCCCATATAACAGGATTCTACCGGAGTGGAAGAAATTCTTTGGAAATTATACACTTATCCACAAACAAAATCCCAGATCATGGGGGTTTTTCCATCATTCATGAAAAAGAGGTCAAAATGAAAAGAAAGCATTTTTGACTTAGACGTCTCAAAAATCCAGCAGCAACCAAAGGTGTCCAGGAACAAAGAATCCAAGCATTCTCTTCGCTACAAAAATATGAATTCATGGGCTTTACTGAGCAGGCAAAGCTGCATTTCAACAGCTACAATTTTACTGTACCTTCGGAAAAAGGGTTTCAGTTGCACAGGGTTACAGCCAGCTCCTTTCATCTCTGACCCAGAAGGCACAACTCCATAATGGGGCAGCTGCCAGAAAAAAACTGCAGAGGCAAGAAATCAATCCACTGGGATTCCAGGAAAACACATTTTATTCAGTAAACAGTGCCATTTGCAAACCTCCTTTCAAATTATGAAGCTCTGCTCTGAGGATATGTACAAGTCACATGTGCACCTATACCATAACTGTTGTAGGAATTTGCCAAGCTGTGTCAGAAAATTTGGCTGAGATAATGAGTGAGCAAACCCACCTTTATACCACCTCTGCAGCACAGAACACATCCAGGGTCTTTCCCATGCGTAATCCCCCCACCTGCTTCTCATCTCTCAGGGACTCTGGAGGGTGGGACAGCATAGGGAGCGAGTAGGAGGGAAGGCAGGGCTTGTGCTCAGGCATCCTGCAATGCCAGTAAAACCCAAGCCCTGGAGACATGTTCCCTGTGACAATTTCAGGACCACTACTGATCTGTAGAGCACGAGAAGACAGGCTGTGCAACAATCACAGAAGCCATTTGAAAATTCCTTTCCTGCATGCATGAACACCCAAGCGGCAAAAAAGAAAAAATAAAATGCTACTTACAGTTAATAGTTTAGAATATCTAAAGTCAGTAATTTAGAATATCAAACAATTTTTCCACTTTTTTCTACTGACATTTACAATTTTGATATGTTTTGCTGGAGACAGAAGTTCAGGCTGCTTGGGAATAAAGGGGAAGAAGAAGAACAAGGCTTGTGCTCTTAGAAAGGAAGGGTTAGTGAGATTTTAAGTCTTCCCTAAGTATTCCATGAGGCTGGATTTTATTGTGTTTGAAACAATACTACCCCATTAGCATCTCTGGTTAGGCAATACAGACTGGAGCTGGGCATCAGACAAAGGGCTAAGGACCGAAAGGGCACAGTTTTCCACAGGAAATTAGGTACTGCTGCTCAGGCAGTGAAAGGAGCCTGGCCCACACCTTCGTGGTGCCTGGCAGCTGCTGGAAAGCACCCAAATATCACTTCTCACTGATGCAAATGGACAGACAACACAGCAGCAACAGAAACAAACCATCCTTGAAAAGCTGCCCAATAGGCAGCAAAAAAATTCTATTTTTTTAATGCACAAGCCGATACCAATCCACAAGAGTTTCCCTTTTAGCAGCTGCCAGGATAAATTTCCCCTTTAGGCAGACGGTCCAATACCTGAGCCCATTGTCCATGAGAAATTGCAGCTTGACTTGAGCGCACAGCAAGAAAAAAACCTGGAGAATTCTGCCCAGGGAAATTAATCATCCTCAGCACCTCTGCAGAGGCAGCCTGTCCCTCCAGCCCTGACCTACATAGCGCACACACAGCGCTTCAAAACAACCTGACATTTCAACCAAAACTCCTCAGCTTCCCGCTCCCTGCCCGCACTCCCGGAGGATGAACAGCCCACTGACCAGCTCCCTTCAGATAAGGATATTTAATGGTGCTCCAGCACACTTGCTGGCTCCTCTGGATTTTTTTGCAACCTGGAGCTGTCCTGAAGACTGGAGATGTCGCTCAGTGGGGAGTTTGTTACACACCAATGGTGTTTCAAAGCATGTAAGAAAGGTGGTGGGCAATGGACAGGGAATGTTTAAAAATAATCACAGAGTCCTGGAATGGTTTGGGTTGGAAGGGACCTAAAAGCTCATCCATGCCATGGGCAGGGACACCTTCCACCACACTAGGTTGTTCCAAGGCCATCCAAAACAACAGTGCCACACCCACCTGTTTTTCTGGAGTTTCCCTCAGAAGAGGGGTTGTCCAGACAAGAACTTCACCAGAGAGCACAGAACCCCTGTAAATTGAAACAAATTTTCCAAACAAATTTTAAGGTAAAGCAAAGCTGATGAGAGAGACCTTTCCTGATGAGTAAGTCAAAGATATTGGGCACAGGGCAAGGGGAATTAAGTTAAAGAAACAAGTTTCTTTACTTCAAATAATGGCAAGTGTCAGAATGCTGAGACTTAAATTTGGTTTTTAGTTTTGCACACTAACACAGAAAAGTTACTCACTGAAAACCCATGCCTTGAGCACTTCTGAGCAGTAACAGGAAGACACATCTCCCTGAGCAACTGGTCTTCCAAACTACCAAGTAACAGCACTTCCATGCCTGGTTCTGCCCACAGAGGGACACCTGCACAGGCTGCTTTTGGGAAGGGAGGAGGACTGGGGCGTGTCTCTTATGAATGAAGAGACAGTAAAACTTCACACATTTACATTTCACACAGTGCCCACTGCAATATGAAACAAATACCGTCCCAGTGTTAGTGGGGAGAAAGGTCCACTCCTGGGAAATCACTTCTGCCTCCCTTCAAACACTTCACTGCAAAACCCTGATGCACCAGGAGAGAGAAGAGAATCCACTATGGAGTGTCTGTCCAATGCTCTGTTCACTCACCATCTCCCTCTTGGTTATCATTTCATCCTTCCACTGCTGGTTTGGGATTTATTACAGAATGATTCCTACTGCTTTACCTTTAACTTGCAGAGAGGACTGCTAAGGGGCAAGGCTTACTGTACCTACAGAGGTACAGGGTCTCCTCTCGTGTCCCACACCCCTCTCCCACAAAAGGAAGGTGTTACTTGAAGCACCAGCAGTCAGAGTAAGAGCAATGTTTTCCAGAACTGCTTCGTTCCCTTTGGTTCACCACTATTAAAAAATGTGTGGCATGCTCCACCTGCAGCCCTTGTGTTTATCACCTTCCCCCAGATCCTGTGCTGTGAGGAACCTCAGTGTGAGAGCCCAGTTTTCCTGATGTGGGGAGGGGAGAACACACAATCACCCAGCCCTGCTGCCTACCCCTTCCTGAGAGCCCAGGGAATGTTCCAGTGGGAAGCACTGCTGCTCCATGGCAGCGGGACCTGCTGTCAAATTGCTGCACTCACACCAACGGTGACCTTGCAGATAAAGCCTGGGAAGTGCACAACATCCTGTGTGCAACACTTCTATTAAATACCTTAGGATGCAATAAAATGAAAGCTCTATAAAGAGTTTGGATTTTAATAGCTTCAGTTACTAAGGTCGGTTTTCTGGGGATTTGGCAGGCTTTCCTGGAGTGTACTGGGATATCTGAAACCTCTTTTGTTCTCTTTTTCTATTTTTTTCAACTTAGCTATTTGCAACCATCAATGAATAGTGGCAAAACATGACATTTAGAATTAACCCTGAAATCTTGGAACTATCTGTTGCCTGAAAAAAACAATGCAGAATGTTTCAGTCTTCAAGCAGAGAATCTTTAATCCTCTTTTAATAACTAGGTTTCACTCTGTCAACATATTATATTGTATCATATCAATCCCTTGATGGCTGACACGCTCCAAGAGCACAAGGGAAAGAGTTTTTACTGCAGTGTTTCCCAAGAATTTAATATGCCTTCATTGTACTGGAATTTGCATTAATATCTTTCATTAATTACAAGTTATCTGCTCATTGCAGGGTGTACAACTGGTTTGGAGGCCACAGACCCAGAGCACTGTGATTCAAGTAAATATTGCACAGTGCCCCTACTTTTTTTCCAGCCATCAGATGTCTGGATCAACTGCACATTCCAACACTTTGGAAAGGAGATCCTGCCTCATGTAATAGCTAAAGGAATGTTCCAGTGTCATTGCTGGGGAGGGTGCAGAGGGACGAATGCATTTAGAAAACAACCTGAAGACCTAATCTGTCTGTGTTTTCATAAAGCCACCTAAAACCTTGTGTCTCCTGGGCGTGTTTTCATGTCCAGGCAGCACAGCTCTGCTCTGCCTAAGGTGGAACCCCAAGTATTTCTACCCATACCATGCTGCCCAGGCAGGCAAATAGCAGGGAACAGGTCCAAAGCCAGTTTCAATCCACATGATTGTAAGTGTGCCCATCACCAAAACATGTAAATAAAATGGGATACAAACTCTGTCCTCACTCCCCTGACATTAGATATTCCTTCTTTATCTAGTAGAGTTTTTAAATGGGTTTTATTGAAACAGGCTTCTCATCAATAGCAAGATGCAGCCATAGTGCTAAAAATCTGAAAATGCGTTCCTTAAACTGACAAATATCAATATCTTTGTCAAATTCTGGTCTAATTTGTCTGTCACTGTCTGCTGCCTTGAAATCTTGAAGGTCTATTCCAACCTAGTGATTCTGTGACTTTGTCCTTATGCACAATAGGACCTTTTCAACAGACCTATCTAGTCTAGGAGGAATGAAAGCAAGAAGTTGCTCATGGGATTTAAAAGGGGTCTGTAGAAATTATAAAACCTTAACAAATCATACAATTAACTTGTGCAGACTGTGCAAGTTTGAACACCATGCCACAAAACCTTTTCTAGTTTCCTACTAGATTTGCTCCAGCAATGACACAGAAAAGATTATCCATTTCTCTTTGAGCTAAAAGCCTTCTCAAACAAGAATCCATGAGGAAATGTTATCTAAACTGAGGGAAAACCATTTTTAGGGAGGATGAGGCTATAAACTTCACCAAGGTCGCCATACAGGACGTGTGACAGCGGTGTTTCACCTTTGCAAATATCCAACAGCCATGAGGAGGTGTTGTGTCTAGGAACACACTCCTGAGGGGTAGGCAAAGCTTCGTCCGTACCTGATCTGCCATCCCAGCTCCGGCTTCTCCAGGACCAAGAGGAAGACTGCCTGAGAAAAGCAGGACTGCAGACAGCTTGCATGTTTGCATAATCTTGTTAACAAACCTGCAGTCTAAATAAAGTCTCTCTCAAGCGCACGAAAAACCCCAAAGGCTTGGGCTATCAGGAGAAGAGATGCTGGTCCCCCCTCTGCTGGGACCTTTTCCTGTGCAAAGAACACGAACAATCTCCAAATGTCGCTCCATGAGGCTTCATGGCAAATTATGAATTGGTTTGGTGTTCAATTTCTAAGGCAGCAGAGAAACAAGGTATTTGTATTAACTTACACCTGAACTCCATTTCCCTCCTGTAACGTGTGACCGACTGTTAGGCATTGTTAAAGGTGCTCACCAGCTCTCGGCTCTGTGCCAGCTCCATCAGCGATCCCTACAGCAGGCACTGGTGTGTTTGGACAGACCAGGGGCACGGCAGTGGAGCAGGAATTCGCTCTGCCCCCCGTCTCCTCGCACTCCCAGCAGCCAGATGCAGCCCCACACAACCCGGCACCGCGTGCACTGGGCACTGTGCACGGCTCGTGGTGCCACCTGGCCTGGCCTAGTTTGCACTGGGCTAGGAAAATATAATGATCACATTTTCCAGCTTTACTCCAGCTGATCCCCAGAGCAGCAAAGTTTCCACATAAAGCAAGCAGTACTTTTTCTTTTCTTTGTATCCTTCCAGTCCTTGCCAACGGTACAGCTGAGAGCAGCAGTGTTTAAGTGATGAGCGTCATTCTGAGAAAAAAAGGAATTATTTGCTACAAACCTTTTCATGTTTTACCTCAGGCTGGTGTCAGTCTCAGGATAAACAGATGCATCAATCACTCTAAATATAAAAATAATTTGCATGAAAGAAGTGTATTTCTGATAGTGGAAAGCTGACAAAGAATTTAATATTTATAAAATTTAAAAAAAATTTTCTTGTATACCCAAGAGAAATGAATAGGAAGAAATAAAGACCAGCCTAGTAGTACCTACTATTAACAGGATGTTTTGTGTCTTTACTCTCTAAAGGTCACACTCCCAACAAACCTTGAACTTCCAGTTGACTGGACTTTGTGGAGGCTCATGAAACTCAAGGACTTTGATTTTAAGCAGTGCTTAAACCAGCTGTACACCCTATGGAAGAGTGGGGGAGATGGCTGAGCTGGGGTGAGATAACACTGGTTCTCATCACATTTAATTGCTAAAAACCATCTTGCGCTTATCATACAGAGAGGGGAAGGAGAGGTCACCCCTGGCCTCTCCACTCTGCTTTTCCATAAGATTCCTACTTCCTCTTCCAAAGCACTGCACTGTCTCGCTTTCCTGCTGGGTTCCATCATCCCATGAGGCCTCCATGCTGCACATCCAGTCAGGAACACACCCACTGGGAGATTTTGGGGTGACCCCTGCTACACAAATGCACACTACTACGGCCAGTGTTTAACTTCAAATGGAACATGTTTTTCTAAGAAATAACTGAGGCGCTGGGGAATGCTGGAATTAAGTCAGAACATGAGATTCATGCAAAGTTTGCCAACCCTAGTAGCAAGCCGAGAGAGGGCCAGGTTTGGCATCTGAAAGGATTGTTTTTCACTCTGATAATAGCAGTGAAAAAGAGAATTGGTCCATCAAGTCCAAACCTGGCAAAGGTTCTCATGGCCCTGGTGGAACACAGACTTCTCATGGTCTATGAATGCAATACATGCTGAAAAAGGCAAACAACTGACATTTGATCCCATCTCCGGGTCTGACACGGAAAATTAAAAGCCTCCCACGTGGGTCTTGTTTGAAAAGATAGTCAGGAAGGCAGGGAAGAACTATGTACAAACAGTGGTGGGCCCCATTTTGAGTTAGAGACATCTCCATATAGCTGTGGTACAAATTCCCATTGGATTTCCAGTTCCTGTTGAACACTGGCTGCACCAGTAGAGAAGAGCACAGTATGGGCCTGGGCCCTGCTGGAATCCTGCTGTGGGTTGGATCCCGCTCCCTGGGATTGAGTTTGCAATATAGGACAACAAAGCATAAAAATAAAAAAAACAGGTGTAAGAAATGGTACCTCTTTTCTGTCAGAAAGCCAACCAATGCCTGTCACCAGAGCCTGTCAACATTCCCAGGAATTAAAATCAGGCCCGTTTGCAACTATTTACAAGCAAGAAACAAACACCCAACTCAGAATCAGATATATAAGGTTCTTAGACACAGGTACAGTGGGATTACTGCACAGTTACAGGGGATTTCATGAGGACACCCCAAGAAGCTCTTATCCACAGGAGAGACATGGTAACTGTCAATATGGACATTCCCATTTTATTCCACCAATTAAAAACCCCTGAATACTTACCCCAAAGGACATGTGGCTGGGTCACGGACACCACAGCCACATCAGCTCAGCTGCAGTGACTTTCCAGGATGGAGGCAGCCAGATTTCTCCCTTCCAACTCTGATCCCCTTCGGGCAGCTGGAAGCTGCCTGTGCAGAGCCATGACGTGAGCGATACAGTTGTCACCGACAGATCTCTCTTTTGATCTTGGTGAGGTAAGGCACGATTGAAGTGGGTGCTGCCAATGCTACAAAGTCACATTTCAAACCTGCTTTTCTCTTACAAAGTCAAGGCACTGCTAGATTCCAGTGGCACTGCTAGATTCCAGTGGCACGGGGCCTTGTCTAACGCTACATTCCCTGGGAGATAAGGAAGGCATCGACTGGGCTTTCAAAACACACACATGGAACTGCCCAGATGCTTCAGCCAAGAGCAAAAATGAGACAGAATCAAGGTCTGTTTGTCCATTTACACGCCATCACAGCAAAACTCCCCATATGGACACACTGCCTATTAATCTAGAACAGACAACTGTGATCCAAATGTCATTTCAGCAGTCAAACAGGGATACAGCACAATTGATTTACAAAATGAGCTTAATGAAGAAACACATTTGGTCACAGCTGCTGTTCAGACTGGACTGGAAGCAATCCAAAAACCAGAAGGAAGTGAGAGCATTAGTAAATTAGAAGGAGAGGATCAAGAGCTTGCTCCTGTAAAGAAATCCCAGCTTTGAAATCCTAAATATTTAATCCCAACCACCAATATTTCTTCCAGACCAATGGGAGGCATCTACAAAGAAGACCTGGAGTCTTTGTAGACCAGCAAAAGCCCACCACAACTTTTGGGTGTCCTTGAAAAGGGCCAGCAAATAACAAAACCAGGACCTCGTGGCTGCTCAAACTATCCACCAAATCAGAGACTTTATAGAGTGAAGAGGAATATTAGTGCCTAAAATTCGTACAGATGGAGCGCTGCCTGTCCTATGAGGCAGGATTGGGGTCAATCTTGTTAGACATAATAGGACTTTATTCCTTATGGATGAAAAGATTCGGCTCCTACTGTTATGAGAGCGGGTGAGTGCAGCTGTGGTTTAACCAAATTCACAGGAGGTTGAATGAGGCTACTGAGACAAACTACGCAGCAAACTTCCAAAGGCTGCTGGAATATTTATGATTCCACCTCGCCCGGTGGATGCCTGCAAAACATAAATGCAATTTCCATTATGAAAAGGATTAAATTTGAAACTGCTGCTGGCTTGTATAAGAATTATTGGGGCTATCAGTCCATATCATCAAGGCATAAGCTGATCACCAGCTGGGATCAGGAAGAAATCCCCTCTGCTCCAAGCCCAACACAGCTATAGCGTTGGATAATTAACAGGATACTGGGGAGAGGCAGATTAACACCTTGCTTTAAAGTACCCAGAAGTGGGATATTAGGCCAGATGGACAGTTATCTGCTCAACTAACGCAACTTTTCTGCTCTTACAAAAACACACCATTGCTCAACAGAAATTCCCAATTATTCCTGGGTTTGGTGCCATATGAATCACTAACCACTTGAACCACTGACATTTCAGTGGTTTTTACTACAATCTGTGGCTCCTGGGATGTCCCAAAGTCAGGATCTCTCTTGCCACCCTCACTAATCAGGACTGCAAACCCGGGAATGACCGTCTCTGATTGCTATGGCAAAGCCATGAACAGATTCCTGAGTCCCAGGATGCAGAGCCTTGGCCTGAGGCATTCCAAAATCCATCTGCATTATCGCACATTACAGCTGCTGCTCCTCTGCTCCAAAGAGCCAGCCTGAGCTGTCTAACAGAGAAAAGTTGCCTTTTTTTGAGATGCTTGTGTCAAAGAACTTTGAGAGAATAAGACACAGCGAGTATTCAGCCCACATTAAATCTTTTTGGCAACAAAACTGATGAAGAAAAACACAATAAAAACGCTGCAAAGAACTTTTCCAAATGTTTCTTTGAAAGAATTCGCACACAGCCAAGAGCTGCTGGTTCCACACCAAACTCCTAGGCCAATCTGTTATTTCTTTCTCTTCATTTTCTAAAGATTTTATTGGTACCTCTAAATTTTCAAGCTCGGTATAAGGCAAAGAGCATGTCTCGCCAATGACTCTTCCTGTACAACTCTGCAAGTTTTGTTTCCAGTGGTTTACCATTATCTTGAAGCATTTAAGGCTGCAGCATCTTCAGATTTTGCACTGTTTAAGCGTGGCAAGTCTCTGTTAAATGCCTGATACGGCAGTGAAACAGTTACCAGCCTGATTATTTACACAAAGACTGTAAGGGAAGAGTCACCGAGTAGAAATGAAAACCACCTACCTCAGAGTAGAAATGAAAACCACCTACCCCAGAATGCCAGGGCTGCTCACCTGCACTCAATACCACGGAAAGCAACTGCAGTCCCTGTTTCCTAAAAGAGACATGTGCTAAAGATTTCAACTTCACCTTTTCAAGGTGGAAGAGGCTCCAGGAATGTTCATTCCTTCCAGAACCATCTCACTGATATTATTGCTAATTGTGACCTATATCCTTCATGCACACTTCAGGCAACTGAAAGAATAATTCTATGTTTTTAAAAGGACAAAACTGAAGCCAAACGCTAAAACTTTCAACTGCTTAAATCTTTCTTGGCTCTTCAGTTCCAATGAGAATTTCCTATACCTGGGTTTTGAGTGGTAAAAAAACCATCAAGAGCTCATCAGAAATCTGGTTCAAGTTTGTCCCAATTAGGTTTGCCTTTAAATCTGTATGAAACAGGACAGGGGTTTTCAAGCTACATTGCTTCTAGGAAAGCTATTTTCTTTTCCTTAGCACAAAATAAGTATCTGCTTACTGCTATTTTATCCGACCAAGATGTTTTCAGAAAAATGCTTGGGAAATATTCAAGTAATGTCATGTAACATACAACTTCTCCAGGGTATCCTGAAGTTTTAGAAAGCTCCAAGCTGCTCTGGGTCACCCAGCCTCCAGCAGGTGGTGAAATGTATACAGGGAAAAGCATTGTGCATGCAGTGCTGGGAAAGGTTAGCCTTAAACCACGGTGCCGGATGAGTACAGGACAAGCAAAATTCACTTCAGAAGCTGAAGAGATGAAGTCATGTCACACTTGAGCTGCCCTCAACTTCCTCAGCACTTCTGGGAGCTGTCCTGACCAGTCCCTGAGCTGTGTGTGCCTTCCCTGAAGCAGTTCAGAAGTTCTTCACAGGACCAAAGACATGCTCATACATTCCCTTGAGACCGGGCTCAAAGAAATGGAATTCTCCTCCCTCCCCATAAATCCCTGATGTACAACAAATGACATCTTGCAGGGTTGGGAAAAAATCTTTTTTTTACCAAACAAATCCTATTGTTTGTTTGATTCTTGTGGTTTCCTGGTGCTGGCTGGAGTTTGGGGACAGCAGTAATTCCACAGGCTCTAAATCAGCCAGTTGCCTGGCTTGGAGGCTGCTCTTGCAAGGGCACCAAGGAGCCTCTGACCACATTCTAAAGCAGAAACTTCTTTGCACAAAAAATACTTCAAACATCAAGAATGCTTTCATTAACACCCTGTGCGCTAGTCGGAATCCAGGCTCTCTCAAGGATTAGGAATGCCAGTACAGTTCCATAACAAATGCTGGAAACCAACCAAACTGTGTGCTGCAAGTTGATACAGTCAATCTGTAAACTCTACACATGTAAACACAAACTTTTAGTCACGCAACAACATAAGCTGCAGAAACACTTCTCCTGGAAGTGACCAAGGCCAGCTTGGACAGGGCTTGGAGCAACCTGGTCTAGTGGAAGGTGTCCCAGCCCATGGCAGGGGGGGGGATTGGGATGATCCTTCGAGGCCCCTTCCAACCCAAACTATTCTGTGATTCCATGACAGACCCTACTGCTTCCATTTCCTTAGAACTTGCTAAAAACCAGAAGAAGCTGGTGGACATTTATAATTGGGTCAGCACAATAAATACTAATTAAATTAATAATGGTCCTGTTAGGCAAACATGACACTAACAAAGAATTTGAGTCCGCTACTCCCCAGACCACGGTAATTTCCCTAAAGAATTGTTAGTTTTGGAAGCACTTACGATGCCGGTCGTATTTTTCAGAAACAGAACAACATTTCTTCCATCCTTTATTGGAGGAGACAAAAAAATAACAATCCTAAAGAGGTGTGGCCATTAAAAATCATCTGCTATCTTTGGCTAGAGCGTGAGGAGGCAGCTCCAGCAATCAAGCCAGGTCCCCAGAGTGGAAAGAAGAATTCTGTCTCTTATCCACTTTCCAGGTTATTCCAAATCCCGAGTTCTGGCAGATCTAGTAAAGAACTGCACTTGATGACACCTGTAGTTTTGAAGCCAAGTCTCCTCTCTCTGCTACATCATAACTCTCCATAGCAGTGAGAAATTCCTGACTCTTCACTGACACCTGCCAATTCCTTGTCACCCACGGGCACACACATTGGTTCTAAATCATCTGTAAGGTCCCTTCCAACATAAACCAGCCTATGGCCTTAAGAATGAGATAATTTTCTACACAAATTTACTGCTATTAAAATTTAAAAAAAAAAAAAAAAAAACGAAAAAAACCCAACAAAATCTCTCACTGAAATCCTCATTTGACTACGGGCTTACACCAGCTACTGGCCTACAAAACAAACATTGCTGAACTACTTCTTATTTTAGGTTTTAAACTGTATTCTGAACCATTTAAAAACATGCAAATGATTAAGCTTGACATCATAATGTATATAAAGAAATACAGAGCACCTTGTACCTGCTTTCTCCCCTTTCAATGTATATCAAACTGTTCTTCATTTCCAACTTTTACTATCCTCTCCTTTTCCTTAAAATCCGCAAATCTACCTCTCGGGCAGGTTCTTTGTCCTGAAGTCAGGAGAAATATACTGACTAGCAGGTCCTTTCCAAGTTCCTCATTCCCCATTAGCTGCCATAGCCTTCCCCCAAGATACTCATTTATTTACAGAGCCATGTGAATTACAGCACTTCACAGTGCTTTAAATAATTGTTACTGCAGAGACAGCAGCCAGACAAAGAGGCAGAACCTTGGCTGGGACAGTTCTGCCTCGTCAGGACAAGATTTAGTTGCTGTGTTCTTTCTGGACAGTGGTCAAAGCTCAGGGCTGGGGAAGGATGTAAATATCTTGTCTGGCTGGCCTAAGAACTGATGTAGAATACATTTGCTAAATGCTCTAGCAGTGCTTAGAAAATTGCTTGGAACGACTTAGAAACCGCTCTGAATTAGAGAAACAGCTTCATGATAATCAGGAAAGTGTTTACATCCTTAATACATGGAAATACACGGAGCATGACTTGTTGAGAAATAAAGCCTGCAATTTCACATTTATTTTTTGACCTGTCTTGTAGGAGACTGTTTTTTATTGCAGCATTCACAGCCAGGTGAGACATAAAACAAGAGCATGTGTCAGCACTTCCCCTCCAGATGTTTTCTGTCCCTGCTCACCTCTTGCCTGGCTCCCTGCCTATCTCCTCGCTCCCTCCCACCTCAGACAGACCCTCCATGGCTTTCTCCTCCTCCTGCTGCACCTACTAGCCCACCCCTTTGCCACCTGAACAAACACAGTTTATTTCCATGCTGAAAACTGTCAGAATATCTCCTGATTTCCCCACTGGTCTAGAGCAGCTCAGGCAGGGAGCTGATCTTGGATGCCCCAAATACATCCAAAGAAAGGCTAAATCATGGTGCTGCTTCCACAGATAGAGAGCAGCCAGCACCGAGGCCTCGTGGAGCGAGCCTCTTCTCACCTCAGCAGGAGGGCTTCAGCAACCTGGGTCAGAGCTGGGATAACTGGGGAGGGTCCTGAAAATCCCACTTGAAGCATCACGTGGAGTTTTCTGGTGGAGCTTTGGTTTCATAAATATTACACACACCTGCTCCTGCAGAGGAGACTCACGTAATCAAAAAGCTAGTACATGCCTAGCAATTGTCAAATTTCTGAGATTATCCAGGGACCTGCAGCAATTCAGCAGCTGGATTTTCTTCACAACGTGGCAGCACACACAGGCTACTCAAGGATTATGTTTCAGGGACTTCCCTGATGGATGCACAGCTGGGAGCAGCACTGTGACCAACCAACTCTTGAAACACAACAACCATGTGTCATTGCTGGATCCACTGTCATTGCTGGATCCACAGGTGGGGATATCCTTCTACTCTCATCCTTTCTTTCTCTTCATTGCACATTTCATTGGATGATATTCTTATACTTTATATTGCCACATTTCTACAGAAAATAACCCAAATGGCTATACACCTCCTTCCCACTGCAACCAGACTGTTCTAAAATAACCCCCATATATTTATATTTATATTTATATTTATATTTATATTTATATTTATATTTATATTTATATTTATATTTATATTTATATTTACCCTTAACACCAGTCATTTCATCCACCCCAAGGGATCTATGAACAACCTGAGTTACCCCCACCTTCAGGGGCAGGTCATAACATTAATATTGGCTTCACAGACAGGATTACTCCAAGAGGTGATGAGGAGGTTTTTTGGTGTGGATAACAGTGCTGGACAAAGAAGAACTGATTTATGGACAAAGCTGGAATCTGAGCAGAAGATGAGCAGAATATTTGTATTAACTGGACTTACATTTTGGATTACAGGAATAGTGCCTGTCCGCTGTAGGACGATCCTTTCCATTTTTTCCTCTTTCTCCTCTCTTTTTTCTCCGTCTCCTAGGTCAGGGCCAGCATCACAGACAAAAATGCCCCATCACTCAGGTCCTGGTCACTGCTGAGAGCCATGGGCAACCAGAGGAATGGCTGACTGGCTGCAAAAAGCCAGGTGGGAAGCGGGGCAGGAGGGCACAGGCCGAGCTCTCTGTATGTAAGGCAGGCCCAGCGCCACCCCGCACCCCTGAGCCCCTGTCAGCCTCTTGTCCCCACCAGAATGGCTGAGGCCGACTGCATGGCCTGCCCCAAAAAGGCAGATTCATTTGTGACCTGCCCTTAAATGGCGGCGACGCCCACAGCCCGCCGAGAGCCACAAAATGGCGGTGGCTGACCCACAGGCCACTGAAAGCCACAAAATGGCGGGAACCGACCCACAGAGACTGCTGAGAGCCACAAAATGATCGTGGCTGACACACAGCCTGCCCCCAGATGGCTGGAACTGACCCAAAAAGATTGCTGAGAGACCCCAAAATGGCAGGAACTTACCCGTGTCCTTGCACAAAATGGCCGCGACTGACCCACGGCCCGCTGAGGGCCACAAAATGGCGGTGGCTGACCCACAGACCCCTGAAAGCCACAAAATGGCGGGAACCGACCCACAGAGACTGTTGAGAGCCACAAAACTCTGGGAACCGACTCACAGACTGTTGAGGGCCCCTAAATGGCGGCAAATGACCCACAGAGGGCCACAAAATGGCGGTGACAGACCCACAGACTGCCGAGAGGCACAAAATGGCGGCGACTCACCCACAGCCTGCCACAAAATGGCGGAAACTGACCCACAGAGACTGCTGAGAGACCCCGAATGATGGGAAGTGAGCCACGGCCTGCTGAGAGACCCAAAATGGCCGTGGCTGAACCACAGCCTGTCCCCAGATGGCTGGAACTGACCCAAAAATGGGAGGAACTGAGAGACCGGAGAGACCCCAAAATGGCAGGAACTGACTCGTGTCCTTGCACAAAATGGCCACGACTGACCCACAGCCCGCTGAGGGCCACAAAATGGCGGCTGCTGCCCCACAGCCCCCTGAAAGCCACAAAATGGCGGGACCCGACCCACAAGGACTGCTGAGAGCCACAAAACTAAGGGAACCGACTCACAGACTGTTGAGGGCCCCTAAATGGCTGTAAATGACCCACAGAGGGCCACAAAATGGCAGTGAGGGACCCACGGGCTGCCGAGAGGCACAAAATGGCAGCAACTGACCCACAGAGACTGCTGAGGGCCCCAGGATGGTGGGAACTGACTCAGAGACTGCTGAGAGCCCCGAAATGGCTGTGAATGACCCAGAGAGTGCCCCAGGCAGCAATGACTCACCCACATCCTGCAGAGAGCCACAACATGGCTGTGACCCAGTCCCAGCTTGCTGAGTCGCCCAGAATTGCAGGAACTGAGCCACAGGCTGCCCCAAAATGGCGGCAGTGACTGACCCACAGAGACTGCTGAGGGCCACAAGGTGTTGGTGAGCGACATATATATTTGTTCTGTCTTTTCTCTTTTTATTTCTTTCCATCTTTCTTCTCAAAATATAATATGATAAAATATCACGCAAGCCGGACAAAAGAAATCCAGTCATTACCTTAGCAAGTGCCTTGTTGTGTCTGGATAAGTTAAAGTTGGCTGAGTTTAAGTTTGCTAAGTTAAAGCTTGTAAAGAATCTTACTTTGTCTGGATGTTGTTTTAAAATTTGCCTAGTACCTTCTTTTACCTTCGCAAGCTTGCAAATAAAAGTTGGTTACTGAACCTCTTGAGAAATCGCTTTTTTCTCTGCATACTGCCCAGGGTAAATCAAACTACTTTCCCCTGAACACACCGAGCAGGTTAGGGCATAATCATCTTAAATTCCAAATAAGCTCCTTAAAAAAACAACCAACCAAACCAAACTCGGATCCCACTGAAAGGAGATCTCACCTTTTAAATGCTCCTGATGAAGAGCTGCCTTCCATCCCACTCCAGAGCTACTTGTGGCACGAGGCACCTACGAGTTGGGTTATCATGGGCCCTGTCAGCAAAGAAGTGTCTGAAATTTGGAGGTCAAGCACACAGAAGTGTAAGCCAGAAATCAAGTTTTTTATTACAGCTTTATGTTAGGGCCTCAAGTCAAAAAGGACCACGAGAACTGCAGTTTTCCCAACACACTAGCAGTATGAGAAACTTTTTGAAAGTTCAGGAATGCTTGCTAAAAATCTGGATTTTTTTTTTCCTAGGCAGTAAAATACCTGGATCAAGTGTTGCTTACAAGACAAGCATATTGAAAACAAATCTGAGAAAGCACTTCATAGTCATTACGAAAAAGCACTTGGAAGAGGCTTGAGAGCAATTATCAGAATTATAAAAATTTTAGAATGAAAAAAGGATAAACGTATGAAGTATTTTGAAGCTGCAATTTACCTTTCTTTACAACAGTAATTTTCCCTCGCAGTTCTGGTTAGAGAGATGAGTTTCCATACCTATATAGTTAAAAATCACTTTTTTTTCCTGTTACAGACAGAAAATCACCTACCAGATCAGCAGCAAAATTGCAGATTTCCTTAAGGCTCACACATATAAAAGAAAGACAGAGACACAAGTGTGTGTGTACACACGTGTATGTGTTTAGGCACTACAATACACTTACCATGCCAGTCTTTCCAACCTGCATTTAAAGCCCAGCCGTGTCCCTCTCAGCAGTGAGAAGCTTTAGCCACCCTCCCAGGATGTGCTGTTAAAAATGGTGACATCTCTTTGCACAAAAACAATGCTGGGATGCTCACCCAGCTGAGGGATCCATTTTCCTGAGCACTCAGACGTGGCTAACAAAGAGATTAATGCACCACAGGTATGACTGCAGTACGACAAAAAAGGCTGAGCACGTTTCAAGGTCAAAAGAGTTTTTTTCAGGACTTTACAAAACAACTTTTTCTCATCACCTGGGGTTTCTCTCACATGGAATTATCACATCCACTTTTTTTTTTTTTCCCCAAAAAAACCTGCAAAAAAAATACAGCAGCTTCAGCAGGTAACTTTGCTGGGATAAGGGACAGACCTGGCTGTTTTCTGGCCATATCAAACCTGCATCACTGCTTCTCAGTGTGGAGCAGTGGCAATGTTCTGATGTCACTGAGGTACCCAACAAGTCGACCCGCATTTCTCTTAATCATAAAAACCTGTGTGAGTAAAAAGCACTAGTCCTGAGAAAGAGGCAGTGGAGTGACAGAGCTGCCACACAGTCATTTGGAATATTACTCCAGGTGCAGGCACCTCACCCATTAATTTTTTTTTTAATTTTCCACACTCAAATTCCTTTCTTTGTGTCGTTTGCCTCACTTGCCCAGGGGATGTCTCCAGGAGGAGAGCCCATGCACTGGCACACAATTGTTCACCCTGGTTCCTGCCATGTCAGCTGCCCCTCTACAGAATAATGTCCCAGCATCATCCAGGGAACCTCTCCCAACAAGACAGCTTTGACACAACTCCATGGTTCCACAAATTAAAACACACTTCTGTTGTTCAACCAGGGCTCCCATTTGCAGGGCACAGCGTCTGTCAATAAAACAGGGTGATAAAACCATCAGCATCATTCTGTCCCAAAGGAAATGGCAAGGAGGAGGCAAATAAAATTAAGGGCAGCTTTCCTTCAAGTCATACCTGAAATCACAGGAGTCAGCCAGGGATCTCCCCCTGTGTCTCAGCAGTGTCTCTGATTTTCCTCCTCCTTCAGCTTTACATAAATCCTAACACGAATTTCGTGCCCACACAATCAAATAATTGCATATGAAAGGGCAAGTAAGAGCATTTAATGCAAAAAAAAAAAAAAATCCAAACACCTCTCTGGAGAGACATTTCATTTTCCTAGTGCTTGAACTGACATGAGACAGCTCAGGAAAATCAGCCCCAACCTACCTTGCTGCATCTGGCAGGAGTCTGTCTGCCTTCTTAGAGAAAGAAATCAGTACAAATGTTTCTTACCTATTGCTTTTAAGGTGGAATTTACCAAAAAGTGAGGGGTTTTTTTAATGGACTTGAGAGAAAATAAATGCTTTTGAGAATTTGTTCACTTAGCAAATATGGGAGAGAAAACACCAAATTACTGTGCAATTTTCAGTGAAGAGAAGCAGCTACACACAGAGAACACAGAGCCTTCCCTCACACCTGCCATCTCCACCACGTTTGGATGCCTGAAAAATCTCAACAGCAGGAAGGTGGAGTATGGAAGCGCAGCCAAATCTTACCTCTGTCCACCTGAAAACCTAGTGTGCTGGGGTTTGGGATAACCCTCATTAAGAGAGAGACAGGGCCATCAATGGGAATTAATGAATACTGCCTGTCTCTACCTTTACATGATGCTGTATCCTGGCTTTTAAAGCAGTTTTACTCTCTGGAAATCGAGAGGATCCACGCAAAAAATTTAATACTCCAAAGAGGAGAAAAAATTGGTGCTGTGCTTTTTCAACTTGCCAAGTTAAAGGAATGTTATTGAGGACTCTCTTACATAAATGTTTCTCGACCTCTGAATGAACCAACAGGTCTTAAAAACTGCATTAGCCAAAGCAAATTCCCACAGCAAATGAAACATTCAGCCGAGAGTGCGCTGGACTTCTCTACAAGCAGCACAAAGCAAACTCCAAATGGCAAGTTAGTGTTTCCTGTTTGGGTCTAAATGAGCCCAACAAGCTCGTGAGGAGCAGCTGCCAGCATCCAGACACTACAACCACAGCCCACTGATTCCTCCTAGAAGATGAAGCTAAAGCTGATGGGAGCAGTTTAGGGCAAAGAATGTAATGCTGGAAGGCCAGATGGCTGCTCAACAACCTATGTCTCCTCCAGGAAGGCAGAGAGCATGAGGACAGCCATCCTAGGACCCCAACAGGGGGGTCTCATTCCCACTTCATCTCCCACAGCACACTCAAGAGCCTCCTGCAGTCCACAGCCCTCTGAACAGCCCTTAGCCCGTGCCCTGAGGCACAGCTGCCAGCACTGAAACTGTCCCTGGCCATTTCACGGCCCCAGGCGTGAGGAAATACACGGCAAACAAACGCACATCCTTAGGTCACACACCCTCTTTGTGTCTGCACACAGACACACATGCAGTCTTTAAATATAAAAAAAGTGCAAGGCTGTAGAAACCAAGCTGGAGCTGGTTATTAAAGAAGAACCATGCCACCATGCAGATGCACTGATCCAGGGTGATGGCTGCGTGTCTCTGGAGGTGAAGTCATGCCACATGGAACACCAATGAGGCTCCCTGAGTAAATCCCTTGGAGCAAAAATGTCTTCTGCACTCAAGAAAACAGCTCTTAGGAGTCAGGTCCTGTTCCTTGCAGGGCTCAGTGAACTCCTATGACATGCAACAGAAAAACCTGCCTTATGGCTGTCCCAAAACCCATACACAAAACGTGCATTTTGAAATTCCTTAAGCAGTTTAGTTTATACTTCCCTACACAAAGCCTTTATGGCTTGAGAATCAAGCCTTTGGGGTGGTATATCCTTGGATTTACAAAGATGTTCAGCATTCCAGCATCAAATTGTAGTAATAAAAGGCAACAGAGGCTGCAAGCTTGGAATAGCAATTAGGCTTGTTCCAAAAGAACCCCAAGTCTACATAAAATAAGCTGAGGGGGTTTAATCAGGGATACCTTCAGACAGAGCTCACACAGTTGACCCCTCTGTGCTTTTCTTTGCAATTTGAAGGATATTCTAAACTTGGAGAGACCTAGGACGAGGAGCAGTATATTTGCTCAGCTTCCTTCCATAAAGCAGCAATATTGAGATGGAACCAGTCAGAAAGGATCCTGCCACGCATGCTGGAATGCTCAGCCATAACCCATACACTGTGGAGAGAAACAAGTGTTGGTTGCTAAATCATTTCAGTATTTTTGGTAGTCATTTACAGATAAAGCAGGAGACATGCTCCTCGTCCGCTCATGTGTCCAAATCGTGGCACAAGCAAAGGGATAAAAAAGAAACAATCTTTGTATCATTCTACTCTCAGGAGGAAGGAAACTGAGAAAATAATGAAATCTTTATTTCACTGAAATCAGTCACAGAACTCCTCCTGGCAGCAGCAAGTTTGAGACTTCAGAGACTCTCTGAAAGGATGAACTTAGATGGATTCACTCAAATGAAGCATAAAAATAACACACTTGGCCAAAACTTGGAAAAATTCTGGCCCACAACAAGTCCCAGTGATGCTCATCCAAAGAGCAATGAGGAAAGACAGAAACCAACCCAAATCCACAGAGGCTGACAGCACAGGAACACGACAGCTCCTCAGCTCAGCCCTGAACCACAGATCTGTGTTCTGCATTATTTAACAGCCTTAGAACGTCCTCTCACCTCACAGAACCTGGGGGGAGAAATATTATGAAAGGCCAAAGCACCGGAGAGATTTCATTTGGCCAGAGGAAGGGAGTTACTTTCCCTATATTCAGTATTTCCTATCTTTAGGGTTTTGAGAACCTGCTGGGCAGTCGAGGCCTCCCTTCTGCAGTGCAGCACCTCCCAGACTTCAGTCCCATTTTCCGCCAGCGTCTTCAACCCAAATTCTGCATTGCCACAAGAGCAAACAGCTTGTGGCAGCAAGCACCACGATCTAGACCCAGAGCCGAGCCAGACTATTCTTATCTTGGAGGCAGTCCTGGGGGAGCTGGCAGCCCTGGAGAAGCACACAGCACAGCTCCAAGCCCTCATGGTCCGTCAGCTGCACTCTGCTCCACTCTGACATGCCCATGGCAACACTGCCACACTGCAGCAGCAAAGGGAAACGCTGGGAACAACCAAAGACAGCTTGGGGAGCTGCAGGTACCTGCAGGACCAGCTCTCAGGGCACAGCTGTGCTGCGTTAAAGCACTTCAAACCATCTCTGCTCCTCCTTCCTCTCAACTTCTACGATCACTTCACTCCAAACAGTCTGCATCTGAAGGGGAAAAGGTCACCATATATTTTTTTAAAGATTGCTGTCATGTACATAGTCAGTCTCTGGGGACTTATTGCTGAAACCCTGACTTTAAATATCTCCAAACAAAGCTTATCTCGCAGCCTTCCAGAGAGAGCATTTAAAGTGGAAAAATGCAAGACTAGCAAAGGTTTTATTAGCAAATTAATCTGAGCTTGTTTACTTGGTAAAATACAACAGAATTATTAGTTGCACTCTGGAGCAAGCACTTAGGCAGTAATGAAATAAAAACCATGAACTGCACAGCGATTACAGAGGAAAATCGGGGACTCCTGGCAAATGGCCCCACTTGGGAATCCACGGACCCACTTCCAGTCCCTCCCCATTTCCCTTCTGACAAAGCTGCACCTTCTCCACTTACAAAAATTAATAAGGATCTAGTGCTCAACTGTAACTCTGGCGATGCATTAGAGAAGTCCTAAAAGTAAGAAACAGAAATATTTCCAAACAGCTGAGTGAGTATCAAGTACCTCTTTACAGACACTTCAAAAAAAACCCCAAAAAACCTTTTTTCGTTATGTGGCCAGCTGGACTTTAACAAAATGCACAAAGAACTTGAGTTCGAAAGAAAATCTGCACTAAAATCCCTTTAGCTGTACCCACAAGGTTTAGGCTACATTGATATGAAACCTCCAAAAAGTTGCTGTCTGCCAACTTTCAATCTCCAGCTCTTCCTCAAAGCAGAAATAACGTGCCTAGAGAGTACTGCCACTATTTCTATTTTATTAGCTACATTTCTAAGCAACTGATTTCCCCCAGTAGAAGATTTTATCCTTCATTTTCTAGACAGAGAGGGCTCAAGGTCAGGAGTTTGTCCAGAAGAACGCACTCTCTGCCTGCAGCAGCTCCCACTGAGGCATGCCTGATTAACCTCTGTCAGCGGGACAGAGGTCGGTGTTCTGCTCAAACTCAGGTGCTGAAAGAAAATCACTGCACTTGAGTGTTCTGGTACCTCCACTAGACCTCTCAAATCAAATCCAGCCTTTCAAAACTTCCAGGAAATCCATATTTTAAATGCTATCCTGTCAGATAAGGTTCACAGTTCACCATTTTCCTACACACATTCCCAAAGTGAAAAACTCATACAAGGACAAATGGGAATCCATCACAGCCCTAAAGCCAAGCAGATGATCTCTCCCCTGCTCAAGTTTAAGCATTTCAAATCTTACCATGTCCCTGTCTGAAGATTCCTGGCCCACCTCAGGTGATCCTAAAACACCAGAGTGGAAAAGCACTTCCTGGCTTGCTTTACTTGCCTGCCAGGAGCACACTGTAACTGCAATCCACAGACCTTCTCGCCCTCTTGCACTTCCAAGGAACTCACCACAGGCAGGCATTCCACCCTCTCTGGAACAACTGCACACCACTGACCAACAGCTCCCCAGAAAACTCCTGAATCCACGGGGCCTTTTCCTCAGCAATGGAGGATGCTGAAGGCTGGCACCTGTTTCCAATTAACATTCTTCCCAGTTACAGCCTGTGTGGTAGCCACTGACATTCCAAGTGGCTTTTCAACCTCTCTGTCCCCTCCATTTCACACGTTTGAGCCTTGGACTCCTAGAGCCAAAGTCAGGCTTGTGACAGCATCCCAAATTCCCTGCTGCTCTCTGCAGCAGGTACCCAAACCACCTTTCTACTGCTCGAGTGTGAGCACAGGAGTGTGACCTCCCTGCAGGAAGGCAGGCAGGGTACTTGGCACAAGGAAAAGCTTTCCCTCCCTCTCTCCAGGCCTGCAAAGCCAGGTAATATTAAACCTCAGAGCACGCACCACCATACCCCTGATTTTCATTAGGGATTTGAGTACCAGGGAATCTGGGAGCTGGAGGATTTCCTCCAGAAGCCCAGTCCCTACAAATAAGGCAGTAGTGGTCTCCTCTGCTTTCAAACAAAAGTAGGGGATTATATTAAGTAAAATGCCCTAAAAAAAGTCACTTACTATTACTCCAACTGCAAAGTTAATTAAAGCAATCATATTATGAATAGGTACCTTGACAATGAATCCACAAAGCTCAACTCCTTAAATAAAGGAACTCACCTTAATGATGAACCTAATTTACACAGGCTTCTTCAAACACCCCTACCCAACCCAAAGCCCATAACACCACAGTTTGTGCAGCAGAAATGGATCAAAATCATCAAGGTGCCATTGATGTGAAGCACTAATCCTTCATTTGGAATTTCTCTGTGATCCCTGAAACTCAGAAAATAGAACAGAACACCCCACTCAGGAAAGCAGCGGCTGCTGTCGCTTTTAGCACTATGCTGAGCTTCAAAGCAATGAAGAACACCTTATTTACCATTAGGAATCAGTCAGATTAATTAAATATAGGTAGGTTAATAATACCAAGTGAAAAAAGGATCCTGCTGGCAGCTGGCCACATGGCTGGGGTACTTCAAAGGGACACGGCAGCGAGGTGGAAAAGCAGTGTACACTGTGAAGGACAGCCTGAACAGGCTCTGGAACAGCACCAAGATGAAAGACAGAGGAGGAGAAATCTTTTAGTCCAGTGCTTGCCTGCCTGCTCTGGATTTCAGAACCCGGCAGCCCTGCAGCTGACAGGAGCTGGAGCACCCCCGTGTGTACAGCAGCGCACTCAACGGGACTTGGATGCTTTTTTACTTTCCAGAAACCATGGAGCTGTGCCAAAAATGACACTCAGTCCGGGAAAAAAATTCTTGCACTTCAAGGAATCCACCCTAGTAACTGAGCTTTGGATAAGGAGTTTGGAATCCCCACTAAAACAACCCCAAAGAACAACCAGGTGGACTGGCAAGGCGTGAAATTCTCTGGCAGACAGCAGCATCCCCTCCACCAGCCTGTAAAATGCGTTGGGTCATACTGATATCTCATTCCTGAATGGGACAGGGGCCAGCTCACCTCACCTACAGTATTTCAGGATAATAATCAGAGGGAAGCTAGGGAGGAAACTGGCCTCTTTTCTAAACCCACAATTATTTTATCACTAGTGGGTTTTGCTCATTTGCTTTGTTTTCAGCAAAGCCAGAAAACGAAGCAAAGAGGAGAGGTGGAGACACAGTTAAGCCAGAGCTATAGGTGACATTACTTAAATAATGAAGTGTCACTCAAAAAGAATACTATACAGGCTTTTTTAAGACACTTCAGTCAGGTTTCTCAACAGGTTTTTTCTGACTTCTTCTCCAGAAACCTCCTTGGCCCTTCCACAGTCAAGGAGAACTCATTCCACCTCACACACATCATTATATGCATCTTTGTCTCATCAACATGGACTGGCAACAAAATAATTGCATTACCATAAAAAGGCCAACAGCAAAGTTCTGATCCTCTTTCCTAGGAACAGCATCAAACACTGAGAAAAGGATTTTAGGCCAGACAAAACATTGGAACAGTCATTACTAGGGCTGGGAACTGAGGTAAGCTTTTGTGTACACCATGTCTTTTTGCAGGGCACAACCACCAAAGATAACAAGCATCACAGCCCTGCTCTCCAAGGTCACACTGCATCTTCAAGGCAGAGGATGGAACACGTGTTATCTATCCAGCCAGGATATTTCAGCACTTCTGAACAGAACCCATTCAGGGAACTTGGACTTGCCTGACTTCAGTTCCTTAGGCTTAGGCTCCCTCCTAAGTCGATGCAGTGTTCCAACAAGCCTCTTCCGGACCTAAAATAATGCTGTGACAAATCCACCACCAAATACACTCACTGGAGAAACCTTATTCTCTTTTAACTGACACTGGCAGGTCTTGGGTGTCATTTTATAGGGTAGAAAGGGTGTAAAATAAAGATAAATGAATGGAGAACTGCAAATCTAACAAAGCCAGTTTCCTGCATTGAACATATGGCATCCAGACAGGGCTGTGAGGCATTTTTTTCAGTGACCAGTTTCACAGCCCTCTTTATGCTTCCCAAGAAATAGAATTTTATTTTTTTACTGCACACAAGACATAGCTGTTGCCAGCCTGCCCTGTTCCCAGGCTGGGAATGTGGCCTCCTCTCAGGTGAGACTGCTGAGGAAGGAGAGCTGACTTCCCCCAGCACTGCATGGAGCACCAGCTCCCCCTACCACCAGCTTCCCAGACAAAGCTTCACTGCCCTTTGCACAGTCTTTCCCCAACACCTTCAGATGAGGCAAGATGACAATATTCATTCAGAGAAACCTCCAAGACCTTTTACAAATCTAGAACATTACATTACCTGTACTGCAGAGCTGGAAAGGGCTTTATCACATATCTTCTCATCTCCTTACCTGTGGGTTTTGAACTGTTAGACACCATTAGATGAGATGCTTTTGGCTGCTTTGCCTGCAGCTTCACACCTGTTTTGGAGAGTTTTTTTTGGTATAAAAACATCCTGGCAGCATCTAGACATAACTATCACTGATGTTCTGAGACTCCTAACAGTGAAAACAGTGGAAGACCTCAGTGAAACATCCCCACAGGTAAAGTGCAGTGTTATTAGTCCAATGACATCTGCACTTTTTCTTCTAAACTGCTGGTTTTAGTCAGCCCTGTCTGTAAAGTTCCACTAGGTTATCACAACAACTCAAATAAATGCTTACAAGTCAGCATTAAAAATTTCTGCTTCTGAATTTTTGTTATTTACATCACAGTAGTAGCTCGGGATCTCTTAAAAAGTTAAAGTAAATAATTAATTCCTGATCATTTTAACAACAAAACCCCAAACCTTTTTACCTTTAGGACTTAAAGAGAGGCATTGTATACTAGTCACAGCTTTATTTAACACTCACCTGCCCAACTTCTTATGATAACTCAGGAGACAAACCTGGATTTCTGGGCTACTGCAACTGCAAAAGGCCCACCCTTGAAACAAAGCCTCCCAGCAAAGACACATTTTTGCTGACCAACCCTTCCTGGCGGCCAGCCAGCGTTTTATTTGGAAAATAAATATACAGCAAAGAAGTACATCTCACTAGAACAGCACGAGGCCACTCCCGAGGCAGCTCCTCCCGGAGCTCAGCGCGGCTGTCCCCCAGAGCCGTACTTGGTGGCCAGGGCAGCCAGCAGGTCCCTGTAGGGCGTGTCCGAGTGGGACGCGGTCCTGGGGATGCGGCACAGGCGGCGGAAGGCGGGAGAGCGCAGCAGGAGGTTGTGGGACAGCCCCGCCAGGCTCGAGGACAGCCAGTACAGCGCCATGCACTGCAACGACAACACAAGCACGGGTCAGCTCACGGGGGGCCAGGAGAGCACCAGCTGCAGGCAGCTCCTCCTGAACCACAGCTGCGGGCTGCTCCCAGGGACTGATAAAAATAACTCACCTAAACCACTGCTCCTGCTCTCATCTGCAATAATGGCTTCCTTGTGAAATGTAACTGTCTCTGAACTCTCCTGGGGAAAAGTGCCATCTACACTGAGGCTTGACAGCTCTTAAATTTATTCATATTACACTTGCTTCAACTTCTGTATGTAAAACTACAATTGAGCCAAACAACCAGACACTTTGTTTTTGCTAAGAACACTGCAGTAAAAAACCTGGTAAAGATGAGAAGTGTTTGAAGAAAAAAGATGTGGAGAATTTCCTAATTAAAGAACCACACTGGTTTCCAGTGAACAAACATTTGCCTGTGTGTGTTTACACAAAGCTTTCCTCTCCTTTTTCAGGCTATGTGAAGGACATTAACACCTTTCAGGTTTGCAAAGTCTTCTTCCTTGAACAAAAACATCCCAAAGGCAACGAGATTTAAAGATACACATAGACAGAACATCTGACTTTTCTTAAGCACACAGCAGTGGAATCATGAAACTCGTGAGGCCTTGGGGCTCTCCTTTAAGCACCAGAACAGACCAGGCACAGGTGGCATCCCAGAGGATCACTGGGTACTTACAGAGGGCACTGTGGCAGCAATAGGGATCATCACCACGGACACCGCGCGGAAGAAGTGGGTGACAAGCTTCTGGATCCGTGAAACTGGCATTTTTGTCTGGGAAGCAAAGATCTGAAAGGGGAGAAACGCACAGGTATAAACAAGCTCTTCTAGAAACGGCCGTACTGAGGATTAACACCCAGAAATCTCATTAGAGCAGCATTCCAAAAGAAACTGCAGTCAAGACTAAATATTACTGAAGCCCAAGCAGATCTGAGACACGTCCCATCTGACCTGGAGGTCTCTGAAAAAAGGACCCTAAAGATGAAAATACACAGAGCAAAGAGACTGTGTTTCACTCCTGCCCAGGCCATTTACAGCAGTGACAATCTGCAGCCACCTTTATGTGCTAGCCCTTTGCAGTCACCGCCGCTGGTTCATCCCACCAACGTACCTCCACCACCAGCAAATTCACCAGCCCCAGGGACACTGGCAAAATCCACGTGGAATCAGGTGCCGTGAGGTCTGTGAACCACAGTGCTCCTCCTGAGGAAAACTCTTCTTGCACTGCAGGAAAAAAATTGAAGAAAATACAGAATTCCGTATCATTTGCTGTCTTGAGTGAGCCAGAACTGTACCAGTGTTAAATCACGGAGTCAAGTTTCTAGGTATGTTTTATCCACATGGTAAGACAATTACAGCACAAATCTTTGGTTTAGCACTCTGCTACCAATATAAGAAAAGTGAGAGATACAAGCTGAGACCTGGCTTAGCTCATGACAGCCACAGACAGGTAAATCTGCAATAAAAAATACTTCCGTCTCAAATATCTTACAAGTCAATGAGGAAAATGGGAATGCAGTAACCTACAGCGTTTACTTCCTGATTTTGAGAAAATGATATTTCTCTTAGTAGCTGTATAGCTAGCTGCATTTTTGCTTAAAAGAACAAACTATAAACTCTTGTCTAAAAAAACAGTATACCATTTTTTTTTTAAATTTAAGAGACCCTCACGCATTCACCTTGTCTACAGTATTTCACATGGAAGGAGAAAAAATACAGATTAACAGTGAGCGTGGCGTGGCATGAGTAATATGACTTGCTAAATAGGAGTGTCTGACTACATTAAGCTTAAAACTGATTTCAAATATTTATTACTTATTATTTGTATTCATTAAGTTTAAGCTAGATTAGGTTTAAAACCTGAGTAGATGACTGGTTTTTTATATGGGCTTGGACACCAAGCTAGGGATATTGTGCCCTTTAACCAAGAAGGTGCCAGTGAAGGCAGGAAGTGGATGAGAGGTGACAGCGAGAGAAGATTTGTGTCCAGGTGCAGCACCTGTTGGTGTGACACCACCTTTTTCTGACCCCAAATCTCTCCCCAGCTGCACTTCCCCACCTGCAGGGCCCTGGGCACCGACGCTGCAGTTGCGCAGAGCCAGGGACACGCACACCCACATGGGGACCTGCACCCACAGCAGCAGGGTGGCCTTGAAGGGGTGGCAGTTGTCCCGGACGTACAGCTCCGCGACAATCCTCCGCATGTTCCGGGCGAAGTGGGACCTGGCGGAGAGGAAAGCACAAGTGTGAGCTTGGAAATGGATGAGGTCTGAAAGGGAACAGAATAAATAAAGAAACCACAGGTGGGGAAAGAAAACCTAAGCTGTGGGCAATGGCAGAACCTTGCTGCAAAAGTGCTGTTTGTAGGATCTTCCTTCCAGACACATCCCGCTCCAGAATGGATCCGGGAGGTGAGGACAATCCCCCTCGTACCTGGCCACCTTTTCAGACCAGCCCAGCTGCTTTCCACGAACTGAAACTTCATAGCGGAGGCGCTGGGCAAGCTCCTTAATCTCAGGCTGCAGGTTTTCCAGCTAGCTAAAGAAAAGGAGAACTGGTTGGGCACAGTGGCTGGTAACACTCAGTCCCTCTCCTCACCTCTGTTATTAGTTATCGCTGGTAACTCAACACCTGAACAAGCATTAGACTTGTCACTGTAAAATTTAATATCTGTACAGGAATTAATACATATTAATAATGTACAGTAATCAATACACAGTGCCACCGTATAATTTAATGTCGCTATGGGTATTACACATAGTAATTACTCTTCTGTGACTTAATACCAGCACAGGCATCAAACATATTAATTACCACTGTGATTTAACACCTGTAGGGATAGGAAACGCCTGTGAGGGACAAGGCATCTTGTTAATGTCTTGTTCAACATCAGTGAACACCTTCCATCTTTAAACAAAATAACCATGTGAAGGCAACAGTGACAAGTAATTACGCTAACAATTAAAGATACTCTCCTACTATTGCGTGAAATGAAGACAGATTTTGAATCTTTTTCGATTTTATACTTTTTTAAGAAGAAAGCGATTTTCATCATAGCTGAAATCAGGGCAATCCTTAGCAAGCATCTTTTTGCCTGCATTCAGGACTTGTAATCAGCTACTCTACTTGCCAAGACCCAGCTTTAATGGCATCTCAATGATAAAAAAAATAAACCGACAATTATAAAAACTAACGATAACATACTAATATAAATATATAATAACAGAAAATGCTTACAAGTTTAAGAAAAATCTTAAGTTAACAAAATAAAACCTACTACAATAAAATAGAATGGATTATTTACAATATACTGTACGTAATAGATAAATATATTGTGTTACACATGATAAAATATATCAACTGTATATATAAAAATAAAATGACGAGTGCAAAACTAAAGGCCACGAGGACACACCTTGGCAGTGAACAAAGTCACCAGCCACCGCATAAGAGACCCCACTACGCGACGGCCCAACAGAGGCTCACTTCGACAGCCACAAAAAGCACAAAACGCAACGAAGTTCTTTAAAAAACCCCAAAGGCCCCCTACCCGCTGCAACAAAGCAATTGCCAAGTTCATCCCGCGGCCCCTCGGCCCCTCGGCCGGCCCGTCCCTCAGAGCCCCTCACGGCGCCCACCTTGGCCAGCAGCCGCCCCTGCTGCGCGGCCAGCGGCAGGGTCACGCCGGTGCGCAGCAAGGCGGCCCCGCCGGCGATGGCGGCCCAGCAGGGCAGCCCGGTGGCCTCCTGCAGCGCCGCCAGCCCATCCTCGGCCCAGTGCACGGGCGGGGACCGCGCCGCCCACTCGTACCAGCCCTCGGTGCCGCCGTGCCCGCCCGCTCCCGCTCCCGCTCCCGCTCCCGCCGCCGCCGCCGCCGCCGCCAGGGCCGGCGGGGCCCGCGCGCCCGCCCGCGCCAGCCGCCACATGCCGACGGGCTCCCGCCGCCGCGCATGCGCGGCCCGCGCGCCGCCGCCGTCGCGCGCCGCCCCGCGGCCGCCATGGCGGCTGAGGGCACGGGGAGGGCGGCGCCTCACGGCTGTACCTGCGGTGGCTCGGAACCGGGCTGGCCCGGGCAGGGACACCGCCTGCCGCACGGCAGAGCGTGCTGACTTGGAAAGGAACCACGGAGTCCAACACTAGGCGTGCACCGGCCATCCCCAGGGACCACGCCGTAGGACTGGGAGTGTTTTCCCAACCGGCTTTGAGCCCTGCCGGGGTTGGGCCACTGTCTCACCCCTCTTACAGTAAATATTTCCTCCCAATAGCTAGGCTAAATTTCCCCCTTTTCCGCTTGTACCCATTACTCGTGGTCATATCACCGCAATTCCTGACAAGGAGTGCCTCTTGGGCGGCTTCTCGTACTGGCAGGCTGCTGTGAGGAGCACACAGCCTTCCCTGCTGCAGGGGGAACAGCCCCAACTCTCTCCGCCCCAGGATGATATTCTGCAGTAATTCATCATCACCGAGCACTTCATCATTCCACATGAGGAGTGTTCTCCTGCACAGCCAGGTTCTGACCCGTCTCCTTCCCCCTTTCTGTGCGAGGAGAGGTCACAACTTCCCTTAGACCATACACTGCACTGTCTTCTCTTCCTCTTCCTAACCCTGGTTCTGCTCCCTTTCCCCAAATAAACAGCACCTGCCTGCTCCCAAAAGAGTGCATGCCTTGGTTTACTGGACGAATAAAAAGCATGACATGGTGGGGGGGAAACCAAAACTATCTGGGAATAGCAATGGTCCAATTCCCCGCACCCAGGATCTCCCGTGCCCAGCCCTCTGCCGCAGTGGTGGCGGCGTCAGGCCTGTTACTGCCCCAGGCATGGATCTAAGTGTCAGGTCAACAAAATACTCTGGACTTGATGGTGCTAATAAATGCTGAGCACTATTTCTCTGCAGGATTCACAGCTAGTAACCCTAACCAGCACTAGAGCCTGCAGCAAACGACTGTAGCAGCAGAGGGGAAGGGCACTCACCCACACCCTGATAAGGTGTGAGATGGGAGCTCCAAACCTTTTTCTGAGCAGTTCCTCGCTCTGTGATCCATTTTGAAACCACCAGATCTTCACAGGATGCATTTCAGGACATCAGACTGCTGGAAAAAGGAACTTGCTTTTATTCAGAGCAGCACCTGAGGACAGGTGTACGGCCTTGGGTACCCAAAAGGTTTGGGGGCATCTCAAATACCACAGTGGTTAAAAGGCAGTAGTTTCTGCGGCTAGCTGAGGTGTTTGCTTGGTTTTCTAAGGAGGAACCATAATAAAACCAAATAATACTTGCTAAATCTGAGTTGTAGATGTCCTTTAAGTGCTCTCTAAGGGAGCTGTACAGGGATCCTGACTGGATCTGTGTCACCGCTCACCCAGCCCGGCCTCACAGGATCCACCCTCCTTCATCTCCTGCTACCTCTGCCCACAGGTGACAGCTCCTGACAATGCACATGGGAATTCCCACTTGGACTCTTCCAAATAAACCTTCATGGGACTGATTTTCGAAGAGACCTGCCTTTGGAGCCTTCAGCAGGGAAGCTCTCCTCAAAAGTGAAATGCAGAATCTATGTCTTCTCAAAAAAATCCAACACACATTTGGACATTTGGAAAAGGCCCTCTGATAATGCCTGGGGTGCTTTTCTTTTTATCACTTAAATTACACAAGTAGAAAAGTTATGCTTATTAATAGTTTAATGTATGAAGGAAACATCCAGATTTCTGAATATGAAGGTACATATCTCACATTAATTTAAGTCTACATAAAGTAGAGCCTCTATAACTGACATATTGAAATTTACTTTCTGCTTAGCCATTTGTTATGTAAACAATTGTACATTTATTTGCCATTCTAAAACTTCAGGATCAAGTTTACATAATTTTGCTAAATTTCTGTGTTTGCTCAGAAGCAGTTTACAGTACTAAAACCAACCAGCCAAAGAACAGCTTCAACAGAAAGTTATGTCAAAAAAAAAAAAAAAAAGAGGAGGAGGAAAGGAAAGAAGAAAGTCTAACTAAGTTGAAACATATGATGGTGGGGAATGGGCGGTCACAATGTTCACAGAAAAAGGTCAGTTAGTAAGTTCTTCTGCAAAAAGCCTACACACTTCAGTCAAGCACATCAGTAGAATGATCTGGGAGCACATAAACTGTTTCTGCCAATTGTGGTTTCCTCTGCAAAAAAAGGAATCTCAAGGCCAGCACGTTGATCCCACTCAGCCCAGTTGGTTCATATGCACACTGTTCATGTGAGGTGTCCAGGTTCCAGTCCACACCTGCAAGAGAAACCCGCGTTAGCACCGCGCTTCGGGCAGCTCCAAGAGGGCACAGCCCCCAGGAGGCTGCAGGGCTCACCCTTCCTTCTCCTGCCAGCACCATCAACTGGGCTCTGGGGGTGCAGCAAACCACTGCCCAGCCCCGCTCCCCAATCCCTCCACGCCCAGAGCAAGGGACATGCTTCTTCTTGGCCTTAAGTTCAGACAAACAAGAACCTGACTCCTGCCACCTTACCTTCCCCTAACACCTTCGGCTCTGGGGAATCCCAGGTCTAACCCAGTAAAGCTTTCTTTGGGGGACAGTTTCCTCATGGAACCAGAAATCAATACCTGAACTGTGGGCAAACCCCTTCTCCCTCACACCTATGGTCTAGCAGAGCTGGGAGTGCTCCCCACAGCTTGGATCATTCCCAAGCCAATTCAGCCCAGAAACATCTTTATTTAGTAAGTAACACTGTAACAGGAACCACTGTCCAATTAAACACAATCACAGGATATAATCTAACCAGAGGTACTGATGTTCCATTATAGTATTAGTTCCCGAGTCCAAACAAGAGGTTTAGGGGAATTAATCCCTCTGCCTAAATTATATTCAGTGGACAAGCCAGGCAAGGTCAGAGCAGCCAAGAGCTACTTACTCCATTCCTCGGGGTGCTCCAAACGCAGTCACAACACCCTCAACTACGGAGCCCAGCAGCAGCCCTACTGCTGTGTTCCCTTCTTTGGAAGGGTAAGCTCAACTAACAGCACATAAGTTGGCTTTTCCTATGAAATTGTGCCCCAAGATTTCTTTTCCCAAACACCTAACTGCACAGACAGGAATCACCATGCATTTTGAGTGAGATACACAGTGCAAAAGAACGGAGCAATTACCGTCTGAGGCCCATTGTTTTCTGTGGAATTTGAAACCATCTTTATCAGCGAGTTCCAAGATGGGTCAGCAGCATGAGGCCCGTTAAAGATGGGGCCTCCAGTACCATCTGTGATGGGGGCTACAGGAGGAATTATGGCGTTCCCATACACAGAAAAAGGCATTCCCTGAGGGGAAGGAAAGGAAGAGTCAGGATGCTTTCAGGAACGCCACGGCCACTGCACGGTCAGCAGGACAAAAGGGGATGATTGCCGCTGCACAGGGGGGCCAGGGAGGGCCTTACCCCGACTTTTGGGAAGTCCATGTATCCTGCAGGGACGGGCTGATGGAATGTACCGGAAGGCGCTACGATTCCCGCGCTGTCTCTCTCCATGGCTTGGTGCGAGAAGACGCCTGGGTCGGACATGGGCCTGTGGATCATGTGGCTGCCCATGCCGCTGTGACACCAGTCCACTTTGTCTGCCAGCAGCACAGAGACACGGCGTTAGCCACGGCACCCCCGGCGCCCCCTGCCAGCCCGCAGCGCTCGGGGCCCACCCGCACCACAGCGCGGGAGCACGCGCCGTGCACGGACGCACGGATGGACGGATGGACAACTGCCGGAGTGCCGCCTGCAGGGCCAGGAGCCCTGAGCCGCTGCCAGGAGTTTGGGACAGTTACCTGCAACCAGAGCGCTGCCCCTGCAACTTTCCTCCATTTCAACAGCAAAGCTGGAATTTGGGCTAACTCTCCCTCCTCCAAAAACCTCAGATCCTCCAAAAACCTCAATTCCTCGTGCCTTTGGTGCTGTGGAGAGGGTATGTACACTATCAAGACCATTTGCTCTACTTCACTACCATTCTTCCATTAATTACTTTGTATTCTAAGGGACACGGAAGTCTCTGTGCAAACCTAAACCAGAAAAGGACCAGCCGCAGATATGGGCTCATGTCCTAATTCTGCGAATTCATCAGAGGCAGCTTGGTATTGGTGCTACAGTTCAATCCCCAGACATCCAAAAATCCAATTTTCAAAACAAAACATTAAGTAAAAAATTATTTGGAGAAGGGGTACAGAAACATTTCTGAGGCGCCCCAATACTCAAGCAGAGTGGAGCCAATCCCACTGTGAACTGAAAATCAAAATGTTGAAGTCATTGACCAAAGCAAAAAGAAAGCAGCATCCCAAAAGCCAAGACAGGCGCAAAGGACAACTTTTACAGCCACACAGTGAAAATAAATAGTGAATTTCTAAAGCTTTATCTGGGAAAAGACCACTGGTGAAGTAAAAAAAGGGTTTGTATTTGGGGAAAAATTCCAGCCCAGTCAGTCAATTAAAACCTTCGGCTGTCTGGACTCAGTCAAGGAGCAGAACAGATTGCTCTGAAGGGTGGAGCAGTTCCGATCCTTGCAGGTTTTCCATAGCAGGTTGGATAAGGCCCTGAGCAATACAGGCAGAATGCATGGCAAAACCCATTTTGTGCAGGAGGCTGACAGGACATCCAGAGGTCCAATCCAACACAGTCTCAATAGTCATACCCCCAGTCCCAAGCAGAAAAACCTGAAGAAATTAAAAATTAAACTCCCCACAAAAAAACCCCAATCAATATGAAAAAAGTTCATCAGTCTCTCAGAAATTGCATCCAAGACTCCTGCCGGGTTCGGTAAGAAAAGGATCACTACCTGAAATTGTTAATACAATCCAAAATACTAGATTGTATGTGACTCCAAGAGAGCCAAGAGCCTTGTGCTAGTAGAAGATGAATGGCTGAAAAGAGTAAAGGAAACCCAAAAGTGGAATTTTATCACTTTATAAAAGCACCATCCTCAGCACAAAAAGTTCTACCTGAGCTACAAATTAAATATTAACTCCTACCGTACAAACAACCTCTTTATCAACAAGAAACTCCTGACAGTTATCTTGTGACACCTCAATTTCCCCTCTTCCTCAATTCAATGATCCTCACTGTGTTCATGCCTGGAGGGCCTGTTTTTGTTTTTCTTGCTCCTACTTGGGAGTAGCCAGGACATTTCAGAACCCCCGAGGGCTTCAGAAACCTTGTTAAAACAATTAAGTGGACAGGAAAGCTAAGAGAAGTCCTCGCTCCACAGCCTTTGGAAAGAACACTTCTGTGTTTTCAGGCACTCACTTCTGCTCCCGTGCTGCAGACAACTTTGGCAAACACAATGGTGTGATCAACTCAGGTGCATCTACAAACACCACATACCTTGACTGCCACCTATACCTTCGAAGGACCAGATCCCACTGTGTCCCACCGGAGCAGCCAAGTTGCTCCCAATTACAGAAGGAGTAGACGTTCCAGTTTGTCTAATGCGTGCAGACCGTTCAGTCCCAATGGGAACAGGAACTTTTCTGTCCTGAGAAACGTTACTGGGCTTTTCTGATCCCAAGGACACTGCTGAAGGGGTGGGAGAGGGTGCTCGTACTCCAGAGGACACGGACTGAGCAGGAGATTCTGCAAGGAGAGCAACAGAAGCACTTAGTGATGGCCACATCCCACAAACCTGTCCCCCAATGTCCAACGGCTGACAAGGGGAGCTGGTTAATGCCACATTCATGCACCTCAGAATCATTTTATTTCCAGATCACAGAGTTATTCACCACCATTCAGCCCCTTATATAAAATGCTTATCATGCCCTGGTAGCTCAGCTGCTGGAAAACACACACCACAAAACCTTAACTAAGCATCACTGCCTATCAGCAACAGAGGATTTGAAGATTATATCCTAAACCAGAGCTGAAATAAGCCCACATAAACCTATGTCTTTGTTGGGTTTGTTTTTACTTCTTCTTTTTGCATTTGTTCCCTAGGGTTTTTTTGTCATTGTTTTTGCCAATAAAACAGATTAACACCTTCCCTAAATAAGCCAGCACTCCACATCCTATTTGTTTTCTGTCCGAAAAACTCCTAACTGCAGGGGCCAAAGGCAGAGGAGGAACCAGAACCTGCCCGAAGGATTTTATCCTGGAATTCCTTACACACTTCTGCCAGACCATTTTATTTATGCAGCACTTCTCAGCAGCTTTCTGCTGACCAGAACTCACCATTTGATGCTGATGAACATGGAGGCAATAAACTAAGAGGGGAAAAATGCTGTCTGTTGAAATTAGCAGCTGCAGGCGCTCCGCCCAGCGGCGTCCCGGGCGCGTAGATCTGCCCTCCCGACAGGTTCGAGGCAAAGGTCCCCAGGTGTGTAGAAGAAGGTGTTACAGAAGCATAGGGAGAATCCATACTGACAATACCTACGAGAGAAAAAGGGCACAAGTGACTGCCACAACGCCAGCACTCCGGGAGCATGGAAATAGAAAAGAAAACTTTTATCCAATCTGTCCTTAGGGGCGTGTGTTACAACTTTCCAAAGGCAACTGGAGCATTGAGCTCCACACTCTGCAAGTCTGTTCAGTATGAGGCAGAGGTGCTGTACGCCTAAATCTAGAATGATATCCCAAATACAAGAATTATTGCTCCCTTCATGTCCTCCTCAATGAGGAAAGGGAAAAATCAAATCTTAGGGATCTAAGACTTATGCATTTGTGTATCTTAGGGGCAACACAGGGCCCTAGTCAAAATGCTGACTAGTATACCAAGATGAAGAAATTCAACACCATCATATTCACAAAACAGGCAAGAAAGTGCTGTTTTATCTCCCAATCTATTAGCACCTCAGTGCTCCTACAAAAACAGGCAGAGATGGTCCAAACCATCTATGTACTTTCTGGAAGCTACATAACAGGTTCTGTGACAACCCCTTGGCCTCCGTTTTGGGCAGAAAGCAGAACATCTCACTAAAAAATGCAGGCAGTCAAGGAAATGACATTTTTTGGATCAAGTTTAGTAGTTGAGAGAACACACCTCCTTTAAGTTACAAGTTCGCATTAAACACCACTTTTTTACCACCCTAGGCCTCGGAAAATGCTGCACATTTTTCTGCAGCCTCAGGACAAGGTATCACAAACCGGAACAGTCACTATCTTGTAGGGAAAGGGGTGAAAATAAGAGTGTTTTATCATCTCAGCTATTTGGAATGGCAAAAACCCTATTTTATCAAGCCCGTCAGCTGCCAAACAGCTACTAGATTTGACAGGGCACTTCACATGAACTCCATTTGGCCTCAACAACACGAGAATGAACTGTATTGCTACGGAATGGACACAAGCCAGAGGCTTACCTGAGGGACTTGGAGCTGGCCTCTGTAACGGTGGCCTAAAACCTGGGGCTTTGGAAGTATCAGACTGATGTAACGGATCTGAATTTGGCAAAAATGAGGACTTAGCTGAGAGCATGGACTCCGGTGTTGTCTGAGAGGACACGACGGACCCACCCCAGAAGGCGTGAGCAGACGTGGGGCTGTTCTCGAACAACGTACTAAAGGGCCCGAAAGGCAGGGTAGCACTGAAGTTGTTCCCCATGGGCTTGTTCGCCGCGTGGGCCGAATTCTGAGAAGCACTTTGTGTACTTAAGGTAGAAGGAAGCTGCACTGAAGAAGGAACGCTGTGGGGCCTTTTGATGTGGTTAACGTTGAGGACTGCGACGGAGGAGTTCTGCACGGGAGCCGGATTCTTGGGGACGCTGCCGGTGCCGTGGACAGGCGGTCTGATGGCTGGGGTTTCCATCTTGGCAGCGGGCTGAGCAGAGCCCATGGCCGGCTGGGACACGGGGTAGGTCATGGGAGCGCTGCCGGCGCCCACCGCCGGAGCGGATGAGCTCGTCGCCGCTAAACTCGGAGGCACAACCATGCGAGGATCTGGTGCGGGAACCTGAGGTTGCTGGAGAGGGGGCCTGGCCTCCGGCAGAGGAGCTCCCGGGGGCTGCTGATGAGCAGGATGCACGGAGGAGCCGCCGGTCCCGGGATTGGGCTGCCTGCTGCCGGTCGAGCCGCCCGCATCCACGGCGGGCGGGCTGCCCGCGTCCGGCTCGGACGGCGGCGCGCCTTTGTTGGGAGAGGCTGCGGCGCAGTCGGGAGGGCTGCTCCTGGAGACGGCCGCCGGCTGCGCGGGAGGAGAGGGGGATGAGGGGGAGGATGCGGGGTAGTGTTCTTTGGCAGTAGGAGTCGGATACGTGGTGTTGGTGGGCGCCGTGCTCGTGTTGCTCGCCGTGGTCGTCACGGTGGTGGTGGTGGCGTTGGACGTCTTCACCACGGTGACGAACAGCTGCCTCCGGACCGAGGGGGAGCTCGGGTTGCCGCTCGCCGAAGATCCAGGCACGGTAGAAGCCACCGAAGTCGTCGTGGCCGTGGGGCTCGTCGTCAAGGAACTCGCCGCGTTGGCCTGAGCTCCGCCGCTGTTCTGGCTGTTGTGGCGAGGCACCATGTGAGGTTTGGGCGAGTTGGTCGCTCGGGCGGGGCTCAGCGGCCTGACGGGAAACGGGCCCCACGTGGACTGGGCCGGCGGGAAGGTGCCTCCGAAGTGCGTCATGGGCAGCCGCGGCGGACGGATCTGCTGGAACGTCTGAGCGGCCAGGAGCGCGTGTGCAAACTGCGGAGGAGGATAGGCCAGCGGGAGGGAAACCTGGAAACCGGGCCGCACGTTGTTCACGGGGTTCTTGATGCTCTTGTGAGTGGATGCTGAGGAGATTGCAGGCACGGTGAGCGCGGAGGCCGTCTGAGACGTCGACGAAGCAGCTACGGTGGTCACTTTGATGCCCACGAGAGAACTGTTAGCAGCTGTAGTGGTGGCAGGTGTCGAGGACCCTATCTTGGAATTTACAGTTGAACTTTTCAAACGGTTCTTTGGAATAAGTTCATCTATTTCCTTGTCCGGATCCTTAATCAGAGCATTGATCAACTGCGTGGCCTGTCTGGTTGATTCTGTGCCGCCCCTACAAAAAGGAAGGACAGGGAAAGTGCATCCAAAGCATTTACACACGTTATAGCCAAAAACCTCCCACACAGGATCCAGCCCCTCTTCTATCACTCTAACACAAACAGGAAAATAACTCTCCATTCAAAAACTGCGCTTAGCACAGTCCTGCTGCAGACAATTACTCAAGAAATTCAAGTTGAATACTCCAAACCCCAAAAAACTCAAATGGATAAAATACTTGCTTCCCTAAATAACTCTTTCATATTTCACCATGTATTAACAAGCCCCAACACAGAATCCCAACATTTATTTTCTCACAAGCCATCTTCTGTACCTCCTGGTGGTTGTACTCTGTCTCCCCACCCCTTTCATCTCCCCTGCTTTGAGGGGATCTTCCAAGGAACAACCAGATCAAGTCCTTAATTTTCCTATGCAGACAAGCATTCTACAAGGAGAAAACACCCCCAGGACAGAGCCAATGCAGGATCCTGCTCACCCACCTTATGGTGATGATTCGGTCTCCAGTTTTATCCTTCTGTTTGTCAATGTCTATGTGTGCTCCCGTGCACTCCCGGATGGCGTTGATGTTACATCCTCCTCTGCCAATAACTCTGGAAATCACAGTTGATGGGACAGAAACCTTCTTGGATCTACACAAAAAAGAAACAATATTAAGTAGGAAACACTTCCATGGCAAGAAGGTGCGGGCAGGCTGGTCAAAAGAATCACTGTATCTTCTGATTCGAGCAGCAGGTCTGTGAGATCTCGAACCCACTAAGAAGGTCATTCGGTAACTCCAAGGAAGGCTACACAAAGGACAGCATCAAAGGGAATTAGGGGAATTATTCTGCTTACCTTCTCACAACTTCCTTCCAACCTTCTTCCCTTTTCTGACCACGTTTAGGACTAGCAATGGTTAGCTTCCCGTTTGGAGAAGAAAGGGGAGAAGGAGCGGATTTTGTGCAAGTAGACAAGGAATTACTCGTCACTTCATTAATAACTTCAGACAACCTGCAGAAGGAATTAAAAGCTGTCATTACGTGGGGGAGAAAAAAGGACGACCTGCACTTGGCATTCACGGTCACAGGAACTCACTTGATGGATGACTTGCCAGGCACTGCTTTCCTCTCATCCTTTGGACAAGTGACGAGCACCGACGGTTGCTTTTTGTTGCTCTGTGTGTTGGTGACAGCTGTGGAGGAATGATTGTCACTCTTGTGGCTGCTGTTGCTATTGCTGCTCTCATCGCTGCAGCTGGAGATCCTCATATTGTCACTGTCACCGCTCTCGCTAGTGCTGCTGCTCTTGGACTCCCCGTTCACCTTCTCAGGCTGGCTATAGGAAATGGGGAGCTGATCATCAAATATAATCTGAACGTTATCAGGGGTTACTTTGCTTTTCCTGTTTTTCCTCTTGGAGCTCGTTGTGGTGATGGTGTTATTCCTCTTCCCGTGAGAGCCTGCTAACGTTGTCCAGGTAGCAGATATACCTATGGTGGTGGTGGTGGTAGCACTGGGAGGCTCCATGGGGACCTCAGGATCATCTGATAGAAGAGGAAACAAAAGGCAGGAGTAACTCAGCTGGTTTGAGGAAACCTGAGTGTTTTGCTTTCCAAATCACACCTGCCCTATCAAAAAACTTTAGGACTAACTGTTTTGCAAAGCTCCAAGAAACACACAAAGCCCTTGACTATGAGACATCCATAATTCTATTGCAGATGTCATACCAGCTCCTAACGAATTTCATTCTTTTCTTGGAATAATTGCAGTAATCACCTTCAGCTTTTAACTTTTCCTTCTCCTGAGCAGCTTGAAGTTCGAAATTCTCTTTATTTTTCGCTTCTATTTCTTCTAGTTTTCGCCTTTGTTCTTCTTTTTTCTTCCTCCTTTTCTCTTTTCTCTTCTCTCTTTTGGCAGCCAGAGCCAGTCTCCTGCTTTCTTCCCTTAACTGCAAGTCAAGCACATGGAACAGCATTACAAGATGTCCCATGCATTTTAAAAAATCCAAATGCTTTTTATTTCCTTGGATTTTTCCATTTTATTTCTACTACAGTATCATGGTTTTTAGTAAATTACTTCATTTTTTTTAATATTTAGGACACAAAACTGGGTTTAGACCTTAAATCCACATAAGTATGACTAGAAAATGCCACACTCGGTTTTTTTGACAAATCACATTCAGAAATCCTTCTTTTGGTACAGAGGAAATAGTTACATTGGCATTTCCTGATCCAATGTCTCTGAATAATAGCAAAGTCCAAAGATTATCTGAACAGCAAGATGCTCAGCTCTGAACACTCCAATTACAGTCATTACACACACTCCTGTACCCCAATAACTACTTTATCAACCTTATCATCTTGAAGGAACGTGACACAGGAATTTTAAGAGAGTAGTATTCCCAGCTGCAACTCTTGGCACTTGCCTTCTCCAAGTCCAGTTCCTCTAGCAGAATGCTTGCGTTTTTGTTGGCTTCTGCAGCCTGTCTATCTTTGGCTTGAACGATTGACTCCATGCACAGGTGGCACTTCTTCAGCATCTCCTGAAACGACAGAGCGCATTGAGAACCAAGTGCCACGTGTTCTCACTTCCTGCTGGTTTTCCTCAACAATTCCAATGGGGCTCAGGCTCAGGCTGAATGCTGGTGGCCAGTGAGCCGAAGAGAGGCCACACGAGTGTCTCTGAGGCTGAGACACAACTCTGCTCCTTGTCAAGTGTTTCCTTGCCCCCCCTTACCTTATCAGTGATGGTTGCAATGTATCTCATGCACTCCGAGTCGGAGGGGAACTGGTTCACCTCTTTCACCAGGTAGCGCACCACTTTCACGTGGCCCTGCAAAACACGTTTCAAGGAGAACACCTGCTATCACACCAGCTGCCTCTGGCTGACTGAGAGACACTTCAGCCCCAGCACTCCTTGCAAAATATTCATTTCCAACTCCTCGCCACATGAAGCTCTCAACACTTTCTTTGAGATCTTTCTCACCTTCTGAACTAGTGAGGCACATTTCTGCCACCAGAGAAGGCAAGTAATTACCTCTCATCACGTTGCCCTTACTCCAGAAGTACTTGAAAAACTTCTGCCTTTTTTGGGGCTGTTTTCAGATGCCCATCACTAACAGCTTAACAGCTACAGGCTTCTACAGTCATCTGCAATGTTTCCAGTACTGCAACACCTCAACTACATTCCCTTACTAACAGAAATCATCTGCAGACTCAAATCAGGCTAAACTGCCCTTCTTTTTGACCCAAGTCCTCACCCTCTCTTGCCTAAGGAACCACTCCTATTTCCCCCCAGTTCTATGACACAGAAACACACTGCAATTTTCACCCCTCACACACACCAGAACCAGACTCACTACATTGCCTATAAAGCAAATTGCAATTAGACTTGAACAGAGATATTACACAGGCAACACATGTATCTGTTTCTGAGGATTCAAGGCCAAGTATTCAAAGTAACTGAAATATTATCAAATATGTAGCTTCTGGCAGTATGTGCTACTCCTAACATCTATATAGGGATGAGCAAAACAATCCCAGCTAAGAGCCAAGCTGAATTCCACCATTTACCTTTCGGAAGGCTGCCATGAGAGGAGTTATTTTCCTGTTATCAGCTGCATCCACATCAGCTCCAGCCTGGACCAGCAGCTGGACCACATCAAGATGCCCCCCATTTGCTGCCAGCCACAGTGGAGTATTGCCCTTCTTGTTCCGCACATCGATGTGAGCTCCCCTACAAAACCCAACACATGCCATCAAACCCCTGCTTTTAGGCAACAGGAAGCACTCTGACCCCAAGGAAAACTTCATTTGAGTCCTTGGCATAAACTGAATTACGTGATAGAACTCAACAGACACACAGAACCTTTCCCATTTCCTGACCCCCTACTGGTCATTTGGAAATGTGATGGTATTTTGGGAAAATGAAGCCTAAACACTGCCACGTTCTCCTTGAGGCCTCTCCCTTGCCAGCACCGTACCTGCTAATGAGGAGCTCACAGAACTTGTAGTGCCCCTTGTCCGCTGCAATGGTTAAAGCTGTGTCTCTGGATGAAGGGACCGGGGGAGCGTTGACATCCGCACCTTTGTCCAGCAGGACCCTGCCCACCTCTGCGTACCCGCCAGAGGCTGCTTCCATTAACGGAGTGAGACCAGTCTGGGACAAGCAGACAGAGGCCATTAGTGGGGGGAGTGGCTTACCTCAGACACAGTGGTTATCTGACTCACAAACACAATGGGTCACTGTCCTTATGCCTGTAAGCACCTCAAGATGAATCAACGCTTTTTTGAAGAAACACGTTTTTCCATGAGCTTTGCAACCACCAAAATCTTAGCCCTTAAATACAGCCATTTTTTTTCTCTATGATATCTGGTTCAGTTCAGTTAACCGGGCTAGAGAACTGAACCAGAGAAGCTGACTTGCACAAAGGCAAGAAAATCAGGTACCAACACAGACACGATGACTTACAAGCACCTCCCTTGCTCTTTACCTTGGCTCTGTGCTCCACGTTAGCTTTTCTATCAAGCAGCAGGCTGACCACCTCAGTTCTTCCTTGGAAACAGGCCAGAGTCAGAGCTGTATTCCTGTTGGTCTCGATCTGGGCATTTATATCAGAGCCCATGTCCAGTAACAGCTTGACAGCAGCAGTGTGCCCATTCATGGCCGCCAGCATCAAGGGAGAAATGCCCAATTTGCTACCAGTTCTGAAAGAGAAGAAACAAAGAACCAAAACTGTTTTAAAAGTCATTTCAGAAATGTGACTACAGTAAACTTTTGGAGGCAGGGTATTCACACACTGAAAAATCAGATGCATACCAACTTCCACTGAACATAGAGAAGGTTCTCCACAGCAGTATGGTTTAGGACAAGTGTTTCTACTTTAGAGACTGCACTGTGAAGTGAAGGGCATCTCTTATGAGGTGTGCTTACAACTCATAGCCTGTGCCTGGCCCTTTGCTTGTATCCGTGCAGCTCACAGCTGAGCTGTTGTCTACCTCCCAACAGGTGCCAAAGCAGGGCATAAACGCACACACACAGAGAAAACCACCCAGGGAAAACACACACACTTTCCTCACACAACTCACAACGGAGCACAAGAGATAAGGGCTGGGAAGGGAACTTGCCTGGAATTGATTTCTGCCCCAGCATTCAGCAGAATCTTGATAATGTTCACGTAGCCACCTGAGGCGGCGAGGCTCAGAGGTGTGTAATCAGACACATTCCTGTGCTCCTTGTTTGCCCCTCGAGCTAGCAGCAACTCCACCACCTGCAGTGTTTCAACACATAACATCTGGTTTGCTCCCAGACTTGCAAATCTAGCCAAGACAAATGCTTTTTAGATACCAATGGTAAGAAAGCGCTTAAATCAGTTGCTTTGCTATACTCCTTGCCCTCATGACTGGATGAGGCCACACCTGTGTCCCCAAAGCCACTAGAAAACTTCCCCTTAAAAAAAAACCAAAATAACTATCATGGCTGCTCAGGAGTGTACCAAATTCAACAGCAGAATAAGAAAAAGCAGATCGCCTCATGATTATTTCAGCCAGACCCAAAAATTCAGTTTCAACATGGTGTACCAAGTACTCCTGCTTTTTGTCCTCTCCTGCAGAGGACTTGACCAGAAACTGAACTGTCTAGCAACTCTAAAATCACAGTGTACACTGAGGTGAAAACCCGTGGTGTCACGTCTAGTGCAATGTTAAATTTGCTTCCCTTTCAGGTTTTAGGCATTCAAAAATTTAGATCAGATCTGTGCAATTCTCAATCAGAATGTTTTCCCGTGAATTCACAGAACAAATACACTGTCAAACCCAAAATTTGGGCAGGAGGGCGGTCTAACATCATCTCTGCTGCCCAAAGCCCAGTTTTTTCCCATTTTTTCCCCCCAAAAACTATGATAGGGAACCCATTTGTGTCTAACTCCTGATTCTCAGCACCAATACTCATGATAGCATTCACTTTCATATCTACATTTAATTATGCTCATTGAAGTCCCATAATGGGGCACTAATGACTGCATTCACAGGACACCTGCAAGCACCAGTCCAGTTACCAAAAGAGAAAAGGCAGTCTAGATGAGACATGTGGTAATGTGCAAATTGGAAAATGTGAAGGTCTTTGCATCTTTTTTAAACACACATCCTGTGGGACTCTATCTTTTCTGGAAGATTCTTGTACTGCACTGACACAATATGTCATTCACACACTGCTTCTCAGGATTTAAGGTTTACTTCACCTCTTGCCTCCCTCCTGAACAAGCCAAAGACAAGGGAGTGTCCTTGGTTCTCTCAGACTGGGCTTCAATATCAGCTCCATTATCCAGTAAGATTTCCACAACCCCCACGTGGCCAGCTGTAGCAGCCAGAATAAGCGGAGTAAACCCTGAAACAGAAAACATGACACGAGTTACAGCACCAGAGGAGCAAGCCTACAGGTGACATAGGAAGTCTAGATTTACTGGGGTTTATTTAGTGGGACACACTGGCACAGCAGACAGGGCTCCTACTGCCATGGTGAGACACTCACCTTTCTTGTCCCTGTGCTCAATGTTAGCTCCTCTCTCCAGCAGGGTTTGTACCAGTTCTTCATGGCCACCAGCACAGGCCAGCGTCAAGGCTGTGTCATGGTTACTCTCAGTCTAAACCAAACAGACAGACACACAGATAAATACTTGCTCTTTCAAGTACAGCCCCTGTTATAGCCAAAACAGAATGGGACCCATGCCAAAGGAAAAAGCTTCTATAAGCTAAGGGCATGTTTATGGATGCCCCCCTTGACAGCTGTGTGCAAGTTTATGACAGGATTCTACCTCTCAAGGCAGCTCTACTGGGAGGTTTAAGAAGAAATCCTGACAACAACTGAGACTCTTGAAGAACTGAGCTCTCATCTGTGCTCTGCTAACCAGATTAACTTCTTGACCACTGCTAGGCTCTGACCTTTAGATGGTCTAATGAAGGTAAGAATTCTGTCTTTAATTCTTAGCACTCCGGTTCTGCCAAAGGCTTCACCAGGGCAGAACCCAAGCCAAGTGCCACAAGCAAATAAGTAGCAAGAGCTGATTTTCCAGAGGTTTCTCTCCTTTTCTCCCCAACGATCTCATGCCTTTGCTCTGCTCCATGCTGCCCAATCTTAGTCATGTCATGCACAGCCCAGAGCTGTGCATAGATATATGCCAGTCAGAATGCTGATGGCCAGCTAGCTTCAAGTAAACATAAAGCTGCCCTTCTAACAATTATTTTCTTACAGAAAAGCCTTTCCCTTAGTAAAAATGAGAGCTTGAATTATTTCCTCTTGCTAAAAAAATCACAGCAATTATTAGTTTCAAGACTTTCATACACCCGTGATCTCTGGCCAACAACTTGGAAGCACAACTGAAAACTCCATGTGCAATGCTTTGAGGCTTATTTTTGTCTTAGGATACGAGGCCAGAAAACATTTAATTTCTGTCAGTAGGCAACTCTGCTGTTTCTCATAATCCCACTGACAACAAAGCAATAAGAAATGCAAGTGTTTAGCCAGTCAGAGACCTTTTTTGCTTCGGTGAGAGCACAGAGGAAAGTGGGTTGCGACTCTCGGGGGCGTTGCTCTGGCTTTCTAAAAGCAGCAAATGCAGTCCCCAGACCCCAATGCGTTATACAGCAGAGCTGTTTGCCACCACTGAATTATTCAGGATGCAGGAAAAAGCAGCTTGGTGCGTCTGTGAGAGCGGCAGGCTCACCTGGGCATCGATGTCTATAGCAGGGTAGATGGGCAGCATGGCTGAAGGAGAAATGATGGGACTCGGAGTCGGCGTCTGAGGTTGGGACACTGAGGTTGCAATGCTGTGGGTAGGAGTGTTTGACATTGCAGATGCTCTTCCACTCACTGCTGTTGGACAGAAGAAGCACACTTAGTCAAAGCAAAACACTTCCCAATGCAATGTGACAATAAAGGGACAGTGGGATGAATTCCCACCGACAGATGGAACTCCTCAAAAACTGTTGTTTTCCACAAATCTGTGTATTCCACACACTGAGCCCAACCTTTGATCCTTTAACTCTTACAATTTGAACTATGAAAAAGGTTTACTGCATTCAATCAAAGAAAGAGTTAAGTATCAGACTGACAAGTTTTCTAAAAGCCCAGCAGAAGTTTTTTGGTTTTTTTTTAAAGACTTTCCTACAACAACTCAGCCATAATTTGGACCTGGAGCTCCATACCTTTGGAAGCAGGGCTGCAGAACAAGTCCAACCAACAGGTACCTATGCAATTTTTCTTAAAACAGTTTAAACGTTTTCACGTAGAAGTCTGTCCAGCCTTCACCCCCACCCCCCATAAAGATAACAAAAAAGCAACAGGGCAGGATGCTCACAGGGCAGAATTTGCTGAAACCAGAGAAGTGGAAGCCTTGTAACAGCAGGTTGCAGAGAGTCTGGTCAAGGTGTTAGGTAAGCAAAGGTAACACCACTGACGGGGTAACAGTGTATGGACACGACACAGATAGCACCGACTGCCACGCTCCCTGAGCTTCATGCTGCGCGTGGGAGGTTCAGGAGTACACAGCAAACCTCAGTCTAAAGCAGCTGCTGGGGAAAACACCCATTTCCCTACTTGTCCTCAGAAGAACTCAATGGCTTTTTCCCTGTCACTTCTCCAGTGTTTCTGCAGCTGTTTCTGAAGTGTAACAGCAAAGGAGAAGGTGAAGCACCACACACTACTGTGTCCAGCTGACAAAAGCACTTTCAACTGCAAAATGGAACACAACACCTGTATCCCAACAGGCCCAGCTGTGTGCTCCCACCTCTGCAAGGCAGCTCTATTTTACACCCATAACTAATTTAATTTCTGGACTTCCTAAATCCCAGCAAAGAAGCCAATAAATGGCACCAGGAGAAGCAAAGAACCCTCAGCTTCTAACACAAAGTATCATTAACGCTATAATTAAGTCAGAATTCAGAATTCCAATCCAGAATTCCAGTGCCTTTTGAAAACTTATCTCACAAATCACACTTGGTGTGGATTAAAATTAACATCCTGAAGATGGGGCAAAATATTTTGACATAAGGTCAAAAATTGCACATGTTCGAAACAGTTTCTAAGAATTCCTGCTCATGTCCCAAAAAGGAGACTGGCAAGCATCTTCTCTCTTACAGAAGACATTAGTAAATTCTCAGGCTAAAAAAAAATTAAGTTAGTTAAGAAGGTCTCAGTTCAGGTAAAGTCTACTTTTTACATTTGTTGTGAGGGGAGAAAAAACAACAAAAAAACCCAATTACTTCCCCCCCCACCCCCAATACGAAACAAACAAACAAACCAAAACCAAAGACGTGCTTCAGCAATAATCCACAAATTTAGTTCATATACGTACAGCACAATTCACTGGGACACAATATCCATTTTTATGGGTAATCACCTTGGTTATACTTATTTCAACATCACCTGCGTGGAGTTCAAATTTCTAATGAACGTGCCAAGGGTGATGAACAGAATTTTTACGGCACCTAAACTAAAATATTCCAAGTTTTCAATAACCCACGATGTTTTCAGACCAGTCTGGAGCACTGAGAGGAGTAAGCAACTTGATTCTACATGCTGAACACACTGACAGTCAAATATTTATCTCTGCACTCGGCTCCTTGCCCCACTCTAATGCCTCACTCTAGTGGCACAAAGTGAACTCAAGTCTGTACTCCACCATGGAAACACCATCATTTCATGCCTGGGATAACCCAGTCTTCCGAGTTAGTTCACTGCTGGCATATTTCAGTATCTAAATGACTTGGTACAGGAGCACCTACACCTTAATCAAGCTTCTTGGTCGGAAGACATCACCAAGCACCGTCTGACTATTCCACTTCCAGTCTTGGACATTTGCTGGGCTCTCAGACAATCACTTTTGTGCTTACTGGTATTTGGAACAGACCTGCTCTTTATCTTGATTTTCTTCTGTCCATACCTCAACTCTCTCTTAGCTTGAATGAAGAGAGGACACCCTCAGAGCAGCTACCTCCTCCCCCATGCCCACTGGCCTCACCAGAGTGACATGCCCTTGCCTTTCTCCCTTCATGTGGCCATCACACGTCCCACAAATGCTGTCTTGCTGTGGGCACAGCTCTGGTCTTATGCACTGATTCCTGTCTCCTGCAACTTCAATGGCAGACAGATAAAAACTGCTCCACATTACACAGCAAAGAGGCAAGATGAGGGACGGAATAAAAAAATACTTTACAAGAAATGTATGAGACATCTCAGCTTTTTCCAGCTGGTTTCAAGCCAGCTCTACGGGCTTGTTCCACATCAGTTCCTCCTCTGCCCCCAGTTTCTCTGTAGTAGCCTCAGTTATTACAAACCATGTTTGTGCCACACAGGATTACAATCACTCCAGAGCACTTGAGATGCAGAACATGCCTCGGACTGGAACAGTGCAAGTTATGCTCTGAATTCCAACACAAACTCTGGGCTGCTGCTGTGCAAGAGGGCTCCACGGGCGCAGTCTGAGAACCGGCGCGCACCTGCGGTCTCGGTGGTTTTTAGTTCACAGTGTGCCAGGCAGCCTAAGCCAGGTCAGCCCCCAGCCCCTGCTCGGTCACAAGTGGGACACAGCCTGATTTTCCTGGGATGCTGGCACTCCACTGTTACTTTTTTCAGTACTGAGTCTCTGTGAAAAGCTTACAGCTTGCTTTCTGATGTTTTAATTTCGACAGCTGCATTTCCAACTGACTCAACCCACAAGGTAGCTTCCAGGAATGCATTTTATCAAGTGCCTCAAGATTCCTGAAGTTCTTTGCGAAGCTCTGTGACTCGACACAATCATTGGAATAGTTCTTACTTTGTAAAAAGCCTGCTATTAAAAACAAGGTGGTTTTCCTCCTTAGATCTTTACCACACCACTTAACAGATGCAATGTTTCCATACAAGCCTTACATAACTAACCCTAAAAAATACTTCTTTTTATGAGGCTCACAGCAAGCAAAAAACTTGCCTGACATCTGAAGCTCAAGAGCAAACCTTTCGCTAGTTCTCAATTCCAGCAGGATCATAAAGGAGCCCAGAGGAAAAAATTAAGTATTATTTACTACTTAGCCATTGTTTTCAATTAATTAAGCACAGAGATGCACATTAAATCAAGCTTGCACAATCAAGGTGAAGCTTTGTTTCTGCAGCTGGTGCTGGAAACACAGCTCTGTGATGGAACTAAACTCAAGGCATCTGTGAAACGAGAATTTACATCTGTAGGAATACTCTAGAAGCTTCTCTTTAAGCAGTACACAGACTTACTGACCAAATACTTAGTGGCTACTTAAATGTTCTGTGTTACACGGAGTCCATTTCAGCTCCACATTAAACTGTGATTTGTAGACTCACTGCAGGCTAGCACTGAAGTTCTACACTCAGGCCTGAGTCTGTTCTTGCATTAAAAAAACACCCTGTAATCAGGCACTTGACAGAAAGTGAATTCAGACTTCCTTCCCAACTGCTTGTGTGCACGCACTACTAACAAGTGGGGCTGAGCAGAACCAAAACATTCCCTGGAATTCCCACTGGTAATAGCTGGCTGCCCAAAAAGGCCCACACAGGCATTCAGCTATGTGGCAGATGACCTGGAATCACACCTTCTCAGGATGTGACATGCAGCTAAACACAGGTCCCAAACATCCTAACTCCAGGTTCAACTTGTATTTAAACACAACTCAAGTGCATTGCACAGATTCTTTCTAAGTTACCAACAACTGCAATCATCCCAGCTTTTAAATTCATCTTGTCCTGCACCCCAGCAGTTCCATGAGAGAAACTGTTACTGTCAGTGCATGCTGTATGTCATTTTATCTACTTTTTCATGCATACATGGTATTTTCATCCACTTCCAATCTTGATGTCTGTGCTTCAATTCTAACACAACATTTCCAGCAAAAAAGTTTGTCACCTTAAATGAAGCTTCGCCTGGACACAAGGGCACTGATCAGGTGTCTCTCTCACCTTCAAATGTGGCATTTCAAGTGCTTTAAAAAATCACCACCCAGTAGTTTAAATCAATTACCACACCTTCCACTGACTGTACTACTACTGTGCTCCAAGCTCTGGCAGTACACACAGGGCCAGCTCTGGGCTAACACCTTCTTGGAGACCTGCCTTCCTCTGGCACACATGCCTCATGCAAACAGCTTCGCAAAGCAGACTTGTTCAGATGGACAGCACTTGTGAAAGTGACATCGGCTTAACCAAGAGCATCTTGGTACTTTTTCATCAAGTGACCTTTCTTCAAGACTGTGTCCTAGCAGTTCGTCTGTGTTCAGCTGAGGGGTATTTCAGTGACTGCTTTAGCACGGAAAGGGTTTGGATGAAGCACAGCTGAGTGAGGTGTAAACCAAAACAACAGTAACAACTCGCATTTCAAACCTGCTTCATTCCCCTGTTTTACTGCTTAAGGCCTTAGGGCATTCGTGTCACTGGGCAGAGAATTCTCCAAAGCCATGACAAGAATTTGGTAAGGCGAAATGTGCTTTCTGCTGGCAGCCATTTTTATGAGGAGATGTTTCAGAAAGTCATAGGATTATCGCCTTTTTTTTTCCCAAGCAGAAACATAAACTTCCAATAAACAGACTACATAAGGCCAAGTGGAGCAGCTCTTATTCTGAAGATAAACCTGCAGGTCCCTCACATTTTACAGGCTAGTTGTGGTGCTACAGCTGCTCAGCCTACTGCAAGTCAGCTCTTAGCTAGTCCAAACCACTACCCAGCACCATCGTGGTGCTACTCCTGAGCTACAATCAGGCCAAAACAGAACTGCCACATCAACTCTAATACATCCCTCCCCACACTATGACAAGTTAGAAATGCCACTCCACCATACCAACCTGACCAAGAAGCACGGCTCAGCTCACCCTGCGAACTGAAAAGTTAAAAGCTAGTTTTCCCAACTCCTCAAGGCAGGGAGCAGAAGACGAGTGGTGCTTGCCGTAGAGCTCGTGGGAATACACAGACACACACACACACACATATATAAAAAGAAGTGGACATACCCTCGACTGGTCAAGCAAATATTATACCTGCTCATAACAATGTAAACCCACCTGCCATGATGTCATCCAGCGTGTCATTGAGCGTCTGAGCAGGGCTGGCTACCATTAACCCTTGCTGTGTTTCTGTCAGTATTCCTTGCCCCAGCCCTGCTAGTTGTGCTTGGCCCAGCACTGGCTGTCCAACTATAACACCTTGCAGTTCTGTAAGATTTGCGATGGACCCTGGAGGTATGGAACCTGCTGCCAGAGGCAAAGCTTGTGGCATGGCCAGAGGCTGAACTGGTGCAAAACCCGTCTGCGCAGCAGCTTGCTGAGGGTCATCTTTGAGCAAGATGGGGTCCACTTGCTGCAATCGTGCATAGTCTCCCTCTGAGAGTTGCTCTCCTACCCCAACGGGAGTCAGTAGTCCCAGATGCTGGCAAGACTGCTGCTGCTGCTGCTGCTGGAGCTGAATTCTTTGCGCTTTGACCTCTAGATATTGCTTTTTTAGCTGCTGCTGAGTTTTCAGCTGTAACTCTCGCTCCACTTTCTGCAGTTCCTCCAAAATCTTTTGTTTCTTCTGGATTTGCTCCTCTCTCGTTTTGTTCAGCTCCTCAATCTTCTCTTTGGTGAGCTGGTCGGCGTGCGCCAATTCCAGGGACTGCAGCTGAGCGTTCTTCTCTATGGCTTCTTTTATCCTCTGCTCCAGCTCTGTCAACTTGCCCTGAGCCTCTTCTACAATGCTCTCTGGAGACTGATTGGTGATGTAACCCTGTACATCCTGGTTGTTTGTTGGCAAATGACTGCTGGACTTTTGTTTAGAAGCAGCTGTGTGAAAAAGAAACCCCCTCAGAACCAATGGAAGTGCATACGAACGGCATCCTCATTACAGAGCTACTGCTGGGCCGCTGCGTGGCCGGCTACGCACGGGGCACGGCGCCCGCGGGAGGCGAGCGTGTCCCGAAGGCCCTCCGAGGACACCTGCCAGCTGGCACCCAGCAGGCAGACTGCCAATTAACAGGCCACACTAGTGCACATGCATCCCACATAGCCCTGTGCTACGGTGACAGGTCTGCTCCAGCAATCGGTACGCTTTTGCCAAAGGAAGCGATTGTCTCGAGCCGCTGCTACCGAGTGCTGCTACACGGAAACTGGGAACAAAAAGCAAGGATATGCTGTCTCTGTGCTTGGTGTTCTGCGTCTGGTATGGTGTTGGGACATGAACGTAGGCTTACAGCCCTGAAAGCGCAGCCCAAGGGACACAAAAACATCTCTAGGACTGGGACTAGGCCGCCGGTTTTGCAACCGACTCGGTACGCTTTAAGAAGTGCTGGGCTTTCTACAACTAGGCATCCTTTCGCTCCAGGTATCCAGCTTTGCTCAGGTGACAAAGAGTGCCAGAACCCAGGACTGCCATTTAGATCTAGCAGGACCTAACAGGGTGTCTTTAGCCACTAGGTTTTATCCATAGCAGACACGATTTGGCCTGTGTCAAAGCTCAGCTCTCTGTCCAGGCAAGGCAAGTATTTCAGCCTTCCTGCAAGAACAAGCGATGGACTAATCCAACTGGTCTTTTATGCAGAAGTCCCCAGTAACACAGCTGACATGCTCTGCCATACCAGGTGGAGAAGCAACAATCGGTTAATTTTGAAGGGCGAAAGGCAAATCAAAACTCAGGATCTGAGGCAGTGGAGGTGCCCAGTTTCTTCCAGCCATCCTCGCTGTATCTCCAGAACAATACAAGTGTACACACAGGATTAATTTTAGGACATGCACGCCTGTATTTGCTACTGCTGATGCTTGATAAAAATTGGTTTTTGACGAGAATTCTTAAGTACAGAAAGCATTAAGTGTCAAAATGGCGAGAGCAAAATAGATGCAAATTTAGTCCTAGGAGGACCTGAGCCACATCAGACTAAAGATTTTACTGCACAAGAAATTCCGCCTTCAATCCAATTAGTCAAACCCACTCCCAGACTACTACCCTAAGCAAACACAAGTTATCAAATCAACTATGATATGGAGATTAACATGGGTTTTGCAACTTCCATTATCCAATTTCTATAGACTTCTGGGTAACATTTTGCATGAGTTCAGTGTGTCAGACTAGAGATTTTAGCATATTTACTTAGGCAGATTTCTTGACGTTTTATGATTACAGGGTTAGATGACTGATACTTGGTGGATAAGCAAATCCTTAAAAAAATAATTAAAAAAAAATCAAGATTGCAGTTTCCTTGACTGAATCCATAAACACTCTTCATAGGAGCTACTCTGCTACAAGTGCAAGCCTCTATCTTCTACCTAGGAAGGATATTTAGACAATAAGCTGCAGAACTAGGACTGACCTTTGTTTCTGATGGGAAGGGTTGTGGCGACATTAGCAGGGGGTTTGTCAGGCTCCTGGGGTGGGACGACCATGGGCAGCGCCTGCACTGGTACTCGAGGAGCCTAAAACGTCGGATACTAACAGATTACTCTTCTCATACTCTGTGCTAGTTACAATTCAACAGAAGGTCAACAAAATCTCTTAGGAAAATAGACTTTAATGGTGACTAAGAACATTCAATACGGTTTTTAATATGCTGAATTCGGTGATTAACACCTGGAGATCATGTGATCTCCACCTACTTGGCATTTTTAACCTAAAAAATTATTTGCTGAACCATACTCAGCGTGGTACAGTGCTGTACTGTAGTACAGCAAATAAAAGCCACAATGGGCTATAAATTCAATTCTGTAGAGTTTCATTTAAGCAGATCTTTGCACTTGCTGGTTTTGTCCACTCTCAGTGGTTTTTTCCAGCAATACTTAGAGAACAGTAAGAATGATGAGAGCACTACATCATAACGTTCAAAAGTGTTGCCCATTTCCATTAGAGCTCCAAGCAATTCTGAGTGTGCTCACCCACAGTTTATGATAGGACATGACTGACTTTTCTCTCACCTTTAAACTCTCGCCTAAGTAAGTGCAAAAAAGCCCTGCAGACCACGAGCCCCGAACTCTTACCCTGTTGAGGTCATGGGATGGTGGGGTCAGCTGAGTGGCATCAGGTGGAGGAGCAGAAAGCAAGTTGTTTGGGTAATCTAGAAGGTAACAAACCACGCTGGTGTGACCGCCTTTGGCTGCCTCGATCAGCATGGTCGATCCATCCTGCCAGGGAAAGAGCACACAGTTAGAAATGAGCATCATGGAAATAACACTGCAACCCTTTGGGAGACACAACACACTACCTATGTGACTGCTTTCTGCTCTAGTGAATACTCCATCTCCACAAGTCCACATCTAAACTTAAAGACTTGATGAAGTACTTTCCAAAACAAATTAAATTAATAGTACTTCAAAATTCTTTCCTCTTCCACAATCAGCGCTTGACAACTGGAAGGCAGCCTTGATACTCATGATGGTCGAGAGACCTGCACTAACTCCAACAACACGTACATGAGCAGAACATCTGCTTGTGCAAAACTCCATTTAAATCATCACAGGCTGGGTGAGTTGTAGAGAACACAGAAGGAGAAACTCCAGCTGGGTATCCTTAGTTTTAGAGGAAAATGAGGCAGCTGAGGGACAAACCTTGAGTCTGTGTGTGGGATCAGCACCGTGAGCGAGCAGTAACTCCACCACTGCCAAGTGACCTCCGGCACAGGCCAGCGACAGCACTGTGTGATCGTTGTTCGCTGTGGTCCTGTTCACATTTGCTCCTGCACAAACACAAGGGCAAACATCAGCTGGTGCACCTCTCTCAAATGTAACACAATTATCTGCTCTGCAATCTACACAGGGAAAACTCCATCCTGCCAGAGGTCCTACTCCATGCAAGGCAGGGACAAGAAAAACTCTTGAGAATCAGCCCAAGAGAGGGAAAATGGAAATTCCCAGTTTGTACTGAAACGTCAAGCAAGCTATAGTCAAAAAGTAGAAACCAATAGGCACTCATAGCTCAGTTGCCAAAGACAGTGCTCCAAAGCTACACCATGGGCCATGGAGACCCCAGGGATCCCTACTACTGCTGCTTCTACTAGGAAGTACAGACTGAAATACACTATTTTTACAACTACATGCAGTTCCACTAATCTCAGCAGAAACCACAGGTAATCATTACACACCTAGTTGGAGAATCAATTGCCAACTTGAGCTAGGATATTTAAAGCAAATCCAAGGAAGTTACACTAGCTCTGACATGTTCTTAACTTGAAGTATTTCTAATGTCAGGAAAACCCAAACCATTCCACACTCTTACCTTTGCTAATCAAGAACTGAACAGTGCAAACATGACCTGCCCTGGCAGCTTTCATGAGAGGGGTTCTTCCACCTTCTGATTCATGCTCCTAGAGCAGATAAAGAAAGGCTTCAAAATCCAAAGTGGCATGTGAAAGAAAGCAAGCCAGCCTCCCGGGTTTTTGAAGGAAAAGGTGCTAGACATGGAACATCCTTCTCTAGTGTTTCACGAGCTTAGCCATAAATACTCAGCTAAAGTTTGAACTAAGGGTATTGTGAATGCAGGTGAACCATTCACCACCTGTCTCTGCACAGGTTTGACTCCTGGACAGAAAGCATTCAAGGCACACAAGGGGGATTTGAGTTAAACAGGACATCTTATGACACATGCTTAACATCACTTTTTTGATAACACACTGGTGGTAAAAGACTACTGAAAAGTAAAAACCATTTCACCTCCATCATCTTAATTCCATTACAGCCCACCAAACAGACTGTCAGCTATCTGATGCATAAGGAATAGAACAGATTTGCAGGTATAAGGACTAACCTACAATCAGCTTAACAATTTGAAGCTGAATACCATGTCAAAATAATGAAATCCCTTTTTTTCCTGTCCAGGAAACCTTGAATGGCTTGGAAATGCTTTAGACATCAATCACCAGAGGACTGTAACTGACCTCTGCACTTTAGGGTAATCTAACAGCCCAAAATACATTAAAGAACATGTAAATTTTCAGCAATGAACACAGAAACAGAAAGAATATCAGATGCTGATTATTTAATATCCTACTTAGATTTTTTAAGGAAGGTAAATGACTTACCAGATCTGCACCCGCCTGAAGTAAGACATCTGCTACATCAGTGTGGCCATTCTCACAGGCGTACGTCAGCGCCGTGTCACCTGTTGCTGTTGTTGCGTGCACATTAGCCCCTGAAACAGAAGGGCAAAACCTTGTAAGCTTTATCATGGGCATTACAGAAAACATCCAAGCCTCCACACTCTTGACAGGATCAAACAGCAAATGAAACTTTCCCCTTCCAATCCAGCATCTATTAAACTGATAACCTGATGGGACTCTACGAGGAATAAAAACAAACTGCAAGTTAGCTCCAAACAAGTTTACATGAACTCAATCTTCAAAAGTTCAATTAGAGACCAACCAGTAAATTATTTTGGGCTTCAAAGACCTTCACTTCAAGAAGCTGCCAAAGAAAATGTAATTAATATCAGACAAAGCATTTTTCTCTTAGATGAAGCCTTTACAAAAGTGTTAACAAAATGATCCATACCTGCAGCTAATAAGTATTTAACCAGCTCCAAATGCCCCTCCTGAGCAGCCTCCATCAAAGGTGTGGAACAGCCGAGTTCGATGTCAGCTCCTGCTTTAATGAGAAAATCGGCCACCTCCAAAAACCCTCCGCAGCAAGCCAGAGTTAATGCGGTTTCTTGCGTCTCCTCTGTCTGAGCGTTGATGTTCGCTCCTTCAAACAACACAAAACACCGGTTACACGAGGCAGGATCAGCACACAAACCACCTCCATATGCACAAGGCATCTTATAACCAAAGGAAACAAAAATCCCAGCGGCTCGGAGCTTCTTCCCCAGCACACGCAGCTGTCAGCCGAGCCGCAGCCCGCGCAAGGCCCCGCAGCAGTTACCTTGCCCAAGCAGCAGTGCCACCATCTCCTCGTGGCCTTCCCGAGCTGCCTCCATCAGTGGCGTGTATCCCTCATCGTTGACCTCTTCCAAGTTAGCCCCACGCTCAATCAGCAGAGCTGCCAGCTCCACGTGCCCGCCACAGGCTGCCAGAGTCAGCGGGGACTCGAAGGAGTCGGCAGGCATGTTCACCTGAGCTCCGCTGTCCAGAAGTAACCTTGCCACTTCCACATGACCATCCTGGAAATCCAAAAAAAAACCAAACCAAGATCAGAAGACTGACCAAATGGAAAAACTGCTTTTCTCCACAGCTTCACAGCTTTGTCACAGACTCAAATTCCCGCAAAATACACAAAATGCAATGAGGGAGTAAAATTAGTTCAAAAATACAATGGAACTTGCTGAACAGTTTTTCTGAATATTTCCCAGAATATATGGATGAAGATCTCCTATATTGAACAGGCACCTGTAGAAACATTGAGCATGTTTTACTAAATATGTGCTGTGAACCTCCTATCAGATCTCTCTGCCAATGGTGTAAGCAACAAGCCAGACAACTTTGTATCAGACTCCAGTTCACATGTTTGGGATCAACTTACTTGGGGCTCGGGGAACTCCAAAATAAAGCCCAGAAAGTCAAGAGGGAGCTCACCACTACTTTAGAAGCTTGTCTCCTCCAGAAGAACAAGAGTGAGATTCTTTTGCTTCCTCCCTTTCTTAAGAAGCAGCCATGCACACTGACCTGGCTTGCCTCACGGCCCCTGCAAAACTATTTCACTGCTCAATTTAACAGCAGTCAAGATTTACTTTCTCCTTCCAAGTGAAAAGCCTAAATGAGACCACTTGTCAGAGGTTCCTTACACATCCCAGGAGCCACCCACCCGAGCAACAGCTTTCCCTTGGCAGGGTTCTGGAAGGATTTTCCAGACACCATGATCATGCTCCACTGTGATCAAACCCCTTCTACCAAAATGCAGCTCCTAAATTTGCTTTCTTCCTCGAAAAATACTTCAGCATAGGATCTCTGTCACATTTTCAGTATTCCATAAAGTCAGGAACTATCTGAAGTGGCTTTTCAGCTCCATGTTTACACTGGAGGCCTGACAGTGACACATCCAATTGCCATTCCATGCTGCTTTGTTCAGACAGAAGCAGAGCCTGCCTGGGTCGCTCCGCTCCAACAACAGCAAGAACTCTCCAAGCTGATTTTCCCCATGAGGAGATGGCCACCATTCCAACTTGGAGGAACCAAAATCTGACAAACACAATGCCAGAGGGCTTCAGCAAATAAGCAGCCACTCACCAGGAACACAAGGCATTCCCAAGGTTGCCACTGAACGAGGTAAGTACACCTTGATCTCAGATTAATTCCTAAGAGGCAACAAATCTCATCCACAGCCATCCTTGCCAAGCTGGAAACCCCAAGTCCAAAAAGCTCTTTTCCAGACAAAATACCAAACTGCATCTGACGTTTTTCCGCTTCATTTTCTCAAGTGTTTCATACCTTATTCTGATATCCAGGGAGCAGAGCACGGCTTCCTCTCGGAAAAATATCTAGGACATTAACTAGGACATATTCACCTTTTACACGAAATGACAGTACTATTTTAGGGAAAAACTCCAAGCCTCCATAAAGAATCTTTCCTCAGGGAAATGCAGAGACAGTGCCTCATCCATCAGGCTCTGGCAAGACAGCTACCTGCTCACCCCTGCTCCACGCTGAGGATGGCACGACGCAGCACCGAGGCTTGCTTCAAAGCTTCCTATGTGGGCCAAGCAGCCTGCAGGAAACTGCTGGAGCTGCACCACACAAGGGAACTGCATCCATGTTTTAATAAACCCTGCAGCGGGGTGGGGCTGCTGAGCTCTCCTACAACAGCCAGGAAAAGCCTTCCAGCTGCTAAGGGATCAGGAAAAGTCACCTGAGCAACCTTCACGAGAGCACCAGCTGCATTTTAAAGCTGAAGCTCTCTGGGCAGCAGTCCTTCAGCGAGAGGAAACACCAACTAGATCACCCTGCTTTTTGCTCCCACAAGCCAAGTGCCACGGTCCAACACCTCATGTGCATCAAGTCAGTATTAACTGCTGTCTTAAAAAACTGTCAGGCACAAGTGTTCCTGAATCCACAAGGCTGCAGAAGGGTTTAAACCTGCACTGGCTATGCCACAGACAGACAATTCTGTGAGGACACGTTCAAGCTCAAAGCTGTTCCAGAGAAGGAAGTTTTCCTGTGCCACTGAAGAGCAGTAACTGTTTCTGCACAAAGAACATGCTGAGATGGAAGTCCTTGCTCTGCTTCACTTCACACTGCAAGGTTTTTAAATACTGCTAGAGAAAGCTGCTCCTCCTCTCATCAACAGAGCTGAAGGTATGAGACTCTCAACTATCTGCCAGCTCTGAGCACCAGCATGGAACTGCCTCCCTAGAACAGCTTCCTGCAGAAATAAGGGAGAAGAATTTTTTCCTACTGCTCAGTAATTTTTAACAAAAAATTAGGTCTTAACATCTCTGTGGGTCTGATGGAATTTTTTTAGTCTATTAGAAGAGTTAAAAGGGCAGAGGAGAATGACAAGGAAAGGAAGGCTTGATCCATAGCTCCACCACAAAAACATCCTGATGAGAAGGCAACTGCAACATCAAACAAGGTCATTTTACCATCGACTCCCAGGAACTGGCTGCAAGGCCATGGCCAAGGATATTCATGTGGCTGCTCTAGTAAGATTTCAGGGTGAGATAAAGGACAGCTAGAGTTCTGTTTACCTACGTGACTTTCGTTGGAACAACTTTCAAGAAGTAGAATGGTTTCTGTTAATCATTCCCCCATCTGAAACCATTAACTTCAACAGACACAACTGGATGATTTTAGAACCATTACACAGTTGTTTCAGGGAAGGGCAGACTAAACAGGGATTTACTACCCTCCTCTACAGCCATGGGTTCACAGTGTGACATTACACAAGGCTAATGCCATGAAAATCCCAACACATGAGGAATCTATTTGGAGAGAAGGATAAAAAGAAAATTTAAGAAATGAATTCTCAGTTTAACAATCAAGTTAACTTCCCATCAAGCAGACAAGAGAACCAAGACATCACAGTTAGATTCTGTGCCAGAAGGACACTCAAAGGAATCACTTTCTCCATCTTCAGAAAGAAGATAGAGCCCATAGACCTCACTGCTCAAGTCTTACATCTCTTACCATGCAAGCCTCCATGAGAGCAGTGTGCATCTCATCTGTCTTGTGCTCCTGGTCTGCACCGGCTTCCAGCAGAAACCTCACCATTTCCAGATGGCCTGTGTGGAGAAAACAGTTCACAGAGGGAAACTGCTTGAGAAAGTGCATTTCAACACTCATAGTGTTCTAAAGTACATTATGAAGGTCATGGATGTCCATGTTGCAACATAAAAAAATCCACTCCGGAACTGTGTGTGTTTGTATCTCTGCTGTCTATGTGCACAGCAGCTTATCAGTGTAGTTGGTCAAAAATACAAATGAACGACTAAGACCAGCTTCTACACAGGTGCCACACAAGTACCTCTGCTACCAACATCAACTGCTTCATGATGGCAAGGGCCTAATAAAACATGTGCTAAGTGACTATAACAGCAGCTGCTGGGCTGTAGGAACATATTTTGCTTCTTAATTAAACATCTTCATCCCTTTCTGGGGTGCTACAATTCTGCTACCTAATGCTCTAAGAGAGGAAACAAAGGCCTGCTGTCCACAGCACTGACACCGAAAAGGCAGTGTCATAAACCTTGCATGATTTGCAAGTGCCAAGTCCTCTAAAATGAAATATTTTCTGTATTTAAGCAGAGGTACCGGGCACAAAACAGCTGTAATAAAGCAAGTTTAGCTTACTTATTCTGTAATATAGCACATAGGTTCCTTGTCTCTTCACTTGTTTAACAGAGCATCTTCTAAATAATCATACCTCAAACCGAAGTTTTGGATCTGGATACTCAGACTGCGCACACAGATGATTTTGCACAGGGCACAGGCATGCTGTGCAGTATCACAGCCAGGAGGAGAGCAGCACAGGGTGTGCTCACAGCTCTCAATGCCCTGGCGGTGGGCAGCACGGCTGAGGGACTCCCCGCTGGCCCTGCCCCCTGTGCACCCGACGCGGTGCGGTACCTTTGTAGCAGGCCAGCGTCAGCGCGCTCTCCTTGAACTCGTTGGAGTGCGTGTTGATGCCCGCCCCGTTCTCCAGCAGCACCCTGGCCACCTCCACGTGCCCGGCGCTGCCTGCCTCCATCAGCGGCGTGTGGCCGTTCTCGTTGTGGTCCTCGATGCTGGCGCCCGACTCCAACAGCACCTTCACCACATCCACGTAGCCCCCGGCGCAGGCGTACGTCAGGGCTGTGTTGCCTGAAGGCAGAGAGAACAAGGCTTGGGAACAGAACCTGATGGCCTTCCTTCACCCAGAGCTTCACCTGATGCTCCAGGCCATCCCTTTTACCTGGATACCTGACGGAACAGGGCTTTTCAGGCTACAGATGAAGAGCTACAGGGAGGGGGAAATCAGTAATGGCACCAAGCAGCTCGGTGCTGACAGACTGAGGACCTCCTTGTGCCTGTACTGGCGCACCTCTCTTGCCATTTCTAGCCCAGCCTCTCTCACAAAGCCCAGTCCATTTTCCTGTTAATCAGCAGGAGCACACGATGCTCTAAGAATGAAAGCTCTAAACCAGGAGCAGAATGAACTGCCGCTTCTAAATCGAGTCTTAAGCACCTGCAAGGGGCTAGATCCAAAATGTTCCTAGTCATTACAAGGAAAGGAAGACAACTTCTGTGGAAAAAAATACAACAACACGGATCTGCACACAACAGTCAAAGAATCTGCCTCTGTGAAGGACATCTTGAAAAAAGTTAAAGGTCAAGGCCATATTGCCACTGAGAAAACTTCACTGAAAAAAAAAAATTAAAAAATAAATAAGGGGGCCTCTGGTATCCCCCTCTCCCCCTCACTCAGGGTCAGCTCAACATTCATCAGTTACTGCTGACTACACACCAGATCTCCACTTGCAGGCTACAAAAACTTAGAAGATTTCCCATTCTGGTCACTTCAACACAAATTGCTAGCAAATGACCATAGAAAGAGTGGAAGGGGAGGCCCTCTTCTCACTTTTCTCCTTGTGTTTCCTGACCTGCCACCAAATAACTTCTCCACCTACATGCAAATTTACCAAACTGTGCTTAAAATGTGACAACAAATCCTAGGTAGTGAAACACCTTCCAGTTACTAACTGACCTTATCCACCTTTCTATGTCTCCATAATACTTGACCCACATCCAACAATATTTCAGAGTTGCACTTAGAAAAGAGAGTTTACATGGCAAAACCACAAGTAAGCATTCTGCCTTGCTGGGCTGAGAGCCGCTGCTCCCCAGTTCCCACACCAAGTTCCCCGCAGAGAGCAAATGGCAGCTCTGCAGTGGTTCCCAAGAGCCCCTTTACCTGTGGATGACTGTGCGTTCACATCAGCACCGTGAGCTAGCAGCAGCTTGACAATTTTGACGTGCCCGCCGTTGGCAGCAGCCATTAGAGGTGTGATGTCTCCCTTGATTCCCCGGTCCTCCACATTGGCATGCATTGCCAGGAGAACCTGCCGAGAGACACTGATCAACAAGGCCGAGTGACAAACCCTGCCCCTGCACTACAAACCCCCACCCTCACCCCGGAGCTGGGTGAGCAATCCTCACAGAAAACAGGCACCCAGAATGCATGAGCAGCATTTAGTGCCTGAGACTCGTCTGCCAGTGAACTGCCATTTCTCACTACCTCAACCACCCCCTTCCAGGTGCACAAAATGCTAATAGATTGATCTAACATCTCTTTATGTACAACACACACATGGTACAAACAGCCAGGAAACCAACCTGTGCAAGCTCATAATATCCTGCTGAGCAGGCCAAGCAAAGGAGGCTTTCCCCTTCCTCTGTGTGCTCGTTGACACTGCGGCCTTCAATGAGCAGCTTCCGCACAGCATTCACGTCTCCTTCGGAACAAGCCTCGGCCAAGCTGCGGCTAACAAGGGGAAAGCATTCAGAGTGGAAAGGGACTCTGCCTCAGCTCCAGTGTGCCATGAGGACACAGTCAGCAAAAAAGGAAACACCAGCTAAAAACGTGCCAACCGCTAATTAAACAAGTGCCACTTTTACACTTGAGATTTCCCAGCTAACTTGGCTGAAAATTAAGTCGTGTCCATATCCACTCCTGCTATTAATTTTTAACAGAAGTTTACAAGAGAAAGAGATGCAGGATATCCCAGGACCAGAGGACATGGAAATCACCTGTCAATCTTGAGAAAACTTTATTTGTTCAGCACTGTAACTATTAATTCAACTAAAACAAATCACCCACATCAGTCTTCTCCTGTAGCAAACTTAACCACTTCCATTCTCTCCTGTGCTGAAAATACCAGGGCCTTGTAACCAGACATAATTTTAGTACATAGAGAATCAATTCTGAAATATGCCTCCTCACTACATGTTGACCTTTTCTTTTGATTTCCAAGAACCCCTGTTTTTAAAACTACTTTGGCAACTACCACCATTCCCAAGAAAAGAGGTGCAGAGGAGAAGAGGGGATGCAGACAGAACCGAAGCAGACATAACCCAAAATTATACTGCTTTTCATGCTGTTCTTACAGCAAGAAATGTTTCTTTGGAGTTATTCCGTATAGAAGGAACAAACTCCTGACTAGCACAGCACCACTTGGTTGTCCCTACTAACACTGCTTCCACTGCACTGAAGCCTTATGGCAGCCTGGAAGGAAACCTCCTTCTTCTTTCCCTCCTGAATACCCCAGTGGACAAAACTGCCCATCTAAAGCAACCAAGTCCAGTCCAAGAGCAGCAACTCCCTGGCTGAGGTAACACTGACCACTACGGAACTCCAGTCACTCAAGGGTGTTCCCCTTCCTCAATTAAAAAGGCACTCTGAAATTCCCTAAAAGATTTTTTTAATCTCAAATCTTGTTTCATGCTATCACTGAATGACCAATGTGAGGATTTGCAACTCTCTGGAACTTTTCTAAGGCCCATACCATTGAAGAGCTTGGAAATGTTTCTACAGACGGTCACGATACACTCCTTGGAGTGTCATTCCGTAATTCTAAGCAGCACGAATTGCTTCACTCTCTACTGCAAGACCTGCCAGTCCACAAATATTTAAGCAGGAGCAGCAAAGGTGATAACTTGGCACCAATTCCACTTGAGTAAGAGTTTCATCATGCCCTCAGCACAAGTGCTAGAACAAGAAAAACCACTTCTAGAAGGAGCAAAGGGCCGAGAGGCTCCAGGACAAAAGCCGCCTTACTTGTCCGTCTGCCCTGCATTGGCCGTGCTCTCCGCTCTCATCCGGGTCAGCGCGGCGGCAGCTTCATCCAAGGCGCAGCTGACCGACGAGGTCAGCCTGCGGAGCACCTCGGGGTCTGCAAAGGCCTTCCCATCCGCCGTCGACAGCTTCCCTATTCCTGCCGTGCCGACCCGCGGCGCACGGGCACGCGCGCCAGCAAAGGAGAGAACACACAGGGTCAAAGTGAGCCCGGGAGGGCTGTCGGCAGGAATGTTCCAAGCACAATCAACTACAGCTTCCAGAACGATGCGTTTAGCTCTTCACAACACTCATCCAGAGCTGCACGTGACCGAAACCCTCCAATCCATAGAAGGAATCAGTTTTCAGCTACCGAATCTACGTAATATAGGCAACTATCAAAGCTTTTCATGCAGCACCTACTACAAAATAAAACCTATTCAGCCATTCAGGGCTTGACATAATGGCACATGCCAAAGTCAGGCATCAATTTTGACTCAGGCTTTCAGAACGCCAGCATTGGAGAAGTCTGATTGGAAACATCCTCACGTGAAATTCTGATTTTCCACACCTTGGAATACTCTAAAATGAACTTGTTTCTCTTCCGTGACACCCCTGCCAAATCCACCCCGCCGTGCATTTTGCAGCTGTATCATGCTCCTATGGATTAGCCTTACGCAAGCGATTCCAGGGTGGACTCCTGTAAGGGCTTCGGGGTTAAACCTGTACGGGACACGAGGACTTACCCGCAGCTTCAAGTAAAGCTTCTAATCTCGCCTGGGTTTCGGGATCTACTGTTCTCAGGTCAGCACCATCAGCAGTACTTGACAGCAGCAATTTAGAAGCTGTTTCCAACATTGGGTTTTCGAGATCATCCTGATCCAAGATGAATGATTCCACCTGAAAAGAAACAGACCTGGTTTAACAATGATATAACTGACCGAAATGGACTTCGATCAGAAAAAACCTGCAGCTGAAGTTATTATTTAAGCATTTTAAGTACTTCGTTGGCTTCTGCCATCTCACTTCAGGTCTGAAGTCTCCTAATCCAACATCCAAAAAAATGACAACATGGATAAGCAACACCTTCCACATAATATCAACGCCACTACAAAACTACTTGATGTCACAGCATCTTTCTCAAGATAACATTTTCTTAAACTTGTTCTATGGAATATGCAACTGTTTATCTGCCTGTTTTAGCAAACAGATGCTGAGCTGTCCGAATTCTTCTTCAGACCTTACTTTTCTGTGCCATCCACCTGTTTTTGCTGTGAAATAGGGAGAAATTAGGAACGAGATGAGTGTTTTAGAGAAGAAAGCCCTAATGCTCATTTGTGTTAACCTGCCTACTAGAGGACAAGTAGTGCAAAGATACTTCTCTCAGAGTTCCATGAGCTCACGCCACAGCCTGTGAAATAGTCACCCAAACAATTATCAAATTTAAAAGACAAGTTAAACATTCCCCTACAAAGCTCAACAGCTTCCAAAATTCCCAGTTTCAAAACCCAAACCCCAATCCAAAATCAGAATCAATTTAAATGCCAGTCTGCCCAACAGAGAAATCACATGTGCCACCCCTACAATTAAACAATTAAGAACTGTAGTCACCTCCGGATAAAAGCAGCCACTGTCTGTATCTGTTTCCTCGTGGAATATACCTCGTTGAAACAGAAAATTATTTTATTCTTAAGCTTCATTTGTGTCTCCAAACTTTCAAAGCAGTCCCATGAGCATCACAAGTTCAGATTCCTGCAGATAAATTCCCCAAGAACCCATCTATGTGGGCAGATAAGGCAGAAGAGCAAGCAGGTCATCTAAGGACTCCTGGAAGGTCCCTCCAGCCTCCTATCCATTCTCTTGTCACAAGCGGGGAGCTCACACAACTTTTGCCCTCTCTCTCCCACTCCACACTTCCAGGACACACTCAGCTTCAACCCAAATCCCTTGTTTGCTAAGGAAGGCAGGCTGAGCACTACTTCCCCATTTTCCTCATTTTATCCCTTCAACACCACCGTTGAGAAACAAAGCCTCTGGTCAGCTCTTGGCAATACACCAACACACATCTCAAGGACACCTCTAAAGTCTCCCTCTGCTCTTTTGCAGCCACTCTGCCCCTCCTCCTCCAAATCTGGGAACACCAAGCTCAAAGGGAGGACTTCCAGCCTCAGACCAATGTGGCTCTGATGCCAAGAGCAGGACAGCCCAGCAACACTGCCTGTCGCTCCTCAGCAGTGTTTTCTGCAGCCATTCTCACACAGGCTGCTCTCTCTGGTTTGGCCAACTGGTGAAGGCAGCTCCAAGTTTCCTCCCCAGTCCTCAGGAAGCCTGCCTTGCCAGGGTCCTCTGCCCACCACCGCTCTCTGCACCTACACTGGTATTTAAGGCCTGTTGTGGTTCATCCGAGGACTTGCCATTTGTCTTCTCGCAGAGGACAGGCGGCCTGCTGCGGCACGACAGAGGAGCCGCCGCGCTGCTCAGGAGCCAAGCGACAGCTTTCACCCCTGGAAAGGCAAACTCCGCAGCCGTGCAAGGATTCTTGGCTCACCCAACTCAGGCAAAATCCCAACTGCTCAGACTAACTGAAAAAAATCTCCTCCAAGTGAAATAATGAACAGCTGGTCGTGGTTCCTTCTAACACTATGAAATATTTGCTGAGAAGAAAGTCAAAATAGGAAAACTACTCTCCCCCACACATCTCCTCTCCCCAAAATTAGGTCTTTCGTGCAGTTGAAGTTTCAAATGGAAAAATCCTCCCATCTTCCTTCCAGCTAAGAATATGTGCATGGTGTGATTAAATAAACAACCGAAGGAGAACAGGGGGAAGCAGAAATCCACCCACAAACAACACAGCACCGAGACTCCCGTGAGGGACCAGGAGAAAACATCCTCACAATAAAGTTTGGGGGATGTTTACCTACGTGCTGTCACTGAAAACATTTCAGAACAGTAACAAGCAATGAACTAATGGGAAAAATACTTGAACACTATTTTTAATATTACATACAGAGTAAAAATCTTTCCTATTGCAAGGTAGAAGAGATCCACCTTCAGCCTGCAGCTTGCAGAACTTCTCATCTCCTCTGCAGTTTCAAAATTGTTATTTACCTACAGGGTTTCATTACAGTCTTGTATTTTCAGTTTTTCTACACAACAGCAAGTACCATACAGGGACAGCCATGAAGACACGGTGTACCAAAGCAGGGAACAAAACCCTATTTTGGTAGAAGGGAAAACGCTACTTCTGCTTCTCAGAAAATCCTGCCTTCTCCACAGAAGCTACAAATGAAGACAAATCATTTCCATGTACCAGGTCAAGTAAACAGATATTTCCTTTAAAGGGCTTCAGACGTATTTTATTTCCCTTGACTAAAAAAAGTGGAGAATAGCATACAAATGCTCCACCTTACATATCAGAATATTTCATCTGCATGCTCCATCAGCATTCCTCCAATCCAACAATACTCTGACACAACCCAATTGTTCAGGGCCCCAGCATCAGCCCTTTTACAAGATTTCTCCTACCCTCTCATCCTGCAGCAAGAACCTCATGTTCTGTCCGGGCCTAGGTTTACTTTGCTCAAAACAATTTTTAATATATTTGACAGTTCTACTCCCAAAAAAGTGCCAGGAGAACAAAATTCCCAAGTTCTAGCTGCTCTCAAACAGGACTCATGTCTGTACACCCTGAAGACAGCCCTGTAAAATGCCAGCAAGTTTGTTCTGACTGACAAACACCAAATTCTGAACATGCATTTGAACAAATGCCAGGTTAGGACAGGAAAACCAAGCACACCCTTGTTGTCCAAACTGGCATGGCTCTGCCACCACATGGCTCTCAATCAGAGACAGAACTCAGCTCTTAAAGCTAACTCTGACTTCACCCATCTCTCTCCGTCAAGCCACCCACAAATAAAACTGCCATCAGCACAGATCCCACGGTGGACCCAAGCCTCCACATCATTTCACACAGATGTAAACTAAGGTCAAAGAATCAACTTCTTCTCAGAGTGTCCCTCACAGTAAGAAGACACAACAAAACCCCAAGTAATCACATACACATAAAAAACCCAAACAAACAAACAACAACTCTCTAGCATTAAGGACTTGAAGAAAAGCTGTGGGGTAGCTATTGATTTCAAATTTGCTGGTTTTAAGGCTAAACATGGATTAGAATCTTCCTAATTTTGCACCAGGCCAGGGAGGAAGGGAAAAGGGAAAATACATCCCACCTACAAACAGCTATCTCTTCATACAATCTCCTCCTAGGAGGAAGAAATGCAGTACCCAATACCAAGCAGCTCCTCTAGAACTACAGCATCAACTAAGGTACCAAGGCAGGCAAAGTACCCCAATGAGGATACAATGCCTAAATTAACATCACAGGTTTAAATGACAGCTCTAACCTTACACCCTGCAGAAGAACATGCCACCAGTTCCATAACCTGAGAGTTTTAAAATGAGCTGAGCTCTATCAGAATAAAACCACCTCTTAAACACTCCCTTTAGGGACAAGGCAGAAAAGACGTGCTTTCCAGCACCACCACCCTCACTGCAAATGCCACAAGCTCCATTTTTTATCCATCTAATCAGTGCATGGCTCTGCTCACTTACAGAGCATCTCTAGCATTTGTTTATCACTGAGTTCTAGTTTTCCTAAATGACATCTTTGCTGTAAGGACAACCCCAAAGCACTGAGAAAAGGCTGTAAAAAGCCATTTTCTCCTTCCCCTCTCAGGTTCCCTGTCTGATTCCAAGAGCCTATTTTGCCGATCCCATTCCCTGCTCCTTCTCTTCAGGCCATCCATGCATCCTGCATGCACCCAGTGCTGATGTGCTCCTGCCTTCCAGGATTTAGCTAGAGCAAGCACTCTGTCTAAACTAGAAAAGCTAAAATCAGGTCTGTAACATGCCATGTGAGGCAGACCAGCAACGAGTGTCCCAAATGGCACATTGGGCCCTCAGTGTGGCCCTCATTAGCAAGCCCAAACCCTTGCCCAGAAGAACCTGAATGGCACCTTGGGACAAACACCCAGTGACAAACCCCCAGTGCCCCTGAAGCTGCCTTCAGCCATCTGTGAGAGAGGAGGGTCTCCTGATGACAGGCTCAGAGCAGCAGTGCATAGCTCCTGAAGCAGCACCAAGGAAGCAGAGCACTGCAGTGAAGGGTCTGGCAGCCAGGCTGCACACAGCAGCTCTGCACGGCTGGCAAACAGCAAGTCGGGCTCATCACCCTAACAGGATTTACTTTTCAAGCTTCAGTGTTTTTAAGCACCGTAATATAAAACAGCAGCACCTCAAACTGCATTTGGATGAACCACACCAGCTCAGGCAAGTATTAAAAGACAAAAAAATCCCACTTCTCTGGAAAAAAACCTTTTTCCTTATTTTTGGGGCTGGCCCCTATCTTCCAGTCGTAAAATCCAACACAACTTCATGTCTCAGCTTTTCTGAGTGAGGACTTTCGCCTTCACAATTTAGAACTTGCTAGATTTTTACCTTGGCATTTGGGCCTTTGCTGTTTGACACCCAGAGGGTACTGAAGATCCTGAGAGGACCAGAGCAAAGCCCTTCAGAAGAACTTTAAGGACAAGGACCAGCCAGTGGGCATTGCCAGGCAGGAAACCGTAACCCCTAAAATAAACCCTACCCGACACTCCTTCTGGATCAGTTCTTTGTGAGGCACTTACTGCCAATTAGCAAGCACTTGAACAGTTGATTTTTCCCAGCTCCAAAACTTTTGGAGAACAGCAGAAGGTTTTAAAGACAACAATAAATTTAGTAAGAATTGTCAACTCTGGTGTTGCAAAGCCACCTTCAGACCAAAACCACAGCTATGACCAGGTCAGTTAATAACCCTTAGTCCCACTCAGCTGACTTCAGCCCCACTTCCCTGCTTGAAGAGCAAGGAAGTTTCAGATTCTTTCCTTACTCAGCTAAAAATGACTCCCTTACAGTGAGCAGTTTTAAACCTGATTTCCAGGAGGAACTCCTCATGCCTGACCTACAGCCACACTGCTTTCCCTGGTGCTCCAGCAACTCCCGTCCAAGATAATCTCAGCTTTCCCTCCAGAACAATTTCAGCTCTCACACCTCCAAGACACTGCACTGAAAACCAATTAATCTATCTATCTACACTTCATACATTACTGTGCATTTCTTGACAGCGTATTTTCCACTGTACACTTCAGGAATACACTTGAAGTCTGTTTCACACAGAAATAGCAATGTTTATACTCTTACCTTGAAAGGGGAACACACAGAGGAAATAAACCCCCACTCCCAGTGCAAGAACAAAGTCCAGCTCTGACTAATAACAGGCTAAGCTCACTTTGCAAGACACTGCTAGGACTTTTTCATGCCTTATATCTAACCATTTGATGCACATTAAGGGATTCATGAGGCAGGAGTGAATCAAAACAAAGCAAGGATCATTTGAAATATGACAAACTGGGCCAAGTATTTCAAGCACCCATTTTTCACTTTGGGATCCAAAACACAACATTTAAATTGACAACCCAAAACTTCTGCAAATTACAACGGTTTTTTTTGTTGTTTGTTTGTTTTTTACAACACCCCACACTACAGCAAGAACTTCATGTTTGCTCTCCCTCACCCTGCTACCTTTTAGCCTTCAGAATATCACCTCTGATGCTTTCAAAATACATGAGCCCATCTCAGTTTCAGGACAGCTTACTGGGAAAAATACTCGGATTTGAAACATCCAGACAGAGCAATTAACTTACATATGTCTTCAAACACAACAGTGAGAATGGATTTTGACTTTCACAAACTAGCTGTTGAGGAAAACTAGAGGGTTCTGCCTTCTCACCTACGTGTTTTCAGGTGAAACTACCACTTAGTAACACAGGTTTCATGGCCCTTTGCAGATCTTCACAGCATTAATAATGCATTATAGTATAAATTCCACCCAAGGCTTTACTGAAGCCAAGGCTCTGGCAGCGCCTGTCATTTCTACGGGTCAAAGCCTCACCACCACCCCATTAGGATAACATATCCCTGAAGTATAAGGGATGGTTTGCTGGCTCCTAACACAAGACACCATTTTCTTTAGATAGAGATCAGCTCCCTGGTCACTGCAAGGGAAAGCAGACATGGAAGCCAAGTGCAGCAGATGATCAAGTGCCCACTCCGTTTCAGCTCTGCAGATTTTGTGTGTTTTCCTCAAATGTATTTCCTTAGAGGAGCAAGCTGTGTGATTCTCACTTGCCCTACCCTGCTACTACAGCAGCACTGTCACCACAGACACCGTCTGACAGCACCACCTCTTCCCCGCACGGTGAGGATTGCTCCCACTGATCTGGGATGCACAATCAGATCCCTTGTCTTCTCAACATGCACTGACCCTCCCCAAACCAAAACGCCTCGTTCAGCACAAATCCCAAGTCTGGCAGATCTGGAACATCTCAACAGTATCTTCTTTCATTTTATTCCTTTGACTGTACACTCCATTTCTCTCAGTGCTGCTACAAAAATGGAAAGGGGGAGAGGAGAGGGAGGTGAGAGGAGCAGCCTGCTGCTGAAATGGCATAACACAGTCCCCAGGACTGGCACCAGCCGAGTCTCTGCTGCAGGGACACCTGCATTAGGACTGCAGTGTGCTTCTGATGACGAGACAGGTGCTGAGGTATTCACAGGAAAATTCCCTCCTCTCCTCCGCACGCTGCATTCCCAGTAGCATACACAGCAATAAAAACAGAGGGGCAGGCGTGCTGAAAGCCGGAGCTATGAGAAGGTTGTGAAACTGCAAGGAATAATATTCTTTTTCCATTTCAAACCCTCATTCCAAGCACTTGGCATACTTCCACAGGAAGCAAATTCATGCATTAACTGGTATTCAGCTGCAACCGTTCATGCGAGCAAAAATTCACGCCAGTGTAAAAATAGCAACACCTCGTCTCACTATCATTTTAACTTCCCTGCCCAAATTTCACATTTATGTGGGGGGAAAAAACACACATTTTAGTCTCTGACATGAATAACAAGATATAAACATCACCACAAAAAAAGCCACTGAAACACATACTCATGCCTCCAAAAGCTGAGCTTCAGACAATACTGTTCCATCAACAATATAAAGCTGCCACATTTTCACTCCAAGCCCTCAACACAAGTTCGCACCTTCACCCTCCTCCCAACCCTCTCTCAACCTGAACTTCTGACAGAAACCCCTTCTTTGGGAGAAGCTCTGAAATAACTGACCTCAGAAGCAAAGCTTTGACAGTGTATGAATAACTCCTATGTATCACTGGAGATGTGGTGGTCTGCATCAGAGCCACAGACAAACAGCAGCACCTGGAATAAAAGTTCTTCCCATGCCCTTGTAGAACCAAAATGGAAACCAACCCCTGCAAAAGACACAACAACTGAGGGATACTAAAGGGACAGCTTGAGCCTATGCAGGCATTTTTTGCCACCCTGAGCAAGTTACCTGTCAAGTCTTCCTTACTGCTATATCTATTTAGCAGAGACAAAACAAAGGGATCGCATAACCACCAAGAAGGAGATGGTACCACCGAGCTTCCCAGAATCACTCTTTTCCCTCATTGCCAAAATCCCCAAATGTCACACCTGAACAACTGCAGCCCCCTAAGACTCTCCCTCAAGTACCTGAGGTAAGCACCACCTAAGCTACTTAACAAATTACTCACAGGGCCACTCAAACCAGAGCTGCCTCACCACAGCCCTGAAAAGCTTAGAGGGGTTACACTCCCTCTGACCCCCCCAGACTGTGCCACAGGCTTGGTAGCAAGAGCTGCAGAAACAGCATTTTGGAGTTTTCCTGAAGGACAGCTCAAGGACTCTAAACTTCCTTGGATAAGCACATCCTGAGGATCATCACCACAGACTCAGAAAGATCCTTAAACATGACACAGCCAGCTCTGATGGATTCAGCAGGGAGAACTAAGGAAGGTAAAGAACTCAAGTAGTACAGGACAATGCAGTTCTGCAATAGTTGTTTCACCTTGGTCAATTCAGTAATTAAAAAGTGGGAAGTACATGAAGCATGACACTGCTCTGAACAGATTTTATCCCTCTACCTGAAACACAGCTCACTGGCAGCAGCACCAGCATCTGCAGACAACGTGTGCACACTGAGAAAGGACTGGAGTCCTGCTGTGCACTGTTACATCCTATTCCTCACTGCCCTACTTTCAAGGGACTAATTATTCTCTTAAGCCTTGTTTAAGGAAGGTGAGCTCCCAAGAAAGAGAAAATCCTTCTCTAACAGTTAATCACGTTCCTTTTCCACCAGACTCACCTTTTGCCTTGACTGTCCAAGGATAGATTTGACTAATTCCCAATACAAGACACTCCCAAGCAGACCATGAAGCACCTTGTTACACTGACAGATCCACAGCGACTGACTCGGATTCCTGAAGCATCTTCCTTTAAAGTGATACCTAAGGAAAAGGTGAAGACCTAAAAGAAACCCCAAAACCCTCAGCTGCTGAAAACACAAATGCATTGTTTGAGTCCTATCTCTGCAAGAGTCAAGGTTGAAATCCCAATGATAATTTATTATCTTTATCACTGAGTAACTTTTCACTAGGGGCTTTTCCACACGTTAGCTGCCTGCAGAGTCTTCAAGGAGAAGTATCTTGAGCTCTCTTCTCACAGCTCAATAAGCAGCCACTTCTATGCCACACTCAGACTTGGCTGCAACAGACCACGATCCTTCACTCATCCTTTGAAAAGGGAGTTTTTGCTTTGCACAACTAAAGGTGGAACAACTTCTCACAAACACTTTTTCTGGACTATTCCCCCATTCCATTTGCCCGGCCTCACGCACTGTGTCCAAGTTCCAGCTCAGAACTGTGCACACCCATCCATTTCCAGCTGAAACAAGTTGTTTTTCTAAGGATTGTAGCTCAGCACAGCTGAACAATGGAAACACGACATCTGAACTACTAAGTGGACAAAGCCAGCAGCAACAAAGCTCTGGGCAGACTGAGCTGTGGGGCCTTGCCTTCACCCACATTTCCAAACAGCACAGCTGAAGTGTGTCCATGCAGAAGCAGCTCTCTCCCATCGAGCACACGATCCTTTCTTGCAGCGCAGCCAGCCCTCTGATCAAAGCAGCTCCTCTAGAGCCCATGCCAAGCAAGTGGCTGAACTTAGCAACTATGCAGATCCAGAGGAAAAAGAGGACAAGCATTTACAGCTCATCGTGTCAGTCAGAGGCAAAACCATGTCCTACCCCCCAATCAGGATCATCTACAGCCATCCAGAATCAATTTCCCAAAAGGAAGCCTCTGCATGGTGAGTTTTCCCTGACAGAGCATGCTGCATTTTTAACGTTAAGAAGAGACAAACCACGCACTTTTCCAGTCTTCAACAATAAATGCTCTAAATTTTTACACTGAAGGTGCCAGAAAGCATTTCTCAGCCAGCACAGACCTTCAGCAACCAGCCTAGTCAGCTTGGCTGCATTCCTCCTGCATCCACAAGTGACTACAGCAGTAGTACAGCAGCTACAATTCCCATAAGGAGCTTACTCCTGGTTCCTAACTGCTGTCAGATGACTTATTTCTGTCTGTTTCCCAATTCTGATCCTAAAGTCAAACTCATAGTCAAAACAGAGGACAGCTCACATGCTCATTTACACCACAGAAGACAGACCTCCATTCCAAACAGAAGACAGACCTCCATTCCATGGAAATCTGACATGCAGACAAGCTACCAAGTCAACAGTATTTTGCCTCAACAGTATCAGAAGGCAAGTAAGTAATCCATGTTTGTCCATGTATCTTCATCCCCACACACAGCTATTGAGATAAACAGATTGGTCAGACCACAGGACAAGAGAAACAGTGGGAGCAGCAATGAAGGATCTGGCATCTTGTATGATCAAGTTATTCTGATCCCTAATGCCCTCTCTTATGGGCTCAAACACTGCATCCTCCCAGCTCTAAGGAACTCCTTGCCCTCCCCACACCTTCCCAGGCAACAGCTCTGTTTTCTCCGGGGATGAGGCCCCCTCTACAGCATTTGCAGAAACCAACCACCAGCACCCAGTAGCACCCACCTGTGCAGGACCAATTTACTACTCAAACTGGATCTGGGGTGCGCACAAACCTGATGCTTCAGGCAATTCCCCTTCCCAACCACAAAGCCATTCAGTTACCAGCAAAACTAAGGAAAAAATACCTTCCCTGCTTCAAAGTAGATTTTACTTTTATAGTAGTTCTTTGAACATTTTCTCATGGCCAAAAACCACAAAGCTTTAACAACTCCTGTACAATATCAGGTTAACATCAAGCAAGAAGCAAACACACACACACACACTTGTTTTTAGTCACTGAAAGGATGATATACCAACCCCAGGACAACGAAATGGTATTCTGCAGTAAGAGCACAGTGGGTTGATGCAGTGTTGGAAATGAACTGTGGCAAAAAATACTGTCACCCAACACACTCACAAGCCCTGTCTGTCCCCTCTGTGGCAGCAGACTGCCTCCTTGCCTGTGCTCAGGCAAACTAAGATCTACTTGGGAGGAAAAGACATGTCAGTGGCAGACATCCCTCTCTCCCGGCACTGCAAGGAAGAAAAGCTGTTCTCCTCCCACTCCAGTCTGCCTGCTTTGCCCACTATGTATAACCCACACTCCCCCTAGAACTGTGCTTCTCCCCCACAAGACAACGCTGTGGATTAAAAACCTTGAAAAACAATACTGAAAGCACACCCAGGCAGCGTTTCTTCCTCCTTGTTCCTGCAAAAAGGAAATCCTCTCAGAGCCTCAATTCTGATCACTCCTGCACACACCCTGCCATGTGCATTTCAGGCACCAGGTCGACAGTCACCCACAGGACACACAAATTTATTCAATCATTCACTGTGGCCACTGAGCATAAAACACAGCAAGCAAGTGGCCTCAAGTGCACAGCACCAGTTGGGTTTCAAACAGAAATAGTTTTTAGCTGCCCACATGTTTTCTTACACAAATTTGGCAGGCAGTCCTTCCCTGCTGTAAGTGGTTTTGGTCGGCTGCTCCTCACAACAGCAAGCAAGCGCTCTGCTCTGAAGGATGAGGCAGCAGAAGGGAAGGAGGACATGTGGAGGAGGGACAGGATGAACACACAAACAGCTACTCTGTTCCAGTCCAGCTCAGAATTCCCTTTGGCATGAATGAAACACTGACGTGTGCATGGGCTTCTTCACAGCAATACAGCATCTACTGCTGAGCAGATAGATTAAAAAAAAAAAAAAAAAAAAGGCAGGAATGCAAGAACAAATTTTTTCATCAAGCAATGCCACGTGTAGCTTGGCTTAGTCAGAGCTTTGCTGTCCCATCATCAAAGCAATTAGGAGCACCAGTTCACTGAAACGACACCCTAGGAGAGGACTCTTATCCCTCTCTTTACCGTTTCAATGCCAAACACAATTCCAAGGTCTGAAAAAGCCAAAGAAAGGCGGTTTCTTTGCCCCACAACTCATCTCTCTTGACACCAGGCTCCCTGTCTCAAACCATGCTACACTAGGTGACTGATGGACAGGAGATGTGGACTCTACTGCACATTAGAAACAAGAAATACAACACAACACGGCAGAAATTACTGTTACCAGAAGGACTGAGTTTTCAAATATCTGTCTAATAATAAAAAAAAAGACGTTGCAGACATGCACATTTTGCTTTCAGCCTCCCCAAAGTTTAAGTGAAACTGTGAGAGCTTTCAGTGTATGAAGGTTTAGCTACCATTTCCCTCACCTTTACTTCCCAAGCCAGGAAACAGCAAAGAACCAGCCAAGCTGCCACTGCCTGAAATTCACCAGCACAGCAGAACCTGGAGATCAAACCCTAGGTAAGATTCAGTTGATGGCAAACTACACAAAGCCCTTTTTTCTTCCTGTGCAGATGTCTTCTATCAGAACTTGCTTTTATCCTGCCTCCACAAGTTCTGCAGCCCACATCCAATTTAACCTATCAGGATCGTGGAGGGGATAGGAGAAACCAGAGGTCCTTAGAGGACATCTACATTTCTTCATGCAATTATCTTGCTGAAATAATTATTGATATTAAAAAGTGCTGATATCCCTCATCGTGCAGCATAACCAAGTTCACATATTAAGTAGAGACATTAATAATGGTAACCAAATATAATTTGGGAAGATGTGACTAGTTAGGTCAAGAGCTTTGAAATTACTTCAAGTTATTCCATTTTAATTCATTTGTATTTATTCCTGTCCTATATAGTTAAATGAAGACATGACTGTGCCACTGTCCCAAACCACCAACCACGCTCACACACACAAAAAATGAACCCAACAAAGGAGTGAAATGAACCAGCTGAATCGTAATGCAGATTTCCTTCCCTTTTTTGGCATTTACAAGGCAAGCATTTTTTTCAATGAAGGAACCAGTATGGCCTACTTCACCAATCTTCTCTTACGATGAGAAGTGAAAGGATGAAGTTACAGCAGTAGACAGTTGGATTCAGTATCTGATTAGAATTCCTATTGTTACTGCCTGGGGAACTGAGCACAGAAGGAATTATTTCTAATAATTTCAACTCATTTGGTTAAAATTCTGACAAGCTTGACAGTCCCTGAATTCTTCCTTCAATACAAACTACTGTTAGGCATATCTAATAAATGAGTTACAAATTTTTTTGCTCTATTTGGCACACCCAACTGAAAGCTGCAGCATATTGAAAGGGTTTGAACAGTTTTTAACATATGGTGAATGAAGAGACTTGTGAAGGTAGTTAAAGCAAGACACAAGTACAATTAAGTCCAAGTATATCAATTTTTCCCGTCTTATCAAAAAGAAGTTCTATTTTAAAAAAAAGTAAGTCAATGCTTAAGGGCAAAGACATCAAGTTTAAGTGGAGTCTTCGTTTTGCAGCGTTTGCTTCCCATGTTAGATATAAACATCACACGCCAATTTCCTTGCAGTCAACACGACAATTTTCATTCTACTCTCTCCTTAATGCTTCTCATCACATCTGTTCCATGAAGATATTTCATCTTATTTATTCCATATTTACATGGCCATTAAGTGACCGAGAACCACTATTTATACCAGCCAGTTCCCTGGATTTCCTTCTCGCAGGATTCTGATGCCAAGGCAGTGCAACAGGTTGTTTGGAGTGTGGGTTTCAGCTCCAGAGCATGTGACTTCCTATCAGTCAACACAGCCAGCAAATTCCAGGGAGGCAAAGATCTGAAGAGATTTCAGGCACACGCAGAAAAAAAGTAACAAGTACCTTGGCTGTGGAAACAACCTCTTTAAACATTTCTATGAGCATTTAAAGACAGGATGTATGAAGGGGTGGGAAAAAACCAGAAAAAAATCTAAATAAATCCATCTGTCTGAAATATCCCTCTCAATTCTCTCACTGGTTTTTGATTAAGGACTTCATTTGAACCAAGAGCTTAAAAGATGAAGAGCCTGGGTCCAAAGAGACCTTTGCTGATCAACTGATCCCACCTGCTGGTCAAGTCCTTGGCTAAGACTTCCCAGCTAGTAACACCCTCACTGGCAGACACAACCACTGAATGACACTGACCTTTTAAACACAGTTACCCAGTATGAAGTCAGTTATTTAGAGGTTTCTCACACAACAACTGAAAGAGACACAGCAATAAAGCATAAACAACAAGAATGGCTTCAATTATACCATCAAGTCTGTTACTGCTCCCTGCAAGTCAAGAAGAAACAGGTTAAGACTCAGAGCAATTCCATCCATGAGATTTTCTGTCCCGATGGGGCTGGGACTAGATGTGGCCCAGACTTAGTAATGGTGCCCCAGTGAAAGGGTTACTACAGCAGGGCTCCAACTTACTTGGAAATAAGGCACAGAGAGGCTGTCCTGACAGCCCATGAAAACTGCAACAACTCAGCTGGATTTCCAACTGGACTTCAGCAGGGAGTGAGACCTCCATGGAACCCTCTGAGTCTCTTCCAACTCAGGAGATTCTATGATTGAAATCACCAGGAAATATTGGAGCACACAGTAGTCAACACCAAGTTCATATGGGCAAACTCTTTTTAAAGACAAGAAAACAGGTAAAAAGTAAGCCAGACAAGATTACTAAGAGAAACCATGAGAAAGAAAACAGGGAAAGGATTAGCCTGTTTAAGAGCTGGAACGTGGGAAAGCTACTAATGCCCCAACACTGCAATATAATGCTGATTTTAATCTTCAGACCAAGAGACTACAATGTTTATAAATATTAAAAGACTTGGCCTGTTAAAGAAAAGAAAAATGGCCTCGCAGAGGCCTCCCTGACCTCTGAACGTGCACTGTAGACACGACTCTGCTACTCAGTGTTTGCTCTCCCCTTCCAGCAGTGTTCCATGGAGCACCTGTGTGCTCACACTGGGCAGTCTCTGCTCTGTGTAAATCCTGTGGTCACCACCTAACTGTGCTCTGCTGTCCTCACTGTGGTGCAGCTACACAATCCAAATGTAGCACCTGATCCTTTCGTATTACCTCACCTCTCACCTGCACCATTGGCAGCCACATACAAAGCAGGATCTTGGGTGTTATTAAATTATCCCCACGACTCCAGTATGAAATCAAATAAAAAAACCCTTCTGCGGTCAGGAAATACTCCCAATACCACAGTAACGAACAAAGTTTTTCTCACAGCGATTGTGAGTTCCAGTTGAAAATAGGTAGAAGATATCCACCTTAAACTAGAAAGCTGAAAGACACAAAAGCACTGAGTAAGGACATAAAGCAAGCCTCACGTGCGGGCCTGTGCTAGAGCCCAGCCTGTCTCCCTAAAGCCAAGCACAAAGGAGCTTTCAGAGAACCTGAAGGTCAGAGCACATGGCTGCTGCTCTTGAAAAGTCTCAAATCAACACAGGGAACATAAATTTACCTCTCCACCGTCATAAGCTTCCTAAGTGGATTTCTGAGCTATGAGCCTGAGTTCAGCTCACAACACAGACCACATCCTCATCTGTCAGCACCAAACTTACCTCCTATTCTCCCACCCAGGTACTGATCTTGACTGATTCAAGCACCAAAACCACAACTACAGGTCTGTACCATACTGAGGTCTCCTGTACTGTCACTACTCCTTCCCTGGTACGCACAAGCCAAAGCCTGAAAGCTTAAACCCGCACAAAAAGCCTCGTGTCAGTGAAGCCCCACATCAACAAACACATATGGCCAGGACACAGGAGCCAAAGAACCAAGTGAACAGCAGCTAACTGCAGGGAAACCCCACAGCGCTGCCATCTGACTCACCTGCATCCCCACACAAAGCTTTCCACGCCAGATTCAAGTGACAGAGCTGAGACAACGCTGTCTTGAGCTGAGAGCAGCAAAGCCAGCTCCACTTCTGCACCACCTGCACCCTCTTCGAAGGTGGCCCGAGCACAGGGCAGCCAGGCCACTGTGTGAAATCCCTTGGGCTGACAGCCACGTCTGCCTGCAGCTGCATTACACTTGCTGAAGGCTTACTTGCGCTTTAGCATTCACAAGTGATTTTGGCCCCAGAAGCAGCCCTTGCCTGAAGGACCTCTAACATCATCTGAACCTCGGTCTCTTGGGCAACTGAAACTAACTAGCACATTTCAGAAAACAACCTTTTTTCTGGTTTGAAATTATAAGCAGCTTGGAGGGAGAACGTTTTTGAAGATTTTATGAAGAGGCGAGGCCTGATGATCACTCCAAACTGAACCCAACATAAGCAGTACCAATTATTATCAGAACAACAGAGATGACAGATCTGCTGCCCAAGCAAGAGCAGCTCTCTCCATCTCCACACTGCAGCCTTAGAATGAGCACCAGAAACTGCTCCAGGGGAGAAAAAAAAAGCCCTGCAATAGGAAAATAAGACACTCACTGTAAACAGGCTGTTGGAAGTTACAACAGAAACAAGTTTGGAGGGAACTACAAATTGTACTTCAGGACATGGCTTCCAGTGATGTGCTAAGAAACCATGAACAGACTGCACTGCTACCAGAGTACCTGGGAGATCTGTGAACTGACTCAGACATACTTCACACACATCTAAAGCCAGGCAAGCCATGCCTGATTCCTGAGGGTGTTTTTTACCTGGATCCAGCTGGTGTTGAGAGCAGGAAGTTTATGTGTGACAAAACTGTCAAAAGCCACCACATCCCATTGAGAAGCAAGATGTAATTACTCATTTCACCCAAGCCCAAATTCTGTTACACTGACAAAACTGTCTTGCCAACTGCCCTTCCAAACTGGACTATTGATAAGCACCACGTACCTTATTCATCTGACATACTATGAAGCTACATATGACAACTGTGGTTAAAATAAAGAACAAAAAAAAAAAAAAAAAAAAAGGAAAAACTTTCAGTATGCAATGAGGCAAGTGAAGTACTGAAATATTTATTTGATGGCACAAAGCCCAGTTCACAACTGCTCTTCCTACCCCTCCACACAAACCCAGGCACACACACAGATATTGGTGAAAATGTCCTGCTCATACACCTGTGCCAGTTTATTCAGCACAAAGTGAACAGCTGAGTTAATATTCTGGATGTAATTATGTTAAGCAGTTCCAAAGTCCACACAGAGGTTAACAGCAAGTATTCCTATCGATCAAAAATTTTAGGGTAACCTAAGCATGGCTACCACAGGAAAAAGCCTACAGGACAAGCACTGGTGGAAGAACTTTTTTGTCAGAATTCTGACAGCAGCTTTTAAGGTTGCAACTTCTCATTACAATAAAGAATGCATGCAAATATTCTGACAAGTCATCCGGCAATGTTTTTGCTTGCAAAACCTGAAAAACCACAGGAACAAGAAAAAGGTATTTCATAAAATGTCCTGTGGGCAGGGACACCTTCCACTATCCCAGGTTGCTCCTGGCCCTGTTCAACCCAGCCTTGGACACCTTCAGGGATGGGGCAGCCACAGCTCCTCTGGGCAACCTGGGCCAAGGAACATTTCCTTGAACTATTACAGCAAATATAACCTGTAATAGAGACCTGCTTCACTCCATGACTTCTTGCTGGCCTCTCCATTTGGCTGAAAGGTTACTTCCAGCCTACCCTCACAGGAAGAGATAATGCCATTTATTTCATAATAAATTACTGCTGCAGAGAGAGATCTACTTCTGTAGAGGAAGCAAGAACAGGCTACATTTAGACAACTGGAAATGCAGTAAGAGCAATTACATACTGCAACAAACGTGCCTCTCTGCTCTGCTGAGACCCCACCTCAAGTTCTGCCTCCAGCTCTGGGGTCCCCAGCACAGGAGGGGCATGAGCTGCTGGAGAGACTCCAGAGGAGGCCACCAAGGTGATCAGAGGGATGGAGCCCCTTGGCTATGAAGAAAGGCTGAGAGAATTGGGATTGTTCAGCTTGGAAGAAAAAAGGCTTCAGGGTGACCCAGTTGCGGCCTTCCAAGCACCTGAAGGGAATGTGCAGGAAAAAGGAGGAGACACGACTTACAAGAGTGTGTAGTGACAGCACAAGGGGGAATGGGTTCGAATTGACTGAGGGTATAGATTTAGGTATCAGGAAGAAATCCTTCCTGTGAGGGTGGTGAGGCCCTGGCACAGACCGCCCAGAGAAGCTGTGGCTGCCTCTGGATCCCTGCAAGTGTCCAAGGCCAGGCTGGAGAGGGCCTGGAGCAACCTGGGATAGTGGGAGGCGTCCCTGTCCATAGCACAAGGCAAGAATAAGGTGATCCTCAGGGTCCCTTCCAGCCCAAGCCATTCTGTGATTCCACGATTCTATGAAACGGAAACATTGGCAACAAAGATTAAAAGAGAGGAGAGTTATGGCAGGCACTGGCTGAAATCCCCGCTAATGTGACCGCAATGTCACCCCAGGGCTGCGCGTCCGACACCCCTCCCGCCGGGGGGGGAGCGCCGGTGCCCGGCCCCGTCCGCCCGGGCCCCACCGAGCGCCGCAGCCCCAACGGCCGGGCCCGGGGGGCCGACCCCGCGGCTCCCGCGATCCCCGGGCCCCCTTTGTTCGCGCCCCGGCCGTACCTCCAGGATGTCCTCCAGCACGTACGCCTCCATCGCGGCCGCCCGCGCCCCGCCTCACCGCGCCGCCGCCATGCCCCGCCGCCCCCTCCCTCACGGCCGGGCCCCCCCCGCCGGCGGCACGGGAACAGGAAATGGACCGTTCCACCCCGTGCGCGCCCGGCGCCTACCACCACGTGCGGAGGGGGGCTGCGCGCCGCTCCCCAACGCCCGCCCGGCGCCCCCCCAGCGCCGCGGGGACGGACAGACGGAGGAACTAAACGGAAAAAGCCCGAGCAGAACCAGCTCGTTTTTACGTGTCCCGTGGATCATTTCACCTCCTTCCCCGCCGCCAACTCGCAGAAGCCCCAGCCCTTGGGTTAGGCAGATCCGTGCCATGCCACATTTGTTTCTGTGCTGTGACCCGTCTTCCCACTAGAGCAGAACCTGCCGAAGCTCTTCCAAGCGCTGCTCCATCAGCTGCCCGCATCCCTCCCTCCTCCGCCCAGCTCCCGGCTGGCAGGAATTCCACAAACGGGCTGTGACAGCAGGACAAAAAGGTGCTGACCGCACGGAGCAAGGGCTCCACACGGCAGCTTTGAGAAACATCATCATCTGCCCACCCGGATGAGCACCACTCTTACTCCTCTGCTTAACCCAAACCCTCAAATGGGCCAAAAGATGCTATCTTACATATTCCATAACCCTAGGGGACAGTGATACCAATTCTGTATGCAGCAGGTCAAAATCACTGAGCAATCATATCTGCAGCTCTCAAAATAACTAATTTTCCAGTTCAAAACATCCAGCATAATAAAACTCATCAACCCCCCAAAAATCTCCTCTCTCATGATGCCATTTCAGCAGAGCACAAAGGAGTCCAACGGCCAAAAGAATTAAATTCACATTTTTACTTGAAGAAACGCTCACAGTAATCACTTCGTTTAACTATCTTTTCCCAAAAAATACTGATTGTTCAAAACACTCGCTTAACAGCAAGAATATTCTTACCTGGATTTAAAAAGCTGGCCAGACTGGCTAGTAACATCACAAAGAGAAATTCCAGTTGATCATTATAAATTTTAGGCATAGCTGCATTCTTCCATTTTGAAATGTTATTTAACAACCAAAAATGGGAATTACATTCTACTCACTTATTACAAAGCCCCTCATTTCACACAAACTCAACACCTGCCCAGGCTGTCCATTTTCCCACTCTTTTTCCACTTTAGAGAACACCCCAGATTTTACAGTTCTACAAGAACGAATTCCAGGAAGACCCATAGAACAAGATTCCACTCTTCCTCTGGAGTCATGAATTTAGGGAGGCATTTCCAACATCCCCAGCAGCCACTTGCAACTGTTCCCGTGTACATGAAATCCAGCAATAATGCACAAACATTAGCCCAAGTACAAAGCTGTCCCTGACAGCTTGAAGGATTTCTTTGTATATATATATAAAAAAGGGAAAAAACCAGCCACCACCTCCCACATAACACTCATGTCTCAAAAGACAAGTTATTCAGTCTTCTGAGCCTCAGAAAGAATTAACAGATACCTTATATCACACCAAAAAAAAAAAAAAAAAGAAAAGAAAAGAAAGAAGCTTAAAGCACACAACTCAGCACTGAGCTAGAGAGACTCCACACATGACACCCCTGAAAACATTTTCAAACACAAAAGGTAGCATTACACAGGAGCAAAAGCAGCTGTCTGCTCCACACAGGGCAAACTGCACAGCATGGGCTCCCCCAGACCCACAAAGCAAGCACCAGATTTTCAGCAGAAGGGACACAATCACCTTCAGAGCTGAACCATTTCCCCTTCTGCTGGGGAAACTGCAGAGCCCTGCCTGCAACAGCATCACTTCATGTACAAACCCTACCCCAAAGAACAATTCTCTTACACCATGAGAGATGTGAAGACTCGGGTCCCATGTGTGAGCCATGTTTAAAACCTTCTGGCACTGAAAGCAAGTCACCCTCAACATTTGTTCGAGGGCAGCAAACAAAACATTCTCAATTTCACACTCAGAACCTCAATACCAATCTGTCCTCCTCTCCCATGGCTCTCCTTAATCTGCAGCTCTCTGGTGCTGGCTTAGAAAGAAGCACTTGCTTGCAAAATGTGATCTCAGAATTTCTTTCATACTTCAAAAATATCTACAGTATGGAATACCAAATTGTAAAAAGCCCATCCCCAGCTCTTGATGTTTTACTGAACATCTCATAGTGGTGTAAAGTAAAGGCTTCAACACATGCTTCCGTTCTGTTTCTGAAAAATAAAGAAAGAAAAAACAAACAAACAAAAAAGCACTTTCTAGGGAAAAACCAAAAAAATACTCAGGCCTTATGATTAATTTCTTATGTATTTCTACTGTGTGATTTTGGGTTTCACACACAGGTCAGGAAATACATCTTCAATTCTGCACAGGTAAACACAAACCCATTTCATCCTCATCCTCAAGTCCAGCTCTAGGAATTACTTGAAGCAGCTCATTAGGAAAGATAAAACACATTATCTCTTCAAAACATCTCAGCTCCTCCTTGAAATCTAGCAATCTTTATTTAGCCTTATGCTGAAGGGCATGATCCACTCCGTGCCCTCATTTGTCACCATCCACTACTAAAAATCAGCCTGTTCTCCTGACCAAGAGGAGCCCTAAACCCACACAGCCACCTGAGCTCTGTCCATCCATCATGTTCCTTACACACAAAACACACAAAACCCTCCTGGTCCCCACGGAAGGTGGCAGAGAAAACATCTGAAGTGCAGCTTGAGGAGACAGATTTAAAAACGGGGACCCAAGTTCTGTTTGCAGCCCCGTGAAGCGTGTTCGGCCGAGGGGAATCCTGAGAGTGTTCTGAGAAAAGCAAAGCCAGGGGTGGGTACCAAGCGAGGCTGGCTTGCCCGGCACTGTGCTCCCCACACAGCACTGGAACTCTGTGCAGATGACCCAGGGGAGACTAAAACCCCGCACAGAACCCAGCTGCTCACGCCGAGCAGAGCTGGGCACGCCCAGGAGCTCACAGGCCGTTTTAAGGAAGATCTTCCATCCCAACCTTCCGGTAGCACACCAGCCACCAGCAATTCTCAACTGGATCACGTCAGCCTGAGGCACAAGCATTTCAACCATTGATCCGAGACAGATTCTGGCACCCAGAAATGTGAGCATTGAACAATTGATCAGACAATTCCCACTCTGCTATCACAAAAGCACATTGTTATCTAGTTACAGCTGATCGAGCAGTACTGGTCACCAACTGTCCCAAAGCATACAAACACACTTTTTTCTGTGTGCTTTCAGAGCACAGTGTCAAGGTTGGGCTGTTTAAACCCTGTCCCATGCAGCTACTAACACCTTATTCAGCAAGATCACGAGGTGCATTAATTACTAAAAAAACCAATTCTTTCTGAGAAGAAAAAAAGGAGACTTGAAGACAGACCCTCAATACAGAAGCAATTATCAGTTACGTCCTTCAGCAGGCATGCCCAAGTACTTCCCTTTCCAGAAGTAGAATACAGTCAGGCAGAATACTAAAGCTCCTGAGACAATTAAGACCAAAAACCAGAGTGGGTTTCCAGCCCAAATTTTGTGACATGCTGATCACCTGCTAGAGTGCCAGGAGGAAAACCTCCACCAGTGTCACCTTGGAACAGAACACCTTGGAACACCTTGGAAACTGAGGTACATATCACACTGAAAAATCCAAACAAGATACACACACAAGATGGGTATTTCACATTAATTAGAAATACCCTTGAAAGCAGAAGACTCAGTTAAATCACCAAGGGAAAAAATCCATCATTAACACCTTCAAATGACCAAGTTTGCTCTTCTAACATGAAACTGAAAACCATGGATACAGGATACAGGAGCAGTTGTTGGTACACAAGAAAAGTACTCAGTGCAAGGAATATCCACACTGATTTTTCAAAGGCTGCTTCAAACTTGCATTGGGCCCAATTCTTCCATTTTTAGAGTGATGATAATCCCACCTACGTTCATTTTGCTGGACTGAACCCAGTTCTTCTCGCTGCTCTCCGAATAAATACAATTTTTCAAACCCCTTTACAACTAAGCCAGAACTGAATCTTTCCCCAAACAGATAGCCCCTTAGGGTACTCAGTGCTCCAGAAAAATGCACTAGGATTTATCAACCTTCATTAGGAACTGTAGCCTACAACTTGCAGCTCTCCATCATATCAGCATAACCACCAAGACACTAAAAACATTATTCTCTGCTACTCCTTTTCTAAACACAAAACCTTGTTATACCCCAAAAGCATCATCTCTGCTTTGGGGCAGTTTGCATCAGTCACCACTTGGTGCAATTTTTAAGGTCTCTTAGTTCTATGTCACTACAAAAATGAGTTTTAAACCCACTGTTTCAGGTTCTCCCTCCAGAGAGATGGATCCAACTCTAGATCCTCAGTGGTTACACAAAAACAAGTCAGGCCAAACCCAAACCTCAGGCACCGCCTGAAGTCATGACCCCCATCTGTTTTTTTCTATTTTCACATTGTATATTGGTTCCTTTTACTTCACTTCTTGAAGCAATCACCGCTCTGCAGTGGTCAGCCTGACTAAATTTCCAGCATCCTTCAGGCAGATGCTTTAGCGAATTCCAAATAAAAGAGAACTACTTTCTTTCTTTCTTTTTCATTATTGTGGTCAGGATGTGCAAGGATGATGGGCTTCAACCAGATAAATACTGAAGACATACCTTTATTCGGATTTTTTTATCCCCTTTTATTCTCCTAATAGTTCAATGCTTCTCCCTGAGCATTTCAGACTTGGCTGCCAAAAGCTGCAGTGGAGCTTTCACATGAGTTTTACAGTCACAAGATGATCCTTGCTGCCCATTGTCATTACCACACCCCCCTCCATTCAGCTCCGTTATCTCCCACAGACAAGCAAACTTTGATAACCAACACACATATTTTTCTTCTCTAACAACCATGTAACAACTTTTTCTTGACCATCCAAGACGGTTTCCCACTCAAAAATGAGCTTTCCTGCCAAGACAGATCTTTCATTTCTCTCCAGCCTATTCTTCCCTTGGCCTAGGGCAGCAGCAAGGCATTCCAGACCCTTCTGACACATTCAGTGTTTGCTGTTCAGTTAGTGCTACTCCTTTGGATCAAGAGACAAAGCTGGAAAGGATGGAATTCTATTCCTTATGCTATCCTTCAATTCTAGGTTTCCCACAGCTGCAGGAAACTATCATCTGGAAAAGGTGACTTAACTACCTTTGAAAGCACCACAATTAGCACATCCCAAAGTTTTTTATGCCCATTTAAAAAGACTGCATACACAGAAAAGGTTTCAAGCCTGTTACTCAGCTGGCATCCTCAAATTCACAGACTAAGGTGGCTGGAAAACCTACTCCATTCACTGACAGCAATATCAAACCTGGAGTTTAACAGACCAAGGTGGATAAGGCTGGAGAAGGAAAAACACATAGACTGAATAAAAAATGAGATAGCGATGTGATCTCTGTTTTTGTTTAATATGGTTGTTCATTTCCTTTCTCATCTGAGGTCACTTGGAAGATCAGGACAGACTGGGGACCTCACAGCACAACTGCCAGCATTCACTACCAGTGTAGCTGGACCAGCTGCCGGACAGAAACACTTCTGGCTGAACACTGGAGCTCAGGACCTCCTGTTCCCCATCTTCTCTTTGCTGGGCCTCCAGAAATAAAACCACAGGTCCAGTTAATCTCACATTACCAGAAGATACCACATTTAACTGCAAACACCTGCCCTTAATTCAAGGGTGCTCACAGCAAGAGCCTGGCTTTAGCCCAAGACTAACCCTAAGGCCATCCAAGAGACCAAACCAAAACTACTTAAACCCTCCTCAAACCCCTCAAGGCTCAACCCCTCACCGGCCTAGCAGGCAAGCTGAGGTCCCCTGTCAACCCAACACTCCCCTCCCACAGAAGAACTTGCTTCCCCTGCACCACATTTAAATTACATCATACACACAGAGCCTGACAGAATTATTTTACTATGACCGAGTTTACTAAATGCTGTTGTAGTTGACAAAAAGTTTTTTCAAAAACTAAATATCTTCTGGACAATAGTTTTGCTATAAAAACAATTGCTTGAGTTATTTCTATTAACAAGTGTGCCAATGCTTTTTGGAAGGGCTGTGTACTCCGTGACAGCCAGTTCTGGATTACAATGAAAGCCACCCTCAAGGACATCTGCCTTTCTTGAGAACACTCTGGCAAGTTGTTTAAATGTAATTAAAAAAAAAAAAAAAAGTTCTTTGAGTTCTATTGGTAACCTTACTTCAATCTAATTTGCTCAATCAATGCTTACTGGGTGTCACTACTTCACCCAGTTCATTATTAAACCAGTAAATTATTATTATTGTAAGGTTTTTCCAGGTCTCACTCAGGTTTTGGGCATATTCTGATGTAACTGAGCAGTGCTGGGCCACAACAGCTCCAAAGCACAGGGCAATCAGCATCCACATCAACTTTGGAAACAGACCAGGCCCCTGCACAGCTGCACCACCAGTGCTCAGCTGCAGCGGGCAGAGGGACGCTCTAAAGGCAGCCCATCACACTGGGCCTCTCTCTAACCCAGGGATTCCTGCAGAACCCAGCTGTGGGGCAGCTACCAGCATGTTTCTAAAACCCACCCCAACTCAAACACACTACTAAATTTTCTCACAAGTGCATTTAAAGAGTGATTCCACACAGAACTGCAGACATTTCCCCCCTCATGCCAGCTCCAGAAAAGGCCTTTTCTGAAGTTCAGCACAGAAAGTTGCCCACTATATTTATCCCCTAGAAGTTCTTCGATCAAGCTGATTCTCCACAAAAATACCAGCATGCTGTTATGCCAGCTTTCACTCCTGCTAGTGACAGGGATGGACAGAAGGCATATGTTCATCCCCGGAGCAGACTGCAACATTCAAAGTGCTTTTTTCTTTCAGCCAGCTTGGTTTTTTGTGTTATGATTATGATCACAATGGTGACTTTTTAGTCAGTCTCCAAAGTGACTCCTTTGCTGCACTGCACTAAGTGACACAAAAGTGATGGTGATAAACCAAAAGGCTGCAGTATGTTAATGAAATCCTGCTTAATTCCTCTCTTTCTCCCAATCCTTAATACACTGCTTTCAAGAACTTGAACAAATACCACAGACAAAAGTCAGGGCTGATTTTATCTGAAGAAGCTCTAAGTTTTGTTTTACAGGCCAAAAAAAAAAAAAATTTTTTAAAAAATTAAAAAAAAGAAATCTGTGTGATTGATCAGAAGATCCAGAGGAAGTGTCAAGAGGACTAACTTGCCCTTGAGGACAAAAACTCTCACTGAGCTGTACCATTCTTACCAATTGGAGTCCTCAGAAACAATGCAAACATTTTCCATGACAGGGATTCCAATTAATTATCCCAGCAAAAGAGGCAGTGCTCACCCTCTCACCCTCCTCCCTGCCTGAGCTGCTGCTCTTCGCTGTGTCAGCACAAGCTCCTGTGCCTGACAAACTGGATCCAGGAACTGATCAACTGGAAATGTGTTTTTTCTCTTACTGAGGTTTTTTTTCAACGACATCATTTCCCAAGTGGCTGGGAGGAGCACTGAATGCCTTTTTTTTTTTGCCTTCCTCCAAGCCCAACTCCCCCAGCTTCAGTGGGATTCGTACCCACGCTGGTGCAGGGGCTGAACAGCACCGAGCACTTGAGGAAAAAAAGTAAGTCACATCATGACTTGAACATTTCAACTTCATTAAAGCATTGTTCCCCATTCTGTGGAGGAGAACAATTCGCACCTGCAGAACAGCATCAAGAGGAAAATTCCACTGGCAAAGCATTTCAGGACAAGACCGAACAAAAGGCAGGAATACCTGAAGTCTGGAGATGGGAAAGCTACAGGACAGGAAAACACGTGAGTCACCTGCCAGACACAGATGCACAAGGGAGCTCCAGCCTCTCCTTCAAGCGTTTGGTTTTTTTCTTGTGTGTGGGAAGGACTGGGAGGTGCAGCCGGGAGGATAAGAGCGACCTTCCTCCTCTTATCTCTGAATCATTCCCTGCCCGAGAGGGGGGGTTCAGATACTCCCCTTCTGCTGGACTGCAGTCCCCAAAACTGCTCCTGCACAGCCGGACAGACGGACAGACTCTGAAAGAAGCATTCCTTGTACATCAGCACCAGGCAAAGCAAACCCTATTCCAAATATGAGGCAGCCCCCTCAGCAGCAGTTTGTATTAATTACTGAGTGCAAAATGTCTTGGGTTTTAACCTAAAACATAAACTATCTAGACACTTTCTGATTGTTTCAGGTTAAACTTGAGAAGGAAGCCAAAACCCCAAAGTGATAGTCTAAATAGCAACATTTCAGCATATTTCTCAATGTTCCAACATCTTTCTAGCTCTGTTCTCTAGCTCTGAGAAGCTGCTTATTTGGACACATTATCCGCTCTTGATGATGAACACCACAGAAGATATTGGGGTGGGGCAGGAAAACATAAAATCAAGGTTTACTTCAGCTCAGTTCCTAAAATATACCATTATGCTCCAGGAATTTGAGGATGCAGGTAAAAGACACAAGAGGAATGACTCCTATACATCAAACACCAGTAATTTGAATTTGTCAAAAACTGCTTTGGGTAACGCCAACAGAATCACCCTAATGACAACATGCAGCCTAAAAGAAAATACTGCAAGCACAAACAAGGATGTATTAAAGACATGCTTGGCTTGGTGGCTGATTTTTAGCCTGGTGTACAACTATTACCTCATGTGAAAACAAGGTGACACAACAGTTAAGTAATACCTCCATGTGGCTTCAGCTCTTTGCACAGTCATGAGCTTAGGACAGCCTAAGGGGGATAACCCAGCTGAAAAACATCTGGAATACTGAGATAACCTCTCCCAGAGCCCACTAACACAAAGCACTGCTCAGTGCAAACACAGAGGAAATGCTGCCCTTCATTGGCCAACAATGGATTTTTTTCCTCCAGAATTCCTGTGGACTCTGCACAATGCCTGGATGGAGGTCACCAGAATTCCCACACTAACACCAAGACACACTGATATTCACTGCCAATTTGACATTAAGGAAGACTTTTCCCCCAAGGACGCAGGTTAGCTCAATGACCTTACCCAAACCATTTGCCAGCATTAGTCCTTCCTCACCAACAGCTTTCTTACTCAACACATCCAAAGTTATGGACATGACAAAGGAAGTCCCACACAGGTGCAGGAGCTCTACACAGCACTTCTTCAGGATGTCATCTCAGCTGAGTCACCTACAAAGCCACACCATCAAGAAACCAGAAGCACAGCATTTCAGGAAAAAAACACACCATGTCTACCCAGGCAGCCATGGATTCTGCTCAGATGGCCCAAACACTAACAGCAAATTCAGGCAATTTTTATTTAACACCAAGTTAGAAGGGCTTGCTCCCTTAACCTCCAAAACAAATGCTTCTTACTTATCCTCAATCTGCAGCATTGATTTTTCAGTTCCTAAACCCAATTGCAAATCAGCTATATCCTAAACAAACACCAACAGTTGTGGCTTTAAAACACAGATAAATGGGGAAAAAAACATACACACGTGATCCCATTTGCCTTCAACCTAGACAGATGAGGAAATTCTCTCAGCTAAACCCCTTCCAGAGAAACCACCCTCTTTACAGAACTGAATGACTGGCTTAAAATGTGAGGTGCTTGGCTCCAGCCTGCACATGGGAATTATGTTTATAAGGACATTTCCTGAACAAACATCTCAGGAAGTAAACAAATTCACATGGTGCCGCCAATATTCAACTCCACCTTCTGCAGTGGTCACTTTCTGCTGGGGGGTTTCTTTTTCAACCCAGATATTCACTGATTACTTGAATGAAATAAAGCACACAAAATTACAGTAATATTTAACAATTCAGAAAAAAAAGCATCAGGGCTAACCAACCTGATTTTGCTGGAAGCTAGTCCAGGAACAGTAAGGAAGGGATGTTAAGCAGTTTTGACTAGTGCTTCCAGCTTTCACTACTGTGAAACCTGGCTGTAGGATTCCCCTACCAACAGCCCCTGGGATAAGCCCTGAGATTTCAGGGATTTTTGAGAACCATCCTACCCAACCTATTTCTTTCCTATTTCCTCTTTTGAGTGGAAGAAACTAAGTGGTACAGGCAAAACACAGCTGAAACAGACAGGAAAATAAACAAGAACTAGAAGATATACAATGCAGCAGAACGTGAGACTGGAGTGCACCTCGGGATGTCACACACTCACAAGGGCAGGGCCCATCAGCGGCATGCTCAGTCACACCCGGCAGGACCCAAGGACACCAAAGCAATGGCAGTGAAGGGAACACATCACACCGTGGTCCAGCCGGGCATGGCGGCCCTGCAGAATCCAAAGGCCTTACTCCAGGACTCTGATGAAGACTGCTAGGGTTAAAAAAAAGGAAACAGATTTCTAAAACAAATTCTGTGCTTCACATCAGCTCATTTGAACACTTCAGCTCTTTAAGTCTTTTCCAATTTAAATATTACAACCATGTGCCTGTGATGCTCTTGAAACCACGCCACGACGCCCAAGTTTTCAGATTAACTTCGCCTTAAATCTGAATCCAAGGAATTCAGAGTAGCTTCTTTTGCATGAAGACATTTTAGAGGACTGGTGGTGTTGTATTGTTCCACTCACTTCATCTTAGTAGCTCAGTACAATTATTATTTCAATAGCAGCTGAAAAAACAAAAATGAGCTTTTACTTCCAGGAGGCCCAAGCAAAGCAAGAACCCTCAAAAAGCAGCCAAAGCGCCTCAAAAAGCATCCTTTGCATAGGGCAGTGCTTCCAGGTATAGCTAAGTGAAGATTATATTAGGGAAGGCTAATTGTACAGCATGTAAGAATCCAGCAACAGAGAAGGTAATAAATACACACAAATCCAAGGTGGATCTACACCTTGGATCATCACAAGATTCATGGACAAGATATAACTTCCAAATTCCTAAGATGGATATAAAGGGCAATTATGAATTTCACTGCTGGCAGCAAACATCCTTCTATTTCAAAGACTTGAAATAAGCTTGTAAACAATTTTTATTACACAACTAAACCTTTCAGGGTCAAATTAGAGAAGCCCTAATGCACTCTGGACATGGAGTTTCTAAGCAGCACCTTGCTACAAGGACCTGCTCATTTTAAACACTATTGCACTATGAATGGGAGTGTTGAATAACATTTGCACATCCAAGAACACTTGGAAGGAACTTCCAAGCTGACATCCCCTGCCATGGAACTCCTACTGTTCTACATGTTCTTGTCATACCTCAAGATCCCCCTTCCTGTATACCACAAAAAGTTGCCATTTTTTAACAACTGTTTTTTAGGCAAAAGGCAATTTACTTTTTACAGACAACACTGGACACCAGTATCTAAAGTTTTGCAGTAATTTGCTGCAATTTAAAAGATCAACCTCAGAGGTTGCCATGAACAGTGTCACAGAAACTCCTCAGGTTGTTGGTATGAAATTCCCATTAAACTTCTCCCAAAGCTCTCCACAGTGCCTGTGTTGCCACACGGAGATCTGATGGAGTTTAGGCATGGACATGAAAACAGCTGATCATAACTCCTGATTCCGTTCCATCAGCTCAGCAACAACTGAGCTGAACAATGTCTTTATGCTCCTGGGCTTTCTGTGGCTCAGGATGCACCAGGTTTCCCTTCAGAACTCCTTGGTCTTCTTGCTACAGTACTCCTGATTTTTAGAGGCAGTCTCATTAGCAGTCCAGTCTAGAAGCACTTTGCTTCGGAGATTAGAGAAGTCTTAATGTATTAAGCATGGGAAGGGCAAAAAATAGCCTAAGACAAACTATCTTAAGTTTACAGAGATAATGAAGGGAACAGTTGGGAGGGAACACCAGCTTCTGCAGCATTCCCACAGTAGTTGCCATTCACAGCAAAACCAGCAACTTGCACTTCTTTGTGTTTTTCACTTTATGTGCCTTCCACGCTGTCCGTGGTCAGAGGACCACAATCCAACCTCAGAGCTGGACACAACTCAAATTTTAACCCCCAAACAAGTAAAAAGCCCTTTGTTCCCACAGTGGGATTTTTTTTAAAGCTTCTAAAAGCCAAAACCAACCATCAGGTTCCTTTCAGACAAGGAAACCTTCCTTTCACTGAGAACACTCAAAACACTTCTCCTCCCCAGGAGCTGCTGGGAACATGGTTCAAATTGGATGCTCTGCTCCACTAATCAGGCCATCCTCATGTTCACATTCCTAAAAAGTGTGACTTCAGCTGTGCATATTCTACAAGCTGCATCCTTTTATCCTGAAGTCACTCGGAGAAAGACTAGAACAGATTTTTGCAAGCAACCTGCATGATCAAGAACAATTATACATGAAGCATGTGGCATATATTTTGTTGTGAATCCTGAACGTCATCACCTCAGTATTATTCACTTGCTCGCTTAGCCCTGCTTAATGTTTAATCCCAGACCACCCAGCCTGGGAAAGCCCTCACTTAGGCTAAGATGAAACCATCAGGGAAGCTTCCAGATGCCCACACATTGCCTACATCAGTATCTATAGCACATGTCACTCTGTCAAAGAAAAGAAGTGAACTATTCTGCTGCCTCATGATACTTAATGATCACTGCCATTTCTTGCTCTCTGCAGGCCCCAAATAATGTGAAATAGGTGCCTATGGCTCTGAAGGCACAGCAAGCAGGCAGAGGCTCACCTCACCCATACCTGTACCCCTCAGCTGTCTCTGCCCTTCCCTGCCCCACACACAATTCCACCTGGAAGAATGGCTGTGGACCACTGAATAAAACCTGCCTGTGATTCACCAGTAGGTCTGGCTTGACACATATTCTGTTGAATGTTTCCACCACACGCAACTGATCTCAGGGCTGGTCAACCGATACATTGAAGTCGCTGCAGAGCCTCCATCCCTTCAGCACACAGTGCCTCAGCCAGTCCCAAAGGCCTGTGCTCAACAGAGCTCTCCAAGCACCTGTAGGACTGCCGGACAACATGGTTCAGCAGCCAAACAGTTATCCTGCAAGTCTTATACCATAAAAACTTCTACCCACACAGTGATATCGACTTTGTTAGAAACCAACGCCACAGAAAGGAGAGTACTGACTCTCTGCGACACGCTCACGGCACGCAATTTATCTCCAACAGCGGGATAAAATGCTTCTTGTATCAACTTCAGCAGGAATGAAATGCAGAGTGCTGCTTAACTGTGGAAAAAGCTATCACCATCCCAGCCCAGCCCTTCCTTGAACCTATCAGACTCTTCCTTCCTGCCCAATTTCTAACAGAACTGTAGATATATCGCTCGAAAGCCAAACCGCTTAAGAACCAAGCTCAAAGAAAAGCTAAAAAGCTTGAAGAGAACTTTTCTGAGGATACTACTCAAAAAAAAAGAAACCAAGCAGAAGCAAAAGCTCAGTTGGGGAGGTTACAAATTAAAACCATTCAACAAAGCAACCCTGTGAGACTACATATGCAAATAAGGGGCTCCCAGCCTTACCAGCGTTTTCCAACGATACCTACCTGAAAATCCTAACACCAGACAAAACCGAGTTATTAATGCTTCCTGTTTCTGCATTGCATGGAACCAGGGCGGTTCTCAGGTTCGGAGAAAACACCACTTAACAGCTCAACACCCCGGGCTCTCCAGCAGCCTTCGCCTGGCTGCACCTCCACCTGCACCTTCACCTGCTTTACCTGCACACTCTCTCCAAGAGGACCTATTCCCACCGCTGGGCGCGCCAACACCTTTCCAGCCGCTCAGCCAGCGCTCCGGCCTGCCTCCGGAGCCTCATGCCGGCCTTGCCGGCCAGCAGCATTCCCACCGCGGGGCTCTCCCGCTCCCGGCCCCCGTGACCATCGCGATACGGCACACGGCACACAGCACCTGCAGCAGCCCCCGGGCCTTTCCCTTCGGGATAAAGCCACACCAGGGATGCAGACGGCCGCGGGCTGCGGCTCGCAGGGAGCCCCCGAGCCCTGGGGAAAGCCGGGGGGCACCGGCCCCGCATCCCGGCGAGCAAGGGTGCCCGGGGCTGCTCCCCGCGGCGGGGCCGACCGGAGGCCGGGATCGGCCGTGCCCCGCCACGAGGTGCTGCCCCTTCCCGGCGCTGCCGCAGGGCCGAGGGCGGGGGGAGCCGGGAGCGAGCTGGAATTATGAAACCGGATCAGCGGGGAAACCCCCGGGACCTCCCCCGCGCCGTACCTCGGAGACCTCCTCTTCCTCCTCCTCCTCCTCCTCCTCGTCTTCCTCCTCCTCCTCCTCCTCCTCTTCCTCGTCGTCGCTGCCGTTGTTGCTGCTCTCGCTGCCGCCGCCGCCGCTCTCGCTGCTGCTGGCCGGCCGGGCCGCCCGCCCGCCGCGCTTCGCCTTGCCCGGCACCGCCTTCTTCTTCAGCAGGAGGTCGCACACCCGCACCAGCCCGGCCGCCCCGGGCCCGCACGGCGACGGGGGCGCGGCGGGGCCGCTCGGCCCCTCCGGGGGACCGGGCCCCGCTGTGGCGCTGCCGGCCTCGCCGCCGCCGCCCTCACCGCCTCCCTCCTCCGCCGTCACCGCTACCGCCGCGCCAACCGCCTTCTCCATGGCCGGAGAGGAAGGAAAAGGAGGAGAAGGAGGAGGAGGAGGAGGAGGAAAAAGAGGAGGAGGCGCCCGCGGCCGCCGCTGCCTCGGTCACCTCTAGCGCCGGCGCCGCCGCCGCGCCAACTCTCGCGATACTTCCTGCGGCCGCCGCTCGCGCCGCTCTCGCTGCCCTCACGCGGCGCGCGCTCGCGCTCTCCCCTCACGCCGCCCGCTCCCGCTCCCCTCGCGGCCCTGCCCCGTTCCCGGCTATGGAACCGCGGCGGCGGCGGCGGCGGCGAGACACCCCTTTCCCCCCCGCCTCCTTCCCTTCCTTCCGCCCGCGCCGCCGCCTCGGTCACCGCCCCGGCGCCGGAACCGCCGCTTGCGTCATCATCCTCAGCCTTCAGCCCGGGGCGCCTCGGTAAGGGCGACGGGTACCTCGGCCTGGCCTCCGTCGGGAAGCTTCCCCGAGAGCCCCCGGTGGGCACGGAGGTGCCGAGTTACCCGCTCCGGGCCCGGCGGGGCCCCGCGGTCTGTGGGGGCAGCGGTGCCCTCAGAGCGTGAGGGAGCGCCCCTAGGGCGGGAACACCCCGTGAGGGAAGGCCCGTGTCGAAACCCCACAACGCTCAGAATTCCGCTGAAAAGTGACGGTCTCTCACAGCGTGCGGACAATATGCATTAAAAAGCAACCTCCAAACGCCTTTGATAATAGAAATTGGGGGGGGGGGGGCGTCGCTAAAAGGGTCAGAAAATAAATTGGTAGAGTTTCACTAAAAGTGGTGGTCAGTGAAGCCGCAGAGCACGGAATTCCAGTTAAAAGCGATGTCCGAGGAACGACCGGACATGGCAGTCAGTGGTGATCTGTCAAAGGCTGAAGTCGGTGGTCTTTTCCAGCCTAAGTGTTTCTGGGAGTCTGTGTTGCACGCAGTCCATTCCCACCAGGCACTCTGCATTCAAGAGTAACCTCCAAATCCCTGTTTTACAACAATTTTCATACAATTTCACTAAAAATGACCAACATGAAGGTGCCCATGTCAATTCGACTGTATTTCTCTAATTAAACCCTTTGAATATGTCATCGTGCCCTGGTTCAGCCCTCAGGCCCCCCAGCCCAGATTTTCATCCCCAGAGCATACTTGGGATATTCATGCCTTTGCCTCCATTAGGGCAGAATAAGTCCTGCAGTAGGCAAAGTTAAACGTATGTTAAATATAAGTTAAATACGTAAAATATTTAAATTGTGGCTTCCTCATTGAAGAAATGGGCTTTTCCCATTTTACTTTTTAGACCTGGTGGAAATAAAAAGGATTTTCACCACAGAAACACACGATTGTAGAGGTCAGTAGTGGCTCTATGCACTGGCACACTGTGGATGTTTTGAAATTGGTGTTTCAAACCAACAGTGCCTGTTCTGATTATACTTTACAGAGAGGAAAAGAGAGCGTTGTTCTTTGAGTACCTAGGTGTTTTATTTGGCTGATGCTGGAGAGCACCGGTCAGGTGTGCAGCTCCTCTGAAATCACACATTCCTTTGTAAATAAATCCTCAACTGGCCCTCATCGTGAAGTCTGCACAGTTCCCCCCAAATCCTCGTGTTGCTGAAATCCCACCTAAATCCCATCCTGATATGTGCCTCTGTATGTTCTTAATAAAAGGACTGCCTTGAGAGCAGAGCCCCACTGTTAAATTACATTATTTCCAAGTCAGCTGGAAATAAATGACACAGACTCTTAACCTCCCAATTGAGAAGATAAACCTCTACTCCTCAGGTACAAGGTCTATATATTATTATATATATATTATTATTTATTCCTTTATAAATAGCTCCGCAGATGACAGTTTGATGTAATCCAGGAGGAATAAACTGAATACTCTAGCCACCTATCTCCAACTTCCTGGTGTGACTGTGCAGAAATCTAAAACCACACCAGCACCAGATGTGTGATGGCAGATCAGTGGCAATAATACTTTTGTCCTCTTATATTTTATTTTTTGTTGCATTAAAATTAGTGCAAATGCTTTGATTTTTACTGGTTTCCATCGGGGCGCAAGCAGAGGTTAAACATTTGTTATTTGTTGCACTTAGATATAACATACATGCTATTTAGCATTTATAACATGTATTCTCTGTTGTCATCACAAGAGGCAGAAAAGAGACCTGTGAGTGAATACAGGTAATGTCAGCCCTACCACGTGAGGTTTGTGGTGCGGTGTGACAAGGACATCCCTTCATTGTTCGATCCGAGAGGCGGGGGGCTTTAAACAAAACACACCTGAGATGGCTCTGGCTGTACGGGCGGCCAGACAGGAGATCCAAATGCACCACATTCACCCCCCTGGCTCCGGGAAGGGTGGCTGCAGGGCTGGGTTTTACCCTTGGAGCTGTTCGCTGCCCTCTCTCTGCCCCTTCCCAGGACGGCGTGAGGTGGGGAATGGCCTCCAGGGAGCGGCTCTGCCGCAGAGCTGGGCTGCTGTTACTCTCGGCTACGTTGTATCACAAATCTGCCTCTGATACTGGCTGCATTTGCACCTTATTCCAAGTATCCATTCGGGTTGTTAGATTTGGAAAGGCTCCAGCTTCTTGCTGGGGAAGGCAGCTATAGTATTTTATCTGTGCGTGGTACTCGCCGGCCCAGGGTCCGGTGGAGCAGTCAGCAGCAGCACTTGTGTTGGCACAGGCAGAGCGGCCCGTCGGAGACTGTTGGGGCCGTTTCTTTTACGGCGGTGACCTCTGTTCTGATCAAAGAGTGGCGCCTCCTCGTTCGGCGCTGCAGAGCAGGTCCATGCCACTGCACCCCGCTTATCCCTGCTCTCCCCGCCACCCTAGCTTGAGCCTTTGGTGCGGGAGCCCTTCCAAAGAAGGGCAGTGGAGCTGGGCAAGGGTCTAGAGAGGAAATAATGAGGAGCGGCTGAGGGAGCTGGGGGGCTCAGCCTGGAGAAAAGAAGGCTCAGGGAACTCTAGACCTCCTCCTAGACAGGAGGGTGCAGCCAGGTAGAGGTCAGGCTCTGCTCCCAGTTAACAAGCAATAGAACAAGAAGACACAAGCCTCAAGTTGAGCCAGGGGAGGTTCAGGTGGGAAATGAGGAAGAATTGATTTGCAGAAAGGGCTGTCAAGCACTGGGACTGCTCAGGGAAGGGGTGGAGTTACCATCCCTGGAGGTGTTGAAGAGACAGCTGGACAGGCCACTCAGTGCTCTGGGCTGGCTGACGGCCTGGAGATTGGTCACAGGTGGGACTCGATGCTCTTGGAGTGTTTTCTAACCTAAATGACTCTGAGATTCTGTGAGTGCAACAGCAAGCAAAGCACTTGAGTTGTTTGGAGACAGTTTTAGAAGCATGGGGCCTATAAGATTTGGTTTTGTCGTGGGCAAAAGTGTCTAACACAAGTCTGCTACTCATCTTGGGATGGTTTGAATGCCTTGGGAAGGTGTGACACTTCTCCAGTACTTTATATTTAGGAAACCCAAACAAAATCATTATTGTAAATACTATGATAATCATCAAGACGTAATGAAAGTGTAAATAATCCACATTTTTTTAAATTAGGTTTTTTTGTGTGTGTGTGTGTGTGTCCCAGCTTCCACAAGGGTGTATGACCCGTAGCTGTGTTTCCTGTTCACCAGGCCGTTAGGGAATGGATTGCATATCACTGAAAGGTCAGTGTAGGCTCTAAATAGGGCAGTAATATCTAAAAAACACATTTCCTTCCCTGGTGAGTCTGTGAAGTTGGTTAACTTTGGACACTTGGGTGTATTTGGTAGCATAGAGCTGCAGGAAGTCATGGAATCATAGAACCACAAACTGGTTTGGGTTGGAAGGGATGTTAAAGATCACCCAGTTCCAGCTTCCTGCCATGGGCAAGGACATTCTTCACTATGCCAGGTTACTCCAAGCCCTCTCCAACCTGGCCTTGGACACTTCCAGGCATGGGGCATCCCCAGCTGCTCTGGGCAACCTGTGCCAGGGCCTCACCACCCTCCTAAATATTGAAAAAAAATACAATCCTTTGCTATCTTGTTCATCTGTGATTTCTCCTTCAGTGTTTATTCAATTTCCTCCAGGTTATTGATCATTCCACTGAGCACTCCAGAGGAGTTTGGGAAAGTCTGGGGTCTGGATTCAGTGAATACTTTCAGGAACCGTCTCCTGTGTGCCAGATTCCTTAGAAAGTTCTACAGGACAAACAATGTGTTGAAACCTCTGCTGTGGTATAATGATCCTCATGGATTGGCTTTCAGTTTCATTTACAGCTGCTGGAAGCAGTGTCATTGTCAAGGTCAGGGAGCAGGCAGTGAGGGAGCATGAGTTCTGTTTGCAATTAATACAGGGACTGGAAAAAGCTCCTGACTTCTTGAATTTTTGGTACAACTTCCACAAGGCTACCAAGGTGACCATCCAAATAAACTTCCATCCAAACCCCAAATCCTGCCATTCTGACTGGTGAATGCTTTTGTTGTCTTTGATATGTACAGTTTTGCCATCGCTGCAGCTTCTATACGTGCTGGAATGTTTTTATGTGTATCATTCGGGGAACTGTGAACCCCGGACTGTATTGTTCGAACACACATACCAAAGGGACTCGCTCCCTGGATTTCCTTGGTGCCTAGCATGGAAGATCCATCTGAAAGGGGAGGTGAGATGAACTACAAATGCACCACTATGACTGATTTTAAATAGAAGGAACAGAACTGAAGTTGTTCAGCAAGCTTGCAATGCCTGCTGTCCAAGGCAAAGGGAGAAAGAAGGAGAAGAACACAAATGTTTGAACATTCAGAGAAATCCAGTTTTCCGTATTATACATTTTTAGCCTTGTCTAAACCACTCAGTTTTAATCCCAGTAATTGCACAAGGAAAAGAATAATTTAGAACAGATTTTACGTAGCCATATAATTTGCTTTAAATCACATTTATTAACTGGCTGCATTTCTTCATTACAGCGAGTTTCCTGTGAGCATCTCAGGTCGTGTGGCCTTGTGAGTAAAGAAAATAAAGACAAGCCAGACAGATGGAGAATTGAAGAGGAGCAGTGCTAGCCCAGGAGAAGTGCATAGAGTTACAGCAGAAGGTAAATTGACATTACTGTTGACACTCAAACCCCTCCAGTGTGAAAGCCCCTGTGGGATCAACCTCTGCCTCTTTGGTGTGCTAAGGCAGGTGATTTGCCCTGGGCTGTCCTTATCCGTGATCGATGTCACTGGAAACACAGACGTGTCCCGCTCGAGTGCCTTGCAATCATTCGTGTTCCGTCCCAGGTACTCATGCTGCGGGTTCTCTGAGTTGCTCTTAGAACATCATGCCAGCTGTGGCCACCTCCTCACAGGGAGAACTGGGAAAGGAAAAACAAGTACAGAAAGCAAAACTTTTCAGCAACTGATTCAACAAAGAAATCTGCAAGTATCTGTTGAAAAACAAAACATTTGTTCTGTAATATATTTAGTACTCGGAGAGCCTTAGGTAAGAAATGGCTTAAGCACCTGAAATCCTAAAATGCGTTAGTACTTAGTGAGCCTTGCATTTTAACATGCATAAATTATTCCAAAGGTGCCTTTTAAGCTCCTAATTTGCTGGATAAGCTTTTAAAATGATTATCCTTTGTGAGTACAAAACTGAAAAACAACATGGCAAAGAGAGGCAAAGGGCATCTGGACAAGGTTCTGGATTCTTTCTCATTCTCTTCAAGTGCGGTCACAAGTAACATATACCAAAGACAAGACAAATTGTAAGAGAAAGTGATTTTTTTTTTTTTGTATTTCATGTATAAGGGATCTCTAATCCAAAACTCTCAATGAGACCTCTCAAGGCAAAGCTGCATCACATATATTTGAATACTAAAATTTACTTGTAAAATGAATGTTTTGCTGGTTGGGTGGTTTTTTTTTTAATTTTTTGATTGTTGACATTTAAGGCAGCATCAGCTGTGGGCTGCACAGGAGTCAGCTAGAAGGTTAAACATTTCTTACACTTTGTGTTTTGCCTGGGTTCGGCCAATCCATAATGATAATTTCTATAGTAACCAGTTTTTTAAGTCAACAATTGATTAGTTCTGAAATTAGTCCTTGAAACAGCTTCTCTGGAGCACTTTGGAAGATCTCAATGCAAGCAGCTTTCTACTGGCATGCAGAACAACATGGCTCAGGCTGTTTTTTCTCTCCTCATATAGAGTGGGCCTTGAAAATATTTATTCTCCCATGGTAGTTTTATCTCTGGATAAGGAAGGGAGTGGGAATCTCTGTGTAAAACTCGGTAAGACCTTGGATTCAGCGAAGGCAGTGTAAGAAATGCCTTTGCTATCTCAGAAAGACACTTAAAGTGGAAGAAGAACATTTTTACAGAGTTCTAATTAGAAGTAGAAAAACTGCCTACACGTCTTTGATGGTGTAAAATTCCCTAACCCCCAAGGTCCCGTGGAGCCTCAGTTTTCAAACAGAATCTGCCCTCACTTGTTCACTGCATGCTGTTTCACTTATGTGCTACATATTGTGGGTTCCTGTTCTGCTTTAGGGGCCCTTGGGACAGGGCTTTTAAAAACAGAGGAGCTCAATCTTTCTGTTATTTCAGTTGGACTCAGCAGGTGGAGCTAAAAGCCGGCAGCACACCTGCAGCTAAAACTAGTCTGATTTCAATTCTTTCCAATGCTCTGGAAATTAATTTTTACTAAAGCATTTGATTCTAAAATATCTATGTCCTGAATTTATTTTTATTCGACAGTAAATATGAAGTGATTTTTTTTGTGTGTAATTTATTTCCAGCAGGGTAAACAAGCATTTCTCTGTGTGTGGCATTTACAACGCCACTGACCGTATTCCTAGCTAGTTACAAAGTTGGGAGCTGCCTGGAATAGCTCTGTATTCCTCAATAAGGGACTTCTTCAATAAAGAGAACAAGCACTGGTGGGGTGAATTCTCTTTCTGTCATTTGCCATTCTCTTACTTTCTTCTTTATGACTCCGAGTTAATTTACATTTTTTTAATGAGAAAATATCTCACATGTCAAACGTATAACTGTCCAGCGAGTGAGCCCAGGAGTATCTTGAAAGGTAAGTCCGGATCTTATATTTTCATTCATGAATTTTGATGCAAACCTTAGCTCAGTTTTCTCAAGTGTGTAATTTTCAATTATAGACAACATACTAATTCCCAGTACTTTACTTTTCAGAACTCAGAACTCATTTTGAATACCAAGTCCCAAGCTTACCTTCAGACATCACTACAGCCTCTCCATTAAGACCAAAGCTCTTAAAATGCTGCTTAATTTCAGTGAGTTTTAAACTTGGATTCAGCAAGGCACTTTACACGTAACATTTACATACCCTAATTCCAAATCCTGCACATCTCTTGGTTAGATAGTGGATGTCACAAGTCAGAAAAGCAGTCCAGAATTTTTGGAGTCCTTTATCAGCAGTACTTCATATCTTAAGGAACTTTTCACATTCTGTATTTCTGATGTGTTTCTTTAATTTAAAAGGACTCCCATAAGGACAATGCAAACACTCTTCAAGCAAATCGCCTCCATAAGCATTCCACAAATAATATGCAATAAGGGCACCAAATAAATAACACATCATTACTAATCAACAAGCTGATGTTCTCTCCATCATTAATCCAACCCCAGTGAGGGCTGATCTCTTTTTTAGACACATAATTGTGGTAGATCTCTACGATTGTCACTTGCTTTGCCCACAGGAACATTAAATTTCTCCGTTTTGAGGTCTACAGCCTCTTTGTGCAAATAGTTTTGTTAACAGTAGGTGGCAGATTTCTCCTGCCTGAGAGCTTGGAAAATGCTTCATTGGGCTAGTTCTTATGGAATGCTAATACCTGTTTATTCAGGACACACCCAGCTTTCCCTGTCAGAGCTCTCGTTTAGGAAAAGTTTAGACTTGAACATCATTTTTAGAGTAATCTCGGTATTACCTGAGCTAGACCTGCTTTTGCAGGTACACGTCCTACTCATCCACTAACCCATCTAAAAACATGTCTGTAATTTGGAGTGAAATAACTTCCTTAAAATATTGTAGGGAGGGTTGAAAATCTGCATGGAAAGATCCAAGATATCAACTCCCTTTTATCTAGCTCGTTTTCCAGAGAAATCAGGCAAATTTTGGCGCTGACTTTGACCTGACCAGAATTAGGTCAATGCTGAATATATTTCAAAATCCTGCACAGAGGACCTGGTCAACTTAGCGAGTTGCCAACAAGCTCCTTAAGCAATATCAGTGCCCCAGAGACAGGAGTCTCTGCATAAAGTGCAGTTATGTACTAAGAGTGGGAAGGGAAAACCTGATTTTCCTTTCAGAAGAGGAAGGAGATAGGTTGCCTAGCTGATGACAAAGAATCAAATAAAATCATCTCACATTTCTTTGAAAACTAACTAACATAACACACACAAGTCCCTTGTCAAGCCTAGTCTCAGTTTCAGTTTCCCCACAGAATTTTCAATTCCAATGTTATGTTGTTCTGGATTGAATTTTATGACCAGCTTGAGTGTGAAGTTTTTTTTCTAATGGGTGGACAGGCAAAATAACCTAAGCCCATGTCAGTGGAATTTCTGTGGGAATGACATGGAACGTTCCAGAGCCACAAGTCTCTGATGGCACACATCCCAAGGTCCTGGGGGACCTGGATAACGCGGTCTCCAAGCCACTCCCCATAATCTTGGAACAGTCACAGCCATCAGCTGAAGTCCCCAGTGACTGGGACAGGGGAAACTTTTTATAAAAGGGGTAAAAAGCAAGACCCATGGAACCACAGACCGGTGAGCCTTACCCCTGTGCCGGGGAGAACCTTGGAGCAGATCTTAATGCAATCAATGCTGAGGCACATGCAAGACAAAGGAGTGATCCAGGACAGCTTCACTAAGGGCAAATTGTGACTGAACCAACTAGTCCCTTCATCATCATCAAATCCAACCGATAACCTAGCACTGGCAAGAGCACCAATAAAGCATGTAAACTCACTGAATCCAAAATGTTCCACTGGAAACATCAGAGTACTGATAAACTTTCATTAAATCCTGTTACATTTCCATATTGGCTCTGACAAACCTGCAGGGCGGGCAGGTTCTGTGCTTGAGAGATTTCTGTCAAGTGATGCAAGAACATTTGTATTCTGGGATGTCAAAGGATCCATCCCAGAACTCCTCCTTGCTGACAGCAAAGAGGCTGCAGTGCCCAGTGGTGCAGCAGGACCTCAGAAACCACGAGACTTGTGTTCATACCAGACCCTCAGCATTTTCAGGCTTCCTGGGCTCACCAGGAACAGTGCCCTCAGTCTTGACTTAGCACTAGGCTGTCGTCTCAGCCAGCAGGAACTGGGAGAAATTAGGTTGAACACAATTTGCCCAGCTTCCAATCTGCCAGTCCAGGGAGTCAGGCATCTGCCTAGATCTGCCCTGACTTTAAGGGGAGCCTTAAGCCTCGTTGCACTGGGAATAGCTCCAGTGCCTAGACACGCACTCTGTTTTGCAGCACTCAGAGTCGAGGAGGAAAATCAGAACCCCAAGTTCTCACTAAACTGAAGGTACCAGAGAAGGGCACTACTACATGAATTGTTATAATTGAATTTCCTGACTTCTTTTTGAGACCAGCGGATAGGCTCTGGATATGCCTGTCTGGCAATACTGAAGGGCTGCTGGTTTGAGCAAAAAAGGCCTTTGGGCAGAAAGCAAATGTCAAGGACTGTCAGCATAGGGTTGGAGAGCACCACAGAGGAATGCCCTTGGGAGTGTAGCCTCTGCCTAATTGATCCAAAAGACAACACCAAAAGCTTCATGTGCAAAGAGTTTGTTAATATTTCTTTGCATGGCTTAAGAAGGACTCAGTTTAGTGTTGAAATTTAAAAAAAAACAAACCAAACATCACAGCTATTTGGGCATTGCACAGCCACAGTTCCGCCTGACGGATTTCTTTAGTTCCTCTGATGTACGGACCAATCTTTTGATAACTTCTTTAAGTGAACCACATGAACTAGACAGATCACTTCTAAGCTCAATCACAGTTTTTGGTATCTGATGAAATTTTTCTGACTCTGGGAACCTTTCTTCTAAAATCAGGTCTTCCTGAAGGCCCTCAAAGTCAGAGAGACTGAATTTCAAACCCCAATTATTCACTCCTTCAAAAATCAGAGTTTATAAGCACTACTCTAAAGAAAAACAAACAAAAAACCCAAGCAATAATGCCTCAGTTTCATATTATTTGCAGTCACTTCCTTAATTCTGGGAATCCCAAGTTTCCAGATTCACATGTCATAGTGCAACAAATCCAGTTAAAGGAGAACACGGGAAGGAAAACAGCAACCTGAAGAACGACCATGTTTTGTTGCTGCTTCTGCAAATCCAGTTGTCTTCTAGGAGATCATTACATCCTGGTAATATCATTGCCAATCTGATTCACATTGAAGGAAGTACTGAACCTGGAACTACAAGCCAGAGCTCACCTAATAAATGTGGTCTAGTTGAATGCTGCTTGAAAAACAATTGATTTTTACAACAGAAAAGTACAGATACTTGAATTTGACCTGAACTTGGCTTCACAGGCTAAGGCAGAATGTGGAAATATTTCACTGTGCCTTTGGATTTCACTTGTGAGATTCACATTTCATTGTGGAGCCTCAGGATTTGTAATTGCAGCCTAATATGCAGAAGTGGACGATCCTTTTATGTCAGCAAGTAAACGGCAGGGCCAAACTTTAAAATGTCTGGTCCTGCCTGCTCCAGTAACAAGGACCGAAAGATGCCTCTACAAACTTTTCTTCTCCTCCTGAGGTGCCACCTGAGGCCCTGACACTCAGCTAAAGAAATTCCAAAGACAGTAGGGGATATTTGAGGTGGAAAATGCTATTCTTGCTCCAGGACTTCATTCAAAATGACTGTATTTTCATTTTTCAAAGGTAAGAAATTGTTTGCTCAGGAATAGAGGAAAGGCTGAGAAAATAATCACTCCCTTTATGTCCTTAATGCTTGAACATTTACAAGTTGTCTTAAAGAGATGAACTAGAATCCTTCCAAGAAAGAAACCAACCAAAAAACCCCAGGGGCCTAAGAGAAGAAACAGCACAAAAGAACAATTATAGCAGTAACACAGATCCTGTTTCTATGGAGATGGACATGAAGGAGAAAATATTTACCAGCTTGGCAGTTTTTTAGGCCAGAATGGCAAAACCCTAAGTTTACAATGAAACTAACAGAAAAATAAGGGAAGCAAGAGGGTCAGCACTGCCAGGTGTTGCAGTAACATTGTGGGGGGACAGCTGCAGAATGGCAGAAATTTTTCACAAGTCCTACAGCCCCTCTAGACATACAGGACTTTTTTCAACTCCCAAAGTGCTTCAAGTTGAGAGCAAACCCAGCGGCTCCCAAAATCATTAATTGATTTTACACATGCTTTGTTTCTGATTTTAGCAAATACACCTACTTACACTTACAAAAACACTTTGTTGCCATATTTTTTATAAAAATTGAAGGGTACGAATCAATGGCTTAAAGAAATTCAAAACAAAAAGATGCTCCAAACATTTCGTGCTGCTCCTCAAAAGTTTTCATTATTTCTGTTATTGCTAAAGCACATCAAACTTAGGAAAGAAATATTACCCAGCTCTTGCCAAACAGAAGCTTTCAGCTTTGGTTCTTGACTGTACCACATTAAATGGCTCCTCTCTCCTGCCAAAGGCCATCAGGTAGCATACCAGAGCAGCACAGAAAGTGGAAATTGAGTGCCAGAAAGTTTCTAGGGCACTGGATTCCAAAGGTCTCTGGGACTTAGGTAAGAGGAAGAAAATAGATCTCCACCGATAGTCCTATCATGAGCCAAACATCAATCATCAATCACAGCACTGCAACGATTTCAGTTCCAGAGACAATGATCAAAGGCATTATAAGAAATACTGAAGAAAAATCTCTCCCTGAGAAGGACTTCCTGAATAGAGCAATGCTGCACCTCGGGTATTTCTTGCCCCCATCTATTTTGTATTTAGATGCACCCATACCAAGATATAGCACTGATTTTTGTTGAGGAACCTTAGAAATGGGTAAGAGATGAAGGCAATATTCACCTATCTTGTGGAATACCTACTTGAACTGGCAGATCAAAATGTCATAGGGACATGGAAAGTAGAGACAAGTCCTGAGAAGTCTCAGAACTGACACCCTCAAAAAACACTGAAGGCTGTATATTTGGATACATTCAGGCAATCGAATGCCTAATAGGCAAAGCTAAGCTGTTCTTGTTCCTGCTGCCAAAGAATGATGTTGGCAAATGGTCATGAATTAGGAAAACAGCTACATCACTACACTGTGGACTTGTGAGAAAAAGGGGTAGGGATGCTCGAGGGGCCTAGGGATCAAGCGCACATGATCAGCAAGAACAGTCATGCCTGTCAATTCAAAAATCCTTATGTGAATGATCAAGGCTCAGCTGGCACTGCAGGTGGGTGGCGGATGGCAGAAGAGGAACAGCTGAGTATCAGAACTCACTGATGATATGCTCACAGATAGACCCGACATGGAATGCTATTAGCTACACCTGAGCAGGTCTCTGCCCGTTCTGCCACAGGGATCAAACCCCTTGTGTCTTTATGTTTGTTTTGTATCCATGAGTCCATCTCTGTTCAAACAAAAGCCATATATCTGAGATGTTTGACTCCCTCTGCACAGCAGTCAGACATCAGTGATAAGAAAGGCAAACATCCTGCAGCAGAGCAGGAAAAAAAACTAACGCCTGATAGCTGTCCATATGTCCAGAGCTACTGACCTATAGAGCTAGAGACAGTTATTTAGAAATACACTCATCATTACCGTTATTAAAAAAGAGCTACTCACTGCAGCTACTGAATGTCTTGAATGTCACGGTAATGTCTGGTCTCTAGGTTTTGTGTGCGCCTCACAGTCCACTCCCACAAACAGAACTACGGCTCTTCAAAAAAGCAACAAACAGCAGTAAATAAAATTGAGGGCCGTAAAACTAAACGGTTTCTTGATGTCCTCCAGGTTCTCAGAGATGACTTTGCAAAGCACTGACTTCCCAAAAGGGCTCTGACAGTTGTTCTCACGATACATCACATTTGTTTCTCAAGAGCCTCATTCCATATCAGTACATCTCAGTCCGCTTTGTTTCTACTCTTCCACTTTGCACAGGCTGGTATGATGAAAGACTTTAAAAGTATGCATCCTTTTCATTTCCAGATCTATTACTCTTGGAATTATTGTCCTTTGGTTCCCTACACCTGGAATAAAAGTAGTTATCGCCTGTAACTTTAAACACAAATGAGTGTGAAAATGGCTCATTGTAAAATGCCATTGATAAATTCCTTTTTCTAATACCAGGACAGCTTTGTTGGAGTGAAATCAATGCCATGTGAAAGCACTGAGTAACAAGAAAGTCAGTATACTATTTAATAGTGTTAAACAAACATGAGCATTGGAGTTCAGCTCTCAGCAGTTATATGAACCATTGGCAAGAAGTAAAGGACAGACAACAGAAGATATCTAGAAATAAACATGGACCCTGTATTCCAAACTTACATATTAACTCCAGGGGACCAGGAGTGTTCTTGCTAACACTGCACAATGCTGCAAGGGAAAATTCCAGAGAGTTTTCAAGATGCAACATTGCAATCATGCTGTTGAATTTCAGCTTTGCCCTCCCAGCCCTTAGCTGTAGTCTTCTGGAGAGTTCTTTGGTACAGCCTGAGAGCATCTCAAGAGCTGTTCCAAGACATCATTCACCAATACCACAGTTTTTTACTGCCTTATAGTTATCCACAAACTAACTGAACATGTGTTTCTGTCCCACTGAATGCTCTCTTAAGATCTGAAAGGAGATGGCTCTTCTCTGACAGAGGAATATGGTCAGTAAAATAATTACAGACTGAATTAACATGCTCTTTCCCCAGATTTTGTTAGGCTAAGGCAGCCCAGGTCCAGATTGCTCATCAATTCTCAGAATTCTCCAGAAATGTGGGATTTTGCTACAACCACCTGAAAACAATCCCAATGTCTAACATTATGACATTTCTAACATTGCTTTTCTGCCAACCTGGCTTTCCTGCACCATCCTTCATAAAATTACCATCAGAGTTATCCAAATAACCTCTTAATTCCCAAAACAGAGCCTTGTTCCGTTAAATCACTACCAGAATGCTGCCTTTCACCTACAAAAATATCAGGAGCAGACTCAGGAAAATGCAGAAATTTTTTGCAACAGCAGCAGACTGTAGAAATTTCACTGTATCAAATCATTGTGTGAACTCATCTGTTTTGTGTGGTTATTCCTGGAAAAAAGAACAGCCTTTCTGGAACACAAGATGCATTGCCTAGGCATTTTCCTGAATGAAAACTGCCTGCAAATATTTTGAGCTCAGACATATCATTTGCTTAATTTCAAATGTCTTTAGAGGCTCACACTCAGAAACAAAAGGAAGTATTATACATGTACTTACTTAGTCAAATCTCCTGAAAACTGATCATGGACTTGTTCTTACTATTCCCATTAGGAATAATACAGAGTCATGGCACAACTGCCTGCCTGAGGAAGAAAAAGAGAGTACAAAAGGGAACCTTAAAGACTAAGGGTTTGGAGACCACAGGCTGGGCTCTACCCCGTGGGTGCTCGCAAAGCAGAGTTGCAAGGCAGCACACAACCTCCAGTTGTGTGGGCTGATATCCCCACACTGGGGACACAAATTCATTAAAATAAATCCTAGTATGCCCTGCTGGGAAGCTACATCACTTTGCACTCAGCAAGGATCCAGCCTTGTACTTGTTTGGGAATTTTTGAAGCATCTCAGTGGGTGTCCTGAAAAGTAATTTTGATTTATTCCATGTCCTGGGGCTCTGTGCAAACTGCACATTCTTCCTGTATCTGATCTCCTAAGTTACTGACCAATCAATGGGAAATTTTTCAGAGATGAGAGCAATGTTTAATTAAGAGATTACTCTTGGGAGGACAGCAGTACAAATGAGAAATGGCAAAAATTCTGAAATGGTAGCCCTTGCACACGTTTACCCCCATGCGTTTGGCTGTTTCCTGGATATCGGTGAACAGCAGCACCCACAGGAAACCAGAGCAGGACCTAACAAACTCAGGAGCTCAAATCAGCCACACATCTGGATTAGCCATGTCATCTCAATGAAGTGATTTACATTTAAAATTCTCTAATTTCAAGTGGACCGAGTCCTCTGTGGGTGAGCTGTTGTTATACAATACCAACATGCTTTGCTTTTGAACAAATAGGAGCAAAAAAAAAAAAAGGCTATAGGATTAGCCCTGATGACTTTTTTGTCTGATGCCTTGAACTCCTTGTTTGTCATTTGATAAGGAAATTTACGCAAAACTTTATCTTTTTTGGGTGCTGGGAGGTTCAACCTCTTCAGGACGAAAAGGCCCAGAGTAACAACACAGAATAAATAACTAATATCAAAATAATTTTTGTCAAGGGCAGCTGAAGTTTTGTAATCCTCCTCAGGCCAAATGGCAAGCCACAAATGCCAGCTAGAGAGTTAATATTTTACAAGCGCAGGTAGTGAAGGGTATATAAGCAAATGCTCTTCCTTCAATCTTCCTAGCATTTTTGAGCAATTTTGCTCACATCATAATCTGAAACCATGAAGTGGTTGACATTAATTTCATTCATTTTTCTCCTGAGTTCTGCCAGATCCAGGAATCTGCAAAGAACCGCACGAGATGCAGGTAAGAAAGGACTAATTAGTTCTCTTGGAACTCTTTTTTTCTATCAATTTAATGTCTTTAATATAATTTCACAAACATTTCATGGGAGCCTGATCCATATTGAACAGAAAAATATGATTGACTTGAAAAGAAACTAAATTAACAGACAGTGGGGAGATGGGTAGGACACTCAGGACAAGTGAACTGAGCAAGTGTGGGGCCATGCCTGTGCAACACCTGTATGGTGCATGAACAGATGCCAATGAGTCAGGATCTGTTCCTTTCCACCACAGAGAAAGCAGCTGCACTGTGCTTTTGGAAGTTCTGTCTTTTGACAAGCTAATAGCTCAGTGTTCAGACGAAGGAGGTTTGCTCTAATCAAACTCCCCTGCTTTATTTGCAGCATTTGGGGGTGGGAGTTAGCCAAAGGACACATTTGCTAAGCCTAAACAGTAAGTCCCAACAGTCATTCAGAGTAGCTGAATTAAGTAGCTAACTACAGAGATAAATATTCTATTGGGATCATGAAATTCACAGGCTTGGGTTCCCTCAGAAAGACAAGCAAACCTAAGAGTTAGGGACCTGTAGACAAATGAATGAGTTCAAGTTGTTAAGTTTTTAGGTATAAAAAGTCAGGTGAATGCTGACCATGGTGAGAATCAGGCCCACGGCGCCCGGAATGTATTTGTCAGGGTCCAGCACAGGCAGCGTGACAGTGAGCATCACTGCTCCCTTTGTTTTCCTCCCTAGAGCACAAGAGCCCGATCGCCCACCGCTTCAATGACTTGAAGGAAGAGACATTTAAGGCAGTGTAAGTGAACCTTCAGCTTCCACCTACTGCTTTTTTGTCTCTCTTGATATTGTACCAAAAAGGGAAAGTGAGACACACTGTATGAGCTCACAGGGAGTGAGTGCGTATGCCTCACTGAAACACTGACTTCGCCCCGTACTGTTACTGCAAAACCTAGAAATATTTTAGGACCCGCCAATGTCACAATGACTGTCTTACTCTCTGAGAAAAGAGCTCCTTGCAAACCTCGTGAAAAAGCCTCTGTTCCTTCTCTGAACATAAAATAGGCATGAGGAATACAGGTTTGATATCCCTAGAAAGAAGAGAAATTACGCTGCATTGGCAACATTGCCAGACAAAAACACAAACTACCAACCTCAAAAAACAAATCTGTGACAGGTTTTCTGAGACAAATCGGTCATCTTCATTTGAAACTGGTTTTGGCAAAGACAGAGCGCCCTGACAGACACGTAAGGGCTGACAGAAGGCAGTGTGAAGATCACAATCTGTAACAGTGGCCAAATCCAGCTTAGGCTGTGGCATTTATGAGTGTGCTGGTAAAAGCAACAAAAAACTCCAATCTCAGTCTTTTCTGGTTTGTTTATAATTTAATGTTGAAAACTTTTTTATTGGGAAGGCTAAAAACATGTTCAGAGAGGAAGAGAGAACAAGACATATGTGGGATCTGCCACTATGCTCTGCATGGTATTCTGGTTAACCTTTGTGCATGTCATTTGAACAAACCAGTTTAATTCAGAGACCTTTGAAAATACTGCCTGATGTTTCTCAATGTCATATTCCTAACTGTGCTTTGTGTTTCAGGACCATGATCACATTCGCCCAGTACCTCCAGAGATGCTCCTACGAGGGACTGTCTAAGCTGGTGAAGGATGTGGTTGATTTGGCACATAAGTGTGTGGCCAACGAGGATGCTCCCGAGTGCTCAAAACCACTGGTAGGCAGTGAATCCTCACTATTGCATTTCTCCTCGCTCTGTGCAGCTGCCAGGATCACCCTCCTTGAGGACTTACACCGGAACCTTTCAGCTGTGGCTGTTGTCACAGGCCAATGCTCAGATTTCAGTGCTTAAACAAAGACCTTGCGTTTTGTCAGGTTCTAAACCTCTGCCCTTAAGAAGTGCCTAAAGGATCTATGGAGCCATAAGTTGGAGACCAAATGGCATGCTTGGGCACATTCAGCTTAGCATTGCCTGAAGATAAATGTTAGCACTTGGTACAAAAACCCTAGTTGTGGAGTACAGGCCTACTTCTAGGTATTAAAGTGACCCGAGTCTGTGGATTTCCACACTGGGGTGACTTGAAAAGGTGCGTGTGCTACTTTAAGGCACTTCATTTATGAGGGTTTAAAAGAATTCCTCTAAAATCAGGAAACAAAAGAAGTCTGCAGGTCTTTAGGATCCCTGGACATCTAACAGTTTCAGTGAGACATTGGTTCTCCCTAAAGGTTTCCATCAAATCCCACTTCAATTCATCTGAAAACTCAGTTTAGTCAGATTATAAGTAAAAGGAGATCCCTGTATTGCAGAGAGTATTTTAAATTATAATGAACTTTTTCCAGTAAAGCATTGGAACCGTTTTGGTATCGGACTACATAAAATAAAACTTGATAAAATTATTGAAAAACGGTAGGTTAATGTGATTTATGGCCTAAATCTTATTCAGTAAAAATGTAGATACTGTTCAGCCTGGCTTTTCTTTTGCAGATAAGCAGACAAGCCATTGCACTGTCTATATTTAACACCAGTTCTGACCCTCACCTCTCCCTGTACAGCCCTCCGTTTTCCTGGATGAAATCTGCCAAGTGGAGAAGCTCCGCGACTCATACGGCAACATGGCTGACTGCTGTGGTAAAGCTGATCCCGAAAGGAACCAGTGCTTCCTGTCCTTCAAAGTGCAGCACCCAGACTTCGTCCCACCCTACCAGAGACCGGCTGCTGATGTCATCTGCAACGAGTACAAGGACCACCGGGTGCAGCTCCTGGGAAAGTAAGGGCAACAGCCACTTGTACTGTCTCACCCTGGTCATGTTCTCTCATCTCCTGTGAGAGCAGGCTTCTGCATCCGAAGCAGGGGTTAAGGATCACCTTTTACACACCTTGGATGACTTTTCTTCCCCAAACCTGCTGAAAACTCACAGTGTTTCCAACATTGATTTAACAACTTATTCGCTCCAGCTTGCCACTACTCTTTGTGTAGTTGGCAAGAAGGAAGAAAGGTAACAGTGAAAAGAATAAAAATTGGCAATAAAATCTCGGTGAAAGGGCCATAGATGAATTTTTTACACTGAAAATCAGAATTTTCAAATATTTGACAAGACATTTTAAAAAGCACATGGACGTCAAACCAGATGGCTGACAACATCAGGAGTTCACCCTTCCCCCAGAGTTACTGAGCCCTGCCTAGGGAACAGAGAGATTTAGCAGAGCATTTCCCATCAGCAGGCAACACGTCTCAAAAGCAGATAACTAAACTAGATTTCTGAGGTAGATTCCTAAACCAGAAAAAAAGGTAGAGAAGCTGCAAGAGGTTTAAGGCCACTTGCTGTTGTCACTGGAACACGGACCTCACGTCTCCTTTTCCTTCTAGTTTCGTCTACACTGTTGCAAGAAGAAACCCCTTCCTGCACGCCCCAGCGATCCTGGGCCTGGCTGCTGAGTATGAAAATGCACTTAAAGCCTGCTGTCCAGAGAGTGATGTTGGTGCTTGCTTGGATGCAAAGGTACAGCTGCTTTGTCTCTGTGGATAAACACTAAGCAACTGGGTGAGAAACAGGCAGAATTTTCCAGTTCATGCAAAGCTTTACATGAAGAACTTGGAGAGGCAGGCCAGGATGAAGCCTATTCATTGGACACAATCAGTTTAATGTGACAATATGTGTCCTGTTACCACAGGCAGCTGACATCAAGGAAAGAGCCAAGAAGATAGATATGAAGCAGCAGCACGGATGTAGAGTCCTCGACAAGTATGGGGAGAGGACTTTCCAAGCAAGGTAAGTTCCAATCACTTTTTTGGATAAAAGGTAGGCTTGTCAGCCTGTGGGAGAGACCTAGGAAAAGCTCAGCTGTGAGAGTTGCAGAGCAATCGAACCATCTCTGGAACCAGTGCAGAGGATGGAGAATTAACTGTTGGAGTGTCCCTCAGAACCAGAGATCACAGCGTGCTTAATCCACACACGTGCCAAAGCTGTACCCCGTTCCAGTGCCTACAGCTTTCAGTGATGGACACACCACTAATCAGCACAGGAAGGGGCCGTTTGAACCTTAGGCCAACCAAAAATCAGACTTGGCAGAATCACAGCTGTTAAAACATTTGATTGTAATAGAAAGAAAAGCTTTTGCAATTTAATAACTGGATCACCTGTCTGGGCACAGAAAGGCGCTCTCCTTCTGTGGCCAGTCTAAGATCGACGAGGATTATCTTATAGACATAAGTCAGCATTCCTTTAAAGGTGTAATTCAGGACTGTACCTACCTGTGCCAAGTAATCTGGAGCACTTTCCAGGTGCTCAAGAGGGATGGGGAATACTAGGGTGTGATTCTTACACTTCAGGCAGAACAGGAAAGCCACAGACTTGTTCCTTTCTGGCTTTACTGGGGCAGATGTCAATGCCAATTTTTTTTAGCCACCAGGAATTAGATGAGAAGAACGAGTATTTTCTTCAAACGCTCCTGACCTACCTTATCATGTGTTAGTGACTTGCAAGGTTTCTGTTCCCTACAGTGCTTTAGAACAAGGGTCTTTTTCTCCTTTTCTACCCAGCAAACTCGTTCGTATGAGCCAGAAATACCCCAAGGCTCCATTTGCAGAACTTGTGAAGATGGTCCACGATGTGAAGGATGTCTACAAAGAGTGCTGCGAGGGGGACATGGTGGAGTGCGTGGATGACTGGGTGAGCTCGCTATTTTAGCACAAAGTTGACATGTTTGTAAGATATTGAGAAAGACAGTGATTTGTGTAGCTACACGTTCACAGTCCAGGGAACTTAAACTGGTACTCAGCACTGCTGGAAGTCTCCTCAAGCACTGAAAAGATTAGGATGAGCACAGCTGACTCTTACTGGAAGTAGGTTTCAGCCCAGCTCTGGATCTAGCCCTGTCTAATCACAGGGACAAGAGGCCATTGCTTACACTTTATCCAGAGCGTTTGGCCAAAATCAGAACATTTATCAGGCAGATTGTTTGATGGTATTTATTGGCTTCAACTCAATCATAAATATAGGGAAAATAAAGCAGAGGCAAAAAGGCTGCAATTTTTTCTCCCGTCCTGTCGAGCATACTGCCACTAATGCAGCTTCCCTGTAGTGCCAATGAATGCTAAAGAACAGATGAGCAGACCCCTGCAACAGAGAGATGATGTCAATATTGCCTGGCTGACTCCAACTTGGACACACCTGTTGACCCAGCTCGTTCCAGTGCTCTGGGGTTTGTCCTCTATCAGAGCCGAGCATCTTGTCAGGACTGCCAAGATCCATCCGGCATCCTTGTGACAGAGCACTCAGTGATGGGCTCTCTAGAGTCTGGGTTCTCAGTGTCTAGGATCAGGGAGGGAACCATTCACCCTGCACATGCCCCAGTTATTTCTCTGCATGAAGACAGCATTTTTTAGCAAAGTGCTAGGTAAAGATGTGACCTGAGTGAAGAGTCTGAAGCTGAGAGAGCAGATTAATTACCCTGTCTTTGAATTATTATTGCATAGCTTGTCTGATACTATGTATTCATTTTACAGTCAGAGCTCGTGTCCTCTTTGTGCTCTAAACAAGATGTTTTCTCAAGTAAACTCAAGCCCTGCTGCGAGCTGCCAGCTGTGGAAAAGACCAAGTGCATCATGGAGTCAGAGTTTGATGACAAACCTGACAACCTTCCTTCACTAGTTGAAAAATACGTTCAGGATAAGGAAGTGTGTAAAAGCTATGAGGCAAACCACGATGCGTTCCTGTCAGAGTAAGTAGTGCCAAGAGCATTGCAAGCTCATCATCCCCCTGAGGAAATGTCCCTGTTATTACTGCACTGTGCTGAGGAAAGCAGCAAGTTATTCAGGAGCTCTGTCTGCTCCTGTGCCTTTCAGGTTTGTTTATGAATATTCACGAAGACACCCTGAGTACTCCACACAGCTGGTTCTGAGGGTTACTAAGGGATATGAATCACTCCTGGATAAGTGCTGCAAGACAGACAACCCTGCTGAGTGCTACGGGAACGCTGTAGGTGCAAAGCCTTCTTTGCAGAGGGCTAGAATGCTTGGCTGGTACCTGTCAACAAAGAATTGTGTTTAGAAGCTCCTACAGCAGAGCAGACAGAAAGCTTTTGGAGAGACTTATTCCAGGGGAGGTTCATGTCCTGGTGGGAGATGAAACAGTCCATGGCCTATGGCAGGGATACAGGGTTATCTCCGATCACAGAGTAATTTCATTGGTCACACCATATTATTTCAGACTAGTCTCACTCAACTAACTGTCTGACACCTCTGTATCTCAGTTGTCATTCTGCTTGTCCTGAGGCTGACAACTATTAGCTCAGTTATTCTCTGAGCTCCACGGCCTACACTGAGTATGGCTGCTCATGGATTGTGATGGGAGTGTGCATGGCCAGCACACAGAGACACCTCAGCTCAGGTCTGATTCACAACTCAGTCACACGCAAGACACAGCATAAGTTGAGTTCCTGAAAGCTTTGGCCAAGACACGTTCCCCTCATAGCTATAATAATTTGAAATATTTACTGGATGTAAACAAATAAACATAAACCCCCACTGCTTAGAAAATAAGTCCAACAGGAAATTAATTTAATTTAGATTTTTAAAATGTGGCTGCCTTTCTCAAGGAAATTTCTGTTAGAGCTTAAGACCCACTAGGGAATCAAATCCTGCCTAGACCATCGTGGCTATAGAGAAGTGATCAATCCTGCAAAAGGAGTGTTTTGTAGATAAGGTTCAGAAGAGGTCAGAAGCTACATTGGTACGACTGTTAGCAGCAAGTCCTGCTCTAATATCACTAATAAATTTGCGCTTGTTGGCAGCAAGAGGAAGTGAACAAGCACGTCAAGGAAACCGAGGATGTGGTGAAGACCAACTGCGAGCTGTTCAATACCCACGGCGAGGCAGACTTCCTGAAAGGGTGAGCAATTCCTGATAAACATTCTGGAGTCTTCACTTCCCTTTTGCCTTCAGCGGGCTGGATGTGCTCATATTTGAAGAATGCTCTACTAACTGTCATTTTGATTTGACTCTGTCAGAATTCTGGTCCGCTACACCAAGAAAATGCCTCAGGTATCAGCTGAGACCTTGCTTGAACTCGGAAAGAAAATGACAGCGGTTGGCAAAAAGTGCTGCAGTCTTCCTGAGGACAGACGCATGTCTTGTTCTGAGCACTACGTGAGTACAGGGAATTATTCTTTTCCCTTCTCCTCTTGGAGATTTTTTCTGTTCACAAAAACACTGAATTCTGGTGAGATAGCAAACACAGTGTTTTTTCATATACACCACGCTAAGCATTTACCTAACAGAATTCCAAGTCTGTTCATTTTTGAATGGATGTGAGAGCCTAAATAGCTAGCTGATGGTATCTTGCGAGAATTTTAGTTAAACTTGGCTTTCTCTCAGCAAGCAAGAGTGAGTTCATAAAACTGGCAATCAGAGAACCATAGAATGGCCTGGGTTGGAGGCAACCCTAAAGATCAACCAGTTCCAACACCCTGCCATGAGCGGAGACACCTTCCACTGGACCAGGTTGCCCAGAGCTCCATACCTGAGACTGTGGCAGGTTGCATTTTGGAAATGTCCTAAAAGAGTGTCCTAAAACCCTCCAACCTACTGATTGTAGCCCAATGCCCTCACTGTTTGCAGATGAAGAAATGCCTTGCTCCTGGAATACCTATATATTTTAAATTTTAAACACGGACCATTTCCCAGCAGCGTTACATTCACTAGTTTCCACTTCCAGCTGTGCTGTTGCGACAGAAACATCACCTAGTTGCTGTGGTTTTGGGGAGATGTAACTAACCTTTGCCCTGACCTTTTCAGCTGAGCATCATCATTGAAGATATGTGCAAGAGACAGGAGAACACCCCTATCAACGAGCAGGTTTCCCAGTGCTGCAACGAGCTCTACTCGTACAGGAGACCGTGTTTCACCGCCATGGGCGTAGACACCAAATACGTGCCGCCACCATTCGACCCCATGATGTTCAACTTCGATGAGAAACTGTGCACTGCTCCTCCGGCCGAGCGCGAAGCAGGGCAGCTGAAGTAAGCCCCGAGAAATACCTTGTAGGGGAGCTCCTGAAGTGCAGCACTTGGGGAGTACGCAAGGAAGCTACACCCTGTTGTGTCATCTGCCTGGGGCTTCACCAGGGACACAGAAAGCCAGATGGAACTCCATCTTTGCACTGAGCTGGTCAGCAAATAACATCACGTAACTTGGAAGAGCCAAAAGAGAATTTTTTCTTCACCTAAAATCCCTCAACTGACCAGTTCCATGTAGGCCCACTGCCAGTGCAACTCCTGAGATGTACTTAATTAACGCAACATACAGATCATTTCCCTAAGTTTTTACCCAGCTGCAACCGAGTTGTGTCAGACTGGGAGTGTGGAGTCACCAACAGGCACAGGCTCATCTAGGCATGACAAAAAAACCCTGAAATGAGCTGTGCCTGGGGGAACGGTGTCTTGTAAAGTGGGAATCCTAAAGCAGGCAAGAGTCATTGTGTCTTGTGGCTTTCTTTTCAGAATGCTCGTCAACCTCGTCAAGCGCAAACCCCAGATGACAGAAGAACAAATGAAGACAATTGGTGAGAGTTTCACTGCCATGATGGACAAGTGCTGCAAGCAGGCAGATATTGAGGGGTGTCTTGGAGAAGAGGTACTTTCTATCTCCTTTCTTTTTAAAAACAACCAAAACACAAAATACACGCACAAAAAAAACCCCACCAAAGCAACAAAAAACCTCAAACAAAAAACAAACAAAAAGACCCCAAACCCCATAAATGGGAATCTGGAAACTGAGCACTGGAAAATTGTTCTGCAAACTTGGCTGCATAGATTACAGTCACTGAACAATTTCACATGGAAAAGTTGGCTACAGGTAATTTAATCAAACCACCTGCTTAAAGCACATCTCACTCCTAGATTAGATTAAGTTCTCTCAGGCCTTGTCAGAAGAGCCAAATATCTACAAGCCACAGTTGAAAAATATCCATGTGTAGAATTTAACTTTATCTCTAGCATACATAAACTTCCTTTTGTGCTACAAATCCTTACAAAACTCTTTGATTACCAGTAAAAAGTACATCTAGATCAATTCTCAGAACTGCCCAGCAAATACAGATCTACTGGGAGTTGGGCTGATCATGTCACAGAAAAGGTTTATGTGGAGCCACGTGGCACTGCCAGCAAGGATAAGTGACAGTTTGCAGTGCTGACCTCATATACTGTAGGGCACAGAACTATTACTAATATCTTAAAGTGCTTATTAATTGAATTGTTTTTTTATTTATATCCAAAACATTACATAGTTAAATACATTGGGAAGACTCAGGAAAGAATTACTTTGTCTCTAGTCAGTTCCAAAAGTTTCTTTCCTACTTTGACAAAACGGAAAGAGACACAACATCCAGGGGCACATGGGTCCTAGGTTCAGGAAGTACCATCAGATTTATCCTCTGAACCATAACTCAGGCATGAGTTTAAATTTCCAACAGTTCCTTCTCAAGCACAACCTGCTTTTGTCCTTGCTTCTCTCTGATAATTGTCTGTATTCCTTTTCCCAGGGTGCTTCCCTAATAGTCCAGAGCAGAGCTGTATTAGGAATTGGTGCCTAACCTAAGGTAGGTAGCAGCATCAATACACAAATACCTTTGTCTGTCAGTCTGTCTCCCCTTCCTGCCCACTCTTCCACCCACTTCGCTTCCTTATCCCCAAAAAGCATCCAGCTTCCCTTGAACCACCACCTGCGCATTCCCTGATTGTTTTACCACCTGCCACTGCACGGGGCTTAAATAACTGAAGTTTTGCCAGTATGCTGCCATTTTACAAAATACTCTCTTTTGTCTCTTCAATCTAGGTTGCCAGTGAGAAAAACATGAAGAAAAAACCTTCTGTGTAACTTCTCCCACCCCTTACCCTTTTTCATTTGGTACTGAATGACTATTTCATGAATCTTTTGCGTGTTGTCACACTATGTGCTTTTAAATTCCTTCACTAAAAAGAAAATAAAAAATAAAGGCTTGATAAAACCACACCTGTCCCTGTCTGCTGGTGACCACCATAAGGCAAAGCTCAGCAGTGCTGCCACCCCAAATGGTGGTTCTAAGTAGAATATATGGACAGTGAGTCTGCATTTCAGAACTTTTTTTCTGCTTCTTGCTCTTAGAAAGTTTTTATGAAAGAATATGAAAACTTAGCTAGGCTTTAATGCCCTGATTCAACTGCATGTCGATTTTAGGCTTTACTTCAGCCATTACAATTACATATTAAAAGGGGTTTCAAAGATACTGTTCGAGCTAAAGAAAACAATCAGAAAGGACATATTCTAAAAAAAAAAAAACCCAATTATTTTTACACCAACCACAAATCAAGCATCTCTTCATTTGCAAAGAGTTACAAACAGCCCTGCTTTTAAGACGCTTTTCATCTCTTAACGCGATTTTTAGGAAGTGTTTAAAATTTTCTCTTGAAAAGCTCGCCACCTAAATCATGCCCTTTACTATAGCAAACTACCCGGAGAGACATTTCCTGCTCCTACGCGAACAAAACCGTGTGATTTGTAACGATTTGTCCACCGGCGCGGGGAGGCTCAGGCCGCGGACTGCCCCCGACCCAACTCCCAACCCCGCCGCCGCTCACCTGCTCATCGCCGCCGCTGCCGCTCTCGGCGCTCATACCGTGGGACCGGAGGAGAGGGGGAGCGGCTGCCGCTGCCGCTCTTGTACCGCGCACAGGCACCGCCTCGTTGCCCGTCCCGCCCCGCGCCCGAAACACCTGTGCGGCTGTCCCGGCTTCGCCGCTGCAGGCCCTGTGCGGGAATCCGAGCCCGGTGCTGCCCCGGGAGAGGCGGGGATCGCGCTCCCGCCGCTCTCTGTCTCGGCGCCCCGGACGCAGAGGCGGCGGCTGCCGTGAGCGGCCCGGCGTGTAACGTGAGGCGGCAGCCGCTTTCCCGTGCAGTGCCCGGGCCAGGCCGGCTCGCTGCGTTCGGCCGAGCTCAGCTAGGTTCGGCCAAGCTCGGAGCCGCTGCCTTCGGCCGTTCTCGGCTCGGTTCGGCCGAACTCCGCGAGAGGCTCCGAGCTCGGCCGAACAGAACCGAACTTGGCCGAAGACAGCGAGCGGCTCCGAGTTCAGTTGAACCGAGCCCTGCTCTACTGAACCTAGCCGAGTTGGGCCGAACAGAGGAGAGTCTTACGATCTGGGCTGAACCGAAGTGAGCTCGGCCGAACGCAGCCTCCTGCTCTCGTGCCCATTAATGAGCGCGTGTGATGGATTTTTAGACCAAAGCATTTTCCCTGTTGCTTTCCCTGTGCTGTCTCAGGCCGCTCAACTTCCTACCCCAAAACTGCCTTGGCTCCTCTTTACCCTCCAGTAAATCCCACCTTCCCTACTTCTCTCATGTCCCTCTCTCTACCGTATTCCTTAACTTAACAAACCATCCCTGCCCCGTAAGCTGTTTTCGGTTCGATTCGGCTCGGCTCGGCCGAACGCGGAGCCGCCGCACCAGCGCCCCCGAGCGCCCCGTGCCGCAGCCGAGCCGGTGCTGCGGCCCCACGGCGGCGCTTCCCGAGCTGCAGCGGGGCCGGCTCGCTCTGGCGCCCGCTGCTCGGCTCACACGCCGGGCACAGCCGGGCCCGCGCCCCGCTGCCGAGCGAGGGCCGCTGCCGCGGCTCCTTCCTGCTCGCTGCCCGCTCCCGGAACGGGGCACCCGTGTCACCCACAGTGGCAGCCAGGTCTGCTCCCTTATCATTCCCGCTGAGAAGCGATCCCAGCTCTTCCCCGTTCCCGAACGGCCGCTGCTGCCAGGGGCCCGGCGTGGAGAGAGGGCAGCCGAACGGCATCTCACATGAGCCCAGTTCCTGCCTGGAACTGCCCGCCGTGGGCCTGCAGGCCAGCAGCAACACACGGGTGTCACACAGTGCAGCCCCCTGGGATGAAGAGGGTCCTTTCTGCAGCATGTTTTATTGCACAGGAACACGAGCCTTGCTCGACTCTTACCTCCAGTCTTTATTCTTTCCAGTAAGCAGTTCGATGGAGTCAGAGGCCTGCTGCAGCACGGAGGGACTGAGCCAGCTTTGCACTGACAGCCCTCCTCTCGCCCCAGCACAGCAATGCCTGTGCGCAGACTGCAGGAGCAGAGCAGCAGAGGCTGATGTGCCCGGCCAAGTCCAAGTGCTCCTTCTCCGGGAAACATCAGCAGCTCCTGCTGCCCCTGTGATGCTCCAGGAGAGGCTCTGGCAGAGCTGCTGTGCTCTGCACCTGCCCTGACAGGCCTGTGGTCCTCTTTGCTGAGGAGGGGACCTGAGCCAGTGAGGGGACTCGGTCCTGATCACACAATGACCCACTCTATCCCAGACAGACACCCCCTCACGTGTGCTCCAGGCAGAGCACACCCACTCCTTACCAGCTTCTGGCAGGGCACAGTGGCCAGGAGGTCACACAACAACCAAATTTGTGTCCTTGGTCCCTCAGGACAAATGTGGTGACCACACATTGCCCAGAGCAGCACTTGCGTAGCTGCACTTTGGGACTTGCTGGCTGAGAGGGCTGCAGGGCAATACCGGCTTCTGTGGACAGGGAACTGCCGCTCCTTGGTGCCCCGTTGTACCAGTTCTGGTTTAACTACTCAATGTGCTCTCAGAGCACTCAGGGACTCCTGAGTTAGGGACAGGCATGCCAGGAAGCCTGCACTGCAACAAGGCAGCCAAGAGGAAAGTTGTGTCATCCACAAGGGCTGCCCTCAGCTTTAATTCCTCTACATAGACACGGCACTTCCCATAGTTCCCACCCTTCTGGGGGAACAGCAAGTGCTGCAGCACTGTTACCAAGATGTCTCCTTTCAGTTCAGGCCCAGGGAACACCAGGCAGAGCACAAGCCAAAGGGATAATGACTTCTTAATCTGCTCCTCTTCCCCTTGCAAAAGCCAAGCTTTAGGCAGACATCAATGGCTTTCCCAAGGATTATCAGGCAGCCTGCTATTTTCCTCTACCATGTCCAAGAACTCACCATTCCAAGCTGGAGTTCTCACATGATATGCAAAAGCCCAGCAATCACTGTACTGCAAAGGTTTCTCTTAGAAGCACCGGGCTTGGTAGAGGTATGGGAGCATGGGCACTGCCAGGGAACAGGTGAGTTCCCTGCGGCACCCAGCAGGTGACCACTGTGTGACATCCCTCAGCTGGCCTGGCGTTTCCTCTCTTACCTGCACTACAGACTGTCACGTCAGCTCCGATGCTGATGGAAGGTGCTCCTGAACAAAGTGAAATACGCAAGACTTGGTGGCACAAGTGAAACCAGGTCCTGGCTGACCCTGTGGAGTTTGAGACACTATTATCTCCTGCCCTTGCCCTCAGCCCCAGATAACATGAACCGGCACAATTTACCTCACAGCTCAAGGCACCAAGGTCTGAATGCCGCAGGCCCTCATCGCTGGCACAGGGGATCCTGTTTCTCTGGAGATCTCTGGAGATCAGCACATCTTGTAGCTGTGGAGGGGGCTCCTCTGAGGAGTTTTTGGCGACTCTGGCTTTGGGACTTCTACAGGATCCAGTTTTTTCATTCCAGTATTCCAGCTCTACAGTAATACAACTGTATTACTTTTCAGTCACTTCCTAACTGCCTTTTATCAGGAAATATTACAGGCAAGACATGCCCTCAACAAGACACAGCCAACAGCAGCTAACAGGAACTTCAGAGATCCCATGATTCGGCCACACCTTATCTATGAGCAGCTCAAGAATAACTCTTTTACCAACCTTTCTGGGTAACTGCCAACAAACACAAGTAAAAAACCAGGAAATTGGGGGCAATCGCTTCTGCACCATCCAAACTCAATGACACTACAGTGGAGAGTAAGCAACTCTAGTCGGTTTTTTTTAAAGACAGCTCAGCTCACATTCCTCCCAGCGCCACTGCAATAACCATTTAAGCTGTATCCTGCAGCTAGAAGCTGCAGCACGGCAGGGTGTGGAGGGACACATCTGAGAGATGTGTCTGAGATGTCCCAGCCGAGACACATCTGAGAGGAGTCCCAGAGGAGCCCACATCCTCCCTGGGCCACACACACACCCCCCAAGGTGAGAAAAGCCACCAAAGTCAAACACTTCAAAGCACATGGTGCTGTGCTGCTGCAGCTCGCCACTGTCACCAGCCAGGTCAGCAACGATGTTCTTACAATCTTTTCTGTGAGCGAGGGCTGCCAGGGCTCTACAGCCACCTGCATGCAAGAGAATTAGGGACATGGATAAATGCTGCAGACATCAGTAGTTTATTGGCATGTTGAATCAAAACACATTCAGAATGGAAACTTAAAAGTAAAAATACTTTCCACCTGCAACAATTAAACTAGAATCTACTAGCATATAATGCTCGACAAGTTACAGCAATAAAGATGGTAATCCACTGTCTCGAATACCTACTAAAGTCAAGATGGTCAGCCAAGTTTGTTGAAGTAGAACCGTAATGACAAAATACTCCCACCATTCACAAATCAGCGACTAACAGTAATGGTCAGTGAATCCCTTCCTTTGCTCTAAGAGGTACACTTACTATTAAGAGGGTCAAGAACACGTAAGAGTCCACAGTACAGCAGGTGAGCTATCACCATGTAAACTTCTCTGGACGATGTTCCAAGGGTTCATGTCATTTAAACAAGAAGCAAGCCAAAAAGCAGAATGGCTCAGGAGCTCTTTTTACTCCTCCGTTTCTGTTGTCAATTATTTCCAGTGCCATTTGCCATACAAACGAATTAGGTGGCAGCAGAACACCACAGCACTACAGAAGGAAAAAAGAACCTCCGGGCTACACAAACCACACTGGTGGCAAACTGCTAACTGATGACAGCAATTTGTCCGAGAGCTTCAAACCTAAGGAGTGGAGTTGTGTGGCGAGCAGTTCAAGTACTACAGATTTCCAGGTAACAGCTGAAATGGCAAGACCTTCAACAAAAAAACTGAAATATGAAAATGCCAATTGCTAGAAATGTGTCCCAGAAAAGAAAGTGTATGAAAATAGTGCAAGACTTACCATGGAACACAGAAGACCTCAAGTCTGGGAGAGAACAGACACAGATGCCACTTCCCCTTGCCTAGCGCATCAGAAAAGATGAGCAAAATCTTCCACATTTCTCGAAACCAGCAAATGATTGCATAATCCAGAGCCAGACTGCCAGGATGCCCTCCCTGCTTTTGCTTGAAATTGCCTTTCTTCTTTAACTTGAAGTCTTCCAGGTTGAGCAGCAGCTGTTGGCGGTCCCACCTGTGCCCGGCCGCACGCACAAACACCCCCTTTGCTCTGAGCCCAGAGGCAGCGCTCGGCACGGGGCCCGCACCGGGCCTGCCCGCGCTGCTGCCTGCAGCGGTGGTTTGTGGCAACATGCTCTGGGACATCGGCCACAAACGCGCCTCTCCACGGAGAACCCACCGCTCAAATGCACAAGAGGATGCCTCCTTTCTATTTGTCGGGCCAGAGCCACGTCAGTGTCAACATCAGCTGAGAGTTATGTGCAAAATGAGTACAAGTTTTTTAAAAAGTGCAACTGGAAAATGCAAGAACTTAAGAGCTGCTGTTTAGTTCTCTGAAAATTGCAGTATCCCCGTTTGATAAGCTCACCCTCAGAAAGGATGCTTGGGTCTACCCGCTGGCCAGAAGCGCCCACCATTCTGGACTGACTTCTGAAATTCAGGTCCAAGAGAGATTAGAATTCCACTTTCTTTAACTCTGACACTGATTAAAGAAAAGAGACAACCTGGAGACTACTTGGATGCCTTCATCCTCCCTTCCCCCCCACTGCAAAAAAACCAGGCAAACTTGTTAATTGAAGAGCAAGGTGGATGATCATTTTAGCAACGTTTACTCATTGAAAGATACTGCAATTTTTTTAATACAATTTTCCAATTATTTAAATGCTTTGCAGCCGCTTGGCTTTGCAGCACAGTACTTCATACACTATACTGTACAAAATCACCAGCAAGACTGGAATGATGTATTCATAGAAGGCACCATCATGCTTATTACATTATCAGAGAACTCAAATACAGTCAAGACAAGTTTCACTGTACAACGCTTCTCGAAGGGGGAAGGGGAAGGAGGTGTGTGTTGAGCAGCCATCCCTGCACTGAAGAGGGGCAGATAGAAAAATCTGACGTGAGCTATCAAACTTGTTGCATACTCAGGGCTACGACTTGGAAACTCTGGGTTCTGGTTACAGCTAACTGGATTCCTTCTGGAACAAAGGTGTAGTCTTATTAAGGTTTGTGTGTGTACAGAGGTTGGTCACAGCAAGCAGAGCAGATGCCCGCATCGTTCCCCAAGCTATTCTGTCTGAGTAAGAGGATGAAGGTTTTCCCTCCGATGCCTCCTGCAGCTGTCAGTATAAATGAGTTCAGAGGACCCATTAGTGCATTTTGATGAGTGCGTAAACACGAGTTTGTTTGGAGCCGAGTGTTCTAAGAAGGAAAAAAAAAAGGCAAGCTTCTCCAATTGCACAAATTGCACTATTTGTGTTTCCAACAGTAGTAGGCAGAAACGGTAACACTTACACAAAATGTGCAGCAGAGGGTTTTTGACTGAAAGGACCTGAATTCTACTGGGCATGTCCTTTAGTCCAACTTCCGTTGCAGATAGTTAACCGGTCTTTTCTTTTGTTTCTTTTTCTTTTTTCTTTATTTTTTAGTCTTCAATTCTCCACGTATACATTTATAAATTAAGAGTGTGACTCCTGTTGTGAAACTGGGGAAAAAATGTCCACCTCAATTTAAACTGGAAACCAAAGGATGTTTTCACATCAAAGAAACAATCAGAAGGGCTGTGTCACATTCCAAAGCTAAAAAAAAAATTAACAAGAATGCAAACACGATGGATAATGTACCACTGCCAAGACTGTCTGCCCACAGTGGAGATTTCAGCGACGCTGTCCCGTGAAACGGCCTTCCATCTGCCCGGTTCCTCGTCCAGAGCCAAGTTTCTGTGCCATGCCACCCCGTGGAGGAGGTCCTCTTCCGTCACGGTCCCGCATCATGCCACCGCCCACTATTCCGCGGGGCCCCCCCGGGCCTCTCTCATTGCGGCGGATATCCCTGCGCTCGTCGCCGCCGCCGCGCGTCTCTCGCTCACGAGCGGCTCTGGTTTTTTTCTCTTCCACGTTCAGGCGCACCTCCCCGCGGAACATTATGGGCTTATGGGGAAAAGCGGTCAAGGCACACGTTGTTAGTGACCCCGGCACAAAGCCCTTTCCATGCAAGGCACACGAACGCTCTGCACCGGCTGCGGGCCCCAGCATTCCTTCACGTGCATGCCCAACACAAACTTGACCTGTTAAGGGACCCCTGCAGCATGCACCCTTAGCCCTGTGGAACGCCATTTTTACATTCACTCGGGCAGGCAAGGAATTAAAGTGTTTGTTTCAAGCAGAAGCAGCGTTGTCTTTAGCCTCTTCACTGCCAGCTTTAGTCTTTTCACTTCAGGGTCCAAGTTCCTGAAGAATTGCTCTACTAGGTCTCACTCTCACACCAAGAAATTACAACTGCTGCTTTCTCCCCTCCAGCTCCTCAAAGCCAAACTGCAAGTAACCCTGCCCCCTTCTCTTGACCCCAGGGTGCAGAATTCAAAGATCCTTGTGATGCTCTTTGAAAGGTTACCTGTTCCACCTTCTGCTAAAGGATGTCTAAAAACAAGTTCTGAGCTCTGTGTGGAGCACTTGTGTAGAGGTAAAAAACCCAAATGGCTATGCCAAAACTGGTCTTTTTTGAGCTGTTTTTTTGAGTGCCGGAGCCAATGGCAATGCAAACTAGGATAGCCCACAATACTCGTGGTCTAGGGCTTTTGGTCCATCTCTGGAAGGGGATACTCAGTACCCACAGCAAATACTTACTTTTGCAACTAAAATTCGCTGGACTGGCTCAGAATCATCAAACACCACGAAACCAAAATTAGGCAGTTTTCCTCCCACTCCCTTAGTATTTATGCGAAGTTCTACCACATTTCCAAAGCCTGGAGAAACACAAGGGAAGAGACACTTCATAAAAACCCGCAGCGCCAGCTCTACCCTCTGCTCGTTCCAGACATCTGTAGTGTGGCACTACGTCAAAGCTTACCCATGTAGTCCAAATCAGCGTTACCTGACTTTTTAACACAGTCTTCCATCTTAGTCCCTGCAGCTGGAATCACTACTTACTCATGAAGAACTCTTTCAGCTCACTCTCATCAATGTCGTGTGGCAAGTTCCCAACAAAGAGCTGGTGGCTGTCTGGATAGCGAATTATCCGACGATTATCCGACTCATTCTGCTCCATGTCTCCCCGGCCTACCACCAACACAAAGAGGAAGGTAGAACCACTGAGATTAAAAGATGCCTGTAAACCTGCATGAACACATCTAGGGGCAGCAACAAGCATATTCCCTCCAGCCAGCCTGGACTCCAAATCATACTCCCTCATTTGGGTTGAAGGCAGCAGGCACAGGCAGTTCATGATCAGCCAAGCACGACAAAGGTACAGACAAGGCCTCAGCAGACACCTCTCATTAACCCTTCCCAAGCAGTCACACAAGCTCATCCACATTACCTGGCCGAGGTCCTCGTGGTGGAAAACCTGGTCTTTCCCTGGGACGCTGCTCACGAACACGAGGAGGTTGAGACTGTGCTTCAGGTTTAGTTTCCACTCTTGGCTAAAAGAGGAGAATGGGCATTATTTAACACTGGCCTGGTAAAAAAAAAAACCAACAAAAAACCAAAAAAAAACACCCCCAAACTCACCAAAACAAAAACCCCCACAACACAAGACATGGGTAAGTGGCATGCACAAAACAAACTCTGGAAGATGGGCATCAGTGTCAATGTGTTTGGGAGTGGTTTTTTCACCTGTCTTAAATTCCTCTGTACCAATCCAGGACTGCAGTGTTCATTTATCACTGTTAAAAGGTGCAAAGCAAACATCTCTCAATCAGAGCATCTCCCCAAAACACAGCTAAGGTGAATTTTCCATGTTTGACCAGGCGTTGAGACCCCAATGTTCCGTTATTCACAAATCCCTCAGCCTGACTTAAATCGTAGAGGGCATAAAGCTTCCTCAAGCCAAGCTCAAACTTCATGGATTAGGAGGCAGTCCAAGATGAACACAACGAGACAGACAAATCAAAGTTTTGTCCAAGTTCCCAGGGAATTATTTTCCTCCAGTGCAGAACAACTGTACGAAAACTAACACGAAGAAAGAGGAGAACAAAAGCCCCCAGAAGTGTAGTAAATATTTCCTGAAATGAGTTCCTACAGACTACCTCTTAGGACATGCTTCAACTAACCTGATGTCAGGACCATGATGCTTAAAGTACACCTTTCAGGTACTAGAACACCCATTCCAATTTTTTGCAAGCTAAAAATTTGCTTTACGAGAAACAGACAGAACAATAAAAACGTTTCTATGCAGACTGCTGGTCACTGAAGCAATTCCCAACATTTTTTAAATTCCATTTTCTGTACAACAGTTAAGCAGCTGCTGGTTTGCTGGGTTCTTATCTTAGAAAAACAAAATTATCCTTAGGAGCACAAAAATACACAAGTAGCCTGCAAGTAAGATTAAACACAAGGTGAACAGCCAGAGGCCCAGACTGCTGGGGAGAAGAAGTTTATATTAAACATCTCCCTTATTTTCCTTGAAGGACTCAGGACAACTGGTGGTTCCAGACAAAGCACTTCCCAGGGAAAAAAACTGGATTTTACATGCAACATGCAAGTGTTACACATCCAACAAATGTCTTAGCCCTCCTGTCACTTGTGCTCCATGCAGCCAGGCATTAATCTGTCCTTACAACACTTCTAGGATCACTTTTTAAGAACAAGCTTGGAAAATCAGTCTTCCTGTAAAATTTAGTTCCCTTCTATTTTGTGAGTCACTGGAGCTCCTCTGCCATCTTTCTCTCACACATCTTGAGCACATCATAAATTACACCTCAAGAGCAAAACTTGATACCTTCAGACCCCCTTTTCTTAGATGGCCATCAGGCTTAAACTCCCTCCTTGTGCCAGCCCCAGCCAAGACCTGCTAAGTCACTGATGTCCTGCTGTTAAATCCCAAGTATGACAGCAACCTTGTACCCGCTTGCTTTGTGTGTCACTGATTTCTCACCCAGCACACAAACAGCTGATCTCTCTGGCTGTTTTCTAAGAAGTACCATCCTTTTCCATAGAAAAAGGCTGCCTCAGTGCCTCAAGAGGAGAGCCCTCGTACAGAACGCTGCCCCCCAAAACACTGCCGCAACTGGCAGCACTACAAGACCTCCAGATCAGGGCTGCCATTTGCAGCCCAAGCAGCAGCTCATTGCAACTCACATCATCCAGCATGTCCCAGCAAGCACAGAGTGGATGGAAGGACACTGAGTAAGGAGTTCAAGAAACCCAAATTACCACAGGAGCCAAGAATGCCACAGCCTGGCAGAGATTTGACAGCCATTAAGGAAAAGGTGGCACTGTCTCTTCTCTTCACGAGTTCAGGCAGGGAGGGAAAGGGACTCGCCCCAAAAAACAAGAATCAAGCCCTGCCTACCTCTGCCCCTCTGCAGCCCTATGACAAACAATGCAGTAATAAAAAAGGGAAATAAAAGCTACTAAAAATGCTATAAGGAGAAGTCCTAGTTTATCAATGTAGGCAGGCTGATTTCTAATCATCTACAATTAGGAAAGGAGCAAGAAGTGCTGACCTGTTTCACTCCAGAGCTGCAAGGAACAGCCCTGAACCAGCCTGTATCCAGAACAGCACGTGTGCAGTCCTTTGAGGAGTTAACACTACAGGGGCTGTATTTTTAACTTGATTGGGGGGGGAAACTGGAGTGATGCAGTGAAAAGAGTGAGCAGGGCAGTTATTTCTCTGTAACATCACTGACACCAGCCAGAACAGCATCTCAAAGGAGACACTCACCCACCCACCAGGGCATCTTCTGTCCCTGTATACATGCACAGTGTCTGGCACTAATGGATCCATGAAAACAGGAAAGAGCTGCTACTGATTTGCAGCTCCTTCTTCAGGTGCCTTTTCTACCTGACTTCTACACACTGTGTCTAAAATACTTGCAAAAAAAAGGAGCTCAGAACTGACTAATTCCAGCTACAGAAGAACTGAGAGTAGAAATTCCTGTCATGTCAGTATTGTTCAGAAACTTCCACACACCATTACTTAAAACACAAAGTCAAAGCAAAAGAAATCAAAAGGCACAAAGCACAACAAGCAACAGAGGCAACACAGAGGAGTTTAAGGGGACATCTATAAGCTATCTGCCCCTCTCTTGGACAGTTCATTTGAAATTATTTTTGCAGCCACATTACACCCATCCACCTTTTCTGTGGCAAAGAAATTAAAACCAATTTTGGCTTTGCATAAGGAAAATCTATGCTGCGCTAGAAAACCCAGTTTTCACAGGTTAAATACTACCTAGGTGTTCAAAGCCCTGTTTAAGGTGATGAAGACAGACAGACTTCCCGACTCAATTCATAGCCTTTATTTGATGTCCATGATAGTCCCAGCAGACCAGAAGCAACACCAGGTAGGGTGTTGGGGTTTGCCTGGTTAGTTTTCTTTCATTTTTCTCTTTTTCTTCCCTGTTTCCTTTGTAACATGCATTTGGCTGAAGGCTAGTCCTAGACAGAGATCTCTCTGTTACCGCAAAATTGAGAAGAAACCAGTGCAAGAACAACAACTGCAGCAATGCAGCTATTCTACTGAAAACTGCAGCCTCACACAAAGGCTGGACAGGAGCAACCCAAGATACAGCGCTCTGGCACACCCTGTCAATGCACGGGCTAAAGGACACATTTTCTGGTTTGAGCACTTTTATGCAGGTGGAGGAAGCTGAATTGAGAGTCTCACACCACCTTGACATGAGCAGGACATGAACTGTCACCGGGTCAAACTTGCTCTCCTCTTTTCCCTTCTCACCCAGTCACCTAGGAATGGGAAGATAGCATTGTCCAGGCAAGGAAATGTGAATCCTTCCATTCCTCACACAGTCATAAGTTGGTACAGGGTTCTGTGATAAGCTGATTATCCACGGATAATGAAATCCAGCATAGTCCTGTGGATGTTAGCCTTACAAGGCAATCTTGCACCTCAGAAATGGTGCACTCTCTTTTTACTGCTGGGCCACTTCCACCAATGCCCTTTTCAAACACACTTCAGAAAAGTAACATTTTGTGGGGAATTGGTGTTTCCCCGTTAAACCAAACCATATGTCATTAAGTTATGTAAAAAAAAACCCCATGAGTGATTTCCTGTTTCCACAAGACCAGATTTTAACATCACCATCACCCGAAGTTTCACCAGTTACACATTCGTGCCTTTACTTGCAACAAGGAGGTGAGCGCATTAACATTTAAGACACAATTCATTTGTGCAATTTAAGTGACACAAGTTGATCTGTTAATTTAAAAAACTGAAGCAGTTTGCAGAAGTAATGAGACAATCCAAGGTGTTCACAGATGGGTTACCTGTGAGACTGGTGCTTTAACATGGGGTGGAATTCCAGAGGAAGAAACAGTACCACTAGGAGGCAGGTTTTTACTGGTCACTGAAGCCCAAGAGAAAGCCTGCAGGAAATGCAACAAACCTAGGCTACTAATCACAGCAAACCACTGACATTCCTACAGGGAAACTCGTCTGCTAAAAATACACTTTTGGTTCATATCTGACTATTAATTAATGGTTGTGCAAGCATTACAATGGAGGTACAGAAGGGTCTGCAGCTCCAGCTGTCTGTGGATTCCAATGGCATGGAACAAGCGTGTACTGTGCCCACTACCGCTACTCAAGTGAGCCCAGCGCCCTCAGCATTCCCAGATAACTGCTTTCCATCATGTAACCAGACCTAGGACTGAAAACCCTGTAGTGTTCAGTGTCTTTTGCATGAAGAAAGGAAGCGGATGCCTGAAGTTACAATCAAAAATGGAGAAGAGAAAAAGGACTGGGAAAAAAATACAGGAGACACACTGGAGCTAGAAAATGACCTCGCTCCAGCTCTCCTGGCTGCTCCCAGCACTTTGCAAGCCTGCAGGTGTAACCACACCAAAGGATGCACTGTGCACACTCTGGTTTCTAAGATTAGGCATCCTGCCTCCAGGAGACACTCAGTGCCCCCACACTGGTTTTGAACCTAAGCTGCAGCAATTCTACAAGCATCAGTGTGTTCCATTTCTTTTCAAGGAAAGAGCAGCGGTTCCCATTGTATGAGATTTTTGGCAGTGGTAGCCACAGGTGTTTTCTTAACATGTTAACTGCACAATTAAAAATGTCTACACATGCATATACCCACACACACACTTTGCAAGAAGAGCTCAAAATCTGCCATAGGTGATGAGCAGCACTTAAAAATATTTTTTTTTTCTATTTTAGCGAAACTTTGCATTTTTACAAGTTCAAAGGTCAAGCCTAGCTGTTCATTCAGCATGACTCTAAAGAGAGGTACCAGTTTAGGCAAAGTTTCCTTTTACCCCAAAAGGCAAAGTTTAAAGGCCAATCCAGTTTCCATCTGCACTTAGTAGCACAGATGTGAATTGTAACTAACCTTTGGTGGTTCTTGCGGTAGCGAAACAGGTTCTACAGGAGGTGGAGATGGAGATTTCTCTTCTAGCTCCTCAAGGGTCTTTTCTTCCACTTCAGCTTTCAGCTCCTCAGCTTTTGTTTCAGATTCCAATTCTGGCTCAGGTTCATGAGAAGATTCTTCCAGTGCCTCCTCTATCCCATTGCTACAATAGTCAAATGCATTTGATGAGCTTATCAATTGCTTTGCATTTTATCACATTTTGTAAGCTGTGCTATGGCAACAGCCCTGCTATGAAAAAGATCGCTGTGTCTCCATTTGCTACAAGGCGATCTGTACGTATACAATACAGCGAGAATGGAAGCTGTACTCCCCTGCTGGGTACAAAACCAGATTTTACTTCTGCTGAAGCAAAGACATTTCTACAGTTCTCTGCAGAGAAACACACAGCCTTTTAATGCTGAGGAAGAGGTGCTCAACTCAAGAACTGCTGCTTCTAAAAGCACACGAACACAGTGAGGACCAACGGACAATTAAACTACACACGTGACCAAAGCCAATTCTGGGATGAAACCTACTGTTCCTCTACCAAAGTGCTACTCAGCTTCCTTACCAAAGCAGCTGTGAGTCCCATTCACAGCAAATTACATACAAGTTCTTCTCTGCTCTGTGTGGTTGAAAGGTAGGGGACGTGAACACCTCCTCTCTCCAGCCACCCCAGAATCCTACCTTACCTCCAGCCACCTCTGTCTATACAGCTCCTGCTGCAGGCCACCACACGCCCCAGAGACTCTATGGTGAACAACGCCTTTACAGCCTCTTTCCAAATGACACAGTAACCCCAAAAACAAGACCTGACTTTGTGCTCTCAGGCATCCAAAACTTACTGCATTATCTCGAGCAAGCCCCTGCCAGAATTCCACCACTTTTCCACCAGATTTCTCATGAGAAGCATTAAGTGACTTGTGTTTAGTATTACCACTGATGCACACAGCAGGTATTGTCTAGCAATGTCATACATGTTTTTTTAACGGGGGAACCAGAAAGTTGGTTATGGCTCTCATTACACTACTCCTATGTTTCAAAAAAAAGCCCAGGGTTTGGTGTTGTTTGTTTCTTTGTATTTGTGGAGGGTTATTTGGTTGTTTTTTGCATTTTTCTTACAAAATCATAAATATATTTTTTTCTTTAATCTTGCTTAGATTTGCAGACACTCAGGACAGAGACCAGTTTTTCCAAGAAAGATGTCCAGCAGGCTCTCAAAAAGTACATCTTTCTCTCAGTTCCAAGTGATACCCAAACTCGAGTAACATATCAAGATGTCCCTGCTCAGCGCAGGGGGTTGGACTAGGTGACCTTTAAAAGGTCCCTTCCAACTCAAACTACTCTGTGATCAACCATCCTCTTGTTAATGTACCTGTGACCTAAGTTACATCATACCAAATGTACTGCTCCAAGTCTGGATGACAAAGATTCCATTAACTATGTACATACACGGGGGTTGCTCCCTTTTCATCTCACTTTTGAGACCAGAAGTAAAAATAACTAACAAACATTAAAAAATGCCCCATTTCTTCTCATCAATAAAAAAGAAATGTCTCAAAATAATGTAATGTTAACACAGATCCCGATCAAGCTAAGTGCATTTTCCTAAACTACCTGTTAGATCACGCACAGAACCTAAAGCCAAAGCAATTCTGTCTGTGGTTTTTATTAAGAAAGCAACTTCATATAATAAAAAGGACTTCTTACGTTACAGGGTGGTTTTCGTAATAAGTACTGCTTGCATTCTCTTGCACAGGTTCAGGTGATGGTTGTCTTTCCTCCTGCTCTTCTTCCACCTCTTCCTCAGATTCTGACAAAAAAACCACCCCTTTGTCATCTCTTATGGCTCTCCACAAGCATACACAAGCCACAGTTAAAATAAAAGCATAATAAGTTAGTAGCAATCAAAATAAAGCTTCGCCAACAAAACATGGTCAAATGAGCTGCAAAAAAAAATGGAAGAGGCTGCCTCTCAGTCAAGAGGCTGGGCTGTTTATGATTTTCACAAAAAGAGGAAGCGAGAGACATATCACTGCTAGGAAGTTCTGGGAGGAGGTTTTGAGGCTCTTTTAAAGCAGCAGGTGCTTTTCATATGGTGGCAGTGAAAGAGAAAGATTGCACTATTAGATCATAAATCTCAGTGCCTCAGACTAAGAAGATGAACCTCAAATACAGGGATGATTGCCTAAAATGCTCTGTTCCACAGAAGTGAGATGAACAAATTCCAGAAACCACCCAGTGAATACATGTACATATGTTCTGGCTACACTGTGACTTGCTCTGCCTCATCGAACAGAGGGGAACAAGCCCAACTGAGGTCCATTTGAGCCCTCGAGTAGCAATGAATTACTGAGTTTGATGATGATGTGAAAATGAACTATGTGTCATATCTGAAAACCAGTAAAGACTTTTCTTCAAATTGCATACAAATTTGACTGATCACAGAACAGTGCCAGTTCAGCCCTTCAGGGAACACAGCACTACTGCAGGACCTTAATTTTCCAGATCATTTTGGACCAGCAAAGCTTCAGTAACAATACATCTGTGCCCCACAGCAGGCAACGCAGTTTGCATTCCAACATCTCCACGAACACTTCTGGCAGCTCTGCACACAGGAGAGAGGAACAAGAATGACCCTGCGCATGCAGTCCTTCTCACCTTCATCAAGTTCTCCTTCTGAATCCCCAAATACTTCATCTTCATATCTGAAGATATCATTATGGACATAGAACTTGTTTGGAACAGATCCCTATAAAAGAGGAATGTGCAGTGTTTAGCATATATGAAGTATCAGCAGACAACCAGAGGATGGACTACAGACCTAAGTTTCAGGGTACGCGCTGACATTTTACAATAGGACTATGTCACTGAAGTTATTTTGTGAGTTATTTTCTTTTTCTCTAAGCAAACAATTGACCAATAGCTTCTGCCCAACAGAAAAAGGAAGCTTCAAGCAGAATAAAATCTGCTAATTTTGCTAAGTCACAGCAATCACAGGTTTTAACTAAGCGTACAGCCCCTGAGTTTCATTGAGGAATTTCAATTTTCTCTACTACAAAAACTTTACAACGAAAACCCTGAACTTCCACGGGGTGGCCATATGCTTACAGCAATGTGCAAGGAAACAATGAAGAAATTCAACATGAATCTAAAACATTTATCTCCAACCACACATTAGTTCGTGATGCAGCGGGGGAAAAAGAGTAGAAGGAACACGAGACACCTTCTACCTGCACACAGCTTTGCTCTCACCAAGAGCTACATTTGAGCACTAACTTGTGCATCGCATACTCCCCTTTGCCATTAGACTTGAAACTACACAACTACAGCAGAGATTTGATCTACAGAGCTGAACCTTGTTTTTCAAAAAAATTATTTGTGCCAATGGCAGCTCCCAAATGCAAGCTTCAATTTTCTTTGTATTACTGCTCTGACACTTCAAGTCCAAGGAAATAAAACAGCTCAGGATGGGTCCAATACAAGAGTTTCTCTGCACTCACACACTGTGACACATTTAATGGTACCCTCCAGACCAAGTTTTAAAGCCAGATCCTATTTTTTTTTAGATCTAGATCCTATTTATTTTTAAAGCCTCTCCTCCTATTTTTGTCCTGGTATGACAAACTGCAGCTACAGGTGAGGTGGGTTTTTTCCATGGTTATTTGAAGTGTGACACGGCCTTACATATACTTACTTCTGGAGCAAGCACAAAAGTCTGCATGAACTTCCTCATTGGCTGCCCGTTGTTGGACAGCTCTCCCATGACCTGCACCACCACCCCATCGCTCAGAGTGGCGTGAGCATCGACGTGACGGATCTTGGTGTGGCACTCGCTGAACTGCAGAGACATCACCTTCTTGTGGATCTCCTACAAAGAGACAGATACTTTTCAGCTGCAGTGAATTCTGCACAGAGCTTTACACCTTTTACCTACCTGAGACTCAACTAACTAACGCCAAAAGGCCACTCCCCTGAGGCTCAAAAGATAAATACAGGAACCAAGAAGTGTCTTTCACTGAGAACGGTCTTCCTTAGCTCACTTAACTTCTAATCTGAACTTTTTCAATAGGATTCAAGTATTTCTCACAGTAGTCAAACAGCACACAACTGCTACCCAAGTTTTCCAGCTGCTTTAAAATCTATGACCTATTTTAAGGCTTTAATTTTTTTAAGGGCTTCTGAAAGGGACAGGATTTAGCTTGTGTTATAAAAATAAAGAAAACCTCCAAAAGTATCCAAAAAACCAAAAAACACCAGCCCCAAGACAAAAAAAAACCCAACCAAAAAACCCAAACCAACCCGTTACAGATTGTCGAAGTACCAAACATGACAGGAGTGGAGAACATCTGCACTGCCAAGATTTGTGTGCTGCAAATGACAATCTGCCAGTGAAGGGAGAAGAAACAAAGCCTGCCCTGGACAAAAAGCCACATCGCTCAAAGATGTGGCTGCCACATGAAGAAATGTCCTAGGTGACAGACAATTCTGATAATGCAGTACAACCAAAGCAATCCTCAATTCATTCATTTCTTCAGATAGCTATGTTCCACTTCAACAGAACTCTGCTCACACAAGAATTTCATCAAAGATCAGTCCTTTCCTGAGGAACTACTTCTAACTGAAGCAAGATACATTTGTAGTCCAAATCTATCAGGACCTCTCCATATTGTTTCCCATCCTAAAGGTATTTTCTGCAGCCCAGATGCAAAGCTGAAGAATGAAACACAACGGCCAATGAAAGCAGAAATAAGCAAACAAAACCCCTCAAGCTAACAAATTCTTATCTGTCTCTGAACAGGAAGTAGTATCACAATCCATTACTTACCAGGTAAGAATGTCAAAGTCACTGGTAAAGAGAAAACCTTGTTTTATTCTGAACATTAACAAGGATTGCAGGACAAATTTTAATACTCACAGCTTGACCATACACTGCTTCTTGTGGTTTCCCACTGGCATCCAGTCCTCCATGAACATAAGAAGAATTCCTGCCATAAAACCTGCAAGCAAAGAGATGTAAAAGTCACAGAAGTGAAAAAATAGAATCAAATCTAAAAAGAATTTTAGCCAAAAGTTGTAGAGATTAGTGCTTCACACAGATTCAAGAGGCTTCCAGAATACCAGAACGAACAATCTTAATATACAGCAGTGCCCGAGGTGCTGTAGCAAACTCCTAAATCAACCTCAACCTTTGGCTTGCTTCCTTTAAGGAAGGTGGCCACTTTGGCTGGAAGGTCTCTCACCCTCAGAATCCCCTGCTTCTGACATAGGCATCAGCCCAGTGAGGTACAACCCTCCTGCCACCCCTCTGAACATTGTTCTCTTCACAGTCTTGGCCAGCACTGAGTGTGTGGTTTTGATATTTAACTACGTACATTCGCTTCCAGTGTTTTTCTTACATTTCAGAAATCCTTTGGCCCTTTGATTCCATTCCCACATTTTGAGCCTAGAATAGTCTGATTTGATTTGGATTGTTACTGTCAGGTTATAAAGCATGTGACAAATGTTTTACAGTTTCAGTACATTTATAATCATAGAAAGAAACATAGTATCACCCTATGTTTTTATTTAGGAGCATGCTTTGCCTTGGGGGTGACAGCCATGAGGTACAGATGCTAATATGTACCTTTCTTATACACCCTTGTCTGGCATATATGAAGTAAAGTTGTCACGAAGTACTTCTGTGAACTCGGTGTCACACAAGAGTGGCAAGAATACTGAATATTTCTCCTTAATTGAACAAGCCAGTGCAGAGGGTCAGCACACAGAATTAAGCCCTAGAACTTCCACATTTGCCATTTCTTGGTTTATTCTACTGAACTTAAAATTCTTTTTAGTTCTACTTTTTTGGAAATGCAAGCCCAAGACTTTTACTCCCTTGATTATGTCCAGAAAAAAGTCTGGGAAATATCAGATTGTTTTCTTTAGTACCAACCACATAATCACGATTTTGAGCATGGTCTAGCACTTCCTAACAGCAAGGAAATACAGAAACTTAGCTGAAGCAGAGCACAAGCAGATAGGAAAACATCTTTACTCTAAAACATTTCCCTCTAAATTCCAAAGCAATCTCTCTCAAAGTCAGCAGTTCTTACCAAGGGCCTTCACAGGGGACCAAGTCTTAACTTGATTTTAAGGAACTGTACACAGTCTATGGGGGGGTAGAGCCCCCCAGTTAAATGGAATTAAAGACTTTTGGTTAAGGGGCCAGAAAAGCCTTACAAATTCAACTGAAATGCAACAGGCACTCAACCACATCGAGTAACACCCATTTTTAGAGGGCAAACTGATCTCTGCTGCTCCTAAGGCCTGGGCAAGCTTTAGATAATGACCAGCAACAGAAGCCTCTGTGCTCTTCTCAAGCTTTTAGAAGGATGAACCAATAACACTTGTTGTCCTAACTCCCTCACTGCTGCAAAGAACACATCAAGCACCAGGAAACAAGGGAAACCCAAATCTTTCTGTGGCAGAGAGCGAGCTGCTGTTGAGACTAACAGCAAGATAAAGAGGAGGCATAAGACGCCCTCCCTGGAGAATATCAGTCAGAAGAAAGGTGCAGCCAAAGAACACAAAGGCAAATGTCCCCCATATCTGAGCCTGACCAGAAGAAAGGGGCAGCGGTGGCAGGGACTGCAAGGGGCTAGAAAACATTTCATGCGAGCAGCTCCAGAATTGGATAAGATTAAACCAAACCAAATCAAAACCTCTTGGACTCTTCTCTGCAGAGGTAGTTAAGAGAAATTCCACAGATGCTGTTGCAGTGACACTTGCACCATCTTTCAAGTGGCCAGAGAATGTTCCTTAGCAGAAAGCAACACCTGCACCAGGGCAGAGGCTCAAGAGTGTCTATCCAGCCTCTCCAGCCTCAGCAGGTATTTCTGCAATCTGTCCACATTACCATTTTATCACCTTAGGAGCAGCACACTTTTCCACAAAAGAAATATCTTGATAACGTGCCACACATCCACATGGTCTGACTTGATTCTAGAGCCTAAGGAGCTAGCAGTAAGATGAAACAGTTTTTCCAACAGCCCAGAAGTTAGCCAGGTCCATTTTCTCCCATACTCAGAAACAAATGTTTGATTTACAACAAACAGGACACACTTTTGTTCCCACACATTATCACTTGGTGAGTGCAAGTGTTACCTGTGCAAGAAGTCAGGAGCTTTGTTTAGCAGGGTGTAGTACTGTCTCACAAACTCCCGCCCTACGAGCAGGGGACTTGGCTTCTCCATCACCATTTCTTTGGTACTCAGTGTCAAACGCTGTAAGTGAAAATACTCATGTTACTTGGAAGGCACCCCTATGAATCACAACTTCCCCATAAAAGGATAAACATTGTGATATTAGGATTGAAACAATTATGCATACAGGGCCTTAATTCACTAGAAAATACCCAACCAATTCAGGACACCCTCTCCCACCTCTTTTGGGTAAATAAGAAAATTTCAGTCTATTCATTTGATGAATTACTTTGATGAAAAGGCAACAATGGATACAAAGTCCCTTACAGAACAGGTGCTTCGAAAAACATAAAAAAACCACCCTGAAATGAACTAACAAAAACCCTGTTAAAAATCTCCTGCGCCATTAACTTATCCCTTTGGCTGATGAATATTTTAAAAGCCCAGTTCAAGAGCCCTGCAAAGCAAACAGGGATATACTTTGTTAAGGCAGCTGGTACCTCTGCCTCAAAAGGTTACTGTCACAACTGTAAGATGAAGAGGAGAGTACCTATATGAAGTAACCATGTGGGCTGGAATGAAAACCTTAGTGCCTCAGAGATGACCAGAGTCTTAGGTACTGGCTGTCCAACCTAACTGCATTTCACTTTTGTCATAGCATCACCTAAGTTGTAAAGGACTTTCAGGGGGTCACCTGCTTCCACCTGCTATGCTCCTACCTATCGGTACTCTCCTGCAGATCATCCATATCACAAAATAATCCACAGTACTCTAAAACGCTTTTTGATGGCTTGCCAGTACCCAACATGCTGCTTTTGCCAGCTCACTTAAGAATACCGCTCTGTGTGATCATGAAATTCCCTCCAGTTCTCACACAGATGCTTCATCTACTTTCTCTCTCCAAATATTAGTGTGTATGCAAGGAAACAGGCAAAGAAGACCAAGTCAAAAATCCAAGTTTCCAACTTGGGAGATAATCCTAGAGTAAGATATTTGGATTTCTACCAAAATAACCTTGACCCATCAATCTAAACCAAGGGCCAAACAAATGACTGTTTGCAACTACAGGCAGACAGCACATAAAGCATATGAAGTGAAACCAGGAGATTAACCTCAGCTTAAGAAGGGCCTCTAATAAATGCAGAACACACACAGGAACAACGCCATGAACATGTCAGATCCTTCATTGTAAATGAACTCCGAAGAAAAAAGCCCACATACTTGGCTCAAATAGTTTACACTTCATGGACAACCAAAATTACCTCAAGCCAGCAATCCAAGCCACAAGACAATATCAAGAAATGCCCCCAAACACAGTTAGTCAGGAATCACACCTGAAACAACAGTCTCAAAAACATGCAGGTAAGGCAGAAGACAAGGTCTGAAACACAAGTCTTGAACATGCAGATAAGAAATCAGCAAACTTATGACAGGGTTCTCCAAAATCCTATCATAATATAGGGGTTTTAAATAAACCCTTTGATATATCTCACCAAGACTCTGGAACACAGTTTTGCCTCACAGGAAGCCCCAGAGGAAGTAATTATGCTAATGAGACACAGAACCAAATGTCAAAATACTACAGGACATCAAAGATTTGAGCCCTATGCATGGATACAAAGTCCCTCACAGAACAGGTGCTTTGAAAAACATAAAAAACCACCCTGACATGAACTAACAAAAACCCTGCAGTTTTTTCAAAGCAGAAGTAAAGGAAAGAAAACAAAATATGAGCAATTCGAGGATCTTCCCAATACAACTCACACTACAGCAATGGCACGCACTAGGAATTCTACTTAGAAACCAGCCTTACAAGAACAAGGACATCTCCATTTCTACAGGTGAGATGATCCTTTTTTTTGTTCCCCTGCCTCACAGGCAGATGATGAACACAAAATTGGTGACAGGACCTACACCATGAGCAACTGGGAGAATACACAAAGATGGAGCCTCATCAAGATATTCTGAGGAACCTGTCAAAAAGTACACGATGGCCACCACACCTTCTTATCAATATAGCAAGAACAAAGCATACTTGTTAACAAATTTCTGGCATTCCTCAATGAAGACTGAAAATGTCTCTGGGTACAAAACATAGTAATGTCTGACAAGTTATTACACTACAGGAGGTCTGTATCCCAGTACATCTTTGCCTCACTGGAAGCTATCCTGTTTCCTCACCGGGCACCTCTTCCGCATTTCACGTGACAGCACCGTGGTGCTTGACACCCATGACACCATCACATAATTTCAGAGGGTGTCTCAGTACAATTCTTCACCTGTCTCAGTATTATTTCCTTTCATTATTCCTCAAAGATCTCAATAGGGATAGCAGAGCCATAATGAACTGTTCAGGTCCCACAGGTCATTAAAAGGCAGTGAAATAAAATCAGATGTACTCCTTGCTAGCAACATGGGTGCCACGAAACCAGGTTTTCAAAATATTAAAATCTCCACGTGTCCCAATTAGTATAGCACCTCCCTAAAGTCAAGGACCCGAGCCTTAGCAGGCCCAAGGGGTTTGGAGGTAACGACAACAGTGAAATTTAAGCCAAAAGTCAGGGCATAAGCATCAGCAATTTAAACAGGCCAGGTTTACAAAGAACAGTATGTCCATGGATTACCAGGCACCAAGGGAAGCCCTATTGATATCAACACTCTACAAAAGCTCTTCTTCCAGTTTCCACCAGCACACACTCAAGAGTCAGTGAACAACAAACTAACAAAGAAGACTCTGAGTGCTCTTGTCAGCTGAATGTAATGAGCCACACTCTTAGACCAGCCTGAGCAGCCACTGAGAAATGAGAGCTTATGGCTCAAGGCACTCAGGTACACACTAGCCACGAACAAAATACTGCTGTTAGTCTGAAATCCCAGCCCTGAGGTGGCAACCACCAAAAATCAAATGTGCTGGCTCCTTTATGGTACTGTCAAAATAATCCCTGCACCATGCACAACGGCCAAACCCCATAAGCCACGTGGACAGGGCACTCCTACCTACATGCAGCTGACAAAACATCTCAGGCACAAGATTTCATTTCCCCCTCATGCACTACTTCTGATTCCTCTATCACCAGGAAGGCACATTGGATTTACAGTGCTTTCCTCAACCAAGGAAAATCAGGAGCCACATGAAATATTTTGCAGTACACTCACAAGCTGAAAGGCACAATGCAACATGGAATCTCTTTCTTCCCAAGATTCAGAGGCGAGGAACCTGATTCCAAAACTAAAGAACACAAACACATGCCAGTGAAATACTCCTTGCAACTTCAACTGGTGTGACTCAAGTTTATAACAATAATTTCAGCCTACAGGCAGGATTTCTTTCAAGAGAACAGAAACAATGAGAGAACTGGCACAGAAAGGAATTATTTGCTATGTGCAGGTAAAAATAAGCAAACAAACAAAAGCAGAAAAGATAATTTCCTCCAAAGAGCAACTGCATTGTACTGAACTTCACCTAACACTTTCCGGTGGCCATGACAAATCAAGCAAGGAATCGGCCTTTGCAACAAGGTGAAACTGCTGAGGGCTAACAGGACGGGGTACAGCCCACACGGAGACAATTGTGTTGAAGTACGTGAGAATCAACTACAATCATTTCTCATGTCCACATTCCAGGAAGAGCATGCAAAATCCTTCAACCTGTAATCATCTTTATACACAAAACTTTATTAAGCTGTGTTTGTCTCTTGTTTAACTGAATGCAAAGAAACCAACGAGAAACCAAACCCAAATCATCATTCATCAGTTTGCACAAGAGGGCAGCAGTAATTTGTCTCTGAACGCAGCAGTGAAGGCTGCTATGTGTGGAGTAGTGAAATGTTCTTTGGCATGCATTCTGTTCAAAAACCAGCTCTGATATTAGCAAAACTTATACTTTCCCCCCCTATAGTTATTATTATTGTTATTATTATTTCCCTTGTCCCGTAGAATCCAAAAATATGACTCATCATCTGTGGCAAAGCACTGTTACTCAGGGCCATGACTGAGCTACAGAATGGTGGCCTACACGCTCAAATTTAGCTATCCAGAGAGTAAACTTTGGTACAAAGTCCGATACTTTTGTGCCCAAAGAAGTATTTCAAAACCACTTTTATCCTGTTTCAAGACAGGCCAACAATAGTGACGCTGCCTGGATGTTGCATCAATTCTACTTGGGAAAAAAGAAACAAAAAACAAACAAACCAGAACAAAGCTGAACTGAATTTTGACAGTAGCTGAAGGAAGCATCACCTCACCTTGAATATATCTCCATCAAGAGAAACTTCTAAGCTTTGCAAGGAAGCTGTGGGCCTCACCAGTTGTTTTAATTAAAAACTATAAGCAAATAAAATTTTATTCTATTGGCAAGCAAATTTCATCCTCTGAACTAGTCATCCGAGAAAAATTTAGCCATAACTATAGGCACACAGACATCAAGCTATCATTTTATATAGATCTGCAACAGTGTGGCTTGTTTGTACATCCAGGAGTTTGCAACTCTTGTCCAAGTCATTAAACAGATTTGAATACACCACTTAAAACAAAAAATAAATCTGAGAAAAATGTTCTTGCAAATCAGGAAGATGTTCCCCACACAGCGGGCACACTAAGCAAAGCCACAAAGGACTCAGTGCCACCTCACACACCTCGGGAGCTGAAGGACAGCAGAAGGGAAGGGGAGAGCAGCTTTCACAATCTTGGACACGTTCATCCTGAACACAAATTATCGGTTTTAATCTGTGTTTCTTACAAGCAAGACAAGGAAAAATCTACTTCTTACAAGTAGACAAGAAAAAAACAATGCCTTGCAGGGTGCGCTTGCTCCTGCAATCCATAAGCACACCTCTGAGAAGCCAAGGGCGCCACACCTGGAATAAAGCTGAAATTCCAAGCCGAGGGCCCAGCAGGCCAAAGGTAGGGCATCCCACACACAGCCCTGCAGAGCCTGGCGGGTACCCATGGACAGGCAAAGCAGCACAAACCGCAAGGAAAAAAACCCTGCAAGGGCAATCCCAAGTCCCAGACAACACCCAGTATTGCCAGTACCATCCCTCTGCCATGCTCTGCAAGGTCAGCACTCAGAGCATCCTCCATCTGCAGCAAGGAGCAGGAACCGCGTGTAACCTACCAGAATGCCTTCACTTCATCATCTCCTTTACCTGTGTGCTACATTCGGAACTGGCTGAGCTGGAAGGCACAGCACGCAGCTCTTTCAAAGCAAGCTCTCCTCAGAGGCTGCTTTAGTTTTGGTTTGTGGTTGGGGTTTTTTGGGAGGAGTTTAACAGCGCCCTGCATCTTAGGCACACAGCTGCCACAGGGGATCATCCTCTGGGCTTGTAGCTGTGCAAAATTGGCCCAAAAGGGCCAACACCCACCGGAGAGCAATAACGACAGTGAGCTGCTCTGGGGGAGCCTTTCCCCCTCTGTGTCATCACCCAAGACCAGTTTCAGTGCCTTTCTCCTAGTGTCCCATCAGAAACATCTATTAATCTGATATATCTATCTTTTCATGGCACTTGATCTGCAACACATTCTTTATTTGTTAAATGCTCTCAAAAGCAGTGGCATCCGGCACCACAACTACTACAGCAGAAGACTCAAATCCAACACTGAGCCTTGAGTTATGGTGGTTCCTCACTGTATTTTCAGTGCTGCGAAATAATCTTAAACCTGAGAATAGATGCTTAATTTGAATCTTCAGTTCCATAAGGGAAAACACTCATACTGACACCAGCAGTTACATGGATGATGGATATTTGGTTTTCTCTTCAGTTAAAGCTAGTTTTCAGAGAAAAGATTTTCCACTCCCAATGAAGAAATGACCAAATACAGATCATAATCTCACACAGCAACCCCACATCTGCCAAGCAGACGATTGTAAGAACACTTCCAATGGCAAACCAAGATGATGTTTCTGACATCCAAGCAAGCAGGGTTCCCAAGAAGAAGGAATCCTTCAGAATGACATGCTTTCCTAGGGGAGGCATGGCCCTGTACCCACACCCACAATCACAGCGGACACTCCTGCACCAGAAGTCAAGGCCGGAAATAAAGCAACACCAGTTTGTCAGCGACCACTTCTCAGCTCAGAATCCAAGCTGACAAATCCTAGACTCCCTCGCAGTGCTACAGTAACAGAGCCATGTTACATTCAGAAACTTGGGTAGGGATTGATGTAACTTCCCCTACTTCTCAACTCTTCCAAATTACCTTGGGCACCTTTACACTTCTTTCTGCCGGAAAGGAGATCATTTGCACGCTGAACTGAAGAACATACAGAGGGCTTCACAGCAGGAAAACCAGCACAGAAGGCCACACTAACAATATCCATATGACTGACTAAGACTTTCTGGTTGAAATTAAACAATAATGCCATATTGTCTTGTTCCCTCCTGTGATAGTGCTTTTATGCAGTGGTACCTGGAACCAAGATCAAGATCCAGGTTCACCCAGCTAGCCAAGGGATTTAAAAGATTTGTGGAGATGCTCCTGGGCACCCACACTGCAACTACAGTGACCCCCGAGGTGAAGGGTGGCAGAAGCCTGAGAACCCAATGAGCTCAACTCAGGTAACAAACGGGAGCAGCTCAGAAAAGATCTACTCAAGGTATCCAGCTCTGCAGAATAAAAGGAACTCAAAACAACTTCTGCAATATCACTCGGCGTGCAAACAGAGCAGCCCAGGTTACAAATGAGGAAAGGGGAAGCGTAGAAAGGTGAGGTCTGCAGAGCTGGAGCAGCCCTTACAGCCAGGTTGCCACGGCTGTATTGACGTGTAGGAGAGCAGAGGGGCCCGCTGAATCGATGGGGAGCTAAAGGAGCTTCAGCAGCACGATCGAGGCCGGCGCAGCAGCACCCTGCCCATGCCAAACCCCGCGTACCTCTAGAGGCCCCTGCACAGGGATCGATCCATGAAGTGAGACAGGAAGCGGCGACCGCAGGGCCCAAAATCACAGGCAACATCGAGTAACGCGGGGCTTGGGGGCGCTTTTCCCCGGCCTCCCCGCGCCGCCCGGGGCGAGGCGGAAGAGCCTCCAAGGTGACGGCGAACAAAAGCCGCCCCCCCACCCCGCTCCGAGCCGAGCCGGGAATCAGCGGCAGGGGCGGGCAGCGAAGGGCAAAGCCGGGCCCCGGGGCGCTGCCCCGCTCAGCGCCTCAGCGCCATCCCCGCCGCTGCCCTCGGCCCCTCACGCGCCGCTGCCCTCAGCCCCGCGCGCGCCGCTCCCGCCGCTGCCCTCAGCCCCGCGCGCGCCGCTGCCCTCAGCCCCGCGCGCGCCGCTCCCGCCGCTGCCCTCAGGGCCGCCGGACGGCCGCCCCCCCAGCACACAAACACAGCCCGCGCCGGGGCCTACCCTGCCCCCCGCCCCCCACGCCGCTCACCTAAGGGACAAAAGTCTCAGTGCGCGGGGCCGGAGCGCGTTTTCGCCCACGCCGCCGGGAGCTGCGCGGAGCCGGGCGCGGCGAGCGTGTCCCTCGGGCGGCACGTCCCGCGGCGCGGGCAGCACAGGGCGAGCGGGGCGCGGCGGCGGCGGCGGTGTCACAGCCGGGCGGGCGGGGGAGGGCGGGCGACCGCGGCTCCCGTGCGTGCCTGCGTGCGCGCGCGCGCCTGCGCAGAGCCGGGGGGCGGGCGGGGCAGCCAAGGGAAGGGCGGGGCGTCCTCCGGCGCTCTCCGCCAATCACCAGCGGGCTGGCGCGATGACGTCAGGGACGAGCGCGTATTTACCGCGGGCCGGGAATGGAGGCCCGGGCTGAAGGTGTCCGAGCGTCGGTGGCCGCGTAGTGGTTAGGGCCGCTTCCGCTCTTTGCCTTTACTTGGCCTGGTCTCCTTTTCATTCCGTGGCCGGTCTTTGTCGTGGCCTCAAGGCAACGGTGTCCATCGTGGAGCTTGGCCCGGCGCGTTTGGTTCTTCCCGGCGCTGCCCACCGGGGCTGTGTCGCTCGGACGTAGGTCGCTGGCCTGGAGAGCCACGGGGCGGTCAGTGTTGGGATACCACAGCCAGGGGTCTGCGGAGGGCTGTGCCCCCGTCCATTGCTCAGTTAGAAGTTTACAGGTTCTCAGTGAAATAGAAACGCTTTTGAGTTGTGCTGAAATAAAAAACTATCTAAGGCTTCAAGTTGAAGACTAGGTAGCTCCCTTACCGGGTGGCCAAATTTGCACCGTGGAATATATTGCTTCCAAGAGGACAGTTGGGGTGTGTGAGACATCGTTTTTGGAAGCAGCTCACTTTGTTTTTTGGGATTGTGTATGTGAGGCTGGAAATACCGAAATAAATTCCCTGGAAGAACCTGGTGTTGTTTGTTTCCCGTTTTCTTGCCAAGGACGGGGATCTCAGTATGCCACCTTGAACATATCAGGTTCTGGTCTGTGTCTGCCCAGAACGGGCCTTGAATTATCACTGTGGGGAATGGGGGGAACCTTTCCTGGCCTTTGAATATCTCAACACCTATGGTTTAGAGAAGGGGTGTTTTCTCTATTTTGCAGCTGGTGGGCAATGAGGTGTAAGAGGATCTGGGCCATTACAAGGACGGCTGTGAGTCAGCTCCAGCTGGGTTTTGTAGCACTGGTGTGCTGCTGGGCAGGCAAGCAGTCAGGGATGCACAGCCTGCGAGTGCATGACTGTGCTCAGCAATGCTGGGGCTGTGCGGTGGCTCCAGGCTGGAGTTGCCCTCCTGTTCATCAGGCAAATGCTGCCATGGCTATGGTTGCTATAATCACCTCGTTGTTTGGTGACCAAACCCTACTGAAGGGCTCTTTGTTGCCCAACAAGGTAAAAGCCCTCCAGGCTGTGTGCTGGGTGGTTAATTTCATTTTGTAGTTGGTAAGGAAAAGAAAACTCTCCAAGCTCTTGAATTAAACTGTCATGTGAGAGGGCTTGACTCCCTGGAAAGAAGTGAACTCATTTTTGGAACTGATGGTGTTGGCCCTTTCTGTGCCCATGTGCTGTGGCTGCAATTAAAATTGTGTTGATTGGATATGTTGAATAAGCCCAAAACTGCCGAACCCTATCAGAAACCTTCAGGAAGGCAGCATCACCTGGGGGCTGATGTGTGGGTGCAGTGCCCGAACGGTTTGAGGTTCTGGCCCTCGCCTGTTGCTCCTCAGCAGGAATCCAGAATGTGCTGCAGTAGCATCCAATGGGGCCATTCAGCATCTGGAAGTAATTGAAGAACTTTGTGGTGCTCTTGGACTGGAACCATCAGTCTTATCGAGGTAAGCTTCTGGTTCTCACTGAGCTGACTCAGTTTCAAAACTGGACGCTTTCTTCTTGTAGTTAAGAGCAGCTATCACTTTGCTGTTTTTCATTAGAAGTGAACGCCGTTTCTGATTCCAAGCCTGAGCGTTTGCCCAGGGGTTGTTGGGGATGCGGAGACCCCGAGACGCGGGGGAAACTGCGTTCAAGTCGTGTGCTTCTGTACTTCTCGGATAGGTTAATGCCCCAGCCCGCGCGTCTCTGCTGCTCACTGCGAGCTGTCCCGCCGTTCGGGCCTGCGGAGGAAGGCGGGCGGTGCGGCTCCCACCGTTGGGCAGAGCGTGGAAGCCGAGCAGCCCGGGGTTGCCGGGCCGCGCTGCCCCGGAGCCGGGCCCCGCCCCGGCCGCGGCCGTGCCACGTGGCAGCGCAGGCGCGGCGGCCGCTTCCTTGCGCGGGGGGAGCGGCAGCGCCGGCCGGCCGAGCCGCCATGAACTTCTTGCGGGGCGTCATGGGCGGCCCCAGCGCCGGCCCGCAGCCCTCGGGAGCGGACACGGTGAGCGGGGGACGCGGTCGGGCTGGGGCAGGGCCGGGCGGCCGGGACGGCCCCGGCCGGGGCCGCCCTGCGGCCGGCGGCTGCGGCGCTGCCGCTGACAGGCCCGGGTGGTGCCCGGTCCGGCTCGGGGCCGCGAGCCGCCGGCCGGAGCGGGGCTGGAGCCGCTCTCCCGTGCGGGCCCGGGCCGCAGGCGTGTGCCGGGAGACTGCCCTGCGGCCGCGCCCGCTTATCCCGTGTGTGCGTGTTGTACGTACCCTTCCAGATCCAGAAGCTCTGTGACCGAGTCGCTTCGTCCACGTTGCTGGATGACCGGAGGGATGCCGTACGTGCTCTCAAGTCGTTATCCAAGGTACGTGGCCAACTTCCTGAGTAGCGGCGCGTATTCGAAGAAGCTTTGTCAAGTACTGCTAAAAAGGCTTTGTTTGGTGTTTGGGCTCGACGATTAACACTTTGTCTGTTCTCCGAACAGAAATACCGGTTGGAGGTGGGCATACAGGCCATGGAACACCTCATCCACGTTCTCCAGACGGACCGGTAAGCATCCTGCACCTGCTCTGGGCTGCTGGCCTGACCCTGCTGTGCTGCTGACACAGCACATGCAGACCTGCTGCCCTGTATTGACGAAGCTGGGAGGGAGCTGGGTTTCTGATAACTCCTCTGCCACCTTGGCTTTTTATGCTGGCAAACGTCCTCAGAGATTGTTTGGAGATAACAAGACCAGAATTCCAGGAACCGGGATGAGGGATGGAAAGACAAGCTCTAGTGAAGGTACTACCAGAGTATGTCTTAATGCTTCTCAGGGCTATCTTTGCACTACTCTAGAGAAGTGAGTCCAAACAGATCCTGTTAACTAAATACACTGCTTGGAATAACCCAGATCAAGCTATTCTTGGGCCAAAGGTGGGCTACTCAGAATTAAGAGAAGAGCCAAGTCAGCAGGGGTATGTTTTTGCTCATGTGTGTTAAAAAACAAGTTGCGTTCAGGCAAACGGGCGAGCCGGCCTCTGAGGCTGCTAAGACAGATGGCATGAGTCTGAGTGCTCTGTGTGGACTGGAATTTAATACTTATGCAATCCAGTGCTTGGAATGTGTTTGTCATCCATCCTTGCAATCACTGCTGTACCTGACAGTGCCTACCTCTTTGCAGTCCTTGGATTCAAGCTTCAAGTACTTATTTACTGCACTTATTTAGGTAGGCAGATGTATGGGGATAGTCATTCAGCGTGGATTTGAACAGCAGGCTGGTCAGTTTGTATGAATCAGTTGTGAGCCTGTGAATACCTGGCTGTGCATCCACTGGGAGGAGGAGCATGTCCTTTGAGGGCAGTGCTGAGCAGAGTTAGCAAGGCTGCAGTTCAGTGTCTGCCAGGAGGCCTCCTGCCCCAGTTACAGATGTAGGATGTGAAACTCTGCTGATGGAGCCTTTCTTGCCTGGCCAGTTATGCCAGCTGGGAAGAAGGTCTGAGGCTGCTGCCTTGGCAAGTCCCTGTTATTCCTATTCTGTGGGCTGGCTAGTTAAAATTGCATGGCTGACCTGGTGCAAACAGTTAAAGGGAAGGTTATAGGAGTAGCTGTCACAGATGTGGAGGGGAAGCCCTTAAAAAAAACAAACTAGGTTAAGGAGCCTACTTTCATCCACTTATCTGCTCTGAGGGCAGATTTGAACTTTGAGAAGGGAGGCGGGGCTCTACTGATCCAGCTGAGAAGGCAACCTGAACTCTTTAGGGCGGGTGCTTGAGGCTTTTCAGAGCTTTTGGGGCTCCAGTTCATCCTTTGCAAAGTGTGTGCTGGGATTTGCACACATATTTTGTGTGACTCAGGCTGCAGTTGAAAGGAAATAAGAAATAGATGGGGATTTTTTTTGAGCTTTCAGCTGAGAAAATGCTAGCTTTGTGTGATGTTGCTGAAGCCATTTGCTATTGCATGTTTGGTGGGGCAGCACATGAGCCAGTTGTTGGGTGCTGTGGCTTCTTAGAGACAGAGTTGTGGTCTGTGTGTGTGATCAGTGCAGGTGCTGCACGTTGGAGTTCCTGTCAGTTTGGTAGAGGTGAGCTTTCCTGGACTCTTTCAATGGGTATCCAGACCAGTTGAACAGATTCAGTGGTTAATAAGTGAGTCACGGGCTCAGCTGTCCCTCAGCTGTCACTTAATGTGCTGGGAGGCGCTGGTGTGACAGAGGCTGCTGTTTTGGTGTGTGCCCACAGGTCTGATCTTTGGACCTTTCCAGTGTCCACCTGAAATGCCCCGTAGGTTTTTTTTTTTGTGGCCTGCAGCTACCTAAGAAGAGAGGTCAGTGACTGACCCAAGTTGTCTTCTCACATCTTGCTTTATTCATGTAAATCATGGGCACATGCTGGCTTGTGGCCAATTGGATGTGTTGCTGTGAAGTTTAAGATGACAGCAGGTTTAATTTTATTAGAAAAATGTAGGTGCTGCCTGTGTCCTGTTCTCAGTTGCTGGGATTCTGGGGTCTTCCTGTGAGTTAGTTACAGCCTTTGCCCTAAAACAGCAGCATACCACTGCTGAAGTGTGGGACATCATTCCCCTTGTTACACAGTTCACTTGTAGGGTGTCTGAAGCTCTGTCTCCTACTCAAGTGCTTAAAACTTGTTCTATAGCAAACTGTTTTCTTTAAGTCTTCCAGTTCTGTGAATTGGGCATCCCAGAGCCTGAGTCAGCTTTTACATATGCCAGATTTACTTGGACTAGAATTATCATGCCATGTGTTTATTTAGTAATATGAAGTGGTGATCTGGGAGAGGACTTCTGCTGACTTGTTGAGATGTTGCTACATCCCACCAGGGATTACTTTGACTAAAACTTGGCCTGTGACTGTAGAATGGGGCAATACCATTGCCCAGCTGTTGGTGTGAGAGAAGGCACTGGAGTGGGGAGTCAGTGTGATCCTTAACTGCTTTGTTTGTACATGTATTAAAAGATTTTTGAGTTTCAGTGTGACAATTAAAGGAGTTGAAGGAATTTGGAGCTTTATATGTGAACCTGAGAGATGGCCTCTATTTCCCTAAGGCACAAGCCTGGGTTCTCCATGTGCAGGACAGTCTGTGCACAGGTGCCCTCACTTCCACATGGTTCTGCTCTGCTGCTCTCGGTGAACCTGGGGTCCTGACACCTCTTTTGGGTGCTGTGGAAAATCACCACTGGCAGAGGCAGGTTGGCTGAGGCACCTTGTGCTGGAATGCTGCCTTGCACAAAGGCTGCCTCTCATGGATGCCTGACAAGTTTTGTTTCTTGAATGGTTTTTACTGTACAGTAAAAGCTGGGCAGTTCAGCATGAACAGAATAATCAATGAGATGTGGGATGTACTGAACAGCAGATGGTGGCAAGGCAGTGAACAGCAGAGGTGGGATGCTGCTGTCCTCGTTTTGTGATGTCTTGTCTTTCAAGCAGAGAAACAAGGCCTACTTTTAGTCATGTGTATGTTAAATGTGCTTATTCTTTTGGAGCTGCTGTCATTTCCATATCCAGGGATGTTAAAAGAACCCACCGAGCTGCAGCCTTGCTTTTAGAGTTTCCAAGGAAGGCCTTCTGGTGTTTTTAGGTGTGGATCTGTTTCATTTCTATGAAAAAGGAAGTGTAGACTTTGTGGTAGTGTGTTGAAGAACCACAATGAGAGTAAAGGGAAAGCATGAGCAGGCTGGGGATGTGGTCATAGCTGCTAGATGAGCCTGCTTCCATGGACTAAAAGGTTAGGTGGTTGCTCAGGCCTCTGCTCTAAACTGGCCTAGCAGCCTCATGAAATGCTCATTTATCTCTGGTGTGGAGGCCTTACTTGGAATGCTTTGCACATCAGTGAGAGTAAGTACTTAGAAGCTGGAGTGAGAGACCTTTTTTGACAGTCTTCTCTTCAGATAGAGTCCTGAAAATGCTGTGAGTCCTTCTGCACTTGGATACACCTTTCACCGTGGTTTTAGGCTTGATTTTCCCTCTTTCTTTAGCCAACTGTTTTCATTCTCTTTTCTTTCAAGAGCAAGGAAGCAAGTAGGAGAAATGATGATGTAGTAATATTTTGTGCTGTCTTGGTTGTAGCATAGGGTTTACAGACGGTTCAACCTTGGTAATGCAGAAGGAACAGGTCTTTCCTGAGACAAGTCTGGGTGTGAGCAGGTGAACTAATGCTTTGGGCTTCCCTGCAGCTTCCTGGGGATGCTGGAGCTCAAACCCCTGTAATAATTAGCTTTAGTGGGTTTGGTGACACAGAGGCCACCTGTTTGTCAGAATCCACAGCTGCTGCTGCATTCCCCTGGAGCTCAGAGGTCTGGCTCTGGTTCTGTCTGGCTGGGTAGCAGGGAGGGTCTCACCTGGGAGATGCTGAAGCTTGTCTGCATCTTCACTGGGCTTTCTTCTGGCAAGTTTGAAGTATTCCTAGGGATTTCTGCTGGAATAGCAGCAGGCTGGAGGGAGTGACTTGGAAAGTTAAAGATGCACCTACAGTGAGGAGTCCTTGGTAATCTGGTTTCACCAGACTTGCTGAGGCTCACCTGAGGGAATGGAACTGGGAGAAGGAGCTTGACCCTGTTCAAGGAGCAGATAGCTCATGGTTATGTGGTGCTGCAATAAATCTGTGCTTCTTACTTGGCCTAGTGCTGCAGGGGGAAGTGTCTGGGCAGAAGAGCAATGTTGTAAGAGCAGATGGAAATAAGTTATTAAAGAGAAGTGGTTCTTTCATTTGCAGTTCAGATTCTGAAATAATTGGCTATGCTTTGGACACACTCTACAATGTTATATCCAATGACCTAGAAGAGGAGGAGCAAGGTAAGCCCTTGTAGTAATAGTTTTATTAACTGTGGCATTGCTTTCCTTGGTGCTGGGTTGAAGTTATCAGCTGTAAAACTGCGATTTCCTAATGCTCAACTAGACCTGCTCTGTTATTGTGTGTAGCTCCTAGGATAATGCTGAAGATCTTATATGCAGCTTGAATTAAAGGAACACTGGATCTCTTGCTTATTAATTAAAAGAAAACTTTGTTCTCTGAACAGGAGCCAGGTTGGAGTGGGTGACTTTTTTCTAGTTTGTAAGTCAAGAATCAAGTCCTTCTTTGCTGTTGGCAAAGAATAGTTCTGGCTGTTACTGCCAAATGAGACATTACCATCTCCTGATTTAACAAGGATTTGGAGATGCGTGATCTCAGGTACCTGCAATAAGGTACTGCCTATCAGTGTGAAAGCCTTTTTCAACCCTGCTGTGGCAGTGGATAACAAGACTTAGGAAGATTCTACATGTGAAAACCCATGCCACTCCCAGCTGTTTGGTTTTTGGAGGCCATTGAACCGGTCTCCCAGGCCAATGAATGTTATTCTAAACCATGTTTGAAGTTGTGCTTGGCTTCTTTGGCTTTCTTTTCCATGTTCCTCCAGTTCCCCATCCTGATTAAAAAGGTTTAGAACAAGATCAGGGTTTCATAGTGCTGGTCAATTAATGTTTGTGCTAGAGGCCTTGATCATGGACTGGACAAAAGTCTTGGCAAGCTTTTCCCAAGAGCCAAGAATTGTCCAGCTGGAGTTGTGTGTGAAAGATGACCAGGGCTGTGAGGGTTATGGGGTGCCTCAGTTTGACCCCCTCCATAAGAACTTGCCACAAGAGTCCAGCTGCTGTAGGAAGCTGGGATGGTGCTTTGCAAACCTGAGCTTATGCTGTAATTAATTGGTTGTGCTGTGTGGAAAGCTGTTCAACTCGTAAACCTGTCTCTTGTTTCTTTTTATTTTATCTGCACTGACAGATGACTCTGAAGGTAAAAGAACCTTTACTTATATAAATGTGGCACTTTGTTTTAGCCCTAGTCACTACTCCTGCTGGTAACACTTGCTGCTGTTTAAAAAGGACACTGTAGGAACTTGCACTGGAGCTCAGGGAAGGCATTTTGCCTTCTGCTCTATCCTTACTCTTTGAAGCTCAAGTGTGTTGCCAATTTCACTTCTCCTGTGATGTGGCATGTTGAATGCCAGCAGATCCCCAGAGACTGCAGTGATGGTAAATTCCCTGGTAAGGTTGTGGAAGGTGTGCAGCCCCAAACTGGTAGGATTCTAAGGGACCAAACTTTGTGAACAGTTTCTGTTTGCCCTGAAGCTGGACACCAGTGCATCAGCTGCATGGGAGCATCCTTCACAGTGTCTCTTTTAAGCAATGCATGTTAAAACATTCACAATATTCACTTCTACGCTAGGTTACCACTAATGCTTTGCACGTTCTCTTTTTGATACTGGTTTTATTTTTTAAACTAAATTCTAGTCTGCTGTGCTGCTTGGTAGTGAATTGATCTGATCTTACTAGATGGAAGCTGCTGGCTTGATTTGAGGTAGTCCTGGGAATATGTGGATTTAAGGAACAATTATGGGTAGAAGGCTGGTTGCAGGATCTCTGGTGTAAGTGGAAAATACTTTCCCTTTGCTGTTTAGTTTTTTATTAAACCTGCTAGAAGAAATATTTGAACAGAAGAAATGTGATTTGGCCCTTTGATAGAGGAATCCTGAGCTAGAGTAAGAGAAACTATCTACAGCCTGAGAGGCTGTGCAAGTTGTGTATGCTGCTCGGGTGTTGCCTTCGCACCTGGAGCTTGTGCAAGGGCAGCAGTTGGCAGCAAGAGTCCAAGCATTTGCTGTTTGCAGCTGAAGGTGGCACAAGGATGTTCAGCTTATGGAAAAGTCAAAGTCAAGTATTTTGACTAAATTTTGGCAGTAAATGTTTACGTTTTCTAGGCTATCTCCTTGGCCTGCAGCCAGCTACAGGATGTGCAATCCTTGTGTGATTGATTCCCAGCTGAGTTGCCTTTTATTCTGCTGCAGCAAGTACAGGAGCTGAACATGTGTGGAGTTGTTCATCTTCATTTCTGTGAATGAATATGTGTCACTTCAGGAATGGCCTAGACTTAAGACCCTCAGCTTCAGAGAGGTCACAATAGGACTTAGGTCCTGTTAGGTGCTGGGTGCCTGGGCTAGAGCTATTTTTGCACACTTCCCTTTAAACGGTTTTTTTGTAATATACTGTAATTTCTACAGCTAGAAATGTAGAGCAGAGTGGTTTTTGGAGGAGAAAATCCCAAGTCAGAAATTAAATTGCTTTACTGTTTTTCTGTTTCTATGAAAACAAACACTTCCCTTTTGAATTGGAATTGCTCCAGCTCAGTTTTTCAGCTGACTTTGCTTAATTATCCCAACCAGTAGTACCTATATGCCCCTGTTTTGTGGAACCGTTATGTAAATTGTCACTCAGCCTAGAAAAATAGCAGTGGGGCAGACATGTTGCTTGCATGGGGTTTGTTGTTTTTGTGGGATGCTTTAGCCTTTGTTTTTTGTTCATGCAAGTGATGCATGAAAGGACTCTATAAGACAACTCAGGTGCTAGCACAGTTCTGTGTAACTGTAGAGTGAAGAATGGGATGGCACTCGGTTCTGGCACATTCGAAATCAATTCAGATTCTAAGACTGAGAGGTTGCGATGCTTACTTGTGTGGCTCTTCTTTTCCCTTCCTGATGTTCAGGTCTTTTTCCATTGCTAAACCCAATAGAATAATTAAGATATTTGGGGCAATTAGCTTTAGATGATTTCTATTCCTTACCTTTCAAGGCTCTTGCTGTGACATGGATTTGCTTTTGCCCATCATTGAAGGCTGCTCTCTTGGCTTAGTGGAGCTATATGGGGATGTAACTGCTGAGATTCAAAAGTTACGTTTAAAATAATGTAGGGGTATTGTTTTGCGAAAAGCTTGTTTTGGTGTTTGTTGAGAATAATTCAATTAACATTTATAACAGTGACTCAAAATTTTATGGTCACCCAGGGCCGCCTTTTAGTAAGAATAAAAATCACAGTAGCTGAAGTTGTTCCAGTTGTGTTGCAATATGTTGTTTTTCGCTGTTACAGAAGAAAACTCAGCAAAACAAGTGGATGATTTGGGGAGTCAGTTCACAGAGATTTTCATTAAACAGCAAGAAAATGTCACTCTGCTGTTGACTCTGGTGGAGGTGAGTAACTGTGTCATGTTGAGGCTGCTAATGGAGAGAGCCATGGTTTTGTCCTGGTGAAGCTGGTGTCAGGGGTGAGGTGTGCCAGCATCCAGTGACGGTGGGGCTGGAGGTGAGTCAGGACTGACCTGCATGAGCACCCCTGGTGCAGCTTTCAAAGCAGGGGAACATGGAGGAGAATCACAGAACCATTTAGGTTGGAAAATGCCTCCAGGATCCTCCATAGATTCCAAATGCTAACCCAGCACCACCATGTTCACTGCTAAGCTATGTCCCAAAGTGTTGCATCCATGGTTCCTGAACACTGCCAGGGCTGACTCCACCTCTGCTCTGGGCAGTCTTTGGAATGCCCAGCTACCTTTTGAGATTTCCCTGAACAGCTAATCTAAACTTCCCTTGGTGAGTCTTGTGGCCATGTTCTCATCCTGTTACTTGAGAAAGGGTTTTAGTTACTTAATTACAAGGAATAAAAGTTGTTGCTCCCCAAACAGCAGTGGATGTCCCTTGCACAAGGATTACTTTTCAGATGGCGATTAAATCCTCAGGACGCAGTTATGTCTCCATGCGGTTCAAGTGGAAAGGATTACTGCTTTCCAGCAGCATGATATTTGACTCATTTTCCAGTGCGTTTGTCCTCATGGACTGCCTTTTGACTTGAAGCTGTTAAAATTTTTATTCCCAAACTAAGAATATGACTGTGCTTGAGAGAGAGAATAATACAATACTCTCTTCTTGTTTTCCTTTGCTTTGTAGTCCAACTTCAGTAAAAAACATGATATTCTACTTTTCCTAAGTGGAACCTATGTCATGCTTTGAGCAGTATTCAGGAACTGCCAGTGGATGTGAATTAAATACTGAGCAGTTGGTTACCTAACGTGCTCCTTTCCATCCTTTCAGGAATTTGATTTCCACGTTCGCTGGCCTGGAGTGAAGCTGCTGACGTCTCTGTTAAAGCAGCAAGGGCCTCAAGTGCAGCAGATCATTCTGGTCAGCCCCATGGGTGAGTGCTGGAGTCCACTGCTGATTCACTTGGAGCTTGATGCTCAGCAGACGTGGCAGGGGCCCGGAGGGGTCTTGAGCAAGATGTCCTTAAGACCTCCGGCATGGAAGAGCTGCACCCTTTGCTCTGTGTATTTAGAAGTGGTTCCTTGCAGGTGTTTCCCGCCTGATGGATTTGCTGGCAGACTCCAGGGAGGTGATCCGCAATGATGTGAGTGCAGGGCTGCTGGGGGGCCCCTGGCATCCTCTGTGGCAGTGCCTGAGGAGCCTGCTGGCCGTGGGGGGTGTGCAGTGCTGAGCTGCGGGCTGGGGGGTGTGCCTGGGATCCTCCCTCAGGATGATGCTGCTGGTTCGGCATCCTCCCAAGAGCTGGGACTTGGGAAAAACCATGGAGTTCTACTAAAACCCAGCTTTGATTTCTTTTCTCCTCCACCTGTCAAGGGAGTCTTGTTGTTACAGCAGTTGACCAAAAGCAATGCGGCCATACAGAAGATTGTTGCCTTTGAAAATGCCTTTGAGAGGCTTCTGGATATCATAACAGAGGAAGGAAACAGTGATGGAGGTACAGTGGAGTCCGAGACTTTGCCTTGTGCTTCTGCAACTGTGAGCTGATATTGCCAAGCTTACCTTAGTGGGTGGTTGGAGCTCAGTCAATGGGTAAAAGGATCGCAATTTACAGACTGGTTCTAACAAAATAAGCAAAACCAGATTGACCAGGTAGCTGTGTTTGTCTTTTGAAAAGTTGGTGTACTTAGTTAAAACATCAGATCACTCCTCTGAGGGTGTGTGCAGGAGTTAGTGGGTTCTTGCTTGACCTAGGCCTGTGCATGTATGTGCCTGCAATGGCAGTGTCAGGTGTGTGTGCTGCAGTTGTCACTTACCCAGTTAGGCATCTGCATTCCTCTCATGAGATCCTTGGATGCTTGGAGTGACTGGAAGTAACAGCCTGCTTAGTTCCTTCAGCTGCACTGACAGCTTCAGTTCTCTGGTCAGCTTCTTGAGGAGTCAGTCACCTGCTAGGAGGAGAAAAGAACTTTAAAAAAGAGCAAAAATCTATTCAGCACTCAAGGGTTTGTTTTTTTTACTAGCAATATGTGATGCATTTACTACAGTATTTCAGTAACATGACAGGTTGCTGTTCCCTGACCTTTCTGTGGGCTGCAGGAGCAGTTGCTGCTTCTCTCCCAGCTGTATTATTCCAGGTATGCTGGCATGGGAGTATTCCGCATGCCTTTGATTTAAAGCTGCTATTTTTAGGCAGCTAATATTTTTAGAAGACTTGTTATGTAAATTCCTACGGGCTAAGACTTCTCTGCTTTCCCCCGTGCTACTTATCTGTTCCTCTGATGGGAGGAGCCTATATCTGAGTGTAATTTGAAAACCAAAAAGTAGATTAGAAATAAGTTGAAGATGGTAGCCAGTAATTGTAGAGAATGAGTATGTGAGCCTGGAGGAGGTGCTGCCTTGGAATCACAATGGAGTTAAGGAGCAACTTTGGGTACATTTCATATAGACAGAGTAGTCTGATTCTGGAGCAGGTGAGCTTTGGGGTACACCGTGATGGTGAGGTTTTGTTGGCAGTTTTTCCCATTTACCCACTGAACTGATAGGAGCTGTATGTGCTTTGGCAATTTGCTTTGGAATTGTGAAAGAGGAACAGCTATGGTTTCACAAGGTTCCTAGTTATTGATCCAAGCCTGTTGTGTGTTAAGAATGAAGAGGTCAGAAATACGTGCTTTGTTCTGTCTAGAACATCCTCAGTGTACGGACAAGCTAATTTGTTTCCATGTGGTGTGTTTTGATTCACCATGTGACACATTGTCTCCTCAGGCATTGTCGTAGAAGACTGTCTCCTGCTGTTGCAAAACTTGTTGAAGAACAATAATTCCAACCAGAATTTCTTCAAGGAAGGTTCCTACATCCAGCGTATGAAGCCTTGGTTTGAGGTCGGAGATGACAACTGTGGGTGGTCTGCACAGAAAGTAACTAATCTTCACCTGATGCTGCAGGTGAGGTGCTGTCACTCCTGTCAGCTCCTAATTACCAGTGTCAGCTCTTGTCCTGTGCCAAGAGTCATGTCACAACTGGGAAATCCAGGTCTTCAGCTCAGAATTAGCTAGCAGTGCTCTGGAGCTGTGCTGCTTTCAGCACAAGCCCTGTCACAGGTGCGTCTGGGTTGGCTGGCACATGACATAACTTGATGTCACCTGAGATGTACCAGAGATGTAAACTAAGAGTATAATTAGGGGTGTTCTGTGTATAAAGAATCCCCCAGTATAAAACTGACAGCCAAGCAGCCATAGGTAGCAATGAGATAGGCATTCTGTTCGTTGTCTCCAGTGTCCATTTTAAGAAGCAATTCTGTTTGCCAGTGAAACCTCAAATGAGTTAGGTTTTAGGGTTAGGAGGTGCCAGGCTCTGTTCACATGGCCCTCACGTGTCTCCTCCTCTGTAGCTGGTGCGGGTGCTGGTGTCCCCCACGAACCCTCCTGGTGCCACCAGCAGCTGTCAGAAGGCCATGTTCCACTGTGGGCTCCTGCAGCAGCTCTGCACCATCCTCATGGCCACCGGCGTTCCGGCTGACATCCTCACGGAAGTAAGGGGGGCAGTGGTGGATGGTGGGAGGGGCCAGGTGGGTGCTACCAGCAGGCTGCAGGCATCAGCAGCTGCTGCAGGGGCTGCTAAGCACCTCTTTCACTTGCCAGAGGTGTCAGCTTCCTCTGTGGGCAGCCTAAATGGAAGAGTCATTTACATTGGTGAATTTCTGGAGTTCTGCAACCAGAAAAGATTTGGATTTGCCTCTTTTTTTCCCTTTAAATTTCAGCAGATTCCAGAGCAGCTGAATTGATTAATGACTTTTTCTGGTTTGGGGGTGGGTTTATTGCTGGTTTTATTTGTTGGGAGGGTCTGCAGATACTCTGATAGGTTTCCAGTGATGAGAGATTTTAACTACTACAAAGCCCTGCCAGCAGTGTAGGATGAGGGATTGTTCCCTTGATCAAACCATGTGCTTGGATTGAGTGTGGATGCTCCAGTTGTTAATTTCTTAAAAGGTTTCACCTCTTTTCATAGATGTGCAGTTTAGCTGTTACTTTGCTGTCATGGAAAAACTGATTTGGCATACAAAATGAAGCTGGAGGCGACTGAGCTTTGTGTCCCTTAAGCTTTGCTCAGCATCTTTTACAGCTGTTAAACACCTTGATTTTGTGCCCACTGGCTTTACTTAAGTCTCTGAGCTCAGACTTTAAATGTGCTTTTCAGTACTGAACTGTCAGGGTAAACTGGAATAGTTTTGAAAGTTCTAGGTGCTAGACCATGGCTCAGATTAAAACATGGATTTAACTTTCTTCTCTGTCCTTTCCCTAGACCATTAATACTGTGTCGGAGGTAATCCGAGGATGCCAGACAAACCAAGACTACTTTGCCTCTGTAAATGCACCTTCTAATCCACCAAGGTAGAGCAAGAAAAGTGTTTTAACTCTGTTAGGTGATAAGTCGTGGTATGGGCAAGCCAAAAGATTTTAATTCCACGCTTGGAATTATCATCTGGAGTAACAACTTGTACGGTGTGTCGGCTACAGCATTAAGGTGTCAGGTGTGTTTGCAGAGAGATGAGGCCTAGAACTGGTGTTGTGTGGCGCCTGAAAACAAATGAACAATGACTGAAAAACTCCTTCATCAGGATGAGCTGCTGCTGCTGTCAGCCAGAGGACAGTCCAGAGAGGGCTTAGAGGCAAGGGAAATGGATAATCAATCTCCTATTTTGTGTATAAGTAACTGAGAAAGTTTTAACACCTCGGGTTTTAATACCCTTGTTTGAAATAGCAATAGGTGCAGTGGTAGGCCACAGTAAGTTTCTTTACCTGTGGAACAGATTGATATTATGTACCTGCAGCTGTTTTCATTCTCAGTGCACTTCTCTGCTTTTTCTTGCTTTCCCAATAGGCCTGCCATCGTAGTGCTGCTGATGTCCATGGTGAACGAGAGGCAGCCCTTCGTGCTGCGCTGTGCTGTTCTCTACTGCTTCCAGTGCTTTCTGTACAAAAATCAAAAAGGACAAGGAGAAATCGTCTCCACACTCCTGCCATCCACGATTGACGGTAGGCCGGGGCACCATCTCTGCACTGGCTTTGGGGCTAGCGCCTGTGCCGTGCACCACCTGGTGTCTCTGAGGGATTATTTACCTGCTGTTCAGTGACTGGGCAGGGCAGGGTGACTTGGCTTGGGTTTGGCTAAAATACCGCTAGTTTGGTTTTTCTGTGTTTTAGCTGTGTTGTCTGAAATACTTTCCGTGGCTTGCGTTAACCCCCCTCGTACCTCTTGGCCGCTCTGGTAGCTACAGGTAACTCTGTCTCGGCGGGCCAGCTGCTCTGTGGGGGCCTCTTCTCCACGGACTCGCTGTCCAACTGGTGCGCTGCCGTGGCGCTGGCCCACGCCCTGCAGGAGAACGGCACGCTCAAGGAGCAGCTGCTGCGCGTGCAGCTGGCCACCAGCATCGGCAACCCGCCCGTGTCGCTGCTGCAGCAGTGCACCAACATCCTCTCGCAGGTACGGCGCCTCCGGGGCAGGGACCGCGGCACTGCTGGGCAGGGCAGGGACACAGCTCCGGGGGTCAGGGACAGTGTGCCTCCTGGGCAGGGCATGGCAGGGACACTGGTGTCCGGGGTCAGGGACAGTGTCCCACCTGGGCAGGGCAGGGACACAGCTCCGGGGGTCAGGGACAGTGTGCCTCCTGGGCAGGGCATGGCAGGGACACTGGTGTCCGGGGTCAGGGACAGTGTCCCACCTGGGCAGGGCAGGGACACAGCTCCGGGGGTCAGGGACAGTGTGCCTCCTGGGCAGGGCATGGCAGGGACACAGCTCTGGGGGTCCGGGACAGTGTCCCTCCTGCTCAAGGCAGGGCATTGTGGGGTCCCTAGTGTTGGCTTGGTAAGGGGGAGGGTTCTCCTTCGCAGGCTGTTTTTTAAGCTTGGTTTAAAGCTCCACTGAGGGGAGGGGAATAGCAGCAAATCTTACTTTTCCATCAGATGGCTCCTTGATGCTGCCTGTTCTCAGGTGGCTCCAAAGCATCCAGGTCTTAGACTTGGTTTAAAGGACAAGGCTAACTGGCAGAATTTCTGCTTACATTGGGTTCTTCTGCTGAACAAGTGCCCGTTTTGTGTTTAACCTGAACTTGCTAATTGGAAACATCACAAAAAAAACAGGCTGTCATGTATTGAGGGTTGGCTTTGCTATGCTAAGATAAAACTTTTCTGAGCTTGTTCAGTATCTTAATACCTGCCTTGGGAAATGTCAAGTGAGTGAAGTTCACCTCCTGGCCCGTGCCTCCTTGCGTCATTAGACTGTGTTAGAACCACTCAGGAAAAAAGCCTGCTAGTTGGTTAACTCTGGTGGCAATTAGACTTTGTTGCAAGTGAAAATAACACTGGAATTTTGGACTTGGCCTGTGACTTCTCTCCTGCTTTAGCTGACAATAGCCAGTATTCATTTTTATCCTGTTCCTGGAATTTCTGTGTAAGGTAAATTTGAGTCAGTAAAAATGCTTGTGATTTTTCAGCACAACATGACAAAAGGGACTCAGATATGGGGGGATGTGTCTGAAATGTTGCACTTGAAGGTTCTCAAGTAATCTGTGTGTAACTTGCAGGGTGATAAGATCGACAGACGGGTATGTATTTTTTGGCACAGCTTGTGCATTTTCCTGCCAAAAGCAGGCCTTTCCCTCTTGTCTGGGGTCTGCTGGGGAGAATTTCTTTAACTGCTTTTTGATGTGTTTCCACTTACAGCTTTGTGTTGCAGTGGTTTGGGTTTACCCTGGCATAACAAACTCTTGGTGCCTCCAGGGGAATCTCTGGGGGTGCTCCCAAAACCATGGGATGTGTAGCTTGGGCAGCAGGGGTGCTTTCTTTCCTGGGGGGCAGGCTAATGGACCATCTGTTCACGTAATAGGTGGGATTCCTTCTAAGGAAAGCTCAAGCTGTTGGAAACAGTGCTTTCTGAAGGGCCTGTAGCAAACACTGGTACCATCACAAGTGGGGATATACTGCTGATGTCCTGACTGCTAGAGGAGAAACCATTTAGCCTGCCTAATTGTCAGTAGCAGGGATCTCTTTATGAGTAGGTGATCCCTGCAGGGTCATTTGGTTTCCAGGCTGTTAATTAAAACACAGTTGGTTATTGATGACACAAAAAGAAGTATTTCTGCTCTGGAATTATTTTAGCCTGTTGATCACAGCTCAGCTTTGTTACCATTTCTGAGCTCTGGAACAGCAGCCATGGAGAGCTGTCATCTGTCAGAGTAGGTGTTACTGTCATGGTATGTCTACAACACAGCTGGTTTTTAGAGCAGGTGTTTTGGGCTGTATGAAAGTCCTTAGCCAGAGCACATCAGTTTGACCTCTGAACAGCAGGCAGTGCTGGAGAATAAATGTGGTTTCCAGCTGCTTCCAGCATATGGGTGTGCTGAGATGTTGGGCTGTGCAAGCAGGAGTAACTCCCTGTTTCTCAGGAGGTAGCAAGGCTGGAGAAGGCTGAGGTACAGCCATGTGCCATAGGGCCACTGCCACTTACAGGGGTTATTCCCAGTGTGCGTGCGCTGGGAAATCCTGCTGGGGCAGCTAGAGCCAGTGTTTGCAAGTGGGGGAGGGAACATTTTGCTTGGTTGCCATCTGAATGTTGACTGCTGGGAGAGATGGGTGCTTGTCCTAGCTCAGCTGGGCCCAAATACCTGTAGCTGAGACCCAATTGGTAACAGCTGATTTGGAGATGAGAACTAATTTTGTCTGTCTAGGATAAATAAAAGGCTGCAGTTAGCAGTTGCTGTGCTGGCTTAATGTCCATACTGTCTGAACCAAAGGCCACTACAGGACTATTGTTCTTGTACTCAGAATAATACTAGGAACACCTGGCAGTTTTAAGTCAGCAGGCTAGGTCTTGATGATGCATCTTTTCCAGGGGATCCTTATGTGACTAAATGTACACCTTGTTCCTTCTTGTAAAGGGGTTTTGTGTGTGTTCTTTCATGTCACCCTTGTATTAAAAATGCAGAACTAACAGGTTACGGTTTTATATTGGTGCTGATTTGCATTGAGTATTATTTCACACCTGTGTGGCTTGCTGGTTTGCTCTGAGAACAGTTCAATATGCCTGGTTTGTTCCTTGTTTTCTCCAAGCATTAGAGCTGTTCAGTATAACTAACAAATGGGTGTTTGGGAAGACATGACTTGCAGTTCATGAAAAAATAAGGTGCGAGTAGGTGAGTTCTGATCCAATCCAGCTTGGGTTTGTATTTTAGTCCTCTCTGTGGAAAGGTAATGATGGGGGTGTTTCTTCTTTGCAGGGCAGCAAAGTACAGACCAGAGTTGGACTGCTGATGTTGCTTTGTACGTGGCTGAGCAACTGCTCCATTGCTGTCACCCACTTCCTTCACAACCCAGCCAATGTGCCTTTTGTATCCTTTGGCCTGCTTGCAGAGTGGAACCCCTGCTTAGCCACAGCTGGGTTATTCATGTTCAGCTTCAAGGTTTGTCTAGATCTCGTTGTGGGGATTCTGCAAAACAGAAAAGGCACTGGGCCAAGAGTCAAATCAGCCTTTAGTTACCAGTGCTCTGTGTACACTGACCTGTGTGTAAGATGCACACACCGAAGTAGTGTGGAAAAATGTCTCAGTCTGCCAGCCAAGTGAGTTCTCAGTGCAACAAGCCTGTTGGTGTTGTTAGTGTGAATTCAACTGAGACTCAAGAGGCAAGGAGAATACTTTGTACTTCCATTAACTTCTCTGCTTGCTTTTCAGGGAAAAACTAGTCAAGTGCATGAGCACGTAAAGCTTAACTGGCACCTTTATCCACACCGCAGGTGTGGTCTGGAACAAGTAAATCTTTCAGGTTAAACAGACAGCTACTGAGAAATGTATGGGAAACCACTGATCACCTGAGTCCTTCAAAACAGGAGTTAACTTTGCAAGGGTTTTGTCAGTTCTTCTCTCTTGCTTCCTTGGGTTGGTGTGTAAATAAAAGGGGATGTGCACAGGGAGAAGTGTTACATGTGTTATTATGAAATATCTCCAGTATCCTTATCAAGAGTTCTAGCTCACAGGGCAGATAGCTGAAAACCTTGGAGAAGAGGAGCAGCTTGTCCAAGGCCTGTGTGCACTTTTGCTTGGCATTTCCATCTACTACAATGACAATTCCCTTGAGAATTACAGGAAGTAAGTATGGTGGAGAAGTAACAGGTCTGCAGGGAAAGGTTCTGTGAAAGGCAGATGGTGGTTCAAGAGGCTTTGAAGGGGGACAGCAGTGGGATCAACGCTTGAGACAGATAATGAGTTCTTTGCAGGACCCAGCTTGATGCCATGATGGGTTCTCTTCTTGTCTCGCTGCACTGGCATTGAGTTGTCTCTTCCTTGTAGAGAGAAGCTGAAGCAGCTGATTGAGAAGAGGATTGGCAGAGAGAACTTCATTGAGAAGCTTGGCTTCATTAGCAAACATGAACTTTATTCCAGAGCTGCTCAGAAACCACAGCCTAGTTTTTCTAGTCCAGACCACATGATGTTTGACCATGAATTTACAAAGCTGGTGAAGGAATTGGAAGGTGAGATGTTATCCTCATTTCTATGGTTTTTGTCATGAACTGACGGATGAACTACCCAATGTGTCGTGTTACTCTTGCAAGTAGTGTGGTAACAGTGAAGGTCATGGTAATAGCTGTAAGTAATTAGATAGCCAAGTTGCAGCTGAAGTGTTCAGTGAAAGTACTCTATCTGGATTCCCTGGTGTTCTTCAGTGAAGTGATGATCAATAGATTTTGTGAGTCAGCACACTGGCCAAGAGGTGCTGACCTGTGCTCACACAGACTCAAGTACTGAGCGCATACAATGGTCACAGAAGCTTCATTTACTGAAGTATGTAATCCAGACAGTTGCTCTTTCTAACTGGTAAGTTAAAAAAGGTGAATGCTGAAATTCTTGGCTTGTTAGAAAATGGACACTTGCTTTAGTGTGTGCTTCATGATTGTCACCAATCTAACATCTGACTGGTGTCCTGTTTATTAAAACTACTCTAAACTGAAATCAGTCTAGAGAAAGAGAAATCCTTAAAGCAGCAAGGGTCAAGATGGATTTGCTCAAGCAGTTTCATCTCATGTTGCTCTTGCAGTCCTAATCTGTAACTTACTTGCTGAATGATTTGGGCTGCAGCTGTAGTGGAGCCATAGTGCAAGTAGAACACAGCTTTTTTCATAGGAATTACTCAAATACCATTTACTTATCTGGGACAGAGAAAAGCAGGAAATTGCACACAGCAATCAAGTCACCATTTCTGTTCAGCCTTTGTGACAATCCTTGTTTTAATGTGCAGGTTGAGTTTGTAATGCAATGAGCTCTAACTGTGAGACTGTTTTGAGGACCAAGATGTGAACTGGGCTCTAGCTGACCAACTGTTTTTGACAGGTGTCATAAGTAAAGCAATTTACAAGTCCAGTGAGGAAGATAAAAAGGAAGAGGAGGTCAAGAAGACATTGGAACAGCATGACAACATTGTGACTCACTACAAAAAAGTCATTAGAGAGCAGGTAAGAGGGAGCACGTACCTGTGCCTCTGAAAGCCGTCAGTTTTGTCTTTTGGAAGCACTGCAGTGCACTTGAATCCCCCTTGTTCTAAAACAAGTAACAGGGGATCTGGCAGTGCAGAAAGGCTTCTAACTACACTGATGTCAAGGTTAAACTGAAATGTCAGTGTTTGGAACACTGGTTCTGATCCTTTTTTTTCCTTTGGCCACATGCTCTTAGCTGTGTTGGAGTGTTTACATTTCACATGAGGAACCGGAGAACTCGCAGCCCTTCAGAGATACAATTCTGACTTTGGGGTTCTCACTTGGACAGATGAAATGGGGCTGAATGAAAAAATGGTTTGTTGATGTTTGACTATACCTGCTGCGATTGGACTCTCAAAACCTTTTTCTAGGGGTAATTAACTTGTATGGTTGCTGCAGCTTAGATGGAGAAGTAGAGGAACAAAGCTAATGAAATTAAACTGCTGATGGGAAACTGAAGCAGGTGCTCTGTGTTCGGAGATCACAGCATGGGGTACATGAGGCATTAGGGATGCTTTGGAGCTACCAGAGGCTTTACTGAACATGTCAGTGTGTAGTTAGCATGATTTCTTTCAAGACTCCTGAAGTAGTAGACAAAACAAATGCAGGCTTTGGTATGCTACATAGATATTACAATCAGCTGACTTCCCACCTTTCCATTTTTCCTCCTGTGATTGGTGTGACAGGCTGCTGCTATCTTTCCCACGTGTTTTTCCTAGCATAGGTTTGCAGGGGGCTTTCGTGCTCACCTGTCCTGGGCAGAGTGGTGGAGCTCAGGTTTTTGTTCTTTCTTTCACCTTCCTGACAGAACTGTGTTCCAGAGTTACTAGTAGAACTATATATATGTATATATGACTACTGGATGTATATAGTATGGTGCTTTTTATTTCCTTCCCAGGACCAGGAGCTTGAAGAACTAAAACAGCGAATCAGCACTTTAACATCTCAAAATGAACAGCTCCAGGCTACAGTCACCCAGCAAGTGTCCCAGATCCAACAGCATAAGGACCAGTACAATCTCCTGAAAGTACAGCTAGGTGGGCTGCATGAGTGACAATACAAAATCATGCTTGTGTAGAGGTGTTGTGGCTTCTGGCGAGCTGCAGCAGAGCTCCAGCAGAGACAGCCTTGCAGGTGTATGAGCTGACCCCTGCTGTGGGAACTGCTGGCTGCCAGGGAGCTGCTGGGAGAGGCTGCCTCTGCCTTGGATGAAATCAATCCAAAGCAGTTACTGCCTGTCTGGGTTCAGAACATGACCAGATGGGGCCTGGAGTGGGCTCAAGTTTGGGTCTGGAATGGTGTGAATTGGGGAAGATGGTCTGGCTGATGTGCAAGATGAAGCCTGTTACTGTCACTAGAGGAATTGCTAACTTAGTGTGTAAGTTAGGGCAGTATGTTCTCCTTATCCCAGGGTCAAAATGCCTGACAAAGGTGTACATGACATGGTTAAAAATACCCAAACTGCCTTCATGATTACTTAGGATGAAAAATATGTTAGTAATCAATTGCCTTCAGAATTGGTCCATGCCCTGAGTTTTGATGAACAGAATGGCTGAAGCAGCAGGCAGCACACACATGTGAAGGAAGGGCAAATGAGAGCTCTTCATTGTTTATTCTGGTTTATATGTAGAGCATTCTTAAGTATTGTGCTTGGCTCCTTTGGTTAGAATGAGAAGGGCTTGTGGGGCATGAGCAGGATGAGTAGCAAGTACTTTGATTGGTCTGCTGGAAACCAAGTTATGAAACTGCTTGTTTGACCTTGGTTGTAACCTCTTGCTGTTTAGGAAAGGACAGCCAACATCATAATTCCCATGGTGACACACTGCAGATGAATGGCATTCAGACAGAAGAAGTGAGCAAGTTGAAAGAAGAACTGGAAGAGTGGAAAAGCAAGCATGAGCTGCTGCAAGGGCAGTTAAAGGAAAAGGATTCTGTGATAGAAAAATTGGTAAGTGCTGCATTTGCACTGATGAGAGGTCCTTCTGCACTCACCTCAGAGAGCACAACCAGCTGCTCTCATTAGAAAGCCTTGATGTGCGTTGCTCAGCCTGCTTGTGGCTTCTCTGCTGGGAATTGGGTAACACAAGGACAGCTATGACTCTTGACAATTCTAGTACTAAAACTGATTTTTTTCCCCATTTTTCTTTCAGAATTCTTTCCAGTTGGAAATGGGAGCTACAGAGCAGTCCTTGCAGGCCAGCAGATTTGGTGGCTTGGAGCACAGTAATGAGCTACAGAAGGTGAACCTGTGGTATTTCAGTGCAGCTGAACAGGGGCAGCTGGGGTTGGGAAGAGAGCTTTAGTCTTCAGGGAGGAGCATTGATTCCTGAATGTGTTGCTATTTTTCATCAGGCATCTTTGTGATGATGGTCCTAATCTTGGAGCATCCAGTTTATGCGTCTAAAAAGGAATTGGTTGTTTTCACTAAGCAGGTTTGAGCCAGCAGAAGGCACTTGCACTGACTGGCAAAATCTGCCTAGTGCAGGATGTATGTTCAAATGTTGCTATGAAAGTTAGCAGGTATTAGATGTACAGCACAGAATAACCAAGTGGAGATTGAGTTCTTTAAGGTAGCTGTTGCTCAAGAAATGCCTGTTGGAGGGGCAATGCAGAGGACACCAGTGGCAGTGCAAGTGGTATGAAGCACCTTATGGAGGGGATTGAGGATCAGACAGGTGCCTTGGCTGGCCGTTCCACCAAGGGGCTGGCCGTTCCACACAAGGGGCTGGAAGAGCAGGGTGGACAGTGGTGTGTGTTGCTGTCCAGCCTTGTTTAAGGAGAGAGGCCTTGTGGTCTCACTGAGGCACCTTTGCTGTTACATTTGCTTGTATGAAGCAGTTAGTCTGGGAGCATTTAGCCTCAGGAAAATTTCATGTGAATGTTGTTTTATCGCATTAACTGAGAAGTTTTGTCTCTGTTTCCCAAAGGAGTTAGAAATGCTCAGGAGTCAGATACAACTACAGGCTGCAGAAATCTCTAAGCTTCAGATGGAGAATCAAAAGCTACAAGTGATGGTACTGGTGAATTAGTTCTTTCTTCTGTCTATGGGAACTAAATCTTCAAGACTTGCCTTCATGCTACTGTCTGTAGCTACTTTGCTAAACCAAGCTCCTTTCAGAGTGCATGCATCAGCAAGTGATTCCAACAAATTTCAAATTAAGCCATGAATTACCCAGACAAATCCTTCATGAGCATAGAGGGGACTTGTAGTCAAGTTACTTCTCTCTGATGGCACTGGTCCTTGGCCTTTTTAAACAATTATAAACTACTGGCTGTTCCAAGCTTAAGCTCTAATTGAAGTTAATAGCCTTTGTGCGACACAACTGTGATGTCATACACATGAGAGAGATCATTATTCTTCTAAGCAGTTGAGGATAGGAATATGACAACTAGTTGAGGTCTAGTTGAAGGGCAAATGATAGGGGCATCTGTCTGTGCAGGCCTCCAAATGCTGCAGAGTTTTTTGGCTGTGTACTGAACTGATGAGGCAGTGAAGCCTTGTGGCTATATAAATGTGGCTGTCTTCAAAACTAATGAACTACTTTAGCAAGGGCATGTTGGGCTGCAGAACCTGAAGAAGTTGTCCAAAAACATTCCAGACACTTTCACAGCAGAGCTACCTGATGAATCCTGCTGCAGGCACAGGGGCTCCCACAAGCCGTGACAAACACGTGTTCAGTGTGCACACGGTCTGGGAGAGGCAGGCTCAGCTGCTCGAGGGAAGATGCCATTGCACACATGCTGGCTATGTGTGCCTGTCATGATGCCTTGGGAGGCAGGGGTGTGTCCTGCTGTCCCTCCAGCTGTCAGGCCACCTCACAGCCATTCAGTATCCTACTGCTCCCTTGCTTGGAGGACTGGCTTAAGTGTGTTCCAACTGGAGAGGCGTTGGTGTCAAATCATGTGCCATGACAGACAGCTGCCACATTTTGGAAATAACTTCGTGTAGGGCTGACTGAGATGAAACTGTTGCTGGTTTCAGTAGCGTTATGCAAAGAATTGGAACTTCAGCCTAATAAGTTGGCTCTTCAGCCTAATAAAGACTTGTGTGGCACTTGAAAACCATCAGAGCTAAGGTGCATTGCCTGTAATAGGATCTGCCTAGGAAAAAAACTCCAAGTCTTTCAAGTGCAGCTGCTATGAAATAAAGGTTTTCCTTTGCCTCCTTGTTGGTGTGTCTGTGTGTGTACGAGTCTGAGACCCAAGGAAGCACAGACCTGTTTGCTGATGCCTTGCAGCATGGGGCCTATGTCATCACCATACCTTGGCTATGCTGTAAAAAGACAATATGCTTCTAAGGAACTGACTCTGTAATGTCCCAGCTTGCTGTCTTAGTATGTGCAACACTGAGGGGGAATTCCTTGTCCACAGAACACAGCTGCAGATCCCATGTTAGGAGACGGTGGTGCCACAGCAGCAAGGAGCTCGGAATTGGAGGCACGACTGGAGCAAGAAATCAAAGAGCTGAAGGTGAGTAGGGGGTGAGCACCAAACCCAGCCACTGGATTCTCAGCCTTCAGTTAGGAAGGCTGTCTGGCCAGGGCTGGGGCAAGTGGTTTGTTTCCTCAGCATCCTCAGTGTTTCAGGCTCTGGAAGGGAAGCTGGGATGTCTCCTTCATTTTTCACCTGGGAAATCCAAATTTGTGTGTCTTTAAGGCCTTGGTAAGGACAGTGTAGAATGTAGCTTTACTGTGACACAGACAGTTCAGCAACCACTGTGAATATTTCTCCCGCTTTATCCACGCGGGAATTGTTTGTGTAAGGATGTGTAAGTGTGCGTGGGGACAGGACGCCAACAGGAACTAATGGTGGGCTGGAGCTGCTCAAGGCTGTGTACAGCACCTGTTGAAGGATTCAGGGCTTCAGCTTTATCTGTGCTTGTGTTGTGATTTGATGTGGGATTTTCCCTGTTGCCAGAGTCAAATCAAGGCCCTTTCTGAGGAGAAGGAATCACTGAAGCAGCAGCTGGACTCATCCGCTAGCACGGTGGCTATATTGCAAGATAAGAACAGTAGGCTGGAGCGAGAAGTTGCAGAATCCAAGAAGGAACAGGATGATCTGCTGGTGCTGTTGGCTGACCAGGATCAGAAAATATCTGCACAGAAGATGAAATTGAAGGACTTTGGCGTAGCGGTAAGCGAGGAACGGATCCAAGGAGTTCTTGGGTCTGAGACAGGCCTGGGCACGGTAATCCTCCATCCACAAAGTCTGCTGAGGCCCCTTTCTATGGAGGGAAGTTCAACCCATCAGTTACTTTTTCAACAACTTCTGGCAGCCATCAGAGAGAGCTGATCACTGCCTGTTGTCCCCAGTGGTCAGCCACTTCTCTCTTCAGAGAAGTAAAGAACTATGGACATGGCAAGATGACAGTTACAGTTGTTAAGCATTAATTCATGTGGCATAGTTGTTTTAATTTATCTTGAAGCTTATTTGCACTCAGCATTTGTCTTGCCTTCAGTAGGTTGGGTCAGAATAAGGGGTACTACTGCTCACAACACATCTTGTATTGCAGGTTGAAGATGAAGATGATACTGAATCTGGAGATCAGGGGGATGAAGATGAGGATGGAGATGAAGAGGAACAAGATGAGAATGCTGCTGTGTGTTACCAAGAAAACTAGATTGCATTGTTTTGGGGGAAGAAGTTATTACTGGTGTACAAAGGAAAACATCTGCTTATGGGAAGGGAAGCAGATGGGGAAATGACAACCACGGGCCTAGTTCTAAGTTACTCAAGTGTTGGAAAGTCCTTTGTACTAGGGAAAGCAAACAAAAATCACAGTTTCAGTTCTACATGAATATCCCAGGTTGTACTTGTTTAGAAGTTGCTTCAGACACTGTTTAAAGCAGGGAATGACAATGCTGCTGCCTTGGTTCATTGTCATTGATGGTTCTGTCCATTTGTCTATGGTTTTAACTTCCTTGAGCTCTTAACATAATTAAATACAAAAGTATTTGGTTTAACATCTCTCCCTGCCTTCAGAGTCATTCCCCCTGCCTTCAGCAAGGAGCTTCAGTGTAGTTTGTGGCTTCCTCTCAAGAGCAGTGGGAGGCAGAAGGGTTGGGTTAGCCCCTGCCAGCCCAGGGTCTGGCTCTGGGTGTGCCTGGACCCTGCCCTGGCTGCACTTGGACCCTCCTGCGGAGCCACAGTGCTCTGCTAACACTGTGGCAGATTTGCATTGGAAGCTGTGCAAGAGGTGTAGCCTGGGGGTGAAGAATTGCTGTGCAAAACCAAGACCAGTACACTCAAAGAGCTAAAGTGCTACTGAGTCAGCATAAATCCAAGTTAAAGTCTTATTGACTACTTCAGTAAGGAAATGAAAACTATGATTTATATAACTTATTGGCTCTTTATGAGTAAATAAAAGATGAGATTTTTAAAGAAAACAATGGTAAATGCATCAAATTCTTGGGGTTTTTTTTTTGGGTAATTAAGAGAATGTGTTGACTTTGTTCTCATTTAATTCTCTTGTCCTAACTTTAAAGCATACATTTTAATATGCATAAGAGCATCTACAGTCAGTCTACTCTGGTGGATGAAGGTAATAATACAGCCCACACTATTTACAAAGCAAAAGGCCTGTGAGTGCTGCGCTGGCCTGACTTGGAGGGCGCTGGTTAATCTTGCAGCCAGACCTGGACTCTGGTGCTCCTCCCAAAAGATGGCACTCTGCAATGAAGCTTTTGTTGCCATCCGCTGTTGTGTTATGCTTAGGAAATGCTTCCTTTTGAATGCAACTTGAAAATGTTTGATAGTTGCAAGAAAGGAAGGAAGAGATAATGAGGGGGGCGGGTAGGGAGTTTAGGAGACAGACAAACTGGTTTGAAACAGGTTGTAAAAAAGGCTGTTCTAAGTGCCTTTCCCAATTAGAAAACCTGCTTTGTGTGTTTTTTTATTGCACCATCCTAGATGTCCATCTTCCTGCTGGTCGTAGACGTGTCTGGTGCTAACTGTATTGCTGTCAAAGGGATTCACTTGTCTGCATTCTTGGCTCTCATGCAAACCAGATTTATTTTTAGTTCTCTGGAGTCTGTTCTTGTCCCGTTGTGACTGGGCTATCACGAGCACAGGCTCTGCACAGCGTTCGGATCCCTCGCACGGGCTCTCTGTCAAAGCAAGCAGCTGCTGCCAGCAGGAAGGGAAATCCATCACAGACTTCTCCTTTGCTTGGTGCATGGGCTCACATACAGAGAAACAGGAGGTGCTGAGCTGCAGAGAGCACCAGGAGAGAAGAGCAGGAGCAAGTAACTGATGAGGATGTGCCAACAGCAGAGCTGGGGCCTTACACAGCATCTCCAGACCAGGCAGTGCAGTCCCTTCACATCCACCCTTTCCACGCTGGGTTTCCAGGAGCAGTCCTGTGCTGCTCGGTCTGAACATGGGAGGGCTTTGTCATTTCTTTAAGACAGGTGCTACACTGTTTTCTGGACCAGTTGTTTGCAAAACCGGGATTTCAGGGAAGCAAAAGCAGCATGACCTGTGTTTACCTGACCTGTGTTATTAGCTTCTGCCAGCTGCTGGTCTCCTGCAAGCTCAAAAACTGCCAAACCCTCTTCATTCGTGTGAAGTTTTTCCTAGAATTTATTTTCAACAAAGGTCTCAGCAGCACATACAAGCCTAAGAGATAGTTCTTTTTGTGAATACTTAACTAGAAGGATTGTCTCCCCTTCTTTAAACTATAGGAATGAGGAGAAGGTTGAATGGGGAGAGACTGGAGACTAATTGAGGGGGGACCTGGTTGCCTTTTGCCATTGTCCCATTGCAGGGTTCCTCCCTTAGCCCCTAAGAGACCTGGAGGAGAATCAGGACCTTTCCTGCTGTTCCTCCTGAGTGCCCATGTGTTCAGCAAACAGCACCTCCTTTAAATAGCATGCTGACTGGGTTACCCCAGCTGTGTGCGTTACTGTGCAGATGGACAGCAGCAGGACAGCTGCCCTCAAACAAGAGCAGAGCCCCTATGAGGGGCCAGGTTTGCACTTTGCTCCTAAAGCCAAACTCTCCTGTGGAAAGAGAAGAGCAATAGATTGCTCATTAGCTGCCTGCCCCTCTCAGCTGCTCCCAAAAGTGTGACTGTCGTGCCACTGGGCCCGTGTGTACCTCACACGCGTGTGACAGCGCTAGAACACACAGCATGGAACAGCCTCAAAGTGTGCCTTTGCAGAAATGGCTGTGGGGAAGTCGTTCCTACAGCTTGAGTCCCTATGCCCACCTGGTATGCTGAGCCAGCTAAAATGACTTTTGGAAACCCACAGACTCTCTCTGTGGAGGCAGGTGGTGAATCTGCCACTAGACATGTAGTTGTGGTATTTCCAAACTGCTCTTTGCTAATTTTACAGCTCTGCTGTGCAGGCTCTGGATTTTACTGTACATATCCAGCTCCTTTTCTCCATGAAGCGAGTGCTAGAACATGATATTTATTTGAAATGACATTTCAGAAACAAGAACTGGGTCTGAACAAGCTTGTGATCATGTCTTATCACTTCTACAAGAAACCAATAACCTTATGACACTGTTCTTGATAAAGGACATCCTACTGGTGATGCAACGGCTTTGCAATGGCATCAGCTGAGGCTGATGTGAAGGTCAGGCCAAGGCTGAAAATACCATTGGTGCACTGCTGTGCCTTGAGGCTCCAAGTGTCACTGCTGGGCAAGGAGGGGCCAGTCAGGGGTCAGTAACGCTGCTGGCAGGCAGCACTGTTGTACCAGACCCCAGGGCAGCCAGCCCTCCTGCCTGCAGGGAAATACTGCGATCAGCAGTGCCAATCAAGAAGGGATGTGGCTCTTTGGGCTGCTGCCTCTACACACAGGAAGGTCCTTGAGAAAAACGTGCTCTGGGGTCAGTGTTACAGAGTGGCCTCCCAGCAACCCTGGGACAGCAGTGACAGATGAGCTCAGCACCAAGAGAAACAAGTGAACCCTGCTCACTGGTGAGAGCTGAGGCACAGCACAGTGGGACCCCAGCCGTGTCAGCAGGTGCAGCCCCTGCAGCCAGATCCTATCTGTGCTACGTGACAGGGCAGAGACAGACGTGCTTCCCAGCGGCCAGGGCTGGCACTGAGCACACAGCCCATAGCAGCAGCCCCACGCTGCAGGAATGAGCCATTGCTCACTCCTCTCTTGCTGTGCCTCCATTTAGACAAGGGCAGGGCAGCCTGGATTGTATGCGAGTCCCTGGCTGTGCCTCGAGATGTCCCCGTGAAAATGAGTGGAGCAGCACAGGTATGTGCCTGGCTCTGCACTCCCTGCAACTCAAGGACGCTTGAGGGCATCCAAGACAACACAAGAGGACTGCACCGAGTGAGAAGGCTCTCATCTGAGTTTCACCACCTAAGAGGGACTCCCAGAGCTTCCCTGACAGCTCCTGAGATGTCAGGTGCAGTAGGGCTATAGGCAAGGCAGGAAATTCTAAACACCCTGTCTTGCACCAGGGAGCCACGTGGTGAGCCCGAGGAAGGCAGGTCAGCATCCACATCAGAAAAGCAGCTTGCTCTTGGGCGCTTCTTGGCTCTGCACTGGAGCCCTGCTGGGGCTAAAGACAGAGCTGATGCTTATGCCCTTCTCAATCATGCTGACCCCAGACTTCCTAAACTGAGACCTGGCCAGCAGGTTTGCCGCAGGCTGCGTTCTTCTCCCAGTGGCTCAGGGACTTGTGTGCAGCTGGGAGGGAGGAAGCTGCCAAGGTAAGTATTTAGCCCCTGTTTATCCCCTGGCACAGTTCTGTATCCATCACCACCTGCCACACTGATCCTGGGAACGGTTTGCTACCAGGGGTCCTAGCTTGCCAAGCTCGAGCATGGCCACCAGATGTCAGGGTTTACTCAGGGATGGACAACACCCAGGCAGCTGCAGGCAGGAATTGAAAGCTTTGGGATGCAGAGGTTACATGAGTGGAATGGTTTCCAAGCGAACTAGATGGCTGCTTTTGTTTTTAAACAGGCCTGTCAGCAAACCGCCATAATACAACTTACTCTCTTGCTATCTAACCCTGGTAATCCTCCCCCAAAAATAGTTCTAGCAGCTGGCTCAGTGTCAGGACACAACTTTATTTAAAACAGCGGAAAAACATTTCCTGAGGTGGCTAAAGCAAAGAAGACCTATTAGGATGGCTGGTGATGAGCAAAAGGGCAAAGGGTTGTGTGGCCTGTCACAGCACAGATGAGCACAGGAATGTGAAGGGTTACCAAGGGTCTGACTTACTGGATCTGCTTGTGGTAGGAGACAGTTTTGGCCCAAAGCAGCGAGCGAAGACAGCAGGCAGGGCATGCCAAGGTGACAGCAGCAAGATGCCCTCCATGGAGATTAGTTCTTCCCTGCTCCCTCCCATTGAGCTGCCCCGGAAAGACTAGGGGCTGCTGCAGCAGAGGCAGGGACAGAGCAGGCTCTAACACAGCACTTTTAAGGGCAACTGCTCCTTTCTCACTAGAAATGAATGAGGTTGTGTCAGCCTGCCAGATGTTCAGGCATATGCCAAAGGTAGAGTGGAAACATGCCAGGCTCACTCATCGCTCCAGGAAATCCGCTTGGATAAGAACAAACTTTCTCTGTTGTTTTCTTTAAAACCTCTTAGACACCTACACTCACCTTGTCATCAGCTGTCTGCAGCTGATGTTATCTCACACGCTATGAGCTCCACTGGGAACCACGGGGGCAACTGTTGGGCAAGTGATGCAAGGCTTCTACTCTGAGCACCCTCAGCTACAGGCACCCCCCCCCATTGCTCCCTGCTCTTGCTGGCAGCACCCAGCAAGATGTTCCCCTTCCTGTGAGAGGGAAACAGGCAGCCACGGGGGCCGCCACTTCCCCTCATTTATCGTGAGTTCTGCAAGTGCACAGCAGTGTCTGGACTTAGTGCAGCTCTGTCAGGTGCCCTTGAGCCAAAGCTGAGTACTGGTTGTGCACTCTGAGGCTGGTTGCATCACCCCAATAATCCTGACCTGGCCACCCAAAGTCGAGTGCCCCTGCCCTGCACGGAGAGCGTGTGAGGGAGGGCCTGAGCTGGGCCTGGCGCTCGGGGTGAAGTGCTCTGATGTCACTGCTGTGGGACTTGAGACAATTTCCCAGCAAAGTTTCACGTACACTTGAGTCACTCTGCCCTTTGCTCCAGAAATCTCCTGCTTTGACCTCAACAGAGGGCAGAAAAGAACAAGGGAGAAATTTCCCCCCCATTTCTGCTTTTACCCTTGCAACGCAGTTTTTATAATGGGGTGGCTACGTGGAAATTTCCTTCAACCTTCAACTCCTGTTTGAATATTCCTGGTGGTGCTCCCAGCTCCTCATCAGAGGAGCAGACTTCTGATTGAGCAGATAACGTGACTGTCATACTCCTTCTTCCCAATGCAACAGGACATTAGCCAAAATATTTGCTTCTCAGGTACATGCTGTTTTACCTGCCGACAAATACTTGTTACTTGCAGATTTTTGTATTTCTTTTGGTTGTATTTCCCTGAACAATGTCCCAAATGAAGTGTCAGGATTAGAGGATGGATGATGTCACTTCTGAGAAGATGACACTTTGACAGCAGCTGTTTCCCAAAGCCCCTCCTAACGTGCAGTCCCCTCTGCCAGCAGTGGAAAGCAGTAGTGCTTCCCTTGGAGGATGCTGGCAAATACGTGCCTCCAGGTGCCTGCTGTGCCCGACTTTCAGCAATGTGTGTGAGCTGGCTGGAGCCCTGCAGCTGTCTCAGCTGTCTGCTCACATCTGGTGCCTGTAACCCGGACCTGTGAGAGGAGCCCACGCTCGGGTTCTCCCTCCATCTCTGTGGTTTTCCAGCCAGATTTCCAGGGGTGCGTGTCTATGTCTTGCACCTATCTAGGCCCCCAAAGAGCCCCCCAGGTCCTAAACTCCTCAGGAAAGAAAGAAAGCTATGAAAATCCCCATTTCAGGTGGCTTCCCTCTCAGAAAGGTGTCAGACTAAGAGACCAAGGGGCAAAGAAAACCCAAGAGGAATGCACGGCTCTGCGTGGCCTGCTGGCAGCTGAACAGAGAAAACTTGGAAGCTCTGCTTCCGTGTTGCTCCCTTTCTTTCTATTTGGTTTCCCTTTCTATATTCTCAAGGTAATTTTTGGCAAAACAAAACTGAGCAAACCCTCTGGCTTCACAGCAGGCAGAGGAAGGCACAGACAGACTCAGCTGCCAGGATAGATTCTGCCAGTTGCAGAAGGCAGGCCTCATTCCCCCGGTCATAAAATTAGAAATGAGTTAAACATGCAGCAGGTGTTAATGGGAGGCATGAACCAGCTGGCAAACCACAGGCCTTGGAAAAGGTACAAACCAAACGCAGACAGGAAATCCCCCACCCAGCCAGGACCTGGAAGTTGTCTACACCTGAAGGAAAAGTAACTGGATGATTTACTTTAGATTGATTATTTGCAAATGACTGCATGTGAATGACGTTCATTCTTAGTTCTACAGTGGCATTATCAAATAAGTGAAGAACCAGCCCTTGCTATCTCCTGCCACCGGTTTCCTCTGAGGAGTAGGTTCTCTGCAGACCTGCTCCTGATCCCCTGAGTCACTTCAGCATGACGCAAGTGTCAAAGGAGCCCTGCTGCCAACCAGTCTCTCTCTACAGCTGGGTCACAGTCTGACACAGGGCACTCAGGGCTGGCTGAGGGATGTGCAAAGGGAATTAAGTCCATGAGCTGCAAGGAAGGCTAAATTTGTTGCTAGAACCAGACTGGGATGCCCCAAGGATTGCTGCTTACAAAAATGATGTTCGCTCCCACCTTTACTATTCCTCCACAGCAATCCAAAAGCTGGAAAGATTACAGGGCAACACCTAGAGGTGGGTATTTTACAGATAAGGCAAATATGGACAAGGCTCACAAGGAGGAAGCTGGCTGGGACAACAGGCCCATACTTTTCTCCCTGGCATGCCATTTCACTAGGCCTGAATCTCTGCTGGAGCAGCACACCTTTTCTGAACCCCCACTCATCGCTCTGAGTAGTCAATTTTTGATTTCCCTATTCCCACCCTCCCCTGCCCCAGCATGCCCCCATTAGGTCACACTGGCTCTAGCCAACTCTACACGTATTTATCTCGCAGAAACAATCCATCTCTTACATTTTGTGGTTTATTGACCTTCTCCCATCTGGCACGTGGCTCCAGTACCGTTTGTGGTGCTACGTGACCTCCGTGTCCTCTGCTATGGCTCCCAGCTCCAGAGCAGCACCTCCTCCCTTGGTTAGGCCCTCCAATACAGCAGGGAAGGACCTTTTCTCCCCACTGGCCAGCAACTCCTTTGGATCCACAGGGATGTTTTGTTGGGAAATGGGAACTCATTTTAACTGTCTGCTGGCAAAGGCAGACTGTGCTGGGTGAACTGTGGAGTTCTTTGACTGGTGCTACAGGTGGGACACTAAACTGGTCAGAGAGACACCCAGCATAGACACTTCCACATGGCATTATTTCAGCTCAGAAACCACCCACTGTGAATGAAGGGAAAAGGATAACCCAAGGCCTCCAAGGGAGGCTCTGGCAGTGACAAACTGCGCTCCTAAAAGAGCTATGAGTTTGTTATCTAATTCTTAGTGTACCAAGGGAGCATATTTACATTGCAAAGTGTTCCTCAATTAGTAAGTATTTTTAAAGCTTTCCAAATAAACTTCAAAGCAGGAGCACTTCCTTTTGGTAGGGAAGGGCTGGCTACGAGTGGGAGCTCTGAATGTCACCATCTAATCACTTCCTTCCCGACATCAGGACTCTCCCCACGGGCAGGCTTCTCTTTCCTTTGTTTCCTACCAGGAAAGCCTCATGAAGCACAAGGAGGCTGCGGGGAGGGGGTTCAGAGTGGGCCGCTTGTCACCTCTCTCGCAATCAGCATGACTCCTTTCAGAAGCAGGACCACTACAAGCTGCAGGGGGCTTGGCAGCCGGAGAAAGCTGTGCTGCTTCCCGGGGCACAGCAGCAACCACATGCAAGGAAAGTCAGGCATTAGGGAGGACACCCAGGGCCTCCTGGCCTGCTGTCCCTGTACCCACCACATTCCCCAGGGTCAGGCTCAGATTGCAGGGCACATCCTGGTTTAACTGGACACACCGTGTAGTCCAGAAACATGTGTCTTTTGGAAATATGATGGACCCTTTGAAACTGAAGTACCATGAAGCTGAACTTAAGAAAAGCAACAATGCACTGGGAATATTTAGGCAATTTCCTCTTGGCACATAATTGCTTGTTTTGTGACCTAAACCCCAGTATTCCTTCCAGTCCTTCACAAGGGGACAGGTGACTTAAACTATTTATAGATGCTTAGATCCTTTCTGCAATCAAGGTGGATCAACCAGACGTGACAGAATTCCTGGTGCTGCCATCTTGAGCCATGCCTCGCGTGACCTACTCCTCCTAGGTGCTGTGGGCACACGTTATCAGCTCCATCTATTGCAGACATTGCAGAGGTCCCTCCCTAGCACAGAGGATGCTTGGGAAATGCAGGATACCAGGCATGCTATGCCATGCCATTGGCTGTTGAGGAGGAGGAGGTGAGGGAAGTCCACCTCGGCAGTACTTTTCCACTTGCATTCCCACCCAGGAGCTGGTAACCAGGCTGATGGGACAGAGGTCAGATGTAGCTTGGAATGCCTCAGTAGTTCAGTGATGCTAACGCTGAGTTATGCTCAGGTATGAGAGCTCTCAGGTGTTTCTTCCTTCCAGAAAGCACCTCCCATTATCTAGGGAATGATTTGTATCAATAGTCATTTGAGCATCTTTTCAATCAGCAGTACTTTGAAGCTTTTTCCATGGCTGGGCAGGAGCAAAACTCCAGAGCTGTCAATTTGCATTAGAACAGGAATCCCAAAGAACATGCTCTCTCAATGCAATTGCTTTGTTGCCATGACATTAGTGTGTTTCAATTTGACAATGGTGACAATATCTTTTTTGTCAAAAGGCAGTAATGATGTATTGCATATGAGATGGCAATAAACATAATTGTGAAAGCAAATTTCAAAGCAAAAAATCAGTGAAAATTACATGTATCCTTTGGAGTTACGATAAGGGAAGGGGAGCAGTCCCTCTGTAAAGGAAACTTGAAGGCAAGAAAGAGGGAGAATGCTCTGCACAAGAGTGTGTGGCTGGGAAGCCAAAAGGCTGGCTGATAAGCAGATGCACCCAGCCTGGGCACCACTGGTGCTCAAGGCTGAGGATGTCAAGGATGTCTGGAGGCCTGGGACAAGCTGCAGGCTTTTTGGACTGTGATCTACTGGAATGGGCCAGTCAGATTTTGGTCCACTGCAAAAGAAACCTGGAAAAGGCTCCTCTTGTTTAAATTCGTATCACCACTGCAACAGCAAAGCTTAACTTGGAACTTCCCACGCTGATCTTCAGCTCCTGAAATCTTAACCTTTCAAAGTGAGCATTCCCATCTGACCCCCTTCTGTGGTACTATTACAAAGAACGTACAGTCACATATACAGGGAAATCACTCCATCCCTTGCCTAAGAAATTATGTGACATATAAGCAAAAGAACCTCCAAGCAGAGCATCTGAGGCAAACCTCACTAAGTGGCTTGTTCCTCAAAAATTCCATTTCCCATAAATATTTTCCCCTGTCATTTCCTGTGTGCTACTTGTTACGTTAATTGTTTAAGTCAAATCACCATGTGGCAATTGCTAAGATAAGGAAGCTGACTGTAAGTGCCCCAGGAGCAAGTGGAACTCTGTGCACGAGAAGGACAAGTAAGTGAAAACGGAAATCACTGATATGGCAAAGCGCAAACTGGTAAAGCAGTAAAACGTCCTGTCCAACCAGCAATGGCTTACTTGGTTCAACTGGCCTTTAAATATGGATGAGAGACCTGCTCTAGGAAGAGTTTTTTAAAGACCAGAGGGCACAAGTTTGGGCTAGTGTGGCTGTCCATGACTCAGGGCCTATGAGATCATTCCTGCTACTGGCATGAAAAGAAAGAAAGGGTAGAAAGCTCATGTAGCACCAAGGCAGCTTCTCACTTAAAATGAGTGGGATGTCACCCTTCGGACTGGAGGAAGACAGTGGCATACCAGTTGCCCCTGCACGTCTTCTACTTCAGGGGAGACACCATCTTTAAAGTCCCTCCTTTCCCTCTTGTCCCCAGGAGGTTAGGGGCTTCTTCTCTTGTCATGCCGGCTCCCAGTGATTTCCCTTCTCCTATTTTCCATGAAGCAGCATTTTGTCCTCAGCATCGACTCATCCTCTGCAGCCTGCACGGGCAGCATCAAAGGAACCTAGGGCAAGCTGCAGCCTGTCCCTGGGAATGCCATACACAGGCAGAGGGAGCAGAGGGAGCAGAGGGAGCAGAGGCAGCAGCAGGAGGCTCACAGGACTGACCTGGCTGCTGGAGGCATGGAACTCCAGGAGATAAAATGCACCTGTTTTATTGAAGGCGTGCTTACACCAAGGATCACATGCTGCCTTACTCTGCTGAAACCGTAAAGTGGAGTGGCTTTTCTGGAACAGCTCCCCAACGGGCTTGTCCAAACAGCAGCCGGGGAACATCAAAAGGTAGAAGCGATCACCCACAGATAAGCACCCCAACTGTCTGATCCTGAGCTACCCCCAGGCACGGCTCAGCATCTTGTCTGCCCGCAACGAGCTCTCTCTACAGCCTGCTCCTGTAGCAGAGCCTCTTCCCATGGTGACTGCTCCGTACACGTGGCAGAGAGCTAACTGACTGCCCGTCAACAGGTTCTGACTGCCAAAGAAAAGAAATCCCTGAGCGTGGAGGCCTTGGAGGAGAGAAGGAACGGGAACACAGGACTGGGTCAGTGCCGGAGCAAGGGAGACCTCGCTGCAGTGACCCAGCCGCAGTGGGAAGTGTGTTTGCATCAACCATCGCTCAGTAATTATAGCAACAGATGACTCAAGATCAAAGTGCTTTTGCGAATGATGTGGTGAAGCAAATCGATGGAAATCTGAGTTTTTTTATCTTTGATCTGTCTTTAATGCTGACTTTCTGTCCGGCTTTACCCTGCCCTGGGATAACATCTCTGCTCCCGGTGCGGCGGCCCCGGCCCAGGCAGAGCCCCGCGCAGCACCCGGCTCCGTGCGGGCTCCTGCCTCCTGCCGGCAGGGACGGGAGCAGGCAGGGGGGCTCTGGGGACAGCCACTGGCCTTGGGGGCCCGATCCCCACAGCGGCTCTCAGTGCAGAAGGGCACGTTTGCTGTCACGGTGAGTCAACAGAGCCAGGTGCCCGGGTGCTTTGTGCTGACATGCCGAGGTGCTGCTGCTGCTGCTGCTGCTGCTTCCAGGGGCTGCCCCTCCCTTTATGAGCACCCCAGCAGGCAGCTGCTCCTCCGCTGGATGCAGCCCAAGTGCTCCAGAGATGGCTTCTGATTCAACTGCTCCTGGCCTTGCCCACCCATAAAGATAGATGCTAAAGAGGGCTGGACAGGAAGGCCTCTTCGTTCAGGATGACACAGCACATGGAAACCAGGGCTGACCGGCACATGGAAAGGGGACCATTTGCCAGCCCCTCTGAGTATATCCCACAATCACCCTTCACCCACGCTCCTTCATCTGTCTCCTCATCTGCTTTCTGTCACATAGGCTCCTATCAGCTTCTATCATGTGTTAATCCTGAATTTTGGAAAGAGTTAATTACTTTGCTAAGATGCTAAGCTCCAGCTGTTGCCACACCAACTGTTCTCTTGGTGCCATGGATCAGCAAGTGCTCCATGGGTTCCACACGCTGTTCTCTTGTGTGGTTGCACACTGGCTCCACACATCTGTCCTGCATGGCTCCTGGCTGAAGGTGTTTGAGTCACAAGGGGCAGAGTGTGGAGAGAAGGCCAAGGTGGCTCTGGGTTAGGTGAAGAGAACAAATCCTGACTTACAAAGTGTTCCTCAGGTGTCTCTGACACAGCCTTGATGTCTCTGGGTGATCTGTGTAGCTTTAATTTGCTGTTTTGATTCCACAGGCAGTGCCTCCTGCACAGTTATCACGTGGCAAGGAGGCCCACGTTGGATAAAGTTTCGAGCTGCCTCCTGGGACTAGGCACCAAGGCCATCTAAACACGGGATTTCCCAAATCACATCAATCATCTGGGTTTTTCCTGGCTTATGCTGAGAGGCTGTGCTGCTCCTACCTGCTTATTTCCCAACAGAGAAGAGAGACTTAATTATTGGGTTGCAAAGTTCCCAAGGGTCTTATGAATATTGAATTGGAAAAGTGAGGTATCATGACATACTAGACCATGATAAACTGTTATCCAAAAATTTGTTGCAATCCAGAGGAAGTCTGCCCCCCAAACCTGCTACCCAAAGTGCATTGTTTTGGTTGCTCTCATCAAAGTCTACAAGATGAGCAGGCAATTCATTATAATTTTGAGTAGTGCTTTGAAAGTTATCATTTGAGCTTCTTAAAAGGTTAATCTTCTGTCCCTGGGATCCCCACGAGGAACAATTAGAGTATCCTGTGGTGAAACACTGGATCATTATTAATGAAACTTGTGCTGCCCTGGAGTTTTAATTGACTCAAGTGTTTAAGCACATGCCTGACTTGCAACATGTGGCCATTCTCATTCCTGCCACAGGAGCTACCAATGGTTAACTGTTAAAACCATGTCTGACCATTTATTAGCCTTAGTTCCTCACATGTCCTATCCAAAATCCCTCAACAGGGAGGGCTGAGCATTTAATGTGCCCTTGAGACAAAACAGGGCTTTGAGTACATTTTTCTTTCTAGTAGGACTTAAAGGAAGAAGTGTCTGGATTCTGTCAGGGCAATAGGTATCCAGAACTTTTGGGTTTCTCTGCGCCACCTTCAGCTGGGGTCTTTAATATCAGGAACTATTTTTGCCAAAATTTTCAAGATGGGAGCTCAGCTTTGACATTTTCACATGAAACTAAACTATCAGGATGTTTGGCAGTGCCCACAGCAGTGACAAGCTGTATGGGGCTTCCATCTTTTGCTCACATGCAGAAGGCAAAGGGAGGTTTGCCGATTATTTAAAGGAAGGCAGGGTTTGGCATCGACCTGTTCCCTCACTGTGCCCTTGCAATTCTCCTTTCCCACTGCAAGCTATAGGATGGAGACAGAGGGGTTTGAGGACCAGGCCTGGTGTGCTGCCTGTGTGTATGACCAGGACACAGCTGCATCTCAGCTCCTGCGTGGAGATTCCCAACCACTCCCTCACTACTGGCTGGATTTCCTGGGCTATGTACTGGAGCAGATGCAAACTTCTTGCACAAGAAGGCACAGACAAGGCTGGATTTGGATTTGGTGGGAGAGGGCCCACAGGGAGCAAAGGCACCGGATGCTGCCAATGGCTCTCAGTGAGGAGCACTTCATGCAAGTCCCATCTGTGTCCCTGTTTAATGTCATGATCTAGGAATGCAGCTACTGCTCAGGCAGTTGCCAGCTGGCCACAGGCACTGCAGGTGTGTATTTCTTTATTTGTTTATATATGTAAATCGAGTCCAAAGTCTCAAATGATTAAGTGGTGCAATGCAAGGCATGTGACAGAGTGGTTAATAGCGAGGGGTAGACAAGGATGACAGGAGGAAAGCATTGCAAAGTGGCAGCTGTGAGGTAAATCATACTGGAATTGGGTAACCTGGTTTTACAGGAGAGGCTGGAGAGGAAGGGCGTAGCACTGGGAGAGCTTTCTTTTTCCCCCTCTGGGAAGGGCGCTGATCCTGGGTCCTGATTTTTATTTCACATCTGCTACTGTAGGGCTGATGTGTGCCCACCAACCTCAGTGGAGAGGGGCCTGACTGACACCAAGAGAAGCCTGAAGTTATTGGGGTTTGTTACAGATTTTGGGACATGCTCACAACACAAGCAGTGGCTCTCCCTCTCTCTCCTTCTCTCCCTCTCCCTCTCCTTCTCCTGGCCTCTCTGTGGCACATGACAAAGGGCAGAGGGGTGAATGAAATGTGCTTGCCTGCAGATGGGAGACTGTCTGCTGGACCCATGCTGGATCCCACAAGGAAGCCTTACGGTGAGTGGAAAATGCCCACTTGAGCAGCAGGTGGATGTGTACCCGTAATTACCTCAGCCAGCACGTGTCTCTGCAGCTGTGTGCACAAACAAATGCCTTGTCCGTGCGCTGCTCCTTCCTCACCAGACTCTCCTTGGTCCTGGTCTTTCAGAAAAGAACAAAACACCTGGCCTGATCCTAGTGGGAGGAGTGGGGACCTCTGCAGGGACTTCCAGGAGAGCTGTACCCTGACTCACAACCAGCCCTGTGGCAGACATCAAATGCTGTTGCTCCCTAGCAGTCTGCTGATGTTATCACCGTTTCTTTGAGGAGTGAGAAACAAGATCCTACAATGACAAACCACAACGTCTCTTGTGGTACATAAAGATGGGTAAAAAAACCACCACCAGCAAAAAACAGCAAAAAGAAACCTTCCCAAATGACTGCCAAAAAAGGAGTTGGTGTTCTCAGTACCAAGCATCTCACTATTAGCTCATCATCTGCCAAACAAAGGGGACAAGGGACCATCATGAAAGACAGACATAAAACAGCTAGAAAATCAGTTTTGGAGAGGAGAACAGGACTGGTCAGGGGAATCATTACCCTTATACTCAAAATTCTAAATAAGAACCGCATTTACTGAGCTTTCAGGCTCACAGTCCCAGGGGACAAGGATAAGCTTATTTTACATTAATATATATGTACTTTGCAAGTTCTTGTTGGTGGCTGCTGTCACCCAGAGACTAAATGGTGGTTATGGCACAGCCTCATGCAAAGCACCACAACAGCCAGAAACTGTTTCACCTTCACCAACTATTGGCTTGGTAGAAATTAAGGATTTTCATTTTTTGCTATCAATCTTTCTTAATTTTTGAAGTATGAGGTTAATACAAAAACAGAATGAAGAAATGGAATGCAATCTCTGATAAGCATGAGTATCAAATTTTACAGGCTGTTGTGGCCTGTATAGATTTGCTTCATTTGTTTAGGTTTTTTTTCTGAAGGGATTTCCAAACTCTTAGGCTCAAATCTTCTGAGGTTCTGAGTCCATAATAAACCAGCAAGGTGATGTGAAATATGTTAAGGACCAAACTTGTGTCCAAACCCAGTCCAACAGAGAGTAAGAGGTGTGCAGGCACACAACAGGGATGCACACTGACATCCTGATGTGATCCTTCATCCAGGGAAGCTGAGGCAGGAAACCAAGTGCTGGAAACTGGAGTGTGATAAATGAATTGACTGGATTACATAAGGTGTTAGTTTGCCATGCCAGTGCCTGGACTTGATGCACTGAATTAATTCCCAATCCTGTATTCCTACACAAAAATACTTATTAAGTCCTCTATGAAAAGTGCTCCCTGATCTCCCTGGATGTTGCATGGATGTGGCACAGAGGGGAAAAATCAAACTGCACGCAAAGTTTACTCATTAGATATTTACACTAACATCACAATTTACTGGACTGCTGTCTATAGATGCTGACCTGCACTTTGAGGTTGGACTGAAGGCATTCACTCCAATTACCCATATTAGCTTGGCCATTTCCTTGCTAGATACCCTTGGCAGGTCTGCCCTAGAAAAGGAGCCACTCCAGATGTAGAAAGATGCCAAGAGGGTTGAGCAATGTGCCCCTGGACTGCTGCGTCCCGTCATCAGGAGGCCATATGATTCCATGCAATCACCAAGGCCTAACACTCTCGTGGCCCTTTGGACTGACAGTCCACTGCCTTTTCCAGAGCTGTTAGACAGAGGGCAAAAGTATTTTTTCCAACTGGTGCTGTTTGTTTTTCCACTGCGAACTCCCCCAGCTCCCTGGTGTCAAAACACCCGGCAGGGCTGCCGTGCGGTACTGCTTGTTTGTCCTGTTACTGCTGCTGTGGCGGGTGGGAATCTGGCCGGCCTGGGGACGCGAGCCACATCAAACAGCTGCGCTCCCAGTCGCACGGGGATTGTGGGGCTGCTCATTCCCTGCTGGCATTCCGGTAGCTCGGGGCATTGGGGGAGATCATCCTCCCAGATGGTGTTGCTGCACCAATGGGAATGGTGGGAAGGATGTCCATAGATGATATGGGGAGCACAGTGATTCTGGATAACAGCACCAGGGTAGGAGACATCCCAGCCCCACGGTACTGGCCCACATGGGGTGGTACAAGTCAGCTGTGAGCTTGAGGGAAGAAATACCACGTAACGTTGGAGGAGCGAAGTGCTACATCCACATCTGCATCACCAGGTTTGGTTGCCCACTTTTCAGAAGGCCCACAAACTGAGCCAGGCCAGCTGCAGCCCTTACTGCTGTACAGCCTCACATAGAGAAGCACCTGCAAATCCAGTTCAGTCCCTAGAAGAACGTGAGCGGAGCAGTGGTACAGACCATGCTTCAGGGTGGAGACTCTTCTCCCCAAACCAGCTGCAATTGTTTGTTGTGTAATGGTGCCAATGAAGTTGTGTAACTCCCTCACACACTGGGAGGACTCATGTGATCAAAAGAGCAATTTCACTTTCTGGCCTCTACCATCCATCAGAAATTCCAGGCCAGAGCTTTAAAGAGCACCTAATGACTTAGGATCTTATGACTGCTAAACATTTCAACTGAGGCACCTCGGCAAGCATGCAGAGTCCTCCTCTCCAAACCTCTTCCTCAAAACAAACATCAAAACTGTGGGTCACCCCAAAAGCCCTACTGAGGCTGTGATATGGAGTTAACAGTTGTTCAAGATGAGGCACAAGAGGTCCTCCTGAACCAAAATGTCAGCTCTAACCCCCAGATGAAGATCCCTACTCAGGATCCCTTCAGGGATGCACCCTTCCCTCAGCTACAGACCACATACAAGCTTTAGGCGGAGCGGTGCCACAGGCACGAGGGGCAGAGCCTAGGAATGCTCAAGGGCTGTGGCAGAGGCTACAAGTCCTGGCAGTGCTGACAGGCTTATGGCATCACCAAAACACAACCACTCTCAATCTCGTGTCAGGCTCTGAAGCTCACACAGCCAGCTGGCAGCAAGTGACGGGGACACGAACACAGGGCAGGGCTGAATAGTGAAGGTCTGATGGAAGCGGTCCTGTTTTGGACATGCTTTGGACAAAACTGGGCTTTCAATGTGGGATCCTGCAGATAGTCCCTGCAGGCACACCCAGCTAAGCAGCCCCAAGACCCTTGCATCCGGCAAGACTGACCCTCTTTGGGAAGTGAGAATCCAGTGGAGCTTGACAACTTTCTACAGTTTAAGTCTTTTGTTAAGCTCTGAAAACAGCAGCTTACCTTGCCAGAACCCATCATGAACTCTGCCCTACACCAATCCCTAACAAAATGGTACCTGCATCTGTTCTACCAAGGCATACAATCAGTGACTCATTGTGACAATCCTTATTCATGCATTTATTGCCCAGATAACTCTCCATTAAGCTAATGAGTCATTCCTTTACGCCCACCAAATGCATACTTTGAATGCTGCTGATTTCTGCTGTTCATAAATCGGAAGGACAAGAACAGACAAGAGCCTTGATCCAGAAAATCTGCCTCTAGTGGCAAGCTCCAGGAATTCAAGGGTTTCCATGTATGTCACCAGGAGCAAGCACGGCTCCAGTACCTTCTCCAGACAAGCACTGGAGAGCTAATGCTGCTTGGTGAAGTACCTCACACCAATCTACTTCTAGAGCTGGAGGATGTTGGCCAGGGCTTTGCAGGCATTGGGTGCCCAGGACTCGATGGCCATGTTTGAAGCAGCTTTGCTGAGATGAGCAGGCAGCTTTATTCCAGGCATCACTAAATTTTAAATGGGGCAGGAGATAAAATATCTGGCATAGCATTAACTGCACGGATGCACAACCCCTGCCAACTTTTCCAAGGCGTTAAACTAAGAACTTCCAGGTGTTGCTAGTTTGACAATATTTTGAGTCATTTATCTTTATACATCCCTGGTGCGGTCCATAACAGAAAGCTGTAGCTAAATGCTCTCTCGACCTCTTGCAGCAGTGCTTTGCAGCTGAGATGAGCTGCCTGAGCCTTGTAAATAAAACAGGTGACCGGAAAAGTTCCAGCGGCTTTGCCTCTGGTTTGTGCAGCCGGCACAGGCCGGCAGTGTGAGACCAGCCCTTGGTTTCACACTGACCTTACCCCTGCCACAGCAGGGGTGCCCTCACACAGGGCACAGGCAGCTGCTCATGGCAATTGCCAACCGGTTCAGCTTCTTGAGCCTTATCACACTGTTTGCATAAACACTGGCATCAGAGCAAGAATGAAGGAAGCATGGGCTGAGCTTTAGAAAGGCTTTATCCTACAGTTTTCCTATCTGCTCTACTGTCTGTCTGTCCCCTCCATGCCTCTTTAAAGGACTTGCTCCCCAGGAACTCATGATCCCAGGTTTCCTCTGGATTGGTGATTAGAGTTGGAGCCTGCAGGCTCTCTGAGGCGAGCTTACAGTGCTCTTGCAGTTCCATCCAATGTAGTTCCCTCTCTGGTCAGTTCAGCTTTGAGTCCAAGGAAACTGTTCTGCAAGGGAGCAGGGAGTAAACCAGTCTATATGCAGTTGTTAGGAAGCAGGTCTCGCGACTCCCCTCTGCCTCTGGAACTCCAGACTCCTCACTGGACTGCTGGAGCTTTTGCAAATATTCCACGTTTCTTTTTCTAAACAACTAGGCACATTTTAAAATTCTGAGCTCTTCGTGCTAGACACTGCTGCTAATACCCTGACCTTGCAGAGGATCCCAGGACTATCATCTCTGCTAAGCAAAACAGTTCTGCCATCTGTTCAAAAGTGGAAGGATGTAACATGGACCAATATTGAGAAATGTCTTCTCCAGGTTTCAGAGGCAGTTATTGGAATGTGCTTGGTATTCAAATGATAACTTACACCTGTAGCAACTTGCTGAGTGATGCCTTGAATCACACAGTGATAAAGGGACGTGTTTGAAGTTTTTGAAGGCAGTACCTCACTATCAGTCCCTTTCAGTGCTGTCCCTCAGAGCTCTGCAGCTTTGCCTGTGTCAGCAGGTAGTCAGACTAAACTTCCCATTCATCTGAATCTCAAACTCATCTGGGCATACTCAATCATTGATTAAAAACAGGCACTGGAGAGAACAAGGAGAACAATCTTTTCCTGAACATGTTATGTTAATACAAAGAGCACTGGTGTGTGTTCCCCCAGCGCACGGGAGCTGCAGACCAAGACCCTCCCAGCCACCCTGCGAGCCCAGCGCAGGCCACGTCATGCAGATTTTGGGATGTTGGCTTCTCTCGTTTCCAGGCCCTCTCCTACAGAAATGGGTTGAATTGCTCCTGCCACCAAGCCTGACAGGGGAGCGCTAACACACCCACTGGCTGTGAGCAGGCCTGTGACTGCACATCAAAGCTGATCCCACCTCACAGCAGCAGCCGGGAGCGCATTCCAGAGCAACAGGAGCCCTGCGAAAGGTAGCCAGAGAACCCTGTGGCCTCGAACCTCCCCACCCACTGCCGACTTCCATTAATTAATTCACTCTGCAGCTTTGTTCCCTTATCGTCATCCTCCCAGCAACAGCACGAGAAATTGTACTTGCAACAGATGCCTAAACGAGATGATCCCAGGTCTTTGCAACTTGAATCAAGGGTGGGAAACTCGCAGCTTTGTGGTGATCTCCAATTCATTCATTATACAATCGGATCTTAATTGCTTTAAGAATGTGATTCTAGTCAATCTGGCCTCTAGTACCACTCCTTCCTATTAGAGACTTCTGTTGCTAAATCTCTGCTGCTAAACACAGTCAGTCCATCCCTTGAAGTCTTTTTTTATTTCAGTGGGCTCTGAAGTATTGAATTATCTGTAAAAATTAACACCATGTTCACCCACCCCATATTTACCCACTGAATGGACAGGTACCAAACCCACTTTAGTTGCTCCCAGCAGCAGTTTTCAATAGCTCCTGGCGGAGCCCCATGCTATGAACAGGTAATATAGAGAAACACCCTTGGGCTGCTTTTGAAGGTGATTCTTCATTAAAAGAAAACACTGCATGGAGTAAACTCATCCCCAAATCCTGCTATCCAAACACAATATGTCTAATCCAAATACAGGCAAAGAGATTGATGATGCTTGTGAAAACTTCAGATCCAAGGGACCCCGACTGAGATCCAGCCCCAGCAGTGTGCCAGCTGGGAAACCTCAAAGGCACAGGCAGATGTCCCCAGAGCCAGCTCTGGGGACTCAGTAGGTGGCAGTCTTCACCTTGGCTTTGCAGAGGTCTGTCACCCTGAGAAAGGTGCTGGGGGATCACTGGGAACAGAGGACACTGACCTCCTGGACAACTGAGAGGTGGGCTGACTGCAGCTGACAGCCCAGGAGGTACCACCTCTCTGACTCCAGTGTGCTCCAAAGGATCTCTATGCACAACCAATGCAATAAAAAAGACAAAATGAATGGGTTTGGCAATTTGGAAGAGGTTTGGATCAGCAGAATCACTGCTCATTCACAGGGTAAGCAAGAAGAGGGAGCAGTGTAGTCTTTAGTCTTTCCCTATTTTTTAGGGGGCAAATTTGGTACAGGGATGAAAATGGAACCCATGAGAGTTGTGTTTTGGGACAGAGACAGGTTGGGCAAAAACCAGAAGCCAGCAGAGTTTTATGTGGGATATAACTCACAAGCCCACAAAGGGGAACACCTTCACCATGCAAGTCAACATTACCTTTCAAGGAAGGGGGAAGGAGAAACTAGGGGAGTGGGATCTGACCCCAGAAGAGGTGAGACAGGCTCCTGACTGTGAAGAAAATGACTGATTTTAGCCTGCCTCCTCCTAGAGCCAAGAACAGGGACCAGCCCCGAGGGAACAGTTTGGTGAGGACCAGCATCCTCCACCTGAGTAGGACAGGGCTGAGTGACGGGGGCAGAAGCCTCTTGATGTGGTACAGCTGGAATGGCCTAGCTGATCCTAGCCTCAGCCTTTGCATCCCTGCCAACCCAAGGTGTTCCTAAGCATTGTAGTTTTGAGCTATGACACTGGACTGCTTTCCCAGAGCTCTTACAGTTTCAGGCACTGTCAAGTTGAAAATGAGAGGAGGAGCCACTACTAATAGGAGAAAGCACCCCGGTTTCCTCAGTGGATACTGACAACACCTGCCTTAGTACTCGGCATTACACCCGCCTGCCTTTTTTCTCCCTCTGAGTGAGTTTGAAAGAAATAGCGAGCATATTTTCCCCTCTCACCCAAAGGCAGATGTATACTCACACTCCTGCCATTCTCTCACAGCATCTTACATAACTTACCATTGTTTTCGGAGAGATGCCAAAACAAGTCTGAAGGAATGTGTACAAGATCTACCCAAACAGGGTTTCCCCGTGTTTCTGACTCTATAATCCCCTTATTCAGAGCTAAACCAATAGGCTCAGACCTCCTAAACTGAAAGCTTTTGCCAACTCCATCCACTGCCTTTAAAAACAAACAAGGAAACCCACAAACTCATGACCAGTTATTACCATGAAAGAGAAAACAAGAGACGCAAAGCAAAAGAATTTGCCACATGCAGCTCTGTAAGTGCTAAGCCCATGAGTGAGGAGACACTTGTCTTTGTTCCGTGTAGTCAAGCATGTCCTAATCTTTAAAACACCTTCACTCCAAAATTGCAGCTGACTGCTTAGTCACAGGGCATTTGCTATTTAACCAAGGGCCTTTGCTCAGGCCCCAGAGTGTTGATACTACCAGACCATACATTCAAGAAATGGGCAAGGTTTAGGGAAGAGACTTCTGTGAAGACCAGCCTGACATTAACAGGGGTGGTAGGACTTACCTGGGATCCCTCTATTGCCACCACAGGTGGAAAAACTCAAAGCTGCAACTCAGAATAGGCTCCTCACAGTGAGTGCCAGGTATGGAAATCGTGGGGTGTCCACTAAATGCTTTGGCAATCAGCTTTGGGGAAGGTGGTGATGAAGGGCAGAGTTCCTTCCATCCTTGCAGTGGTCCAGCCCTGACCCCCCCTAAAGTGGAGCAGTTGGTGACACCAAAAGTGACAGAATGTGGCTAAGGCTGACAACACGTTTTTAGAACAGCAAAATATCTATCTGAAAATACTACTATCACTGTAGGGGTTAAAGCAGGTAATTGGGGAAAGGCAGACCTGGGGGGCCATGCTTACAGAAGGGCTTTTGGAAGGTGTTTCTCCTAACCCAAGGGGAACAGCAAGAAGCCCTGGATAGACTCAGGGAGTCTCCTCTAAGCACCACCTGCTGCAGCATGATGTGGCAGACAGCCCTCCGTGAACCCCCGAGTGCCTAACGTGTTCTGGTGTTTCAAAGACTCCCCTGGCTATTCCTTCTTCCTTAAACCTCTGTAGACATCCCAAAAGAGCCCAGGGTCCTTGGGTGGCGCAGACCAAGTTATGTGTATGCAGCTAAATGTGCTTCTGCTGTCTGGCTATGGAACAGGAATGCTCAGGCTTGCAAAACACCGTGAGAACGCGTGAATGAAGTCTGCAGACTTCTTCCTTGTTCCCAGTTTACTCTGGAATAATAGTTTACCCAAGCTCTTCCTGATCCATATCCACAGATCAGCATTAGGCTCAGCACTGCAGCCTGGCACGCAGACAACGGGGCAATTTTCTCCTCAGCACCTCTTTCTGACAGCTTTGAGGATGTCGTGGCTTTTCAATGCAAGACGGCGAGTCCCAGGCTGGTACCGGCTTCGAGTCACTGCCTCTCAAGCTGGAGCATCTGGCCAGCTGTTGGCCCCAAAAGTGCAGTGCCATTTTCCAGAGCAAGCGTGGCAGTTCTGTGGTTTCTGCTGTCTACATGCCTGAGAACCCCGGCTTCTGTTTCCTGGTCTCGTGTCTGGCCAAGAGCGTCCTGGGAATCTCCAGTGGCATCTGTCTGGTCCCAGCCACGGGGCTGGCCTGGGCTCCTGCCTGTGCCTGTTCCATGTGTGCCCCACGCACAGGCTGCCCCTCAGCCACCAGGCTGCGTGCAAACAAAGGAGTGACCCACCTCTGGGTGCCACCCAGGGGAAGGCTGTGCTCAGACACCCTGTCCTGATGCTAATCACCCGCCTTTGATCTGGCTGCCTTTCAACTGCGCCTACCATCTTCTCCCTGTGTTCCTCCAGGCACCCAAGGAAGGCCTGCACAGCTGCCAGGGAACACCAGAGGAAGTGCCACATCCAAGCAGATCACAAATCTCAAGCCTTGGCCGGGATTTTCCATGGGTAATGGAGGGGGTTTGTGTTTTGCACCAGCAAAGTCAGTGCCAGTTTGTGTGCTAAGTCCATGGCTGCATTTCTGCCTAGTCTGGACATGCACATAGTCCTTGGTGAGAGCAAGCACAGCCTCTGGAGAGACAACACAAACCTGAGACCCAAACCTCATGTCTGTCAGCCCCAGATAACTGGGGTTTACTGTGCTAGCCCAAAAACAATTAGGAAATTCGGTCACCAGAAATCAATGCTAATTTCTTGACTTCAGTGATCCATTAGAGATGGGTAAAGCTGCACTCACAGCCCCTGCAGATCCTTCTGCCTATTTTCGATATACCAGTATCAGAAATGTTAGCCTTTGACAGTAATTTTCATTTTACTCAAAATAAGAATTTAATAAGGATTCCATGGTAGGTTATTTTCATGGTATGGGGATGAATTTTATTTTGATTTTTTAAATGGTTGCTTTTGCCCCCTCGATCCTTATATCAGGCTGGATATCAAACTCACAAGCATCTGGGAGACATTATTCCTAACCAGAACCCAAATTTGACTCCAGAGGCAGCTTTATTTTTTACTTTTGAAATCCAGAGCTGAAGACCAGAACTCTTGTCTGGGTCTGGATCCAGGTGTCCACCAGAGGACCAAAGAACACAGGGCCCCTCTGCTCCATCGAACTCCCCAAACAAACACAAAGGAGTGCATCCCTGGCCAGGCTGTTTCTAGGAACAGTATCAGTATATGAGCCTTGTAACTCATTAATGCTAATAGCAGTTGCATAATGCACAGCTGAAATGTGGTTGTACAGTGAACTAAGAACATATCCCAGCTACACAAGGCACAATTGCCAGACAAAGTTTCTAATGGGCAGCCTTCTTTACTATCCCAGCTGATTTTACCTTTGATTACAAATGCTCTGGAGAGGTCAGATTTCCAGATAGCAAAAAGTTGTGCTGCCAATTCTCTGCTTAAATGCTGCATGAGCAGCCATGGTCTGGAAGGAGGTGTGAGCTCACCTTGTCATTGCCCTCTGTGCAAAACCTCAGGAGATGTCCAGAAGGGCCTTGGTCAGTCACTGCATCTAACTGAAAGGGAGCTCAAGCTTCAAGGATAGCACGATGTCTTCAAACCCTCAGGGGGCCCCAAAGCACAGAGATGCGATGGAAACCTCCATCTTTACAAAAACTGCTCTAGCCTGGTGTGCTGCACACAGGTGCAGGTTGACTTCTTTCATATTCTGCAGCTTTGGTCAGTTCCCATCACTCAGAGCAGCTGTCTCATCCATAGCTGACTTGCTATGAGAATATTAACTATGCCTTCTTAAGGCCCTGTTTCTCCTTTTCTGCCACAGCCTCACTGAAATGCCCTTTAGATAAACGAGCTTTGCACCACAGTTCAAATCCAAGGCCAGCTGTATCCCAGGGCCATCAGGTATGCACCAGCAGGACTTAGCCCTGAGTTTCCAGAACAATCAGCATTCTACTGCCTGCTCCCTGCCAGCAAAGGTGTGGCTGGGACACAGAAGTGTGTCAGGAGACACTTGTCTGCGTCTTGACCCTTGAGCTGACCGTGCCAGCTCAACACCATGCAACAACACAGACTTGGATGCCCCCCACCTTCCCCCTGTCGGGGGGGCTCTGATGCCATTGTGGTGCCCAGAGGGATGTGGGCTTTATCCTGCCCTCCACTCTGGCCAGAGCCTGCCCTCACCGTGGCCCTCGCAGGGGATTCTGCCACAAATGCGCCCCTGAGATCAGGGCTCATCAGGAGGTGGCTACTTAGCTTGCCAAGCCTTCCTGTTCTCACTCTGACCATCCTTTTGCTCTGGAGGCCAGGGTTCTGCCCAGAGCCACAGAAAATGTGAACACAACCTTCCGCTGTGTTGAAGGTTGCTCCCTCCCAGTTTCTGTGCCTGCTGCAATGTCACTTCCATTTGGGAATGTGTCCTGATTGTAACTGAGTGAAATGAATTATGAGGCTGAATTATGAAGAGGTGGGGCTGTGACAGGACGAAGAATGCTGCTACAAATTTAAAACAACAGAAAATATGAAATAAATCTCAATTCCCTGCTGGCACATATAGGCAGTATGAATAAACATTATTAGCTATGTGAATAGCACACAGATCCTGGGAGCTGGATCACCCCCTGGAACAGCAGGCAGAGGAGTCTGCTACTCTGCAATACAGGGATGGTGCTTGGTAAATCATGGAATTCCTTTAAATTCACACTGTACAGTAACATAATTTTTGAAAACCATATTGTTTGGCCCTCCAAAGTGATTCCCAGAAGTTATTCCTGCAAGGAGCACACACCCAAGGCAGTCAGAATTTCTGGAATGACATTCCAGTTGCTCAACACCTGGTTATGCAGATAGAAGAGAAAACAGAGCAACGCCTTAGCCAGTATAATAGATAAGGGTGTGAGAATCCAACTTGCTGGCTAGCACATGAAAGTGTCAATGACCTCGCCCCACGTCCAGGATTACTCAAGCCAGAGATGTCAGTATCAATACACACATCTTCCTTCATAGTCACAGGACTCTCCTCAGTGCTTGCTGCTGCCCTCAGATCTTAACCCCAGAACAGAGGGAAAGCACCATGCCTGTTGAACAAACAGCTTGCAAAATTCTTTGCTTCTCAAACCAAATTCAGAGAGGGATTAAGGAAATTCTCTTGTATTATTCCATCTACTGGAAGAGCTTCCACCTCCTCAGATAAACTCACCTGCAATTAGAGAGAGGTCAAAGTAACGGGTTCTCCATTTTCTTCAAAATGAGACTCGTGGCTTCACTGTTTCCAGTGGTCATAGGCACTGAGCACACCTGTTCTGTCCCACGGAATAACTGGCATACCCTCCCTGTACTAAACAGAAGGCAGCTCCTCTGGCTCAAAACCACTGAGTGTATCCAACTTCCTTTTTTATTAAACACCTAACAGCTTGAAGTAAACACCATTTCCATCTGTGTCCTCAGCATCCATCAGGACTAGGCTGGTATCAGTAGGATAGGATAGGTATCCTAGGACTAGGTATCATACACATATTTATTGGTTTTGATCTCAATGTCAATTATTGACTATTAACAGCCTTGCACAAGAAGGCTGTCACACCAAGCACTCCCAATTCATAATGAACCTTCCTTCTGCCTCCTTGCACACGTGCCCCATGGAAGATCTCACAGTATAGGCTACACCTGGCCATGCCCAGAATTTCCCTTCATCAGTTTGCTTTAATTGAAGCCAGTGGCCAGACTCTTTACCCGTTCAGCAGGTCAACGTCAGTGAAATCCACAAAGGGCTTCATTTGACTTTGTGCACAAAGTCTGTATCGGTGGGTACAACTCGTATTACATAAAAAAGAGAAAAGGAGGCGAGAACAAAACATTTCTGTAACAGACAGATGTGAGACACTGACCAGCTAAGGAAACTCCCTTGGCCAGCACTAGAAAGCCCCACTGAGGTTTTTTTAGTGTTCAGCAGCCAGCTCTCTACTCAGAAAGCAGAGCAGGGGATTAATGATCAAGTGTGTTCCTTTTATCAAACTTCTGCCACTGAGAGGAGATACATAACCAATTCCTTTGATTTAAAATGGAATAAAAGACATGAGGTCAATAAAAGGTCTGGGTTTACCTCAAAGCACTGCTGTGCCTGTCAGCTGAATGAGTGAGCTTCCCTCCAATATCACTTTGGTTCTATATGCTTTCTGGGAATGGCACTGGTTTCCAGGCCTTTCAATATTTGCCTGCATGACCAATGTGTTTTCCCTCCTGCTCACGTGCACTGCTAACGTACTTTCCCCAGGAGATGGAATGTTTGCCATACCAAAATAGCAACTAAATGAATGAAAGTTCAAGCACAGCTATAAATAGAAAGGCACCAGCTTTTCACAGTGTACATATGAGCTACTTCACACCCACTTGCTTTTGTCTGCCATTAACTCCGAGATCTGAGGCAGAACGACCTTTCTGCACTTCAGAAGAATGAACAGCAGAACAAATAAGAGGCCAATCTGCTATGAGGAAGTCACTGAAGTGCTGTGTAGAAAAAATGGACAGATAGATGGATGGACGGATGGATGGATGGATAGATAGATAGATAGATAGATAGATAGATAGATAGATAGATAGATAGATAGTGCTGTGCCCCACAACCAGAATTGCCAGATAGTAAATTTTAGCAAGACTTACAGGGAAATCTGGGGATGGCTGAATGAACTGCTTTGAGTGACATTTCATTGTGCCTGTCCTTCTTTAGCCATCCTTCCCATGCATGATGTGTAGCAGAGCCAGATCTCAGCAAAAGCACAGTGGCCCCTCCTGATGGAAGCCAGCTTCTGAGGCTGCGGGTTGCAAAGGAGAGAGAAAAACATGTGATGAGGTGTAACATAGGGCACAAAAGTTAAAAAACTAAATTACTTTTTATTTCTTAAAGGACAAAACCCATTTGCTTTTCTTACCAAAGGCAGAACACAGTGGCACTATTCCAGTGTTGCTTTTCCATGTAAATACATGACTTCTCATATTGCCACAAGGTTTGTTTAGGACAACTATGGGTGGAAAGGAGGGGGTTACAAAAGCAGAAGAGATGGGGAGGTGCTCCAAGAGGTTGTGTCAGCTCAGGTCTCAAAGTTCAGAGCCCTCAAACTGCACTGCATTTTTCTGTGCTCACGCTGGACCTGGCTAGACGTTGTCTTGTGGAAAGCTGTTAACAGTCAATAATTGACATTGAGATAAAAACCAAACAGACCTGGAAGAAAGTACCTGAGTCACGCAAGGTTAGATTAGGCTGGGCAATTTACTATTTCTAGTTTCAGCTGTTGGACACCAAACACATTCTCACTAAAAAGAAACACCTGCCCTATATGTAAAATGTAACAAGTACCGATGTAACAAGTTCACAGGTTGGATTGTGGTTTCAGTGTGCAATATGAGAAGTGTATGGATAAAAGGAGCCTTTTCTCTGCTTATGGAGGTTCTTTGGAGTTTGCCATGTGGGACACTCGGCCTGTTGGGAGTTTCATGCTGTTTCTAGGTAAAAAAGTAATACTGAGTAATAGAACAAAGTATCAAAACGTATCAATGTGTGTCTCATCTGCTGAGAACTCCAGACCATTTCTGCACAGCGTCTGAAGAGAGCTCCCAGCTGTACCTTATAATTTTGCTCCTTGCAATGGAGGTGGCTGTACTTTTTTTTTTCCACTTTAAAAACGTTGAGGAAATGAGATGGAAATGCTGACAGACCAACTTCCTGCCTTTTCTTCTGAGCAACTGGACGTGCCAGATATTTGCGCAGTGTGCTGAGGCTGGCTGGAGGGGGGCCTGTAGCTCTCCTGTGATCCTCTGCCGTATTGCCACTTGTTATCCCTGGGCCTACATTTACCTAGTCAGATGTACTGCCAGCCTGTTTCTCTTTGGGCCGTTTCAAAACACCCCTAAAGGGAAGGGCCTGCATGAGAAAGGAACTCTAGCTGTGTTTAGAAAAGTGCTGCAGCGCAAAGCTGCTTATGCCAGGAGTTGCACGTCTGTACACAATGTGAGCAAGGAAATAATCTGTCTGGGAAGATGCTGCTTCACATGAAAGCATCTGCCTGCAGCTAGATTCCATCAAAGAGCAGATCTGTGGATTGATTTTCCCAGTATGACATGTTCCATCTGCACAGCACTCAAAAGTTCTTTTATTAGCTCCGCTGTTGTTCGAGATTGAAGCAACAGGACAAAACAGCTCAGGAAAAGGCACTCAGCTCTCTACACAGAAGCACAGAAAGTGCCAGGATGGGATGGTGGCAGAAGCAGAGCCATGGTGCAGGGGCAAGGGAGTACCTCAGGAAATGCCATGAGCACAGACAGCGGGAGTGGTGATGTCCAGCACTGGCAACTACGTTTCCCAGTCTGTGTTTTTGTGGAAGCGCACCTCATCCTCTGGGGACCGAGCCCGAGGGTCACCCTGTGCCAGCGCAGCTCGCCTCAGCGCGGCACCAGGAGCTGCCAGCACTGAAAGCTGGCACGTCCCTTTGCCCTTTCTGTCTCTCCACTTGGGCTCTCCACATGCACGGGCTTGTTTTAATGCATTTTTATTTTATTTGCAATGATGTCAGAGGCAACCTTTTGATGACTTATGACCCACAGAAGGCTAGGTACCACTGGCTTATGAAACAATGAAGGAAGAAGAAAGTCAGGAAGAAAGTTGGAATAACATTAATTAAATAAACTCAGCAACCAAGAGGCCAGAAGTGGCACATAATTTCACAGTGAGCTGCCACAGATGTTTCAGGAGGAGCCAGTGAATAAGGGAGGCTTTCAGAGTACCTAAGAGACTTGGACCCGGCAGAATGTGTTCCCTAGAGCTGAGCCTGTATTGCCACGTCAAACTTTTTTGGGCCACAGCATACAGCACATCAATTTGCCAGGGACTGGGCTCCGCCACAGGATATGTGAAGACTGCATAAGTGGTCTCAATGAATCCTGGGAAGAACCACACAGATTTGTATATCCTTCCTCAGAAATTGATTGTATTAGATGGCCTGAACAATGTATTTGGTACAAACGTGCTTTTATGTCCCCAGCCTACCAGAAAGCCCCTTTAGAACATAATGCTGTTGAAATCCAGTCCCTTACGTGTCAGAGGGAAGCTCCTCCTGCGCCATTCCCTGCACTTTTCATTGACGGGAGAGGAATATGTGGCTCTCCAAAAGCATTTCCTACTGATTCACTTCTCTTTATCATCTGATTTACAGGTCTGATCTTGACTTTTCACCACACCCAGATCTCCCATTGACTTCAAGGAACAGGGCTCTGTGGGGGCAGCGTGAAAGTCACCCAATTAAGGTTTTCAAGAGGAAGCTGCTGAATTCACCAACGCCAGAATTTACAGAGGTCTAAAAGATGCCAGCATCTTCTCTGTGGCAGTGACGAGCTGTGCCAATGGACGGAGCAGCAGGCCCAGGTGTTTGCAGTGACAATCCTTCCCCGTCCTGGCCAGGGTACAGCACATCCACTGTCTGCTCTGCCTGCATCTCCTCTGCTCCCAGGAGCAAAGGAGCTCTCAGAAACACCATTTGTAGCTCATGCAAAGTGTACAACCGCACTGCCCCCCTCCACAATGATACCAGAAGCCATCACCTCTAAGAGAAGCTGGAACACATTACAATGATTTCATTTTCTCCCTGAAGAATTTGCCACAGACACTTAGATAATCCTCAGCTCAGATGAGAGCCTTCTTGTGTGAGATGCTCCATAACCACAGGAAGCATGAGCTCCCTTTAGAGAACAACAAAACACAGCACTTACAAAGGGCCATGATGCAGTACAGACAACCACAGGCAAGGCTGCAGCAAGGGGAAAGTTGACCCAGACTCCCTCTCCAGGCCCTGGTCTTTGAGAGGCACTGGGACACACTGAGGCTTTGCCAGCTGCCCCCTCAGTACATGGCACATTCACAGCAGAGTGGTCTTGTGCCTAGATAAACTTAATACTGCAGTGGTGAATTATAAACACTGCTTCTGTAACATCTGGATGGGAAGAAATCTTTTCCTTCTGCTAGGGAGAAAGAGAAATGACACCTTTGAACATTAGAATTTGTATAAATTACTGGGCTTTTTACCCACAGCTCATCTGCCAAGTTCTCTTCTTTGGGAGGAGCCTGCATGTGTTTTGATGTGCAAAGTAGGATAAAGGATTACCATTATTAAAGGGCTTACAAATTGGGCAGGCAAGCCCCGGGTGAGAGGTCACTCTGACTGTACAAAGGAAAGTTTGAGCTGAGTGAGGAAGCTCGGGTTTGACTGAGAGGACAGGGAGAAGAGTTTTGTTCTGCGAGACTACAGGTCTGTCTGTCTGTCTGCAGAGAAACCAGCCTCAGGCCCTTTGTTTTTTTCCTGAGTTTCTCACTCTGCCCATTTGCAGAGGGTGCTGAGCATGTGTGATAAAAGAACACATCCCACCTCGTGCTCCTCAAAGTCTCTCTGCTACAGGGAACTGGAAACAAACTCCTCAAGCTGTGGGGCTGGGGAGGGGTCAGGAACAGCAGGACAGCTGTCTGAATGACCAGGGAAGCTTCAGCTGTCCTTCCCACAGGATGACATCTCCCTGGGATGCAGGTGGAGCCACAGCTTCAATTGCTCCAGAGAAGGAGACCTGGCCAGACACATGCTTGCCCTGGGTATTGGGCTGAAGGGCTGTATCATAATGACAGGAATGACACTGGGTTAAAGTACATCCATGTGGCGGCCTCAAGGGATGCCCTTAGGAAAGGATCCATCCTCGTGCCAGAGAAGACAGAGCTAGTGAACATGGACTGGGGTGCCTGCTTACTTGCTTGGAGCCTACGGCTGCTCCCCGCATCTCAGGCTGACCCTGTCACCAGCTTCAGGGGTGGGTGGAAAACACAGGCCTCAGACATAAAAGAGAAGCGTCATGAAACAAAATCGGAAAGAGGAATTGTGTTTCCCAGAAGGATGAAGAGGGGCCTAGTCCAGCACTTAGAGAAATCAGTCTGCAGCGTCACTGGCTATGGTGACAGGGTGACAGTGCTCTTAGAGCAATTCTTCCCTCTTACAGCTGCAACTCCAGCAATTATATGAGACTACGGAAGGAAGGAAGGACGGAAGGACGGAAGGACGGAAGGACGGAAGGAAGGAAGGAAGGAAGGAAGGAAGGAGAGAGAAAGAAAGAGAGAAAGAAAGACAGAAAGAGAGAAAGAGAGAGAGAAAAGAAAGAAAGAAAAGAAAGAAAAGAAAGAAAAGAAAGAAAGAAAGAAAGAAAGAAAGAAAGAAAGAAAGAAAGAAAGAAAGAAAGAAAGAAAGAAAGAAAGAAAGAAAGAAAGAAAGAAAGAAAGAAAGAAAGAAAGAAAGAAAGAAAGAAAGAGAGAGAAAGAAAACCTTGGTAGCCCACAGGGTTTCAGAAAGACACTGGCAGCAATAGTCTAGACAGGACAATTTGGGATGGCAGCTTTTACTCAGGGCCTCTCCAGGAGCCTGAGGTACACTTGAGCTTTTGATTCCCATTCAAGCTCTTGTGTTCAGCCCCTACCTTAGCCCAAACCAAAGAGGCTTCATTCAGTTTTTAATTCCTCCCCTTTGTGAATCTCACCCGAATGTCTTGCTAGAAGAGAATTCTCTCTGCCCTTAGACACTGCTGTTCTCCAAGCTGCCAAAGCTTCCTTTACAGTTTCATCAGACTGTGGCCTGATGAAAACCCCGAAGACCTCCCTAGAACTGTGTAGCCTGGGTGCAGCATAAGTCTCCCTCCTCCTCCACAGTGTCCTGCAGAGGCTCAAAAGGCCAGGAAGATAATAGAAGGTATTAAGAAAACCCAGTTGTGCCACAATGTACTTTGATAATGGGGTACTATCTTGAATCCACTTGCAGTCTTACCCATCCCATTGCTCTTTTTTCCCTTCAGAACTATGGAATTCTAAGGGGACACATTTTAAATGGCTGTGGCAGCAGGAGAGATGAGGCCCCTTTCACTTGAAAAGAAGCAACTGAAGGGGAACATGCTGGGGGTCTGCAGTGAAGCAAAGAACGTGAAGAGGGAATGATTTTTCAGTTTCTCCTGTAATACAAGAAGTAGGCAAAAAATAACTGTACTTATGAGACTGCAAGTGTGAAATGGAAGAGCTGTTTCACCCAGTGATGTGTTCTGAGGCTGCTGCCTGAATGAGGTCACTGGAGCCAGCATTTTTGCACCTTTTTGTCCACCACTTTCCTGTGGAACTGATTGCCACAGTCCAAAGTGAAAGTCAAAAGTATAAACTGGTTCCAAAACTACCTGAAAGAATTCAAAGACAGGTCGTCAAAGTCTAGAGGACATACTGATGTGAATGTAATGCTGTTGTTTCTGTTTTCTCTTTTTTCCTAATTATTTTCCTTTCTCAAACCTATACACCATTTTCTGGGCCACAGCAGTTTTCTGTGTTAGTCCCAGGCTTGAGGAGATGGCTCCTTTTCTTTTCTCCTCTTCCTTTCTCCTTTCAGCCATAGGGTACAACTGCATATCACTATAGTTAGGAGTTAACAAAGAGGTTTTAGGAGGTGATGAGATGTTTTTCTCCAGAAAACAGGTTTCCAGGTACCAGAAAGCTTGGCAGGACCTTGGATTGACAACAAATACAGAGAATACATTGTCCCAAAGAGGTGGGCTCAGGCCCAGAAGGGGGTTCCCTAAGGGTTGCAAGTTTTCATTTGTTCATTGGATCCTTCTTTATTTTTCACCTTAGTGCATCACTGTATCTTGGATTTCAAGTACTGCAGATCACTAGAAAGGCATGTGACCATGTCATTGGAATGTGCTTGGTTCTGAATCCATAAACTAATAAACACTTGACCACTGTGTCTGCACTGAAGAGGTCATTACCAGAAATGATCCATGGTACACAAGACACCAAGAACAGCCCAGGGGAGAGCTGCTATCTGCTGTGTGGCAACACGGCTTCCTGTGCAGAAGAGGGCTCTCACAGACCCACCAAAACCAACAAGGATCTTTGTTAAGTTACTCATTTATCTCTGTTTCCAGCACCCCCACAGGGCAGTTTATAGTTTGTGAAATACTAAATAAACACTAAAAGACACTTCGGTTTTACGTCAGTGACATTAACTCTTCTCCATCCCTTGCTCCCCCATCACTGTCCCGAGGGTTCGCAGGGATGGGCCCGGCTTTAGGAAGTGATAAGAGAGGGAGGAAAGGGCACAGGGAGATTGCTTGCCCCAGGGCAAAACTCTAAATCCCCCAGACAGGACAAGGAAGTAGCATGCCCAAAACCAAGAAAACCATCTAAGACCCTCAATGTTTTGTCTGAGGCAGTGCTGGAAAGCAAAGCTGCTCTTTACCACAGCAGAAAGAGAAATGGGAGAGAGGGACACAGGAGCTTTGTGAAGGACGTGCAATGCCTGTCCTGCTTGAACAGCTCGATGCAGCAGAGAAGCCTCATCAGTGAGAGGAGCGGACTCGATGCCGTTTCCCTCAGCTGCTGAAGGACAAAACTATCCGCACATTCACAAGGGGCTTGTGCCGTGGCCACGAGGGCAGCTGTGGGTACTGCAGCCCTGCAGCACGGCTCAGTCACTTTCCTACTGCGGCAAGAAGGTCGCACCGGCGGGAGAGAAAACACGCGCAGAGGCTTTTCCGCGGGGAAGCAGGTCCTGCAGTGCCGAGGACAAGCAAGAAAAGCAGGGCGTGCAGTACCAGGCTGGCTGTGCCGGGGCGCTGCTTCCCAGCACAAATCTAAAAGGTCCTGGCAGAAGGCAGCGATCCCTCGGCGAGAGTCAATGGAGAAGGAGCAAAGGCAGCCGAAGGGCGCAACCTTGCTGTCAGGGTCTCGTGGCTCTCAGGTGAGCATGAGCCTGCTTAGCCAGAAAGGTAGTAGAGAAATAGAGAGTGCTTTTACTTTGCGTTTGTTGAACAAAACAAGCAAACCCTAAAATGATTCATTTATCCACAAAATGTGAGGTGTTCAAACAAAAGAAACTGTTTGTTTTCACTAGAAGGCCAGTAGACACTTCTGCACAAACAAGCATACATGAAGTAATGCCAGATCTCTTTTTCTCTTAATTGCTCTGCCGCAGCCAAGATTATTACGGATATCCAGGAAGCTTCATTGATAACCTGGGTACTGTGCCCCACAAGTTTGATGTCTCATTTATTCTACATATTCTAAATGTTGATCTGACAGGTGGTTTTGGTTGCTATGTATATCAATATATTTTGTTTATCCTCTGCCAGACTTCCCAAATAGTCACAGAGCTGTGTGGATCTGAGATACAATATAGAGAATATGGAAACCACTGGACAGGTCAGAGGTTTCTGACAAAGGTCACTTTGAAGCATCTTGGAGCACTAGGCACTTACTCTACCTCCTTTACCATCCTAAGCTACATCAGAGGGAATAAGAGATGCTGCTAGCAGAAGTCTAAAGCACGACGGGAGATTAAAGTTCATGGTTTTGTGTCCCCTCATGGCTATGCAGAGATCCCAAATCTCTGTTTAATCGTTCCCTGGGTGCACTGTTCAAGGGCCTCTCCCTCCCTGTCAGGATGAAACAGCCGCCCTTGCTGCCCTGAGAGCCCACAGGTGCTGGGAGTTGCAACACGCTGCAGAAGCCAGCACTGAAACCCTCGCCCCTCTGATGGTATCAGTGCACCAACAGAAGAGCTGGAGGTCACGCAGAGGAAGGGCACCACAGCCTGGGAGGTCAGCAACTCCATGACACTGAGAGGTGGCTCTGGGCGAGATTAAACACTTGAGACCCAAAACCAGCAGAACAAGACGTGGAAGCAGTGCTTTATCACAGGCAGGTGCCCAGATCAATGGGCTGTAAACTGGGTCCTTTTCTCTCCCCTCAGACTCTTCCGCTGGAGCTGCCCTTCCCTCTAGGTGCCTAGTGGTCTATTTTACCTCTCTGCCTCCAGAGTCCCACAGAGCTGCCAGGAGCAGGACGGCCAGCACGGTCCCTGCTCACTACAGGACAGGAACAACCCGCTCCTTTCACAAACGTGGTGTTCTCAGGGGACTGTCTCCCAGTGTAACTGTTCCTCTCCACTAATACTGAGCTGAGCTGAGTAACACTTCAGATGCGTGTGGCCCTGGTTTGAGGGACCATGGCACAGCTTGTTTTTACAAGTTACCCTGGGGAGTGACCCTGAACCTCTCTCAAATCTCACAGAGCAGATGACACCAAAGCAGAAGCACTCCAAAGGGAGAGAAGGAGATGTAAAAGTGGCTCCCACTGCCTTAACAGCCTGCAGATAAACATGCTCTCAGCAGGGACAAGAAGCAGCTCAGGCCTCAGTCTGCACCTCACCAAGGACATCTTCTTGAGGGCTGACCGGCAATCCTTGCAGCCACCACCTGTTGCCTAGAACACGCTGTTCCCTATTGGCTGTACCAGCACACTTGGTAGTGCACTGGAGCCCAGTAACTACAGTATGAAAGAGTGGTATTAACTGAGATTAACCCAGAGGAACATCTGCTACAGCTGATATGATCCAGGCACACAGACTAGACTTAAGAACCAGTGGTTTGGAAGAAGTCTTTTCTAGGGCTGACCAAATTGATCCTGATACATCCTTTGACTAGTGTCCAGGCTTTTTCAGTTCTGTCCCCCTGGAACAATTCACAGCTAGACACAGGTGTGACTACTTAAGGAATGGCTCAGCAGTCTGACACAAGCACCCTCACCCACAGTGTTCATTCCCAAGCTGTGCAGACTGACAAGCATATCCTAGACTCACCCCAGAGTGGGGTAGTTCACAAATCTGTCCAAATAGGGCCCTTAAAGAGCAAGTAGAAAGTTTCTTTTATTTGGGTACCCTTTGGAAATAGCATGTCTGTACAGCCCTCATTTGGCTGTCCTGTGTGAATGTATTATGAAACAGACTCATTACACACACAGATAAAACTGTGTTTTTGCCTCCTTTCCTACACAGGACAGGGCCTGCTCCAAGGATGAATCAGAGTAGAACACTATTGTCTGCAGCATCCCAGCTTCAATATCTGTTGAAATGGGACAATAGTGTCTAAGTGAAGCAGGAAACTGTAGGAAGAGGAAGGATTAGGGCAGCCAATTGCTGCCCTGAGGACCTGGCTGCTCTCCTGCCCTGCTGTGCAGAGGAAAGAACCAGAATTGTTGAGGGTTCCTCACTAAAAATGTGTGCACTTACCCCTTTTCTGAATGTCCATCTGCACAGCCTTGCACTGGTCCTGCAGAAATGCAGCAAACTCGGACACTGAAAGGAAAAAATGGGTTTGGTTTTAAGCTTAGTGTGTTACCAGCCTCAGTTTAGTCTGCACTACATGGAGCAGCATCTCTGAGTTTCTCAACAAGACTTGCCAAATACACAGGTACCACAGGGGTGGAGGGCTCAGAAAAGCTCAAGAACCGTCTCATGGGTTTAGTCTGCAGGGTACCATTTGAAGAGTGCATTGCAGCAAGGCCTCAAGACACACTCACATGGAAAATGAGAGAACTCAGAGCAGCCTTCTTCCAGTACAGCTGTGTGTTTCTCACTGGAGAATGAGAATCACTGGAGCATCACAGGCCTACAGACAGCCAGACCCACCTGCAATTTAGGTTGCTACAATAGCTGAGGAAGGGAGTGTTTTGTTTAACCGTAGCCAGGGTTACAGTCACCTCTAACTGCACCCGTTTCCGTTTTGGAGCACTGCTGGGGTGCCTGCTGCCACAGGCCTGTTAAAATGCAGTACAGTTATTTGGTGCATTGGTGACATAGCGCTCTCTGGCACGGCAGGCCCCGTGTGGGCTAGTGTGCGAAGTGAAGTCACCAGAGGTTTATGGGAGCAAGGATTCCTGCTGGGCTCACCTACGCAGGAAGGGCATTGGGTAAGAGGTGCTTGGCTCTCCAGTTGCCTAAGCACAAGGAGACCTACATTCCCCAGGCGTGGAAACGGCCAGCCCTGAGAGCCTCTGCAGAAAAGCCCTGCAAGGCTGAGGGCAAACCACACAGTGCCTACAGCACTAAGCTCAGTTTCTGTTTTAAATGGGGAGTTGAATTTATTTTAGTTTGGCATCTTCAGCTGGAATTTCCTGAAGCCTTAAAAAACACAAGAAGATGACCAGCCTGGTTTGTGGCTTCTTCCTGGACTCTGTCCATGTTGAGGCTTGCTGCGGAGTTAAGGTGAGGTGAACTGCCAACGCAGAGGGGTGAAGGATACACTTAAGTAGAATATAACGACTTTATTACAGCAGCGATCCATCCTGGCAATGAAATTACTGCAAGTGGTTAGTTCTTTTCAGTGTCTTTAAAGGACAACTCCTTGAGCAGGTGCAAGAGAGTGGGCGTAGGCTTTGCCCCACTGATGTCAGTAGGAACGCCCAGTTTCTTTTGAAGCATCTCCTGTGTGTGGAAATGCTCCTCTGCTCCCCTCCTGGGAGCGTGTGAATTCTCAACAATCCAAGCTGCTGTTTAGCTGCAGAGGTGACTGATTTACACAAAACCGGATAGCAAGAACTTCCTGAGATGACCCTGTTTTGTGAGGAGATTCTAATCTCATGACAAGTTTGTCTAGCCAGATAATGACAGTAATTAGCCAGAAGGCAAGAAGGTGGATCTAGGTATTCTGCTTCATGAGTAAGAAGGATGTTTTATGGCAGTGGAATTAGGAGGACGATGGAAACTGCTAATATGCTCCAAAATGGAGTTGGAACAAACAGCACAGTGCAGAGGACTGCACTTGGTACTCCCCAACCTGCTCTCCTCCCAGAGCAGAAAGGCTCACTAAGGGAGAGGTCCTTTTCCAGAATAAGACAGCGCTGAGCCCACGCTGGCATGTGACACCAGCAGCATCACCTGTATCATTCCTCCTGCACAACCCAGATTGTCTGAAACATGGAGAGTGGGACAAAGAGGAGCAGTGCAATAAACAAATGCCAGCATTTCAGATATTCGAATACAATTTGTAGTGGATCAATCAGCAAATAGAAGAGGCAGTCTCTCAGTAAACACCGTACTCATTCTAGGATGCGATAAGCTGAAATGTATCCCTGCAGTTCCTATTCTGCTTGCCAGGCGCTTGCCTGCTGGAGCAAGGGCAGACCTGTCTTATCTCTCGTAATTTCCAGTCAAATATTTGCAAAGTGCTTACATATGGGGTAGATAAAAAGCCACAGGAATGGAGAAAATAGAGTACTGAGTTCACAAGTGAATGCATTTTTTTTCCTAGAAAAAAGGGTCTTTGTAAAGCAAAGGTGAGATGTTCCTTGCAAACAGGTAGCTCTGGTGGTATCAAGTGATGCACTTTTGTCTTTCTGGGGTGCTGCCAGACACCCTGAAATGATAGAGTAGAGAGGAATGTGAGATTTCCCCCTTTCATCATAATGGTTACTTTGAAGCCTAATTACAGCCATTTAAACAGCAGCCTATTAGCCATGCTACTGCTGATGGCTGCACCGAACTGCACGGCCTGACAGGGAGCTCAGACATCCCACTGGAGTTTGGGATGGGCACAAAGCAGCAGCAGGTATCCTGGGCCTGGCAGCCCCCGGCATGCCTGCCCCAGTGCACTGTGGAGGACAGGAGCACTGTGGGACATGCTGCAGTGGGACCCACTGCGAGGAGATACTTGACGTGCCACCAAGGCCAGAGCCTGGCAGGGACCCCAGAGGGCTTGGCCACATCACCTCAGAAGCTCAGGATTGCGTCAATGCATGGCTGCAAGAGAAAATGAAACCAAGAGGCAGCACATCAGTTGTGGTTCCTCCTGAAAGCACTAAGAGCCCCTGCTGATCCTCTGCTGCTGCAGGACATTCTGTACAGAGATTCCCACCGCTTCTGTGGCCTGATCACATTTGGTGCTGCTTTTCTCTGGCCAGGCTGGCCCCCTCCATTCTGTCTCTGGGCACTCCAAAAAACAGGCATCTCAGCTTAGACCTTGAGTGTCCAAGCACTTTGCCCTTACCCAGGAGAACTACAACTGGTAACCCACCTCTAAAATAAAGGCCTAGCACCATGGTGTGCCTTCAACAGCAGAGAAGAAGCAGACAGCTGAGAACACTGACTCTCTTACAATTTCATCTTCCACTATGAGTTACACCAACTAATTTCTGCATAGTTCCTCATGGTAGTTGTCACAGGTGGGCCACCCAGCACCAGGTACTCACCTGGTGTAACTGGAATAGCTGTGTCTACTGGAAGTCTGAGGGGGATATTCATGAGCTGCAGATCTGACACTAATGAAGGTCCTGTGCCTCTGGTCACACTGTAAAGTCGGTGAAACCAGCAGGGTGCTACTTTAACCTGTTTGGCTATAAACTGCGGCAGTTCAGCTGCTCTGTGACCGACAGAGACACCCCTGCAGCAGAGGCGGGATCCTCTGAGGGCTGGAGCTGGGAGCTCGGGCAGAAATAACAACAGCTGTCCCAATACACAGTGCTCCCACTTGTGAATCAAAGCCCTTGCTAAGATCCTGTCATGTCCAGACATGTTTCATTCTTATTCTTGCAGACGTAATATGAAGGCAAGGATCCATCCTTTTTCAAGTGCATCTTTTTTTCTTTCCCCCCCCTCCTCTTGCAATGGGAGAGGAAGACAAACTGAAATGTGCATTTGCTGGAAGACTGGAAACAGGAAGGTCTGTTTCATTTGCACATTCCCTGTTCCTAATGAAAAGGAGGAAATATAGATCACAGTCTTTTATTTCAAATTTGGCATAAAACTTTGCCTTCGAGGCAATGTCAAATAACAGACTTCACACTCCTTAGAAATAGGCTGATGAGAAGTACAAGTCAAAGGCTCACTTCTGGGAGCATTTCATTTAGTTACAGGTCCCCATTCAAATCTCCTCTTTGAGAAGCCCACAAAAATAGCAGCAGTAAGATAATAAATAACAACTATTTTACGTAAATTTTACTTATAAAAACTATTTTACATAATTTTTACCTGTAAAATGCATCTTCCCTCCTTCAGCCTCACATCATGGGGAGCACATTAGTGTTGGGGAAAAGCACTTCATTGAAATATTTTTATGTAAAGAAAATAAGCTTTTTTTTTAAATTATTGTTTTCCCCTCTTTTGCTTTCCTCCCCTTATGTAATTTGGCCTAATTTTTAATCTTTTCTGCTATTTCCATCTAGGAACATTTCTTGTTATACTGGAAATTGAGACAAGGACACTCAGCTATAAAGAAAAAGTGCGAAGTGAGTTTACGTTTTGAATTTGAAAGAACAAAATCAACTTGAACTATTCAGTGCACTGTCATGAGCTTTCTAACAAACCAATTCAGCCCAATGTCAGGTGTGTGCACAAAAGCTTTCTTGAAAGCATTGCTTTTGTTAGAGATGTTACCTTTTTCACTACTCTGCTCAAATCTTCTCAAGAGCAGTTATTCTGCTCACATCTTATTTATCTGACCCATCTACAAACACAGAGATAAAGAATTCCACAGAAGGATTAGAGTCTCCACATCTAGTGGGAGGAAAAGAGGCTACACGGACTTGAGTGAGAAACGAAAGGCCACAAGCTTGCAAGCAGTGACCACGTAGATCCCTCTTCATCCGCAGTGGGATCACAGGAAAAGTTTCACTTCACTCCTGCCTTGAGAGCAGTTGTGCACAAGCAGCATCAGAGCATATCTGCCTCCGCTGCTCCCACAGGAGGATGTGGTGACTCTTTGTCACTTGGTGAGCAGTGCTCTCTCCAGAGGGGATTGCTCCTGCCATGTGAAAGTTAAATCCCTGCCTCATCCCCTGCAGATACACACCTGATATTTGTGCAGTGACCAACACTAACTGGACTTCACATAGAAACTTCATTAAACTATTCCAAATATGTCATGCTGGCATTCAAAAGCAAGTACTTCACATTATTTCTGTTCAGTTTCCACTTCATGAGGGCCACAGTGTTGGCATATTTATTTGGGAATTTATAGAGCTACAGAAAGGCAAAAAGTCTCAAGACCTGATTGCCTGCTGTCACGGTAATGGCCATGGACAACTGCATGGTCCTGAGATGAGAATCTGCTCTGCAATGTGATCTGAACCTCCTCCTTGGGACTGCAAGCTATTGTAAGCCTTGAGCCACAGAAACAAGTCTTTGAATGTACATGAAGTGTTGTATTCTGGCTACTCTACTCACATCCAGAGGCACCTCATGTCCATGCCAAGGTCCCAGCCTTGGGAAGGGCTGCTTCCACGCCTGGGAGGGCAGGCCTGGATGGCACCATCCCGCAGCTCGGCCACAACAGCCCTGCAGGGAGCAGCTCTGCAGCACCACTCTGGGAATACCTGCTCCTTCCAAACCGACCAAGAGGAATACTGCATTTGATCTGGAGGGATGGGGCCTATACAAATTCCGTCTAACTACAAACAGCATTCAGCATCAGCAGTTTCTAAAGACAAAACTGAGTTTGTGTGGCTGTGCTATCCTGCAGGCCAGACCAGAAGTCCTTGCTGATGTTCCTCCTCTAATACCTCGGAGCACAACTCTCATAACTCTCCTCTCTGAAGCAGATCATCAATTTTGATCTGACTTGGCTTCTCAAAATTTAACAAACATGTAAGCGAAAACATGTTTTGCAAGGTAAACACAAACATCCCTGTCCAGCAAGCTGAAACAGAAATATTCCCAGGATTTCAGTCAAATGTTGTGATAATCACCATCTAATTGCAGGAAGGTTTAGGCCCAGTGAAAGAGCATTTCCTGAGGTTATTTCCAAACAAGCTGTTATTTGAGCAGAGGAATTAATGAGTTCTAGCTCACCAAGTACTTCTGTCCTTTGTCCCTTAATCTCCCCACCACAAAAACCTCTGCCCCTGTGTCAAATGTAGATGAAATTAGTCAATGCCTTCAAAAGTTATTAAGAGGAGACTGATAAATGATGAGACAGATAATACACTCGTGCAGGCTCACCTCCTCCAGAATCCAGGCTCAAAATGACCCACACAGCTTCAGCCCAGCCTAGCAATTATCACTGCTCACAGTAAATAACAACACAATATAAACAACACAAATTCATTTGTATGTAAATATGACCCTGGTGTTCCATGCACAAGTATAATTCATGTTGTTGAGGCTATAATAATCCAATTATTGATTTTAATAACTATTCCTCCTAGTGATACAGGATTTAAGTCTGCAGGGAAACCTTCCAGCACCTAAAAGGGCTCCAAGAGAGGAGAAAAGGGACTTTGGATTAGGGCATGGAGTGAAAGGGCAAGAGGGAGTGTCGCTGCCCATGGCAGGGAATTGGAACTGGATGGTCTTCAAGGCTCCTTCCAACCGAAACCATTCTGTGATTTTATGATGTTTGCTACACCTAGTCAAGATTACAAAGAGGAAGCAGTGACCCAAAGTTTAGAATTAAACAACACAAGAGTTCCTGTGCCTGGCCATCTGCAAATAACCCAATGAAACTCCTGTCACAAGCGGCACATGGGTCTTCCCCTTGTACCTGGGCATTGTTTGAGTTAAGTGAGATGGAGTCACCTATAAATTGCTCTCTCAATGAAATTTCAACTAAAAGAAACCCACCCAAAATGAGATATTTTTCTGAACAACTCCCATGCCTGAAACACCTAGATCATCAGCACTAGGATACGAGTATGTGGTTAGAGAGTAACTTCAATGATCTGGCTTGGCAGACCCACAAAAGGCCTCAACAAATCTGAAAATCTATCTCAATAGATCAGAATTTATCTGCTCCTACGCTACTATTATAGCTCCTGGATGTGAAACCACCCTTCTGCGTGTTTGCTCTAGCAGTGGTTGCTCAGAGGGCTTGTTTCACAGGATTTGTTGTAAAAAGCTTGCATGTTCATACCCCTCCCTTTTAATATGAATTTAGGAGCTCTCATTCCTGTAGTGCTATGGAAATGGTTGTCATGACGGGAGAATTGTGACTTCCAGAACAGAATACATAGGAGCACATGTCCATCGGTCTGGCCACTCCTGTAATCATCACACAAGCAAATTTCTAAGATTACACCACAGTTTCAGAGCTCTCAATCAAGTTTTTATAGCTGAAGTTGCTGAATTGTCCATGTATTGAGCGGGTGATTTAAAAGCACATTCCTAGCTCCAAATACCTGAGCTAAGGAAAATGTCCCTGTTTGCAAATAATCCATAGGAAGACCCTGGGGTTTTGTTCTACTTGACCCTGGCCAAAGGCTGGTACCACTAATCACCTCCCTGCTGCTCACGTTAGCAGAAACCTCTGCCCAGGTACAAGTACAAGCAAACCTTGGGCTGTGCAGAGCACAGCTGGCCTTGGCCTTTCCTGCTCTAAGTTCCTGTCACATGCTGCAGTCAGGCCTGAGCCAGAGCCCTTCGATTAAAACAGGGTTTCCTGAGGCTTCCTGAGGCTTGCCTTTGGGGTGCCCCACCTGCCAAGGAGAACGCAAACAACATTTGATTCCCAGTACCAGGTAATGCTGCCCTAACACAGACCAGCCTGTGTGCATTCAGAACTACAGCAAGTGGAGGTATTGGTCTTTCTCTGAGCCTCCTTTTCTGGCTTGGCTACTGCGTTTCCCTTTTCCTGTCACCCATGCAAGTGTTCACTCTGGTGGCTTAAGTAAAGACCAGTGAGAGTCAAGAGCATGAACAGCTCACGGTGCCCAGGTGGAAAGAGCCCCGAGTTCTCAAGAAGAGGAAGGTAAAGAAATTTTAGGGCCCATCTAAAGAAAGATCACACAGTAAGGAATGCTGATATGGGCCATTCTCCCCGTGCAAGCACTTAGGGGGAGAGATGGGGAGAGAGTCTTCCTAGGGCAACAGAGAAAAAAGGGGGGTCCTTAGGGTATGGATATGAAACCAGCACAGGGAATCTACTCCTGTGTCCCAGCACAGTCTCTGGGAGTAACTGCATCCTTGCTGCACACCAGGGGTGGTACTCCAGCACCAACGCCTCTCTGCACTCTCATCCTTTTCCTCTTCCAGGAAAGAGCTTACAGGACAAAGATGATTAATCTCATTTTGCAGGCCAAGAAACTGAGGCAACAAGGAAGCTGAAAGGAGCAATAAAATCCATGCCAGCCAGAGGGCCTGGCAGTTGTGCTTCCCCTCTTCCAGAAGGTTTTTGCGCATGGAAAACCACAAGCAGGAACAAGAAGCACTCCTTCCAAGTCCAAGGGGAGAGGATGCTTGGATTTCTCACTCCCAGATGGTGGAGCAACCCAAAAACACAGAGCCAGAGACCCAGCAGTCTTTAGAAGAGGCCTAAGGAAGTTAATGGAGTCAGCTCTATCTGTGATCCTTATCTGAGTCGCTCTGATCTCCCCACTCAGCCCTGTCTGCGGGGATGCCATGCGCCCCCGCCATGCCCTCTGGAATGAGCCCCCAGCTGCCAGACAGCAGAGGGCAGGAACAGGAAAGGGGACAGGTGTGTGTCTGGCACAGCTGGCCTCGCTCCCTGGCCCGAATCAAACACCAAACCACACTGCACTTGCAGCCATTATGAAAGGACACATCCGAGTTGCCAGGTCAGACTGCAAGGCATGAAGGCTGTAACGTTCGGCTTCTCTCTGTTTCGCTTATTCTCCTTAGTTCAGAAATTCTTAGTGGTTATACACATAAAATCCTTACGTTTTAGCAGCTGTCATTGCAAATGTAGTTTCTGCAGATTCACAAGTCATTCTTCCATAAAAATCACAAACTGATGAGTTTGGGAATAGAAAACAGGTTTTTTCCCTTTCTGAACTTTTACCCAACAGAGCAAACTAAGCCACTGGATTTCCCCGCCGGACTTGGCTTAAATGGAATAACATAGCAAGTCCTCAATCCCCTCTTTGAACTCCATCATCCCTAATACACCTTGGAAGGCAATATTTCTGACTGAGCCCTGCCAACCCCTCTGCAAGGTACAGCGTGGGAACATGTGATTTTGGGGACCTTATGACTGCTGTGGTCAGGTGCCTTGGGTCAGAGAGGGTAGCAAGGAGGCAAGCAATGTACTGCTGTGGGAAAACCTGGCTTAATGTTGACTTGCACTGAAATGTGTCAGATTGGGATAAGTGAGACAGAGCAGTCTCAGCCTAGAGAGATAGTGCAGCTGAGAGAGAATGCCTTGCCTCCAAAAGCTGCATCTGAAGGAGACAAGTGGATCTGTATAAATGGGCCTTCAAGAGATGATCTTAGTAAAAATATGAAATAGCACCTAACAGCTAGAAATACAAACACACAGGCAAGCACTTATGTAGTGATGCAAGAGCTGATGGAAAAAATCAAAATGGAAAAATGTGGTTTCTTCAGGCTGAAGTGAGAGAGGAGCAGCTCTTGTCTTTCCTGTGCTAACAGTGCTGAGCTGTGCCTTACAGCATGTCTCAGCCGAGGATCCACGGAGCAGCTCAGCCAGCGTGCTTAACCAGATTTTCCACCACACCTTTGGGCTGCAGCACACTGTCATTATATCATGCATGCCTGAAATATCTCAGTAAAGACAGGATAAAGGAACCCAGGGACCTGTTCCTGACTTGGTTCACTGGAGCTGGCAACAGCTCTGCCAGGCTCCTGGGGGCTGTTCTGGAGGGGTGAGGCCAGCCAGTCCCCACACAGCTCCCCGCTCATGCTCTGTAAGCAAGGCCAGCATCTTGGCAGACGAGCAGAACTGTGACAGGGCAGGAAAGTGTCCATGCTGTTACGGGACACACAGGGCCTTTCCATCCCCGGGTTCAGCCTGTGACACAGACAAGTCGTGTCCGCAGACACGTGAGGGAGACTGCATGCAGGCATGATACAGAGGTGCTACTGCATGCAAATCCCTTGCAGACAGATTTCAGATTCAGAACGAGAAAATAGCCCAAAACCTGGACAACTGCAGAGTTCTTGGCCAACGCAGAATCTACTGGGCTTGGGAAAGTAAAACAGCAACAAAACCCACAAGTTACTTGCAAGTAACTTCAGCAAAGTGCACCTACCTGCACAGCTCAGGTAGGTCCCAGGGAGCCAAATTCCTGTACACAGACTCACATTAAAACAGAATTCCATGGCCTGCCTGCTCCATCACCCACACTCTGAACAGCCTCTCACTTCACAACATGTTTGAATAACTAAGGAACAGTTTTGGGTTCTTCCCATTCATGTGGAAAGCTGCTGGAGGTTTCACAGCTCATTCTTTGCCTAGCCCCAGCCCCAATTACTAACTCATCTTATTCTTCCAAGCCCCACACAAGCTCTCCAATGGAAAAGCATGAGTCTTGCTATAGGATGGGCCCTGTCATTAATATTAGGAGATCATGGCTTACACTTTCCTCATTCCTTTCGTCTGAGTAAGACCTTCTTTTGCAAATAGAGAAGGGAGGGAGAGAAGAAAAGGAAGTCAAACAACTGCTTCACTGCCTCACAATATGCTAATGCTCCCAGAATATTTGTTTGGGGTTAGTTTGAGCCCAATCAAATGGTTTTGCTTGACCAGGACCAAGGCCTTATTTCAACCTGCAGCTGGGCTGACACAGAGCCTTTGATCTCCTTCTTGCAGGTCATTCAGACCACTCACAGCTGTCTGTTTGCAGCACTGTCAAAAACAGCCTGGCTGCATAGTTTAACCCTTAGAGCAGAGGAAGGTCAGGCAGCACCTCAGCAACATTGACATGTCCAGGTTAGTCCAGCATAAACGGAATGCTTTGGCATAGACAGGTGGAGCTTGCTTGTCCACAATACACCTTCTCCTTCCACTTCCTAAGTTCAAGCCAGCACAAAAGCCCAACTTCTGGGCTGCACGAAAGCAGCCTTGCACTGGCAGGCAGAGGCATCATTCCTAACTCTGCCCATCTCTGCTGTCTCCACCTCTCCATGACCTTACTCCTTTTCTGTGGGCTGGCCCTTCAGTGCTTGTTTTTGCTCCACCTCAGATGGACTTGTCAGGTGGCTTCACCAAGACCATACCAACTCTACTTCTGCTTTCTCTGCTTTTCAGTGGCACCCAGCCCTGGCTCAGAATATTGTTTTATTTCCTCCACACCCAGACTCATGGCAGGTCCTCACTGTCTCCTGCTGAAACCAAGAGCTCATTACAAACTTATTCAGTCCTCCCAGCCAGGCTTGGTCCTCTCACTCATCACATTCCTGGAGTACATCTTAAAAATCCCAGGGATTTGCACACAGACACAACCACAGGGGAAACAAAGAACTAACAAACATCAGGATGCAGCAGGCTGCAAAGCGGCCAGGTAAACCCAAATGTGAGTGCAGTTATCTACCTGTATTTCCTCGCATCCCCAACAGAGAACAAGAACTTCATGAAATGTTGCCAGTACTTGTTAGTAAGAGCACCGGCCCTTTCTGCAGCTATGCTGTACCCTTGTTTCCCAATGGGTATCTGTTAAGCACTTACACTGGAGGTGAGCAGAGCTGCCAGATCTTGCTGTCTCTTACAGTGGTGAGACATGGGTGAATTCACAGGAGGTGATGGCACCAGATCCACAGCTGCAGAGCAGCATTTTCAGAAGTCTTCAGCATGGGCCCAACTCTGCCCTGTGGAGATCGATGGGGAAACACCACGATTAGCGACTTCAGGCTGTGTTGCTGGCTTTGGAAAACCAAGCGTAGATTTCAGTAGGACTCCTGCTGTCGTCCGTGAAACTTGGACCAAACGATGTGGTTACGCTGCACCTGTATTTTGCCTTAAAGGATCCCAAACTATTTACAGTCACTTGCATTTGTACTTTGAGCTGTGTTTGGGTGGGTAAGCAGCAAGGACAAAGACAGGCACCTAAGCCACCTCACTGCAAACAAAGATATCTTCATTACTGTGCAGCACAGAGAGCACGAGCAGGCAGGTACCTGCATACATACGCATACTTGGTGCCCTATCCCCACTGGGCAGCCCGGAGAACTCTCACCTCACAGTAATTATTCTCTTGTGACCTTAGCCAAGTGAAAACACTCCCAGGCACAACTCCAGGTCAAACAAAATGTTATCTTTCGTTCAGAACAAATAACTCTGTGATTTTTTTTTTTTTCATTTTAAAGGAAATGAAAAATAACATTCAAAACCTGATAATTTAAAAAACGATTCCAAACTTTGTATTGAAAAGACTGGAATTAGACCTTACCACAACATTTCTTTCTCCCTGGACTAACTTCACAAATGTGCTAGACAGCCATTGTGATCAGATGAAAGAAAAGCAGCATGCTCCCCAAAAAGCCTCTGACCTGCAATCACAGTCAAACCAGCAGCCACTGGTACTTCACTAAAGCCAGGTACTTTACCAATAACCCTTACTGCTGATCCTAGGGCAGAATTTCCCCTGCAGTCTCCCCATGTGAGATTGTGTGTTAATCGTAATCAAAGACAAGCAACGCAAACATTACGCTCTAAAGCAAACACAGAAGCCTTCAGATCACACCCATTGTTTCACATACCTGAACCTTCTCGCGTGAACTTCGCTGTCTCCCGCAGCCGCGTGTGCTGACAGCAGGGAGGTCACTCGGGGTCCTTGCTGCTAACCCTGAGCAGCCCAGCACACTACACTGGCTCTGCTCCCTACAGGCCTTGTGGCTGCCACTTTAATTTTGTGCCATGTCCCAAAACTAGAAAAGAAGAGAAAACCCAAATGGTACCTCTAATACTGTACAGCAAAGGGAAAACCAAACAAGAAGACCCCAAGCCCTTCCCTCTCCACCAAAAACTTTTTAGAGCAGTACCCAATCACCTCTGAGATCCCTCTGCCTTCAACATCCAAGCAGCTGCTCTTGCAGCAAAGGCCATTCTGAAAGGTGCCTTGGATCTCAGACATGCTTCAATATGACAGTGAAAAGAGATTTTTTTTTTTGTTATTTATGCTAAAGGACTATGAAAAGCGGAGGAGGAAAAGTCACTTCTAGGTAAACTGAAGCAAAGCGAAACAGAGCAGCTAGTGCTAGTAGGTGACATTAATTCCCAGGGTTTCCACAGTTTGTTCCTCCTCTTCTGTTGCAAAATGGTATCCACGCAGATTTTGAGGCCTCTGGATATTTGCCCAGGACTTCTACATGTCCCACAGGTGAGACAGTTCTTCAGAAATCACAGCCATGTCTGTAACACACACACAAACCATCAGCCAAACTATCAGTTTCTGAGTCACTGTGAGAGACAGTACCTGTTTTATTTATGTGGCTCTCATTTGAGGGCTGGAGTCCCTAAGAAGCACCGTACTGAGGCCAAAAGAGAAGCTCAGGACCCCGCCCCCAGTGGGGGTGCCTGAAAGGAAGGGGAATGGCACAGTACCGGTACAGAGCACTGGACCAAAGGGCCCACACCATTGTGTGTGTCAGGGTCATCTGTACTTCGATCTTCACAGTCGGTGCCTTTTTCTGGAGTTCTCCTTTCAATGGCTCTTTGATTTTAAAGCCATGCATATTCCAAGCCAACCCGTACTAAAAATAGGATTCCTTACTAAGAATGGCAGTGGCATTAATCACTTTGTGCTCCGTTCTCATCTCATGCTAGGTTGCCACGCCTCCAGCTGGAGGAGTGCGCTGCAGTAATCATCCACAACTATGTGCTTCTGTGAGCAAGTTTTGAACCTCTGCCATCCTTTGGAAGCTCCCACCGTTTTTTCTTTCATGTGCTAATATAGTTCAGTGGCTTATCTCCTTTTGAATCCTTGGGGCACACCTCTTTCAGACTGTACACTGACAACCCAACCAAGTGGGAAAAACACACAGGAGATAGAGCAGCTCCCTTTCTCCCCCTTGCAGTTCGAGCCAAAATGCAGCTCTCAGCTGAAAAGGATGCTGTTCTTACTTGCATCCAGGAGGAAACAATTTGCTCTACTGAGAAGCTACTGCATCCTTTGGCTTGGACCATCAGCTACACCCCTGCAAGTGCTCATCAGTTACTATCAAGGAGGCTTTCAGGCTTTCCTAGTGGGAGGGACACTTTCCCAGCTCAGTTTCACCAGATGCTAAGCAGATGCAGGGTATCCCTCCTCCTCCTCCTCCTCAGTATGTCTGGAAAGCATTCAGGAGGTGGGACATATCTCTGGCCAGGTATAGTTTCACACTCAGCCTCTCTACATGTGTGTTTGAGGGTTTTTTTCAGCTTTCTTCTGCATTTTGCACATCACTTCCAAGTGCAAGAACAGGTTTCCTCCTGGCCCTCCATGACAGAGGTGCAGCCAGTGCCAGAGCTGACTGTCACTTCCTTGCTCTGATAAGGGGTTAAATACATACAGGTAAACCTGGGCGTATGTTCATAATGCAGGTGGCAGTGATACTTTAAAGGAGGCACCTTTCTTTGTTCCCTTAATGATTCATTCATTGGGAGTGTGGGAATTAACCTATATAAATTTTTGCTACTAAGTAGATACACCTAGATCCTGAAATAGTGGATGGGTGAGAACCAGTTGCAGAGCCTCGACACATTGTCCTGGTAGCACAGAGAGAAACAAACCCACAGCAGCAGGCTAGGAAGAGATGACTGCATGGCATTTCTCAGAGCAAATTCTCTTCACCTCCCATTTTCCAGTGACTCACCGAAAATCCCACAGGGCTGCAGGAGAGCTGACTGACACCTTCACCTGGGCTCTCTCTTCTGGGGGCTAAACTCTGACAGCTGGGCCTTTCTAAAGAATACAGCTCAGACTAGCAGGCAGCCCCACTCTGGTTGCAGCAGCGCTGGGAGGAAGGATTGCATCAGGAAGACAATATGAACAGGGAGGTCGGCTTCCCAAGCCTGGCTCAGTGCCTCCTTTGTACACTGCAGCTCACACCTCATCTGCTGGGAGGTGGAGAAGAAACAGGTCGGTATTGAAGGCATGTCACTAATGGAGAATTTGGTTCTCACCTGGCCAAAGGAAGATAGAAACCTTTCTGGGAGGCTGTGCAGAACAAGGTGAAATCTCCAGACTAACTCATGTAATCCTAGTATTTTCTGATTCTGTTGGAAAAACCTTTAAGGCTCAATAGTTGATCAGCCTAATACTGCTTAGAGGGGTTAGACTAGTGCTGGTTCATGCACTCCAGGAGCACCATGGAGCCATGCTGACTGACAGAAGCACGAGGCAATGGTCATGGCCCTGCTGCTGGTTTCCTACAGCTTTGAAACGAGGTCACAAAGCACTCCTGTTGCAGTTCTTGGTTGCTCAACCTCTTCAAGAAAGGCTCCACAGGGAGAAGTAATGCCTCAGACACTGCAAGACACTGCCTACACCTTGCTGGAACCTCCAGCCAGACATCCCTCACCACAACAGCCAAGAGCACACAGCTTAGGATAAAAAGCCATGAATAGCTTAGAGAGCACTATCCTGAAAGAGATAGTAAAGAGGTCCTGGAGAGGCATCATCATCCCACTGCAGTTGAGCCAGGACATGAGAGCAGCACTGCTACACTAACAGGACTCTCAATGGCCACAAACTAATCACAGCAGTTAAAAATGTGCAAACAGACCTGAGGCTCATGGGATATCCTGCAAGTGTCAGGTCTTTATGCCAGGGGTGAATTCCCCACTCAGCTACGCTGATTCTCTGAGAGAGCATAGCACATTACATAGATCTGACAGGGGTACTGAGAAAAGGCATGATTAAAAGTGTGAAGTATCACCAATCGCAGCTTCTGAGGGAAGGGAAAGCAGAAGGTCAGGGTTCCTTAGGGAAACACAGGGCATGTGTATTGGGGGGCAACAGCTTTTCACACACATAATGCCCACAGAGAGAGACAGCAAGGAAGAGCAAGAGGTACCAGGAGGCTACACTCTAAGCAGGCTGAAACCTTCCCAGCAGAGCAGCAGGGAAAAAACCACCTCCAGTGCATCTTTCATGCCCAGTACTCCAGTGCTCGGTGCCCCCAGTGGCACTGGCCAGGCCTCTGTGCTGCAGTGAGCCATGCGAGCCCGGTGCTGTGGCTGAGGGCTGCCAGGCAGACACGCCACACCAGGTCACACAGAAGGTGTGTGGGCACAGCAAGCCAATGCAAAGCACTCTCTTGTGTGGCATATCCTGTTTCTCCCCAAGACATGTACAAGCCGTGCTCAGCCGCGCTCGTGGGTGATACCATCTGTTTAATCACTGTTCTCTGTGCTACAAAGTCATCCCAGATGCTTTGCATTGGAGAGAGCTTTTCCAGCAGTCATTAGCAAGGTTGGGGGGGTGAACAAGGAATTGTCAGGTTTCTTTTTGCATAGGTCATGGCTTTAGTTAACAGCCTCCCCTCAAGCCCTGCTTCCTGCTCCCCTCTCCCCTGGTAACTGTGAGTCTCCCTGCACTTCACTTTGGGAGCTATTGTACAGGACTATTTCATAAACAGGCCTGAGGGTTTGTCTGCTGCTTGTCCTACTTCCTTCAGAGCACAAGATATCAGCTGGGCTGGAATGTCAGCCCATATCCTGCTCCCGTGCTGCCTGCAAGAGAGATGGAAACTTTGCTGCTGCTGCTGACTTCTCACTCATGATCTCTGGTTCCCAGCTTAAGCCACGCTACAGCTGGCAGACAGACCTCCCAAATCATGACACAGACTCAAAATTATGAGAGGAAAAAAGTTAAGTCTTGCTATTTTCTCAAGTCTTTATAGTAATATTAAGGTCATACACTGAACTCCATTGCCTCCCTCCCTACTGGTCTTAGGGGGCATGAATGCCCTTGCTCCAAAGAAGTACATGAAACTTCAGGTTCCCAGGCCATGCCTCCATGCCAGAAGCCAGTCCTTTGTGTGAATAAGCATCTCTAGGGTCTAGTGCCTGAAGGGAGTGGCTCACAGTACCAGGCAACTATGCACACTCAGACCTGATGTGAACGAGTACAAATAAAAAAACCCCAAAACTTCAAGCTCCCACAAAGCTTCACACCAAAACACTGTACATATAAAAGACCAAAAGCTACAACTGTTTCCTCACTGAGGCACCATGGCTGATAGAAAGGTTCACAGTAAAGTCACGAGCAGAGCACTGATAACCCTGCACAAAGCAGTCAGTCCGAGACAGCCCTTCTGAAAGGCTAGAGTGCTTTCCATAAAATTATCTGCAGCATCAGCTGTTAATCATCACAGACCAATTGATCTAATCTTCTACTAAACAAGGGCCTGGCTCATCCTTGTTTTGATAGATGCTAGTCTGTGATAGTCCTACAGTTAAGGCAGGATGGCTTGACAGCACTTATGTGCTGTTTCACGCTGAAGTGTCCCTCTGTCCTCAACTTGGGAGCCCAGGGAAAGGTTAACCTTCTCTGTTTTTGCCAGGTAACAGCTGCTCTACTTTCATGATGGTCAGATCACCCAGGTTTTGGTGAGGTAAGTGGATGTCCTTGCAGGAGCTCTTGTGGGAGGAGCTTTGGAAAACCAGTTAGGACAGGTCCTGCCAGCCCTGGGAGCATTCCTGCTCCCATGCTGATGCAACTGGATCCAATCTCCTGGCGGACCAGCTGGCTGCTTTCCAAAGAGCTCCGTCCAGACGGGCTTGCACACTGAGCCCAGGGGATGGCTGTGATGAAATTTGAGCAAGGGGACAAGAGGCTTCCCACCTTCATTAAAGGTAGGAACACTTGATGAAGATCATGTTGTTATTAATTGGCTCCTCCCAAGAGAGCACAAGGTGCCTCGTTCTGCTGTGAATTTACCATTCTGTGGAGCATCTCCCCAGCAAGGCCATGGATGCTGAATCATAGTGTTGAACCGTAGTGCAATCACTTGGGATGTCTGAGTGGGATTCATTTGGAGACTCTTGTGCAACACTGGCGTGAGACGGAAAAGCACAGAGCATATTTCAGTGGCAACACTCACCCTACTCCCACTCAGGATTCAGTGTCTAACAGCTTTATGTCACATGCTCTGCACCAGAGCAGGAACTAAAACACATCCTGAAGATCAAACAGCCTAACAGTGAACACTGTTCAAGTACACTCAGAACCAGATAAAACCAGAAACAAGGTTTTAGCAGAGAGAAAGATGCAAATTCAAGCCACGTGTTCAAACAATGTTCTTGAGGCATCAACAAGGTCTCAGTTACCTATGGATGCCTTCTGAATGAAAGGTCCTTCTGGCACAAGCCAAGATCATCTCAACAAAAAGAATTATGAAATGCTTTAGTCATGTCTTAAAGCAGAACTTTTCAGAGCACAGCAAAAAGATGGGATCCTCTGAACACACTGTTTTCCTTGAGTTCCCACTAAATCCATGACAAAACGCAGGCTGATGTTCCTAGGACCCAGGTGAGACAGGGCTGATGGTGACCAAGCACCCCACCATCACTGTTCCACCCCAGTACCAACTTCTCCTGTGACAGTTTTGTTAACAGACATGCATTGTTGAGTCTTGCACTGCTTGCTCATTAGCATTGCAGTAAGTGATTTCTTATGTAAATTGTGTCAGCCCAGAGAAAAACCAGTTCAATTCCACTCTGCATTGCTGAACACTAATGTTCTTTTTTTCCTTTTTTTTTTAACAGAAAACCAAGGACGAAGCATGAAATCAGTCATTGCCTGTCTTCCACTATAAGCAGAAATCCCCTCACATCTGCAGAAAGACCTTCCCAAATACAAAATTCCGCCAGCTATCTTTTTGCAGGTACTGTCAGCAAGCCTGCACCTACAACAGCAGTTTCTATGCACCTAACAAGAGGTTTGAAAAATCAATGAGCATTTTTGTCTGTGGACATCATGTCTTCTTCCAGATCTTAACTTTATCTTTTAAAGGCATGGCTACATAGCTAACAGCACCATATCTTTCCTATGTGATGTCTCCTAACCTTATAAGATTGTAAATGTGACCGAGAAAAATAAGTGTGCAGCTGAGCTAGGGGGACCCTTTTCTTCCTACTGCTGCTAGGGCAACCTTGCCAAAGGTCTGTGAATGATTTCTGGCTTGATCCCTGACACAGCACACAGCACTGTATCAGTTTTCCCTCTAGTCTCTCCCCTGGTGTAGAAAAGGAAGAGAGGCTCCCTGCTGAGCCTGCCAAAGGCCCTGAAACTGCTATGCACTGGCACTATGATATGCACTTAGCACAGGGGTCATTCCTTAATACACATCAATATGCCTTAGTATTCCTTGCTACGCCTATCCTGTGAGAGAAGTGTCCTTATTCCGGCCCACTTTGCTCGACCCTGCTACCCTGTCCTTCCACATCACCCTCCTTCCAGCTGAAATCCCAACTGCTGCTGTCTTTACCAGGCAACATGCTATAGCGCTTCCCTGGAACACCTCACAGGACTGACACACATCACTACTGTGCACGTATTTGAAAAGCTTTCATCATAAATGAGGGGGACCGAGACCTGACAGAACGTTTGTTGCCCTAAGCCCTGGTTTGGTTTTGCTGTGCTCCGCTCCACCCAGGAGGCGTCTGCCTTTCATCCCCAACAGTAATCATCCCCAGGCATGAGGCAGGGAAGTGCCTTTTAACTGCAAGGAGCCAGATACGGTCTGAAAGCAATGCAGACAAGTATCAATGGGAGCCACACTAACTCGGTACCTACCCCAATTACACTTACAAGTTTCGTTTGAAACTCTTCATCTGCATTTGCCGTGCGCACCTCCAATAATTTACGAACATAAATGACATCACCTTGGAACGTGAGGGTACACAATGCAAGGCAAGGGCAGTCTTCTGGGTAAAACCTGGGACAGCTACCAGGGTCAGCCCCTGTTCAAGCACCAACGGTTTACATTCCCATCCCAGCAGGGATGCAAGGAGAGGAAGGGAGACCTAACAAGACATCGCCCTGTCTGAGATTTTGCTGAGATGCAATGACCCTGCACTAACAGGAGCTGTGAATGCTCTAACAGAGATATTTTAAAAGACATTCCTCACTTTAAACTTCTAAAATTAATTTCTGTTTCCACTTTTTTTTTTTAACTGGTTACCTGCAGTGCTGAAAATATTTCCTTTCCTAAGCAAAGACAATGTAACTACTGGCACATCAACAGCAGCAGCACTTTTTTAATCCTTTGGAAGAACAGCAGGTTTCCAGCACCACCCACAAACCAATCCAGCCTCCGACTGCCGTCTGATGCCCAAATACAAATTCACTGCAGCAGTGTAAGGAAAAAGCACACCCAAAGAAGGAAACTATTTGCCAAGGTCTGGAACGAAGCATCAAAAGGCAGGAACCCAAATGCAGCTAGAAGTGATTGTAGTGTTCTCTGACTTCGAGTGCATGATGTTGGAATGAGGGTATCACATCTAGGTTAAGACATATTGGAAATGCTGGATTAGATCAGACTACCAGCTTATTTAGCTTTGCTTCTTGTCCCAGTATGCAAAGAGAACAGACTGCATTATTTCAGTCAAAAAATACTGAGCTAAGAATTGGTTTTCTGAACCATATGCAAAAAGATATATCTTAATGACACAAAAAGCCTATAAATGACAACTGGTTCTTTCTCAAAAAAGATGCACTGACAGTCCTTACCAGCAAAATGCATTTTGAAATAATTTCTCTACTTTGGACTTAGAATGTGCTACATCAGAGGTCTTCTTTGGCTGAAGAAGGCTCAAGTCCTGCTTCCTTGGCTGTGGGCCTCAAGAGAGGCTCTGACACTCACAGGTGTAGCTGCCTCAGCTGAGCTTCTCCCAAGTCACAGACAAAGCCAGACCTGCAGCAAATGAGGATGACTGGCTCAGGAAAGGTGTAACCAACAGAGGAATGATAGGTATGCACATCTTTCCTCATAAAATGAGAGGGAAGCTAGGTTTGCTTACTAAGAACTGTCTGACCCCTCTGTCCACTTATCTGTCCCATGTGAGCAGTCCGACAGTGACAGCAAAAAGCAGCCCTTGCTCCTTGCACACGCTCACTCCCTGCATTCAGCGGTCACCAAGGGCATGCAGCCACGGCTCCCTAGCCAAGAATGCCTCAAGAGCCAGGTGAGTGCAGCATTGTTCTCTGAAGCAGAACACACAGTTAGTGCACCCCTCCAAAGACAGACAAGCATCCGTCCCAGTTCACAGCCTTGCTTTCAGGCATGCTTGCTCAGGGAGTTTACTGAAGTATCAGTAATGCTAGGCAAGTATACTGCTACAAAAACACCCAAAGTCTGTTAAAGGCTCAAACCTTTACACCAGTGTTTGGAAATGGCAAACAACTCAAATGCGGGTGAAGCAAACCACTGCACAGCTACCTGGGATCGCTGACAGTACAAACTGTGGCCTTTACAGATGTCCACGTGCATCTGAATTTACCGAGGAACATTTCTGAAGTTCAGACTAATATCTGCTACTGCTCTGAGGGAAAAGGGGGATAGCGGGAGGTGGGCAGGAGGAGGGAAGCCAAATCCAGAAGCAGACAGGAAGCTCCCCGGTCACAGACAACTGCAAACGCTCAAAAGCTCCATTAAGTGCACAATCGATAATGCCGTGATGAGCTATCGTTCTTTCTACAGCAGTCACAGAGAACAAAACGTTCAGGAGAGACAAAAGAATTGTGCAAGAAGGCATGACCATCACATTATCCCTGGATACTGATCTGGATATCAAAAATACCTTGCCAAATCAGCCCTGTGTGCAGAAAATTGTGCAAGCACATGAGGCTCCTCCCCCAGGTCCTCCCTGAAGCAGCTACAAGTGAGAAGGACACTTGTAGAAGTGAACTCCTCTCCAAGCAGCATAGTCAATGGAAGGCCAAGAAAAATCTGGAGGTATAACTTATTAATAAGATGTGTGACCAGAAATCCAGGCATACTCAGTGAAACGAGGTAACTCCATGGTGAGGAGAGGAGGTCAAAAGCCAGATGATGTATGTCCTGAAGGGCAGACCTGGCTGTGCAGGATCAACAGTAAACATAATCTTTGCCCGTGCCTTGCAGCAAATTAGATTTTCTTGTCACACAAGCACAGCATCCTTGGACAGCAAGAGACTTCCAGACACCCAGCTCCACCCATCTATTGTGGGTTCTTTTAAGCAACCAACCCACTGGACACTGCAGGTCTAGATGGTGCTTGTGCATCACACTTCTGTTCAGAAGCTTGCAGCAGGCTGTTATTAGCCAGGGCCATAGTAGGAAAAACACATAATTGCTCGCCAGAACTGGTAATTGATTAAAGCATAATGAAGGGAATTTTTACTTTCTTACAAACATCAGCTCTGGATTTATAATTACCTATGCCATGCATGGACAGTGAGATTTGCCCTCGGTTCCCTGCATTTAGTTTCCCAAACACAGAAAACAGTCCCGAGTGCTCCAAAAGCCACCACAGGGAACAGTGGCAGCTCCCTGTCCTGCATTAGACAGCATCATCCCTCAGGCACGGCAAAGCTCAGCTAGCAAGAGCTACAGCTGAGCTGGATGTGACTGACCAAGAGCAAAGCACAAACAAGAACTCTGCAGCAGAGTTGCTGGCTGCACAACCTCTCAGAAAACCTGGCTGTAATCTAAATCCTTAGGGAGGACAAAGTCTTCTATGAATCCTGCCCTCCACTGTTGCCTCTCCAGTTCCCAGCTCCTTGTTTTCAGAAAATACTTTGCAGCCCACTCAGTAATGAGGGTATTAAAAGTACACAACAGATGGAATCTACAACTTACACTGATAGCTTCACTCCTGTCAGGCTTAGAAGCTGGGGAGGAAAGAGGGAGAACAGCTCTATTTCCCATGCTAGTGTTGGTTTAGCTTAACAAGTAAAAAACTTGCTACTTTCCCCAAAATGCAGACTAGAGAGAGAAAAGTTTCTGGAGAAGAGTCTAAAGGCTCTTAAAAGGGAGTTATAATCCATCCCCAGTCCCACTAGGCCATGGCTTGGTTACCACTGAGATCAAGCTTGTTTACTCCAAAGCAAAAAAATCTTGGCATGACTGACAGAAACAGCTTTTCTTGCCAGAGCTCTAATAGCAAATGTCTGTGGAAAAGCCACTTGGAGAAATGCTGTTTACTTTGGTAATGAAGCAAGTTCCCTGGAATGAAGTCTTGCAATCTTCCCAAGAGGTGTTGCAATACCTTACCTGTACCTCAGCTACGTACCATACAGGCTGCTCTCAGAGCCTGAGAACTCCCTGGCGAGCTCAGGCCAAGGCATCTCAGCATCTCCAGGCAGGACTGAGCTCTCACCCTACACGGGATACACAACCTGCATCCTAAGTAAAACTGATGGCTGGGGTTTTTCTTCAGCTCTGCTTCCAGTCAAGTCCCAGCCATCAACACCTCTTGAAGATGCTTATGAAAAAGGACCCCAAAAAATCTTCTCTATCCCCTTCTTTTTAACTGTACAAATCCAAACTCTCCTCCTTGAAACTCCTTTTTTTTTTTTTTTAAGGCAACTCTGAATTTAGACCCCAGCTCACCGATACAAGTGCTTAGAGGGAACATGAATACATAGTTGGGCTAATAAATACCAAGGAAGAGAACAAATTCCAAGGGGACAGTCAAGGCCAAGGCTCCCTTTCTGCTTCAGGAGTAACTGGCCTGAGGCTATGCTGCTTTTCCTCATTTATTTAAGACCAGGTGTCAAGCTGCTGTCCAAATTCTCTGACTGCACAGAGATGAAAAGCTCTTGCCATTCAATATTCCAACTCTTGACTCAAGTGCAAAGGGCTACATCTGCTCAAACCTCAGTGCGAAGTTTGGCTGCCAAGGAGATGGCTGACTTAGCCTCGCCCCAATTCAGGAACTAGAAGATCCCTCCTAGCTGAATGAAATGGACTTCTTACCCAAACAGGTACTTGCATTTGTACATTTTGTTTACAAACAGTTTGCACTCTTGTAAGAGCACCAAGCCCATGCCTGACACACGGCTGCAGTTCTTCACAGCAGTACTTTGTGCTCCCAAGTGTTGAAATTCTTGCTTTGAGGAGAAACCAAGCTCTAATTTCAAGTGTTTACATGTACTCCTGAGAGCAAGAAAAAAAATCTTACCATGATTAGGTTATGTAAAAAGTTTAATTATAAAATAAATAAGTTTGTTATGGAAACATTAAATATTAAATACAGTAATAAATATTTACACATTTACAGATACAACTTGACAATTAATGCTGTTTCTCTGCTACCAGAGGAATCCTGCTCTGTTTATACAGAACACAATCACTTTTCCAAGAAGAAACTGAACTCAAATAATATTCTGTGCTCAAGACTGCATGGACAGTTAAGAAACCAAGGACACCTGGGTCAGAAAAGACTGAGGTAAGATTATGTCTTCACACCTGAACGCAGAGCACAAGAGACCACTGCTTGCAAAGCATCAGCACCTGAATTAAATTCTTCAAAGGAACATGTTCCTAGTCAAGTTAAACTGATGAGATCTGATGTGAATTTTTTTATATTTAAGCACAGCTTAAAGCAGCAACAAGTATCTGTTTAACAGAAGTAGCTTTGTGTTTACAAGAGATGGGTCCAGCCTTATCAGTTGGTTGGAGCACGGATCTTAATTCCTTTAGATGCAAAGCTTCAGGTCTTGCATCCGCTGTCTCAGCATCCTGAGGAGACTAACGTTAACTCAGACTAGCACACACGCAAACGGATAGCTCCACTCACACCACGAGTCCCACGGAACTAGGAGGGATTACTTCCACACACACAGTAACAGAGCCCAGGTGGGGCTCACAAAGATCTGTCACCAACGCCCTGCAAGTCACAACTACAGATGAAGCTCTTGGAAGCCAATATGGATAGAGAGCACAGTGACAACAGAATTAGGTCTTTCATCCACTGAGGTCCAGGGAGAGAAGCCATCCCAACCTCTTTCTCTTTCTCACTTGTGCAGAGTGAAGGAAGAGGATTTCCTCCCTTCCATCCAGTCCTGAAAGCAGCAACAGGTTTTCCCCCCTTAGAGCTAGAGCTGCCAAAGGAGACTTGCTAAGAGAACAACGTCAATCCACAAAACAGCCGAGACTGGAGCTCTAGCACAGAGAGAGAAGGCTTGGTAGCAGTAGCCTCCAGCAGGTCTTGACAACAGGTACTGTCCCCCAAGGAGCCCTGGCTCCTTCCACATCGCTGTGCCAAGATGCAGTCATAACTGTTGTCCTCAGCAAGTGCTTCGGTAGCAAGTGGCCCGTTGACATCTCCTTGCAGCAGCCTCTCTCTTGATGAATGAGGGCTTAGTGGCAACAGCTCCAGCCCACAGTGTCCAGGTGGATGCGTCAGGCAGCCAGAGGTACCCTGCAGCTTGGCAATGGCCACTTCAGAATTGCTCTGTAACGGGCAGACCAGGCACATTAATCACCATCCGAGACACAAGCACCCTGTGCTAGCACCACGGCAAGCCACCGAGCAAGGCAGGTAGCTTAAGGATGTGCACACACCTGAGGACACTGACAGAGAGTCTTCAGCTTAAGTAAGCTTCGAGCAAAACCCTCCAACTGACACTGGACAAAGCTAGAAAATACCTATAGCTGACATGTGGCAAAGCAAAACTTGACAGGTCTGCTGGAATTTTGCAGGACTATCTTGTATGGCTTCCTCCTCAGCTTGTCTGACTCCTTTCCAGTAATGGTCCTTGAGTCTACCGTTACTTACACCTGGCCTCAGAAAAGACCAACTTGCCTGCTCAGTAAAATCCACTAGATCACTCCCAGAGGCAATCCACATAAGCCAAGGAGCTTTGGGCCTCAGTTGCTGTGACAGTATGAAACTTGACTTTGAACTTTGTGGTGCTCACAGAACTCACAGCTTCCTTTTAGTCCACAGCTTCTGAGCACCAGAAACTTCCTGAAACTCTCCTTGCAGCAAAGATATGAACAATGCTCAGTATTTTTCTTCTAAGAGGTGATGATGCTGCGGCACCATCTTCCATGACTGAAGTCTACCACTGTTTCCTGCGCTACATCTCCCTCTGTCCAGATATTCAGGACTTCCTCCTCTGAGGAGCTATCTCTACTGAGATAGCTCCACTTATCTCAGTACAGCTTCCCATCCTCACATGGTCTTTAACACAGCCAGAAATTTAATAGAGCTGTTGAACAACTTGTATAACTCAAGGTGGTTTTGAGAAACCAGAAAACCAAGCCAGCTGCTCACATGTAACCTATGTGTTTCAAGACACTTGAAGCACGAAAAGCAAACACTAGCTTTGCAAAACAAGCATGCAATTCCCACACAGCCTGGAAGGACTGAGAGGTGTTTGAAGTCAGCATTCATACCTGTTTTCTCCCCATTTACACACCAACATTGCCATTTCTGTTTTCTTGTCGGAGTTTTTTCCTTTCTTCTTTCTCTTCATACTGAGGACACTTTTTCCTGACCCTGTGGAATTACGGCACGTTAGAGATAATTTTGAACCCTGATGCACATCCGGTTGTCACCAGCTTCCCCATCCTCTGCAGCATTTGGACTCATGTTCTGTGAAACCTCCAGCAGCTCCTTGGCACCAGGGAGTTTCAAGCAAGACAGTTTTTAAGCATTCAGCATCAAGCAATATCTGCTGGTAAAATCAAGGAACCCCTGAACTAGATGTCAACACTTGTGCCTCACAGAGATAGAGCTTCTTAGCTTAAACCAGATTAGGGAGCAAGATTAAGAGAGGTTATTGCTGGGACTGAGCAAAGCTCCAAAAGACTTTCTGGGAGACAGATTTCCTAGCAGCTTGAGTTTATAGCTGCAGAGACAACACTGTCTTCCTCCTCTCCACAGCAGAGCCCTGCAGGCTTCAAATCTAGTCCCTGTCCCTTGAATACATAATAAGGAAGCCCCTTACACATTTCCCCCCACTTTCTCCAGTGCTTTTTAGTGACTACTCCAAGCAGCTTCTCTGGATGAGGGTACAGATTAGCACGCACCCACCTTGTGAGAGTTCAGAACACGAAGCAAACCCACTTCATAAACTACCAAGAATCATTTGCTCTTAGAGCACTACAGAACTGGTTATCTCTCCTAGCAGCAAGGAATGAGGCAGTGTTCAGAGAACAAGTGTTCATCCCAGCATTCCTCCAGTTCAGAGTTAAATATGAAGCAACACTGAAATGACAAAGCGTACCTTGTTTCCTGAATTGCAGGAAAAGGTACAGCACGTACCCAATTCAGATGATGTGCTTCATCAAGATCTAAAATTAGACTGAACCTTGGAGTTGCTATAATATCCCAGGCCCTACAGCGCTGGAGCTGCAGTGACAGAACTGCAGGACTGTTTCAATATTCAGTTTGTTACATGGTTTGAAACAGGTACTCAGAAAAGGTCTTAGAATTTATTCTCACCAGGACTCCAGATTCAGACATCCCACCGCACTGAACTGCAGGAGCTGGTTCAGCTGAAATAGTGTTCCCTTCCTTTTAACAGCAAGCAGAATTTGGGACCACCAGCATTTGCCTCCCCGCTTGCTTCCCCTCCAAGAGCAGGCATTTAAGCCCAGCAACATCCATTTACAAATGGACTCTTAGAGGACCATTTCCTACCCTCCACCTGTGCATGCAGCTGCTGGCTAACAGCCATGCATGAGGCTATCACATTGCTGCTTGCAGGTTTCTCTACCAGGATGAGGGAAGGCAGTCCTGCGTCAGCATTAATGCTCCTCCTGGGCTTCCTGCTGTTGTTCTGCAGCACTCTACCCTGGCTGTAGCAAGCACAGAAAGGCTCTTGGTTTACAACACAAGGGTCACAGACCTTGCTTCTACCCTCCAGACATAGCCAAGCTGGGATAAGAACTCATCCTTTCCAGCTGCTTTTCACAAAGCTAACTCAGATGGGCCATGCACATTCTGGGGTTACTGGGCACAGGCCCCGCTCACACCGCAGGAAGACAGACACCAAAGAGGGTAATACTTACTGCACTATCACAATGATAAGTACAGTAATGAAGCTGACGCTCGAGAGCAGCACAGCCACCACTACCAGCACAGTCTTTGAGTAGTCTGCCACATCATTCTTCCTTTGAGTCTTCATGAACTGTTCACCACAGCGCTCACCAAAAAAATCCTGATGACACCTGCAAGTAAATATTAACACAAGTTCTTATCAGCTCTTGTGCTGTCTGGAGCCAAGGACACCCACACATAGTCAGACCTGACTTAGACATCTTCCGAGTTTCCCATGAACCTCAAGGTGCTCACTTCAGAGCAGGTTCATGAAACGCAGTCACTGCTCTAGCACAAGGTTTGTCAGCATTTCAACAAGTCGAGATTAGTTTGGGTGTGATGTTCCAGAAAGACACGCCTTTTCATTCTTTTGGTTTGAGTTTATGACCAACTGATGAGTTCAGTGGCTTGTTATGCATCTCAGATTCCATCATCACTTAATTTACATGGCAGAAGGATTCTCAGTCAAAATACTGCAGGAGATGGATCTATACCAAGCTGATACCTGATCTTTCCTCTGAGCCCTCATTTGCCACTGGCTCATGGCAATGACACCTAACTCACAAGCTACAAGTAACTTACTTGCAGGTCACCATCTGGAGATGTTCTAGGTATACGCATTCTCCATGGATGCAAAAGTTTTTGTATTCCATTTCACAGGGAGTCCCTTTCTTCTTGTTTTTCCCTCTGTTTTTCTTCCTTCTTGATTTGCCAGCATTCTTCTCTCCCCCCCTCTTCGCTGGCTTGGGTTTAACCACAGGTTCAACTGAAAAAAGAACACGATGACTCGGTATAAAAGTGCTAGAAAGCACAGTTCTGAGAAAATTTAATTGAAGAATTTGATGAGAGCCAGGAGGACCACCACCGCAGGAGAATCTGTGACCAGGAAGCACAGGATGCAAGTGAGAATGCTGCTGGGCATCTCCCACCCAGCACAAAGGCTGCAAGCTCAGCAGCTCTTTGAAGCACAACTCTGGTACGCTTAAGTCCCGTGCCATGCAGACCAGAGGCAGTAGAAGCAGATGAGCCAAGAGCCACCAAAGATGAAGAGCAGCAGAGATGCAGGACTGCAGCGTTTCATAGCATTAGACACTTGAGAGCAATAGCAGTTTTAAGCAAAGGCCTGTAAAGAATAGGGAGTTCATGCTGAGCCAAGCCATCCTCTAGTTTTATATGGGCTCAGGTACAAGGCTAATAGCTCCACGTCTCTAAACTCTCCATTTGCATCAGTGATGAAAGGCACTGTAACTCGCTAGATAGTCCTGGGCACTTGCCGAGGCAAAGCAGCTTGCTATCCCGGTTGGCATACTTGTTCCTCCTAAACAACCTGCAGTGCTGTCTTCAGAAGGAGAGAGTTCCTTTGCAGTTCTCGTGCTCTGTGAGAGATGCTGAGCACAGGGAAGGAGTGAAGGCCAGAGTCCATGACAGTCAGACTATTTACTCTGCCGCTCACTGCTGCCCCTCATTATCTCAATTAAGGCAAACCTCTAGAAGAGGGTGGCTTAAAATCCTGGTGACTTCGTAGCCCTGGGATTTAGGCGAGGGTAATCACGTTCCTTTCGCTGAGGAGAACAAACCAGCCACTGACTGAGGGTCAGAAGCTCCAGAGCTGCCCCATGCAGCAATCCAAGTTCAATAATTTGGACTAACTTGGCACAGCAAAAACCCGCCCCCTGCACTGCTGGCTCTAAACCGGCTGGCAGGGCAACACTGCCGCTCAGGAGTAACAGTTACCCGGGGGATTTAAATAGGCCCTAGGAAACGGCAGAGCTATTTACAACAAGCTCCACTTTTGCTCTTCTGCTCTGAAGACCTAATGAAAATCATTTTCGGGTGATTAATATTTTACCCACAGCTCTATGTGTACAGGCAACCACCACAATAGGGCTCAACTGGATCTAACTACTTCCTAACCCTGTATTTCTGGTGCTGAGAGCCCATTCAAAGAAACAAGGTGTAGCTCACTGTTGTCTAGACAGCTGATCATTTTCACTTCTAGAGGAACAAGCCTGGCTTGAAGTTACTTAAAAGCAGAAATGCCTTCAGCAACCAGAAGTCTGATTAAAACCGTATGAGCTATATTAATATGTAAACGAGGTACACGGCTCCTGCAGCAAGGTTTCCTGTGCCTGGAAGTGCGAGCTGACTCCTGACAAAGGAGCGAGCCCCTGTCCTGTCCTGCCTGACTTGATCTTTAGGTTCGCGCTTTCATAATTGAGGCCGCTTCCCTTCCTCCCTCTCCCAGGCTCAGCTTGTCAGCTCGATCTCTGTGTCCCTGTCTGCAGGCTGCACGGCCAGGAAAGCCATCCGCAGCTGAATCATAACAGCTTCAAGGTTTATCCACAGATAAACCTCACGCCAAGCAGAAGAGCTGGTCTACAAACCAACCACCTTAGGTAACGAGTCTGGTTTCTGGGCACTTAAGACAGCACTTCAGTCACCAAGCCAGTAGTTTGACAGGCTAAACTGCTCGGCAACACTGACAGGCGCGTCTCCCCCAGTGATCTTCACAGGGAATTTAAGCAGAAGTCCACCAGTTCCCTCAAGTGACCATACTGAGCATGGTCCCACTAATTTTAAAAGGTCCTTTAGTCACATTCAAGGCTCAGGGTGCCACTGCAGGAAAATCAGTAGTCAGATCCACCCCGGAGGCAACAGGACCAGCCTACTCACACCTACTGAGGTTCAAATCACTTGTAGATACCTGGCTTGTACTGCAACTACGCTCAGCCCAGAACCAACAAAAGGCTTCCATTCCCACAGTAAGGCGGACTGCTCAGATCTCCTCACAGCTCAGCAAGCAGGCAAATTACAATAAATACACACAGCTATTGACAGTGAAGGATGGGCCTAAAGATGCTTAACTAACTTTCCTGTGGCCACTTAAGGGATTTAAGTGTCTGCTTTCCCATGAAAACTTCAGTTGACTCCAAACCAAATAAGTCACCATCAGAAATTACCCCAAAAAAATCTTGCAGCAAGACAGACAACTTGATGTAAAACAAACCCTTAGGGTCAAACAACACCTATATCTCCGTTGATACTTCTACACTAAGCAGGTGGTCGCCACCTGACCACAGCCCTTCTGTGAGGTTTATCAGGAAATAAAGATACACATAGCAAGCTACTGGCTGGCCCGCAGCTTCCACACACCCTGAGCACATTCACGCTAGGTTTCCACCCCGACAGCTATTTCTAAAGCAGCAGCTTCAAGCACAAGCACGTTTTTGCTCCATACTCCACGAGCTAAGCACAGCAGCATTTACAAGAAAGAAAAGGCGTAAGTTGGGACTCGCAAGCTGCAAGATCCCAGCGCCGCCGACTCACCTCGGATCAAGTCGTCCACGATGTACTGGTGAACGGGCGGCGCCTCCTCGTACTCCTCCTCGTCCTCCTCGTAGTCAGGACCCGGCACGGGCTCGCCCTCACGACTCCCGGCCTCCCGCTCTTCGTGCCGCTGCGGCTCCGTGGCGTTGGGCGAGGAGCCGGCGGCCGCACGGGTCGCTTTGAGGGAGGAGAAAGGGCGCCGTGAGCGGGGCGGGCAGAAGGGTCGCCACCGAGCGCGGAGTCCTCCCTCACTCGCCTCAGGCTCCCTCACTCGCCTCAGGCTCCCTCACTCGCCTCAGGCTCCCTCACTCGCCTCAGGCTCCCTCACTCGCCTCAGGCTCCCTCACTCGCCTCAGGCTCCCTCACTCGCCTCAGGCTCCCTCACTCGCCTCAGGCGCTTTCCCGCCCACGGCCGCGGCGCGCGGGCTGCCCTCAGGCGCGAGCCCCCCTCAGGCGCGAGCCCCCCTCAGGCGCGAGCCCCCCTCAGGCGCGAGCCCCCCTCAGGCGCGAGCGCGGGCTCCGCCGAGTCCCTGTCTCTCCCGATCTCCCGTCCCGTCCTGTCCCGTCCCGTCCCTCACGCACCTGCCAGCACGGCCAGTGCGGCCATCAGCACCACGGCCCGCATCGTCGGTCCCGGGGCGGGTGGCGACAGAGACGCAGAGAGAACGGGGCAAAGGAGTCGCCGTAGCACAACAGGTGCCGGCCGCGCGCAGCTCTCCATGAGGAGCCGCCTCGCCGCCGCCGCCCACTTTATGGGGCGGCTGTAGCAAGGGGGCGAGGACGTGGAGCGGCGTCAGAGGGGCGGGGCGGAGTGTGGCGGCATGGTGGAATCCCAGAATCACTGAGTGACGGAGTTCTAGAGTGGTAGAAACACAGGCTCCCAATGTTTTTTTGTTGCAAGGGACATTAAATGCCACTTCCTCCCACCCCCTGCCATGGACATGGGCACCTTCTAAAAGACCCGCTTGCTCCAAGCCCTGTCCAACCAGCCTGGCCGTGAACGCCTCTAGGGATCGGGCACCCACAGCTTCCCCGGGCAGCCTGGATCCCGAGTCGGAACGCGCCGGGTTATTGCGGGCGCACCTGTGTGCTCCTTGCTCTCCCCTCATGTCCGGATGAGTGTTTCCAGAGATAAACCCGGCCATCAACCCCCCTCCCCCCCGCCTCGCTGGCTGTGTCTCCCTGAGTGATGATGAGTAATGGCTGAGTAAGCGGTGGCACTCACCGAGCAGGGACAAATGTGCTCCTCGGGGGCACTGCGACTCACAGCTGCCCCGGAGAACTCCCCAGAGGGCACCTCGCCACGGCCACCTCTCCGGGCTGTTGTGCGAAGAAGCGGGAAACAGACCTGCTGAAGAATCCCAGAATTACCGCGGTTGGAAGAGAACTGTAAGACCACCAAGTCCAACCATCAATGCAGCACTGCCACTGTAACCCCTAAACCACTGAACCCCGTCGCCCAGCACCACATCCAGATGCTTCTGGAACACCTGCAGGGATGGCGAGTCCACCACATCCCTGGGCAATGCATTCCAGTGCCTGAGCACCCAAACAGCAAAAAACCATTTTTCTAGTACCTAATCCGAGTCTCCCTTGTCTCCTCTGAAGGCCATTTCCTCAGGCAGTTGTAGAGGGAGCTGCTGCTTTGAGAGGAGAACTGGGAAAGCATGAAAACCCAGAGAAGCCCAGAGGGTAGAGGATGAAGGGACTGGTATCCCCCTGCTACGGTCCCACGGCACAGCAGGCTAGGAGGGCAGCTGCTGGCAATGCCCCACTGGGAAAGGAGGATCTGGACCTTTTAACTGAGAGAGGACAGCATGTTACTCACAGCTCAGGAAACTGATGGAGCCTTTGCTCAAGGTGGCAGGGATCCAAGTGGTTCAGTCACTGAACCTTCTCCCTTCTTCCACGGGCACACACGATATGCAGCTCCTGGTGCTTTTGCCAGGTCATGCGAATCCTGAGAGGCAATGCCCAAGAGGTCTGGAAAAGAAGATGCTGATTCAGTCACTCAGGTGTTATGCTGACACAGATAGCTCCAGCAAACCTTCGACAGCCTTTTTGTGCATTTGAAACTGTCTGAAACAGCTGGCATGAGCTGAGAGCTTTACTTCTGGGGGTTTTGTCGTGTCTCCCCTTCGCTGCCTGTCCTCAGAGAGACACAGAGAAAAGGCAAATCCTGCTCATCACTGCAACCCCACATCAGAGAGCTCTGCAAGCCGTCAACAAGCAGCTCCTGGGCTATTTGGGGGACAGCCAGGGGCTTGACAGGGCTCCTCCTTTCCCCCTCGGACTGGAGTTCCCTTCCCGCAAGACCTCCATAAGTCTCGGTGCCTGGAGTTCACAGAGACCATTTGCATGTGAGGGGAGTTTCTCCAGAGGCAAAGACTTTGGGATTTGGGGTGTCTTCTGCTGAAACATGGGGCTGGTGATTTGAGAATGGCCAAAGCAAGGTTTGCCAGCCAGGAATCCTCCCTCTCTTCCTCCCTGCTGCTGTGCTCAAGGCTGGCTTCCTCAGCCAGCCACCACAGCTTCCCCCACAAGCTTTCTTTTCTTCAGCTCTTAAAACAAAATATTTCTCCCATTTTTTAAATCAGAGATTCACTGGAAACATTTACATTTTTTAAAGTCCAGTCTGAGAGATATACCGAGCACCAAACACTCCTGTCCCGTTTGCTGCACTTGGCAAACTGCTGAGCAATTGGAATAGGCTTAGCGGGGGGGGGAAGGTTGCATGTCCCAAGTGCAGTTGCCCGTGTTACCTGCACTGTTTAGAGACCAAACACCACATATCCAGCAGCTGACTCACCGTGTTCCCTCTCTTCTCCAGTCTCCAGCTGATAGCTCCATCTCATTGACTGCCAGCAGCGAGGAATTTGGCTTGCCATGCTTTGAATTGGTCATTTCATCAACTTCCTCCTCCTAGTCCTCCCTGTGGCCTTGATGAAGAAGGAGCGGCCTGGCATCAACCAGCACAACTCCCCAGAGTCCAGAAAGTGCAGCAAGATGGTGATGGGCACCCAGATACTCATGGAGATGTTCTGGCAGGACATCAGGGGAGCTCTTCCCAAATGGCAGCCTCCTGGCCAAGCCTGCTTGGCTATTTCTTGGAGAGAACACCCTCCAGATTCCACACGTTTCAGGACATTCTGGGTGGGATCTGACACAAGCCCCAGCTTTTCGGTGTGCTGTGAGGGAAAAGGCACTAAGCCTGGCCGCTGCTCTCTTCCCGGGCCGGAATGACATTTGGATTCTGTCCCCAGGATGAACTTCCAGAGGGTATCCCCAGGCGTGGTGTAAGGAGGAGAAGCCTGAGGGGGGCTGCCAGGCTCAGCGCCCTGGGCTGCCCCTCTGCAGCAGGGCCTGGGGGCGAGTTGCTGGGGCTGCAAGGGCAGGGCTCCCCTTCGGGAAGGTGCTGGTTCCCTGTGGATGCAGAGTGCCACCTACTGAGCCACCGCTCGCTCCCGGCAGCACCCGGGGTTCTCTGGCAGGACACCCAGGCTGGAGCAGCTGCTCAGAGAGTCCTTGCTCTGGCTGTTCCATGGGGCTGGTCCAAGGGACAGGGGGCTGCCCCAAAGGCTGGTGAGCTCAAAGGGGTGCAGCTTACAGATGAGCCGGGAACCTGTGCAGGGGGCTGCATGCTCGGGCACAGCTCTTGGCACCTGCCCTGAGCCAGACCTGCTTTTCCATAGGCTGGCAGTGAAGGAAGATGAGACGGGCTCAGGAGCCTGGCCAGTCCTTCCTGGGCCTTGACCATCATTTTGAAAACCTTCAGCACAGACTGGGTTCAGACAGCACCTGGCAGCACCCAGTACAGGTGACATTGGTGGGGGTATCTCTTTGTCCCTCGGATCCCTGTCCTTGTTTGTGGAACAGGGGGTGCCAGCACACAGCCATCACTTCCCAGCTGTGCCGTGATGATCCGGGGCATAGGCATGGACTTGTGGAGGAGCAGTGCCACCCATGCTGACAGCTGCCGGGCCTCGTCCTTGGCACGAGGACATCATTGCTTCCAGGAGAGTCTGAGTGCCTGCTGGGATCTTATTCACTCTCTTTACTTTTGATAAAACCCCCGAGAAATGCGTGAGGGGAAAGGGAGTACCTGAAATACCATCCCAATAATGTTCCTCACGGACATCAAATGTTTATTTTGCAGGGGCGTGCAGAGCTGACCTGGTGTTTAAACATGAGTTATCCTTTCTCATCCATCCAGCTGAGAACAGGTGGAAAAGGGTAATGACTCAAACCGGAGTGGTGTCTGTCTGGGCAGCTCACCAGACTTTCACTTCACTTGTGAGCTGCAGACAGCACTATCTGCTGCTATCAGCAGCTCCCTCACAGGCAGGGAGGGAGCTTTGAAGTGAGGCATGTGTGACTCCGGTTCCTGCTGATGTAAATCCAGATTGCTGTAATAAAGAGCATGCAACTGCATAGCCAGGGCGTTGGGGAGGAAGGGAGGGAAAGGCCTGGATATTGCCTTTCTGGATATTGGTGGAGTTTGTTGGCCTCTGAGACATGCAGGTGTTGAGGTGGCTGTGCCTCCCTGCCCTCAGCAAAGAATCATTTTCCTAAGATGGTGACTTCTTCCTGTGCTCCCCTCCTTTCCTGGAGACCTGACTGAAGCAGGGGTCGCCTGGGCAAAACATGCCCAGAAAGGGAGGAATTTATGCACTCTTCTCCCAGCAAAGTCAGCCCAGTGCTCTGTATTTTCCTTCACATTTGAGCATGTCTTTTGGAGCATGTCTAAGGAGAAGAAACAAAAAGAACAGAATCTGCTGGCCCTGTGATGACAAGATTTTGTGGAATTTTCTGTCACTTATATCAATACAAATGGAAAAATTGTTCCTTTTTCAGGTCCCTCCTGAAAATCTAAGGGGTACCTTCTCAGACAACATCAACTCCAGGGACCCAGAGCACCCCTGCTTATGAAACACGCAGCAGCACTAAGGAGTGTGATGCTACCAAATGACGGCAGTGGGCCTTTACATTTGCTTTCCACAGGCTTTCCTGAAAGGCAGGCAGTGGGGAGCACAGCCTGATCATGTGCAAAATGCCCTGTGCCATGCTGCCTCTCACTGGCACTAGGCAGAGTTCAGCAGGACGTGCCCAGCATAGTTCTGCTGCAGGGAGGGGGTAATGTGCTGCAAGCCTGCCCAGGACAGCCATCCCGCCACCTGCTAGGAACGCTTTTGGGAGGTTGTCTGCTGTTAGCACACTGTCCTGGGCTTCAGCTGCTCTGTTTTTCACACAGCGTGCACTGAACAGCTCTCCTTTGACCAAACACATCCTCCGGCACTCACCCACTCGTTTTTGTGCAATGGCTCTGCCTGCAAATGCTCGGGGGCACATCCTGACCCCAGCAGTAATTTTAAGGGCCTGAAGCCAGGACGTGGGTGAAGCAATACTGGATTTACACTAGAATGGGGAGCTGCCCCTCAGCTGACAATCTTCTTCTCTAAAATACCACTTCCTGCCATGCTGCACTGAAAATTGCCACCCTTTCTTCTATTTCCCTGAGGCAATTGGCAGGAAGTTCTCCCAGGACTCTCTGAAGAGGGCAGGCTCGTGGCTATCTCCACGTGCAGCCCAAGCCAGGCTCCCCAGTGGTACCCCGTGCAAAGCCACACTGCTGACACCCCTGGACAGAAGGGGGAAGATGCTTTAGATAGGAATCTCTAAGGACACAAAGGCTCAGCTGCTGTAGCGAGTGCCTGACACTCATTTACCTGGCAACATTACTGTAGCCCTTCACCTTCAGAATGACAGTGCTCCACCTGCAATGCACATTATTTTACATATTCAACTTACCACACCATTGTTAGACGAGCAAAATCATGCAGTCATCTCTCCAACATCTCTATACTGCAGCCCAGAACAGTGCCTGGCAGAGGAGAGCACTCAGCTCATCACCTCCTGAAGGTGCATGGAGCCACTGCGCCATTCTGGAAGGGCTCAAGAGGTCCTCATTCTAAAGAGAAGAGGAAAAAATGTTAAAATGTGAAGTGTGCTCAAGGTAGCAGAAGCTGTGTGATGACTGTTCATTGAGTTTGGAGATCTCCCAGCTCAATCCCCAGATGCACTGACTTGGAGACCAAGTGTAGTTATGTGGGCAGGGTGGCTGCTGGAAAAATGATGCCTCTACTTGGGGAAATAGAGCTGGTTTTGCCCCAGTGTCTGAGAGACTGAGCTGAAAAAGAGTCTGAGCAGAAACCTTCAAGTTAAGAGAAGCCTCCCCAGAGCAAGCTGCCACTGTATGATGGCATAGATGGAGTGGCAACAATCTGGGCCTATCTTTAAGGGTCTGGCCATGGAAGTCTGGCTGACCTGAAGCGTGTTGGTGCTGATGGGAGCTGCAGCAGGGATTCTGACTGAGTTTGTTATGTCCCTTTCCTCGCCTTGGGGTATGAAGTCACCTGGGAGATGTCCATCACAGCTCATTTGAGAGCACAGATCCTGTGAGCAAATTATAGAGTACTGCCTGTTTTGGTGAATGCAACCTCACGTAAGGACTGGGAGCATGTGACTGTGATGTTTTCCCCCCTGTCTTGCACATTATTTCCAACTGTGTCCAGAGCAGCAGAGAAATGAAGGACATGTGAGGATTGTTTGGGAATTTTCTCCTGGAAGTGCAGCTTCAGTCTTAGCTTTTTTTCTTTGAGATTTTCCTAGTGCCTTCCCACCGGGTGCATCAGGTGGTGAATTGTCTTCACCTATTTGAAGTCATTTGGTATGTGGAGAAAGAATGAATCACAGGAGAAGCCTACAGCAATTAGCAACTCCTTTCCTCTCACCTTTGCCATAGCTAAGTTTTTTCCCTAGCACAAAGCCCAGGCAAGGCTTCCTACGCACAACAAGGATTACGTAGATCACCCTGGATTTTGATGTTTTCACAGGCCATGAGCAAGCAAAGAAGCTCAGGAGAACACTCCATTTCACAGGCATGTTAGTTATGCTCCCTTGGAAATCCCATTGTTTGCTGCTGGTGCCTGCCTTTGACTGCCAGTGCTGTGCCCTCGTGACTCCAGCTGCTTGGTGCCAGCAGAGGGGCCTGAAACTTGGCCAACGAGGAAGGTGCTGCTGGAATCTGCCAGTCCTGGCAGCTGGAGCGTTCCTGTCAGTGTGCTGAACACGGGCCCAGCGAGGGCTTTGGAAGCTGCTTCCATCTGGCAGCGGAACCTGAGCAGGCAGAGCACCTGGTGTCCTCCTTCTCCACACGTCACCCGGTGTCCCCCCTTCCCCGTGTCTCACCTGGTGGCCCCCTCGCCCGTGTGTCACGTGTGTCCCGGCAGCGTGGGGCCAGTGTGTTCCCAGGACGGGGCTGCTGAGACACCGCGTGGGGAAGGGCTCATTTGCATAAAGATTGCACACTCCTGCCGCCAAGGAGGTTTCCTAGGCACAGGGTCATTTCCTCCTATAGGTGGGTTTGCCTTCATGTAGGAAAAACCCTGTTCTTGAAGGCCTTGGACAGGGCCCAGGTTACATTGGCACGCCACGCTGCCATCCTGGCATGTTTGGGTCCGCCCAAGACTGCAGGGAGGCGCATCCTGCCCCTCTGGAGCAGAGCCCAGTCTCTGCTTTCAGGTGCACTCACATATCCCACTCTCAGAGCTGTGCTTTGCTGACACGGGCTCCCACCACTCCTAAAATGCCTCTCAACATCACCACCGTACCCGTGTCTGCGCGGCTCTTCTCCTTGTAGGCTTCACCCAGGACGTTTCAGCAGGAGCAGAGGTCTGCTTCAACAGGAAGGGAGAAACCTGGAGGTGGCAAGTGCAGGGCTGAGAGCTCAGGTTGCCTGGGGCTAACATGTTTCTGTGTAAAAAGAGGAAGAAAATTCAATGTTTTTTGACTACAGTTAAATTATTGTAGGATTTAAAGACATTTTATCTTAACATGCACAAAATAAGCCATTTTCCCCTCCCATTAGCAGAGTGATGGCAAATAAAATAAGAAATACTTAAAAGGAGCTGGACTGAAAAAAATGCATAAGACTGTATGAAAATTCAGAAGTGGTCCTACAGTGACAACATAAGAATCACATTTTAATTATCCTGACCCCTGCGAATACCAAATTCTTAATTTCACAGGTGTTAGGCACTACACATGAAGCCACGGAGGAAGTAAATAAACACTCTGGTTTGGAAGAAACTGAGAGGAGGAGAGCTGAGGCTGCTGGGGGCCCTCTTGGCCTGCAAAAACCGGCCTCGCGCTCAGCCTTAAAATGCCACCCCAAAAAGGATTTTCATGCTGGCTCTGTCCCAGCCCCGCTGCTGAGCACAGGGTCCTTATCCTCCCAGCGTGCCTGTTCCCATAGCCCTGGGGGTATCCCTGCAGCCCTTCCCAGAGGCCAGTGCTGGCTCTGGGAAGTTTTTCAGCCCAAAGGACTGTGCCTGTGGGCTGCTCCAACCTCACTGGTGCTGTGCTCTGCAGCACTGCCAGACCTCTGGTGCGGCAAGCGGGGCACAAAGGCAGCCCCTCCCCAGCCCCTGACCGCTGCTGCTCGAAGCGTTGACTCCATGCTGCGCCGGGGCAGAAAGTGCAAAGGAGACAGACAGGCAAAGCATCAGAGAGGGGAAGCCCGGGCCAGCCTTCTCTGAGCCGGGTCTGAAGCCCGTGGCAGGAGAGACACAAGCTGCATTGCCTCGCCACCGCGACGGCCAGCTGAGCGCCGTGGCTGTCAGAGATGCCGGGTGTCCATCGGTGGGCTCGGTGAGTCAGGGCTGGCTGAGCTCACTGCCCAAAGCCCGGCAGGGCACGGTGGTGACTCTCGCATTCTCAGACCGTGAGCCCGAGCAGCTCGTTTGGAAGGTGATGAATTTGCAGGAAGGGCGGCTGTGGGGTGAATAAAATCCGTCACAGAGCTTGGCACGGCTTCCAGCCTCTGCCAAAGGCAGGCTGAGGTCAGGGCTCCTGCAGAAGTGAGGGATGAGGCTGACAAATGCTCTCGGTGGCTGCACAGCTCTGAGACAGCTGATGCTCACCTTTGGCTTGCAAAGATAGGAAAACTTTGCCATAAATGCCAGGAAACTGAGTCTTGCATTAGTGATTAATCACTCCAAGGACAGGTGAGAACCTTTCAGAGAAACTCTGCATTTTAAGATCAGGACAGACCAAGGCCATGCATCTGCCCCTTTGGGAAGTGTGCTTTTCCAGCTTCCATTTCAAATCCGAAACAGAGCATTATGCTAAGAAAATGATTTTATCCATTTTGGGGGTGGTGGTGTTCCAAATTTTGCATTAAGAAAATGCTGAGAGCCATAATTTCCACCCTTTTTTGGATGGACAGAGAAATATCAGTATTCCTAAGCTCAGAACATTCTCTGCCTCTTTTAGGACGAGCATAAACCACGGCTTTTCTCCAGGAAATTTCCCAGCTTACTCCCCATGGCTTGCCATAAACAAGGCAGGGAGGCTGTGCTCCCACCCTCCCTCCCGATGCCGGAGCCCCACGGCTGCCAGCACGGGATGATGCTCCCGCCAAGACCTGGGGATTCGGGAGTGTAATCTTCCAGGTGGCCACTAGATGGGAACGAAAGCAGCGCTAGAAATGTCACGGGACGCCGAACCTGCCAGGAATACCAGCTGATGGACAGACTTTTTTTCTCGTCTGTTTGATATGAATTCACTGGAACAAAACAACCTGTGTGAGTTGGAAAAAATCCAACAAACTTTGACCAGTGATGAAGCAGCTGGAATGAAATACCCGAGCTCAGTTATCACAGCAGAAAGGAAATCTAAATAAATAGGTGAATGTGCTGGGAGAAGAAACAACCCTGAGTCTGACTACCAGTCTGATTTCTGATATTTGCCCTTCCCTCTTGAAGTGCTCCTCTCCTCATGGTGGGTGTTCCCAGGGGCTGGGCTGACCCTCAGTGAGCTCCATGTGTTTGGGAAGTCACAGGTGCTCCAATTTTGTGAGGTACTGAGTCCTGTTTCCTCCAGACTTGGCTTCTGTATCCTTTTTGCTGTCAAAACCCTCACCATCCTTTCTTGCTCTCACTGAAACTCTATTCTGTGATTTTCCGTCCTCTTATTACAACTCCTCAGTCCCCCTCTCAGCAGTGACCTGAAGGCTTATTCCCCTGTTGTTGTGGGTATCCAGATGGATATCCCCTCCCACCAGCCAGTTTTCTCTCCTGAAATTAACCTCCATTTCCCTGTACCACACAAATGCCAGCAGCTCTGGGAGAGGCAGATGAACTGACTTCTCTTCCTCTTCCTGTGGCTTTTCCAACTTCCCCAGCTTCCCATTATAATGAAGGGCATCAATAACCAGCCCAACAAACCAGACCAGAAAGAGCCACTGTCACAGGACCATTGGGAACAAATGCCCATGGACAAACGGTGGTTCCAAATTGTGCCTGGTGCCTGTTCACTACTGTATCTCATCTCCTAAATTCCAGCTGGATTTTCTTATCGAGAGGCTGAAGGCCTCCCGTGACTGGGTCAGAAGGATCAGACTGGCATCCATCAGGGCAGGGCACAGAGATTTCTCAATAATTTTTGATCAGTTTTCTTAATCTCTAAGTTTGCTGGGAAATCTTTTAATCATATAGGATGGGATTATATCATGGGAGTGTTGGGGTAATTTAGGTTTGGCACTGGCTTTATTAAAATAATGATGTCTATTTGTGCAAGACTAAAGTTCTACATTTACTGATGAAACACCTTCCATCCATCCTTACGTCCGTCCTTTCTTCCCTGCTTCCATCCGTTCATTGGTCTATCCACCCATCCTTTCTTCAGCGCAGACACAAAGGATGACTGCCAGTGACCCGGGTCAGATGTGCAATGACTACGTGACCCGTGAGTCTTCCCATCCCACTTAAGCTCCTCTCTCCTCCCTGAGCTCCATGCCTGCCCTTCTCACGAGCAGCCCCGGGATGAGGTGCCAGAAGCGCTGTGCAATCCGGGGCTTGCCTCAGCGGGGACAAGGAGCAGTTGTCCAAGCGCCCTCCGCCTGCGTGATGTAAGCGGGACAGTCAGCGAGGCTTCCTGAGCCCCGCGGCTGACGCACTCCCAGGAAAGCCGCTGCGGGGATTGCCCAAGCCGGCCAGGCACGACAGGGCAGCAGCCTTTGGAGACAGCAGGCTCGGCTCTGGAGCCGAGCACAGCTCTGCCCCGTGGGCTGCAGCTGCACAGTGCCCTGCAGGGGGGGGCTTTGGAACACTCGGGCAGCCAGAGACACCGTGCAAACGGCAGTTCCACCTCTGGTGCCCGGGCACGGCGCAGGCACCGCAAGCGTTTGTCCCTCAAGAAGCGACGAGGTGGTGGGTGGCTTACGTTGCTGTGAGGACTCACACTCTGATCCCTTTGCAGTTCTGTGGTCAGTGGCTGCTTTTCAAAAGGTCTTTCTTCTAGTGCCCTCTTAAAACAAGTCAGCCAGGCGGTGACCAGGGGAAGCAACACCAGTGACGTCTGCACAAAGCCAGAGCATTTTGGAGGGTTTACAGTGAGCCTTCACACGAGCACAATCCTTCCACAGGACACCAGGAAGGAGTTGTTGCTGTTGCTTTCTAGGTCAGACAGCCCCAGGCCTGAAAACAAGCATCAGCTGGCCTTTGCCTGAATCCCAAGAGGCTGGAATGAGTTTCAGATAAAACATACAGACCTGTGGGCAGGAATCCCAGGGCAGGGTTACCAAGAGGGCAAATCTGGGATGAGACAGGTTTGAAAAAGACGGGAGATGTCAAACGGAGTGCCCCTGCAGCTATGGGAGCTGTGGCTGCTCGGTCCTCCAGAGAGCTGCCAGCACAAATGTCTCGGGCAGAAACCGTGCACAGTGACTTGCTGGTGGCCCTGAGGACAGGCTGATGGCCACCTGTCACCCACATGTATGATGACAGGTCATCAGGTGGGTTTCTCCAGCACTAGCCTCTAGTCCTTTTCCCCTCTCCCACACCCCCTCAGCAGTGAAGCAGTTTGTCACAGGCAGGGAAAAACTGGCCTGGCCTGTAATACTCATGCAGCAGGCGAAGCCATTGTGTCAGGAAGGCTTTGGCAGGGCCACCCGGGAGACACACCACGGGCGCTCTCACCGCAGGAAAGAGGCAGCCAAAGGTGACTCTGACAGTGGGTGGTGCAGCTGAGGAAGAGCTGCACCAGAGGGACAGAGGTGGTGCCAGCAGAAACCATGGAAAGAATGAGGGAGGTTCATGCTCTGAGGCAAATTATTTGGGGTGTGTCCCCAGGACCCGGCTGTGCGGTTGCTGGACTGGCAATCTCCATCCAGCCAGCACAAGCTGTTGAGGTGGCAGGCTGGTATGTGGCCCTAAGTTCTGCAGTTTCTCAATCATGTGCAGGAGTGAGAAAAACACAGGTGCTGGAAGGGCTGCTGTGGGCTGGGAGTCAGATGAGCAACAGGATAGGTGGAGAAAGCCCAAGCCAGATCAGGACAGTCAGCTAAAAGTCAAGACAGATAAAAAACTCCAAACAAATCCTGCACAGGCCTGGAAGTGGACTGCTCCTGTTAGATGTGTGTGACCCAAAGTGTAAGGCACGATAAACGCCAGGCTGCTGCTGTTAGTGCAGTTGTAACCTTCTGCAAGGGCAGCAGGGGGTGTGTGGGTTTGAGAAAGATTCATCTGCAGCTCCAGGGGCTGCTCAGGTCCCCTTCTGGGATTCTCCTGCCAAGCAGAGCAGAGGAGCGAAAAGGTCAGTGTTTGGGGGCCTGGCCTCTGGGCTGAGCCTCTCCAGGAGCCCAGGAAAAGTTTCTGGCAGATAAACAGGGACAGGCCAGAGTAGTTCACTGGCAGGCAGGGAAGCCTGAGGGGGAAAAAAAGATGCGTCACCACACATCCTAACTGGGTCACAGCGAGAATGGAAGGAGGCTCCAAGAATCGATTTTTACCGCATCTCCCCACTGGGAAAGGCTGTGTAACAAGGAGGCTGCGGTTGGAATTGCCATTAGCTGTCACCAGTTAGCCAGCAGAACAGGTTCCTGTGTCACAACCGGATTACAGGAGAAGGAGAGAGGAAGTGAAAAGCTGGAGAGCAGCTAATGAGAGCCCTGTGAGTTAACCCAGTTAACTGGGAATGACCAGCAATCCTCTTCCAGTTCAATGCTGAGGGTCCAGAAGGAGAAGGGAAAACTTTGCACGGACCAAACTCATCTCAACCAGTGACTGACCTGGACTGAGGGCTGGGCCAAGCCAGGCCTCTAGACCGCCAACAGTGAGCACTTAGGTCACTTCAGGAGGTGGCAGAAGGTAGCCACAGGCTACCTGCACAGACCCAGCATGGCAAGCATAATCCCTACAGGATAACCCGCTGTTGCACAAGCCAGGGGATCACCCATCTCACACCCACCTATGCAGCCTGCCCGGGTGTCTGGGAGTGACCGGGAATGACGTAAAGGTTGGGCTTTTTCTCACATCTTCTGAAAGTGTGAGAAGGGATGGGATTAGCAGGGATGATTCAGGTGCTGCAGGAATCCTTCCTGTTCACAGGAAGCCAACACCTGGGGTTCAGCTAAACCTCAGCAGGCTACTTTATCACTATTTCAGGCCAAGAAGGTTGTTTATGGCCAAACTCAAAAATTTTCCTTGCCTGCTCCAAGCTGTACAACGGATGCTGTGGCAGCAGCTCCGTGGGGAGGACTTGTGCTGGTTTCAAAGCAGGTGTCCTGCTGCAGCTACACTCACACCCTGAGCTGCCACGTGTTCGTGTGCTCAGCTGCAGAGGCTCATCAGCCTGTGCTGCTGCCTCCCTGCTGCAATCCAAAATAGAGCCAGCACAACCTTCCTGAGGGTATGGATAAGATCCCTGCTGCTGTCATGCAGTCCATGTTGGATATGCTGCACTAGGAGCTGTCCTCTGAGACTTCTCCAGTTGTGCCAGTTAAAACTATCCATTGGAACTAAGGTGCATCGATACACTTATTAATAGTACTGTGCTTTCTCTCTCCAAGAACAACTGCTGAGGCTCCAAGACACTGCTCAGTCAAGCCATGCTGAGTTTCACTCTGAGATCACAGGGTCCAAGCATTAATCCAGCACTGCCAAACCCACCACTAACCCATCTCCTCAAGTGCCACATCAATATGTCTGTTAAACCTCTCCGGGGATGGGGCCTCCACCACTGCCCTGCGCAGCCTCTGCCAGGGCTAGACAGCTCTTAGAGTGAAGAAATTTTCCCCAATATCCCATCTAAACCTCCCCAGGCACAGCTTGAGGCTGTTTTCTTTTGTCCTGTCCCTGTTCCCTGGAAGCATATCCCCTGACCCACCCTGGCTGTCAGGGAGTTGTGGAGAGACAGAAGGTTCCCTCCGGAGCCTCCTTATCTCCAGGCTGTGCTCCCCCAGCTCCTTCAGCTGCTCTTCACCAGATGTGTGCTCCAGACCCTTCCCCAGACCCTTCTCTGGATAGGCTCCAGGCTCTCAGTGAATTTCCTTTCATGAGGATTTGCTGATGAAGATACAGAACAGGACTGGTCCCAGGACTGAGCCCTGGGGAACATCCTCGGTGACAGGCAGCCAGCTGGAGATAAACTCCATCCACATTTTGACTTTGTCTATAAGTTTTATTTCAAGGAATACAATTGCTTTGAGTATATTCACAAGAATAAATATAAAATTCTTCTCTCCAGAGCAAGAAGACGAGTTTTTATAAAAATATATCTCTATCCCAAAGAACCACCCTTGTGGGATTCCCTTTAGGAAATATTATTTAATAAAAAAATAAAACACTGAAAATAAAATGCTTGACCTATGCTTATTGAATCATCAAACAATTGAAATTTTTTAAAGGTTATAAATATTGTAAATATTATTAATAACATTTAAATAGACGTGTAGCCGCTGAGTCCATCCAGATGAACTGAACACTGCAGGAAGCCACAGCTTCTCCTATAGGGCACCAACTTCCTTGTATTCACTGGCGTTTGTTTGTCTCCTCTTGCTGCGGTACCTGGAGGGGAAGAGAGAAATGTCAGTTCTGGAAAGCCAGCTGCTTTTGGGGAGTGATGGGGAGTGGGGGGCAAAGGAAAAAAGGAAAAAAAAAAGCTGTACAAGCTCCTCACATTTGTTTTAAATCTCTAGCAGCTGGGCTCTCTCTGTCTGTGCTCATTTCCAGGTCTGACACGACTTGAATGCTGTCTCCTTTCTCGACTCTTCACTGACAATTCCACATCTGCATTAAAGTCTTCCTGATGGTACTAGGCTTGTCTTTGAGAAATCCTGCTGGTTACCATCTAGCTGCCTACCAGATCTGGGAGGCTGAGCTCTTCCTCTGGAGTTGTTCCACCTCCTCAGCTCTTTGACAAATGCTTACCATTGGTTTTTAGGCTGGAGAGTGATTCCTGCTCCTTTGGATCTGTTCATGGAGAGGAGTACTGTCCCCCATGGTAAAGCTGATAAGGCAGTGCTCATGATATCACACTCACCACAGTAACCTACCAGATCAGCAAACCAGCTGATAGAAATCCAGCTGCCCTCCAGCCCCTTATGCCTGAGGGAATGGCATTACTAACGAAAGAACTAGAATTTTCCTATTCCCTGTCTGCTCTCTCCTTGATCTCAACAGACCCTCTAGGCCAGACAGGAACCAGCCCACAGAGCCCTAGAGTGAGGGTGAACAGGCCCTGGGAGTGCTGCTGCCTGGCCTGCAGCCCGGGCCGTGCCTCGCTGCCTGTCCTGAGCGCTTCAGGCGCAGCTGAGGGAGCTGTGTACGGAACTGCCCGGAGAGTGAGCCGCTCCAGGCCGCCCGGGAGCACGAGTCTCACCTTCTGCAGATGTAGTAGCCGGCGAGGGAGAGGGCAGCGAGGAAGAGCAGCACCACGATGACGGTCAGCGCCACGTACTCCTTGCTGAGCGGCTGCCGCACCAGCTCCGAGTGCACGCAGCGCACCCCGGAGAAGCCCACGTCACACCTGAGGGGGACAGAGGCACAGTCAGACACGGGGCACCGGGGTTACACCTCAGCAGCTCACAGAGCATCCCATGCTGCTGGCCTGCTGTTTCCTCAGGGACCAGACACTTAAACTGATGGAACTCGAGCCCACGTGGCCCTAGAGACGGCTGCAAATTGTTCAGGTAAACGAGCAATATCCTTAAAAACGCCTGAAGTGTCTCTATTTTGTAGGCTGGATCAAAGGAGAGACCTTGGTGCTGCGCCTGAGCTCTGGATCTCATACTAGTGTAACTACAGATGGACAGGGAAGCACATTAGAAAGAATGTCTCAAGTCTAGGCTGGGTTGGTCGCTAATTTCACCGTCTGAGACTCTCACAGAGATCACTGCACATGTGCTCAACACTTCCTTAAATGCAGCTGAGCATTACAGACATGGTGCTCCTCTTCACTTTCTTGTGAGCATTTAATACGTGGCTGGATCAGCTAAGTGTCAATAGCAGCCAGAGCAAAGTTCACCTCAAAGCCCACCCCAGGGAGACCTGCAGGATGAGTGGGGCCTGTCCATACCTGCAGTAGTGCTCATCCAAGTCCACGATGTACACACACTGCCCATGGAAGCAGTAGTCCTTCATTTCGGGCTTGCATCTCGTTATCCCAACTTGGGCCACACGTGGGCTGTTCTCTGTCTGGACTGCAAAGACATTTCATCAGTACCTCAGGATGTGGGCAACGGTGCTCAGAGAAAAACGATTCCCAAGGGGCACCTCAGTAAGGCTGCCAGCCCAAGGAAGATGGGAACCAAAGATCTGGTGTTTACAAAGAGCTGTGCAGTACTTACTGAGCGCTGTTGTGCAGTTCTCCATTTCACCAGGCCCACATAACGGGATCACTGTTGTGCCCAGGACTGCTTGTAGTAGGTAACCTATAAGAGAATAAAAACGTCAGTCAAAACTAGATGCATTTTGAGTTAACTATTTAAGCTGCTGTAGTAATTAATGCAAGAAGAACAGAAGCTTCTCATCTCAGCTTCTCATGGTAGGAAAGACCTGAAGTTGAAAGCTGAAAAAATACAGATCTGAGTGATGCACTGCCTACACTATATACAGCAGCCCAAAGAAACATCTCTGAAATACAAAGTTAAAATGCAGAACAACAAGATTCAACAGAAACCTGGTGTCTGTGACCACCTCTTGCCCACACTCTGAGTGAAACTGGGCAGGAACAGGCTTGGAGAGATTATGGGGAGAGGCAGGAATTAGGCCATTTGATGATTATGTTAGGTTTCTGACTGGCCTGGCATGGCACCAGTGCAAGGAAAATAGCCAGGCTTCCCCAATTAGGCATGACAGTCCAGCACTTATCACAGGAGGAGTCCTTTTGCTGATCAAAATCAAGATATCCTTGACTCACAACAGCCCACAGGAAGAGAATTTCCTAGGAATCTGCAAGTCAGTGCAGCTGGTGACTCAGCACACCAGGTCAGTGCTGAGCCAGGCTGAGCACCCCACCACCGGCTTGAGAGACCACAGACTGCTGCAGGTAGGCTTAACACCAAAGCTGCTCTCTACCAGAAAAGAACTTGCTCAGCCCTCTCCTGGCTGAAGACAGCTGAAGGGCTGGACAGTTCCTGCCCAGACACCCGCTCCTTTGGCAGTTCCTCACTGAAAGGCCCGCTTGCAAAGCCGCTAACACGAGATACCAAACGCTCCTCACCTGCCCACGGACTTGGAGAGGGTACTGACCACTCTATGGACCCTGGGCCACTGTTACCTAGCACAACACCAGAAGAAACAGGCACGGCTTCCAGGTGTTCCACTAGTTAAATGCACACTTGCAAGCAGGTCTGGAAAGCCAGCACAGGTGCCTGCAGTTTCACGGCCAGTCCATGAGGACTAGGGAACGTCTGCCCCGGCTGGCCATGAAATCCACCTGGCTAAAACTCCTGCTGTGGTCACAAATTAACCTGCTCGTGAACTGCTTAGTCATCAGCCCCATTCCACGGAAGTCTGTAATTTGTGTCTTTGGGCTGTTTGCCTCCATTAACTTGTCAGGTCATGCATGTCTAATGGAGGGAGTGTGCCTCCATAATTTCCCGATCGTTCTAATTCAACTCCAGTTATTAGAAAGTGCCATTACATCTCAGGGTTAAATCTAGTAGTGGTAATTTATGGATTTCCGGCAGCTCATCTACTTCTGAGCGATCAGTAGGCTTCCTTTATCCTTCATTCCAGCTACACACAAAACTAGCAGGAATATCTAAGAGGGACAGGGCTTCTTCCTGGTTCTGCATTTTTAAAAACATCATTCCTCCTTCTTACCTCCCTCCGCCAAGCTAATAAACCAAATTTCCACCAAGCTCTAGAAGAAAGAACAAAGCCCACGTTCCCCAGAGCCAGAGCAACAGATCCATGATGCCAGCAGCTGTACCAGCTGGAGACTCCTGTGCCTACTGGCATGACTCAGCAGGACCTGCCTTTCCCTCCAATGGGGCAGGACATGCAAGTTTACTTTCAGGGTGGGATTTTTTTTTTTTAAGCAGCAGTGTGCTCACTGTAGATTGCCTCAGCAGCAGCAGCAGCAGCAGTTTAACATTTCTGTGAGGCCCATCTGAGCTGCTAAAACATAAGTTCAAGTGTGTGAAAGGAAAGGCCACCAGCTGTCAGACAGGCAGCCCAGGGACCTGGGGTCCCAAAAGATGCTGGAAGAAGATTTACCGGGTCAGTTCTTCTTCCCAGGAACTAGGGAGACATTTCAGGAGGGCTCCATGGACTAAGCTGCTCCCTTGGAAGGGAGGAGCTGTGGAATAGCACAGCAGCGTCCCACCAAGGACACATCATGTCACAGAAAGAATTAAGGACAGAAATGAGCAAAAGTCAAGGCTAAACCTGCCAGAGGTATCCCACTTGTTAGGCAGATGGATGAAGCCAGCCGAGGATCTCATGCAGCCTACACATTTCTGTCACAGTTTGCACGCTTCCTTGACCTGGGCACAACCCGAGCAGCTGCTTTTTAAGCTGGAGTTCCCAGTTAGCAGAACCCGGCTTCCGCCTGTGAGAAAACTCCTACCAAAAGGCCCACGGAAGAGACAGGTCAGCTCTCCTCTTGGCTCCAGAAGGAAGCACGGCTTTCCAGTTAAAGGCCACAACTCAGACATCTATGGGGGACAAACTGAAAACAACCTCCTCCTTCTCCAACACTGCCCAAGGGCTTTCCCAGTGCCAGCCATGTGCAGGTGCCTCCTCCACCCCATTGCAGGCTCTCAGGGCCGGAAAGGCTGGACTGCAGGCGTGGATATTTGCTGACACCCAGCAGTATTTGCCGCTTTTGGGCAAAGTTCTTCCTGTTCTGCACTGCTCTGTTTTGCCCTTTTCCCCCATGCACATATTTCCCCTCTGACATCACCAGAGGATAAGGGATCCGCACACAGCACTGGGAAAGGAGAGCCTTTCCCAGGATATTTATCAGATGATGCATACTAAATACAGCACCTGGGAGAGGTTATATTTTTATTCCTTCACTGTTCATTAAGCAAACACAAGGTACAAGATAAGAGTAATGAGGTGGTGGATTTTCATCTGAGTCTCGCAGTTACGCGAGGGCTACATGTTGTATTCCTACACCATAATCCCATCCGGATTCACAGGTATTCCTGCAAGGCTCACACTGACAGCACTTACTGGAACAGGAATAATGCTGCTTACTTGTCCTTCCATGAGGGAAGAAAGGAAAATGAGGGCCAGTGACCAACTGCCTTCACTTCCTGCAGCCTTCATCAGAGACATCCCGCAAGGGTTAATCATCAGTTTGCCCACTGTGAGCCAGCTGTAGTTTCCAGTGGCAGGATGACTGCTAAGAATGAAGGATGCACATGTGAGATACACTCAGCTGAGGACTGCTCTGTGGAGGATTTACAGTAGGGGAACTGTCAAGTTTCTGAGAGCTCCATCATTATTTGAGTTGGCTTGGCTTTGTCTGCCACCCAGATTGCCAGTCCTGCACTAATTCACCCGAATGGTGCCACCTCCCAGTTGGCCTCTCTGTGGTCTCTCTGTCACAGCAGCAGCACCTACACCCTCCCCGTGGGTTGCACTTCCAAAGCAGAGGTGCCCAGGTGACATGCACCTGAAGGATCTCAGCCCATTTTAACTGCAAAGACAGACCAAGGTGCATCCCTTTCGCCTGATTTTGGACATCCAAGGAATGTCTTAACTGTCTTCTGTCTTCTTTGGGCAAATCAAGTAGGGAACATGGAAGTTAGCCAGTCTGTCCCACTGGCTTTGTGAGCATCCCTGCTACCACTGTTTAATTCCAGAACCGCAGACTCACAGCTGTGGATGTCCAGGATCAGGTCACAGCAGCTCTAAGGCAGCCCTGGAAACACCGGTCTGTCATGGGAAGACTGGTGCTCCAAAACTGCTACAGGCCCACAGGATCATCTCCAGCAGTGCCAGGACTTACCCTTGGGCAGAGATAATGCAGTTATGTGCATCCCAGTAGCGCTTCCACCGCTCTGCAGACCTACGCACCACTGATCTTACTCACGTGCTGCCCCTGTGCCTTGGCCACACTGCTTCCCACCCCCTGCGTGGGGCTGAGGTCCCTGTGCCACAAAAGCAGCAATCCCTTACCACTTCCAGCCAGACACAATGGCCACCAGCACTTGCCCCATCCTCAGATGCAGCAGTCTTTATGCTGAGCCAATTTGCTGAGAGCCAGGAGAATCTGACACGGGAAAACCTAAGGACAGCAGGTCCGGGCAGTGCCCGGTGAGCCCGGAGGTCCGACGCCTGCCTTCCCCGCTGAGTGGGCACTACAGGGAGCACAAGGACATCGGTGCCAAGGCTCCTGCAGCAACTCCCAGAAAAGGCAGGGCCCCACCTCATCCCCATCACCACCACATCCGCATGTGGCTGGCACAGCATCGTTTCCCCTCAGGAGCGAGTGACATCTCTATCTCACCACTCCCTTGCTGCTGTCTCCAAGCCCACAATAGCCAGGATAGGAGCCTGGCAAGGAGACTGTCACTTCAGTAAGGCTTCAGCCATTCAGCAGGGAACCTCCTCCAGTCTGGCACAACACCAGTGACAGTCTTCCCAGAAGCACCAAGTTCTGCTTACACTCCTGCCCTGGGAGGGGAAGGCAGTAAAGTGCTCATAGCACTTGTTATGATGCCACCTAGCTATGACTAACCCATCCCTTACTATTAAATGTTGTGCCTGCCCCGGAAACAAAGAAATTCCTATACAGATCCATGAAGACATACCAGTTCCTACCAGTGTCATTTTTGAGCAAAGCATGGCTGACTCACAGACTACAAGACATTCAGCCTGCTGTCCTGGCAAGTGAGATGCTGTGCAGCAGCTGCTCCATCAACTGTTATGGAAATACTTGGCAAAGACGAAAGACACAAACTCATACTGCAGTGGGCTCAGAAGGTGAGGAATACAACTGTCCCAAAAGAGAAGTCTTGGGAACTGAGTTTGTCCATCAGCTACAACCTCGAGCCCAACATCGTGAGTGTGAGAACATGCTTTGTCATTAAAGCGAGGCGTGAGTGTGCCAGGTGTCAGGATCTGCTGCCCACAGAGCTCAAGTTGCCCAACAGGGTCAGCTCTCAGCAGCTGCCACCTGTCTCTGCCAGCACTCCATGGAGGTGTGTGACAAGGATCAGCTCTTGCATCACAGCACACCCAGGCCCCAGGACTCTTGATGCTCTAAGGACACACGTGTTCACTTGAGACTTTCAGGTGGCTTATGTCATACAATGGAGTAACACACTCCCAGCGAGGAGGTGGAGAAGTGTCAAGCAGAAGGAGGCCACAACCTGTTTTGTTACGATCAGGAAGTCTCTGCTGCTGTGAGGATTCACCCACTGAGCTCGCCCAGAGCACGGCCTGGGCGAAGGCAGCACGACCGGGCTACAAACAGGACAGGTCAAGGTGAAAGAGACAGACTGCACTGAGAGCAGAGCTGGGGAGGAGGGAAAGAATGTCCACCTTCACTCAGTCACAGGACACACCTGGGCATCGCACAAGCAACGAAACATCCTGTAAGAACACACCACAGTGTGCTGTGTGCTCCACTCCTCAGCTCATACAATCCACCCGGGTACCCCTGCCAGCGCCCGGGACTTCATCTCGGAGGGAAACCCATCAGCCTCACCTGAAGGCAACCTGAACATTATGCTCTGACGCAGATTTCCCAGCAGCCAAAGAACGCCCCTGCCCCAGGACGCAGCACCCGGTACCCTCCCAGCCCTTGCCCGCAGGAACGGGGACATCGCCGCTTACCGAGGAAGAGCAGCAGGCTGCGGGCACACAGGCAGCCGGCGTCCATCGCCCTCGGTCCCCGGGGAGCAGAGGAGGCGGCAGGAAGGGAGGCGGCGGCGGCAGGAGCGGCGCAGCGGTGTGCAATCGCCCGGCCGGCTGGCCGCACTTTATGTGCCCGCGGAGAGGCGGGGCCCGGCACGGTGACACCCGGCCCGCCCGGCCGGGGGCAGCGGCTCTCGGCTCGGCCTCCGCGCTTCCTGCCCCGCCGCCCCCGGGCCGGGTCGCCCCCTGCTCTGCCCGCGGGCCATGCCCCGACGGCGGGCAGGGACAGCACCCCCGGCCCGGCTTGTCCCGGCCCTTCGCCCGGAGCAGGGGGCACCTCTGCCCCCTCCCGCCCTCGGCTGATGCCCAGGCACATTAGGTGTCCCTGGTTCCAGCAAGTAGCACTGCAAATAGTTCCTGGGGCCGTAAAATTACCCGAGCCCTCCGAGCAGTCTAGCTCATGCACTGACGCCCGGGATTTCCCAGAGCTGTGGATGCCTAGGGCACAACCTCGGGACCGCTGTCTCTGCTTGCCCTCAAAGCATCCGTCCGTGCGATACGCAATGGCACGAGCAGTGGACCCGGAGCCAGCTGCCCAGGTAGCCCCTGCCAGCACACAAGGGACCATTGCATTGCCATGAACACCACCTGCGCCTAAAGGAAGGTTTGGGAAACACCCCAGGGTGCGCAGCTGGAAACTTGCTGGCCTAATCTCCCATCTCCTGGCATTTCTGAAGTGACCCTCAGCACACACGTGCAGCTGCCAGGGAGCCCCAGAGCTAGGGGCAGAAATGGCTCATTAACTTACAGCACGGGCACCAGGAATGCCAGCACCTCACCTGGCACCTGGGCTGGCCACAACGGTCTTGAGCTCAGAGGGTGCGTATTCCATGCTCCCCCTCCAGCCCCTGGCCTCATCACGGCCCAGTAACACAGGCAGTTCCTGGAAGCAACACCTCTATCAGTTATAAGATCCTTGAAAGAGCAGCCAACAGCTACTTTTTAAAAAATTCCTTCCAAGCATCCTGCTGAAACCCACGCACTCTGACGCTATATTAGGCAAGACCTTGTTCAGCAGTTACATCCCACCATCGGATGAGCGAGGGATCCCACCCACCATATCGTACTGCACACATTTGCCTAAAATATGAAGCGTGTTTCATCTCAGGAAGCTGCTCAGAGCAAGGACGGTTTACTCCTTTTCCTTTTAAAGGAGAAACCCTCTTTCCCTGCCTTAGCGCTCTCCATAAAGGCCCATCGATACCCACTTTATTGTGGCGCTGATAAGCCTATCTCACAGCCAAGGGAACCTCAGAACTGACACTGAGCTGCACTGCACCAGCTGATGACTCAAGTGTCCCTAGTTTCTCTGTTTTAAAAGCAGTTATTGATACTGAAATTGAAGAGAGATAACTGTAGAAGATATACTGCAGATAATGCAGAATCCAGATACACTGGATACTGCAGAATTCCACACACCACAACTCCATGGTCAGAATGCAGTTCTAAGGAGTGAAGACATTCATTCAGGGGGCTGCGATAGATCTGATACTTAAAAATCATGCTTCTTATTTTCGGAGCATTTTCTTAGGTCTACAGTGGCAGGGAGATGCTGAAGTGAAAAAAGGCAGTATGTTGCTACAGAATAGTGTGTCAGCACCACTTATTAATTACCTAAGTGGTATGAGAGTTGGCAAGATAAGGTAATAAAGCTCGCTGTGAAAGTAGCATTTAGAAGGATGCCCTCCACAGCAAGTGGGACGTGATACAGCTGGAATCTTTTCCTAAGTCCCCTTTTTTTCCCCTCTAATTAGTCATGCCATGCAGATGGTGTCTTTTTTGATGCTGCATGACTGTTTTTGTTGCTTCCTTAATTTGTGCTGATCCCCCTTATTAACGATTTTATTGTCTGCTCTTTCAGGGATCATAATGAGTAAAGGAAGGAATCACAGTTATTAGCAACCTGTTTCTGTGTGTGGGCTTACAGATGCCTTAAAAAGCAGCATCACCGAAGAACTTCCACTTTATAATTAATTTTACCCTTAAATTCCTGCATGATTTATCCTCTGAAGGGCAACATTTAATTATAGTCCTGTACCGGTACCCAGATACCAAGTAACGCTGACACAATTGGAGCAATTCATTGGAATTTCCTCTTTCAGACCTGAATATGTGGAAAACAAGTATCACGGGCACATCTTTGTTCCACCTTTCTGTAACGCGCTTTGTTTCACAGCGCCTGATTTCTCATCCGGCATCCCCGCGTGCGCCTTTCACCATCCCCTCCTCCACGTGGAGGATGCCTCCTGGGGTAAGGCTGGCACACACCTTAAGAGCCAGTTTTCCAAGAGGCCTTGCAGCATCAATGGGGTCATTGTAAGGCAGGCTCCTTGCATCCCACAGGTGCCGGTAGGAGCGACAAGGCTGCGCAATGCTGGGAGGCAGCGCTGGTTGGGCAAGAGAGCATCACGGGTGCATCGCCGCTGCTGGCCCCGATTCCAGCCGGGGTGAAGCGGCACGCCCAGGGCAAGGCGCCCAGGGATCCCTGCCCCTTGGCACCCCACCAGTGAGGAGCCCCCCAAATGCTTTGACATTCCGGGATTTTTTTCTTTACCAAGTGTAACAAGGATACGAGGAACTACCCGAAGAACTTGTGCGAAAGAGTTGCTTGCTTTTATTACCTTGCGCTGCCTTAATAACCACCTTTAAAGAAAATCTCTCTTTACAAAGTACAGAGGCTCAGCTGAAGTCCTTGCTTCAGCTTGCCTCAGTCCTTGCAACGTCTCAAGCATTCACCTCCCCCTCTGGGACAGAGCAGCAGATTCACAGCAGTGATTACTGCACAGGTACAGACTGAGCCTTGTCTGTCAGTGTAGCCATCAGAGATGGGGCGCAGCACTTTCTATGAACAACATGCCCCTTTTGATTTAAAGAGGAAAAAACACAGCTTACATGTATATTTTTCTGTGGTGTCTGTTCTCCTCATGGGGACTCGCTATAGAAGAATACATATGTTCACAGCAATAAACACAAACACTTTACCTGTGTGTTTTTACATGCCTAAAACCATACACAGTGAGTGTCTGTATCACTTACTTTAGATGCTTTCTGTAAGGCTTGCACCCAGTTTTGTGCACTGCTGCTCTGGGCATGGATCTGCATTGGTTTCATCTCCTGAAAACAGGACAAATTCACAAAATCAACTTTCTTGCTAGAAAGTATTTTTGCAATGGAAAGAAAATAATTCCTAGCCTTGCACAGATGCACTCACCACTGTTACACACAAAGTAACAAAGAGCAGCAATGTCATAAATTCTTGGGAAAATCATCCAGAATTTTTCAAACAGCATGAGTGCATGTCAGTACATCCATATGCAGGCTTACAAACAGCAAGCTTTCACTGCACAAAATGAGAGATGCTCAAGAAATCATCTCAGAAGGTCAGACATAATTGGAATGCGCCTCACTTGTGACAGCACTTTCATTTCAACTACACAAGATTCCTATTAAGTTCCAAAAGGGATATAAAAGGCAAGTACATGTGCCATTGGAGTCACACTTCAGCAGTGGGATTTGAAGTGCTGGGGGGAATGGTTGGACTCAGTGATCGTAGAGGGTCTTTCCAACCTAAAAGATTCCATGATTTTGTGAAAATTATAAATGGTAAAAAACTTAAGACTCATGGGAACGTGCCCTTAGGACAAATGCCCTAAGAAGGGAAAGTATTTTTAACTGGAATACGTAGACGCAACTGGCTGGAGGAAATGGAGTAGAGAAAAACCTTGAGCCAAATTACTCCGTTTAAAGGTCAGTTTCCAATTTGCCGTGAATGCAAGGGATGAATTAAACAACCACTCTCTCCTATAAACTATGAGAGTTCAAATACTGCACCCAGGGCTGAAAGTGGTCGATGCCTCTTCCTGTAAACACAGCATGAGGTCAAAGTTACTTGACAACAAAGATGTTGTGCTATTAAAAATAAGGAACGATTCCCCAAATTCACTGACTTCTTTGCCAACTTATTCGGTCAGCATTAACCAGCAATTTAAAAAAGAAAGGGAAAAAAAAAAAAACCCAAGCAGCTAATTCTAATCCATCTCAGAAGGTGGCATTGAAAAGGGAGACAGGTCTCCCAGTTCATGCTGCATTCCTCCCTAAAGGGCAGTTTTTAAAACTTCATTCTCCTGGCTTGTATGACTTTGCCATTACTCTCCCCTGGGCAAACCGTGAATGGCTCAACACATCTCACGGGCAGCAAGAACTTCTTAATGCTCAGCTAGTGATTTCCCTTTCCTAATTACAGCCCAGTGCTCCATGCCGAGTGATTTCTTAGCCTCCAAGGGGTTGAAGCATTTCTCATTTGTGGAATTTTTCCATGGTTTCTGCCTCTACTTGGTGCTAAACAAACCCATGCCCTTGCTGAGAGTGGTATCAAGCCAAGTCTCCCCCATATCACTGTCCCTACATCTATTAATTGTTTCTCCTTGTTTTGGGTGAACTGTTTAGAACAATTACATAGAACAGAATAATAGAAGAACAAAGCATGAAACAAAGGGGATTTCCCCACAGCATGTAGTAGGTTGCAAGCAAGCTGGGAGAACACCAGCCCCTTAGCCATCAGTCCTGTGTGCTGTTCTGTCCATCAGCAACTCTGAGTTTATATAGTCATCTCTTCCACAGAATTTCCTGTTCTCCAGGGACAAGGATTAACTGCTGAGAGGCAGAGCACGTGCAGAGGTGCAGATTGCCTTCTCTGGCAAGTCACCATGTGCACACATGGGTGCATCATTCATGCCCCTGACCAGTGGCCAGTAGAACTGAAATCCCTACACGGCAGCATGTCCCTGGTGGATGGCCACGTGGCCCAGCCCCCCAATGGCTCTGCCCAGAGAGGGACATCCCCCTCGGGACAGTGAAATTATGGCAACCCCACTGTGACAGGGGTGACTCACAGCTGCTCTCAGGTTTTCTGCTCAGCAGTCTCTCCTGGCTGGGGGCTCTCCATCTCGATCTTCCACGCCTCTCCTGCACCGCCCATCGGGACAGCTGGTGCCAGCATGGGCAAGACAAGAGGAAGATGCTGTCAGTGAGAAGCACACACCTGCTGAAGCACAGCACCAGCCTCTAAGGCCCGTGCTAAAGCCCAAGCAATATGTGCTGCACACACTCCATCAGCAGAGCCCCTGACTCTTCACTGCTCCATCTGAGAATCCTGGCTGTCACAGGCCTCAGCTGCATTGGCTTCAGTCCCCTTGGCAAGTTTATTTAGGCCCTTGATAAATATTTTGCTCTTCTATCTCAAGCACATATGAACAGAGGAAGGGCTGACTAGCAGGCTGTTTCCCTGCCTGCACTGGGCCTGCTGAATTCAAAGCAGCACTGAGCTGTAACTCAGCCCAGGCTCTGCTCCACCACTGGAACTTCAGCTGTCCACAGACTCCACGTTTTGGCTGCAGCACAGCAGTGACTGTCACCTGCACGCCAACCATGCACACGGGAGCTGGAGCACCCTGGGCAGGAGGAATGTGTCATTAGGGACGATGGAGTAAACAGCAATCCACCTGAAACCAGCTCAGCCAGCACATGTTCCAGACACCAAATCTAGGAAAGAGCCACAGGTCTCTGGTGTATTTGTTTGGCCTGGTAACCAGCACTAAGCACTGTAGCAGATGCACTTAGTGGAATTCCCCCATCCACTAGCATCATGGGACACTCCCACTACTGTTCTGATAATTGCTATTAATCATTACCATTACTGAAGTGACCAAAAAAAAAAAAAAGTAGGAAAAAAAGGCTGTGAGGATCAGGCCTTTATTGTGCTGGCTGTTGTCATGCAGAGGTGATGAGCCAGTCTGCCCCAGGGAGCCCATAAACACAGGTGCCCAATTCATCGCTCTAGTCACGTTTCAAACTAGGACACTGCGGCCCCCAATGAAGCTCTCCTACAACTCCAGCAAAAATAATCCCTCCAGCTAACATCAGCTGGGAGCCAGGCTAGATATTATGCTCTCTGGCTGCAGGCAGATGCAGGTAGAAAGGAAAGAAGCTGATCAGAAATACTTTTTGACGTTGCAACACCCAACAACACATTTCCATTCAGTATTTTCCCTGACTGGGCCCAACCTGCTATAAAACCCATATTCTTTGATCTCCAATGAATTCAGTACCACCAATTCTTGGGAGCCCATGAGTCACATGGTATGTGGAAACCTCTGGGGTTTGGTTTGGGAATGACCAAGACTATGTGAAATCATCTTCTAGTCACTGCCTCCTCCCATCAATGATCTGAACATCATCTCAGGTATCCAAGTCTCCCTGGACACTGTTCCTAGGTTACACACGGAAGAAATGGATTAGCCAACTGGGTACTGACTGGAAGCCACTGTAGGCCTCTGTGGGGCTGAGAAGGGCAAGAGCTCCTGCACATGTGGAAGCAATCTGCCTACAATGCTGATTTTTCCTCCCATTTATGCAGGTCAGGCTGCTATCAGCTACCAGGAAAGGAGACAGACTCCAGTTCTCTGGTCAGGGCTGGCTGCTCCCCAACCTCTCTCAAGAGCACAGCCTGGACTAAAAAGCAAAATAAAAGGTGTTCAGTGCCTGCATATTTCTCTGCTCTCTCAGCAAGGAGCTCTGGGTTTGCCCAAGGGCCAAGAGGAGGCAAAGGCCCAAGCCCCAGGGAACTTGTCCATCACCCCATCCACGGATACGGAGGGTGCCGGTTGTTTGAGGTGCAAGTAGGAGATGGGACAAGGCAGGAATCTGCAACTAGATGTCCTGGGGGGGAGGTGGCAGCAGCCGGGTGGCTGACTGTGCCACTTCCCGCATAACTCCTCCATGTGGTATCTACACATCCACCCCCTCGTCCTCGTTCCTGCAGCTTAGTGTTATTTAAGAGAGGCAGGAGATTTCCTTTATGACACTGGGAGCGCATGCGTGTAAATCAAGTGGGACAGGACAAACGCCAGGGCTGGGCTCAATTAGATCAGCAATCCTATTAAATTAACAACAGCACTTGAGCTATGGCTGGCAGTTCTTGATCGATCCTCCTGTAGCCAGGGTCTGTGTCCTTCATGTAGGGAATTAAGGGCTAGGGAACAAGGATGAATTGGCCAAGTCTGCCAACCACAGATTTGGTCTCTGAACCTCATTAAACTTCTGAACAACAGGAGTTCCTTTACAGGATTTTCAACAGATATCCCTGAGAACCCCTTTTTCGTGAGGCTACACATCAGATGCTCAGGATGAGAAACTTTTGGCCCCTGACTTGCAGCGCACCTACAGCCAAGGTCACTCCTCAAGCATCACTTTCCAGCTCCACACATGGATGAAGCTTCCCTCTCCAAACCTCCAAATCCAGCACACAAGCAGCCTGACATCAGCCTGAAGCCCATTAAGCCAGCACAGGAGAAGATCTGTCTAAGGCGAAACATGCCAGACCCGAGAGCCTGTCCAGAACACAGCTCTGCTCTTCTGCCTCCATCCTGCCTCCTCAACCCTTCCCCCTGTTTTGTTCCCGTAACATTCCCCTTCCTAGCTTTCCAGGAAGAGCTACAGTTCACAAAGCTCATTACCCATCTTCCCAAACCAGCCACTTGAAAGGGCACACAGGTTAACTAAACTAAGCCAGAGGTCTCCCTGCAAGGCCTTTCCCAGCGTCCCGGGCTGCACCTTATGCAAGGCGCTGCGCACGGCTGCGCGTGTTTAATGACAGCGCAGCAGCTTTGATTGCCGCGCCACACCATCGGAGCGCCCGCTGCACTGCTCCTGTCAGAGCCGCCTTTTACGCACATCTGAGTAACAGTGCAGCCTCTGGGCAACGGCCTTCGATTGTTGACGTGGCTCCCATAAACAGGATATCACCCATTTGTAAATATCCTGTCAGAAGCCCCTCAGCTGCACTTGACCGCTTTGATGCATGCCCGTCTGCCTCTCTCCCCTACGGCTTCGCTGGTCATGTTGCACAACCCCTACTGACCACGCATTGCCTCTCGTGGTACATACCAAGACTCGTACTTCGTGGCTTCTACAAGTTGTTTGTAGAGCTGGTGCACTTGGAGAGCGTTTTCTGGGGAATTTTAAGTCAAAGGAATGATAGGTGACTGTTGGCATTATTTCCCAGAGGCTGATGCTGCGTAGTTCTCACTCAGGTAGAGAAGGCAAGGGAGTTACACTGGTGGAATGCTTGTTGCTACATCTTACCTAGAGGTAGGGTTTTTTTTCTCTTTCATATAAACAATCCACTCCAGCTAAACTAACAAAGTGACACACGGAGAAAAACCTACATTTTCTTGTGAGTTTCTTCACTGCTGCAAAATAGTTTTTTTGGATGGTCAATAATTAAATACCTGTCTATAATCTACAAATTTTCTGCAGTAGATCCAAACATAGCTTTCAAAAAGAACTCATAACACCTAACTCTTTTGTTTTGGCAGTGTATCTCAAGACAGAACCTCCTAGCAGAGCTAGAGAGAAGCTCAAAGTTCCCAGTCAGCTAAATCCTTTATTAAAAGCAAGGCACACTTCTCCTGGTTGGCTCATATTTGATGAATGGGGTAGCCAGCTCTGAGGGATGGAAGAATTGCTTTCATGCAGAGGGAAGCTCCAGCTTGGAAGAAAAATGAAGAGCAACACTGAGAACTCTTGGTGTAGAAGAACCAAGTTGAGCCGCTGCCCATTCGCATGTGAACAACCCACTACTGGGAGTGTGCTGATGCCAAGTAGTCTGACAGGACATCCCTGGCTCCAAAAACAAATGCCTTGAAGAACTCTAACTCCAGGCTACAATCATGGTAGCATCAGGTCAGATGCCAGCAAAGCATTCAGCTACTTCGGCTAAAAGGACAAGATTCTTACGTGCTTCACAAGCAAGAAAAAACTAGAACCAGTCTCATTTCAGTCTGATTCCCAGCATAACCTCAGTGGTGTTCCCAAAACTTTCCCAGACAGGACACCATTTTCTTCTCCTCTGCTCCTGTGAGTGGCACAGACTGCTCTGGTGTCATCCCTACTGCCACCTGGAAGTGTCAGGCCGGCGTTACACCCCTCTAACCCATCATTAGCACGACCAGGACAGCCACAGCCGCACCTCCAACAGACATTGGCTGGGAAAGGAAATCATCAGGAACTGGTTTTATTTAAAACAAGGGGCAAAGGAAACAATGTCAAGTCCTGACCCCACTTGTTCTAGGGTATATCGCTGCATACTGCACTATGAACCCAGCTGGGACCCAGATTGCTCTGCAGATAGAGCAGGAGGAAGCTGTAACATACACCCACTACAAGTGTACCTACAGCTAAGGAGCCAGATAACTAAATGCCCTTGGGGAGATATGAGAGGCACTTGAGGCATAACGATTGCTTACCTTTCCCTTACCAGGTAGGCAGATAAACACAAATATCTCTGCTCAACAGTGCCTGACAGTCTGATGCAAGCCCTCAAAAGCAAAGAAAATTAAGGCTTAGAGCAAAACATGGTGCAAGGATATCCATCCCCAGTGACAGAACACTCCCCCATCATCTCCAAAATAAGCAGTTCCAGAGAAGTGCACGAGTTGGCAGAGGTCGTGAGCCCAGCGAGCGTGGGAGAGCAGAGGCCGGCGCTTCTGTGCAGGACAGGGAGCCTGCGTGTTTCACACGGGCATTCCCAGCTTCCCAGGTGCTGCGCCGTGTTCCGACTTTCAGTCACGTGGCTGCTGGGACACACACAGCTTACCGCATGCTAAGGGAGGGTGGGAGCAATTTGCTTTACTGCTCCTGCCAAAAGCCTCTATTACTGTATGTTATGAAAGCTCTGCAGAGGCAAAACATTCCTAAAACCACTTTATTAAAATTAGTAACACCCGAAACTCCCCCCAGTTGTTTATGGATGGCAGGGCTGAAGGAGGCAAGGAGCAAAAGCAAAAGCAGAGGCAGAGAAGGCTCCGCTTTCTCTGCAGCGTGACAGGCCAAGGGAGGCTCTGGACAATTTCAGCTGGCTACTGATACATCGCCTGCTTCCCCCAGAGGTCACGCTGGGGGCAATACTGGTTTTCCACCTCCAGATGCAAAGTGTTACGTAGGGACTAAGCGCTGGTTTACCGTACCCCAGCATCTCTGAACTGCCTCGGAAGGCTGTAACACTTCCACCCCCGTGGCATCCTTGTAGCTATTGGGATATTTGTGTGATGGCAGCAGGGAGGCAAGCACAGGGTCTGCAACTCGTCAAACATGTGCAGAGGCAGGGACTCCTACCTCTGAACCTGTGCTCCACTCCTGCCCTTCTCATGGATCACTTCCTCTGTGGATGCTGAGCCAGAGCAGCAAGGCTGGCGCCCAGGCTCCTGTTCCTGATGCTGCAGTCCTGACCCATACTGCAGGAGAAGGGAAATTTAAATGTGACCACAGAGAGATTAAAGAGAGGAAAACCATCAGGTCATTATATTCCCATGCCATGACTGCTGTCCCCTGGGCCTCCTTCCCCCGGGACACGTCAGACCCTGTGCACGGCAGGCTCAGCCCTGCAATCCGTGCTATTCCCTTTGCTCACACTTAGCACAGGCTAAATCAATGGTTGCTCCTGCCCGGCACCCAGCTGGCTTGTTGCTTTAGAAAAGACTGGAGCCACATTCAAACTCCAGCCTCTGAACTAACGGGCCACCTGAAGCAGATCAAGCTGCTTTTGCACCACCTCACTCATGGTGATATGTGGAAACCTCTGCTTGGACTTCTCTGGCAGTGACTTGCATTAAATCATATGGAACTGTAATTTGTCTTATTTATATTAATTGTAATTTCCATCAATTATCATTTTTGCATTCTGCACAGGACCATAGACCCCAGGGCAATTTCTGTAGAAAGGACTGGCCAAAAGCTCTGCTGCAGAATAAGAAGACTGTGCGGGCCCTGATCTGCACCTTGTGCATACAGACCTGCCCCTGTGCCAGGGCAGAGCCCCCCACTCCAAACCCGCCACAGGCCACAGGAGGGACAGGGCAGGGGGCACAGGGGGTCCAACTCTCCCCCACAGTGGTGGGGTTTGGGTTTCCCTGAGTTCTTGGAAGGGTAATGGAACATTTTCTGCAGGGCTTTCTGCACATGTATTGGCTTCTCATCTGCATGAACCTAAGCTCTGGGTCAACAAAGATTATTTTTATGAGAAATAAAGACAAACTCGCTGTTCAACATTACAAAAGCACCTGATATCTAGGGCAGAGCCTCAGCTCTTCATCAGCACAAAGTATGGAATGCACATTAAAGTCTGAGATTTTTTTTATCAGACACATACAGGGCATTTCTGTCAATATTTGACTGTGTTTTTCCATGTCACCTTGACACTGATCACAGAAAATATCCTTTGGCATAACAGGAATTCAGCACACAGCTTAAGTGCTGAAGGAAGGACGTGCAAATAATGAAGCAATGCACAACCCTAAACAAATGTATTCCAATGTTTGGAAGACCAAGGGAACTCATGTCCCATCTGTGCCATGTTTTCTTTCAATGCACATACACAGAACTACTTGTATCGACAGAAGCAGTCTCACTTCAATTCACTGAAATTACGGACAATGCAGAGTCCCCAGAAACCCCCTGGCAGCCAAGGACTTCAAGAGGCTTTACCCAAAATGTGCCTATGTATACACACACGCTGGGGCCAAGTGCCCCTGAGTTTCCTCCTCCACCCAGAGTTTTTAACCTTCAAGTAGCATTTAAAGTACACGCTGTTACTGTTGTCACCTTGGCTTCCATCTCTCACCTTGTTCTTGATTATCATGGTGCTTCTCACTCAAGCAACCACCACAAACAAAGAGGAATTTTTAGCAATCCCACAGGACTCAAAAGCCATAAACACCTAAATACCCATGGACTGAAGGCAGTGCAAGTAGCCTGAGTCTGCACCCTCTGAAGGCAACAAATGCTTTATTACAGCCTGCAGCAGGGCTTGGAGTTAGGCCAGAGCTGACTGGGAAAATCACAGAGCCCTACTTTATGATTGTCTTGAAAAGCCTTCAGTGGAGGCCTTCCACCAGTACATCTCTCAAATGCTTAATTGCTTAAAAAGGAACCAAACTAACCCTTACTTGGAATCATCTTAAAAACCCTTATGAATTCCTTTGAGACTGCAGTTTGGATGTGGCACCTGAATTACACGAGGGCACCTGCTCCTGGCTGGGAGTTACCTCTTTTGGGCAGGCCAGGAAGGATGACCCTGAAAGGAACTGTGCTGGGCCAGAAGGAAAGGGTCAGGGAGGAATGCAAGGGAGCACCCAACTGGCTCAGAGCACCCCAAATTCCTCGCTGTCACGCTGAGGTCACGGACACTTCTGTGCAGGCCTTGAAGAGCTTGTGTGTTGGTGTAAGGTCGTGCCCTCCCCCTGCGTCACTCTCCATTCTTCCTGGGAACAATCAGGAAGAAACTCCGGGTGTTTCTTGGCTCCTGCGCACACTTTTCACGCACAGGGGAGCACCTAGCCCATAGAGAACATTTTTTTCCTGCTGTAATCTTGATGGAAAATGTCGTTAGTGATGGAGAAAGGAATTCAGGAGACGGCTGCGAAGTGCCTGAGGGAGAAGTTTCATATCTATTTGCACAAGACATGCCGTGAACATGCCACCAAAGAAGTCAAGAGAAGCATTAACAAGGTAAGGGGAAAGGGCAGGAGAATTTCCTCTTTCAGCTCCTTGGGAGCCCTGCCTGCGTTTCAGGGCATCGGTTTGCTCTGGCAAACCGGAGCAGCCTGAAAGGGCACTGCAGCAGTCATCCATCCATCCTGAGACACAAGGCAGATTAAGCTACCAAAGTACCATGTCAGAACTACAAGGACTTACACCCAAAAACTTGGCACCCGAGACGCTGAGTTCCCAAAAATCACAAACACAGGGCCAGTTGCAGGCTCTCGCTGAGTTCGCCTGCCTGAAGAGCATCCCTCCAAGAAACGCCCATGAACATGCAGCGCCCTAGCCATTTAAAAAGATGAGGAAAAGCACAAAATTCTCAGCCAAATCTTGCATGTTCTGGCACGGCCCGTAACTGAAGGTCCCCCTCCCAGCCCGTGTCACTGACTCATCCCGCCCTGCTTCCCCCGCCCAGAGGCGGCAGACCAGGGATGCGCTCAGGGGAAGCGCTCAGGTCCTCCCTGTGGTGAGGCTGCCGCAGCTCCCTGCGAGGCCCAGCTGCTGCCGCACGGCCTTGGGATCCGGCCTTGGCATCTCCTAAAGGCAGCTCCTGGAACAGCGCTCCCGACCAAATCCGCCGCCGGGCTGTGCAGAACGGCCGGCACGAGTCCATAACATTGCATCCATCGTGGCATTCGCCCTAACACACAGACAGACTTAGCCTTACCAACTGAAGTGATGTCAAACAAATCAGCTTTGCTCACGTTACTCAGATGTTCTTGCAAAGCTCGGCCCTGTCCTCTCGTGTCTCGGGCCTGGCTGCGCTGTTTGTCAGAGGGAGCTCTGGAGAGGCCTCTTCGCACAACAGCTTTGGACAAGGAAGAGAAAGGAAGGGTTCTTGCATTCCCTGTGCCCCCTCACACAAAAAAATCTGACTAACAATTAAAACCAATAGGCAAAGAGCATAACAGATTAAGAGCACCAGGGCCCATGCTCTCACACTCCTGCCAGTGGATTGCAGTGTTCCCCTTGGCTTGGGAAGCCGCAGGTGATGGCAGATGGACTGGCACATAGCAACAGTGCTCCAAAAACTGGGCTTCCAGGAGCAAGTCAGGCCTGAGGCAGCAGGGGTGGACACCCAGCTCTGGGCTCACAGACATACTCTGCCTAGGAAGCTGTCCCATGCTGGGCAACTCAGGCTGGCTCTCCATCAGCCTAGCTCCCATCAGCCAGTGGCAATGCTGCCATGCCACATTTCGGTCAGTCCTGCCCAGGAAAGACAGCTGGCATTTGAATATCAGTTATTAAAAATACAGTAAACTGTATTTCTCCTTATTAAAGGACAAAATACCTTAATAAAGAAATGCCACTAGGGAACCTATACAAGGAAACTTCCTTGCCAATATTTACCAGACAAATCCCACAAGAAGTTTTGATTAAAAATTAGCATTTAAGTGACTCGGTCTTACACAGGGGATCAAAACCTCACCTTTGGATACCTTTCACGTTTTTATGAATTAGGAAACTGAGCCCACAGCTAAGGCAGGTGGCCATTGACAGATGGCCCTAATTCCACAAATGGAAAATTTGGAATGGCTATGCAAGACATACCTCAACTACCAAGTTCAGCTCATCCCAAACTGCTCCAGAGAATGAGCATTTAAAGCTGTTTTAACCCTAATTTGTCTGTTGAAACTGCGTCACATGGGCTATTTTTATGTTTATACTTATGAAAAATGGAATTAGAATTTTAATTTGACTTGTGCAACCTCTCATTTAGAGGTTTGCTTGCCCACAGGCCATGGGCTTCATACCAAGTCAAACCCTGCTCTCAACCAAAGCCAGCCCGTGCCCCAGCTCCCAATCCTGGCAGCCACAGAGAGGGAGCTCTTCCCACCTGCACAACCAAGAGGCAAAGGGCCTGGAATAGCAGAGCTCCCAAAGCAGCCCAGTGAACACAGCTCTCGTGCACACCTCCTGCAGTGCACCCAGGTCTGCTGCTCACAGAACCTGCTCTCACCTCCTCTCAGTTCAGCGAGAGTAGGAGCAGCCCCAAGTCTAGTCACAGCACCAGGTTTTACTGCTGTCATGATAATTAATGACTACTTACACTGAGATTTTAATGAGTACCTGCACTTTTTTTGTTTGTTCCTCAGCTGGGTCATAAAGGAGGAGACCCAGGCGGTTTCCTGGATTTGCAGTACAATAGGGACCTCTACAGGCGTTCCCCTGCTCCAAGCAAGGCTCAGGACAGGTAAGAGCAGCCACAGCGGAGCTCTGTGACACACAGACCACGGAGCAGCCAGCACTGGGTTCCGTGCCAGCATTCACTGAAATCAGCAGGGCTATGAAGACCCTGCCTAGGACAAGGCTGGAGCTGACTGAATCCAGCTCGGACTGAATCTGAATCCTACAGATAATTTATCAAGCAAATTGTCTGCTCTCAAACACACTTTGCCACAACGCTTTTCAGGATAGCTCCAAAAGTTAAAAAAACCCAGTAAATCTGCACTCATATCACCAAGAGAGAAATGAAATGAATATTCAAACAGAAACTCATGCTGCTCGCCATCAAACTTGCTTGTTACCAAATCTGAGCCATTTTCCCCCTCTCTCAACACTTACTGTGTTACTGGTCTACCCAAGCACCAGTTCTTAAAAGAACTCACAGAGGAAGGATCTACTTTTTAAAACAGTTTGAAGTCTGACATCTCTCCATCATGTGGGTTTAATCCCTCTTTGCTCTATTTCTCCACAGAACATGATTCTTAAAGCCTTGCTTCCTAGACATGGGCTATAGGCAATCAATTAAGAACTGCAACCTTCAGGGGTGACTGGAGTAATTCTGAACTTCATTATGAAATCAATTGCATTACCAAACTAGCCTTCTCCCTGTGGGATGCTCCAGTGTATTTCATGGACCAGAAATGAAACAAAACCTACAACAGGTGTACAGAACTATAAAGGTCTAAAATTTTGCTGAGAAGAATATGATTGCTGAGGTTTGAGCTTGGTTTTGGGGTTTTGCTGGAGGTGGAGGGGAGAGTTGGGGTGGGCTGTTTCTGGGGGTCTTTTTTTGGTTTCTTTTTTTGCATGAAGCTGAGAGTCACTAGAAAGTGACCAGTTCCACATCTAGTTCTTAGTACACAAGCACAAGGCAGGACTGCACTGCTGCAGCAGCAGGAATCCAATTTGCACTTTTAATGCAAGTGGGATGGAGAAGAAACCCTGGTGTGTCCTTATCCCAATACACTGTGGGTTACTAGGAATAACAGAAAACCTCCAAGGAAAAACTGGCTCTTACCTGCGTGCCAGCCACCAGTGTGCCCCAGGTGGGACAGGGACACTGTGCACTCAGAGCATCAATCCAGCTCCTTACACTTCCCTCCAAAACCCATTCAAGTGTCCTTAAGGCCATCTCGTCCCCAGGCTTGCACCTCACTGTGTGCAAGAGACCTTGCTGGGAGCAGGGAAACTGCTGGTCCCCACCCAGCTGAGCATCAAATGGGAGTTGAACTCAGGGAAGGTGTTCCAGTGGCAGCCCCGCACACCTGCACCGTGGCTGCACATGCCAGCGGAGCAGGTTCAGGGCTGGCTGGCCTAAGGGCAGCCCAGCTGGAGACATGTGCCGCAGGAAAAGCCAGCGTGGTTCCACCGGCCTGGATCATTCACAGGGCAAGCGCTCTGTCCTTCAGAAAGGAAGATCCTGGTCTTGGATGTCTCTGCCCTGCTCCTGCTGAGCCGCTGCCTCCCCCAGCTGAGGCAGCCTTGCCTCAGAGTCCCACAAACGCAGAGGCTCCTCTTGAAATGACAGCTTTTGGCACGTGCAGCTGGAAAGGGAAGGAGAAGCTTACAACTCTCCTAATTATGCCACTACAGAAAGAGTCTGAGCCTGATAAATGAGCTAGGAAAGATGATCCTGATCCTCTGACAGGCCAGTTCTGCAGGAAATTCAGCACCGTAAGCAGCAACACACCATTCCAGGCTGGCAGCATCTGTCACTTATCAAGGAAGGGCTCAGCAGGGCTGACTCCCTGAAGCAATCTGAGGCCATGCAGATTCCCTCAGCCCAACTGCACCCTGAGTCAGTCATGCAGCCATGCCTCACACACAGCTGGGGCCTGCTCTGAGGCTGTGCTTCTGCAGGGCAGGCACACAGCACCCAGGTGGTGAGGAACCCTGTGCTGGAAGCTGTGACTCCACTTGGCAAAAGAGAAATAAAATAAAGCAAGCATCTTCTTGTCCTTCCTGCCTTGCCTTTCCCCCCATCTTCATTTTATTATTTTATTCTCATGCTGTCCTGACACCAAGTATCATTTTGCATAGCTCAGGCTTACCTGGTGCTTCTCCCTCCACTTTTTCCTCCACTGGCAAAAAAATACCAGCAAACTCTCACTTCCAAAGCCACCTCGAGCCTGAAAGCCAGCTAGTAAAACATATTTCCCTAGGTAGTCTCCTGCTGAATTGTGGCTCCTAAGTAGACCTTCCTTTTCACTTTTGTGTGACAAAACTTGAAAAACGCAGGTCCATGTGTGTTGCTGTAGGTACAAAATGGCTCAGTGCAGTGAGTAAATACCACTGAAAGGGCACTTGCATATCCTGCAGGGCACCTGCTTGACCTCTGGTATGCAAAGGGTGTAACAAACATCAGTAAGAGGACATTCAAACAAACAGAATGCATCTCTGTCCAACAGTTCTCCTTGGGCAAAGTGAAGTCCAGATGTTCCAACTCCTGCCCTTAGAACTTGTGTGACAAGTGTGCACAGACCCCCTGAGCCAGTTGTGTAGGGTGTGTGCTCCAAGACAGCCCCTGCAGTGGAGAAGGGCTGGTCCTTGGGAAGTGGATCCTACACCAGCAGTGTGAGCACAAGACACAACTCACTGGGGAGAGGAAGATCCACTCACGTGGCAGAAACCCTAAGGCTTTTCATCCTTTGGATATTCAGCTCCACCATTTTCTCCTGAGACCAACAAGCAGGATCTGTCACCTGTGTTTTCCTAATGACATGCACATCTTCCATTTCCATGTGAGATGGGTGAAGGGTGTTTTTCATTTGTGAGGATGTGCAGACTGTAATTTATACCTAATTGCCCTCTCACCACCTATGTGTGACAGAAAATGAGAGGGCCACAACTGAAAGCTGACTTGAAGATAGTCAAGAGCACAAGTTAGCCAGCAGTGGAACCTAAGAAAAGGTCAGAAGAATGGAAAAAAGCAAGCAGTGCAAAGATTTGACTGGAGATGAAGAAGACAAAAAGGCTGAGGATGAAAACATTGGTGTCCATGTGCAGAGGAGCGGTGCCCAACCACTCCTCTCCAGCAATCCTTTTTGTGTGTGGGTATGCTGCTTGCTCCCTCTATTACATGGGACTCAAGCAGTGTGTCATGTGCTGTTTTATTTACTGGTGTCACAGAGCCGAGATGGCTCAGCTACTGATGAGGACGCCCACATGAGAAGCCCCCTGAATTTCAGACCACTGAACTGCCACACGCACCTTTACCCTTTCATACACACTGCAGCATTGTCACCACAGTCTCAGAAATACAGTTTTTTCAACAAACAACATGCATCCTTGTTGTCAAAATTAACTCACATAACCAAGAAACTGAGCTTTCAGCAGGGCACCTGAACTTAGGAGCCAATATTACTCCACAAAACCTCAGAGTACCAATTGCCTTTCTCTGATAGACGGCTGAGCACAGCAGATGAGCCTACAATGTGCAACAGCTGAAATGAAAATCTGAGAGCCATCTCAAGTCACATCAGCACTGGGAAACACTCCAGCTGTCAGTGAGACATCCCAGTTAGTGCCATTATCTTCAGAACCAATTTTCTTCCCTTTTCCTTGAATCAAATCTTTGTACCTCCCCAGTTCTTTGCAGCTAGGATGAATGGAACCAAGCATCCGATATGCCATCTGTTAGTCCAGGGTGGAACCGAGGCCCTAAAATAAAAATTTCTTTCTTATTCGAGTGGTCACATTGTCCCCATAATGTGCAAATGGAATAGACAAAGTCTGTTTCCTGGGAAAAACTGTAGTGAAGTTTCATAACCAAATTCCATCTTCTCCAGCAATTCAAGTCTTGTGCAGAAATCAGGGCGCAGCAAGGCAATGTTCTGACTGAAATTCCATAGAACTGAGGAGCTGCTGTAGGATGTTTGGGAAGAGGAGAGTTCATTGTCACAAGCACCCTCCATAATCCATTTTGAGAAAGGTGCCTGGTTGCTTTGCTTATGAAAACAATAAGAACATGCCATGCCCGGAGGTGTCATGGTCTGATTTTCCAGGAATTGCCTACTGTCTATACTCTAAGCAAAGGATGGTTTTGAGAACCAGACATTTTCCTCAGTCCAAAGCATTTGTTGTCCTTTATGGCACCAGAAGCCCATGCTTGGCCCAGCACACCAAGGATAACTCTTGGGCTGGGAGAGGGCTGTTTATCCACACACACAGCCAGTAGACAACAACACCAGAAGCCAAATGGTTGGTGGTCAGTGCATGATGTCCTGAACACAGCTCCACTCTGAGGAAGGTGGTGCTTATCCTCCAGAGAAGAAAAAAAAGAAGAAAACAAAGCCAACAAAACACACAAAAGACCAAAGCAGAACACTGTACAAGTGCTTGAAATGACTGAGAACAGCTAAGACCAACCAGTCCTCCCCACAGCAAACACCAGGCACAGGGCAGTGCCCAGAGGCCTGCCAGTGTCCTCAGCTGCTCGCACCTGGGGACCATCCACCCTCACCCAAGAGAGGAATTCTTTCTTCAACCACACACAGAGGCTGTCAGTGCTGTGGGAGTTCCCTTGGCGCGCTCCTCTGCCGCTCCCTGGAGCTCATCTCCTCGGCGAGGCCGGGGTACCTGTCCCGTGGCGCGGGGGGCCTTCCTCCTCCGCAGGCAAACCGGCGAGCGTCCCAGCGCCAGGGCTTCACAACGCCGTCTCACCCACACACACCTTGTAGGGGGACTGCAGCTTCCTGCATCTAAAGCAGACAGCAGCACGTGATGCGCATCAGCCAAGCCTCAAACTGCAGCAGCCTGCACAGAACCCAAATCTGGCCCCCAACTCACTTAGGCAGCCCAGAGGAGCCCCACCGTTCAGACAACTGCACCACTGGACACACCAGAAATCAGAGGTATAGAGTGTTAGTTCCTTGAAGATCACACCACAGATTAATAGCAGGGAAAACCACAATCCCAATGCCCCTAAAGCTCTGCCCACTGAAATTCAGATCAAGGTAATCAGAAGGCTCCAGATCTCCCATACCTCTTTCTTACATAGCAGTAGATGATGGCGAGTATTCCACTGGTGAGTATTCCTATCCCAATCCCCACAGCAATGTAGCGCTCATAAGAATTATGTGCATAGGAATTTAGTGTTAAATGTTCACACCTCTCTCCATTATAGCCTGCAAGGCACCTACAAAATAAATACACATCATGCAAAAATCATTCAGAGCTTGTTTTGCTTTCTATTTCAAACACACATTAGTTTTCATCAGTTTCGAACAGATCACAAGAAGTCTAAACAAGGAGGGGCTGAACCTGGTGCTCACTCAGAACCTTTCTCTTCCCTCCACCAAGACTACCAGTTGTCCCAGTTTATCTAGGTTAAAGCTCGCTTGAGTACTGCAGTCACAGCAGCAACGCAGTCTAAACACTCCCTGGTTGTGCAGGGTGTGGACCAAGAGCACTGTGCTCTGCTGATCCTCAGCTGCTGTAATGTCTCCAGAGGCCAAGGCTGCCCACTACACATCCTAGAGAATTCTAAGGACACCATGGTCCTGACTGGTACGCAGCTGTGGAATAAGGTAGTTGGAGCTGATGTGTTGCAAGGCGCTGTTTCCTTCTTAGTACTGACTGTGAACATCTACTGACTCCTCTGCTGCTTACTCCAGTACCAGCTGTGATTTGAGATGGCACCATAGCAGTGACCTACAAAGCTGTGAATTCCCCCTCTCCCTTCCTCAGTTTTACGCTAGCACAGCACTGCAGCCTTGTTAGCAGTCCTGAGGCACCACAGCACTCAGGTCTGTGACAAAGTTTCATCCTGCAAATACCTGACCAACACGGTGAAGCTGCACATGCAGCGCACGAAGAATCAATCCCTGAGTCAATTTTGAAGAAGGGTACAATAGGCAGCATTCCTTACTTGCATATGGGCTTCCTCAGCTCGCTGTGGAAGGCGCAGAGCCCATTGATACAATAGCTGTGGTGTTCCTCAAGGCAGGTCTGCATCAGCTTCAAGAGCTTCGGCTGCTCTGAATAATCTACTGTGAAACAGAACAAAGTCATGTTACTTTTAGGACAAAACACTGAACGTATTTTCACACCTGCAGCAGAACAGACACTGTGCAGCAAACACTCTGTATATCAATTTACTGCGTGGTGTCCCGTGAGCTGGTTCAGTCAGCACTGAACAGAGCAAGCTTCCCAAACAGTCCAGCACAGCTTTGAGAAAGCACTAACTGGAAATAAACCACCTGCTCTTGAGGAACATGCACAGAAATGACTATGGGATATTCACATGGGGCAACATCAGCACTATCCAACCTGCAATCCAATCAGAAAACCTACCCCAGAAATAGCAGGGGTTTAGGACACAAGGAGAGAGACCACTGCATTATTCTCAGTATCCTTCCCAGTCTCGATTCAATTAATAGTTCATTTTTTCTTTTCCTTGTCCCAAGGCAAACTATTGCACTTTTAGTGCTCCTGCCTGCCAGCTCTGCAGCCATGGGTGAGGATGAATGGTGGGACTCTTCCCTCCCCTCTCTTCTCCATGGTTCAGTGTTAGCTGAGTGTGCCATGACAGTTTTAAGCTGCCAAGACTGCCTGGATGGTTTTTGCTGTGCAAAAGCACAGTCCACAGCCAGCAAGGTTCTGAACTTGTGCTGAATTCTCCACGACTGGGTCAGCAAGCACACTTCTCACACAGAACATGCTACCTTATTCATGGTGATTCAAAAGGGAATAAAGAAGTGACAGGAACAGGGGTGCAGCAGGTGAGGAGAAAGCTCCAAAGCTTTGCCATCACTGCAGGCATCTGTTCCAACTGGTCTCTCTACCCAGTTCCAGGAATCACTGACGGGGTGGGGTGTCCAAGCAATGACTTGCTATTTCAGGGGACTGCCTCAGTGACAGCTGAAGGTGATTTCCTAACAGAGTGCATGTCAACAGCAGCTTTCAGTTATGACCACAGGAAAAATAACATCTTGCAGCAAGGTGACAAGGTCTGCCCAACCAAGGTGATTCAACAAGGGCACAGCAAGCAAAACCCTTCCTTTCTGACTAAGTGCTGAATCAAGGTCTGGAGCGGGCACAATCACGGAACCATTGCCACGCACAGAACACTCAAGCCTCCGTGAGGGCAACCTGTGATCCCACCACACACTTTTCAGGATTAACAGCACCAACCCCCTAAACTCCCAATCAAATTCCAGTCTGAGCCATTTAACAGCAGGAACCTCCTTTGTGTGCTCTTCTAAGTAGTTTTGGAGGTTTTTTTCCTTCCTCCTCTCTGCTGCTTTATCAGAGGTGACAAGCAATGGCAAACAGTTGCTCTTGCTAGAGCAGCTCTCAACTTGATCTGTGAATGATGTGGTTTGGACACCCAAAAGGCATGATGCTATCACTGACACTCACATCCAACAACTCCTTTGAGAACAGTGTGTCTCACACCTGACAAAGCAACCAGACTCCCAGCTTAGCACTGAACTTAGGGAGAACAAGTGACAACTCAAGTCTGCTTGAAAAAATGGCATGATGGCTTACTGCACTTCCTCAGAAAAGCTCCAGAGGTGGGAGAAGCACGTCTTGTTTCAGAATGACCTTCTAATGGCTGAGAAAAGGGCATCCTAGCCATCCTTCAAGTTACCCACAAGTTCCTCTTCACACTGCGGGGCCTAGAAACACAATGCAAGGGAGGAAGTTGGTGCTGGCTAAATAGGAGTTCCAGTATCCAGCTCTGGCTCTTTTCTGGCTGGCTCTGGGAATGCTGCTGACAGGCTCGTTGGCTAAGAGCACAGTCAGCCAAGGACGAGGCCTTAGAGGGACAGACCTCAGGACAAAGTTAAGAAAGCGCAGTTTTCGGGATGAAAAGACAGATTTTGGGACAAGAAATGGATGACCCTACCGGCTGCACAGGAGACCTGTATGTTGTTCTCTGATGAGGAAAGCACAATGGAAAGCAAGTGGTCAGCAGAGGTGCAGGGCTCAGCATGCCAAGGAGATCCAGGGTGCCAGGGACTCGCAAAAGCCCAATCTGGCTAGGTCTAAAGTACCTGCAGAACAGCTACCTAAGCTCTGCAGGGAAGGGTTTCAAAAAACAGACAATGGCACATCCACACTTTTCCCAGGAGCCTGCTCAAGCACTCGGACACCAAGTGTTTTGAATCGCCATTTCAGCACAAAGTGCCCAAGAAAACAACTGAAAATACCCTTTAATGGGAGACCTCAGCCAGCATTTCCCACCGCCCAAAGTACCACGCTGCTGCTAGGCCCTGAGAAGGTGTCTACTGCAGTGGTTTCGTTTTTCATTTCCATCTCTCCCACGAGGGGAAGAAAGAAAATAAACATTAGGAAGATGCAAATTCACACCCCAGAGGCACAAAATCCCCAGCCACCTCTCTACCCCAACTTTGACCAGATGGATTGCCACATCCCAAAATCCCTCCTCGCTCACACCAGCTCTGCCAAAAGGTGGCAGACTTCCACCTACCCACATCTGCAGGAAACCTGGCTCTGCACAGGCACCGCTTCCCTGAGTGCCGGTGCCATTAAAACCCAGGTCAGCCTGGGGCAGCAGCCTGCCTGGAAAGCACTTGAAACAAACCAGCACATTCCTTTGTCCCGTCAGGAGGAAGAGCTTGGTGGGTAAGATCAGCCATTAAGTCTACACACAAAAATTCCGTGTGCTAATTATTTTGACATTGCAAAAGTACAAATTACCTGTGAAAGAATGAGTCTTGAAAACAAAAAGGATGATTTCCTAGCCTGCCCCAGAGCGTTACATTAATTCCTATCACACTGCCCGCCTAGATACTAAACAAGCTGTTGAATAAACAGGTCCATGTGTGAGGAGAGAGAAACATGCCGTGTAAGCACTTAACAGCTGCCTGCAACTGAGTCATTCAAATAGATATACCTGGCAAGATGTGACATGAAATCAGGGTTACAGGTACTTGGGAGCCTGGGCTTGCCAAAACTAACAGACTGGCAACAAAAGCAGTCAGCCAGTAAGACCATGACAGCTCAGCCCACAAGCATGGTGCATCAGGGAGGAAAGGCAGTGGGAAAGAGGAGGCAGGGAAGGGCTCAGTCCCAGCTCCAGAGTCTCTTTTTCAGGCTGCATGGAACCAGCTGAGGGCAGGAGATTCCATGTTTTTCCCAGTGCAACCATGACTTTCCCTACCCCTAGCTGCCCATTTTGCTACGAAGGCCATGCCATGCCAGCTCCCAGCTCCTCTCCATGGCCTTTCCCCCTTTCAGATAGTCACTGCACCTGGAACCCCCCCGGCCCTAGCACTGGTGACAAGTAACGCCTGTGGGACCTAAAAGGCGGAAACGGGATCAGATCTTGTAAATAGCAGGCAAAGAGATTGAGCAGAAATTAATGGTTTTCCACAAACAGCACCTCAGTCCCCAAAGGGCTTGAACCCCACAAGAAACTGCCAGTTTATCCAGTGACACTGAACCAGGAATTCATGTTCTTAGAACCCAGAGTGACTGAACCCTGGCAAGTAAATCTTACCACGAACTTAGAATGCACACAGGAATAGAAGCTACCAGGAAACTGGAGAGATTCAGTGAGTTTCTCTGGTGTGTTTTTAAGCATTTCTTTTCAATCTTCTTTCGGGAAAGGCTGTTTATTAACTTCTCACTGGCTTCGTAAGAGGTCCGCCAAAATGTAATTTTAACTCCCTGCATAAAGGTGTGCTTGAATGTTTGTGAATTTGATTCTACCTTGGAATGGAAGTCTCTTAAAGGAAAATGCTGGTGTCCAGTTGACAACCACAACTCCAGCTGCCACAAAGGTTCTCAGACTACTGCAGACATGGCTGTGACCCTGTAAATAAACCTCCTCTTTGTTGAAACATGACCTATTGCTCCTGCTTTCTAGAAACAACACTAAGAGGGCATTGAACGAGCCACAAGGTATTTCCACTTCACTATCCTCCCGTGTGCAGCTCTGCAAGAACCGTGTCACAGACTAACCAAACCAGACCACAGCGCTGCACTGATAAAACAAAGTACTGCGGTCAAAAATCAACACCTTACCGATTTCACATGCATACAAGCGTGTGCATACATATTTTGTGTGTATGTACATGAGGAACCCACACATACAGTGTGTGTATGGATCAATGCATATATAGAACACTGCCACTACAGTGGCAGAAACAACACAAAACAGCTGGACTTGTTATGAGAAAATAATAAAAAGCTTATGGATCTACTAAAAAACGCATGGAAGATATCCTGTGACGACTTAGAACTGACAGAAGATTATTTGTATGCAGCTTTATACACCTTTCAAAGTACAGAGACACTAAAAAGTATTGCAGTTAGATATTCCTCTCCTCCTTTACGGACCTGCCAAAACCTCATTCCCAGATGGCACAGCTCTCCGAAAGCAATGACATCACCAGCATCTCAGGTAACATCAAGAACGCAGCTGGCAGGATACGCACAGCTCTGCTCTCAGAGGTTGGCAGGTAAAAGAGCCTGAGTTCACATTTCAGTCAGGAAAGAGAAAGGAAGAAGGGAGGGAGGCAGCACTCTGAGGAGGGCTGTGAAAGCCCAGAGAGCCAAAAGCAAAACAGCAGAGACAGAAACTACTGAGCAACAACTCATGACAGGCACCGCTCCAAGTTGTGCCTGTTGGTTCTCACTTCTGTGCATGAGGTGCGTGCTGAGGTCAGAGAGAAACCAAGCACCAGGTGAAAAGAACAAATTGCCATCAGAAACCCCCATCCTCAGCCTTAAAATGTCTCCTTCAAATCATGACTGAACTTGAGTCAAATGATCCTTCAGCTGCTCACAGCTGAGCCTATCCCAGCCCTTACTCCAGAGAGGCTTCAAAGGCTCCATGAAGAAATCAGCTCATCTCAAAAATCCCACAGTGTCAAGGGACAGAGCACGACAGCAGCTAGCATCACAGATTTTGGTGGAGGTTTTGGTTTGTTGGTTGGGTTTTTTTCCCCTAATTGACAGATTAATAGAGACAAACAGAACAAAAACCAATACCTTCAGTGTTGTTTTTTGTCCAATTATTCCGTAAGTCAGTGCTGAGGGATGAAGCAGTAATAGCTGACTCTTCACTCAGTGCCCCCATTGCTGTGTAATGCAAATAGATGCTTACTGGAACAGAAAAGCTCAGTATATCTATTCAAGGTTCAATTCACCCAAAAAAACCACTTCATACAAGATGTACTTCAAACAAACCCCAGAGAAGGCAGCAATACAATAACAACTCATTTAAAACACTCTTGCCTCAAACTTCCTTTTGACACAGCGTAATTATGATTGTGGGACAACAAACGGTGGCTTGCAAATTTCCCAAAATACAAATCCATCCTGTTTTCCATTCTATTGTCTTGCACAGTTTACAGCATAGATACATGTAACATAGTACAACCTTACACCTATTTACCAGTTTAAGTAGCTATTTTCAAAGACTCTTAATTACACCCTATCAGTTAAAATTTCATCCAGGTTTCAAATGAAGTAGCTCTGCTTCCTTCATCTCTGCACACCTCCCACCCCACCACCTATCTTCAGAAGGAGAAAGGCTTTGTTCCTGTTTAACAACCCCTGGCACCTCACCACACCGAAAAGCCTCTTCCAAACCTACCTTTCAGCAAAATATAGATGAGCATTCCAAATGCCATGGCAGGCAGCTGCTTTAACACCTTCTCAGGTCTTCTTTCCAGGTGGCTTGCTTGCTCTGCTTATCTGCGCTCCCGTGTTTTCTCTTGCACTTATACGCCAGGAAGCGTCATCTCCTGTTCTCACCAATCAAAAAAAGGTGCATCTGGTAACAACCTAACCCCCAGGGCAACCACACATTTATTTAGGAAACTGCTATTATCTAGCAATGGCATCAGGTTTTCTTTTGAAACCCTAGTTTCCTATTACCTGTGGGCATAAAAGTGCAGTTTTAGAGCGAGACCCAGAATCTGACAGTGCAGAAGAACAAAAAAACAGCCAAACAAAGGCGAGCCAAACAAAACACGAGGTGAAAATGCGGTGTTTCCTTCTCTTCACAAGGTAGGTCTTGTATTAGTTCCAGGAGGATATTCACCCTCAGGATGCTACAGTGGAGTTCAAGTGCAGACACCAGTCCCTGCTCTGCTGATGTTCCTCCCCTGGTCCTGTCTCTCAGTCCCTGCCATCCAGAAGAGGAAATTCGGGAGTGCCACATTAGGAAGCAATCGGGCACAAAGATAATGGATGGTGTTCTTCATCAGTGACTGCCAGCGGGGGGCCTTTGATCCCAGGCCCTGCAAGCCTGAGGGCTGTGCTAATCCCTTTCCATTCAGCCAGGCTGCGCACAGCCCGGGAAGCCAGGGACCCTACTGGCCGGTGCCAGGCCTGGGATTGCTGGCTAGAGCTGCGGGGCACAAGTCCAGACCTGGCCAGACACAAGCAGTGACGAAACACAGACTGAAAGAGCAGCTAAGCTGTTGCCTCCTATAGCAGCAGATCCCTTCATTTCTGCTAGAAAAGTCCATCTCTGCCTCTTGGAGAAGCGACTATGCTCAATGTGAACACTCGTTACATAGTTACATAGTGTTTGCAGGGTCTCTAGAACAGACTTGTCAAACATGCTGCTCGTACTAAACCACTCTCCACAGCTCCAAACACTGTCCAGCTTCCTTGGGCACAGGCAGCTTGGAACAAGTAGGACTGGTCTCTCTGAAGGGTACTGATGCGCCCAGACAAGAGCAGTTAATTGGAAAACCCCGGTTCACTAACAGCCGAGACATCAACAACCTGACTGACCAAAGGAGAGCTACATAGTTCATCTCAGCAACAACTCTCACTTCCTCAACTCTGAGCTCCAAGCAACAAAAACATTTCACAATTTTTAGATTTTAAAACTCGAAGTCTTTCAATAAGTGTCCTGGTAACTCTGATCAGCTCATGTCCTTCCTCTCCCCAGCATTCTCCTCCGTGATCTGTAGGATTACATCTAACCACTTCACGTGTTAAGGGAAAAACACAAGCTAGTTATGCATATTTTAATTATGCCTTTTCCTGCTCACGGACTGCATTCCAGGAGGCTTTTCCCTTCCTTTGCTATCCTGAATTACTGCATGCCTGCACCCTGATTGAGTGCCGCTTGCACACTCCCTGGACGGACAGGAGCGTTTATGCCTACCCGGATAACCTCTGCCATCAGTCCCAAGCAGAGATGAGGCTGGTGAGCCCTGCTTTCAACACTCAGTTGTACAATGGCAGCTGAACCTGGCCCGAATCCGAGGGCAGTCTTTGTCGTGAGGCAGCGCAATGGGTGCGGTAGGTCTGGGACGAGGCTGCAGGGGGCAAGGCCGTGCTCTGTCTGCCACAGGGCCTCTGTCCTCGGACAAACCTTGACCAGGTCAGGCACACCAGCGTGCTTCCTGGGGCGTCTAATGGGCCTTGCCCTCCTGATGTTCCTTCTGGATGTTCTCCCGGCAGAGAGCCTCTCATGGACGCCTCCAGCAACTCTGCAGACAGCAGCAGTGGAGCCAAGCCCAGGCCTCACAAGCTGGGCTGTAATGCTAACCAAGCTACCACAGGATAAAGGGAAAAGGCTTGCCATGCACAATGACCTGCTTGGAGGGCATGACACAGGCAGGCTCGCTCAAGGAACACAGTGCTTTACATGGCTACTCTGCCAAAAATCACAGAGATGATCAGAGTTAAAGCAGAGAAAACAAACGGCAGTGCAAGCAGATGGACGCAGCAATGACTGCGCAACACAATAAACAAAGGAAGAACACAACCGTGCCCCAAACCACATCAACAGCCTCCAGCAAGGCCAAGGTAAGAGCGAACAAGTTTTATTCCATCTTTCAGTCATGGGGTGATGAGTCCAAGTACAGTCTCCATAGGTACCTTCATCCTCCTACCACTTACATTACCACAAATTTATATTACCACCTGCATTTAAAAAGACGAGCAAGTGTCCGCACCATTGGCACTGCATATTTAGTAATAATCCTGTCAAACTTCTGCAAACACCATGCTAAAGTAAACTCAAAACCCATCACAAGAACAATCAGCATGGAAATGATGCTCCACCTGGACTTATTTATCACAGTAAGGGCATTTTCCCCTTTAACAGCAAGAGAACGTAACCACAGTCTTTTTCCTGCCCCTTCCAAGTCATCCATAGCCCAGTAGCAAACACCTATGGCTCCTGATGAAAATAAATGAGTAATCCCAACTCAGATAAAGACATGGAGCAGTCCAAACTGTCTACTACTGCCTTCAGTGGGAACATGACCCGTGCACACACTCAGCTGAACTGGCATCTCAGCAGTAACTGCCATAGATCCATCCAGGAAACAACTTTGGGAATAGAAGCATACTCATCTTATCCCATGTGCTCTTCTCTAGCCAGCAAAATCCTGTGGCCATTGAAGCCAAGGCTTACAACACAGATTAAAAAAAGCCCTCTTCATGCACTTTGGAAAAAGAAGAGAATCATTAAATGGCTTAAAGCTCTAACACAAATATTTCATGAGGGATAAAGCTTTGGTTTTCTCCTCCTCTTGATCTCCTGCCACACTACATATGTTGTACATGTAGAGTAGTTTTAACTACCTTGCACTCGATTCCAATCAATTTCATACCATCCCATTCAAGTTCAATCAAATTCAGCCCAATCAACTGGTCAGGCTTGAGGGGTTTCTGTGAGATGGCAGGATTAAGCACCAAAAAGCAATTTGCCCAGACATGGAAAAAAACAACTCTAGTCTCAATTCTAGCTACTTATTCATGCTTACCTCTTGCAGATGTTTCAAGTCAGAATTCCACCAGCCTTCAAGCTTATTTGACTCTTAAAAAAAATTTACTGAACACTTGCATTCATGTCAGCATTACTGCCTGGCCATTGCTGGCTCTACTTGTTAAAAAAAAAGTATTTAAAGACCCTGAACTACGTGCAGAGTGCTTAGTGACCTCAGAACCCAAACCATCTATTTGAAAGATATCTAGCATGTCTTAGTTTTTATATTGTTTAAACAGGTCCCAGGTGTTTACAAGACCTTGATAACTGCCCCAATACATGGGTAAAGTTGTAATTTATGCTTCATTCTTCAGTCTCAAACACATAATTGGCCACCACCACCAACATACCTCTGTAGGCTGCATTCTCCAAGTCGATTTTGCCAAGTCACAATAAGTCCATAGGAGGTAAGACAAAGTATCTGAACATTTTATAAACCATCAGATTTAACATACCTGACATGAAAAAATAAATATAATGTAGAAATAAATATATTTATAGTAAAAAATAAGTGTTTTGTGTATCAATAAATAGAACAACGCGGACTCTTCTTCCAAGGTAACCCATTTGCTCTAGTAAATGAGCTTTTTAGCGACCAGGAGTGTGTTCTTCAGAAGCATTGCAACAGTCATAGGTCCTACCCCTCCCGGCACCGGAGTGATAAAGGCAGCCTTCTTCTTCACTTCTAAGAGAAAAGAGAAAACAGCATTGAACTAGGAATGCTTCCAAACCTTTTTTCCCCACATATGCATGAAGGGCTGTGACTGGCAGGTACTGCAGGGAAGGGACCAGCCAAGGCAGAAGCTTTACTGCAGCCAGGGTAGGGATGGAACGTGGCCAGCACCGGGGCTGCGAGGTACTTCTCCTAGGCTGAATGTATCACCCAGGGCTAGCTCTGGGCCAGGGCTGCACAACCTGTTCCAGCTGATCGACCTGCAACACCTTGCCCTTTCCCCATGGCAGCACAGGCACCCACACAGCCCGCACTCCCACAGATGGAGGGTTAATCCCTTTTGGCAGGGGGCAACTTTCACCCATGTGACCCGGCTGACCAGCTGTCCCAGGAAAATCTGTGGGACACAAGGTCGGGATGAGCCCAGGAGAGCAGCACCGATGGGCATGACATCTGTCAGCTGGGACACTGCACCTGCTATATCCAGGAGAGCTATGGAAGCTGGGGATGCCATTCAGTAGGTAAGGAGGTGACCCCCCCCCAACTCTGTGTTCCTGAGGGGCAGCACACAGAGCAGGAGGTTGCTGGAACTGCTGCCATCAACAGCAGAGCACCAGCAACCCAGTCATGCACTGAGCCTCTGTCCCCCATGTGACAGAGGACACACAACCAACACCATGGATGGTTTCAAGCATCAGCACTTTTTTATTCCCCAGTACAACCTTTTCTACCCTGCTTCTCACACGCAGGACACCTGTGTGGCCTTGTACTCTTTTGTGATTGGTCAAAGCACCTCAGCATTCTGTGCTCATTTTCCTTTAACAATGTTCACCTGTTTTACACAGCTGCACCCCATTAGGGATGAGGCTCAGCCACAGCCCCTTCTCCTCTGTCCCATAATCTGTTCTCCTACAACACAAGCTATAAAGACACTCTGAGATCATAGAAATACATTTAAAACTGGAGAGGGAGAGAGTACAACTTTGCTTCATTTCTTTTTCTGCTTCACACTAGAAACAAAGAAAAGAGTTCACTTCAAGAAAAAATACAATTCTACTTGCAAAATTCCCGTTGCAATTTCAGCCACAAACACTCAGTTCCTCCAGAAAAGACTTCTTTGGAAAGACCTGCCCCTTTGCACCCTGGTTTAATCTAGGCACCCTAGTTTTACTAGGGTGCAAAGGGGCAGGTCTTTCCAAAGTACCACAAAGGAAAACCTTACTGATGAATTATCTCCAACCATTAGCCATGTTAGACTAATCAAATTCAGCGTGCACCTTGAGTGCATTTAAGTTAAGGTGTTTGCACGAGCAATTCATGTAACACAGCAATAAATCCCAGCTTGATCTTCTTACCTACTGTGCACAATGCCATTGATCAGAACTACAGGCTGTCTGCAAAGGAATCCTGCTCAACTTCATATCAACTCACCTCTTGAGTACTGAGAGTCAGGGTTCTTTTAGGGCACCTCCATGAGAGGTTTTTTTGTTTGTTAGTTTGGAGCTTTTTTTTGCTTGCTTAGTAATAACTTCTTGGTACATCATTCCCCACTTACAGAAGCTTGGCTTTTTCAAAGGCATTCACAGAGGAGACGACTGAGCAAGCACAACTGACACAAACACACTCAATTCCACTCAAGTCCCTACAGAGCAGACTCTGCCTGGCTATGAGAAGAGTAAGAGACTGAAAACTAGGCACCTGGCTTTGGAACAAACAAGATCACTTGCTACTGCTTGAAGTGTATTTTGCTTGAATCTCTGGAATCTATGTGGTGCTTAACTGTCAGGAATAAGAAGGTCTCAAAAAAAGAAATATTACAAAAGAAGTTGAAAAATTGAACATTGGGGATTTTGGGAAATGATATTCACTAGATTTGAGGAGCCAGACATAAATTAAATTAATGAAATGCTGTCTGAACCTCTCCCGTGGCAGGGAACTCACGAGAGCATTTGCCAAGTTAACAGCAAATACTTCACCCAACTGAAGAACAGAAGACCAACCCTCACTGAGGAGAGCTGGTAAATACAAGCAGGAGGGTTTTCATTACCCTGCTGACTGGGACCACCAGATACACTGCTAAAATATATGGAAAGGAAATCAGGCTACAACGCAGTTTTTCTTCAGATGTCAAATTCAACAAATTAACATGTCGTATGACAGTTGCTTCTCAATATTCTCAAACACAAACAATTAGCCTTTTTAATAGTCATACTATTTTGAAGTACCTACCATTTCAGAACGGTGCTTAAAATTAATACAGTTACTATGAATTATCAGATTAGTGTCATCATTATTGAAATGTATCCACATCTAAAGAAAACACAGCCATTCACACAGAAAACACTGTAGGCACTTGAAATTGAAACACGTTTGTTTCCATGGCAATGTTACCTACCTCTTTTTGTGGTGTTTTTGAAACTACTCCCACCTTACCGACAAAGAGGACAGCCCACAACCAGACCACGCCTTTCCTCAAGAATGCCTTCCAGTGCCTGTCAGGTCACTGTCAGGTACAGCATGCATTGCCTGTGGTGTTAGCAACCCTACCCAGCAAGAAACACACAGTGCACTGTTTTCCCAAGTTGTTGGGGAATTCTTCTGCCCATACTCTACCATGATGGAAATCCCTTTGGGTAGGCATGGTAGAAGCCAAATTTCCTGTCAGTTAGCAGAAAACCACCCAGACAGCTTATGCACAAAAGCTGATCCAGATTTTTGAACACACAACTGGCATCTGTGCTGGGGAAATCACCATCTGATAAGTTCCCATTGGTAAGAGTAAATACAGATATGGGGAGCGCAATTTTCCAAGATGAATGCCAGCGACCAAAGGGGGACGATAGCTGGGCCTCAAAACCGTCAGTAGACTTTGCTGGTGAAGTGAAATAGGCCAAAGCAGAGGTCTCAGACACCATGTAAATGTGTGACTGATCTCATGTAGGCAGGTGAGGTGGTGCGCTGTCAGTTCCATCAGGTCCTGCTTCTGCTTCTCAGGAATTAAGTAACTTAGTCCACAGCTCTATCCCTGCTTTCTCCAGAGGGGTGCTGGTCTCTCAGGCCTTCCCCTGACAATCTGGAAAATGCAAATCAGACGCCTATGGGGGAGGAGCTGCTATTCTGCAGCTTCTGTAGAACCTTGAAATCTTCCTTTGATTCTTGAGAAGAAATGAAATGTAGATTGTTTCCTTGAAAAACAGGATCCGCTGCTTTGGAGACAGCCCTTCATTCCTAGGTTCCTTTAAAGCTGAGAACATCAGACACCTAATAGGGTTAATCACACAAACCAATGGCAAGTCTCAACCTGAAGGCAGTTCTGGGTCTTGTGCATCTGCATTAAGTGATGCAGAGTAATTCCTGCCTAAGCACTGTTTCCACACAGCTTTACGAGTCCCTGCAAAGCTACACTAGATCCCTGCATCCCTGCAGCGCTGCCCAAGTGAGAAATCATGTGCTCAGCAGCCACACTAGATATCCCAGGTTCTGCTCCACACGTTCTGGGATTCTTCTCACTTCGCACTGTGGGATACCAACCAGCAAGCATCTAGCCCATTTCTCAGAGCTCCTCCTTTTTCTCATCCTTGTTTCTCTTATTGCAGCTATTTTAACTGCAATATAAAGAAAAACCACGGAATTCTGGCACAGCGCTGTAATTCAAACAGCGCATATCAGTAAGACCCCTGAACAAGACCCTCTTCTGTGCAGGAGAACCTTGACTGGCCATGCAGCAGCTTACTGACCCCTGCTAGGCAGCAGCCTTCTGGCTTCAGTCACAGCATAACACCAGCCTTCTGATTCATTCCTGGCAGTCATGGAGCACAACAGGCAACAGGCAGGCAATAAGGTCTGCAGGGTGGCAATACGGCGACGTGACCACATGGAGTGGGCTCTTCTTGATGGCAAAACACACGCCAGCTCTTCGAAATCAACTGAGAAAGGAACTAACTAGAGCTACAGCAAAATCACCTGGAACGTCCACATTCTGTTTTCGTGACCACTGTTTGGGAAAGCTGCACAGGGAGCTAATTTGGAAAGGATTCAAGGAGCGAGGAGCAGCCTATAGCCAGGCAGGTATCACAACGAACGCGGAGAGGCAGCAAACACCGTCAGACGCAGCGGCTGTCACAGAGGCCAGGCTTCCTGCACACCGCTGCCAAGGCACGGCTGAAGGATCACCATTTCCACTAACTAATTGGATTTGAAGACTCTGGTGGGTAATCCCCTTGAGAGCAAATGCATAATAGAGGCCCATCACCTCTGACCACATCTATCACTTAGTGGGGCTCTCTGCTGCTCTTCAGTGATGGGAATACCTCCCTGCTCGTGGTGGCACCAATTTTCCAGGGTCTCTTTCACACTGTCAAGTCAGAAAGAACGGTTCCCATGTGTAGAGCCCTCCACTCATATCACAACTATGTCACCTAATGAAGATCTCACACAAAGGACACCTTTTCTACACAGGCATCTAATGAAGACTCAGTCAGCACTGCTGTTTGTCAAAAATCTGGAAGGAATCGTAAAGAAACACAAGCAATTTGGATTTCATTGCTATTTCCAGTTCCACTTGCAAAGGTGAGCTACTATTGTGGCGTGTTACTACCCTGCTCTACCAGTTACTCCTGGAAATGATGCTCCACCCAAAAGAGCTGTTTCAACTACATGTTCCTGGTCCTTGTAGCCCTCCTCCTTCCTTGGCATTATAGTTGTGGCAACAAAAGCGGATAAAACAGCGCCAAGCGCGCCCACACGTGCACAAGGCTCCTCAGAGAAACAGATCTCCCTTTCTGCCACTGAAACTTGCTGTCCAAAAGCAGCTAAAATGGCACTGGGGATCACACAGGGATGCCACTGCTTCTGCTCCTTCCTGGCACTTCACTCTTCCTCCTGAGGCTTCCAGAAGGCAGGACAGCCACTCCCCAGAGCACAGAACTCTTAACATCGACAGGGACTCTCCATGTGCTGTGGTGGTTTTACATGGAGAGCTGCACAAACAGTTTACTATACCCCTGCAGTATCAGGCTGGGTGTTCTCAGTGCTTGGCAGCTGACCTCCACATGCACAGTGTTCTCCTCTCTTGCTCTTTTAGATACCTTGGAACTGCACAGTCAAGTACTCCAGACCAAACCATTACTGGTTTCTGATGTGGATGCAGTTTGGAGTGTCAAAATAAAGAGGACATGGGGAGAAATGGGAAATCACAAATACTGTTCACTAAAGGCACCCGTTATTTTCACAAATGTTTACACTGAATTTAACAACGAAAGACACGAAAGAAGAGCTGAAATGCATCCTTCTGTTGTTAAAGAGATACAAAACCTTTACTCCCTCACTTACCTTGCAGAGATTAGAAGATGGGATCCAAGTATGGCAAGATAAGCAACTGAATCAAAACACCTTTCACCCACCTAATAAAATTTATTTCCACTACAGCAACGTTTCAGCCAGATGACCAAGTGAAGGAAGACACTTCCATCTATTTTTGAAAACGAAATTTGAACTCTGATTGCTCACTTAAATATCTCTCTCTCCACAGCTGGATTTTTCTCCTAAATAAGTGGATGAAGAGACAATAGATACTGGTGGGCTATGTGATGCTACACAGGTGCCACACCTTAAGCCAGCCATTTACGTGCCTGGCCACAATCTGCAGAAATCATTTTCACTCAGGCTTAAATATAGATTCAGTCAAGTGATCCAAGAGGGGAAAAGGATAAAATTATTTGCTACACAAACATGCTGGCTTGTTCCATTTCCTAACTGCCAGATCAAGTACTTGCCAAGGGTGGTTTACTTGCTAGTCTTCAGAACTGTATGCACAGGGATGTTTTTTGTTGTTGTTCAAGATTTAGTGAAACTTTCACCGATACCAATGAACCAACAACAACTTCCCTTTGGCAATGCACAGAGAAATGCTACTTGTAACTCCAGTGGCATAATCCAAGCTGAAGTTCCTCCCTCTTTTTTGGATCTTCCCTCCCCCCAGGTGAAATCTTAAGAACAACCCACAGCAGACATGACAAGACAGATACAGTGCATCGCTGAAACTCTGAATCACTCCTTGCCACTGAATCTACACCTTTATTGCAGACACAAGGTCCCGTGTTTGAAGAGAAACAAACAAGAAGGATGCAGGTCTACCTCTCTCCAAGTTCCAGCTTTTGTACTCTCCCACCTGCTAAAGCTAACCGAACACCTGAAAATTCTCCCTACTTTAGTTCAGCTCTGAAAACAGAAAATGGAACCTTCTATTTGTGATATCACAAACCCAGGCAGGATAAGAAAAAAAAATTTTTTTTCAAGCTGCCTTCCAAAAGATTTGTTTTCCTGGAACTCTGTTTCACACATCCAGTTACATATTTCCAAACACATTCCAAGAGAGTCGCTCAGCTACACTCATGCAGGTAATTTCACAGACTTTAACAGACACCTAACAGGCATGATGAATAAAAGCAGCAGGGAACTAAGAGAGTGATGTAATTAGCTGGCTCAAACCATTCTGAAAATAATTAAGCTTTGAAACATTATGCCAGCCAAGATGTTAATAACTGCAAAAAAAACCTGTGGGTGATTTTCATACTTATCAAAACAAGGAACTGTTGAGAACCATTAATAATGTGGGTAAACGCTGTCTAAGCTTCCCACACTCAACACTGCCAATAGGTGCAACAATCCTGCCATTCCTGTCTGGAGCTCCTCCAGAGCAGAGATATTTAATCAAGTTACATTGTAAACTTGCTCTGCAACAAGTTAAACATAAAAAGATCAATATGTAACAACAATTTTTATCTGCTGGGCTTGCCTGAACCAAGATGTTAGGCACTTTTAGATGAACCCACATTAAACTTCAGCTTAAAGGGGATTTCTAAAGCCAATTTAACATTTTCACAGACAAGTGTAGAGGAAGAGAGCAAAAGGAGGCTTGGAAAAGCTGTGGTTTAATAACAGCTGCTATGAACAGCAGGAGACCCTAGGCTTGAGAGAGCAGAAACTGTTTTCATTGATTATTTTCAAACATTTCACAAATTCAAAAGATTAAAGTAACTGGACACAAGCACCTTCTACACCACTGCCAGAAGAGCTCATCTGCATCTCTTAGGGGTTGCTGGCACCCGTAATTAAAAGTAGCACTTCATTTCCTAACTAACAAACAATTTCTTAATAGCAGGGAGATGTGCTCTTATTTAAGTAAATAAGTTACAAAACATTGCTGAAAACATAGTCTCATTTGAGACACTACCTAGTCCAAAAATTCACCATGAGGCAATCCTACAAACTCCAATGTATTTATGCAACAGATTCGTATGAATAGTGTTTCACTGACCTTCAAAGTCCACATCCCCAACTAATTTGGTTTTTCCTGTAAGAGGATCGTGGATATGGTTGATGCCTACGTCAATCACAGCTGCACCTTCTTTGACCATATCAGCTGTAATCAACTTTGGGATACCTGGAATCAAACACATACTTCATTACCCTGGCCGAGTAATCTGAGGTTATCACTTTTGAATGATATCAAGGGGCGTGCATGCACAAAACAGAATTCTACAGTGCTGAATATTTATACACCCCACACTGAACACAACCATTCCTCAGTTGCACACAGTTTGCTACTACTACTAGAGAAAAGACAAAAATAAAAACACAAAAAAATCCCACCTGAAGTTGTGCCATGGGATTGGTTTTGGGTCAAGAAATACACTTAACCAGTAGGCAATTTGAACTACTACAGTAATCCCAGCAGACAACACAGGTCTTCCACAGGGACAACACACCATATCTTGCTCTTTAAAGCAATTTGGGAGACTTCTGCACTTGACAGGGAAGGCCCAGCCTGGGCACTGCACACCTTGTGGTGTTTGTCTCTGTGGTGTCCTGGGGTAGGAGTTTTTTGCTATTAAGAAATTCCAGCTCAAACAGCCACAAAAAGCCACCACAGCTTTTTCACATGCACCATATTTCTCCAGCACATGAAAATGTGAAGCTTCTTGATACTCATCATGAATATGTGCGTCAGTCAGGACCCAAAAAACCTAAAAGGTCACTTCAAAGTCTAGCTAATGAAACATATCCACGGCGCTATGACTCCTGTCAGGAATTTCCTCCCTACCATGCAACCTCCAACTTCCAGTAGTGGGAATTTCCAAACTAAATATTACAACTCCCCTTGCTTCTTGAGCAACTCCATCAGCTTTTTGTTCTGAGAGCAATGTTAAAGTACCTCCAGAAAGGGAGCCTGAACTCCCCTCTCCCCATCAAAGCAACTTTCTCTCAGGTGGGGAGAAGGGAAAATGGAAAAGAAACCAAATCCATACAGGCTGAAACTGCAGCTTTTTGGAGGGAAGCAATGGTGTACAAGGCTCTGGCTCCACGTGCAGTGCTGAGCACTGACACGCAGGCATTTGGATACAGACAGTACCAGGACACTCCTTGCCCTCCATTCCTCACTCCCCCATAAGACACCCGCCTCAGACTCTGCTCCTCATGTTGAGCAAGCCACGATCTCACTCTTCCCCAGCCCGTTTGATAACATCTGACTGCATCTCCTTCATCCCCCTCTGATGTAATCCATGGCAACCTGGCTGGTAATTGGATAATGCCTCAGCCTTATGGGGGTAAATGACCTGTGGGTGATAGGGCTGGAAGCATATCACTGGAAGCTGTACAGTTACACGCTTTGTAAAACGGTTTGATAGTAAGCCAAATACTTAATAGCAACAAATGAACTCACCCCCAAACCTAATGAACAGATCTAGCTACTTAAGCCTCCTTTACATACCAAATAGGAAGGGATAAACATTAGGGTAGGTTTTCCTCAAATGCACTGACTGAAGAATATGGAAAAGCCTTTCATTGGCAATTTTCACAGAAAATGATGAAACACATTTTAAACAAAGGAAAAACAAGGCCCCACCTAATCTGAGTTTAGGTGCAAGAACTGCCAATGTCCAAGGAAGCCAACCAGAATAAAGGGTCTGATCAAGCAGCACTTCCTACGCAAGAGTGCCACAGATCACGTCCTGAGGGACAGCACAAGCAGTCCAAGCAGAAGTTCATCTGGCATTTGGCCCAGTCACTTCTGTTCATCTTGAACCCCTCTCCAAGAGTTCTGGTTCACGAGTTCTGCTGCTTCCATCACAGCCTTGCCTGTCCTGAGGTGGCACTAGGAGCACCACTGGGTAAAGCTGCACTTACACCGCTGCCATGGGGCTGGGCTGATGGCAAAAAGAACAGACTGCATGGGATGCCTGTACAAGCAAGGACTGCAGGCCAAGATGGGTAACCCCTGCGCTGACATACGAAGTGTCAGGTGTGCTTAACAGCAAACACAATGCCTTGGATAGAAATCCAAAAGCTGTGTGGTATTGAAAGATTTCAGGGAGGGGTAGGCTGGACAAGAGCAGCACTGTTGGAACTTAAGATACAAGGAGCCGAGCGGGAACAAGAAGGAAGGAATAAACTGCATGGATAGTTACAAGGCAAATAATCAGGAAAAATGGTGCCCGAAGCCTGGGGGCAAATGAGAGACAGCACACAGAGCCAAATACTCTCACATTCAGAAGTAACAGAGACAAGAAGCACCTGATTTGAAGTATTACCAAAACTATCAAAGCAAGTGAACAGGAAGGCACTCCAAGGTGGAGCACCAGATCAGAAGGGACTCACTACAAGAAGTCACCAATCAGGAGCCAGGATGCAGATGGCTCTAGTAAAAGCAGCACACAGGAAAAGGAACCTTGGTCTTCCAGGCACACACAAAAAAAAGCTCTTTTCCATTTGCACATCCTGTGCAGCAGCCTGTAAAAGCAGCCGCTCCAACCTGGCAAGGTACAAGTTGCAAGAAAGGTAATGCTCACTGAACAGATCACCCATTTCCGGGGAGTGTGTGATCCCAGAGGTAAAATGTGCACAGTTCTCATGTAACAAAAGGAAGCTTGGAGTGATTGCACCTTTCTAAAACATAACTTTCCCCAGAGCAATACACCGGGGCAGGGCTGTGTGCTGTTTGCACAACCTAGCCCTAGGTTTTTTCATCATTCCAAGTATATCTCAAGTTGTGTAATGAGTGTTGTATCATGCTCCTGTTACAAATCTTACAAGGAAAATAATGGGAAAGGTAAACATGGCTGAATGACTACTGGACCATTTAACTCCAAGCACAAACAATGACAAACCATGTTCAGCACAGAAATCGGAAGCAATGATTACACTGGAAGCAGTGAATTTGGATGAAAAGTTACTGGTTTATTTCCAGTTAGCATACCATCGCTGTCTTTTATTCACAGTGGTGAATTCTGGTCAGACCCACAGTTGAACAATTAGATGTGGGACAAATAAGTTCTTTCTTGATCCTGGCCTGCCTTAGTAAAGAGGCAGCGAAGCTAAACCCTGAAGGAAAAGGCATCTCACTTCAAGAGGAAGTGACAAGCTTTAGACACGCACCTGTCCATCTTCCTAGAAAAGACATACTCAGGTCTTGGGTATTGAGGAAGAGAAAGAGGGGGAAAGGATACACAGAAGAGGAAAGACACAATCCTCTTGTAGCCCTACAAAACTGTACAAAAGAAGGATGATATCCCTGAGCCACAAAGGGAGTCAATTTTACTGAGGTTATACTAACTTGGGTCACTCTATTTCTAAAAATTAGTTTGTATTTCTATATATATTTCCTGTAAACAAAAACAAAGGCTGCTTAGAAGCAGAGTTCCTCTTGTTTCCTTGGAAGAGATTAGTTAAACTCCAAGTATTGCAGTTAACATTGCTTTAAGAGTACAGACACTGATCTTTCAGCCCCCTTTCTCTAGGCAGTTAGCATTGTCTTTCTCTTGACATGATAATTGTAGAAGAGAAAAAACACCAGCCATCACTAACATAGGTTACCCAAAGCTCCAGTTAATTTGGCAAGGTCGGCCTTAATTCTAACAGCGAGGGAATGATACCGTGGTTTTATGAATGCAGGCTCCAGCTGATTTAAAGAAACCCTCCTGTCAAAATTTAAATGACTCATGATTTTTCCATGGCACAGAGAAGGTTTTAATTTACATAATTAGACCTGTATAAACCATGCACTGACTGGTTCCCAATCTTGAGTTCACTCCGAAGTCTCCCTAAGGGAAAGATGTCACATGTGATGAGAAACAGTTTATGAGTCTGCAAATGTGAAGGGCAAGAACAAAGAGCCAAATCACTCGCCCTTCCTACAGTGAGAAATCCTACCCACTGCAACATCCTCAGCGAGCACTGATTATTCAGTGAAACGTGAAACAGCCAGTGCCACAGACACAGACTGCAGGCCTCTTCTTAGGTCTGAAATGCTGCAACTGGAGCATTAACACCAACCAGTATTACCTGCAGCAACTATTACTATATCAGCAAGCTGTGTATGGATCTTGAGCTGCTCTTTCGGGGTGTATCTGTGAGTGATGGTCACTGTAGCATCACCTGAAACAGAAGACAAAACCAATAATTGTCAGATATAAAATGCTATAAAAAGCCCAGCATTTACCTTCAGGCACAAATTAATTCCTCTGGTACATGAACAGCAGAACAGATGATCAGATTTGTCTTGGCATGTGACTTTTAAATCGGCATAGGCAGAAGACTCACAACACTTGCTGCTCACACATCACAAAACATTTGCTATTAAAAATTCGTCCCAGGACGAATTAATTTATGAACTGTGGACTCAACTCCCTTCCATGGGAAGTGAAAACCTTCCATAGCTTTGCTACGTTCACTGGAACTCCGCAAAGCAAACCCAGCACAGAATCCAGTATCTGTTCTACCAAGCCCAGTGTGGAGAGGGTGCCACAAGACTCAGCTGTTTGCCACACACCAAAGCTTCAATACAAGACCACCAGCAGAAGCCCATGACAGACACACCCTTCTGCTCCTGCAGAATTAACTCTCCTGGTAAGACATGAAAAACCCTCGTGCTGTTTGATGGAGATACTGAGGAGAGGCCACGATACGAACAGTCACAGGAAGAGGGTCTGAAGCCTCCTCCTGCATCCAACAGCAGGTGTGGTACTCCCTCAAAGACTGCCCGAGCAAGCAGCAAGAAGAACAGCTCTCAAAGAAGACTCCTTTGAACCCTCTCTGCCATTACTGGTGCTGCACAGTGTTCAGGTGTTACATACTCCCACCTCTGCCTTCCACTCAGACACCTACGCCATGTTATCTGCAACTAAGCTAAAATCTTGTGCCTTCTCAGACATGACCATCCCACCTGCTTCCTTTGCAATGTGTGTGACTGGTCTAATCTGTGCCTCTCATCTTATTAACTCTCTCAGGCATCTCATCTTCAACCTTTCTGTGCCCTGGCTTCACTGCTCTCTCACCTCTTTTTTTATCCCTCTTCTTCAGGCTCTACAGTACACATCATCTCCCCAAAGACAAGCAGATCAAGACACTTGCAGATAAGGAAAACAGAAAAGTACAGGCTAAAAAAAATAGTCTTCCAACACCTGCTTTAAGCAAAAGAACTATGTCTTGCCCAAAATCACAATCATTACTCGGCATAAAGGTTGAGAAAAACCAATGGATAAAATCCAAAGTTACAAGGTTATCTCTGAGGAAAAAAAGTGGCACTAATTTGCTTCTAAGATTTTAATGAGGATTGTGTCTGTAGTCAGCTCCTGAACCTAATTAATTGCTTTCACTACCAAAAAGGAAAGGAGAAAATAAAAGGGGAAAAAAAAAACCAAAAACACCCCTAGCTTGAGAATAGCAGTCCAGAAGCTTACAGATAGCTCAGAAAGGGGAGGTTTTCCATTTATTTGTGATCATGCCCAAACAGAAAATAAACAACTATTTTTACACTGCTACTTCTGCTGAAAGAAGAGGAATATATTTAACAATTAAGATTCCCCATCATACTCCCAAGCCAATTCCCTACCTTACGAAACAGAGATAGTCTCTTGACCTGCCTACACAGAACATTATTTATTTTGGAAGGGTTTCACATAGCTTTTCCATCTGATCAGATATTGCCACCTGCAGGACATGAGTGTATCTACATAAGAAACATCACAAATTATGACAGTCCCCAACTATTAATTTTTGTTCATCATCTCGAAAGAAAACCAACCAAAATGCACAACAAAAAAAGAAAGTAGTACCATATACAGCCACCCCTTGCACGATTTCTCAATTAAAAAGAATTCATCAAATAAGCTCAGTTGAAGAAAAAACTCTTTCATGACCAATAACCTGACAAAGTTTTTTCAGCATCCCACTGAAGGTCTTCTCTGGTCCCTATCCTGCTGAGTTTAAACAAAGAAAACAAAGCTGAAACAATGGCCTGGCCTCCCTTCCCTTCCTTGTGCCATCCAGGCCAATCTGTTGCTGCTCACAGCAGAAGCAGAAATTAAACCCAAGTGCCGAAGCTGAAGCAGATCTTCAGGGAGGGAGAGCCCCATCTGTGAGTCAGGGAGGAAAACTCCACCAGATCACCCCAAATACAGAAGTACTACATCACACAGACACTTAATGCCAGCTCATTATCAGAGAAGTACTTGTTCCTTTGTTTTCTCATTGCCAGCTGCTTTATACTCTGTGCCAACACTCAGCAGACTGGAAAACTAAAAAACTACCTGAGAAATAAACCCATTTCTTCAGATTAGGAAAAGATAACTTCAGTAAGTTAACTCTGTATCTAGGCTCCAGTGTCAGCAAGGAGCTACCTGACCATTCTTCAGTCCCTACACCACATATGTGACACACTTCGAACCACTGGCAATGCCAGCAAGCAGGGTTTCAAGGGAAGTCTGACACGCCAGGAACCAAAACATGAGCAGAAGACCATGAAGCACCATAAAAATCTCATGGGCTGGCCCCCCAAAACAAACTGCGCTACCAGACAGTCAAACAGGAACTAGAAACCCAGGACACAAGACAAAACTGAGCCACGGATCCAATCCACTCAGAAGCTGGAAGCTGCAAGCAGTATTTAGTTGCAGCTAAAAAGTGCCCATGCAGCTGCTGAGGGTTTTGCAACAAGTTGCTGAAAGCATCACAGGTCACTAGGTCTCCTCATGTCCAGGTGGTAAGCGTGTAAGGAGCTCCTAACATGACCTTGTGTTCTACCAAGCCTACTTCAAACATCAGCTGCACTGCCAATAACAAATATCACCCAATATTTGCAGCAAATGGCAAAAATGCTACTTATTTCCGTGGGAATGAGGATGAGACCTGAACTACGTACCAATGGTAATTACAATCCAGGCACTGAGAGAAGTTCCAAATAGCAACTTTCCCACAGAGGCTGAATGGAAAAGCCAACTCTATGATTAGTATGAAGCTTTTAGTGTTTTATTATAATAACAGATTTCACTCCACTCCAATTAAACAGGCCTGGGATTAAATGTCCATGTGTACCTCATTTGTGCACACCACCACAGCAGTTTCTAACATCAAAATGAAGTTGCAAAAGTACAGCATTCTATCTAAATTATATTTAATTTCTACAGCACAATTATAGCAGCACATGTAGGCTTCTGTAATTAGAATTACTTAAAAATATTTCCACCACAGCACTCAATTTCCAGGGGGATATGAACTGCGCTGCAGAAACACCCCCCAGGCCAACAAGTAATCGAGGTACTCAAGCTGAAAAGTTCCTTGGTTGGTCATTCAGGTACTTTTGTAAGCAACACCTCACTGCCATAGCACAACTCAAGGGTCAAGCCACACCTTCTTGTTTATTCACACATAAATGTGTGTGTGCTCACTGGTGCCTGACCAACAAAACCAACACTGAACAAGCATGAGGGTAAGACATATCAACAGCTACGCTGTAAAACCATCACCAGAGCCTCTGCAGCTCTTCAAGGCCTCACTGCCAGTACTACCCTTCAAGGATCAGTAAAAATAGTAGCTGATTCAAATGGAGGAGGAAGTAATGACTTAACACCAGAAAAAGTCAAGTCCAGAAACTGCTCCCCTGAGAATAAGGCAGGAAATGTGTTAGCAAATTTATTTGCTTGGTCCAGCTGCAACTGTTCACAAGCGCCAAAAGTTTCTCTTTAATCTGAGTCCCCTAGCCAGCTTTATTTTGAGGACTCAACAAATGGAAACACTGAGACAACATTGCTGGACTTACCTCCAGGCCTTTCATGCTCTCCATCAGTATGTAAAAGCATTGAAATAGGCATTCCAACATTTTTGGATCTTCCGGCTACAAGAACATTTTTTCCAAAAGTTTGTATTCCTTGCAGGAAAAAAAAAAAGAATTAAAAAATTGTATTCCAGTATTTTGATATAACTAAACGCTTCTTTCTCAATCCCCACAACAGAATTATTTGTGGTTGTGGACTGCTGACATCAACACGACCTGAAAATCCCCAAGGCTGAATTTGAGGCATAAATCTACAAAACAACTTCCAGCTTTCACCTCGGAGAAAGAAAACTGACAGCTCATTCAGGGTACCTGAATCACCCTTAGCAAGGACTTAATTTCCTTTTGCTCCAGCCACAAAGGGAAGGACTTATGTCTACCAGTAAGAACATGTGCATTCTAAATAAAAAATTACAGCTATTGCAAACATATGCATTTTTCCCTCTTCCAGTACTAAGTGCTTCCATTTTTTGTTCTTGTTTTATCCCCTTCTCTACAAGAACTCACGCACCCCATCCTCTATTTGACAAACAGAAAAACAACAGCACAGAAAATTCCCTGCAAAACTGTGAGATCCAGAAAGTTACTGAAGTGTTCCACCAAATACTACTGTCTACGCTTAAATAATAGTTGTGCTAATGGCACAAGAGCCCATCTACTTGGCAGCTCCTTATTCACATTAATACTCTAAGTGCTTGTTCTTGAGTCAGCCCAAAGCATTTAGAGAACCTTGACCTCTTAGCTCACACCTGAGTTCATCCCTTGCTCGCCTCCCAGGATAAGAAGTGTTCCAGGAGAGCAGAGTCTCTTACCCGTCCTTTTTATGATCTCCCAGACGGCAGCAGCGGTGGCAGGGATTATGGAAGGCTGATCCAGACACAGCCGCCCGATGTTCATGATATGGAACCCATCCACATCCTTCTCAGGGGCGATGGCGTTGCACACCGTCCGCTCGTCTATGTGATCTAGGAGACACACAGCCCTCAGCTACAGCTCCTTCCCTTGGCAGGTGCCATCCATGCAGCATCACACAGCCCAGACGTGGCCAGGGCAATCAATTACTGCTCTTGATTGAGCCAACTACACACCCCATAAAGGCAGTTTCCCCTTTTCAAACAGTTTGCTGAAGATTAGGTTGAGGCATTTGTCACAGCGTCGATACAAGGCATTCTGTCAAAATATGAGAACCCAGTACGCAGCTGAGAATGACGACAGTAACTATAAGAAGAAATATTTAAGGAAACCACTACTGCAACATATAATTCTTCAAGTGGCTCAAAAACCCCAACAAACCACAGAGGAGCAGTTATATGCATTTCCCTGGTTTCTAAGCCCACAGAGAACACATGAGCTAATTTCTAAGCAAATTCACAGAAATCTCAAGCTGAAGTAACCTTGAAGGTATAACTTTCCTTTTCCAACAAGACTGGTTTTTTTAGCCAACTGTTAATCAGTAGGACCAAAACACATCCTGCTTCATTAGAGAACCAAGAATACACCAACCTGTTTGATATTGGTAATCTCAAAACACTCCATGTGGCTTAAACGGCATTGCCGGCACATTTTCATATGCATATCTATTCATAGTGAATATTTCTCATATGCACTAATGATACAGGGCAGCTCTGAAAGTGCTTAAAGCTTATACTGCATAAACATTAGTACTGATTAGGAAAAAATGTATTTGCCAGACCTCTCCCTGCAGAGTTACAAACCCAAGCATAAACCTGAAATAAGTAAGACCTCAGAGGAATGGCTCCACAAAACATCCCATACTAACCCAAAAAGCAAACTGTGTTTAATGACTGACCCACAGCCTGCAGTAACCCAGTCCTGTTGAAGAGTTTTGTCTGGGAGAAAGCCAAGCTGACCCCCAGAGTGGGTAGATGAGGAGACAGCCACTGGCCCTCTGTGGGTTGATGACCAGCTTGTTACTGAACCTCCTGGGAATTGGGTTGTTCCTCCCCAGCACCAGCAAGTGAACCAAAATACCTTCCCCTAACCCTGACAGGTAGGCCGGGGGTGTATCATTTCCATCTCACAGCAATTGCTTTTTGCATCCCTTACATGACCCATTCTAGCCACAACCTGAACACAATCCAGCAACTGTGTGGCAAGATGTCCCAGCGTCCGAGTCAGAGAGCACCACAGGAGGTTTAAAAAAAACCAAATAAAGGAAAATAAGCATCAATAAGGAAATTCAGATGTTGCCAGTAAAATATTTTAGAGATATAAACAGGATGTTTTAATTTAGCAGGTTTTTGTGGTTTTCCATTAGAAGGAGTTAGATAATTAAAAGATAAGCATGTAGACTGTAGAACTTAAACCAGGATAATCTCCTGTTAAAAGATTGCCAATTAGAAAACCCCTAGAGTTAAACCAGGCTGCTATGATTTACAGTTTAATTCTCCATTTTATGATGAGAGCAAGTTTACTTTTAAATCCTAATGAGAAAAGACTGCGGAAATTAAGTACATTGGTGAAAGAGTCCCTCAGAACTGAAACTTGCCTCACAGACTGAAAGCAACCATAACCCTGTTTCTATGTCAACTTGGGAATTAAAAAAGAAAACAAAACCAAGGAAGAAATTTGGAGTAACCTATTAAATGGCTTTTGTAAAAAAGAACTTGTTACCCCTAGGCAAGTCAGTTCTTCCAACACAAACTTGGCAGCCATGCTTTGCCTTGTGCCTAGGATGAGCAGAACACTGCTCTGAAAAACACCTCCACACTGTCTTGAGCTTCCCAAAACCAGACAGAGAATGGACACAATTATGTTAAGGGAAACAAACAAAAAAAAAAAAAAAACCAGACATGCTTTGCATGGATATTTTCAACATTCAAAACCGATTTGCAGAACACAAGAACAGGGTTTATAGTCCTGGGAAGAAATGCAGCCGCACAGCTGGGGACAAGTAAGCTGTGAGCCAAAGAAGAAGCTCCCACATGCCTTCTTAATTTCCAGAGGAACAAAGTAATTTCTTAATTATCTTACTGTCAGTCTCATAAAACATGAGCTGATAACCATACAAATTTTCTTGCTGTTATTACAAGCCACTCCCCAGGCCGAGTTGGTCTCTGCACTCCTCCTTTCCCTTTTTGGCTGAACTTGCAGGATTACACTGGGTATCACTGGCCAAGCATTTGCCCACAGAGAAACTCCTATTTACACAACAACTGCCTCTGGTGCTGGCACATGGAAAATAAAGACTGGTTTTCAAAAGGGAAGACTACTGAAAATAATAACATAGCACAAGAAGCGTTTGAAAAAAATACTTCATGGATTTTCATCTTCTCTCTCAAACATATTAATATTTTGTGGCCCTCTCCTGGGCAATTCAAACCAACACAAAGGAAAAGCTCTAGAAAACAATCACAAGAAATGCACTCAGAAGGTGCACAGAAAATAATTTCTCCTGAGGCAAAGATTACAATCCTCAAAGTTAAGTTGCCCCAGCTTACAACAGTGCAACAGAACACAGCTATTTCTGATGCTCTTTTAAACCCAATGTTGATCAAAAGCTACACTTGGTGTGGTTTACTGCAAAAAAGCCCCAAATCTCCCCCAACAAGCTCAATTCTGGATTAAGGAGCCTCCACTGATAGAGTTTTCACAACTTCTGGGCTTGGTCTCCTTCCTACAAGACAAATAAAATTTGAAAAGTGAGCTAACTTAGCTTTTGGCCCTTCAGTTTCTTAAGTTCCTTCGAGGAAAAAAAAAATCATTTATCTGAGTTATATTGTTAGAGAATTACATTATAACTCATGGCAAGTGCTTACTAAATATTTCCACTTCATGACAAATTGCACATTTTACTTTACTACACAGACACTGCAATATTGACAAAGTACTGCTATGGATCAAATTGTTCTAAAGCTTGTCCTAACACAAGAAACAGCCATGCCTGTCTGATAGGTTGGAGGGAGGCTAGTCAGCCTTCATGTAGTTATTGTGACACGTGTGTCACACTTCTTGGGAGCCATGTCCAGACAATTTTAGGACCAACCCTTATTTAAGAACTTGAGCATTTCAGCGCAGAAGCACCAAACAGTTCAACTGACACAGCTAGAATTATCATCAGGCTTTTTTTCTTTCCTCATGTTGCCCAGGTTTAAATTCCCTACATTTTGAGACTACAAGAAGTTCTGAACCGCGCACTGATGGAAGCAGGCTTTAGTGACCTGAGATCCTCCTCATCAATGCATTTCCATAAATGCATTTCTATGAGTGGTACCTAACCATTCCCCTGAGCACCCTCTCCACCAAGACACGGGTCACCTCCTGCTTTTGGGGAACACAGCACTGGACTGGGAGCCCAGTGTATCAGCCTGCTTCCTTGGCTACAGGCTTCAGACAGGATGATTCCCCATCCTCAGGCTGCTGGTGCTCCATCTTCTGCAGTTCTCATGGCTGCAATGAAGCTTTGTTAATTACATCACCTGCTGCTGTGAATCTCTGTCAGCTGGAGAGATGTTCCTCCAAAAGAAACTGTCCACATTCCATCAGCTCCTACCTTAAAGGCCAGGACGTGGCTCCAGACTTGTGTTATACTTCCACCTTGTGGCAATTTTATTTCAGTACACGGCCCATTTCGGGCACCTTTCACGTAACAGCAAGTGCAAACCCTCCTCATCATGAGCACTGCTGCTAATTACAAACACAACCAAAGCATTTTTTCCTCCATAACTCTCAGTTTGGCTGTTTTATAAATAAAAAAGATTTACAGTTCTTTATTTCTCTGCAAGTTTTATCACCTCAAAAACACCACTTGGACAGCTATCCCCTGGTGATATTTCAGTGAGATTTCATTACAAATTAGGAGAAGGTAAAAAACAGCCAAAAATTTAGTCAAGGCTTTTAGGACCTTTGCAGAATGTTCACCTGGAACATTAGGGCCAACAATGAAAACATAAACGTTGAATGCTTAAGGCAAAACCCGGAATCACTATGAGAAAGATTATAGCATCACCTGCTACATATCAATGTTGCATGACATAGAGGATAAAAGCTTGGAGTTCAAGGCAAACCAGTGCAACAACCCCAAAAAATAAAGAAGATTAAACTGGATAAATTATGTGAAATGCCTTGAAACACCACTGTGACAGATCATTAAAAAAGTTTTACATAGGAAATTATTCTCAGGATTCATTATTTTCTTTAAAATGAACTGCATATTCAACAAAAAAACACCTCAGCTAACCCTCCATTACGCAGGTCCTATTTCAAGAGTTTCTTATGGCCCTAAGGTACACTTGCAGCCCAAAACTATTAAACTCTTTCCTCCTATATGGACTGTATATGAGGAGTGGGACAAAAATGTCACGCACCTGGGAGAGGTAGCTGAACTAATAAGCCACTAACTCTGGAATCCTTGTTGAGTTTCGCTGTCATATCCAAGAGCTCTTCCTGTGAAATGTCTTTAGGCCTCAGTATGATCTCACTAGAAATGCCTGATAAAAACAAAAGACAGAAGACATATCAGAATAAGGCTACAGAGTGATCAGCTTAGTCATTTAGTCCAAAAATCTGTCTGGTATTTAAGAACTGTTTCCAAATACTATTTTAAGATACAAAATGAAACTTACAGCGCCCATTCAAATCACATTAAAACTACTTTCTTCCTACATCCATGCAATTCCTTAGTTCCATCAGAGAAAACATGGGAGAAATCGGTGCAAAATTTAATTAAGACACTATGGGGATTCCTCCTGCTTTATTTTTTTTTCCTTAAAGCTTACCAAAGGAACACTTGTATGACATACCCACAGCTGCAGCTGCCTTTATCTTGTTCCTGACATAGATGTGACTGGCTGGATTATCTCCTACCAATATGACAGTGAGATGAGGCCTCTGGTTCCCAGCAGATATCCACGATTCCACATCCCTTCGAACTTCCTTCAAAACCTGGTGTGCAAGCTTCGTCCCTGAGACAACCATTGCTTCATCACTATCAAAATAAAAAGATACACAATATTTAGGGCTAAAATTGCACCAGGATGAAAACACCTTCAAGTGTGTCATCTACCATTTTGAACACTGCCAAATGTTTTTTTTCACATGGTGGCATTTCAAGTATTACTTCAAAAACACAAACATACTACAATACACAAAGCATCACCACGCAATTTCAGAAGGTTTTAAGGCTTCACCCATACAGAGAAACATCACACCACTCCAGAAGGCTGAAAAGGTCTGCTTTTTCTTGTTGAATCTTTTATACCCTCGTGGCTCATGCATCACCCCTGTGTGCCCTCTGTTCCCTGTGGTGATTGGTCAGTGCCCCTGGGCACTCCATGGCTCGTTACCTTCAACAAGGTTCACCTGCTGCTCACAGCTGTACCCAGTTAGGGATCAGGCTCGGCCACAGCCCCGCTCCCAATGGAACAAACCGTGTGCCTACATCCACTCTCTCACCTGAAGAGCGCGGATGTGCCAGCTGTGCACTTGGACAAGGAGCCAGAACTCACTTCCCAACACACACAGCCGGCCATGTAAACATACATGAACCTGTTGCAGCTTGGAATAAAATAAGAGAATGTTCTTACCCCCTTAAGTTTTACTGGTTTAAGGAAAGTTCCCCACTTCCCTCCTCAAATTTTCCTAAAAATTGATTTGACGTAGCATTATTTACACTATTTTTTGTCCAAGCCTCAATGATATATTTCTCATCTTCCTAGCTGATGGGAAGGGAGTCAGTAAATAGCACTTCTCACATCTGTAAAATATAAAAATAGCAAATACTGAAATATGTTGATGCTTCTTAGGTTTAGAACCTAAATAAGTCCTTTGGTGGATATGTCACACAAGAACTGCATGAACAAATAAATCACCGCCTGTACAGAAAGCTTACACTGCAGCAGGCTATTCAAGACATTAAACTAAGTAATGAATAATTATTATTGTAAATTCTACACACATTAAAACATTGACCAGGTGTTGGTCAATGACAGGTTTAATGATAGATTTGTGACAGATTTCATGACCAAATTAAATGACAGACTAAATGTGTGTTACTGCCCCATCCTGTCCCACTGTTATCCCACCCACCCAGGGATGCTCTTACTCTGAACCCAGCACAGATTTACCACAGAAAATTCTTCTCGCTTATGTACCCAGTGACTTGCAGGCCATGACACAAACTGAGATCTGCAGTGTTATTTTAGATCAATTTGTACTCTAAAAGCCTGAGATCATATCCAGCATCACAACAGGACATGTCCCACGCCCCATAAAAACCTCTGGAAAATTATTAGTGCAGGGATATCTACGTTTTGCAGAACTGGAAAAAACAGTTACTAGCAACGCAGCACAGAAGCAGGATATGCACTGGCCCAGAAATACAGCTGTTTCTCCCAAAACTGGCAGAATCAATTCTCAATACACAGAACATCCAAGGGATCAGATGCTTATTTCAATGGCTGTTCAGCTCACTCACATCTTTTCATTCTTGACATCACAAAGACAGCGCTCTCAGCATTGGCACTTGTGATGTGCTGAACCTCTTTGGTCAGATTTCAGCCAGGTCTTACAAAATTACATGTAAATTAAAAGGTTCATAAGCAGGAGCTCAGAGAGACCTTCCCATGCACACCCAGGCAAGAGCTCAGAGCTGCAGTGCTGCAAAACCAACGCCACAATCCCTTTGCAGACAGTGTAATAAATTAAACACAGGTCTCAGGACACTGATCCCCAGTGCACCAAAGCATGCCCTGTTTGCCACCAAACAATGAATATACACAGCAATTCTGTATAAATCCACTGACAGGCTCTTTAAGGTACCAGGAGCAAGCAAACTCGCAGATTCCCCTCAGGGAGGGGGTAGGAAGGTCACACTGCGAGGGTTTCTTCAATTTCAAGGGCACCGCTTAAATCCCCCATGGATCACCAAGGCCAGGGCCCCGGCCCGCTGGCCACCGCTCTCCCGCTGGTTCTTCCCCGTTTGCCCGGGAAGAAGCGCGGAACTCAGCAGGGATCGGAGGGCATCCATCCCGAAGGGCGATCGCGGGGGGCCCGAGCCCGCCGATCCCTCAGGCGTTTCCCGCCCTCGGACCCGCCGCGCCATGAGGGGTGCGAGGATGAGGAGGAGGATGAGAAGGAGGGAGGGGGAGAATGACGAGCAAAAAGATCCGATCGGCGCAAGGTACCTAGCGGCGCTGCGAGGGAAGCTGCTGGTGCTGCGAGCGAGAGTTCGCCACCGCCTCAGGGGCGCCCAGCCCGGGCGCAGCAGCGCGGCAGACGAGGAGGAGGCGGAGGAGAGGGACAGGGCTGTGCTGGCCGCCGCCATTGCGGTCGGTCCCCACCGACGGAAGCGGCGCCGCAACCAAGCGACGGCGGGCGGGGCCAGCGCCGGCAGCGGGACCGCGGCCAGAGCGGGCGGAGCTCCGGGACGGGCGGGGCTGAGGGAGCGCAGGGCAGACGCCCAAGTGCGGACGGCGAGACAGGGACTCGGAGCCTCAGGGTACAGCAGGAGCCGCGCAAGCGATGCCCCAAGCGCGGGCTCGGCCGCAGCCTTTGGCCCCCGTGCGCTGCTGTTCCCGTGGCAATTCAGGGTGGGCAGACACAGAGCCCCACGGACAAGCGCCGCTGCTGCCGTTCATAGTTATTTCCCGCACTCCCGTCTTTTCTGAGGGGGAGGTGTCAGGGAATGGCTTGTAGCTTGTATATCGGTCACTTCTGTCACGTTCAATGGCAGATTTTATAGTAAAAAATCGCCTGTGCAGAGTGTAAGGAGAAAACAAACCAAGATCTGAAATGGCATATAAAGAGCAAGCCAAAACAATAACAGCACGCTCGCCTGCCTACTGACAGCGGGAAAATTCCTTTATAAAGCTGGAAAAAACTCTGGAAAAATGTGTCAACTTAGTGAGGCTTCATGTTCGGCTATGATCCTGGCAAGGTTTTTGACGAGTTAAATGTTTCCAAAAGCAATGTGGCTCGGGTGCTTCCACAGACAGCGTGCGTGCTGGGTTTTAACGGCTTGCCCTTTCCAAAATATTATTCTTATCAAATTATACCTTAAGGATAAAACCACCCCACTGTCCGCCCGCCCCTCAGCATCCCCGCTCCACCGCTCACCCGATCCTGCCGCTTGTCCCGGCCCTTTCCCTCGCCGCTTGGTTGCGGCGCCGCTTCCCCCTGTGGCACCGACCGACCTGGCTGCGGCCACCACAGCGCCCTTCTCCTCCTGCTCCGCGCTGCTGCTCCCGGCCCGGGCGCTCTCAGGGGCTGGCCAGCCTTCCCTCACCTCCCTCCCGGCGCCCCGGGCCGGCTGCAGCGCCAGCGGCGCCCACCGGGAGGGTTTTCCTCCTGGCTCCTTCCTCCTCGCCCTCCTCATCCTCGGCGGCCCCCTCACGCTGAGGCGGGAAGCGCGCGGCGGGCAAAAAGGGCGGGAAAGGCCTGAGGGGACGGCGGGGAGCTTTGGATCGGTGTGCGGTGAGGGACCGAACGGGGCAGAAAATATCAGAAGAAAAGTAATAATTTCAGAAGGTAGTAACCGTAAAAACAGTGATAAACGTTTATAATGCCATTCAAAAATATCGCTGGATCATTTAGATCCAATTTTCATGCATGTTTTCGAGTAGAAACAATCTGATCTATCTGAAATCGCGGTTTCCGTATTACAAAATAAGTGATAGATAATAACTATTCTTACTTGAAGTAGTAACAAGTCTTTCTGCATAGTGACAGCCTCCAAATTCTGTCAGATATTTGCAGAAGTGTGTGCTGTTTTGGCTTTTTTGCTGTTTTTCATCATTAGGCAAGAGAATGGGGATTTTCCACTTCTCGTAAACTGGATTGACATATCTTAATTTGGTTTAACTTGTCTTTTGGTTATTCTAAAAGAATGATTAAGAATTACAGATGTTGCCAAGAATTCTAGTGTGTAGTCTAACCACACATTACAAATTCTGTGTGATACGGAGATCTTCCTGTGGATCTTACCTTAAAGCTTATTCTATTAAAGGGGGGGGAAAGAAAAGAAAATCACAAATTAAAATTCTTGTTTTCTGATAACAAATCATCAAAGCGAATCCAGCACTTTATGTTGCTTTTACCTGGGTGTGCAGATAAATTAGCACTGCTACTGAAGTCAAGAAAAGATGTCTTTATGAACTTAAAACAAACCAAACCCACAGTGAAGTTCCCAGCAATCCCCATACATGTTATGTGCCAAACTGTTCTTCAGCTGTCTTTGGTTCTGACAGATCTACTTACCAGCTGATTTAAAGATTCGGGATAGCACTCATTTATAGACCATCCCAGAAACTAGCCTCACTCCGTGTCAGTCACACAACTAAAAAAAGCCCCAGAAATTTTATGTCAGGTCACAATTTTCAGCGTGCTTTTCATATTAAAGGTCGCACTGCTGATTTTATCTATATAAGCCTCTCCAAGATCGCGGCATTTTCCATATTGAAAGTGTGGCTATTTTTCCAAAGAGTCTTGAAAATTGCATAATCTCCAAAGAGTTATGCACGTGTTAGTTGCTATTCCCTTCTGTATCTTCACAATGTTACCATAGTATTCGTGGGGAATTAGAGACATTGTTGCATGCATGTCCCACCGCTTCAGAGTTCCCGACTCTCTGAATCTGTTTGTTTTTTTGGGGTTGGTTTTTGGGGTTTTTTAAACAGTTTTTTTAAAGTTTCTGCCTGAAATTTGGAAGTCTCTACCTTTCCCTTGCTGAATTTCTGCGCCTTCTGAAAGCGGTCCCGGAGCCTTTCTGCCCCGCTCGGTCCCTCACCGCACACCGATCCGAAGCTCCCCGCCGTCCCCTCAGGCCTTTCCCGCCCTTTTTGCCCGCCGCGCGCTTCCCGCCTCAGCGTGAGGGGGCCGCCGAGGATGAGGAGGGCGAGGAGGAAGGAGCCAGGAGGAAAACCTCCCCGGTGGGCGCCGCTGGCGCTGCAGCCGGCCCGGGGCGCCGGAGGGAGGTGAGGGAAGGCTGGCCGGCCCCTGAGAGCGGCCGGGCCGGGAGCAGCAGCGCGGAGCAGGAGGAGAAGAGCCCCGTGGTGGCCGCAGCCAGGTCGGTCGGTGCCACAGCGGGAAGCGGCGCCGCTGGGACACGGCCAGAGAGATCCAGGTGGCGGCGGGGCGGGACTGGGCTGAGGGGCGGGCGGAGCTCATCCTTAAGGTAAATCTCCGCAGTTCGTAGCTGAGCTTTGAGAAAACCTTTATGCTGTTTCTTGTCCGTGAGAAGCCCTTTCTGCAGAGGGCATAAGATCCTGCTTTTTATTTCTGTGGAAGCCCCTTTACGTGTAGCGCCTTCATTTGAAATGTGTTCAGCTACTTGGATCAAATAGTAGTGGTGAAACCCCCGAACTCTATAATAATTGTTGCTCTCTTGGACGGGGATAGCTTTTGAGTGCACTGTTTCTGTATGGAAGAGGATAGTGAGCTCAGGTCCACGGAGCAAGATGTTTGGCTGGGTTTTTGCAGAAGCAGGTGCTCCTCTGTTTTTGATGTTAAATGGAATATATTTTTCAAGAACTTTTCCTGCCTTCCTAGACAGGTCTACAAACGACTGATGTGTTATTCAAATGCTGGCAGTGATAATTTTTGAGCACCCTTGTAGACTAAGCATGTTTATTTTATCCAAGAAAGCATGGTCTGCAGGTAAAGAGAACAAAGCAATTTCCCAGTCATTCCTCCAAATATTTTATAAACGGTTTCATTTCATCAAGCTCATTACAAGCACAATATAAGCTAATTACTCAAAGCTAGAACTGCACATGGAAACCAAACTCTCTTTTCAATTCCAGAGAGAAAACAAAAAACAAAAACGAACAGAACAACCAAACAAAACAAAAACAAAACAGAAAACCCAAACAATTTCAAGTGTTAAACGTAGTTTTAAGTTGCAATGATAGGCTTACTGCGACTTTGTACATTTGACTTATCTACAGGCACTTATGTGAATCCCTTAGGGTGCTGTGAAGATTAACTTCATTCATGCTTAATATCTTGAGAATTTCAAAGGACTGATGATAACAATTCCTGAGCCCCACGAGGACTCAAAAAATCTGAGATGCTTTTGATGTGTCCTGTTTTACTAGCATTTCTTCTTGGGCAATGTACTTTCCTGCTGAAAACTGGGTGGGAGGCAAAAATCCAGAGTTGCACAAGATATTCCCATTGCTGTTTTAGTCAATTAACTTACATCTAAAGAAAAACACATGACATAGAGCAGAAGGGAAGAGCTGTAGAAGTTTTTACTGAGCCATGGTTTTCAAAAATATCATATTAAATAGGCTTCTATTGCTGCTGGTAAATTATACCTTTCAGCCTTTGAAAAAATCTGGTTATTGTCAGTGTTTTAGTCACAGCCTTTGCGGTGTACTAGGCAGGGAGAGTGAAAAATCTGCCTTGGGACTTTGCAAATATCTGCAGCTCCGGCAAAGTGAAGTTGGATGTAGCTCTCTCCAGGCTGTTCCTGAGGCAGACATGGTGTAACAGGGCAATGTGGTCATTTCAGACAGACACCATTCCCAGGGGGAAAGCCATTATTTGTGCAGACACACTGGGGTTTGTTGAGAGGTGGCCAGTGCAGGCAGGACTTTCTCAAGGTTCTGAAGAGGGAGCAACAGTCTCGGATCACCTTTAAATGGCAGGTGAAAAAAAAATCACCATTTTTTAAACAAGGAAAAAAATGTACAAGGAAATTCACAAGGAAACGGAAGAACCTTTCATGCTCTCTACCCATGGGTGTGTAAAGGAAACAGATTTCTGTATCACCTTCATGCATCTGTCCCATGTTCTGGGGATGAGCCAGCTTTCCTCAGGTGACGCAGGAGAACACTCACGACTCCCCGATGTCAGCAAGGCCAGGGTGTGGGTGTGCTTTCTGTTGGATTTCAGGTGGATTGCATTTCATTTCAGTAGACTTGTCTGTCACTAAATGAGTACCATGTACCTAGTGACAGAAGAGATTGTTTGTCCTAGAAATGTGCACTGAGGAATCCCGACAAGGGGATTCTTGGCTTTCAGAAGTGCCAGAGATCCTTGTTACAGCTGGGACACGAACCATTTTTCTTCTGGAAACAAATTTGCTGCTGCAAACTTTTACTGTTTCCTACCATAGCAGCACTGTTACTCCTTCCCATTCAGCAAAATGCGTGGAGGTGGGCTGAAGAATAGTAAGAATAGAAATTCCTGCAGATTGCAGGGGTGTGCCTGGATTCAATAGATCCATCCTGGGGTTAACCTCTTCATACCAGCAGTTCAGATCAGCTTCACATCAGAAGGTTTAAGTAATGTGCCTCTGAATATAGAAACATGTTTTCTTGGCACTAAGTGCCCCGGCACTTGAGAGAGAACCGATCTGCAGGTGTGTCCAGGAATCCCTGGGTACACAGAGGTTGCTGCTTCCCTGCATCCCGCCAGCCCAACTGACAGAGGTACACAGCTCCATTTAACATGGAATTCACAAAAACCCAGGGTGTTTTTCAACAGGAAAACATTTTTATTGCATCGTATATTTCATTACATTGTCATGAGAAATCCACCTCTTTGCATACAATTTTCCAAAGCAAAATAATGAAAATTAGTTATTCTTTATGAGTTATGACACTATGTCATACAAGCAGACAAAAAATGTCTAAGTCTCTCCAGAACATTTACCGTTCCTTTAGATCTTGTGCATAAATACCAAATATTGTAATGTAAACTCATTTAAAAACAAACCAACTAACCAACCTCAACATTATCTGGTTAAAAACCAAACCAGTCATGGCACAAACCCCCACAATTTCATAGAAATTATTAAGTCCTTCTAAGTATTGAATAGGGGCAAAAAGCCTTCAGGGGCAAAATGTGTGATTTCATTAGACAGTACATTGCGCAATAAGGTCCGAGGCATTAAAGGCTGGAGAGTTGGAGTAGGAAAAAGAGATTCGGCAAAACATTCTTGCCTGAAGCAGCTTTTATTCCCGTGTAATCCTGAACAGGCACTGAAATGTGAAGTGCCAGCCAGCACTCTCGTTATTCCTGATGGAAGGATTACCCCCAAACATCGGCACAATCCATTCAAACCTCTCCCGTCACACTGTCTGCAGACATTTGCAAAATCATCTTCACGATGGGCCCAGGTTCTTCTCGGGTATTAATGCTGTTTTATAGGAACTTATTGGCAAACAGAATTTGGCTGGAAGGAGCTTGCACAAAGGTGGAGCAAATTCTGAGAAGGTTGCTGAGAGGTGTCCAGCAAAGCTTCCACTGTCTTATCAAATGATTCAATCACTTTATCTCAGTCAATAAAAGCATGCATAGGATTGGGCAATAACAAATATGAGGGGAGGGAATGAAACATAGAACACCTGATCTACAAACCCATCAAAACTAGAGAGTTGAGCTATTGTGTTCTCATAGCATCTGTTTCCTGGGATCTTGTGGCAAACAGGTAACTTCATTCCGAGGTGTTCTTTCCCTCACTCACAGCTTGTTGGATGAACTGCAATAGGCAGAATTCAAATTATAAAGCGAGCCAGGAAAACTTTCCATAAGTTTTCTTGCTTAGACCAGATAATAAATCCCACAGAGGGTGTGGAAAAGATGCCTGATGGTGATGATGGAACGTAATGTGGCTAGATTTGCAATTAATCGGGGATTTGTTGTGGATCCTCTCCCTGACAACCTTCTGGGTTGTCTCTTCCCCAGCAAAGAAGCCACTTTCTGGACACATTTTTGGTGTAACTAACCAGATTTCCCTACAGGAATGCATAACAGAATGTGGCTCGTTATTCTTGGGTTTAAACCCCTCCAAGAAGTAGGTTTGGCCCCAAGCGCTGGCGACAGCTGCCCCGGCAGGTACCTGCGGAGGATCCTGGTGACCAGGAGCTTGACCCAGGGGGCGGCGGGGTCCAGGCAGATCATCTGTCCCTGCTTCATCGTGGCTCTGCGGGCGAGACAGGGAGGAGGTGAGGCCGGGGTCGGTTCGGCGTGCCGGGGCCGGGGCCGGGCACTTACTTACATGACCTCGGGCACGGCGCAGTGCGGCCCCTCGGCGAGGAACTCCAGGCGGGCCAGGCGCCGCGGCGGGATCACCTCGGACACGGTCTGCACGCAGCGGCAGCGCAGCTCGCCGGCCAGCGGCGCACCTGGCAGGCGAGAGGAGCCCTCTGAGCCTCGGCTCCGGGCTCCCCCGAAACCCCCCGGCCCCCCGCGCACCCCGGCCGCGGACGGATGGGTAACCCCGACGCGGTCGCTTACCCTGGCAAAGAGCGGCGGCGGCCAGGAGGAGGAGGAGGTGGAGGTGCGGGTTCATGGCTGGTGCTGGCGGCAGAGAGGGTGCAGGAGCCGGCGAGGCGTCCCCCTTTCCCTGCCGTGCTTTTATTTCCTACCGGGAGCCGCCGGGGAATTTCCCGGAGCTGAGCCGGGGGGCAGTGCCCCTTTGTACCCTTTCCACCAAGTGGGTGTGTGCCGCTAAAGGAGCAGGGCGGAGAGAAAAGATCGGCTGCTGCCGGCGCAGCGGCTCCTTCAGGTTTGGGAGCGAGGGAAGCGGGGCACTGCACCGTCCCGAGAACCTCCCGCGGTCTGCTGGGACCCCATTCTCCGGAAGGAGCGGCGGCTTTTTGCGGGGGTCTCCTTTAGCTTTCATGGGGCAAGGTACTGAGCCAAAGGGGAATTTGGGTTCTGGAGCTTGCCTTGGTGCCAAACCGTGTGCAAGCACGCACTCTAACCCAGTGGGCATTGCTCTCCCCTTCATTCACCTACATTTTGAAAACGGGACATCTTTTTTTCCTCAAGTTTCCGTACCTACACTCTACTACTGAAAGCCTTCCGTTCCACTCCTTTGCACACAAGAGGTCACTCTCTTTCTTCATTGCTGTCAAGACATTTTGCTAAGTTCAGTTATAAAGAAGCAAAACTGCAGTTTTCTATGAGCTTTTAATGAAAATGAGCTGCAGGTTTTCTAAATTTTATTCAGGCATAGGTTTAGATCAGTTATGATCAGCACAATTTCTTTTGTAGTAGGTTTTAATATGAAATATAATATTGCACTTTATTTGTCTTGGTTTTTGGTGGGTTTGGTTTTGGTTTTGGTTTTTTGTAGCCAATCTATTTTCTTCCATAGACTTTTGGGAACATGAGTGGAGTTCCTCAAATCAATTTGTTCCAGGGTCATGCTGCCGTAAAAAGGGATTAAGGAGATAACAGCAAAGACTCCCATTCCTGGGCTCCATTACCTACAGCTCAGCCAGCTTCATAAGCTGCTGGCTTAATCCCTCAGGAGATCAGCCTTGCAAGAAGATTGTATGTCACGAGCAAATGGTGATTACCCAAGTTATCAGGAAATATCTAATGACTAATTTGGACCCCTTTCCAGATACAGCTTGGTAAGACGTCCTTGGGAGCATCTGGCTTTTAGCTTGGTCTTAAAAGGAAGCTACGTGGCCAGCTTAGGGGCAGCCACTAATCAGAAACCTTCAGTGAGATCCCTTGAGATCATGGAGGTGGAATCACCATGCCCTCCAGGTCACAGCCACACAAGCCTTGGGCTGCAAGTTCCCCGTACGGTTGTCCCAAGGAAGTGCCGTGTTCTTTGCAGGAAGGAGGATTTGCCCAGCCGCAGCAAACGGAGGCAACAAGCAGGTAGGATGGTGCACAATCTGCTTCGGGACGCTGCAATTATCGCTGGCAGATCCAGCTGGGAGTGGATGTGGGCAGCAGATCACTCAGTGTCACTCGTGCGCAGTCAGATTACACACTGCTCTGGGACAGTACACATGAGTAAAGACAGCTTACGTGACAGCACTTGGCTTTATGCTTGTATGACTGCTCACAAGAACTGACCCATCGGACTCATTCCACAGTGGTTACTGCTGAGGAAATTCCAGATGTCTCCTGGGGTCTGGAGTGTGAGGCTGTTTTTAGACATGGAGCAGCAATGTGTGAAAGTCTGCAGCCAGCTCTGCCTCAGACTGCTGCTCCTCTGTGCCAAGAGGAGCAGCAGTCAGATCATGGACACGCTGTGGTGCAGCAGATGCTACAGACCCTAGTCCTCTGAGTCAGGGCTTGCACAAACAGGCCTGGAACAAGGGAAATGGGTGTCTCTGGGACTACTTCAACATGCAAGACCATCTGCCTGAGCAAGGCTTTGTACCTGCAGACTTCAGATTGCTTCTAGCTCCCTTCTGTGGGAATGTCAGTAAGGTCTCTTCAGTCCAGATGACAGCAGCAACAAGGCTGAGCTGTGGAGTAACTGTCTTCAGTTGTACCCTTTGCCCTGTTTCCCTTCGCCACATTTTGCAAAATCCCTTTAGCAAGTACATAAAAGATAGGGGGCAGACAGCATCACTTTAGAAAGCTGAGTTTTTCCCTGCCTGCTGCCCTTTTTCATTATAGATAAGTTTGCTGTGCACTGAGTGCAGGTGGAACAAATAGAATAATGAAATTACTTGGATTAGAAGGGTACTTTGAAGGTCATTTTGAATTAAGTTCGTTATTGTGAGTGGTGGTGTCAGTGTAGCTGGGACAGAGCTCACCACAAGGTTTGTATTTGCCCCACTGAAGCTCCCCTACAAGTCACCCAGCTCTTTAGCAGAAGCTGCTGTGTGAAGATGCAAGAGGATTCTGTGATTCTGCGGAATCTCTGTGTCCTTAGCCTGGGTCTTGGGGTTACTGGGACACAGGAAGCAGTCCCAGCTCAGGCAGGCCCTGAACGGGTACATAAAAACAATAAACTTCACGGCTCAGTTGCCTTCACATTATCCAGTCTTAAATTCATTACATGCAGGAAATTATTTGGCTGCCTTGTTTCAGACTTTGGCTGTGTGCCTTTCTACAGCAGGTATTTATTTGGCTTGGCACCTGTAGTGGGAGCCATTCACTGGCAGCAGGCCCAGGAGAGCTACAAGACAATTAAACAAGAGATGTCTCACTTCAACAAGTGAGGACTTCTCCTAAGTGTACAAGAATTACTTTGGAGGATGTGTCCCAGATACAAGTGTAAGGTGAACTTTCATCATGGCCTAGAAACCATTTAACATGGCCAATCTCTGAAGGAGCAGTCTTATTTCCTCCAGGGTTTTTATTAGGAATGATTTATGTTCTGATCTGTGAAATGTCAAGTCATTACTACCTAGTACAGACTAAAGTCAGAGAGTATGGACTGCTGAGATCCTCTCATCTTCATTATGTTACCTTTCTTACCTATACCAGTATGTTTCATAGTATTCCCTGGCTATGATGAGGTGCTGCTCCCTAGCACCTATGATTCCTCCTGTGGATCCAGCTCTGTCATGAAGTACAAACATATTTGCTGGAGGCAGAAACCAAATTTCAAGCTACAGTTTCCTGCAAGGTAAGTTTTATATCTATCAGATATTTCATTTCCTTCAATTTCTCAGTGTGTTTCTCAAGTTTTGAAATGTTTCCAGTCCGTATGCCCTTGAAAATAATAGCAGAAGATATAAGAGATTGAAGTGTCCTGGTGTTCACCTTGTGTCATGGAGAATCCCAACTCCATTTTGCCAGTGGCACACGTCACACGTTGTGTGCTCATTTCTGTAATACCTTTTGAGATGTGAAAATTCACGCTTAAAACAATGATCTATAGCAAATGATGCTCAGTATCTTCCTGCCTGCCTCATGCATCTTCACCTAACTTTAACATTCAGGAGCCCTCAGGTTTTTGTTTCCCTTCCCCAGAGTCAGAGGGTTCTCACCCGTGCCCAATGCCGGGAATCAGAGCGTAAACATGCAAACACACTGTTGATAGCTGAAAGGAATGTGTTTGTATTACTCAGGCATTACCTTGGCAAATAGAAGCTGTTGGCTCTGAAAACTGAGTGTTTGGCCATCATTTCTTTGTTTTTCAGTTTCAGGTGCCAACTGACCTCCTCTGAGATCACTGATGGGACTGCAGAGACTGTGGTTTCACTGTCACCTTACTAAGTGGGACTCCTGCACACACAACAATCCCCAAAAAGTGAGTGGTTGGTGGTGAATTCACTGGTTCTGGTATTTTACACCTAACATATAAGGAGAGAGGAGGGGCTTTGTTTTGAGTTTGGGACTCAACTCTTTAAGCAATTGGTTCTTCCCTCTGCTGAGGGTGAAGAATCTCCCAGCTTTTTAGTGGCAGGCATGACCCTGGACAAAGATTACAACTGTGTGGCTCCTTCCACCCCCACACAGTTGTTGAGTTGATAAGCCTTTGAGGTCATCACAGCTTCTGAAAGGCAGAAAGAGCTCCTCTTGGCCTTACCACGAGCAGAAAATGCTCTTTGTCATACAAATTGCCTGTAGGCTTTCATCCTTGGATCTGTGTGAACTTCATAACAAAGATTTCAGTCAACCTGGAAACGAGCTGTTTGGAAATAAATACATAAAAATTTGTTCCATCTGCAGGTAGTTGGAAGTAAAGAAAATATGAGTCTCTTAAAGAATGAACTATTCACCCCAACAAAACCCCAATCCAAGGCCCCAGGATAAACATTCCCCCCAACGTGGCTTAAGGCAATTTCAGTTTTCGGACTCAGTGGAGCTGAGTAATTTTTGGGAGTGTGCTTTGAATAGTTGTGGTCTTTTGGTTAAAGTGATGGCATCACTTGGGAAAACAGTGACACGAGACATCTGAACACTAGAAAATTGGAACGCTCTTTGGAATAATCACAAAATCTTTGAAGTCTTCTCTCATGACACCCAGTCTTGAGTCCTGTCTGTTGCTTTCATTGCTAGTGTTGCAATGAAGGAAAAATGAAGAAGTCATACTTGACTTACACCCTAGGAGACACTGAAGCTGCCATCTCAGGGAATGTTTCCTTTCGGCCCTTAGGGTGCCATGTGCACACACCATTTGAAACAAACCATACAGGGTACTTTTCATGCATTTTCATATTTTTTAATGGTCATTTTAGTATCAGAAGACATTGCATGCTCTCCCTCATCCTTTCCTCTAAGCAGGAAATGGAACATGGAAATGACTCCAGCATCTGGCCTGCTAACAGGTCAGGTGTGTGCAGGTGGATTGACAGCTCTTTCCCACGTTCCTTCCTCAGCTGAGTCTCCTGCTGACCTTGGTGAAAGATTTATGTATGCAAAAACCATTTGGGTTTTCCTTGTTGGTAACAAGGAGTGGGGGAAGCTGCAGTGTTCAACACGAACCAGCTTCAACAGAGCCTGTTTTCTTTGGCTCTTCCTGTGGAGATTGTGCTCAGGCTGAGCAGTGCTTACATCAATGGCTTCTCTTTTGCAGGATGATGGGCTTTGCTCTCAGAGGTGAAGTACCAAACAGAGAAGAAAGCAGAAAATGAGGAGCTGATGGAATTTTTGACTGCAGGGATGCAGTAAGTCAGCAAGCCTAGATTTTTTGGCTTTCTTATTGGTCTGCTGCTGTCAATGTCTGTCTCAGCAATGAACCAGCTGGGGGGCTGTGCATTCCTTTATTGGCTATTGATGAGTCAAACACAAAGCTTTCAGAGAGTCCGGGTCTTTGACAAGCCACTCGCTCTTCACCGTTTGTAGGGAGTGACTGAGTTCCTTTCACACAAAGGTTGGACAAACTCTTACTTTTCAGTGAGAGCAATAGAATGCAGGGGATGTTCCAAGTTCTGCTCTTTGGTCCTTTTCTGGGCTTAGTATATCCTGCTTCCCCTGTACTTTCTACTGTTGCAAAAGCCTGACCAAAGGGAGAACAGGAGTCACTTTTCTGTTGCTTGTGATGATCTGCTGCTGTGGCAGGTGGCTGTGCTTTTCTGAGTACCTGTGAAGAGCTCCTGGCTTTCAGCTAGAAACCTTGCCTTTTAACTGCACTGCAATTGCTCCATCTGTGCCTGGGCTTTTCCCCCACACACATTATCACACATTCTTATTCCTTCAAGAAGTTCTGCATCAAGTAAAAACAAAGTCCATGTGGTCCAGGCTCTCATTCACATGTCCTGTCTCACTCTTCATGAAATGTGCCATGGATGCTTTAGGCACACTTCACACAGAAGTGGTATTTCAAGCTTTTGCAGTTTTATTGCCATTTTGGCTTTAGCACAGCTGTTGAATTTTGATTCTCCCGTCTGCTTGCAAACTTGTAAAAAGTGTGACCTTGAAAACAGAAGAGGAAAAGAAGAATTGTAAGTATTTTGGAAGTCTCCTTATTTTGGTGCAAGCATGGTATATATACCTTTAATAAAAGAATCAGACTAAGAGAGTAGACTTATTCATGTGCTTCTCTTATGAGCTATGAAGCTTTCATCATTCTGGAAAATTATTTCAAGCAAAAAGCTAGAAATCGTGAATCTTAGGAGTGCAGCAAGAATGTTTCTTCATGCTTAAAAGTTATTTTTCTATTTAGCTGAGTCAGAAAAGCTGCTTAACTCTCCTTCTCAAAAACTGAAGGCTCCTTTGGAGGTAAGTTGATTAACTGGGTCTAAATATGCTCTCAAGCCACTTGCTTAACTACTTCTTATTTCTGTAAAAGATAAAAATATTAGAATTTCCCCAGTTCACCTGTCCTCTAGTAAGGAATAGGAGAAATCAACAGGCTGATGCTGGAGTTGCCAATGTGCACCTTGGGAAGTGCAGTCTTACTTCACTTTTCTGCTAATGTCCTTGGCTGAGTCGGTAGAGATGGGTTCTGGGAAACCTAGTGCAACTCTTTTCTTTCAAAAAAATGTTGACCACATTGCTCATGAATTTGAACTTCCATGGATTATGATAATTGGGTGTATCAGATGTTGATGCTTGTTAAAATAAATGATATTTGTTAGTGATGAAAAGTTATTCAGCACAGCTATGTTGAAATCTGCCCACAGAAGATTGTAGAGACGTCACACTACTGCCTGTTTCATGAAAGGGCAGAGGAAAATAGTATCAGTGAGCCTGGTTATACCTATAACCTTCCAGATTCTTCCACAGAATCTCCCTCTCCATAATTCCACAGGAATTGTGAAGTAGTCTTTGCGCTGACTGACACCAATGGTTGTTACTAGAAGTAATTTAACTGCAGGTGATATGAAAGTCAATTTTCATGACATTTTTCAACAGCAGAGATCTCAGGCTTATTTTTATAGATGACAAAATGCTTGTTTCACCTGTGCACACAGAAACAAGATGCCTATTTTCTGACCCCAAATTTTCCATGGCAGTTTGTGTAATTTCCTAAGAATCCATTCCCTGTAGAGTTGCTCATGATATCTTGTTATAAACAAGAATAAATTCCTGAAACAAATCTGCAATATAAAGTCTGTCCTACGCATAATTTTCCTGGGAAAAATGAGGTTTTCCCTTGTTATGTGACAAGAGCATAAGAAAAGCAATCATTTGAGAATGGGAAGCAGCCCATAATTAAAAGCAAGTTAAGCACGTTTGTCACCTAACACAAAACCAGGATGTTTATGTTAGCCAACACTATGTTTATGTTAGCCATTATTCAGCACAGACAGAGAAATTGAGGCCGAGAAACTCATGCTTGCATTCCCTATACTTCTAAGGAAGAGTTGGAAGTGTTTTTCAGGGACTTTCCAGTATTTCTCCCCACGACTTCCTCTATAGCTTGCGGTGTTTATACATTAGAGAGAAATATACTTTCGTTATTGCAAGGACAGCAACCACAGACACTTGAGGAGAAAAATTGCACTTCTCCATACAAGAGCAGAGCTCCAGCAACCAGGCATGGGAAGGGGAGTTTGAGGATAGGGAAATGACAGGAGGTCATGGCTTGGTCAGTTGATAGTCGCCACTTCTCTTGCGCCCCAAATGAACCTGTTGGTGCAAGAAGGAAATAAAAGTGGTTTGAAAGAAAGGTGAAGTAAGGAGCCAGGAGCAAGGGACAGAAAGGATATGTAAACCTCTGCTGCATTTCATGATGTGGAAGGCACAGAAATGAAAGGGAGGTGAAGAATGCACACTGTAAAGTGGACTGGTCTTCTGACAGTCTTGTAGAAAGACAGTGTAAATGCTAAATGAAGTGACCAGAAACTTTCATGAGATTGGGAAAAGAAGGAGATGGACAAGAGCACGTAGTTAACTGCAGTGAAATCTCAGGGTCCATCCTTTTCCTGTGGTGCAAACGTCCTGACCCTTAATCACCCGCTGGCCTGCTGCCTGCTGCATTACACAGACATGCACATGTACCCACACAGACGCTGACTGCAGGCTCTGCTTGTTTCCAAAGTGTGCACTTCTCCCCCGTGACTTCTGATAGCTGGAGGGCCACAGGGCATGTTGTTTAAAATGGCAGAACTCTTCTAGCTGATGCCAAAATAAAATGGTGAAGGAGAGAACCAGCATGAATCTTACTGAGAAAGGTCTTCAAGAAAAAACAAGCCAGAGACAGCTGTCTTGTTTTATGATCACAAAATTACCCAGGAAAAATCCCTCAGCTGTTTTTTTACTGTCTAGATTGTAGATAAAAGTGAAGTAAGAGTTTGCATCCCTCAAATAAACAGTTATCCTCTAGTTATAAATAATAGTCTTTAAACTGATGCCTTTTCTCTCCTATTCCCTGTTTCCTTCTGGAAAGTTCTTAAGAGAGGGAGGAATCGTGTTCAGCACACTGCATTTCAGGGATCGGAATAGGAAGCAATTGTTACACCAGGACAAGTGCTTGCTCTTTGGGTACCCAAAGTAAAGGCGACAAATTCCCGTTTCGATGGTCAGATAGGGGCATTTTGTTGTAGTAAAGATTTACAATTGTGAGGCTGAAGTGGACACTTAGTGGTGTTTAGGCATCTAGGGGTAAAACTCTTTTATCTGCGAGGGAATTGGAGAAGGGGCCTTGCCCTAGAGCCCACCAGTCTCCAGGGATTTGGAACAGCCTGAAGAGAGGAGAGCGAGCCACTTAGCCCACCTTAAGAGTCTGTGTTAGTATAGTCAGGAGTGCCAGGCTACCATAACAGGGTGAGTTGTGGCACCATGGACTTAAAAATATTCATTTCAGTTCAAGAAATCAGGATGGCAAAAATAAAGCACAATTTTCAAATAAAGCAAATGAAGATTTAAAAGATCAAGCAGAAAACAAATGTTTTTTTATATATAAAACTTTTAATAGTACATTTTTAGGAATAATTACACTCTCATAATCAAAGTCTAGGTATGTAAAATGCAGTTTTTTCCATCAGCTGATGAAGTAGGTTAATTAGGCATACAATCAAGTACAGAGTAATGAGATCGTGAATATTTCTCCAGAAATGGATAGCAAGAATGAAAAATCCAGTAGAAATTAAATAAATTATAACTGTTTTCTTTCTTACATAGAAGCTGCTCAATAAATACATCTATAAATACCACAGAAATCACAATCCATAAATAGCAAATAGAGCATGACACACTCTGTAGGTTAGGTTTTTCAAGTGAGACATTACAGTCCACGGTCTGGCCACAGGCTGACCGCGGCTCAGGAAGCTGTTGTTAACACAACATACTGGCACGCTCCAGGGGAGCAGGAGGATTCATCAGTTTGCTGGTGAGATAGCAAAATGATCAGGCTTAGTGTGAATAAGCTGTGCTGCAGGTGCATTGCACCTCACTGCATTTGTTTGGCTCAAGTGGCTGCCAAGGTTCTCCATCTCCTTCAGCAAACCACTTTTCCTTCAGTGTCACGGGCAGATGTCCCATGGACAACACCGACCGTAGCAAAAGACTTCCTTAAATACACACAGTTAAATAAATAGATAAATAAATAAAACCATGAGCATTAACAACATAACACTGATGCAGGATGTGGAAGATGGTGCTCTGCTTGAATGACACTTTTCTCAAACATTTCTCTTGACAGAAGAGCAGAAGCATTTCCCAAATTTTTTCCTGTCTCAGTGTTTCTTAGAGAGGAGAGTCAGAATTATCTTGAGCCCTGTTAAGAGGGGAGGGAAGAGGATAATTTAAAAGAAGGTTGAAGTTACCACTGCTTAGCATTGCACAAACAGTTTAGGATGCAGGGTCCCTTTCCCGTTCTTTGCGCTATCTTGAAGCACAAAGAGAATAAAGTTGATGCTTCAAAAGCAACTGCTGAAATCCCAGTGTGTGCATGCCTGCTGTCCAGCTGAGAAACCTCTGCAGCACAAGCTTCTGCAATTCCTCACAGCAAGAACCTCATCAGCTCAGAAATAGCAACTAAATTAGAGGAAGATGACTTTTTAAAGCCTTATTTTACAAAGGGAGAAAAAAGGTTCTGCGCTTCCCTGCAGACAGAGTTGCTGTAGTCAGAGGTTTAGTACTGACATACCAGCTTGAGCAAGGACCCTGAAGCACAGCCAGAAAAACTAAGACTGATTCTAGAGTTAAGTAGGAAGCTTCCCTATTCTTTAAATCTGATTAGGAAAGAATGGGAAGTATTGCTATGGAATCCTACAAATCGGCTTTTTCTGGGAGGTTTGCCACTCGGCTGCCCAGACAGAAAGGTAATGGGACTTACCTGGCCAAAATTGCCTTTACAATCAGCTGTACCCAGGGAGCAGTGGGCTCCAAGCACACCTCTTTGCCAGTCTTCAGAGTAGCTCTGCAAAACAGGGAATAAAGAAAAGCCAGGAAATTACTACATGGATTTGTTTTACTCACAGAATGTAATCTTGCATTTTTAGATCAGATAGTATAAAGTCATCCCAGCTATTCTAGGTTAGACTTGGCTGTTTTGCTTTATACAACTGAAGAGACCAGAAGCACCCAGAATTGTGTCTCTGTGTCCGCTCTGAAAGCAGACACACATCCCCAAAAATGTTTCCCTCCATATATGAATGCTGGTTTTGGATGTATTTATGTTACTAAAGCTTTCCTACACAATTATTGAAACCCCCAGTGGTGAAAAGGTTTGAGCAGAATAAGAATTTTAACATTTCAGTTCCTTTGTGCTGTTCAGACCAGCTTAGGTTGGTTCATTGCTTCCCTAAATCTGCTTACTGGAACTTAGTTTTTCTCCTTGAGTCTGCCTGCCTAATAAATGCAGGATTCAAACTACATCATCACCTTATGTACTAAGAGCTGACAAGCCCATGAAATTCACATTCTACCGCTATAAACATTTAATATGTCCCCTGACAGCTGAACAAGGGTCAGTTCAGGAATATGTAAGGTCACAGAGATGGTGAAAAACAGGGTGTTTCACTTAAAACCATCCCTCCCAAAATAAAAGCCGAGTCTGGCTGCATGAGGTCAGCGCGCTGGCTGTGGTGCTTGTGCAGCCTGAAAGTGCAGCAGCAGTGGCAGCAGGGCAGGGGAAGGGGAGGGAACCTCTTGCAGGGCTACTTACATGACTTCAACGTTCTTGCAGTGGGGGCCACTCTGTGTCAGCTTCACGTCCTGGATGGATTTCGGGGGAATGAACCGGGAATGAGTGGCTATGCACTGGCACCGGAGCTCGGTTCCCATCCTTGCCAGGGTCCTGCCTGTGGGCAGAAAAGGCACGCTGGGCTTTGACAGGTGCTCTCATGGTCCATGCACCAGACATAAAGCACACCTGTCTACTGTAGCAACATTCTCAGTTAAACCACTGCACTGGTCCAAGCTGCCTAAATGCTCATCTCATGGGGAGGGTTACCCAAGTTTCAGGGGAAGTGATGCCCAAGTACACTGGAAAGTAAATTAACGAATCTTATAAAAATGAACCCACATATTTCACTGTTACTAACCACACTGACTGCACAGTATGGTTAATTGCATTGTTTTAATATCTGGATCAAATACTTGGCCACTCTGCAGAAGACAGAGCCCTAGATTTGTTCATTAATTGGAGGTTTGCCCATGTTTCTGTGTTCAAATTGTTTGCTCTCCCTTTCCAACTTTGTATTACTTGCTTGAGGCGGCATGGTTACTAAGCAACAAATACGAGATGATAAACTGCTATTTGTGTGGGAACAGAGAGAAACATTAAAGCACTCCAGAGCAAAAATCTGTCTCCAGCCACAGAAGAACCTGCCTCCAGCCACATACACTTCAAAAAAACCAGAAATAAAGCAAATGCAAGTCACATCCTTAAAATATTTCCCACAAGATGTCAGTAACTCTTCAGTCTGAGGTCTACATGGTAGATTTCTGACTGAAGAGAGGTGCTGAAAATCTCCCAAAAGACACTAATTTAGAGAGACAAATCGAAAACTACCCTGCAAGGACAAGCATCTCAGTTGCTGCCTCTGCAGAACTGCAGCAAAGGGGGCTTTGGGAAGCTTTACTTACCTTGAGACACAGCTGCTGAGATCAGGAAAAGGGCCAGGACAGCTACGAGTTTGCCGTTCATGCTTGGATAGGAGTTTATCGCTGGCCTGTTTAGGTCTAGTTCTGTGAGCTGGAATCCCAAAGGATTGTTGATTCTTGCTGTGTGTGAGGACTCTTGATCCTGCTTATATACTGTTTTGTGCCCAGCCTCTGTACTCTACTGGCATGGAGATTGCGTTAGAGGAATTTCCCAGATGCAGTAAAAAATGAGTCACATGACTATTGTGAAACTTCTTCCTAGATGACGAGGAATTATTCTGCAGATACAATTAATACAAGGCATTAATTTATTAAAATATGTCTATGATAGTCACACATTCCAATTATTTTGGTAGACTTGTAAATTTCGTGCTTTTTCTAAATCATATCCTTATTTAATAATACAGCTTCAGAATGGTTTCAGTTACATTTATCATAATAATATAATGAGTTAATATGTAATATTATAATAATAGGTTGGCACTTATTATTGTTTTCTTCAGGGTTATAACTGTTCTTTGTAGAGGTATCAGATCTATACTTGAGATACTGAATTTCTTATTCCCACTTATGGTGACAACTTCTGCTTACCTGATATAAGCCACCAGAGTGGAATTCAGGCAGTGCTGAAATTACTGAGAAGCTCTTTACTGGGTCATGATTTTACCTCAGCATTAGTTTGACATAAGAGGTTTTCATTTTAGTTATTTTCATCCTCCGTTCAAGGAGCATGGTTCAAAGTAAATTCATCACTAATTCTTTGTGGCTAATAAAGGCTGCAGTATTCAAAGCTTTCTGCAGGAAGCAGATGCAGAATTCTGAATGGATTTGAAAATCATGCCTACAAGATTTCATGTTACACATGTTAATGGATGATAAACAGAGGAAGATTTATGTGCAAACTAAACAGCATGATCTGCTGAACACAACTGATTTCATTTCATCTGTAATTCCAGACACTTTTAATGAGTATTTTCTGAAATGTTCAGTGACAGCAACCCTAGGTCCTAACAAAGTGGCACAGGAGTGAGAGCTATGGCGCTGTACAGAGTTTTCTCTTAGGGATCCTTGCTGTATGAATGCCGAGCTTCTATTTGCTGTGGCTGGGGATAATACCTTGCAAGGGAGACAATTCCAAGGGAGGATGGGTCAAATGCTGAACTTTTCCTTGAGTTGAGATCTGTATTTTCAAACCCAGCTGGAATGGGTGTGATTAGGAGAAAGCCGCCTGTTTTAGTGCAGTAAAAACACCGTCCTTTTGACATGATGACTTTTGCTGCTTGTTGTCTTCAAACTCAAAGCTTTGTGGTTTTGGAATCAGTGGATTAAATGAGGTACTTCTCCCCAAATCTGGGGACTTCATAAAAACTCATGTAAAGCATTGCAGTTTATTTACAGTAAGAATGGAATAGTTTGCCCATAATTTATTGTAGTTTCCTGTGTACCACTTATCATTAACTTGATAAAAGGGACTTTGTGATAAAAATTCATTTGTTTCCCATCGCTCTGTGGGCTGTCCCAGGAAAAGATCCAGCAGCCTTGTGTCTCCTATCTCCTACTGAGTATTAGGTTGACAAAAGATACTGACTCCTGATAGTGCAGCTCCTTAGCTGTGTCTCTCAGAGAACTTCAATGAAAAATACATTTACTTCTCTGAAGGTGTGAACCAGGAGAGGGTTTTCCTATGAACTTCAGGTTATATTTTACTGCTAGTGTTCTATTATGATGTATATGTTGTGTTATATTAATGTGTGGTTTCACTGGTGCCAGATTGTAGATGTTGAAGTTTTAACCAGTTTACTTGGAAGGTTGTATTGTTTTTTTTTCTTTTGAGCTCTCTCTGTGTCTCCACATATGTAGGCACAAACACAGAGGTTAAATTAACATTTGATTAGAGATCACACTTTTCTTAGTTACTACTTGCAGCCTTATTATATCATTTTGGCCTGTGCCGAAATGTTATTACTATCTGAGGAGATAAAAGAGAATTCCCCTTCAAATCCCCGAGTGAAATCAGTGATTGCTTGTGCTCCTGACCATCAGGCACAGCTGTTTCCTGTGTGTGGCAGTAACGGATCTGCAGAAATCCCCAGGGCAGGAGTGAAGCCAAGAGTCTGCTCCACCTATGATGAGCCCTGCCCCTGAACTAAGAGTCAGTATCTGCCTAAAAGAGCAGGATGTCTGTCATGGAATAAAAATCCCTGCACTTTTTCACCAAAGTTGCAGTTTCATTGGGGCTGTGTGAAGGGAGAGTAAGAGAGACAATGTGAGGCGTGAAAATGTCGAGGCATGAGATCAAGCCCAAAGGCCAGGCACTCCTAAGCTGTGTTTCTGGGAGTGCCACGTTTTGCCCAAGCTCTCCCTACATCCCTTCAGCACTGTGCCCAGGATCTCATCCAGGTTTTTGTCACGGCAACTGCAAATCCGTTATGGGATTGTGGCAGCTCGTTTCCCTGCCAGCCATCAGAGATGACTTGTGCAAATGGAATTGCTGCTCCTTTGGAAGGATGGCGTCATGAGTGAGCTGATACTGCCGCGAGCAGAGACCTTCCATGCTAAACCCTGTAAAAACCACGCTGGCAGGGAACAAAACAACGCTTACACAACAGTCTGACTACTGAAAGACTGCTGAAAAGGAAGCAAATACCTCCCGTGCCTATGTTCTAAGGCAGGATATAGCTTGTGTTCCCCATGTTGCAGGATGGAAACTAGTGGTTTGTTGTGACTCATCAGCTTGTCTAATAAGCACAAAAGTCAAAAGGGCATCTTTAGGATCTTGTCTGGGACCCGTTAATCCTTGCCTGTAGCAAAGGATGCCCCTGCACAAGGGACACCCTGAGGGGGATTCAGGCGTACTGAGGCTGAGCTGCAGTCCGTCACTGCTTCGAGTCGCTCCAGGTCCAGAGGAGGGTTCCAGCCCCTGGGATGATAAATTTACCCTGAAAAAATTAGGGGTATGTCTTGTTTTAGGCAAATTCCATCCTCTCCCTTGATAAGTTGTGCACACAAGGCCCAGAGGCCCGGGAGGCCAAGATTTTGCTGGAATGAGGGTTCAGCCGGTCTGTCAACTCCTGCCTCCTGTGTGTTCTGTGTTCCAGCTACTCTTGTACCCAGGGAAAATCTCACTCTGGCCTCTGAAACCACCTCCTTTTCCCCACAAGGGCCTTGGCACTCAGCTGCCATTCTACTCCAGCTGCAGAGGGCTGAAGGGACAAATAGAGGAGCTGGGAAACAATCGCTTCCGCTGCTCAGAAGCTGTGCCCAGTGTTGTGCAAACACTTGTGGAAGTCTGCAATGAGGCAAAGGTTAGGGAACCGACACGTAAAAAGCAAGATATCTGCTGGACATCAGAATTGCAATAGGAGGAAGTGGCAGCAAGGAAAAGGAGAAAGGCTTAGGTCAGCTTGTGGGATTTTTCAAACTTCAGTGTTTAAATATAGATGGTTACGTAGCCTTAGATCACAGGAGTGCTGGACTTTCCTGAATCCCTCTGGAATCACAAAGTAGCAGTACAGCTTTTAGGTTGATTAGGCTTTTAATATATGTATTTATAAAAATAATAGCATGTTACTGCATATTTATTTTTGATATGTATTTCAGCTCTGCTTGCAAAGAGTCAATTCTCTATTTTAGCTTCCACTTAAAAATTGTTGAGGATGAAATGAAATGCTTGATTTGCTTCAATTCAACATGAAAATGCCTTGAAAATATTAATATAAGGCATAAAGTAATATGAGAAAGGACGCATTAGTATCACCTGTAGTGTTAACATAAAATACTAGAAAATATTAACAAATATACCTGCTACAAACAAAATTTATCTACCTGGTATGAACTGAAGAGATTCTGAGTCCACCTAGGGAATTGTTAGGCACCAGCACCAGGGCTTTATCTGCCCTACAAGGCTGCATTTATTGCCCATCTTGCATTTGCCTCTCATCAGCTCAGCCAGAGGCATTCTGACTGTGCAAGCAAGACCTGAAGGTGGCAGGAGGAAACACATGGTGAGTTTGAAGAAGTTTGCGCCAGGAACTTTTGATTAAGTTAGAGGCAGTCAGTGGCCATGACACGCATCACACCTTCATCTCTGACTCTCATAAGTGAGACCTCTTTGTAACTGCTGTAATATGTAAATTTGATGTTCCAATGGATCTCAAGCTGATGGACAGGTAAAACCTCGCTGCTCACCAAAGCGTGATGGTGGGGCACCAGGAAGAAACAGGGGATGTGTTCCGCCAGCTCATGGATTCACGTCTGAGTCCAGAGCTGCTTCAGTGAGTGGGCTCCTGGGGGTCAAACTTCAAACCCCACCACCCCCCCTTGGGCTCACAAAACTGACCCCCATAGGGCGCTCATGGCATTTTTGAGTCCTCCATCACTCCATAACTCGTACGTGTCTAGTCTGATGAGTGCTGCTACAATCTGCACTTCAGCGCTTTCTACCTCAGAAATCAGGTTTATATGGCCAGCCATAAGCAGCGTGAAGCAAATCACTAAGACAAAACATCTTTTTGACTGTAGAAAGAAATTAGCAATACATCAATGGGAATTGATACATCAACATTACTGTTAAGCCATATAAGCATTCCCCTGGGCCCTGGAAAAACAACACAGAATAAATATGTAAGCTGCAAAATCGTTTTATATAACAAAAAATGGGGTCTATTAGGGTGTCAGATAGAACATGGGGCTCGTAATGCCAAGGTCACAGGTTCAATCCCCATATTGGAGTATCACTTTAAAGTTTGTCTTAATGATCCTTCTGGGTCCCTACCAACTCAGGCTAATCTGCGAACTAACATAAGAGAAAAAAATTGACCTAGTATTTTCTGTTATATTGAAGTAAATAATGTGTTATTTTCTTTGGAAAGATGACTTCTGAACTGCTCTTGGTGTATATGTGTACGTGTGTCTCTTTGCTCGCATCTTCCTGCAGCACAGCAAACAGAAGTAACAAGGGTGATGTAGTGTCTCTATTTTTAGCCGCTCCCTTCTGAAAGCCGTGAGCTCCCAGTCTTTACCCCCAGGCTTACAGTGACTTGGAGCTGCTGATGAGACAGGAGGCATTTCAGGTATCAGCCCATGCTTGCTTGCACCTTCCTTACACCCAGACAAATCCCCTTTAGTCACTTATAAACGCTCTTCATTCCTGATCTGGTGTTCCTATCATGCACCCAGCACCACCCCAAGATCTCTCTCCTGTGTGCTGAAGGTCAGCCTAGAATGTTTTACTTCTGTAGGAGCTCTGTCAATTTTTTCCTGTGTCAATCCCTTTGGCTACTTCCTGCAGGGAATTTCACCTGGTAGTTTGTTGCCTAATCAGTGACTCTCCCAAGGTCCTTCTGCAGTTCTTCATAGATGAGCCTTGTTTTCAGATCATTATTTAGCATCACCAGAGTACTTCAGCTCTGGCAAATTACTTCCCCAGACCCGGTGTGGGACGGCCAAACCTAACAGGACCCCACACAAGGTGGTGTAAGAATCCACGGGTGAGGTCCCTTTGTCAATGAAAATTGATTTTTTCATTCTGCTCTTCATCTCTATGTATTCACCTGTTACTTATCCATTTCCAAGACATGTTTCTTTGCCTCTTTATTTCCATTGTTTAGTGAGGGCTGTGAAAGGATTTCAGAAAGACAGTTTGACTCTACCTGTGAGACCTGCCACATCTGTCAGTCCCGTCTTGTTTTCATCTTCAAACAACTGCAACAAGTGGGTGAGAGATTACTTCCTTCAAAGCTACACAGATGCTTCTTTATTATGAGTTTATTCATGTGTTTGCTAATTGTATCCATTCTGTTTCAGTTTAAGTCAGGCCATTTAGGGGTAACTAACTTCATCTTGTTTATTCTCATCCTTACAACACTTAAACACTTTCATTAACCTTGAGCTCCTTGATCTATCACAGACAGAAGTTTAGAGAGAGCGACAGCAAAAAAAATAACATGAATCAGCAACCATCTCAGGGAAAGAAAAACAATAAACTGTAGTGATGTAGCAGAGGGGGCATTCTCATCAGAAATGATGGCATTCTCAGCAGCAATGTTTTCCCTCATTTCATATCCTTGCAGAAATCCAAGGTTTATTCTTCCTTGACTTTTCTTTGACTGGTGACTCAACATTGTCCCTGGCCCTGTAATTAGATTAAGTATAAAGTGAATTCAGAAATTAATTAAAGAAAAAATCACTATTAATACAAGTTAAGGGAGAGCAATAAGTGCTCACAAATGATAAATGACTTATTTTTTATTGTACTAACCAATTGACATTTGTGCAAAGAAAAAAAATTAAAAATCGAAACTGTTCCTGCATTAAGTGCTTCAACAGGAAGAACTTCTGTCTGCCTGTGTGCAAAGTAGGGATTTGACCATCCCTGTCTACAGGAGTGAAAGCTCTTGGAAATGCCAGCTGCATGTCTGAATTATACCCAGAAAGGAAGTGAGGTTTTGGGACTTTGATTTTTGGAGGTGTCAAACACACAAAATGTGCTGTCAGCAGAGATTTAGGGGCATCATAGCCACGGCTTTTTGGGTGGTTTAACACACCCGGAAGATATCAAAGGAAACTGTTTCACTCCTCAGGCATGTATAAATATTGCTTTAGAGAGGACTGATGGAAAGAATTACCTATGCCTGAAGAGGGTGAACATTTGCATGCCAAGAATTTAAGTAGCCTTCGAAAAGGGGCTTTTAGGTGCAGGTGTTCCAGGAAAGGGAACAGCTCACCTGGCCAGCAGAGCCTTTACGGTGAGGCGGATCCAGGGCGCAGTGGGCTCGACGCACACTTCCCTGCCGTCTGTCAGCGTAGCTCTGCCAAGAAAGGAGCACAGGAGTTAGGGCCAGGTGTGTCCCTCACACTTCTGCTGATGGCTGGAAATTTCTCTTAGCCAGTAGATGAAGGACCTGTTTGGTTTTGTCTTATGTGTTTGGGGGTTTTTTACAGGTATTTATGCTATAATCTTATAATGAGCCTCTAATGAATTTTCTATTAGGTTTCAGTTCTTTCTCTGGCCATTCCTTAGCAGATCTTTCAGGAACTTAATTATCTTTAAAAGTATTTTTTTTTTAACCAAGCCTGGCTTAAATTACCAATGCCTAGTGAGGTGGAACGGGATGCCACGCAGTGCTGCACGTAGGGTGTAATTGTACAACCATTATTTGCTTAAGAAACCATAGTGAAAGCATAAAAGCCTGACAGAGCCCTTCTGTTTACTGGTTGCACCGCCCTGGTTTCTGTGACTAGTTCCAGGAGTGGTTTTAAATGAAGCTTACTGTATCTTTTATTTTGTACCCACGTGGAGTATAATCCAAATGCCCCACTCCAAATGCTCCATGTGAAATTCTGACACAAGAAATAACTTGGGGCCTTTCAAACTTTGCCACATGCAGAGGAAATTGTTTTAATTCATGTCAAGAGGATCAAGTTTGTGTCTTTGATTGATTCTTCAATGTCTAAGTTATTAATTGTGCTCTGTGTTCTGTGAATCTTATTCTGCCCTCTGATGTTGTTCATCATAAATAAGATGACAGAAAGAGAATTAAAATACTGTCTGGAAGCTGCTTGTAACACTGGCTGGGAATTAACTCATTCCTTTGGACATAAGGCCTCATTCCTGATACTTGATGTCTCTGAAGCTTTGCTAGGAAAACATCCTGCCACTCAGAAATACTTGAATAAATAGGATGAGAAATGCTGGTTGGTTCCTCCTGTAGGAAAAGTGCTGTTTAGGAAAAGTGCTCACATGATTTCCACATGTTTGCAATGAGGTCCTCTTTGGCTTAATCTCACATCCTGAATAGTCTTGGGAGGGATGAACTTGGAATGAGTGCTAATGCACTGGCATTGGGAGCCTCTTTCATCTGTCTTCTCCAGGGCCTTACCTGTGGAACAAAAATCTGTTATCTCTGGGTACATGGACAGCGCCTTTCTTTGCTCCCCAGAAGCAAACCGCATTCTCTCCTGTAGCCTCATTCTTGCTCCTCAGGCACTCTGATTTGCTGCATGCTGAGATAAAAGTAACTGCATCTGCCCAACACAGCAGCTGCATTTTCAGAGCTGTTGATGTGCAGGTGCATTTGAATTCAAACTTGGATTGCTAAGGTTCTGCCATGATCATCTGCTCATATTCCTTATTCTTTCTTGTAAACAGGATAATTCTTGCTCTGTCCTCAACCTGCCTACTAAGAATAAAATTGCAAAAAGGATAAAATTGTCATTTGTAAAAGAAGATCTTTATGGACATATTCAGGGAAAAAGGGCCTGTTTTAATTCAAGCACTTATTAAAATCTAGAGACAAGCATATGTTGTGGCAGAGGAATAAATTCATTTGCAGACAGAAGCACATTTTACACCTGGAAACATCCATAGCACCTTAACAGGCACAAATGATCCTTTGTGCTTCTGAATGACAGTTTACTGAGGATGCACTTCTCTTGCAATAAGTCATCATGGGCCCAGCACAAGTCCACTTGCATTTGCATGTGAATACTTATTAATTGCTTACATGATTTTTAAGAAATAATTTTCTTACCTTCTGACCCTGCCATTGAGACCAAGCAGAGAACCAAAGTGACAGCAACAGATTTGCCACCCATTGCTGTGCACGTTTTCTTCTTGACAGAGGTCCTGCTCTGGTGCTGTTTCCCATCAGGTTTTATACCTGAAAGGCGCACTCCCAGCAGCCTGAGTGCTGAGAGGTGGGTTCTGCACACGCAGGTTTCCTAACACATGAGAGTGTTGCACAAGAAACCCAAACCTCTGCTCAGTCCATTCAGTGGCACTTCAAACCTCCCTAGCTTTTGCCCCTGTATATTTTCAATTATTCTTCAAATTGTTGTTATCCATCACTTTCTGTTTGCCCTTCTCCACGGGATATTGGCTTTAGCCAACAACGCTAGGCTTGCGCTTGGAAATTAATACAACATCACCAGACATCTCTCCGAGCCAAAATAAAGAGACTTTTCCCCTCCTCTGTGAATATAGAACTTCTGTTCAGCTCTTTGCATCAAGCCTTGTGCAAAAACATTTACCCAGCATAGTTACAAGAACTTTTCATCCCAATCTTGCACACTATATTTCGATATGAATCGGATGAAGTTATTCAGTCAGTGTTTTATGAAGACAAGACTCAACTCGTTTCTCTTGCTCTCTGAAAGGATTTTGTCTTTTTCAGTTTGTCTAAAGGGATTTAGATGCTTTATTCTGTACTGAGAAGTCTCTCTAGCCATTAAGCAGGAAATGATGAGCTTAAAATGACTGAGGCATCATCACCGAAGTCACTTAAGCTCTTCTGAAACTCTAATCTGTTCATAATATGAAAGGAGAAAGTATCTGGCAGTAAGGGCTGTAATGATACTTTGTTAAAATAAACACTTAGGAAGTTGCTTGTTTTTCTTTCTAACCTCATGCCTTTAGAATAATCACAGGTGTTTAAGACAGCAGATAAACACATGTGGCTTCTACTGACAAGGAGGAGCAGCCCAGTCCGGTGAAGGCAGACACCAAGGCAGAAGAGCCACAGCGCTTCACTTAGCAGTCTCCAAGGGCACCGAAACACATTTTTGGAAGCATGGGAGTGGTTGTTGTGCTTCTAAGGAAGGAATTCTGTGACTGCACACAGAACAGAGATGTGGTAGGTTGGCATTTTTACCCTTGGAATAGCGGCTCACCAACGAGCCTGTGGAGGAAGGTGCAGATGCTCTGCCCAGGGTCCTACAAGTGCAGCCATTGCTGACATTTTGGACAGAAGAACTGATGAGGAGAGCCTTTTCTCAGCTGTGGTTCAGCTCCCAGCAACTTGACTGGGATTTTGCTGGTGGCAAAGGTTATGTGCATCTGTATTACACCAAAACTGATGCCAGTCCTTTAGGATACACCCAGATTTTTATGGCTGTGCAGATCAAGTGGTCTTTCCCAACCTCTCCTCATTCTTGGCTGATACTTGCGACATCCTTATCTCCAAATTACATCTCTGAAAGAAGATATCTTATAAAAATCCCTCAGGATTATTTACAGGAAGGCTTAGACTTGTATGACAAGTCTGAACAAAACCTGTCTCCTTGAGAAACCTTGACTCCTTCCCATTCTGAGGGCTAGCAGGCTGTACAATGCCGTGCAGTGGGACAGGGACTAATATGGGGACAGGGAGGAAAGTGTGGTCAGAGTAGTTATCCTCTTGCACAAGAACTTGCTCAAACGCTGCCAAAAATTCCCTTTATGTCTTGCACCATGAGCAAACATGAGCTGATTGTGCAGAATATGGAGTGGCTCCTTGTTGGAAAAGACCAAACCTAAACAAATATCAAAATATTTGCTCAACTTTCCCACTTCACAAGTGTTTGCTGCTTGAATTTCAACATTCCTCTGTAAATTGCTCTGCTACAGGTAGATCTGTTTCTCAGGATTTCCCCTGATGTAGATCTCCCTCCTAACTGGAGTTAGGGAGGATGCTCAGTGACTTTCTTAATGTTTATCAGACTTCCCTGTTTCTTTAAGCTAATGAAAACCCTTGTTCACTGCCATGTTCTCAGGTGCTGTGCTGTGCTGTCAGAGCACCACACTGCTACAGCCCTGCGATTTCTGTGACTAACAAGTATTTGTCCATTACTATCTGGAAATTTTATCGTCCAGACTTCTGAAAACACTGACAGGAAAGAGGAAGACAGTAGATAACTTTCATAATTCCTCTCATTATCTACACTTTAGAGAGGTAGCAATATGCTGTTTCAATTTGCTGGCTCCCATAACTCAGATCCCCACCTTGCCCTTCTTGGAACCCCTTATGCGATACACACTGAGAGAAAATGCTTCCTCTTTTTTCAGTTCTCTGTTCCAGCAAGGAAATAATTAACAAACAATATTGAAGTGAAAACATTTCAACAAGCATTTATTAGGTAGGTAAACATAAAAATCTTTAATAAATAAATAAATAATCAATTAAATAAATAAATAATTAACCAATTAAATAAATAAAGAAATGTTATTCTATAAATAAATAAAGTGCTTTTTTCCTAGCCAAAAGATGGCATTAAAATATATGTTTATACCCTCACAACACTCATTCACAATAAATAATATCTTGAAAAGGATGACACAAAACCTGATGTACAAGAATTTAGACATGGTAATTCTGGAAGCTCTCCTCTTCAGCCAGTAGCCCACTGTGAGTGGCAGTGACCAAGCTGCAGTTGAAGTTACTCGACCATGCTTTGCTGGAAAGAAGTTGTTGCTGGTCTTTTCCTAAACTGTTAGCAAAAAGGGATGGAGTAAAAGCTCTGCTGTGCATGCACTACACTGTTCCTGCTGTGTTTAGCAAAAACTATTCCAGAACCATCTCCATATTCCTTCACAAGCCATTTTTCCTGCCTTCTTGTTGAGGTGGCAGTGGTTTCTTTCCTACGTATTGAGACCAGTTTAAAAGACTAAAAGTGTTGTTGTCAGCTAACCACAAAACAGGGAATCCATATTTTAAATGCTGTGACATTGTGAATGTAGGAGGCAGGAGGAGGTGAGCTGTCAGAAGCTGGGTGAGTGTCTTCCCTATTTTTGCCTCGCTGGAGGAGTCAGGACATTTTTCTTCTTTGTTTTAGAGCACTGTCTCAGGTTTGGTGTTGGCCCTAGAAAGAAAGAAGATGGAAAAGGAAGCTATTAAAAATCAGCCGTACAACAGGTGAGGCTTGCTGGTGTCAGCTGAAATCCACCACTCTGTGCTTCTGTGCCCAAGACCCTGAAAAGCTGTGACAGAACCCAAGGGGGACTGGTACGTCATAACATTCCCAAAATGATTCCATAGCAGCAAATTTCCATCGTTTGATGCTTCACTTGACAACTGGAGCCTGATTTTCCCCCCGCTTATCCATGTGCCAGTAGTTTGAAAAACTGATTGCTGCTTTCTGCCGCTGCAAGCATGAGAAAACCAGCCAGTTAATGCTTGGGTTCTCTGAGCACTTGTGCTGCAGGTTTCCAAAACGCTTCTGCCTTAGGGGAGAGGAAGGTAACCTTCACAGAGATGCGCGGCACAGTAAGGCTTCCATAGCTAATGCTGTAATTAAGGCTCAAAGCAATCCCAGTGCTTGTTACAATTAGTGAACACAAAAGGTAATAACGGCCCGAGGAGACAGAATTTTGGAGCACTTCACACTCGTCTGCGTTTGGTAGTTCAATTCAAATACCGGTTTTCAATAAGCTGTGCTTATTGAGGAGAAATGACTCACTTGTCCAGAATTGCCTTGATGATCAGCTTCACCCAGGGAGCGCTGGGCTCCAGGCACACTTCTCTGCCATTTCTCAGGGTAGCTCTGCAACAGGGAAGAAAGGAAGGGAAAAGGGCTGTTCAGTGAAGTCCAAGGCAATGTCACCTTTCTCTCAGAATAACATCATTCTAGGCATATGCTGATGTCTTCCACTTGAAGCTGTATAAACTGAGGCTGCAGCCTAACATAAAGCGATCTTTATCACTATTAGTATCTTCTCATATCTGTTTGTTTGATGCATGAGACCATCTGCAGGACTCTCCCTCTCTTCAAAACTGCTTTTTCCCCCCAAGTGGCTTGGTATTTGTGTCGGTCTTTCACTGAAGAGCTAAATCTTTCCATCTAGATTCTGAAATGGTACTGCCCAGTCCAGAGGAACTTGGTTACTTACAGTAAAAGTCCTGGAATGCAACTAAAACAATTTGTATGTCAATGGTAGTTTTTTTCATTGACTTGAGCAGAAGGGTGATCATTTTTTTTGGCCTAGCCCTTAAAAAGTATTTTTTTATCTCTTGCTCAACATGGCTCCATTTATTTTCACAAGCCAGTGGAATTCAGAGTTTTAGAAAGCTATCTGCTGCCTGATGACTGCAAATTTAGGTCAAAATATTGCATGTGTTCAAAAAGTAGAGACTGGCAAAGCAACACTCAGTTCCCAACACGTAGCACATCGTCTGTAGGAGCAGGGAATGTTGCTGTCCTGCTTTCTGAGCAGCTGCTTCTGCCGGCTGCTCTCACGGCTCACAGAGCACTTACACCCTATCGAGACCAAAATCTGCTTCCTTCTTGTTAAGTAATCAGGAAGCTTTTGCAAAACACTTACATGACTTCAACATTCTTGCAGTGAGGTCCGCTGGGGGTGAGGTTCACGTTTTGGATGAACTTGGGATGGATGACCTTGGAATGGGTGCTTATGCACTGGCACCGCAGTTCGATGGCCGAGCGCGGCACCGCCTCGCCTGGAACACAAAAACAGTGGAGTGGTTCACGATTTTCACAGGAAGCACCACATGGGGGTTTTTGCTGACAGCACTAGGAGAGCCCTTTGCTGCACTGCTGAGACAGCACAGTGTCTCCCCACGGGCATTTGCTGTGGCCATTAGGCAGCAGAGCTTGAGGAAAGGTTTCTTTACCTCGTGTTCCAAGGGCTGAGATCAGGAGCAGGATCAGCGCAGCAGCCACAGCCTTGCCAGTCATGATGCAAGAGAGTGTCTTCCTCGTGTGGCCTGGGCCTGGCTCTGTGGTGGAGTGAGCTCTGGCAGATGCTGGGGTGACAAGTGCCTGTGCTCTGGGGCAGGCTGTGTTTATATCCTGCCTGGGCCAGCCGGGGCACTCCGGCATCACGCGGGGTCATAGCCGGGAAACTCCGAACCTGCGAGATGTTGCTGAGCGCTGAGTCACAGGTGAGTGGGTAAGCCCCTTTCCCTGGGTGACCACAAAGCTGCTTCTCACTCACAGAAAGCACTTCATGAAGCAGAGCCATGTAGAGTTTCCTGTACTGAGCTGTGTGGAGTCTGCAGAGAGTTTGCAATTTCTTGGAATAATTTTAATCTCTACCTGTGTCCTCCTTGTGACTTTCTACCACAGCTCAAAGGCATTTGCTCTGTGATTTTCTATCTCTGTGTCTTTGGACTTCAATTTAATTTTTTTCTCTTGTAAGACATGACAGAAGTAGGAGCCAATAATTATAGAAATTATAGATACTAACTCTCCATGTCCTTGTATTCATGTACATTTTAAAAAGCTTTTTTATACGCTGAGATAACTTTACCAGAAATATTTTCAGTATTCTTTTGATGAATTCAAATCCAGTTTCATTGAAATAAGAAATAGTATCACTGAGAGTCTGTAGGACCATTGAGAACACACAGAATATGTAAATGTGATACAATGACTTGCTTTGCCTAACCTAAAGGTGGATTTTCTTTTTTGAGGATGACTGCTTCTTCTGAAGCAAAATCTTCTTAGTTATTTGCTGCTTTGAATTTGGGCAAAGGAGAATTCTAAAAGCTGCTGTAGGATTCTGCTTCTGAAATAAAGCGGGGCACTTTTGCAAATTTAAATTTGACCCTGTGAAGAGAGGATTTCTTCTGATTATGATGAAAATAAAGAAAACTGAAGATGGGATTATTCAGACAGTGTCAGAGGTGTTCAGCCATTTCTTTTAACAATAGAGACAAATACAATAATACAACCTGGCCTTATTTGGGTGAAACATTAAGGACTGCCATTACTGTTCCTCTGCCAGGTAATGGGGAAGTCAAAGGAACAAAGTACAGGGCCAAATATGAATGAATGGAGGTTATTTTTCTCTGACTGATCATGAAGGTCTCAGAAATTTACATATGCCAGACTGAATCCCAGTTGCTCTTACCATGTCTATCACCGTCTGTAGTTTATAAATTGCCTTCAAGCACATGATCTGAGCAGTAGATATTCCAGAAGCTATGGGATTAAGCACCTACCTGGTTTCCCTGTCACTTTACAGTGTGCAGCAAATCCAGCTGGATTAGCTAGCAGATAAACCCCTCATCACAGCCCTTGCTTGTCTGACCTGAGGTCTGCCTAGGGATTGTCCTCTTCAACCACGGCACTCAGCAGGTGTCTAGGAATGTGTAAGACAAGACCAAGTGTCTTTGAGGCTCATCCCTAGCAGTCTGGTTCTGGTTTCATTTGCTGCCTCCTGATTCTCTTACCAGATAACAAGAAGTGACCCTTACCCCTGATTTCCACTGGCTTCATACTTCTGTAGGCCTTTATCATGTCTCCAGGTTAATCTCCTTTTACCAAGTGTTGTCCTGTCCAACAGACTGGGTTGCTTGTTCCTAACTCTGTACTTTTTATTTTCCCCTCACACTCTATTTCCATGCACAGCAAGCTGTTTGCAGAAATGCAAGCTAGAGCACTAAGGGAAGTCTTCTAGCCTGCATACAAGGAGAAAATGGAAGGATGAATTGCAGGGCCTAAGGAGTGTGGATTTTTTCCCAAAATATTTCCAACAAACTGTTATTTCTCTTTAATTTCACAAATTAATTTCTGTCTCCCAAGTAAGAACTTATTCTTTCTGGACTCTATGTGCAATGAAGCTTTTATCCTTTGTCCTCTTTGTGCAAAAGCTTCTGCCTGTTTGGTTTTAAGGAAACCTCATTTCTGCTTTCTTGTTCCAGACAGAGCAGGTGTTTGTGGCTCTGCATGTCTCTACTCAAATATAAAGAAAGAGTTTAGGTGTTTTACGTCTATCAGAGAGAACATCATGATTACAGCATAACAAATGTTGGAATGGAGCAGTGTGACAACCAAGCACTGTTCTGGAGGCTCTGCTTTCACTTGTAAGCTATGGTGTAGGGAGCAGAGTGCTCAGGTGTGGCCTGCAAAAACTCACAGTCCACAAAGATAAAGTTTCTCCTGTGATTACAGAGAGGTCAGAAGAGATAAACTCTGAATGGAAAGGTCACGTGTTTTATTGTCAATGTTGTGATTTGGGCCAAAGAGAGCAGCTGCCGTTCCAATTGATTGAAAAGGACCTTGTTTAGGGGACCTGGGGTGGGTGGAATAAGAGCTGCTGGAATCTAGCTCACACACACTCTGACTGAAGAGAGCCATTGCTAAGCCCTAAATATGGGTGTCATAAATGATATCTGATATCCTCCAGCTGTATAAACACCTTTTTGTGTTTATACACAGAAAGGTCATGAATACAGTTATTGAGAAGCTTGCACTTCCTTGGCAGCAGGGTACCTTAACAGCTACCAGGTGATAAGATTTCTGAGTAGTGATGCTTATCAGCAGTGTATGACAGATGGGAGTGCACACTGTCTTGTGTCAATTTCTGATGCTGGTGTGTGTCCCTGTCCAGATCACATGGCAATCTGGAACATGCAGGATTAGCTCAGATCAACCCAGAGGTGCTACAGTAGGCAGAGGACTCAGTAATTCCACTAATCGAGGCTTCCACATCAGTCATACTACAGAAAACAAAGGGCAGGCTGAGGTACCCAAGTGCAAACACTGTGGTTTCTCAGATCATTTTCTGTGTGCTCCTGCCCTTCTCTGACTCGAGTGCCCAGGAAATTGACATTTCCTTATGCCCACATGAACACTGAGGAATTTCTTTCCCCTGGGGGGATCCTTGCAGTGCCCTGTCCTCATTTCCCTCAATGACTGTTCACTACTATCTTTAGTAATTTTGCCTCCTGCCTGGAATTTTACATCCACACATGTAAAAGATGATTTAAAAATTGCTGAGCAGCTGAGTCAGTCCCTGTGACCTGATGGGGTTTTTTGAAAGAGTGTTAGGTTCCTCAGGAAAGGGTATTCCTATTTCACTTTATGTTTTCTTTAGGCAAACCCTTCCTCTTAATTTCTTACACTTCTGTGACCCTGTATACAAGATCTCTTCATATTTTTGATCTGCAAGAGGAAAATACTTCAGCATCTTCTTGGTTTTTTCCTGGCATTTGGGATCTTCAGTTTCATCTGTGTTTTAGCAGTGAGATGGTCTCTCCTGTGAACATTTCCTTGGCTGACTTGAGAGAGCCAAAGAATTAATTATGGCTAATTATAGTATTCCTTAATTTGATGTCAACCACCTCCCCAAGACTTTAAACTTGCCAGCTTTCTCACTGAATGACTTTACATGAAAAATATAGAATAAAGGGCTGTAATTAGAAATGTAATAATTAGATTCACTTTAAGTATCTGTCTTCTGATGAGCTTCTGCCATGTCTGATCAGTCCTGTGCAAAAATACTGATTCTCCTTTGTTTAGTTAAGGTGCAATTCTGCAAGCCCAACTTGTTTTGCTGAGCCCTCCATCTCAGGAGAGGCTCACTGAAGTTTGTGTGGCTGCCTCCTCACTTCCTGCAAACTGCTTGTGTTTGATATTTCCCCTCATTTAAAAAAATGGAAGCAGCATTTGTTGGTTTCTAGCAGTGCTAGGTATGGAGTGGAGGGTCTTTGCCAAATCAGTCCTGCACAGGGCAGGTGTTACAAAGGTCACTGTGCCAGTGGTTTAAGAAAGGAGTATTAATTAGTCATAAAGTTGCACAGTCTTCTGAGAAGGAGGATGAGAGGCAGAGCTCTGCTGGACCACAGCACTGCTTCCTCAGAGCACAGGAGATGATGATCCCTATTCCCGTATTTTCCGTGCAGCCCGTGATTCTCGCTGCAGAGAAGCACAGTTGCAACATCTCAGCTGGTGAGTGGTTTTTCCCCCTGCCCTGCTGATGAGAGATCTCTGGTTCAGAGGCAGGTGAGGCACCTGGAGCTCTGTCTCGAGAGCACATGGCACATGGATGTCCCTGCTGTCTCTCTCTGCTGAATTTTCTGTCAGCCAGGCGGATTTCTCAGTGTTCATCCTGCTGGCTCTTCTAGGTTCTGGTGCTGCGCATTTAACACTCTCTGCCTGCAGCTGCACATCCAAAATTCACTAATGGCCATGCTGAGCCTTGCTTCAGCACTCCCTGGGCTTCCAGCAGAGTATTTGTGGTTTACTCAGAACTTGATTCACATTTTTCAGCACTTTGAAGGACTCCAGAATTGCAATTCTTCCTTTCTGTGCCCTTTGGCAGATTCACAATACAACAAAAGCCATTTACTGATCGACTCTGATGGAAAATATCTGTCTTTGTGTATTCCTGGGTTTTTCCCATGTATGTAGTAACAAGATAGGAAATGAAATCATCTCCAGTAAGGGAACTAGTATTGGGGGAAAAAAAAAAAAGAAAAGGAAGAAATGGACAGGAAGCTGCCTGAAACACTGTCAGGGTATTCAGGGTATTCAGCAACTTTTTCAAAGAACAAGAGACCAGTTTAATTATATTAATTGCATTTTTTAAGGAAAATACTAATTGCAGTAGGATTACTCAGGGACTTTCCAGTATTGCAGTACATGGTATCACTGTGGATTGTCTTTCCTACTAGATAGATACCTTTTTTTCCTTAATCATCATATGTAACTGAAAAGCTATTACAATGCATGAACAAAAGAGTTACTCAGAGAAATGTTTTATTCAGTGTGACAAGGCCAAGACTTCCAGGACTGAGCAGGAAGAGTAGTTGAGGACAGGGAAAGGATTGGAGAAGATCCTTTGGAGTAGCACTTGCTTATGCTCCCTTCCTTACCCCCCAGCCTCCTCTTTGCCAGCTGTAACCCCACAGCTGCCCCAAAAGTAGAAGCCTGTGTTCTAGGGTTTACCAGCTTGGGAGGGAAGGATAAAATAATGACAGCTTTTCCAAAGATACCATCTTTTCAGGAATTTAAGCAAAGAAGAACTAGCTACCCTATGGTACATTCCATGGGTATTGCAATTCTAATCACCCCCCTACTGGTGTAAATGGGGAATAAATTAAAATCAATGGATTTTCCTCTTCTTTCCATCATTTAGTGTTGTTTCATTCCCATATGAAATGGAAAGCCCCAGGGAAGAATTTACATTATATTGATTTGTTGGGAATTCCTGCCATAAGGAATTTCCTTTAACTCCAGTGAATTTTGTAACACTGCTCATGAGGTGGCAGCAGGTCAAACAAATGCCTCAGGTATGACTTGTTTGCCTTCTCCCATTCCTCACAGGTATGTAACAGCAAACCAGAATACTTGTGTGACAGGGAGAGTTTGGGAACTTGCACCTTGGATTTTTCCAAGCACTCACAAGATTTTTAAAGGCCCAGTGGTATGGACAGAAATCATATTGTTTTAAGCCTGAAGAATTACAGCACTTTTGGAAAGAAACACTATATGGGTATAAAGCATCTCGGATTTTGTGAACTTAACATTTAAAATACATTGTTCAGGAGGGTAAAGCTCTGCCTAACTCTCTTGGTATTTATACACTGAATCATATCTCCTCTGCACACTAACTTCCTTGTGCACTTGCAATTCACCCTGGTGCTTTGGGAGAAAAGGATGAAGCTAAGCTTTAACTCTTCAGAAGAAAGTGACTGGACATTTTGAAGTAGTGATTTGTACTACCAGATCAATCTTCTTCATCAGAGGTAGATCCTATCTCTGTATGACTGACTTATGTCTCTGGGCCTGATGTTTACCAAACCACCATCAGCCAAGATCTCTCCTGGCTTGGACAGTCACAGCTAGAACTCCAAGTGTGTTTACACCTTTAGCAATTCCTAAGGCGTGTTCTGAACTTGGAAAAGTTCTACTCTCCTTCTGCCATTCCCACCCTACCCTCTCTTCAGTATTGGGGCTCAGCACTCCTTATTTCTGGGCTTGGATTCTCTTTGCATTAAAGGGATATCCTCCTCTTCATTTGAGGAAAAGTATTTGTCATTTGGATTCAATGAAATGTAGAAATTACTCCTGCATGTCACTGCTTCCCCTACTTTCAGCACAGAGCTGATTTCCTCTTCGAGGGAGGAATGCGATTAGAAGTAAGGAATTGAGCCACTTTTGTTTATCACGAAGAGCTGCATTGCTGTGTGACACAGAACTTCAGCGGTCGATACCAAACTCAAACATCTGAATATCTAATGCAGATCACGGATATAAACCTGCAGCAGGCAGTTTGATTTTCCCCAGCACCTTTTTCCCGAAGGTCTGACAATACCTGTTTGTTAAGTCCAACCAGCTGAGGTATCCAATCCCAGTACCATTAATCAGGAAACTATCCATTACGAGCACAGGGCACGGAGCCGAATGTTTAATCACCCACAGAAAACCATATCCCTTCCCCATTCCTCTGAAGTGCAATAACCACCAGAGAGCTTGGAAACACTAGGAGTCATTATGAGCTTTGATGCCAACCACTGCTTTATCATTTTCATTTCTGAAGTGGCATGTGTGACAGCCTGCCAGCTGGCAGCCTTTCATAAGGTTCATCCCACCAAGCACACATTTTCTTCAGAGGACATTTCTGTTTCTCCTGCAAAACCCCCATTATTTCGGCAGCTTTAGAGGACAGAAACGCCTTGGCTGGTAAGATGTCCTCCAGAAGAGTTTCTCATAGACTGTCAGAGAGTAAATATGAAATGCAAGATGCCTGGCAGCAGTTCTTCTTGGTTAGACTTCATGCTTCATCTAATTTTTGGCTTCTATGAGATTTTAAGGATTCTCTCCTGAAAATGTTTTCCCCATGTATTCCGGTTTTACTGTTCTACTTGAGCCATTTGGGAGCTCCACCTCTTCTCCTACTGCACAGGGCCTTTATTGTTACTCCTGTGTTGAGTGTGCCTTTGGTGCTGATTGCACGTGGAGTGTGACGAGTGACAAAAGCCTGCAGGAGCACAGCAGGCCCAGGAAGCTCCTGCAGCTGGGACACAAACAGTTTTCACGCAATAATGTCCTAAACAGCAATTACCAGGCCTGCAGCAGTGGTGGGGCACAATTATTGGCACATCAGGATTTGGTTTGCACTTTAGTGAGAGCTGTGTGACAGCGGTTTTGATCAAAGAACAGTTACTTAACTAAAGTTTGAAAACAATTTCCTTCCAGCTCATGTTGCAAGAGGAGCAGGATGTTCACTTGTTGGCTTGGACGTCACTGTTCACCTTTCACACAAGCTCCTGAAGGGCATTATAGAGGTGTGGGAAATGGCTACACTGCAGCTTGCAGCCCTTCTTATTATAAACTTCAAGTAATAAAGCTTCAGTTTCAAGGCACAGAATTGGACAGGAAGCAGAAAATGAGTTCTGAAGTGTTTGTGCAGCCTCATTAAATTTTTTTGTCTTTTACGCCCGCTTTCAAGATAGGCTCCATTTATCGACCTTCAAAGCCCCAAAATGCACACTCAGAATGAAAAAGCTGCTGCATTCTTTGTTCCTCTGGTGTAAACAATCTTGCCATGATGGACAGTCAGATCCTGTCCCAAATTTTCTGTCACAGTAGAATTTTTCATCTTGTATTTTCTGGATTGGGTGTTTTGTTATCCCTGTTTGCAAAGTTGTGTGTCATGGTCTGAGCTCATCCCAGAGCACTCTGAAAGTAATCCTTGCAATGCTGTATAAGCCACTGCATGTCCTATCTTTTTCAAAGCCTATTCCAAAAGGAAATGCCAAACATAATGGTAATCATTTACCAAAAGAAATTCCAGATGAAAAGCATGTGTCTGGAGCAGAAGGCATAAGAGCAAAACAATTTGATTTTTAAACACATTTTTTTGAGTACTTATGTTGTTTTTTGACAGTAAGAAACACAACCCAAGTGGCAGAAGTTCAGACACCTAATTGCCTCCCTTTTGAAGTTACCAAAAATCACATTTTATTCTTTAGGCAGAGCATGAAGGGAAATTAGGTTACACCACTGTGAGTTCCTCGGAGTCCTCCTTTATTTGCTCTTCTTTTTTTATTCTCTAAATAAAAGATCATTCCCAGTCTACAGCTGTTGTGCTGTTTTACCATGTTTTCAACAGAATAACCCAGAAAGCAATAGTGGTTCTCCTTAATATGCAGTGACAGTGGATTTTCAGTGGAGGACTTTTGGGACTGAGTTGGAGATCTGGGAATAGGATGGCCTGAGATTTCTGAGGTGCTTGTCATTACAGACAGGTTTCCTTGATTTCAGGGCTGGTCATTTTGCTTTTAGTGTGATTCTTCTTCTTTCGAGGGGGTCCATTTTATAATCTGACTCTAGGACACTGGTGGGGAAATAACTGAGCAAGTGGTGCAAAAGCTGCGCTGCAAAGGTGGAGAGAAGAGGCCAGGACTGGAAATGAAATAAAAACAACTGAGTGGCTTCCCCAAAACTGTGTGTCTTAGTGTAACAGCACTGCCTGGAAAATTATTTACTGTGATCCATTGCATGAAGCATCAGAGACACTGGTGTATTAGCTGGCAGAAAATATCTGAAGGATTAGTGGCAATGAACCACTTTATGAACCAAGGCACCACGAATTTGAATTATACAACACAATGGAACTTCAGGGCATAATGCCATTTTTATCACAGAACTTGCCCTACGAACATATAGGTCACTTCATTCCACAACAAGCCGGGTCACGTTTGCTCTTCCTGCTAGGAGCAGTGGGTGTAAATCCAGCAGGTGCTGGATATCTCTGACAGCACGCTGCATCCCTGAACCTCAGCAGCACCCAGCGAGGGTAGGAAGCGCTGAGCACCGCTCAGGACACAGTCAGACCATGCTGGGATGACTCCCAGTGCACATCTCCTCTCCCAGCTGGAGCACTGCCGCTGGAGCATGCTGCTGCACGCCACTGTGATGGGACAGAGGGAGAACAAGCAGGCTGGAGGCACAGCAGCAGTTGCTGCCCAGGGGAATTGCAAAAGGCCACTACATCTCAGCTTTGCTGCTTTTCCAGGCCTAGTCCTCAAACCTGTGAGCCAGCAACCACCCATTTCAAAGTGATTCATTGCTGGGACATCCAAAGGGCATTTTCATGTCATTCCTGTTCTTGGAGGCAGGAGCTTGGTAATCAGTTCCAGCAAGGCAATCAAATCCTCCCCACATCATGTTGCAATGTCCTGGTACTGCAGTGTCACCCTGAGAGCCCTGTGTGCGGCGTCACCTCTGCCCTGGTGGCACACACGCAAAGACAGCGGCATTTTGGACAAGATGTGGTGGTCCCTCTCTCAGGAGAGCAGGACATCATCCTGCCCAGGAGCAGGAATTTTCCCTAAGGCTCACCCCAAGGATATGAAATCACTCTGTGATGTGCCTATTTTCTGATGTGGAATGTGAGGCTAGCTGGCCTTTGACATTTAAAGCATTACCATTGAATAAATGGCCTGATTTTCACATTTTTATTTACAGTTGAAGTAGTTTCGGATCTGGGAAAGCAATAATGAAAAGGATTTCAGTATTTTGCTTTCCAAGTGCGCCTGTGAAAGGACACTGCAGTGGATGCAGTCCTTGCAATGCAATGTGCTGCATGGACCCATTAGGAATTTTCAGCTTTAGGCAAGTCTGTTGTGAAAGAAAACTACAAGGACTACCGAAGACAAATTCAGCAAGTAAATTGCATTTATTGCACGCATGTGATTTGGAAGATGGATAGATTCAGAGAAAAGACAACCACATTCCTAAAGTGTCACCCTGGAACTGCGGAGATTTCAGTGCAGCTCTTGGCGTTGGAGCGGAGGTTTGTGGCTCTGGGATAGTTGGTTAAGCCAGGATTTGCCAAGTCCTGACCAAAGATGAGACTGTCATCCTCAAAGTCTCGCCAGAGCAAATTAATTACCGCTGAGGATCAAAGTTTTATTTCTTTGTGCCTGACTTCTCCTCAACACAATAACATGGCTGCACAGATTGAAGGTGCCTGCCTATCAGGAGATGAGTTTGAGTTACTGAGGCTTTCAGAATAATTTCTAGAAGTTCAGAAAAAGAAACACTAAAATATACAGTATGGAGAAAAGTTAGTAGCCCTGAGAACTTCATTATTAGTATTTTAATATTTATATGCATATAGATGCATTTTTAAAAACAGGAGTAGAGGGTTGCCATGGATTACATGGATAAGGAATTGGCACAATTCTCAAACACAAGTAGTACAGACCTCGGACAATGCAAGTGATACTGGGCTTCCTTTCTTTCAAAAGCGAGGTTTGGGAGTTAACAAGCATACTTGGCAGTATGGATTTGGAACACCTTTGAAAGAAACATCAACTTTATTCTGCATGTGTTGTGTGAAACAATACAAATTATGGGTACATAATCTTATCTTTAATGTTTCGGGCACTTTGACCCTTTAAAAAGAAAGCATGTAAATCTGTGACTCAGAAAAGTAGCGTCTTGCTTTCTTTGTTTCTGGGGCAGATCTGCCTTATAACCCTCGGGAAAGGACTCAAGCAATATATTTCATCCTCAACACATTTGATAAAAAAATAAACTATCACAGAATAAAGGATTTGAGGTGGATTATCGTTTCATTCCACACCTCAGAGCCAGGAAATTCAGCCACCAGTGACACACTGGTTTCAATGCAGCCCATTTTGTTTTCCTAGTAGTGCCTGTTACAGACACCACCTGAAAGCTGAACTTCCTGCTTGAAGCTGACACAGGTATCAATCCTTTAATGAAGGATTTGCATGATTTATTTCTCTTCTCTTCTGCATTATTTGTCCTAACACATTGTTGGGGATTGCAAGGGTCTTATTCACCCCATTGAAGTCACTGAGGTGATTTCCCTGTCCCACTTTCCTCTTCTGTAATCTGATAATTTTCCTCCCATCTCACATGATTAACAAGATCCCCAAAGTAAAAAACACTGTCAAGACTTCCTGTTGGCATGTGAGGCGTTCCTTTCTTGTGGGCATCCTTCCCCACTCTTTGGCTTCAAAGGTTTAATGGCTCTGTTTCAGAAGGTGGGAAAGAGGTGAATAAAATAGGCATCTGATCATTTAATACTTCACTTCAAAAGGTCCAGGATGAAGCATTAGATGGCCAGACACCAGCAAGAAGGGGATGCTATTGCCAGGTACCAACTGAGAATGTTGCTCCTTGCAGCACAACTGAACTCAGAGCATCCCCTTGAAAGCTTCTTTATGCGTCTCCCCTGCTCTTACATGAATAATAATATTTAAATTTTTCCACACTTATTTTCAATTGATTTTGTGCCTTCAGTGAGAGAGCAGCCAGGAAATACTACCAGGAGGCAATGCTCAGGTTTGCAGCAACTGGGCAAGTTCTGGCAGGTGGATTTTGGGGCTCAGGAAGGACCAGCTGCTCCCTAAGGCACGGGGAGCCAAGCAGGCAAACCCAGCAGGCTGGGCAGGCACCTCTGTGCCCCTGCTCCTTCCCACAGAGCCTGAGCAAGGAGCTCCTGGCAGTTCTGGGTCCAGCCAAGAGCCCACACAGCAGCAAATTCAGGGCAATGAGGCAAGTCCCAGGTGAAGCCAGAAAGCCAAGAGACAGGGCAGGTACCCGGATCAGTGCCGTCCATGGCCAGGCCAGCTCGAAGCTGAGGCTGAGCCCAACATGAGCACTCCTCCAACAAAGTTCAAAGGCAGGAAAATGCCCAAAGGCCAAGCTTAAATGAGCCTCTGGGCCTGTGGGCAAGAGGGGATGCGTGGAGAGGTCCCAGGACCATGAAGGTAAATTGCTAGAGGAGTTTGAGGGGTCATGAAAGGATTTAGCTGGAAATACTGGAGGAAGAAGAGGCTCAATGGACTTTCCTCCTTCAACTTCCTTCAGCTACAGACTGCAAGCAAGCTTCAGCTTGTGATGCCTTCTGTGACCTTTCTGCGTGCCTGATTTCTGCCTAAGTCCTCTGAACAGAAATAAAACTCAAATCTTAATCATTTCTGAAACAGCAAAGGTAAAAGACAGAAGCTGTCTTTCAAGATACAGCACATCAGAAAACCCTTTTCTGGATCTCCTGGCCTTCCATCTTTAAATTACAGCTGAGTCTTAGACACATATCTCTGATTTTTTTTAAAATTGTTTTGAATGCATGCCTCAGTGTAAACAGGCCTTTACCACTTTCCTACGTGAGGTTCCTTGCTCAGTGAGAAACTGAACAATTTTAAATCACATGTGCTTGCTCTAGGCTGGATCTTTTGTCCCTTGGCAGTGGTGGCAGAAATGACCTAGTGTGCTTCCTGGTCCAGTTGTTGGCTGCAAATGCTTTTGTTTTTTCTGAAAGCCTGGGTGTGATGTGATTTTCAGAGTGAGCCTTTTCTTTTGTAAACCAGGTATATTTGGATCTGGATTACTCGAAGTCGTGTCAGTGCTTGGAAAAATCCTTGTGCATGGATCTCACTATTCTTTAGGTTTTTAATAATAATACTTCAGTCACTAATGGGGAAGTCTTAGACTAAATTTCTTCATGTTCCCAAGTAAGAGGTGTTACGGAGAGGCAGCTCTTTACTATTATAGCTTATGCAGATTCTTTCCCTGGGAAATTGCTTTTACTGCTCTAGCAAAAAAAAGAATGAAGAAGTAGTTCCTCCTGACATCACACAAAATGAGATTAAATGCTTTCCCATACATTTGTCTGGCTTTTATTTTTGAACAAGGTACAAAACAGCAGCAGGGCACAATTGATAACCACCAGAAGTGTTGCCAGTGAAATGCATGAGACATGTATAAAAACACCAAAAATAAAATTGTTGCATCTTGCAAAGGCTTTGAACTGCACATTTAAAAGGTTTCCTATCGATTTTTGGGTTCTGCCCCAAAAGTGTCCAAACATGGACTTCAGTTGTGTTCTTGAGGATTGTGTTTTCCAGAAATAGAACAAACCGATGCTCATGTGACTTTCAGAAATGATGACAAAGAGATACTCATGTTTTATTTTATGGGAAACAGATTAATTTCTGAAGCTACCCTGGATGTAACCTGCAGCAGCACGTCCCTGCGTGCACACACAAACCACCCAGGAAATAGCAAGCTGCTGACTGCCCAGCTGGGCCTTTTCTCCTGAAGACAAGTGCTGTGTTGTGTTGTTAATCTATTTTGAGGTTTGTGCTCGTAACATTTTGCTGTGTCAGTTTCAGACACATCAGACTGAACCCAGAAACTGTCAGGTTATCCTGATGGGTCATAACTAGGCAGAAGCTTACAATTGTTAACGAGGTGCCATTCAGCAGCCAATGCAAACAGTGTCCAGCAGACAGGCAGAGCAGCAGCTGGACTAAAAAGCAGTTCCTACGCTTCCTGCAGGTGACCCAGTGCCTCCCAATACCAGTACCTCAAACATGTTAGATCCAGTTTACAGGATCCCTGTTTGTGTGGTTGCAGTGTTTGATGGGAGGAGACACTGTTTCCTGTCTAGGAACTCACAAATCTCCAAACTAAAAGAAAGGATTTTCCTGTTCACAACAGGGGCAGAAACAGCATCTTGCCCTCAGGACAGAACAGGCTACACTGGCCATGTCCATTTCTTGCTTTGTCCAGGACTCAGCACTTTTGGTGCAGATTTTTTCCTTTAATAGTATTTGGTTTTTCTAGGAATACTGGGATTTCTCTTTCAAGTGCTTCTTTAACACCTTCAGCCAGCAGGAGCCTGTAGTACCATACTGTCCAGGAGCAGTTATCTTTCCTGTCATTGCCCACTGTAGATTTAGTAACCAAAACTGAATTCTTCATGCCCTTTCCCTGCCCTTATTTCTGGGGCAGGAAGATGTACCGCTATCCCTGGTGGGATGGACCCCTTTTTTAACATCCACATCCACTCCTGTAGCCCCCGAGCCTACAGGGCAGCCCTTTGGCGGGGAAACACTGGTGCGGGTGTTCAGCGTGTGCCACGCAGCGTGAGGAGGGAGCTGCACGTCTGTCCTTCCTTCTGTTCTGCCGCGGGTCACTGCATAAAGCGCAGCGCAATAAAATGGAACCGCAGCGCTTCTCAGGGTGGGCTAGTTGGGAAGGCAAGCTGTCCCCGTGTGTGCTTGAGCGAGGACGTGTGCGACAGAGCTGTGCGCAGCGCTATCCACGCTCGGAACACGCTGCTCCAGGAACACCGAGGCTCATCCCGCAAG